>NW_026521576.1:2428111-3642167 GCF_021234435.1 Artibeus jamaicensis | reverse complement strand
CCATTCGATATAGCAAAAACAAAAATAAAATATCTGGGAATAAACCTAACTAAGGAGGTAAAAAACCTGTATGCAGAAAACTACACAGCCCTGAAGAAAGAAATCAAGGAAGACACAAACAAATGGAATCATATACCTTGTTCATGGATTGGAAGAATTAACATCATCAAAATGTCCATACTACCCAAAGCAATTTACAGATCAATGCAATACCTATTAAAGTACCAATGGCATATTTCTAGACATAGAACAAATACTTCACAAATTTATATGGAACCATAAACGAGCCCAAATAGCAGCTGCTATTTTGAGAAAGAAGAACAAAGTAGGAGGAATCACAATACCTGATGGCAAATTATATTACAAGGCCACTGTAATCAGAACAGCCTGGTACTGGCATAAAAACAGGCACATAGACCAATGGAATGAACGGAGAGCTCAGAAATAAACCCAACTCTCTACAGTCAATTAATATTTGACAAAGGGGGCAATAACAATAAAATGGAGTAAAGATAGTCTCTTCAACAAATGGTTCTGAGAGAACTGGACAGCTACGTGTAAAAAAATGAAACTTGAGCACCAACTTACACCATACACCAAAATGAATTCAAGGTGGATAACAGACTTGAATATAAGCCATGAAACCATTAAAGTCCTAGAAGAGAACATTGGCAGGAAAATCTCAGATATTTCACGCAGCAACATTTTCACTCATATGTCCCCTAGAGCAAGGAATATAAAGGAAAGAATAAAAAAATGGGATCTCATCAAAATAAAAAGTTTCTGCATGGCTGAAGAAATCAGTATTAAATTAAAGACAACCAACTGTATGGGAAAACATGTTTGCCAATGATACCTCAGACAAAGGTTTAATCTCCAAAATATACAAAGAACTTACACGACTCCACCCTAAGAAGACAACCAACCCAATAAAAAAATCGGAAAAGGACTTGAACAGACACTTCCCTAAGGAGGACATAGAGAAGATCCAGAGACACATGAAGAAATGCTCAATATCTCTAGCTATCAGAGAAATGCAAATTAAAACCACAATGAGATACCACTTTACACCAGTCAGGATGGCTATCATAAACAAAGCAACCAACAACAAATGTTGGAGAGGTTGTGGGGAAAAGGGGTCCTTAGTGCACTGTTGGTGGGATTGCAGACTGGTACAACCATTATGGAAAACAGTATGGAATTTTCTCAGAAAAATAAAAATCGACCTGCCTTTTGATCCAGCAATTCCACTGCTAGGATTATATCCTAAGAACCCCAAAACATCAATTTCAAAGAACCTATGTACCACAATTCACAATAACCAAGAGCTGGAAGCAACCTAGGTGCCCATCAGTAAATGAATGGATCAAAAAATTGTGGTACATATACACAATGGAATTCTATGCAGCAGAAAGAAAGAAAGAGCTCCTACCCTTTGCAACAACATGGATGGAACTGGAAAGCATTTTTCTGAGTGAAATAATCCATGGGTTGAAAAATAAATACCATATGATCTCACCTTTAACAGGAAGCTAAACAACAAAACAGACAAGCAAGCAAAATAAAAACAAATACACTGAAATAGAGAATGGGGGGACAGAGAGCAGAGGGGAGAGGGGAGGGAATTTAAGGGGAAAAATGGGAGGGATTTAAAGGAACAAGTATGAAGGACACATGGACAATAACTGGGGGGGTGGAAATGGGAGGGAGGTGGGGTGCATGGGCAAGGGGTGGGCTGGGATGGGAGAAATAAACAGAAAACTGTACTTGAAAAATAACTAAATAAAAGTTTAAAAAAAACGAAGTTGGGGAATTCACATTTCTTAAGTGTAAAGCTTACTAAAAAGTTATAGTAATCAAGACAGTGTAGTACTGGCATAAGGATAAACATACAGATCAATAGAATAGGATTTAAAATGTAATCTTACATTTATGGTCAATTGTTTTTCAACAAGGATATCAAGACCATTTGATGGGAGAAAAAACTGTCTTGTCAATAAATGGAGCTAGACCAACTGGGTAACTAGCCACATGCCAAAGATGAATCAGACCCGTATGTCATACTGCACATAAACATTAACTAAAAATGATCACAGACACAAATATAAATGCTAAAACTGTAAAACTTTTACAATAAAAAATAAAAGTAAAATTTCAGGACCTTAGTTAAGCAATGATTACTCAAATAACACAGAAGAAGTAAAAAAAAAAACAAAGAAAAAAACAAGATGAATTTGACTACATCAGAAGTAAAGACTTCTCAGCTGCAAATGATACTTCAAGAAAGTAAAAACACAGTCCACAATATAGGAAAGAATATTTACAAATTATATATCTGATAAGAAATTTTTATCCAGAATACATAAAGAATACTTACAATTCAACAGGAAAGAAACAAACATCCCAATTAAAAAATGGGAAAATGACCTGAATAGACATTTCTCCAAAGAAGATATACAAATGACCAATAAACATATTATTGATGTTATTAGGGAAATGCAAATAAAACCACAATGAGATACTACTTCACATCTGCTAAAATTACAGTAATCAAAAAGAGAGAAAATAATAAGTGTTGACAGGAGGAATTGGAACCCTCTATATTGCTGATGGAAATATAAAATGGTGAAGTTACTGTAGAAAACAGTTTTGTAGTTATATAAAATTTAAGTATATGACCCCAAAATTCCACTCAGATTTATACCTAAGAAAATTTATAACCTAGGTCCATACAAAAATTTGTACACAGGACTTCTGGCTGATAGAGGCATAGGCAGATTAGCTTTGCTTCCTCACACAACTGAAAAAAGGACAACAACACATTTGAAAACAAAAAGACAACTAGAACTGCCAGAAAATTGAACTGCATGGAAGTCCAACAACCAAGGAGTTAAAGAAGAAACATTTATCTAGACTGGTAGGAGGGTAGAGATGAGTAGCTGGGGCAGAAAGGTCACATGACAAGGTGGCAGCTGGTGGGTAGGTGGTCCCACACTCGCATGAGGATAAGCTGAAAGGAACAACAGGGGAGCGAGATAAATCACACAACCCAGAGTTTTAGCACAGGAAACTAAAGCCTCAAAACTTTCGGCTATAAAAATCTATTGGGGTTGTAGAAGTGGGAGAAACTCCCAGCCTCATAGGAGAGTTTGCTGAAGACACCCACAGGGTCCTAGAATGTACACAAACTCATCCACTCAGGAATCAGCACCACAAAGGCCCAATTTGCTTGTGGGTGGCAGGAGAAGTGACTGAAAGAGGGGCGAGCTGAGCAAGTGGCACTGTTACCTCTCTAACTCCTCCCTCACATACAGCGACACAGCACAGCAAAGTGGGTTGCTCTGCCTTGGTGAATACCTAAGGCTCTGCTCCTTACTATATAACAGACATGGCCAGACAAAGAAATATGGCCCAAATGAAAGAACAGACTGAAACTTCAGAAAAAGAATTAAGAAATGAGGAGACAGCTAACCTATCAGATGCAGAGTTCAACACACTGGTAATCAGGGTGCTCACAGAAATGGTTGAGTACAGACACAAAATGAAAGAAGTGAAGACTATGCAATGTGAAATAAAGAAAAATATACAAGGAACTGTGTTGCAACCTATCAAGACTGGGAAGATCCACTCTTGCCTCTGGTAGAGGGAAGAAAATGGGTGGAGCCTTGGGGATGCTTGACATAATTATTTATGGGTGGGCAACCACACACGCCACAAGCTGTGTGCCTCCCTAGTGGGAAGCCCCTACCTGTTTAACTACTAGAGGGGATCAAAGCTGGGGAACTGAGAAAACTTTAATAACATAACATAGTTCTGTGAATGCAAGCCAACTTTATGTTACGGGAGCAGTTTATCAGACTCAGTCTCAAGGTTGTGAGAACACTGTTTATCAGGCCCCTCCAAGGCTATGGGAACACTGCTCCTCTCAGTTGCCCAGACACCTGGGGGAGGAAGCCAGATGGCCTCCACTTACCCTACAGGAACCAACAGTTAAGAGAAGGAAACTGGAACTCAAATCAACAATTTGGAAGAGAAGGAACAAATAAATATCCAACCAGAACAGAATGAAGAAACAAGAGTTCAAAAAAAAAAAAAATGAGGAGAGGCTTAGCAACATCTGGGATGACTTTAAACATTCCAACATCTAAATCTTAGGGGTACCAGCAGGAGAAGAGACGAGGAAGAAATTGAAAACTTATTTGAACAAATAATGAAGAAGAACTTCCCCAATCTGGCAAAGGAAATAGACTTCCAGTAAGTCCAGGAAACTCAGAGAGTCCCAAAGACGTTGGACTCAAGGAAGCACACACCAAGTCACATCATAATTACATTACCCAAGATTAAACATAAGGAATCTTTTTTTTTAAACTTTTTTATTGATTATGCCATTACATTTGTTCTATTCCCCTCCTCCATTCCCCTCCATCCTGCATACCGCTCCCCCACCATTTCCCCCTTTAGTTCATGAACACGTGTCTCAAATTCTTTAGATTCTGTATTTCCCCTACTATTCTTACCCTCCCCCTATCTATTTTCTATCTACTGTCTATGCTACTTATTTTCTGTACCTTCTCCCCCCTTCTCCTTCTCCTTCTCCCACTCCTCTGTTGCTAACCCTCCATGTGATCTTCATTTCTATGGTTCCGCTCCTGATCTAGCTGTCCTCTTAGTTTGCTTTTGTTTTAGGTGTGGTTGTTAATAACTGTGAGTTTGCTGTCCTTTCACTGTTCATCTTTTTTATCTTATTTTCTTAGGTAAGTCCCTTTAACATTTCATATAATAAGGGCTTGGTGATGATGAACTCCTTGAATTTGGTCTTATCTGAGAAGCACTTTATCTGTCCTTCCGTTCTAAATGAAAACTTTGCTGGGTAGAGCAATCTTGGTTGTAGGTCTTTGGTTTTCATGACTTGGAATACCTCTTTCCAGCCCTTTCTTGCCTGTAAGGTCTCTTGAGAAATCTGCTGACAGTCTGATGGGAACTCCTTTGTAGGTGACTGTCCCCTTAGCTCTTGCTGCTTCTAGGATTCTCTCCTTCATTTTAATCTTGGCTAATGTAATGATGATGTGTCTTGGTGTGTTCCTTCGTGGGTCCAACTTCTTTGGGACTCTCTGAGCTTCCTGGATTTCCTGGAAGTCTATTTCCTCTGCCAGAATGGGGAAGTTGTCTTTTATTATTTCTTCAAACAAGGTTTCCACTCGTGACTCTTCCCCTTCTGGTACCCCTATAATTCGAATGTTGGAACGTTTAAAGATGTCCTGGAGGTTCCTAAGCTTCTCCTCATTTTTCTGAATTCTTATTTCTTCATTCTTTTCTGTTTGATCATTTTTTTCTTCCCTCTGGTCCACTCCCTTGATCTGAGTCCCAATCTCCTTTCCATTACTATTGGTTTCCTTTGTATTACCATTCATTTCAATTAGTTTAGCTTCCATATGTTTCTCTAATTTATGACTAAACTCAACCAGTTCTGTAAGGATCCTGATAACCAGTGTTTTGAACTGTGCATCTGAAAGACTGGCTATTTCTTCATCGCTTAGATCTATTGGTTCTGGGGCTCTGAGTTGTCCTAGAGCCATTTTTGGTCTATTCGTGCTGTTAAGTAAGCGGAACGAAGCCTTAGTTGTTTACCAGGACGGGGTGACCCAGGTCGCTGGTTTGTGACGCTGTGTGTGGGGGCGTGGCCAGAGAAGGAGCAATGGCCGTCCTCTCCGCTAGTCCAGCCCGTCCAGTCACACCACTCGCCCCGGGCCTGTTTATCCGATCCGAATTGTGCGAGCCTGCTGCCCCACGCAGGCTCCCCTCCTCACTGGTTTATCCGCATGCAGATGCGCGACCGACCACAGACAGCCCGCCACGCCTCTTCCCTGTGTGCTCCTGTAGCTAGCCCGTGATCTGCGCCTTCGGCTGCTCGAGCACCAAGCGCACCACCTGTTCGGGGATTTTTTCTTGCCAACCTGCTCCGCTGCTGGCTTCGCTCCTCTTACCGGTTTAGCTGAGCATTTCGTTGTCTTAGGACTCTGTATTGTCGATTTTCTGTGTGGCTTGGTTGTGTTTATTGTTGTTAAAAATAGTTGTTCTTAGATTTGGTTGTGCACAGAGGCAAGGTGGTTCCACCTACACCTCCATCTTGGCAGAAATCCAGGAGAGAATCTTAATAGGCACAAGAGAAAAGGAGACAATTACCTATGAAGGATTTCCCATAAGACAATCTGCTGATTTCTCAGAAGAAATCTTGCAGGCAAGTGGGGCTGGAAAGAAGTATTTGAAGTCATGAAAGGCAAGGACCTACATCCAAGATGACGCTATCCAGCAAAGTTACCATTTAGAATGGAAGGGCAGATAAAGTGCTTCCCAGATAAGGTCAAGTTAAAGGAGTTCATCATCACCAAGCCCTTATATGAAATGTTAAAGAGACTTATTTAAGAAAAAGATCTAAACTATGAACAGTAAAATAACTACAAACTCACAACTATCAGCAACTAAACCTAAAAACAAAAACAAAGCAAACAACTGGAACAGGAACAGAATCACAGAAGTAGAGATCACATGGAGGGTTATCAGTGGGGAGGGAGTTGGAAGGAAGTGGTGGGAAAAGGTACAGGGAATAAGAAGCATAATTGGTAGGTACAAAAGAGACAGGGGAAGGTTAAGAATAGTATAACAAATGGAGAAGCTAAAAAACTTATATGTATGACCCATGGACATGAACTTAGGTGGGGAATGCTGGTAGTAATAGGGGTGTGGGGCAGAAGGGGAGAAAAAAAACAGGACAACTGTAATAGCATAATCAACAAAATATATATTTTTTAAAAGTACAAATTTTAAATTATGTTTCAAAATTTGTACACAAATGTCAAGGTAGCATTATTTATAATAGTCAAAAAGTGGAAACAATCCAACTTCTTACCAGCTGATGATTAGATAATAAAATGTAGTCTATCCACATAAGAGAATGCTGTTGGCCATAAAATAGAATGAAGTTCTACATGCTACAACAAAGATGAACCTTGAAAAATGTTCAGTCAGAAAATTTGGCATACCGTATGAGTCCATATATATATAAAATGCCAAGAAAAGGCAAATTTAAACAGGCAGAAAAGAATTTAGTTGTTACTTAGGACCAGTGAGTGGGTATGATGGGGTTAAAAAGAGAATGCTAATGGGTAACAGGGCTTATTTTGCAGGCATGAAAATGTTCTAATAAGATTAGGTTACATTAGGTGATGATTGTACAAACTTGTCAATATAGTAAAAACATTGAGTTATACACTTTAAGTAGGTGAATTATATAATGTTGAGTTGTACATTAATGAAGCTATTTAGAAAAAAATTACTATAGAGGTCCTGGAGTCTTACCACATTCTCAAGATTTTGACCCTAATCTATTTGCCTTCCTTGTTAGGTATTTCCCAAAGCATAGATGATGGCATTCAGCCCTGCTCTTTTATAGTTGAAATTGCAGACCTTAAAAACTTTCCTCATTTTCTCTGGATGGCCATTGCTCCAAGTGTTCATCAGTCTCAAGTGACATTTGATATTTTTGAGTTCCTTTATGATGGGTGAGGTTTACATTCTCCAATCTCCTTCAAGTTCTCCTCAAGTTGAACCAGGCATATCAAGTTGAACTAGTGACCACATGAGTGTCTGAATGCACAAACTAGATAAAGCACATTACCTTGGAACATCACTGGTTGTGAAGGTATTTTTAGGAGACATGAAAATACAGAAATCAAATAGTTATGAGGTAAAGTGCACTACGCACACAGAAGCAGGAGGGGGGAGTGCCTGGTGCAGCAAGCAGCTTCAACCTAGCCCAACAAATTGTTCACTGCTTACTAACACTGAGGATATTTCAGTTGTAAAGTCTGAAAAGTTCCATCTAAGGTATCTTCATACAGCAACTTAATCCTTAGATGAGCAAGCTATCCATTGGAAGCATGCATTCAAGGTCTAGGGAAACATTAACTCACCACTAAATATTTTCTATATTGTAATTTCTTTAGCACATCATTTAGCCATTATTTAAGAATTTCCAATCATGGGGAATTAGTTGTCATTCCAACAATTAATTAAATTTTCTTTAATGGTTTAAAGCATTCTTTGACTTGACTTGTCTCTTATGAATAGAACTATGCAAATGCTTTGATTAAATGATAAACACTTTTACCAGAAGCAATTATTTCTACAGGAGGCAATATCACTGCATTATCCAAGATAATGGAATGATGTCAATTGTTGGCAGATGTTGGGGAACTGATAGAAGCTTCCAATGTGGCTAGAAATCCAAACAAAAATAAAAAGAAGAAGAACAAGTAAAACCATGCCCCATCCTGCTCCATCCCTGAAACAAAAAGCTGGTAGGACATGGTCACAAGTAGTGCTGCCTTATTTGTTTGGTGTCTCATTTCTCATCTAAAATGAAATGGCAAAAAGGCAGCCTCAACTTACACATTCCAAAACTTGGCTTCCAAGTTCATTCCTTTTAATTTGGAATTCACTTTCCTAAAGAAATAGTGTTAAAGTTGGTTGCTGATGTCTCAAGCCAACCCATAGGAAATTTTTCAATCCATATGTAATTAAAAATACATTGAATAAGCAATGAAAAGTGAAAAAAATTGTAGCAATACTGGCAACTCAGGCAGAAAAAAATAAGGAAAACAATAAAAATATAAAATATGCATAACACCATAACTAAATTACACCTCTAATAGTTGAACATTGAGGTTGTTCCTATTTTAAATGGTAAACAGTGATTACAATTAATACATACTTGTATATATCTTAATGATCTTTTCTGATTGTTTTTGCTTTTGATATCATAATTAAATTTTTTAAAACAGTACAAGAAATACTAATGGCACTCATGTAAAAAATTTAATGGCAAAAATATCATAAAAAGACCAAAGGACAAATAATTATCAAGGAAATATATATGATGAATAAAGTGCTAATGTCCATAACATACAAAAACATTCAAAATTAATTTAAAAAAGAATTTTAAATATCAATGACAAATAGTCAAAGAATATGAATAAACAGATGTTTAAATTCTTATTTATTCTATTACAGTTGGATCATTTTCCCCCTTTGCCTTCCTCTGCATAGCCCGAACCCCCACCTGCGTTCCCAAGAGTCAAGCACCACACTGTTGCCCATTTCCCTGGGTCATTCATATATGTTCTTTGACTAATCCCTTCCCTTTATTTCCACAATTCTCCCCTCTCCCATTCTTTCTGATAGCTATCAGTCTGTTCCATGTTTCCATGTCTCTGGTTGTATTTTGTTCATTATTTTGTTTTTTAGATTCCTTTTATGTGAGATAATATGGTATTTGTCTTTCACCAAAAGGCTTATTTAATTTAGCATAATAGTTTCCAGTTCCAACTATTATGTCACAAAAGGTAGTAATTCTTTCTTCTTCTCTGCTGTGTAGTATTCCATTGTGTAAGTGTACCGCAGTTTTTAATCCATTCACCTTCTGATAGGCCCCTCGGTTGTTTCCAGCACTTGGCTATTGTAAATAGCACTGCTATGCACATACAAAGCATAATTTCTTTAGAATTCGTTGTTTAGGATTTTAGGATATATTCCCAGCAATGGAATTGCTAGACCAAATGGCACTTTCATTTATAATTTTCTGAGGATATTCCATACTGTTTTCCACAGTTGCTGCACCAGTCTGCATTCCCACCAACAGTGCACTAGAATTCCCTTTTCTCCACATTTTTGATAGCAGTTTGTTTATTTGCTTATAATCACCATTCTGACAAGTGGGAAGTGGTATCTCATTGTAGTTTTAATTTGCATCTCTTTGATGGCTAGTGATGTTGAGCATCCTTTCATATGTCTATGAACCCTTTGTATGTCCTTGGAGAATTGTCTGTTCAGGTCCTTTGCCCATTTTTTAATTGAATTGTTTGTCTTCCTGGTGTGGAGTCCTGTGAGTTCTTTATATATTTTGGAGCTCAAATCCTTGCCACAGGTATCATTGGCAAGTATATTTTCCCATACAGTTGGTTCCCTTTTTATTTTGCTGATGTTTTCTTCAGCTGTGCAGAAGCTTTTCATTGTAGTTCCTAGGAACTACTATAAAGGACACATGGACAAAAGTTAAAAAGCTTCTGCACAGCTAAAGAAAACATCAACAAAATGAAAAGGAAACCAATCATATGGGAAAATATACTCACCAATGATACCTGTGACAAGGGTTTGATATTCAAAATACATAAATAATTCACATGACTCCACACCAGGAAGACAAACAATCCAATTTAAAAAATGGGCAAAGGACCTGAACAGAAAACCAAGGGGGAGGGTGGAAGCAAGGGAGGGAGGTGGGTATAGCTGGGGTCATGGAAGGTGGGGTAAACAACTATAATTGAACAACAATAAAGTAATTAAAAAATAAAATCATCTAGAGTTTTTTAAAAATGAGAAAAAAAGAAGCTTTTTAACTTAATGAACTTTCATTTGTTTATTCTTTCCTTTAAGTCTGTAGCTCTCAGGGATATATTGGTGAAAATACTGCTGTGCGGAATATCTGAGTTTTCTGCTTATGTCCTCCTCTAGGATTTTTTATGGTGTCACAATTTATATTTAAGTCTTTTATCCATCTTGAGTTAATTTTTGTGTATGGTGTAAGTTGGTGGCTGAGTTTCATGTATTTTGCATGTAGCTATTCAGATCTCCAACCACCGTTTGTTGAAGAGGCAATGTTTAATCCATTTTATGCTCCTAGCCCCATTTGATGAATATTAATTGACCATAGAGATGTGAATTTATTTCTGGGCTATCTATTCTGTTCCATTGATTTGTGTCTGCTCTTACGCCAGTACCAGACTGTTTTGATTACAGAGACCTTGTAATATAGTTTAAACTCAGGTATTGTTATCCTTCCTACTTTGTTCTTCTTTCTCAAAATTGCTGCAACTATTTGGGGTTGTTTATAGTTTCATATAAATTTATGAAATGTTTGTTCTAGATCTGTGAATTAGGTCAACAGTATTTTAATAGGGATTGGGTTGAATCTGTAAATTGCTTTGAGTAGTATGGACATTTGGATGATATTAATTCTTGAATCCATGAACACGGTATATGTTACAATTTGTTTGTGTCTTCCTTAATTTTCTTCTTCAGTGATGTGTAGTTCTCTGAGTACAGATCTTTTACCTTAATTGGGTAGTTTTATTCCTAGCTCCTCTATTTTTCATGTTGCTGTATTAAGTGGGATTTTCCTCCTAATTTCTGTTTCTGATATTTCATTGTTGGTATACAAAAGTGCCTTTGCTTTTGAAATTGGCATTGTATCCTGCTGTTTTGCCAAATTCTTTTATTAGGTTGAGTAGTTTTTTGTTGGAGTCTATAGGGTTTTCTATGTATACAATTGTCATGTGCAAACAATGACAGTTTTACTTCCACCTTTCCAATTTTGATGCCTTTTATTTATTTTCTTTGCTGTGGCTAGAACTTCCTATACTATGGTGAATAAAAGTGGTGAAAGGAGATACCCTTTTCTTGTTCCTGATTTTGTGGGGAAAGATTTTAGCTTTTGCCCATTGAGTATGATGTTGGCTGTAGGTCTCGCATGTATGGCCTTTATTATGTTGAGGAATGCTCCTTTTATTCCCCCTCTGCTGAGTGTTTTCATCATAAATGTGAGCTGTACCTGATCAAATGCTTTTTTCTGCATCTTAAATATGATCATGTCTTTTTTTGTTTTTTTTTAATTACTTTATGGTTGTTCAATTACACTTGTCTGCATTTTCTAACCACCCCCTCCCCCACTCCTGCCAAACTCACCTCCCTCCCTTGCTTCCACCTGCCCCCTTGGTTTTGTTCATGTGCCCTTTATAGTAGTTCCTGAAAATCCTTCTCCTCATTGTCCCCTCCATCCTCCCTTCTGGTTATTGTCAGATTGTTCTTAATTTCTATGTCTCTGGTTATATTTGTTTGCTTTTTCTTTTGTTGATTATGTTCCAGTTAAAAGTGAGATCATATGGTATTTGTCCCTCACCACCTGGCTTATTTCACTTAACATAATGCTCTCCAGTTCCATCCATGCTGTTGCAAAGGACATAAGACCCTTCTTTCTCTCTGCTGCATAGAATTTAATTGTGTAAATGTACCAAGTTTTTTTTGATCCATTCATTTACTGATGGGCACTCAGATTGCTTCCAGCAATTGGCTATTGTAAATTGTGCTGCTATGAACATTGGGGTGCATAGGTTCTTTTGGATTGGTGTTTCAGGGTTCTTAGGGTATAATCCTAGCAGTAGAACTGCTGGGTCAAAAGGCAGTTTCATTTTTAGTTTTCTGAGGAAATTCCATACTGTTTTCAACAGTGGCTGCAACAGTCTGCATTCCCACCAACAATGTACTAGTGTTTCCTTTTCTCCACAACCTCTCCAACACTTGTTTGTTGATTTGTTTATGTTCCCCATTCTCACTGGTGTGAAGTGGAATCTCATTGCGGTTTTAATTTGCATCTCTCTGTTGGCTACTTATGCTGAGCATCTTTTCATATGCCTCTGGGCCCTCTGTGTGTCCTTCTTGGAGAAGTGTCTGTTCAAGTCTTTTGCCCATTTTTTAAATTGGGTTATATGTCTTCCTGGAGTGGAGTCATGTGAGTTCTTTATGTATTTTGAAGATCAAACCCTTGTCTGAGGTATCATTGGCAAATATGTTTTCCCATACAGTTGGTTCTTTTTTCATTTTAATGCCATTTTCTTTAGCCATGCAGAAAATTTTTAATTTGATGAGGTCCTATTTGTTTATTCTTTCCTTTATGTCCCTTGCTTTAGGGGACATATGAATGAAGATGTTGCTGTGTAGAATGTCTTAAATTTTCCTACCAATGTTTACCTCTAGGGTTTTTATGTTGTTACAACTTGTATTTAAGTTTTATTCACCTTGAATTTATTTTTGTGTATTGTGTAAGTTAATGATTGTGTTTCATTTTTTTTGCATATAGCTGTCCAGATCTCCCAATAACATTTGTTGAATAGGCTACTTTTGCCTCATTTTAGGCTTCTTCCCCCTTTGTCAAATATTAATTGACCATAAAGACCTGGGTTTATTTCTGGGCTCTCTGTTCTGTTCCATTAGTCTATGTGCCTGTTTTGTTTGTTTGTTTTGTTTTGCCAGTACCAGGCTGTTTTACAGTGGCCTTGTAATAGAGTTTGATATTAGGTGTTGTGATCCTGCCTTCAATTTCTGAGTATTGACTATGTAACTGGCTGCTTTGCCAAATTCATTTATTTGGCTGAGTAGTTTTTTGGTAGATTTTATAGGATTTTCTATGTACACTATCATGTCATCTGCAAACAAGGACAGTTTTGTTTCTTCTTTTTGAGTTTGGATGCCTTTTTTTTTTCTTGTCTGATTGCTGTGGTAGGGCTTCCAGTACTATGTTGAATAGGAGTGGTGAAGTTGACATTCTTGTCTAGTTCCTGATCTTAGTGGAAAAGGTCTAAGTTTTTGTCCATTAAGTATGATGTTGGCTGTAGGTCTCTCATATATGGCCTTTATTATATTGAGGAATGCTCCCTCTATTTCCACTTTGCTGAGTGTTTTTTATCATAAATGAGTGCTGTACCTTACCAGATGCTTTTTCTGTATCTGTTGATATGATCATGTGATTTTACTTTTGTTTTGTTTGTGTGATGTATTATGTTTATTGATTTGGGAGTATTGTACCATCCTTGCATCCCTGGGATTAATCCCACTTGGTCATGATGTATGATCTTTTCTATGTGCTGCTGGATGTGGTTTGGCAATATTTTGTTGTGGATTTTATCATCTATGTTCATCAGCAATATTGGCCCAAAGTTTTCTTTCTTTGTTGTGTCTCTATCTGGTTTTGGAATTAGGATGATACTGGCTTCATAAAAAGAGTTTGGAAGTTTTCCATCGTTTTGAATTTTTTGGAATAGTCTGTGAAGAATAGGGGTTAGCTCTTCCTTAAATTCTTTGTAAAATTCTCCTGTGAAACTCTCTGGTCCAAGGCTTTTGTGTTGGAAGCTTTTTGATGACTGTTTCAATTTCATCAGATGTTATTGGTGTGTTTAGGCTTTCTGCTTCTTCTTAACTGAGTTTTAGATTATATTTTTCTAGAAATTCGTCCATTTCACTCAGGTTTTTAAATTTAATGACATATTGTGGTTTGTAGTAATTTCTTACAATCTTTGTATTTCTGTGGTATCATCGTAATCTTTCCTCTTTCATTTCTGATTGTGTTTATTTGGGTCTCCTCTCTCTTTTTTTCCAGATGAGCCTGCTTAACAGCATGTTGATTTTGTTTATCTTTTCAAAGAACCAGGTCCTGAATTTAATGATCCTTAGAATTGTGCTTTTAGTTTCAATGTGATTTATTTATGCTGTGATCTTGATTTTATGCTTCCTTCTACTTGCTCTGGGTTGTCTTTATTGTTGTTCTTTCAGTTCTTGTAAGTGTAGCATTAGGCTGTTTATTTGCAATGTTTCTATCTTTTTTAGGTAGGCCTGTATTGCTATGAACTTCCCTCTCTGGACTGCCTTTGCTGTGACCCATACGTTTTGGATTGTTGTGAGTTCATTTTCATTTGTTTCCAGTAAATTTTTTATTTCTTCCCTAATCTTTCTTGACCCATTCACTGTTTAATAGCATACTATTAAATCTCCATGATTTTGAGTGTTTTGGGGCTGTTTTCTTGAGGTTAGTTTCTGGTTTCAGTCCCCTGTAGTTGGAAAAAATGCTTTACATGATTTGAATTTTCTTTAATTTAATGAAGCTTGTTTTGTGTCCTAACATGTGGTCCATCTTTGAAAATGTTTCATGTGCATTTGAAAAGAATCTGTATTCTTTGGGTTGTAAAATTCTATATATGTATCAGTTAAGTTGATTTCATCTAAGACATTGTTAAATGCTGCAATATCTTTGTTGATATATTGTTTGGAAAATCTGTCCATTTTTCACAGTGGGCTCTTAAAATCTCCTACTTAATTGTGTTGCTGTCAACATCTTTCTTAAAGTCCTCCAAGATTTTCTTTACATATTTGAGTGCTCCTATGTTGGGTGCATAGATGTTTATGTCTTCTTGATGGATTCTTCCCTTGAGTACTAGGAACTAGCCTTCTGGGTCTGTTTTTATGGCTCTTTTTTGAACTCTATTTTGTCAGATATGAGTATTGCTGCCCTATCTTTTTTTCCCTGTTCATTTGCTTGGAATATTTTTTTCCAGCCCTTCACTTTCAGTCTGTCAGTCTTATGTTCTGGAGGTGGGTCTCCTGTAAGCAGCATATGTGTGGGTCATGTTTTCTTATGCATTCTGCTAATCTATGTCTTTTGATTGGAGCACTTAATTGATTTATGTTTAAGGTTATTATTGATAAGTACTTATCATTACCATTTTTTCATATCTGTGTTCCTCTCTTTCACAGTTTTTCTTCCTCTTCTAAAGCAAACCTTTAGCATTTCCTGTAGAGCTTGTTTAGAGAAGGTATATTCTTTGAAGCTTCATTTGTCTGGGAAGCTCCTTATTTGGCCTTCCATTTTAATTGAGAGTCTTGCTGGATAAAGTAATCTTGGTTGTAGGCACCTGGTTCTAATTACTTGAAATATTTCTTGCCATTGTTTTCTGGCTTGGAAGGTTTCCATTGAGAAGTCAGCTGCGAGCCTTATCAGGGCACCCTCATATGCGATTTCCTGTTTCTCCCTTTCTGCCTTTAAAATAATCTTTGTTTTGGAATTTTGCTATTTTAATTATTATGTGTCTTGAAGTGGGCCTCTTTGGGTTCCTCTTGATTGGGACTCTCTATGTTTTGTGAATTTTGGTGATATTTTCTCTGATCAAATTAAGGAAGTTTTCCATTATTACATTTTCAAACAAATTTTCTATTTCTTGCTCTTTCTCTTCTCATCTCTCTCTCTATATGGATATTATTATATTTCACATTGCTCTGCATTTTCCTTAATCCCTCTTCATTTTTTTCTGAGCCTCTTTTCCTCTGCTTGCTCTTTCTTGGTGTTTTTTTTTTTTACCTTATCCTCCAGCTTGCTGATCTGATCCTCTGCTTCATTGAGCCTGCTTTTGATTCCTTCTACTGTGATCTTTAGTTTAGAAATTGTATTCTTGACTTCCGCCAAGATGGAGGCACAGGTGGAGACGCTGTGCTTCCTCACACAACCAAGTTTAGAGACAACTAAATATTAGCAACAGAAAACACAGCCAGAACACAGAATATTGAACTTTTCGGAAGTCTGATAACAATAAATTCTTCAGTCTGATTGGTAAGAGGGGTGAAACCAGCAGCTGGTGAAGCGGGGTTGCACAGGAAAACTCAGTCAGACGGACTCAGGCGCGTGGAATCCAGGCGCAGGGTTGAACCTGATGGGCAACTCAGCAAGCAATCGCAGGGAAACAGCAAGGGAGCAGGACTGCGGGTTGACTGTGGTCGCGCATTCGTGCGTGGATAGACAAGTGAGGGAGTAGGCGATTGGACGGGAGCCAGCAGGCCCCAGTGGCTAGCGGCAGCGGAGGATACTGCCATTTCCCGGCTCTGACCCCGCCTCCACATACAGCATCATAACCCAGTGACCTAAGTGGCCCTGCCCTGGTGAACCACCTAAGGCTCTGCTCCTCATCCAATGGCTCAAAACAGCAGAGGGGACCACCATTTCCCTGCTCTGATGACGCCCACACACATAGCATCACAACCCAGGGAGCTGGGAGTCCAAGGCTCTGCTCCTCGTACTTAATGGGCACAAACAGAACAAAAATGGCTCAAGAAGATCTCAAAGCCCCAGAGCCTATAGATCTAAGTGATGAAGAAATAGCAAAACTCTCAGACACACAGTTTAAAACACTGGTCATCAGGATCCTCACAGAACTGGTTGATTATAGCCACAAATTAGAGAAACATATGAAGGCTAAACTAATTGAAATGAATGGAAGTACACAGGAAACCAATAGTAATGGAAAGGAAACTGGGACTCAAATCAAAGGAGTGGACCAGAAGGAGAAAAAAAATGACCAAACAGAAAAGAGTGAAGAAGCAAGAATTCAAAGAAATGAGGAGAGGCTTAGGAACCTCCAGGACATCTTTAAACGCTCCAACATCCAAATTATGGGGGTAGTAGAAGGGGGAAAGGAACAGCCACCAGTGGAAAACTTATTTGAACAAATAATAAAGGAGAATTTCGAAATCTGGCAAAGGAAATAGACTTCCAGGAAATCCAGGAAGCTCAGAGAGTCCCAAAGAAGTTGGACCCAAGAAGGAACACACCAAGGCACATCATAATTATATTAGCCAAGATTAAAATGAAGGAGAGAATCCTAGAAGCAGCAAGAGCTAAAGGGACAGTCACCTACAAAGGAGTCCCCATCAGACTGTCAGCAGATTTCTCAAAAGAGACCTTACAGGCAAGAAGAGGCTGGAAAGAGGTATTCCAAGTCATGAAATCCAAAGACCTACAACCAAGATTACTCTATCCAGCAAAACTTTCATTTAGAATGGAAGGACAGATAAGGTGCTTCTCAGATAAGATCAAATTCAAGGAGTTCATCATCACCAAACCCTTATATGAAATGTTAAAGGGACTTATCTAAGAAAAAGAAGTTAAAGAAACATGAATAGTGAAAGGACAGCAAACTCACAGTTATTAACAACCACACCTAAAACAAAAGCAAACTAAAAGGACAGCTAGATCAGGAGTGGAAACATAGAAATGAAGATCTCAAGGAGGGTTAGCAACGGGGGAGTGGGAGGAGGGGAAGGGGGGGAAGGTACAGAAAATAAGTAGCATAGACAGTAGATAGAAAATAGATGGGTGGGGCAAGAATAGTATGGGAAATATAGAATCTAAAGGACTTGAGACACATGGTCATAAACTAAAGGGGGGATAATGGTGGGGATGGGGGGTAGGGTGGAGGGGAATGAAGGGGGAATAGAACAACTGTAATGTCATAATCAATAAAAAATAAAGAAAGAAAGAAATTGTATTCTTAAATTTATTTTGGCCCTCATTGATAGCTTCTGTTTCCTTTTTCATGGATATAGTTTGTAGTGAATTCATTGTAGTTTCCCTGTAGTTTCTGATAATTCTCTGTGAGCTCACTGAGCTTCCTGATAACCATTGCTTTGAACTCAATATCTGATAGTTGACTTGCCTCTATTTCATTTCACATTCTTTCTGATGCTTCCTCCTTTTCTTTCATTTGGGGATTTTTTTTTCTTCCCATTGTTTGTGAGACTCTTCTTATTAGCCGTAGCTTCTTAAATTTATATATTCTGACTCCCTGGGTTGATAGTGTGAATTTTTATGGTAGAAGAGCTGTGAGATTCAGTGGTACAGTCTCCTTGATCTCCTGAGCTCACTGGTCTTGGGCTGTTGTTTAAGTTGGCTCTGTGTTTGTCGTTGGGTTTTGATGGTTGTTGGGTCTTTCTTTGGTGGGTCTTTCCCTTCAGCTGGTTAACTAAGGGTCACTCTGTGTACCACCTCTTGTATTCTGTTGTGCAGGTGTGAGCAGGTTGTGTTGAAAGTAATTCTCCTGTGTGTACAAGGTTTTGAGGATTCTCTCTTGTTCTTTTTAAAAAATTTTTTTTATTGATTATGCTGTTACAGTTGTTCTATTCCCCCCTTCATTCCCCTCCACCCTAGCTCCCCATCCCCACCATTACCCTCGCTTTAGTTTATGACCATGTGTCTCAAGTCCTTTAGATTCTATATTTCCCATGCTATTCTTGCCCCCCCCTTCTATTTTCTACCTACTGTCTATGCTACATATTTTCTGTACCTTCTCCCTCCTTCTCCTCCTCCCACTCCCCTGTTGCTAACCCTCCATGAGATCTTCGTTTCTATGTTTCCACTCCTGATCTAGCTGTCCTTTTAGTTTGCTTTCGTTTTAGGTGTGGTTGTTAATAACTGTGAGTTTGCTGTCCTTTCACTGTTCATGTTTTTTTAACTTCTTTTTCTTAGATAAGTCTCTTTAACATTTCATATAATAAGGGCTTGGTGATGATGAACTCCTTGAATTTGATCTTATCTGAGAAGCACCTTATCTGTCCTTCCATTTTAAATGAAAGTTTTGCTGGATAGAGTAATCTTGGTTGTAGGTCTTTGGATTTCATGACTTGGAATACCTCTTTCCAGTCCCTTCTTGCCTGTAAGGTTTCTTTTGAGAAATCTGCTGACAGTCTGATGGGAACGCCTTTGTAGGTGACTGTCCCCTTAGCTCTTGCTGCTTCTAGGATTCTCTCCTTCATTTTAATCTTGGCTAATGTAATGATGATGTGCCTTGGTGTGTTCCTTCTTGGGTCCAACTTCTTTGGGACTCTCTGAGCTTCCTGGATTTCCTGGAAGTCTATTTCCTTTGCCAGATTGGGGAAATTCTCCTTTATTATTTGTTCAAATAAGTTTTCCACTGGTGGCTGTTCCTTTCCCCCTTCTGGTACCCCTAGAATTCGGATGTTGGAGCGTTTAAAGATGTCCTGGGGGTTCCTAAGACTCTCCTCATTTCTTTGAATTCTTGCTTCTTCACTCTTTTCTGTTTGGCCATTATTTGCTTTCTTCGGGTCCACTCCATTGATTTGAGTCCCAGTTTCCTTTTCATTGCTATTGGTGTCCTGTGCAATTCCATTCATTTCAATTAGTTTCGTCTTCATATATTTGTCTAATTTGTGGCTATAATCAACCAGTTCTGTGAGGATCCTGATGACCAGTGTTTTAAACTGTGTGTCTGAGAGTTTTGCTATTTCTTCATTGCTTAGATCTATGGACTCTGGGGCTTTGAGATCTTCTTGCGACATTTTTGGTCTGTTCTGGCCCTTTAAGTGTGAGAAGCGGCACCTTGGACTCCCAGGTCACTGGGTTGTGACGCTGTATGTGGGGGCGTGGTCAGAGCGGGGAAATGGCGACCCCTTCTGCTGTGTCTCACAGCTGGGTGAGGATAGCACCTTAAGTGGTTCACCTGGGCGGGCCACTCAGAGTCGCTGGGTTATGACGCTGTATGTGGAGGTGGGGTCAGAGCAAGGAAATGGCGGTGCCCTCCACAGCCGCTTGCTTCGGGGATCCCCCGGGCCAGTCCAACTGCCCACTCCCTCTCCTGTATGCCCGCGCACAAATGCGCGACCACAGTCAACACGCAGCACCAGTCCCCCGCTGTCTGCCCGGCGGTCGCTCGCCTGGTGGCTCGCTTGGTCGCTCACTAGGTCAAATCCTGTGCCTGGATTCCGCGTGTCTGGATTCGGCGCCTGAGTCCGTCTGACCGAGACCTCCTGTGCAACCCCGCTTCACCAGCTGCTGGTTTCGCCCCTTACCAGTCAGGCTGAAGAATTTGTTGTTAACGGACTTCCGAAAAGTTCAATTTTCCGTATTCTGGCTGTGTTTTCTGTTGCTAATATTTAGTTGTCTCTAAACTTGGTTGTGTGAGAAGGTACGGTACATCCACCTATGCCTCCATCTTGGCGGAAGTCCTTTCTTGTTCTTATTCAGTTTTTTGTTCTGAGTAATTTCTTTAGTATTTTTTTCCTATATGGATTTTCTTTTTTTTTTTAACTTTTTTTATTGATTATGCCATTACATTTGTTCTATTTCCCCTCCTCCATTCCCCTCCACCCTGCACACCCCTCCCCCACAATTCTCCCCCCTTTAGTTCATGAAAATGTGTCTCAAGTTCTTTAGATTCTATATTTCCCCTACTATTCTTACCCTCCCCCTATTTTCTATCTACTGTCTATGCTACATATTTTCTGTACCTTTTTCCCCCTTTTCCTTCTCCCACTCCCCTGTTGCTAATCCTCTTTGAGATCTTCATTTCTATGGTTCACTCCTGATCTAGCTGTCCTCTTAACTTGCTTTTGTTTTAGGTGTGGGTCTTAATAACTTTGAGTTTGTTGTCCTTTCACTGTTCATCCTTTTTTATCTTCTTTTTCTTAGGTAAATCCCTTTAACATTTCATATAATAAGGGGTTGGTGATGATGAACTCCTTGAAGTTGATTTTATCTGAGAAGCACTTTATCTGTCCTTCTATTCTAAATGAAAACTTTGCTGGATAGAGTAATCTTGGTTGTAGGTCTTTGGTTTTCATGATTTGGAATACTTCTTTCCAGCCCCTTCTTGCCTGTAAGGTCTCTTTTGAGAAATCTGCTGACAGTCTGATGGGAACTCCTTTGTAGGTGACTATCCCCTTATCTCTTGCTGCTTCTAGGATTCTCTCCTTCATTTTAATCTTGGCTAATATAATTATGATGTGCCTTGGTGTGTTCCTTCTTGGGTCCAACTTCTTTGGGACTCTCTGAGCTTCCTGGATTTCCTGGAAGTCTATTTCCTTTGCCAGATTGGGGAAATTCTCCTTTATTATTTGTTCAAATAAGTGTTCCACTCGTGGGTGTTCCTCTTCCCCTTCTGGTACCCCTATAATTCGGGTGTTGGAATGTTTAAAGATGTCCTGGAGGTTCCTAAGCCTGTCCTCATTTTTTTGAATTCTTGTTTCTTCATTCTTTTCTGTTTAGTCATTTTTTACTCTTTCTGGTCCACTCCTTTGATTTGAGTCCCAGTTTCCTTTCCATTACTATTGGTTTCCTGTGTACTTCCATTCATTTTAATTAGTTTAGCCTTCATATGTTCCTCTAATTTGTGACTAAAATCAACCAGTTCTGTGAACATCCTGATCACCAGTGTTTTGAACTGTGCATCTGAAAGTTTGGCTATTTCTTCATCACTTAGATTTATTGACTCTGGGGCTCTGAGTTGTTCTTGAGCCATGTTTTGATCTGTTCGTGCCTGTTAGGTACGAGGAGAGGTACCTTGGTGTTTACTGGGGCGGGGCCACCCAGGTCACAGGTTTGTGATGCTGTACATGGGAGCGGGGTCAGAGTGTGAGCAATGACGGTCCTCTCTGCTGGTCCAGTCCGCCTCCATGCTAGCCCCCACCCGCTTATCCAAGCGCAAATGTGCGAGTGTGTCACCCTGCACCAGTCGCTGAGGCCTGCGAGATCTGTCTCAATGTTCGCCTCTTCACTGGTTTATCTGTGTGCAAATGCATAACCAACTGCAGACAGCCAGCAGCACCTCTTCCCTGGGTTCCGCCCGTAGCTAGACTACACCTGGGATCTGTGCCCTGGCTGCCTGTGCACCGCCCAGATCTTTTTTGCCCGACTGGCTCTGCTGCTGGTTTTGCCCCTCTCACCAGTTTAGCTGAGTGGTCTGTTGTTTTCGGACTCTGTATTCGATTTTCTGTGTGGTTTGATTATGTTTATTGTTTTCAAAACTTTGTTGTTTTTAGATTTGGTTGTGGGAGGACAAAAAGTGTTCCCACCTACGCCTCCATTTTGGTGGAAGTTCCTCTTTACTATTTATTTATATTTTCAGATAGGTCCTGGATTGATGTTAGTGTGGCTTCCACTCCCTTCTTCACCTTCTGTTGTTATCTGTTGGTGGTTCCTTTGTTGGTGGGTTTCTTCTTCCATCAGGTATCTTGGTGTTCATAGTTTCCACCTACTTGTCTGATTTTTCAATGTCCTCTACAATTTTCATATATGCTGGGGTACTGTTGGCTATTTACTCTGTTCTTCATTAGACTGGTGAGGTGTTTCACCTGTATGCAGGTGGAAGTGGACTCTGCTCCAACCTATCTCACTGACATCTTCCCTTCTGATGATCATGTCATTTTTGTCTTTCCTTTTGTTTATGTGATGTTTACATTTACTGATTTGCAAATATTGTGCCATCCTTGCATCCCAGGGGTGAATCCCACCTGATTAAGGCATATGATCTTTATAATGTATTGCTGGATGTGGTTTCCCAATATTTTGTTGAGGACTTTAGCGTCTATGTTCATCAGGGATAGATTTCTTCCTTTGTTGTGTCTTTATCTGGTTTTTGGATTAGGATGATGCTGGCTTTATAAAAAGTGTTTGGGAGTCTTGTATCTTCTTGGGCTTTTTTTTTTTTAATAATCTCTGAAGGTTTGGAGTTAGCTTTTCCTTAAATGTTTCGTAAAATTCTTGTGTTATACCAACCAGTCCAGAGTTTTGGTGTGACAGGACTTTTTTGATTGTTGCTCTAGCTGTTATTGGTCTGTTCAGGCTTTCTGATTCTTCTTGATTGAGTTCTGGAAAATTATATGTTTATAGAAATTTGTGCATTTCACTCAGGTTTTCAAATTTGTTGGCGTATAGTGGTTTGTAGTAATTTCTTACAATGCTTTGTATTTCTGTAGTATCAGTTGTAATCTCTTTCATTTCTGATTATTTTCATTTGGGCCCTCTCTCTCTTTTTCTTGATGAGTTTGCTTAAAGGCTTGTCAATTTTGCTTATCTTTTGAAGGAACCAGTTCCTGGATTTATTGATCCTTAGAATTGTGCTTTTAGTCTCTATGTCATTTAATTCTGCTCTTATCTTGGTTATTTTTTTCCTTATACTGTCTATGGGATTTGTTTGTTGTTGTTCCCCCAGTTATTGTAAATGTTGTGTTATGTTGTTTACTTGAAGTGTTTCTATCTTTTTTAGGTAGGCCTGCATCACTATGGACTTTCTTCTCATGACTGCCTTTGCTGTGTCCCATAGCAAAGGGTCTGTTGTGTGTTGATTTTCATTTGTTTCCAGAAACTTTTTGATTTCTTCCTTGATCTCATTTTTAACTCATTCATTGTTGAGTTACATGCTATTTATTCATTCTCCATGAATATGACTGTTTCTGAATTTTTTCCTTGAGGTTCATTTCTAGATTGAATCTCTTGTGGTTTGGGAAAATGCTTGATATGATTTTAATTTTTTTGAAATTTTTTGAGGCTTGTTTTGTGTCCTATCATGGGGTCTATCTTTGAAAATGGTTTCTTGTGTATTTGACAAGAATGTGAATTTTTCTTCTCTGGTGTGAAAGTTTCTGTATATATCAGTTAAGTCAGTGACATATAGTGCATCATTCAGTGCCAAAATAATCTTGTTGATGCTTTGTTTGGAAGTGGAGTGTTAAAATCCCTGAGTATAAGTGCTGTTGGGAACTGCCCTGCCTGATTTCAGAAATTGTAACTGCCCCCCATGGCTAAGTGTGCAACCTCCTGAATGTAGGCCATAGGAGACAAAGCTTGTCTCTGGCAGCAAGCTTTGCTTCTTCCCCTACCCCCAAAGCATGGTCCATGTCCATGGTGGGTACGACCCCTCAGAGAGGGGCATCCTAGGCCAGACACTTGGGAGGCCATCATGGAAGGACTCGGGGGGCTGCAAAAAAGAGCAATAAACTCTTGCCTCCCAGCTTTGACATAGTCTGAGTCCCCATGACCTCTGGGAGAAGCACTTCCTGGCTCTAATCCCCTTAAGTTTGAATTCCTATGATGGGGAAGGTGGTGCAGCCCTGTGCTGAAAAGGGCAGGTATCCCAGGGTAAATCAGGCATAAGAAAGAATATGTAAAAATCCTGTGAAGCCTGCTTTGTTTAGAATGCTCTCATTTAAGTGATAAGGGTCCAAGCAAGAAGTTTGTTCCTCAAAGTTTTATGGCTTGTTAGCTATCTGACTCTGACTAAGAATAAGCTCTCACAGTTCTTTGCTATCTATTGTTTGATACTTACCTGTATTCTTGTGGAAACAAACCCAATAAAAGTCCCTTGAGCAGGGGGCTCTTGGCCCTTCCCCTTTGAGGGATTGGCTACTTTTCCTCCCCAAGCATATCACATCATGTCTCAGTCATGTTTACTCTCATCTGTGGCACATGGGTGGACTTGTGATGAACGTTGCCCCCACAAAGTGCATTACTATACATATGTTTCCTGGAGTTCTCCAAGATTTTCTTATATGTGTGAGTACTCCTATGTTGAGTGCATATATGTTTACAATGGTTATGTTTTCTTGATGGATTCTCACCTTAAGTATTATGAAGTGTCCTTATGTGCCTCTTTTAATGGCCTTTGTTTTGAATTCTATTTTGTCTGATATAAGTATTGAAACCTTGGCTTTTTTTTCCTGTCCATTCACTTGGAATATTTTTTTGCAACCATTCTTTTTCAGTCTGTGTAGGTCTTTTGTTCTGAGGTGGTAGCAGCATGTGTGGTCATGCTTTAGTATCCATTCAGCTACCCTATGTCTTTTGATTGGATCACTTAATCTACTCACATTTAAGATTATATCTTTTGATTGGAACATTTAATCCATTTACCTTTAAGGTTATTATTCATAGGTACTTATTTATTGCCATTTCTCTACTTTGTACCTATGTTCCTTTCACTTTTTCTTCATCTTCTTAAAGCAGTCCTTTTAGCATGACTCATAATGCTAGTTTGGTAGAGATGTATTCTTTTAGCCTTTTTTTTGTGTGTGGGAAACTCCTTATTTTGCCTTCCATTTTAATTGAGAGCATAGCTGGGTAGAGTAGTCTTGTTTGCAGATATTTGCTTTTCGTTGCTTGGAATATTTCTGGCCATTCCCTTCTGGTTTGTAGTGTTTCTGTTGAGAAAACAGCTTATGGCCTTATCAGAGCTCCTTGCATGTTACTTTCTGTTTCTCCGTTGCTGCCTTTAAGATCTCTCTTTGTCTATGAATTTTGCCATTTTAATTATGATGTGCATGGAGTGCAGCTCTTTGTGTTCTTCTTGATTGGGATCCTCTCTGCTTCCTGGACTTCTCTGACTTTTTCTCTCATCAAATTAGGGAAGTGTTCCATCATTACTTTTTCAAACAGGTTTTCTATCCCTTGCTCTTCTTGTTCGTTTTCTGGAATCCCAATTACATAGATACTATTCTGTCTCATATTGTTCTGCAGTTCCCTTAACCCCTCTTCATTCTTTTTTAGTCTTCTTTCTTTTTCTGAAAATTTTTTTCTCCCTTGTCCTCCAGCTCACCAATCTGATTCTCTGCTTCATCAAGCCTGCTTTTGATTCCTTCTATTGTGTTCTTCAATCCAGAAATTGTATTCTTCATTTCCTCCTGCCTCTTATTGGTAGTTTCCATATCTTTTTCATGCTCATGTAGTTCACAGTAATTCTCTTGCAGCTTCCCTGTAGTTATTTGTAGTTCTCAGTGAGCTCATTGAACTTCCTTATAACCATTGTTCTGAACTCAATATGTGATGGTTTACTGACTTCTATTTCATTTAGCACTCTTTCTTGGGATTCTTCCTTTTCTCTATATCAGGGGCTGTTTCTTTGTCTCCCTGTTTTTGGGGAGACTCTTCTTGTTTGTTTCTGCTTATTAAATTGCTTTGCTTTACTTCCTGTCTTTGTGGTGTGAACTTCTATGGTAGAAGATCTTTGGGATCCAGTGGTGTAGTCTTCTTGATCTCCTGAACTTGATCTCTTGGGATGCCCTTTATGCTGTTAATGTTGGCTCTCTGGATGTAATTGGGTTTTAATTGTTGCTGAGTCATTCTTTAGTCGATCCCTCCCTCCAGCTGGCTGCATGTGTCTCCACCCACCATGTCTTGTATGCTGTTGTGTAGTTACCATCAAAACAAAAACATGGAACAGGAAACAATCCCACATCCACAAAAATAACTCCCACTCATAACCCCAATATCAATAACAGGTGAACCAGTGTAAAAAGTATTATAGGAAAAGAGAAGTGAATATGAGATTACTAACTGAAACAAAAATGATTTTTTGAGGTTAGAGGGAGGTGCACTAACAGGAATCAGGAATTGGAGCAATGCAAACAGAAAAAGTAAATTTTACCTCATAAGTAAAAAAGGGAATGAAGAAGGCAGAATGGAGTAAGAGAAGGGAAGCATAGAGTATTAGGTTTAAACAGAAAATAAAATAAAATAAAATAAAATAAAATAAAATAAAATAGAAGGAAAACAGAAGGAATAAAACTAACTAAATAAATAAACAAAAAGGGAAACAAATTGGAGAAAAAGAACCACACAGCACTAACAACAACAAATGAGCTAATATTATCACAAGTGGGAGAGGAAAAAGAGAAGATTAAGAGATGTACAGAGAAAAGGGAAATGATTTTCAGATGATAGAGAGAGAAGAAATACTAAGAGTGTGGGAATGAAAAGCAGGGTAAGAACAGGAAAAATTAAAATTTGAGATGAAAAAAATAAGCAGGGTGAAAGAAAAAATAGCAAAAAGAAAAGTTAAAACAGGGAAAAGTTATAATTTGAGACAAAAAAAAAAGAATGGGCAGTATGGAGGAAGAATGAAATAGGAAAGGGGAATATCAGAATTTTAGATTTGAAATACAAACCTACTAGAGATCTAGAGATAAAATTGAAAAAGGCAACAACTACCCTATCAACAACCTATGAACAAAAATTGGTAAAAGTAGAAAAGAACATGGGCATTTTAAGAGGGGGGGGGAATAATGTGAGATAACCATTGACAGGGAAGTTGGCTTTGAGAAGCTGGATGAGGGAGAAATAGTAAGAGTGCCAAATAGAAACAAGTTGTAGCAAGAGAGAAAACAAAATTTAAAACAAAAATAATATGAAGAAAGAAAAGGGTAAAATGGGGTAAAAGAAGGGAAGAGCAAGATATGAAAAAATGAAATAAACTATAATATAAAATCTAATGGCTTAATCTGCACGAACTTCAAGGGCAAGAAGTAAATTTAAAAAAAAAATGCAAACAGAATTTATCACAAATCATGTAGAAGACCACAGTGGATTCTCTCAGTAGTATCTAGTATTCGCCACTGTTTTTTCTTTCTGGATCCACCTCTGGTGATATCAGGTGATGCTCCAATCTGGCCTTACACAGCTTGTTGGAAACTACCAGGGATCTACCTTCCAGTTGTTAATCCAATCACTCTGTACTCAGCAGTCAAGTTTAAGAACCACAGGTGCAGCAGAGTATTACTTGGGAGTAGGGCTATTTCTTCCCCTCAGTCTGATGCTACTTGGGGGGTATGGTCTGCCTGAACAAGATGGCTACTGCAGTATTGGAGATCATTAAGCACCAATATCTTGGCAGCTTCTCTCTCAGTTCTCTCCCCAAAGCAACCACCCTCAGTCTCTCCACAAGCATCTCTAGTGCATTCTGCACTCCACTCTGCATCCCCCTTTGAGGGGGCACAGGGTAAGTGGCTGCATAAGAAAAATTTATGCGTTGGCCCTTTAAACACCTCTCTGCTTCACCAGCTGTCTGTCTCTGGCAGAGAAAAATCCTGCTGCCTCTTATGGCTGGGTTTTCTCTATAGGTTTTGGGCTCTGGTGCTGTAGGCTGGGGAGCTCAACTTAGAGTTTAGACCCAACACATCTCAGAGTGATTCCCTCCAGACCCTTAA
The DNA here is from genome assembly GCF_021234435.1 of Artibeus jamaicensis. Lineage (NCBI taxonomy): Eukaryota > Metazoa > Chordata > Mammalia > Chiroptera > Phyllostomidae > Artibeus > Artibeus jamaicensis. The sequence goes on along the minus strand of NW_026521576.1, from coordinate 3,613,967 downwards.
ATATCTTCTGGTACTTCGGCTGCTGCCCATGGGGGCCTGGCCAGCCTTCTTTCATTCCTTCCACACTCCCTACCAGATGCGTTGTGTTGACACTGTTTTTTCTGTCTGTCTGTGGTTATAAAGCTTATTCTCCCTTTATTGTTCAGTTTTTTATTCCAGATGATTTCTCCACAATTTAGTTACAATTCTAGGTTGGTCCTCAGAGGAGATTTGTGTAGCTTCCTCTGCCATGAATCTCTTCTATTTCTTTTTCTTGTATGATTGCTGTGGCTACAACTTCCAGTACTATGTTGAATAAGAATGGTGAAAGTGAACACCCTTGTCTTGTTCCTATCTTAAGGAAAAAGCTTTTAGGTTTGCTTATTGAGTATGATGTTGGCAGTAGACTTATAGTATGTGGCCTTTAAATATATATGTATATATATATACACACACACATATATACATATGTATATAAGTATATATGTATATAAGTTTATATAAGTATATATGTATACTATATATATGTATGTATACACATATATATGTATATATGTATATATATATTTAAAGGCCATATAAGTCTACTGCCAACATCGTACTCAATGAGCAAAATCAATTATATATATAATTGATTATGCTATTACAGTTGTCCCATTTTTTCTCCCCTTTATTCCCCTCCACCCTGTTGCCCCTCCCACAATTATTTCCCCACCTTATTTCATGTCCATGAGTCATACATATAAGTTCTTTCACTTCTCCATTTCCCATACTATTCTTAACCTCTCCTTCTCTATTTTGTACCTATGATTTATACTTCTTATTCCCTGTATCTTTCCCCCCATTGTTCCTTCTCCTCATCCCTACTGATAACCCTCCATGTGATCTCTATTTCTGTGATTCTGTTCTACTTGTTTGCTTAGTTCATTTTTGTTTTGGGGGTTTTTTTAGCTTTAGTTGTTGATATTTGTGCTTATTGTCATTTTACTGTTCTTATTTTTTATCTTCTCCTTTTTCTTAGATAAATCTTTTCAACATTCCATATAATATGGGCTTGGTGATGATGAACTCTTTTAATTTGAACTTATCTGTGAAGCACTTTATCTGCTCTTCTATTCTAAATGATAGCTTTGCTGTATAGAGTCATCTTGGATGTATGCCCTTCCTTTCATTACTTTGATACTTCCTTCTAGCCCCTTCTTGCCTGCAAGATTTCTTTTGAGAAATCAGTGGATTGTCTTATGGGAACTCCTTTATAGGTAACTGTCTCCTTTTCTCTTGCTGCTTTTAAGATTCTGTCCTTATCTTTAATTTCGGGTAACTTAGTTATGATGTGCCTTGGTGGTTCCTCTTTGGGTCCAACTTTTTGGGAACTCTGTGATCTTCCTGGACTTCCTGGAAGTCTATTTCCTTCACTAGATTAGGGAAGTTCTTTTTCATTATTTTTCAAATAAGTTTTCCATTTCTTGCTCTTCTTCTCCTTCTGGCACCCCTATGATTCAGATGTGGGAACATTTAAAGTTGCCCTGGAGGTTCCTATGCCCCTCCTCATTTTTAAAAAACTCTTGTTTCTTCAGTCTGTTCTGGTTAACTGTTTATTTCTTCCTTCTGGTCCAAGTTTCTAATGTATTTCCTTTATTATGTTGTGAAATATTCCCTCTCTTCCCACTTTGCTCAGTGTTTTTTATCATAAATGGGTGCTGTAGCTTATCAAGTTGTTGATTTGAGTCCTGGTTTCCTTCCCATCACTGTTTGTTCCCTGTATATTTTTCTTTATTTCATTTTGCATAGCCTTAACTTCTTCCTCTATTTTGTGTTTGTACTCAACCATTTCTGTGAGCATCCTGATTACCAGTGTTTTGAACTCTGCATCTGATAAGTTGGCTATCTTTTCATCACTTAGTTGTATTTTTTCTGGAGCTTTGATCTGTTCTTTTATTTGGGCTATATTTCTTCATCTGGGCATACCTTTTACATAGTAAGGGGTAGAGCCTTAGGTATTTGTCAGGGCAGGGCAACCCACATGACTGTGTTGTGGCACTGTATGTGGGGGAGACATCTGAGAGTGAACAATGCAACTTGCTCAGCTCTTTGTTGACTTTCAGTCACTTACCCCACTACCCATAAGCAAACTGGGCCTTTCTGGTGCAGATTCTCAGGGAGATGGTTTTGTATATGTTCTAGGACCCTGTGGGTCTCTCCATCAAACTCTCCTGTGAGGTGGGGAGTTTCTCCTGCTGCCTCAACCCCCATGGGTTTTTTCAGTTTCAGGTGTTGAGGCTTTATTTCTCCTCACTGGAACCCTGAGTTGCATGATCTGTCTCACTCCTCAGTTGTTCCTCCTGGGTTAGCTGCACACAAATGTGGGACTGTCTGCTCCACCAATTGCTGCCTTGCCCTCCCAGGGCCTTCAGCTATCACCCTGCTGTGAGTTCACTCCACCCTGGCTGCCCATCTTCACCCCTTCTACAAGTCTAGATGAATGTTTCTTCTTTAACTCCTTGGTAATTGGACTTACATATAGTTTGATTTTTTGGAAGTTCTGGTTATTTTTTGTATTTAAATTTGTTGTTGTCCTTCTTTTGATTGTATGAGGAAGCAAAGTGTACCTACATATGCCTCCATCTTTGCTTGAAGTCTCTAGTGTATGGCCTTTATTATGTTGTGAAATGTTCCCTTTATTCCCACTTTGCTAAGTGTTTTTATCATAAATGGCTGCTGTAGCTTATCAAATGCTTTTTCCTCATCTATTGGTATACTTGTGTGATTTTTGTCCTTTGTTTTGTTTGTGCTATGTATTACATTTGTTGATTTGCAAATATTGTACCACCCCTGCATCTTTGGGATATATCCCACTTGATCATGGTGCTTTATCTTTTTAAGGTGCTGTTGGATCCAGATTGCTAATATTTTGTTTAGGATTTTAGCATCTATGTTCATCAGAGATTGGCCTGCAGTTTTCTTTCTTTGTTGTGTCTTTATCTGGTTTTGAAATTGATGCTGGCCCCCTAAAAAGAATTGGTGAGCCTTCAGTCTTCTTGAATTTTCTGGGATAGTTTGAGTATAGTTGTTAGTTCTCCTTTGTATGTTTGGTAAAATTTGCTTGTGAAGCCATCTAGTTGGGACTTTTGTTTACCTGGAAAAATTTTTTTTATCACTGCTTCAATTTTACTAGTTGTTATTGATCTCTTCAAACTTTCTACGTCTTGATTCAGTTTTGGAAAATTATGTTTCTAGAAATGTTTCCTTTTTCCCAGGTTGTCCAATTTCTTGGCATATAGTTGTTCATAATAATGTCTTACAATCCTTTGCATTTCTGTGATATCAGTCATTACCTCTCTTTCATTGCTGATTTTATTTGGGTCCTTTCTCTTTTTCTCTTGATGGGTCTGATTAAACCTTTGTCAATTTTGTTTATCTTTTAAAAAAAATCATCTCCTGGGTTTACTGATCCTTTGAATTTTTTATTTAGTCTCTAACTCATATAACTCTGCTCCAATCTTGATTATTGCCTTCCCTCTACTGACCCTGGGCTTTGTTTGTTGTTTTTCCTCTAGTTCTTTAGATGTAAGATTAGGTTGTTTATTTGAGCATATTGACTGCGGTAGGAGCTTTGAAGGGTGCTTATGGCTGATTCCTTCTGGAAGTCTGCCCTAACACTAGGATCTGAGTGCAGGGGATGTAGTAGGTGCTGCTCTCAGGGAACACTGTAGAGGACTGGAAGTGAAACAGAAGAGAAGGATGCCAACACAGGATGATTCACTGAAGTTATTGCTATGGGCAAGGGTGGCTCAACCCTAGTGGAAATGAGAAAAAAGATAAAAAACACCTCAGACTTATTCCTCCCAAGGGTCTTAATTTCCCAACTCCTGTTGGTTCATGGGTTAAATCAGGGGTGTCCAATCTGTGAAGCCCATGGGTGGCATTCATCCCAGGATGGCCATGAATGCAGCCCAAGACAAAATCATAAATTTACTTAAAACTTTGTGACATTTTTTGTGATTACAATGTATTTAATGTGTAACCTGAGACAACTCTTCTTCTAGTGTGGCCCAGAGACACCAAAAAGTTGGACACTGCTCGGTTGAAAGTTATTCTTGGGATTTTCAAGCTCCTGTCATTATGGAACAGTCCTATTTGTGGATAAAGCACACAGGATCCTCAGACAGAGAGCTGTGGGTGTTTCTGAAATAATCCTCCAGTGTCAGAGTTTTGGTGAGTACTGTGGCTACACGTTGGTGCACCAACTCAGTTACAAGGAGTATTTTCTCAGACATTTGTTTAAAGTTCTTGTCTAATGTTCTACCAGGAGCATTAAGAATGCTCTTGTCTAATGATTCTACCATGAAGAAGTAGTCATATTCAGGGCAGACTTTCAGGTTCCTCAAGAGATGGAAACATCTGTCACATAATTCACACACAAAAAAAACAGATTAAAAACTATAGCAGAAAGCTGGACATACATCTACTGGCTACTGCACCTTACTTCACTGGTGTAGGCAGTAAATAGCAACACTGTCCCAGCTGTGCATGCTGAGAAGCCATAGGTCATACATCATGAAGAAATATGAACAACCAACTTGAGTGAAATCTTGAACATATTCACTTTCTTACTGTACAGGTGGAAACAGGGCTAAGTATAATGAGTTCTTATGCAACCTAGCCTCTAGAATCAACTTGGTCAAAGAATTTTGGGCCTTCAACAGTCATAAAGAAGGAGGTCTTGGTATTTTTCTACCTACCATCAGAGTATAGCAGAGTGAAAATATTAGAGCTCTCTAGACAAATGCAAACTTCATCTCCTGTACTGGCCATGGATCTTTGGACATGTTATTCATTCTCATTGAGCTTCTATTTTACCATCTGAAATATTGGGATGTAATAACATATTTGAACCTTTTAGATTTTTCCTGAGAGTTATATGGGATGGCATATAACATATATAAAGTACCCACATTATAGGAACTCGGTAACTGACAGGTATGTGCTGGCTCAGCCCTGCTGCCATAAGATGAGAGCTCCAGCACATGTTCTGTAACTGGCTACCTTACATGTAAATAACCCTGCTATGTCTATAACAAGGCCAGGAAAAATGGAAGGCAAAAGAAGAGAAAGTAGACATCATGAGGAGAGAAGCTAAGATCCTCTCTGGAGACAGTTGACTTGACAAGCTATTAATATGGTAAAGCTATTAATGTTTGTGGTGTGTGTCCGCTTTCTTGGCATGTACTCAACTTCATGTTTTCTGCAATGGAATGCTAAGTGGACAGAGTGGGAAAGGGATATAAAAACCAAGAAAGCTATTATGGGTGAACCCTTTCCCGCTTACAGAGAAGGAAGGACTTCAGCAATTGTGATGGCCTGAATCAGCCAGACAGCTCAGCAACTTTTCCACATGAACATCGTTGGCTGAGGCAACAGAAATCTTGACTTTGTGTTCAAAATAGAGCACTAATTTAGAAGGCTTCCTGATAAGAGACTAAAATGGTACAGCAAATTGTGCTGTCACAAAAGATGATGGAGGATTTTAAAGATCTATTTGGTGGGTCACTTCTCTCTTCCCTTTGTAAAATCAAGTCATTATCTGCAGTGTGGGCATGTGGGCTCAGAGCCTGTGTTCTGGCTCTGTGGTGACAGAAATTCATTCATGTGGTAGTGAGGACGAATTACTTGGTGTGTTTGTCATTTACTATAGAGCTTAGTGGCTAAAGACCTTTATTGCTGTTGCCATGTAAAACCTTCAGTTCTAAGGTAGCTACAGTCTCTGGTATGATCTCAGGAGACTTAATATAAGAATGGAGTTATGTGACAGTGACAATGTAATGCCCAGAATTGGAATTTGGAGGCAAAAGAAATGGGCTATTAGCAACTTTTCTAGCAAACTAACCTTTGTTGATTTGACTCAAATGTCCTCCTCTACAACCAGCACAATAGAGAAAGCTTCTACTTATCAGATATTGTGGGTTTACATCTATCAGAGTGGAATGGAGTAGATTGTCCTGCAACCTTAGAGTAGCCCCAGAAACAAGATAGCCCTAGCCCACTTCACCATAGGGCACCAATTCCATCAGATAGAGACAAGCACACATATTCAGTTCAGACTCATAATACATTTAATATTTTTCATTTTGAAATCATTTCAGATGTGTATAACAGTTGCAAGAATAGTACAAAGAATTCTCATATATCCTTCACTCAAATTCCCAAATGTCAATATTTTACCACATTTATCTTTTCATTCACTATACAGATACATTTTATTGTTTCTTGAACCATTTGAGAGAAAGTTGTAACCATAATCCCCTTTATTCCTGAATGTTTCAATGTGCAATTCCTAAATGCAAGAACATTTTTACATAATACAAATAAAATTATCAAAATCAGAATATAACTTTGATAAAATAATAGTATTGAACCTCTGAGCTTATTCAAATTTACCAAGTGTTCCAAGAGTGTCCTTTAGAATAAAATGAATCAGAGAATCTTGGTCTAGGATCACATATTACATTGAATTGTAATGTCTCTTTAGTCTCTTAATTCAGAGGAGTTCCTCAGATTTTTAGATTGATATTTTTGAAGAATACAGGGCAGTTATTTTGTAAAACGTTCCTCAGTTTGGGTTTAGAGAACAAATTAGTTAGAAAATCACCTCTTGGCAATGACCACAGTAATAATGGACTCATATAACCATCAGCTGATGAAAGAACTAGTACTAGATGAGTTTGCTGAGGTATAGGATATTTATATTGTCTTAATGCACCAACTCGCAAAATGTTTATTGACTACAAAAAAAAAATAGTAACTTTACGGCAGGGAAGCCTGTCAGACTCCACCTTAACTAGGCAATCAAAGCTAACATAGGCAATATTGGGACAAATTGACTTCAGTTGCCTTTGGAGTGATGCTCTGAAAAAAACACATTTTACTTTTGTTGTCTTCCTGACAAAAATAGCTTGAGTGTATTCATGAACATCTAGCTGAACACAATAGAATGTTAATGCAATATAAGAAAATTTATGACTATGGGATTTTTGCAGATGTGCAATGTTCATGGTGCAACCCATTTACACTTTGACCTTGGCAGAACCAACAATAGTTCCGAACTTGAGCAGGACCTTTTATGGCTCTCCCAGCCTAAGTTCCTTCCTGTAAATCTAGGAGTAACTGCCAACTCACCAATTTCCCATTAAATTTACAGGTTTAACTCCTTGTTTCACACCCTCCTTTTCCCACAGAGGCTTGAGGACCATAAAAACTCAGTTTAGAGTCAAACTGCATTATGATCAGTCATCCTTGACCTTTGACTTAGTTTCCACCAAGGATCTGCAAGCCTGGGAAGTCATGGGCCTCACTGTAATTCTTTCTGTTTCCTCTCTAGAGCATGAAGAATGTGGGCTCTGTGTGGAACACTTGAATCTGGACAGTAGCCTTGCCACTTGGCTGAGCGACTACACCTCATTTCCCCCTTTCATCAAAGAGAGCATTGGCTGCAGAATATAAAACAGAATATTTGTAAAATGCATCACCCTAATTCAGCATATAGTAAATATGAAGTCAGTGTTAGCTTTCATTCTTGTAATTGTCAGTGGGCTTTTAAGCATGTACTCTGGAACCAAACTTCCTGGCACTCTGTGATCAAACCTAACTCTATGCTCCTAGGCAAATACTTAACCTCAAAACTTAACCTCTGTTTTGAGGTGGTTGCAAGGATTAAATGAACAGTGCCTGGTTCGTCCTATGAGCTATGTACATTTGGCTGTGCTTCTCCTGATCTCCTTTCTCTTTTTATATCTTATATTTGGGTAAGACTTCTGTGTTTTCCATGAACACTCCCATTCTGATGCTAATTCTCACTCAAGTAAGAAAGGAATTTATCATTATCCCCATTTTATGGACAAGAGGAATAAGGTTTGGGAAATTGAGGTATCTGCCAATAGCAAAGTGAGACATGATCCAAGGTCTTGGACACAGTATACTATTCTTTATAGCATTCTGTCAAAAAGATTTGTGAAACATTGTGTGCCAAGTCCTATGCCAAGCACCATGAACACAAAGCCCTGAGGGGATAGCAACTGACTGAGAGGAGGAGATGGGTTCCATCTTTATGGAAAAGTGTGAGAGTGTGGCTCCTCCTTGGATACTGATATTCCCATAACTCAGCTGAGGTTTCAGGGATGGAGATCCTTGAGATATAGACTAAGGGGATTTAGAACCAGCCAGATGAAGTAGCTAATGATGAAGGAGTTCAGGAAAAATAACTAGTATGAAGGTAGGGAGGATAAAGAAGCTTGAGGTATTAAGAGAGAAAACAAATAACTCAGAGTGGCCAGAGCAAAGGGTGCTTCAGGATGGTAGAGAATGGGTGTCTGAGAGAGCAGTGCTGGTGGCCTTCCCTAAGGGGCTGATGAGAGTCACATTGTTGCAGCTTGGAGGAGACAAGGCAGAAGGCTCTGGGCTGTTCTCATAGGGCACCTAGGGGAGGAACTTCTTGAAGTTTTTAGACTTTTCCCCTAGCTGCTAACAAAAGTTTTTTTTTGTTTTATTAAATATTTTTTTATTTTTATTGTTGCTCAAGGACAGTTTTCTGCCTTTCCCCCTCACCCCTCCACACCGCTCCAGCCTTCCCCTCCTCACTCCCGTTTCTACCCTCCCTTGTTTTTGTCCATGTGCCCTTTATCCTTGTTCTGTAAACCCTTCACCCTTTCCCCCCATTATCCTCTCCCCTTTGCTCTCTCCCTTCTGGTTACTGTCAGCTTGTTCCCAATTTCAATGTCCTTATTTACATTTTCCTTGCTTGTTTGTTTTGTTGATTAGGTTCCAGTTAAAAATGAGATCATATGGTATTTGTCTTTCACCACCTGGCTTGTTTCATTTAGCATATGCTCTCTAGTTCCATCCATGTTGCTGTAAAGGGTAGGAGCTCCTTCTTTTCTTCAGCTGCATAGAATTCCATTGTGTAAATGCACCATAGTTTTTTGATCCATTCATTTACTGATGGGCACTTAGGTTGCTTCCAGCAATTGGCTATTGTAAATTGTGCTGCTATGAACATTGGGGTGCATAGGTTCTCTTTGAATTGGTGTTTCAGGGTTCTTAGGGTATAATCCTAGCAGTGAAATTGCTGGGTCAAAAGGCAGTTCCATTTTTAGTTTTCTGAGGAAATTCCACATTGTTTTCCATAGTGGTTGCACCAGTCTGCAATCCCACCAACTGTGCACTAGGGTTCCCTTTTCTCCATAACCTCTCCAACACTGGTTTCTTGATTTGTTTATGGTGGCCATTCTCACCAGTGTGAAGTAGTATCTTATTTTGGTTTTAATTGCATCTCTCTGATGCAACTGATGGCTAGTTATGCTGAGCATCTTTTCATATGTCTCTGGACCCTCTGTATGTCCTCCATGGAGAAGTGTCTGTTCAAGTCCTTTGCCCATTTTTTAATTGGGTTGTTTGTCTTCTTAGAGTAGAGTCATGTGAGTTCTTTATATATTTTGGAGATCAAACCCTTGTTTGAGGAATCATTGGTAAATATGTTTTCCCATGTAGTTGGTTCTCTTTTCATTTTAATGCTGTTTTCCTTAGCCATGCAGAAGCACTTTTTATTTTAAAGATTTTATTTATTTATCTTTAGAGGGGAAGGGAAGGAGAGAGGGAGAGAAACATCAATGTATGGTTGCCTTTCATGCATCCCCTGCTGGGAACTGGCCTGCAGGGAACCGGCCTGCAACCCCGGTATGTGCCCTGACTGGGAATCGAACCGCAATTCTCTGGTTCGCAGGCCCATGCTCAATTCACTGAGCTACACCAGCCAGGGCCAGAAGCGCTTTTTTTGATGAGATCCAATTTGTTTATTCTTTCCATTATGTCCCTTGCTGTAGGGGACATATCACTGAAAATATTGCTGGGTGGAATATCTGAGAGTTTCTTGCCTATGTTCTCCTGAAGGACTTTCATGGTGTCACAAGTTAAGTCTTTTATCTACCTTGAATTTATTTTGGTGTATGGTGTAAGTGGTGACTGAGTTTCATTTTTTTGCATGTAACTGTCCAGATTTCCCAACACCATTTGTTGAAGAGGCTATTTTTGCTCCATTTTATGCTGGTATCCTCTTTGTCAAATATTAACTGACTGTAAAGATGTGGGCTTATTTCTGGGCTCTCTGTTCTGTTCCACTGATCCATGTGTCTGTTCTTATGCCAGTAGCAGGCTGTTTTGATTACAGTGGCCTTGTAATACAGTTTAATATCAGGTACCTAGTTTGTTCTTCTTTCTCAAAATTACTGTAGCTATTCGGGTCATTTATGGTTTTATATAGATTTTTGAAGTGTTTGTTCTATGTCTGTGAAATATGCCATTGGTATTTTAATAGGCATTGCATTGAATCTAATTGCTTTGGGTAGTATGGACATTGTAATGATATTAATTCTCCTAATCCATGAACACAGTATATGTTTTGATTTGTCTTCCTTAATTTTCTTCTTCAGTGTTGTGTAGTTTTTTGAGTATAGGCTTTTTACCTCCTTGGTTAGGTTTATTCCTAGGTAGTTTATTTTTTGGTGCTATATCAAATGGGATTTTTTTCCTGATTTCTGTTTTTGATATTTCTTTCTTGGTATATAAAAATGCCCTTGATTTCTGAATATTGATTTTATACCCTACTGTTTTGCCAAATTCATTTATTAGGTTGAGCAGTTTTTTTGGCAGAGTCTATGGGATTTTAGCAGTCAGGTTTAATTGCTCTCCCCAAGCATGTTATCATTCTATTTATTTTCTGCCTCTTCTCTCCCATCCTCAGTTCCAAGCCCTTGCTCAGCCTCTGTGGTGATGTTTGGCCTGGAGGAACTCCACTTTGCTGAGCAGACTAGTGAAACAGTGCTAAAGAGACAGAATGGTGCCAACCAGAGTTGTCCTCAGAAATTCTGTGCTGAGCCAGGGTCATGGGAGCAGAGCATGTGTCACAGATCAAAGGAGGCCACTGGACTCAGAAGGGGGTGGGTGATAAACAATGCCACTTGTTCTAGAATATACTGAGTTGAGCATAGTATATTAGGCTGGAAGTCAATAGGCAGGAAGAGGAAAGAAAGGTGTTTATTTGGACCTGATCCTTGTGAGGGCTGATGGAACACTCACGTGGAGATGCCTCATAAGCAGCTAGATATTTGCATCTGAAGCGCAGAAATGAGGTGGAGCTGGAGGTGGAGGCTGGAAGTGAGCCCTGGGAGGGGTCACTCTGAGAGAATATATAATATGAGAAATGCCTTTGAGGAAAGAAGAGGTCTTGGAGAAAACTCATGTTTAAGGATGTACAACACCTCATTTCCTTTTTGTGTTCTTTCCCCAACTATTACCAAAAACCACTTTTTTTCAGAGGGCTGTGTAAGTCCAATTTGCTAGTATGCTATGGAGATAAGCCTTGAGTTGAGCTGAGAGCTATGACATTATTTCCTGATCACATCTATTGCATTCAGTAGCCCACACTGTAATTGCATATTATCCTTACTTTTTATCTGAGTGGCTTTTACTTCTCAATCAGTTTCAGAATATCAGAGATGAACATTTTTGTTACATGGTGCTTTACAAAGAGAAATGGGGCTCTCTGAATCTCTTTTCTGATTTCTTTCCATTTCCAACCACTGTCCTTTACACACCAAAGTTTCCTCCACCCTCCCTGACCCAACAAAAAATATATATATAAATGGAATGCTTTGTATCACAAGTTTTATGGTAGGCATGATATTCTAACAGTTTAGTTTGGTGGCTATATTTTTCATCCTGGCTTTATTTCCTGACAGATTGTGCAATACTTTCCCCTTAGTATTCCACATTGGCTAACTGGTCATTTTAGTATGGTCCTGCAGGAATATAAACATTTAGAAAATTTTTGAAATGAGAAGAAGAGATGTTTGAATCCAGCAAACTAGTTATGTTTAGGAAAATCACCATGGGATTTAAGATGATGCATTGATATAATACAATTTGTGGTTTATGAAAATTTTTTTAGACTCACCTTGGCCATAGAAGGACAACCACATTCCTTGCTGGTGAATAGCAGGCAGGGCCTGGTAGAATCACTTTAAGTGTTCTAATACTGACTTTTTTAAAGAGGTCTTATTTATTTATTTATTTATTTATTTATTTATTTATTTATTTTTAGAAAGGGGAAGGGAGGGAGAGAAACATTAATGTGTGGTTGCCTCTAGTGAACCCACTACTGGGGACCTGGCCTGAAACCCAGGCATGTGTCCTGATTGGGAATTGAAGCAGAGACATTTTGGTTCACAGGCCTGTACTAAGTCCACTGAGCTATGCCAGCCAGGGTCTATTACTAACTTTTTCTTTTGTTTTTTTCTTAAATATATTTTATTGATTATGCCATTACAGTTATTCTATTCCCCCTCTTCATTCCCCTCCACCCTGCAAACCCCCCCACTGTTCCCCCCCTTTAGTTTATGACCACGTGTTTCAAGTTCTTTAGATTTTATATCTCCCCTACTATTTTTGCCCTATATCTTAAGGAAGAAGAAGATGAGGGGGTGAGGACTTCAAGGTGAAATTTTCTGTTTGATGCTGTTTGAGGCTACAAGTAGTCAAAGGGAAAATCCAGAAATATTTAGGAAATTAGTCTGTCTTCAAGCTGTGTTCAGTTACAATGTTGTGTTTCCCATAACTTCTTTATGGATTTCACAAAAAAGTGGAAGTCTGGAAAGACTAATAATCACTTGTATAAGGGTCAAAAAGTTTCAGTTTCATGTTCAGAAACAAGAGAGGGAAATATTCTTATTTGCTAAAACATGAAATAATTCCCACAGTGGAAAATTATATTTTGGGAACTAAGAAAATATCTTGTTTTTCTTATATTTACAATTTTACAATACTAAATGCCAATAATTAGATTACAGTAGATGGTGTTTAACACTGCTTATTCAATAACATAGGAATACATATTCTATTTAAACTATTTTCCAGTGCACACACATACAAACAGTATGAAATTATACATTAATATGTGCCTATACAATTTTTTAAAGGTGTGCTAAAGGAGAATTAAAATAGGAAAAAAGTAATGTCCAAATATTTCTATTCCAATGATTCTGCCAACCTTCTTTCATGATTATTCTAAGTGATTTTTTTCTTTGAGTTCTAATAAAATGCACCTCTTAATGTAGTTAATAGGAGAGTCAGGGATAATAAAATGAGAGACTTGATACAGTAAAAGGAAAAGGAGGGGAAAGAATGGGAGAGGAGAAGATGGGAGTTGAGGGGAGGGAAGCAGCTTTTGGAGTAATAAGGCATCTGCATGGTCAGCCTGGAGAAACCTCAACCTTAGTTTAAAGTCACAGTGACTTTCCTGCAAACCTCCTATCTTTCTGATACTGTATTCTTCAGGCAATCCAATAAGACTTGTAGTGGTGAAAAGTTCTTTTGATCTGAGGAAAGGGGCTTAGAGAGAGTCATGCAGTTAGACAGAAGACGCTTCCAAGGATTTAAAGGATAAACTCTCCTAACAGTATACCACATGGAGTAGCTGTAGTATAGGCAGGCAGACACATAGGCTCTTGGCCTATGTCTGCATCAGTGGGGTGCTTCTGGTTCGAACTAGTGAAGATGCTCATACTTGCATATGTGCACAAATCACCAGGGTCTCTGGTTAAAATGCAGATCTTACCTGACAGGTCTGAGTAGGCACCAGATCTCAAATTTCTAACAACCTCCAGTGTTCAAAGACTGCATTCACAAGTTAAATGGCAATGGTTTAAATATCAGATTCATACTTGTCTTGTACATCAGGAAGTCTGGAGATTGTTTGTTTCCAGATTGGTACAGTAGCTTGAGAGGCCACTGAGACCCAGAACCCATCTTCCCTCCTTCCATCCTCTGTGGGGCTACTCTCCACTGGCAAGTGTCACATCCTCATACACGTGCTCTGTTACTGTCAGAGGCAGACTTTTCCCTTTTGCCCCCGGTGGACTTCCCACTGGCCAGGATTGCATTATTACACCCTGGCTTCAAGTGGAAATGGAAGAGCAGCTCATTGGCTTTTCCGGCCACATGTAAAGGATCCTCTGTCAACAAAACAGTGCACATGAGGAGGGATCACAGTTCAGTCTGAACAAGCAGCATCTCCCCACTCCTCCCTGGACCAGAGCAATAAAAGTAATGATGCCTCCATTATGCAGAAACAAGCAATCAGGGAAATCAAAGTTAAATAAAGCATATTGAGGATTTTTGAAGAAAGATCCACTTTTAGCTAGGCAACAGGGGTTTTTGTTTTGTTTTGTTTTGAATATACTTTATTGATTATTCCATTACAGTTGTCCCATTTCCCCCCTTCATTCCCCTCTACTTTGCACATCCCCTATCCCCTCAATTCCCCCCTTTACTTCATGTCCATGTGTCATAAGTTCCTTAGCTTCTACATTTCCCACACTACTCTTATCTTCCTGTGTCTATTTTCTCCCCACTGTCTATGCTACTTATTCTCTGTACCTTCTCTTCACCTCTCCTCTTCCCACTCCCCTGTTGCTAACACTCCATGTGATCTCCATTTCTATGGTTCTGCTCCTGATCTAGCTGTCTGCTTAGTTTGCTTTTGTTTTAGGTGCGGTTGTTAATAACTGTGAGTTTCCTGTCCTTTCACTGTTCATATTTTTATCTCCTTTTTCTTAAATAGTCTCTAACATTTTATATAATAAGGGCTTGGTGATGATGGACTCCTTGAACTTGACCTTATCTGAGAAGTGCTTTATCTGCCCTTCCATTCTAAATGAAAGCTTTGCTGGATAGAGCAATCTTGGATGTAGGTCCTTGCTTTTCATGACTTGGAATACTTCTTTCCAGCCCCCCCCTTGCCTGTAAGGTCTCTTTGGAGAAATCAGCTGACGGTCTGATGGGAACCCTTTATCTCTTGCTGCTTCTAGGATTCTCTCCTTCATTTTAATCTTGGCTAATGTAATTATGATGTGCCTTGGTGTGTTTCCTCTTGGGTCCAACTTCTTTGGGACTCTGAGCTTCCTGAACTTCCTGGAAGTCTATTTCCTTTGCCAGATTGGGGAAGCTCTCCATTATTTGTTCAAATAAGTTTTCCACTGGTGGCTGTTCCTTTCCCCCTTCTGGTACCCCCGTAATTCAGATGTTGGAGCGTTTAAAGACGTCCTGGAGGTTCCTAAGCCTCTCCTCATTTTTTTGAATTCTTGTTTCTTCATTTTTTTTCTGTTTGTTTGGTTTTTTTTTTTTTTCATTCTTCTGGTCCACTCCATTGATTCGAGTCCCAGTTTTCTTTCCATCACTTTTGGTTCCCTGCATTTTGCTTCATTTCATTTAGTGTAGCCTTCATTTTTTTCATCTAATTTGTGACTAAAATCAGCAAGTTCAGTGAGCATCCTGATCACCAGTGTTTTGAATTGTGCATCTGATAGGTTGGCTATCTCTTGGTCACTTAGAAGTATTGGCTCTGGGTCTCTGAGCTGTTCTTCTGCTTGAGCCATAATGTTTTGGTCTGTTCATGCCTGTTACATATGAGGGGCAAAAGCTTAGGTGTTCACCAGGGTGGGTCAGCCCAGTCACCAGGTTGTGACTGGGGGCGGGGTCAGAGAGGGAGCAATGGCATTTGTTCTACTCTCTCTCGGATTTCAGTCCCCTCTGCTGCTCCTCACAAGCAAATTGGGCTCTTCTGGTGCTGGTTCCTTTGTGGGTGGGCTTGTGTTCATTCTAGGACCCTGTGGATCTCTCTAACAAACTCTCCTGCAAGGCTGGGAGTCTCTCCTGGCACCCCACCCCCCAAAAGTGTTTTCAATTGGTGCTTTTAGGCTTTATTTCCTGTCACTGGGACCCTGGGTTGCCTGGTCTATCTCATTCCCCATTTTTTGCCTGGTTTATCTGTGCATAAATGTGTTTTTGTGGTCAGCCAACTACCTTGTATGCCTCACTGGGTCTGCTTGTTTCCTCCCCGTGCCCGGGGTCTGCTAGCCCTGAGCTGCTTGTGTGCCTGAGTCTGCCAACCACCACTTTTTCATGCCAAGACTCCTCTCCTTCAGCCACCAACTCTGCCCCTCTTATTGGTCTGGATGAATAGTTTGTTGTTCTTCCATACAGTTCAATTTTCTGTTTGTTCTGGATGTATTTTTGTTTCTAAATCTTTTTTTAAAAATATTTTATTTATTTATTTTTAGAGAGAGGGGAAGGGAAGGAGAAAGAGTGGGAGAGAAACATCAATGTGTGGTTGCCTCTCTTGAGTCCCCTGCTGGGAACTGGCCTGCAACCCAGGCATGTGCCCTGACTGGGAATCGAAACGCGATACTCTGGTTCGCAGGCCCGCACTCAATCCACTGAGCTACGCCAGCCAGGGCTGTTTCTAAATCTTTGTTGTCCTTAAATTTGGTTGTGCATGAAGGCACAGTATTTCCACCTACGCCTCCATCTTGGCCAGAAGTCTAGGCAACTGTCTTATATTTAATGTTACCTGGCATATTATTTAAAATCTTGAGATCCCCCTCCCTCATCTGTGCTGGGGAATGATGCTGCCATATCCTCTAGATTAGATTAGATTTAGGAGATTTTACATGAAATTACCTGGTTGAGATTTTATATAAAAAGAGTTAAACTCAGCATATGGTACACAGTAGGAATTCAATAAAAAATATAGCTATAAATGATCTAATTAATAAATTGCTTTGTGTGTGGAGGTATTCAGTATAAGAAACTGGATTATATAATTGTATTTCTACCTTCAGTTTATGCAGATTGAATCAAATTCATGATATTATTACCTGGGATACTCAAATTAGTTTATGTATCTATATGGGGAACTTCTGCAGACAGAACAGCAGAGGGAATATACCACTCCTGAAGTACTGGCTGGACTTGCAAATGAAACTGAAAAAATGAGAACAAATATTCAAACCAACTACAATAATAACAAATTTTTACTAGTTACCAGTAATGGAAATGCCATTTCATTGCCTAATAACTTTTATTCCTATTAGTCCTCTGAACCAACTTCTCTGCCAATACTTTTATGCACTTTAGGCAATTTGTAATTTGGTTTACACTAAACTTGCTGTTTTGAGTTTATTTAATTAAATTATTTGCTAAGTTATTGTTATTTTGAAAATTACCAAAAGTACTTATTAACCATGGTATAAAAATAGTTGAATAAGCATTTGACACCACCACTCCATAACTTAAATACCTGTTTAGTCTGAAGTCTGTTTCTTTCTTGTTTTGCATTTAACTCCAAGATGAAACATTTAGCCAGTGAGTATATTTTAGTTAGCATGCAACTAAATGTTTTTATTTTATTTTATTTATTTATCTTTAGAGGGGAAGGGAAGGAGAGAGGGAGAGAAACATCAATATATGGTTGCCTTTTGTGCATCCCCTGCTGGGAATTGGCCTGCAGGGGACCTGCCTGCAACCCCGGTATGTGCCCTGACTGGGATTCGAACCGCGAGTGTCTGGTTTGCAGGCCCATGCTCAATCCGCTGAGCTACACCAGCCAGGGCCTAAATTTGTTTTTTAAATAAAATATTTGATCTTATTTATTTTTATGATAGACTTGTGTAATTATACCTGCCAAAAAAAACCCACAAGCTTGAATGACTATGAAATATTACTTCCTAAAGGATAGCAATTATACAATGGCATGTATGTTGTTGAAAGTATTACTTTGAAAGAATATATATTATTAAAAACATGCTGAAATGGCTGAAAATAGTTTTAAACTTTCTCTTGGGAATAGACTTCAAAAATAAAAATATCATTTTGCAGCCAGTCTCTAGAACTGCAATAATAAAACCACAATGAATGTATGAGGAAGATGGTGACAGAGTAGGACGGAGTGGATTCCATTTCCTCGTACACATGGGTGAGGATCCTGGCCGATCTGAGGAGGAGCAGTGCAGGTAGCCGGCAGTTCCCCAGTATATATGAAAAGAAGGGACCAAAAATCGTGATGGTCACGGAGGATTCAGACAGTAGGGAGACAGTGGTGGAGTCTCAGGGACCAGAGCAAAGACAGGAGCAGTAGGGACTTCGGTCAGTGCACCATCCGGGGCTCAGTGCCCGGCGTGCAGCACCCAGCGTGCCTCCGTGGGTGCCCAGAGCTTGGAACTGGCTCCCGGTGCATCTTCCTCCGACTCTTTGGGAGCCCTGGGCCTGCCAAAGGGTCCTTGAGAGAGAGCTGGGTTATCAGCTCCCTCCCTCCCCGACCAAGCAAGGTTGGGCACCAGGAGAGACTTGCTTGCTAGAGTTTGCAGAGAGGGTGCTGAGGACAAAGGGCCAGGATCCACCGCAGACTCTGTGGATGCCAGCCCCAGAGAACTGGGAAGCACAGTGTGGGGCTCTGACTCCGATAGTCACAGCCTGGAAGTGAACTCGAGGTTGGGCAGAGGGCCTGAAGTTTCCCCACAGAACAGGGATGGGTCTGCACCTGGACCTGCAGGAACCAGGCAGCCTGGCAAGAAAGCCCCCCGCAACCCAGCCCCCGCTGGTAACCCCTGGGAAAAGAGCGCTGTGAGGAAGTCCTAGATTCCCTTCATAGGGTGCTGGGGAGAGGCGCTGGTTTGGCTCTTGGGAGAGCACTTTCAGAAAGACCACACTAATTGCCCCTCAGCCTGCTGCAGCCAGAAAAACTGGTTTGGCCAGTTTGAAAGCAACAAGAGATTTTTTATAAATAATCTCTTATTTTTTTATTTTATTATTGTTTTCTCTTTCAATACTTTTTTCCTCTTTTTTTCTTCTTTTCTGTTTTATTCCTTCTTTCTTTCTTTCCAAACTTATCACTTTTCCTCCCTTCTTCTGCCTTTTTTTTCCCTTTTACCCATAAGTGACACAAACAACTTAGAACTGTGAAAAGACCAGAGCTGGACCCAAAGAATAGGCTTCCCAATAGTAGAGTCAGAGAGACAAATTTCACTTTGCTATAGCAGAGAAGTCACAAGTTGCTGCATATTTGTATAATTATTTTTTTCATTATTCTTACTTCTTTTCTTTTTTAATAGTATCTTTGTATTCCTCCTGTTTCTGTATAGGCTTCTTTGCCTTGGCTGGTTATATTGTACCATTTGACAGGTTTCCCATGTTCTCTCTTCCACAGTGTATTGATAATTTTCTATACTTCACATCTCTTGTGTTCCTTTAGCACACGACCCAAAGTTCTATACTTCCAATTTGGACAGATCACATAGAGTCTGTCATATGATTGTTGCTCTAATATTATTGTAAATAATAGCTCTTCTATACAGCTGTAAATAAGTCACAACATATCTCCTGGATCTTAGTCCACTTCACAGTTTCCTGAATTCTATTACTAGAGTAATTAACTCTATATGCTCACACACTACACCTATTTACTGTCCTGTACTCTCAGTTTACCCCAGAATCTGACTGACCGCAACTTCACTGCTTTCTAGATCTAACTCACTAGACTTCCCTCTACAACAAGAGACTTATCTTTTGTCCATCCTCCCTTATAAGTGGCAAGTTGGGTTGAAGATTACGGTTAACACTATATGCAGCCTAAAGATCTTCTATCTATTCTCTACCAGCTGTGACTGTAAAGATCATAAAATAATCTCTCACTGTCATAAACCATTTTGCCTTCCCCTTCGACTGATCAAAAAAAAAAAAAAAGGAGTAGGTGGAAGTAGGGAATGCCAGGATAACCAAAGGATACTGTACCACTGAATTTCACAGCCGTTCCACCACAGAAGTTCGCACCATAAACCCAGGGAAGTCAGAACATATCAATTTAAGAAGCCGAGGATAACAACAAGAGTCTCACAAACAATGGGAAGACAAAGAAACAATCCCCAAGTGAAAGGAAAGGAGGAAGCCTCAGAAAGAATGTTAGACAAAATAGAGGCAAGTCAGCTATCAGATACTGAATTCAAAGCACTGGTTATCAGGAAGTTCAAAGAGCTCACAATCAGCTACCAGAAACTACAGGGGAGCTACAACAAACTCACCACAAACTATATCAACATGAAAAAGAAAATAGAAACTATCAGCAAGGCACAAGAAAAAAATGAAGAATACAATTTCTGAATTGAAGAACACAGTAGAAGGAATGAAAAGCAGAATCGATGAAGCTGAAGATCAGATCAGTGAATTAAAGGAAAAAGTAGAAAACAACTCCCAGAAAGAACAAAAAAAGGAAAACAGGCTCAGAAAGAATGAAGAGGGGCTAAGAGAAATGCAAGACAATAGGAAACGTAATAACACATGAATAATAGGGATACCAGAAGGAGAAGAAGAAGAAGGGAGAGAAAATCTATTTGAAAAAATAATGAGGGAAAACTTTCCTGATTTGATGAGAGAAAAAGTCACACAAATCCAGGAATCACACAGAGTCCCATTCAAGAGGAACCCAAGGAGGCCCACTTCAAGACACATCATCATTAAAATGGCAAAATTCCAAGACAAAGAGAGAATCTTAAAGGCAGCAAGGGAGAAAAAAGAAATAACATACAAGGGAGCCCCAACAAGGTTACCTACTGACTTCTCAATGGAAACACTCCAAGCAAGAAGACAATGGCAAGAAATATTCCAAGTAATGAGAACCAGAGGCCTGCAATGAAGGCTACTTTACCCAGCAAGGCTCTCAATCAAGATAGAAGGCCAAATAAAGGGATTCCAAGACCAAAGAAGTACAAAAGAATATGCCTGCACCAAACCAGCTCTGCAAGAGATGCTAAAAGGACTATTTTAAGGAAGGTAAAGACAGACAGAGAAGAAGACAGGTACAAAACTGGCAATGAATAAGTACCTATCAATGATAACATTAAATGTAAATGCATTAAACACTCCAATCAAAAGACATAGAATAGCTGAATGTATAAGAAAGCATGACCCACACATATGCTACCTATAAGAGACCCACTTCAGGACAAAAGACCATAACAGACTCAAAGTGAAGGGCTGGAAACAAGTTTTCCAAGCAAACGAACAACAACAACAAAAAGCTGGGGTAGCAATACTTCTATCAGAAAAAATAGACTTCAAAAAAAGGGCCATAAAGAGAGACCCAGAAGGTTACTTCATAATACTCAAGGCAAGAATCCAACAAGAAGACATTAACATCGTAAATATATGTGAACCAAACATTAAAGGCTCCAAATATATAAAGAAAATCTTAGAGGATTTTAAGAAAGATATTGACAGCAACACAATTATAGTAGGGAATTTAATACCCCACTGTTAAAAATGGACAGATCTTCCAAACCAAATATCAACAAAGATATTGTGGCATTGAACAATGCCCTAGATGAAATGAATCTAACTGATATATATATATATATATATAGCCATTCATCCCAAAGAAGCTAAATACACATTTTTTTCAAATGCACATGGAACATTTTCAAAAATAGACCACATGAAAGGACGCAAAGTGAGCCTCAGCAAATTCAAGAAAATTGAAATACCAAGCATTTTCTCTGACCATAAGGTACTGAAACTGGAAACAAACCCCAAATGAAAAGAACCCAAAGACTCAAAATCACAATGATTGAATGGCATGCTATTAAACAATGAATGGGTCAATAATGAAATTAGGGAAGAAATCAAAAACTTTCTGGAAACAAATGAAAATGAACTCACAACAACCCTAAACTTATGGGAGAAAGGTAAGGCAGTCCTGAGAGAGAAGTTCATAGCAATACAGGCTTAACCTAAAGAAGATAGAAAAATTTCAAACAAACAACTTAACCCTATGCCTACAAGAACTAGAGGAACAACAACAAAGACAGCCCAGAGCAAGTAGAATGAAGGAAATAACCAAGATCAGAGCAGGATTAAATGACATAGAGAGTAAAAGCACAATTCTATGGATCAATGAATCGAGGAGCTGGTTTTTTGAAAAGATAAACAAAATAGACAAGCCTTTATGTAGGCTCATCATGAAAAGAAGAGAGCGGACACAAATAAACACAATCAGAAATGAAAGAGGAGAGATTACAACTGATACCACAGAAATAGAAGGGATTGTAAGAAATTACTATGAAGAACTATATGCCAAGATATTTGAAAACCTAGGTGAAATGGACAAATATCTAGAAAAATATAGTCTTCCAAAACTCAATGAAGAAGAAGCAAAAAACCTGAACAGACCAATAATAGCAGATGAAATTGAAGCAGTAATAAAAAAATTCCCATCACACAAAAGCAATGGACTAGATGGTTTCACAGGAGAATTCTACAAAGCATTTAAGGAAGAGCTAACCCCTATTCTTCACAGACTATTCCAAAAAATAAAATGGTGGAAAACTCCAAAACTCTTTTTATGAAGCCAGCATCATACTAATTCGAAAACCAGACAGAGACACATCAAGGAAAGGAAACTTCAGGCCAATATCACTGATGAACACAGATGCTAAAATCCTCAACAAAATATTGGCAAACTGCATCCAACAATACATTAAAAAGATCATATCCCATGACCAAGTGGGATTAATCCCAGGGATGCAAGGATGGTTCAATATTCACAAATCAGTAAATGTAATACATCACATAAACAAAAGCAAAGACAAAAAACACATGATCATATCAATAGATTCAGAAAAAGCTTTTGATAACGTACAACACCCATTTATGATAAAAAACACTCAACCAAGTGAGAATAGAGAGAGCATTCTTCAACATAATAAAGACTATATATGAGAGACCTAAAGCCAACATCATACCCAATGGGCAAAAACTCAAATCTTTTCCACTAAGATCAGGAACAAGACAAAGATGTCCACTTTCACCATTTCCATTCAATATAGTATTGGAAGTTTTAGCCACAGCAATCAGTTAAAAAAAGGAAATAAAAGGCATCGAAATCAGAGAGGAGGAAACAAAAGTGTCACTGCAGATGACATTATAATGTATATGAAAAATCCTATAGGCTCTACCCAAAAACTGTTCAACATAATAAATGAATTTGGCAGAACAGTAGGTTACAAAGTCAATATCCAGAAATCAACGGCATTTTTGTATACCAACAATGAGACAGCAGAAACAGAAATCAAGAAAAATATCCCATTCCATATAGCAAAAACAAAAATAAAATATCTAGGAATACACCTAACCAAGGAGGTAAAAAACCTGTATGCAGAAAACTACATAACACTGAAGAAAGAAATCATGGAAGACATAAACAAATGGAAACATATACCGTGTTCATGGATTGGAAGATCCATTTAGATCAAATGTCCATACTACCCAAAGCAATTTACACATTCAGTTCAATACCTGTTAAAGTACCAATGGCATTTTCACAGACATAGAACACTTCAAAAATTTATATGAAACCATAAACGACCCTGAATAGCAGCTGCAATTTTGAGAAAAAAGAGCAAAGTGGGAGGGATCACAATACCCGATACCAAACTATATTACAAGGCCGCTGTAATCAAAACAGCCTAGTACTGGCATAAAAACAGGCACATACACCAATGGAACCAAACAAAGAACCCAGAAATAAACCCAAATCTCTATGGCCAATTAATATTCGACAAAGGGGGCAGCAACATAAAATGGAGTAAAGATAGCCTCTTCAAATAATGGTGTTGGGAGAACTGGACAGCTATGTGCGAAAAAATGAAACTCGAGCACAAACTCACACCATACAAAAAAATAAATTCAAGGTGGATAAAAGGCTTAAATATAAGCCCTGACACCATTAAAGACCTAGAGGAGAACATTGGCAGGAAAATCTCAGATATTTCACACAGCAACATTTTAACTGATATTTCCCTTAGAGCAGGAATAAAAAGAAAATAATAAACAAATGGGATTGCATCAAAATAAAAAGGTTCTCCATGGCTAAAGAAACAGGATTAAAATAAAAAGGGAACCAACTGTATGGGAAAACATATTTGCCAATGATACCTCAGACAAAGGTTTAGTCTCCAAAATATACAAAGAACTTGCACGACTCCACTCTAAGAAGACAACTAACCCAATTAAAAATTGGGAAAAGGACTTGAACAGACACTTCTCCAAGGAGGACATAAGGAGGATCCAGAGACACATGAAAAGATGCTCAATATCCCTAGCTATCAGAGGGATGCAAATTAAAACCACAATGAGATACCACTTTACACCTGTCAGAATGGCAATCATAAACAAAGCAACAAACAACAAGTGTTGGAGAGGTTGTGGACAAGAGGGGACCCTAATCCATTGTTGGTGGGATTGCAAATTCATACAACCATTATGAAAAACAGTATGGAATTTTCTTGGAAAACTAAGAATGGACCTGCCTATTGACCCAGAAATTCCACTGCTGGTTTTATATCCTAAGAAACCTAAAACACCAATCCAAAAGAACCTATGCACCCCAATGTCCATTGCAGCACAATTTACAATAGTGAAGAGCTGGAAGCAACCTAGGTGCTCTTCAGTAAATAAATGGATCAAAAAATTATGGTACATATACACAATGGAATTCTATGCAGCAAAAAGAAAGAAGGTGCTCCTACCCTTTGCAACAGCTTGGATGGAACTGGAAAGCATTGCTGAGTGAAATAAGCCAGGTGTTGAAAGACAAATGCCATATGACCTCACCTTTAACAGGAAGCTACACAACAAAACAAACAAGCAAAATATAACCAAAGACATTGAAACAGAGAACAGGGGTACAGCGACCAGAGGGGAGAGAATATTTCAGGGGAAAAGGGGGAAGGGTTTACAGGAACTAGTGTAAAGGGCACATGGACAACTAAGGGGTGTGGAAATGAGAGGGAGGTGGGGAGTATGGGCGGGGGTGGGTTGGCTGGGATGGGAGTAAAAGACGGAAAACTGTACTTGAACAATAATTAAATTTTTTAAAAAAGAAAAAAAGAATAATTTAATTAGATTTGCAAATGTGCTCTAAAGCAAAATTATATTTATTATAATTATTTTTTATATTTTGCCTTTAATATACTGAGAGCACACATATATTCATTTTTATTTAATAATTTTATTGTATTTTTATTACCATTTAGTCTCCTAATACCCCATTCCCCACCCCTTCAATCACCTCATTGTTGTCCATGTCCCTGAGTCCTTTTTTCTATTTGCTCAATCCCTCTTCCACAACCTCCCCTTACTTGGCTACAATCCTGCTATTTAACTTTTAAAAAATATTTTATTTATTTACCTTTAGAGGGGAAGGGAAGGAGAGAGGGAGAGAAATATCAATGTATGGTTGCCTCTTATGTGTCCCCTGCTGGGAACTGGCCTGCAACCCAGGCATGTGCCTTGACTGGGAATCAAACCATGATCCTTTGATTCACAGGCCTGTGCTCAATCCACTGAGCTACACCAGCCAGGGTTTATTTAACTTTTTTTAAGTTTCTAAAACACCAAATAACTGAGCATGCATCATTTTTCCAGCTTTATTGGGCTATAGTTGACAAATAAAACTATGTATATTAAAAATATACAATGCAATAATTTGACATATGTATGCATTGTGTAGTATTTGCCACAATCAAGTTAATTAGCCCATGTATCACCTCATATAGTTACCTTTGTGTGCATATGTCAGAGAACTCTTAAAATCTACATTCTTACAAATTTCAAGTATGAAATGCTGTATTATTCATTGTAGTTACTACATTGCATTTTACATCCTGAACTTATTCATCTTATAACTGAAATTTTGTAAACTGAACAATATCTCATTTCCCAAACAATCCAGCCTTGGCAATTATTATTCTACTCTCTACTTCTATGAGTTTGACCTCTTTTTTTTGAGATTCCAAATATAAGTGAACCAAACAATATTCATCTTTCTCTGGCTTATTTCATAATGCCATCCAAGTTTATTTATGTTGTTTCAAATGGCAGGTTTTACTTATTTCTCATGGCTGAGTAATATTCAAATATGCACCTATGTGAATATTTCATTTCCTTAGATCCAGGAATGGGATTGCTGGATCACAGGGGAGTTCTATTTTTATCTCTTCAATGAATATCCATATTGTTTTTCCTTTCACTTACAGTGTACAATGATTTATTTTCCTCATGTTCTCACCCACACTTGTAATCTCTTATCTATTTGATAATAACTATACTAACAGATGTGAGGTGACATGTCATTGTGGTTTTAATTTATACTGCCTTGATGATTAGTGATATTAAGTATCTTTTTAATGTACTTGTTAGCCATTTGTAAATGTTTATAAAAATGTTTATATAGAACTGTTATCCATTTTACTTGGATACTTGAAGGGCTTGCTATTGAATTTATGAGTTCTTTTTATGTTTTATACATTAACCCTTTAGCAGATATATGGTTTGCAAATATTTCCTTCCATTCCATAGGTTGCCTTTTCATTTTGTTTGTGAAGAATCTGTCAAGAATCTGTTTCTGCCTTGGCTGGCATAGCTCAGTGGATTGAGTGTGGGCTGTGAACCAAAGGGTCGCAGGTTTGATTCCCAGTAAGGGCACATGCCTGGGTTGCGGGCCAGGTCCCCAGTGGGGGGCATATGAGAGGCAACCACATATTGATGTTTCTCTCTCTCTCTTTCTCCTTCCCTTCACCTTTCTAAAATAGACCACATGATAGGACACAATAAATAAATAAATAAATAAATAAATAATCTTAAATAAAAGATTTATTTAAATCATAATAAAATATTTATTTAAATCTTAATAAAATCTTAAATAAATAAATAAAAAATCTTAAAAAAAAAGAATCTGTTTCTATATTGTAAGAGTTTTACAGTTTCAGTCCTTATTCAAGTCTGAGTTAATTTTTGTGAGTAGTGTAAGATAGTGGTTCAGTTTTATTCTTTTGCGTGTGAATATCCAAACTTCCCAACACCATTTATTGCACAAATTATCCTTTCCTATTGTCTGCTTATGGTGTCATTATCAAAGATTAGTTCACCATATACATGTGAGTTTATTTCTGTGTTCCCTCTTCTGTTTCATTGGTCTATATGTCTGTTGTTATGCCAGTACCATACTCTTTTGCTTACTAGAGCTTTATAATATAGTTTGGAATCAGGAAGTGTAATGCCTCTGTCCTTGTTCTTCTTTCTCAAGGTTACTTAATCTATCAAGGGTTTTTGTGGTTATATATAAATTTTTTTTTATTTTGGTGAAAAATGCCTTAGGAATTTTGATAAGGATTGCATTGAATCTGTAGATAATTTTGGGTAGCATGGACATTTTAACAATATTAATATTTTCAGTCCAAGAACATGGAATATCTTTGCACTGATTTGTGTCATCTTCAACTTGTTTCATCAGTGTCTCAGTTTTTTGTATATAGGTCATTTATTCCCTTGTTTAAATTTATTTCTAAATGTTTTATTATTTTTTGATGTGATTGTAAATGAGACTGCTTTCTTAATTTCTCCTTCAGACACTCTGTTGTTAGTCTATAGAAATGCAACTGAATTTCTATGTTGATTTTGTACCCCACAGCTTTACTGAATTCATTTATTACTTCTAACAGTTTTTTGGTAGAGGATGTAGGGTTTTCTTACTATCATAAGATATTATCTATGAACAGACAATTTTACTTCTTCCATTCCAATTGGGATACATTTTATTTATTTTTCTTGCCTAGTTGCTCTGGCTAGGATTTCTAATACTAGGCTGATTAGAGATTAGGCATCATCTTGTTCCTGATCTTAGAAAAAATCTTTTAGCTTTTTACCATTGAGTATGATGTTAGCTGTGGGCTTGTCACATGTGGCCTTGTACTGAAGTACATTTCTTCTATACTTGTTTGTTGAGAGTTTTTATTATAAAAGAATATTGAATTTTGTCAAATGCTTTTCTTTATCTATTGAGATGATTATGTGATATTTATCTTTCATTCTGTTAGTGTGGAGTATCACATTAATTGATTTGTGTATGTTGACCATTTTTGCATTCCTAGGATAAATCCCACTTGATCATGGTGTATAATCCTTTTAATGTGCTGTTGAATTCATTTTGTTAGTATTCTATTGAAGATTTTTATATCTATATTAATTAGGAATATGGGCAAATAATTTGTGGTTTCCTTACCTAGCTTTGATATTATGTCCATGCTGGCCTCATAAAATAAGTTTCAAAATGTTTGTTCCTCTTCAGTTTTTTGAAGAATTTGAGAAAGTTTAATATCTTTTTTAAAAGTTTGGTGAAATTTATCATTGAAGCTACCTAGCGGTAAACCACAGGTGGCAAACAGAAGGCCCATGGGATGAATCCAGTCCTCTACCTTGTTTTATCCTGCCTGGCGCTTTGTACCCAGTAGCAGTGCCAAGCTCTCCTTTAACTGTTAAGGAGTAGTTACATTTATACAGTCTCAAAATTATATTCAGCCCTTTGAAGGCAACCATGAGTTTGATGTGGCCCCTGGTTAAAATTAGTCTGACACCCCTGCTCTAAGCTGTTCTTTGTGAGAGATTTTCCATTACTCATTCAATCACCCATTCAGATTTTCTATTGCTTCATAATTCAG
The DNA here is from genome assembly GCF_021234435.1 of Artibeus jamaicensis. Lineage (NCBI taxonomy): Eukaryota > Metazoa > Chordata > Mammalia > Chiroptera > Phyllostomidae > Artibeus > Artibeus jamaicensis. The sequence continues at coordinate 3,585,558 of NW_026521576.1, read as the reverse complement.
TTTTGGTACATGATATATTTCTAAAAATGTATCTATGTCTTCTGGATTGTTTAATTTATTTGACTTATAATTTTTATAGTAGACTTTTATACTTTCTGTAGTATTTTTGAAGTATTTGTTGTAATGTCTTCTCTTCCATTTCTGATTCTGTTTTCCTTTTTTAAAATTAGTCTAACAATTTGCCATTTTTGTTTATCTTTTTAAAAAACAGCTCTTAACTTTGCTGACATTTCTATTTTTTCTGATATTTGTTATTTCCTTCCTTCTGCTAACTCTGGGCTTAGTTTGTTCCTCCTTTTGTAGTTCCTTGAGTTATGGTTAGATTATTTGAGATCTTTCTTTTTTTTTTTTTTAATGTAGGTGTTTATCACCATAAACTTTCCTTTTAGAACTGCTTTTGCTGCATCCCATGTAGTTTGGTATGTCATGTTTTCAAATTTTGTCTAAAGATATTTATGATTTAACTTTTGATTTTTTTGGACCCATTAGTTGTTCAGGTTCAGTTAATTCCACATATTCATGTATTTTTCAGTGGGCTTTGTTGTTGTTGTTGTTGTTGTTGTTGTTAATTCCTAGTTTCATACTGTTGTGGTCAGAAAAGAACTGGATATAATTTCAATCTTTTAAAATTTGTTAAGACTATTTTGTGAGATATAACCTATCCTAGAAAATTTTCCGTGTGCACTTGAAAAGAATGTGTATTCTGCTGTTACTAGATAGAATGTTCTGTATATGTCTGTTAGGTTAATTTTGTTAAAAGTTGTTGTCAAGTCCATTATTTCCTTACTGATTTTCTGTCTGAATAACCTATACAAAGTTGAAAGTGGGGATATTCAAATTCCCTACTATATTTTTTTTGCTGTCTATTTATTCTTCATATTTTTAATATTTGCTTTACATATTTAGATATTCCTATGTTGAGTGCATGCATCTTTACCAAAATTATATCCTTATGATGAATTGACCATTTTATCATTATATAATGACAATTTTCATAGGTATGTTTTCAGGATAACTGAGGGCTGAAATATCCAGATAATTCTAATGAAACCTCAAAACATCATAGGATTGCCAATCGAGAATGCCATTCCCATCAGTATTTTGTCAAGACTTTTCATCAAAGCATAATTATTTAGACTAGCAAACTAATAAGTATGTTCTAATGAAAAAATATTCCAAGGACAGAAAAGATTTATGAAAGTAAAAAAAAAAAAACCCCAAGCTTCTAACTATAGTCATTTACTGAGAATGTCGATACGATTTATTGCCAAACATTTTATTTACTATTCCTAACTGTACATTACCTGAAAAAAATTGACCTTTGTTCTTTTAGATTATCATGTTATATAGCCAGAGTGCAGATGTTTAATAGGGTATTCAAAACATTTTTACTGTTAACCAGGAGAACTTATATCTGAATGACTCATTTTTAGGCTTTTGTTTACTCCATTCCCTATGGTCATCAACACTGTTAATTTAAAATACTAAATATAAGTAAATTATTTGCATTCCATATTATTTGGGTCACTTACATGCATAATTACATATTTTTTAAGTTTGGGTTGTTATTTGAATATCATAGAAAAATTTTGGGTGATATCAGTTGTACAACACCCTCCCCACAAAAAAAAAAGGCCAAAGTGAGAGGCAACAAGCATTTATTTGAGATAAAAATAATTATTCAGGAAACACTGATTCATGCAGAAATCGAAATACAGTGCTGATTATGAGGTAAAGGTGAAGGGTTTTTATGAGAAAGGGAAGGAGAATGATTACATGAATAGAAGGGAGAAATTTCTGTTGGTGCTAATAAGCCATGATCCACTTCTAATATTGCCTGTTGGTGCTGGCTGTTGTGAGAAGTGGGCTTCTCACAACATGGTGGTCTCAGGTTCTATGGCTGCTGATTTCTCTCAAAGTCCAAACTGAAAACTTCGAGGATTTCTTAAGGCTTTTTGGCCTGGACATTTCAGAGCGTCACTGCATTCTCTTGGTTAAGCTGAGTCACAAGGTCACCATATTTAAGGAGTGGAAACTACATAAGGATGTGAATACCATGAGGTATGAATTATTGGGTGCCCCATTATATCAGATTACCACATCATTTGAATCATCGAAAAGAGTTTAAATTCAGACTTGTAAGCTACCTTAAAAAGTAAGTAAATGTGTATTATAATTGGAATTTTTTCATCCAAAATGCTTACATTTTAAAATATAATTTACTGTGCCAGGGGGCATATTTTCAGGTCCTATATAGATAAATGAAATACCCTATTCCTATTGACTCTTGGCATGAGACACTGCCATGCATGTTTCACCCTATATATAGACTTTCAGATTTGTAATTTCAGGGCTGATTGGAAAATAAGCACACAATTAGGTGAAGAGGATCTCCAGCTCAGTCCAGCCAGAATCAGGATCAGACAAAACCTTGATAGAGAACAGATTAGGGCTGTTAGGTCAACTGTTGGAAGAAAGAAGTGTCCAGCTTTTACTTCATGTGTGAAGGACAATTATGTAAGCATAGTTGGGCGGGGGGACCAAAGACCAAACTAAAGCCAGTAAGGGCATAAAATGGGAAGGAGACCAAGTAGACAGCCAAATACAAGCAGCTGTTTCTTACTCTGCAGCTTTCCATGGAAAAAAAGAAAGTTATGGATCTTTTTTCAAATCTTTTTTTCTTTTTTCAAAGATCTTTTTTTCTTTTTTCAAAGAAACTACATTCCTTCTGTTTGAAGGAAGAGTTTGATCTCATGTAAGAGGGCTGATGGGAATTCCAGTGTAAGGATGTTGAACCTATATATTGAAGGGAAGTTTTGGGTTTAGTATTGACTTATGTACCCAAAGGTGATACTCCCCATCTTTCACTGAATGCCATGCTAAGAAATGAGATGGTCATATATTTCACCTGGAAGTACCTTGGGCCTCTGAGTACAGTACTCAATGAGGGAATTTGAACCTCAATTTGCTTTTCAAAACTTTAGGGCCTTCTTTTCTGGGATTCTCAATTAATATAACAATATGGCACCATACCTTTACCCCTGTCCAACGATTCAGCAGGCAAACTGGTAAATATCATCTGGCTAAGATTTCATATTGCTTCCAGGTTTGAAACCCCATCTAAGTAGTAAAGTTTTATTGTATGCATGCAAAACTGTTGGTCTAGCCAGGATAGCTTATATGGAGAGTGAGTTTCAATAGTAGAATATTTCAAGTAAGGTCCATCTTTGGGAAATCCAGGCTAGCATATCCAGGGACCTGCCCAGGAGTGTGGAACAAATTAGTAATAAAAACAAAGAAAGAGAAATCATGGAAAAATCATCGAAGTGAATTAATTTTTTGCATGTGGGGATGCAGAGAGATTGTATATCACTAAATTAGGCTTAACCTCCTCAGGTGATGTCAGTCCTTTCACTCTCACTCTCCTCATGTAGGCATTCATCTCCTGTTGATGAGTACCAGTAAGGAAGTGTAACACAAGAGCTTCAAGCCAGGGAGCTGCATAAGTATTCATGATATTCTGAAAAAAAATACCCAGAGGACAAGAAGATATGGACATACCATTTATGACTCACATTACATGGGAGTACACTAATGGCAATGGATTGGGGAAAGAGAGACTGCACCCCACCTCCAGCCTGGGTGCTACTTATAGGGTTAGGGAGGGGGCATGGCAGCAGGGAGGGAGCTATGGTAGTGTGTGCAAATGCTATAGGGTTGTGATAAACACAGGGACCTTGAGAAGGCTGGGACTCCAGATGCAGGCTCTTTTCCTTACTCCTTATAGCTGCTGGCCAGGGAGCCACCTGTTCTCTGAGGTGGAGGGGTCATGTCTTGGGCTATCCCACAGGATGAAAGCTTTGGGAAGGACTGGTTATTTTCTCTAGTTAAACCTGGACTGATAGGATAGTCATCCCTCAAAAATAAAAATGATATTTTAAAGAAACAATGAGGGTTTGCAAAGATGAGAAATACAGGTTTACATTAATATTTTTTAAAATACGCTTTTGGAGAAAAAAACTGTAGCATCCAGGGTTGTGGCAATCTGTTCACAAAAAAATAATCAATCAACTACTGTATTGCCAGACCTGTTGAGGTTATCCCCCAAAATACTTACCTCAGAAAAAGAACACTTTTAGAAGTATTCTTTTTTTCCATTAAAATTTTTTTTCAAGTACAGTTGACATTCAATATTATATTAGTTTTAGGTGTATAACCTATTGACTAGATATTGATAGAACTTATGAAATGATCACCCCAATAAGCCTAGTGTCTACCTGACATCATATATAGTTATTACAATATTATTGACTATATTTCCTATGCTAATCTTTAGATCTTTGTGACTGTTTTATAATTCAAATTTTGTATTTCTTAATTCCATCCTCCAATACCTCTGCCTTAATAGGGGAAATCATCAATTTATTTACTATATCCATGAGTTTGTTTCTGTATTGTTAGTTCCTTTATTTTGTTTTGTAGATTCCAAATATAACTAAAATTAATATGGTATTTACCTTTCTCTCTCTGACTTATTTCACTTACCATTATACTTTCTAGGTTCATCATGTTATTGCAAATGGCAAGATTTCACTCTTTTTTCATGGCCAAGCAATATTGCATTGTATATATGTACCATTTTTTTTAATCCCATCATTTCTCTATAGATACTTAAGCAACCATTTCTCTATGGTTGCTTCATATCTTGGCTACTCTAAATAATGCTGCAGTAAACAAAGTGGTATATATATATATATATAGTTTTGAATTAGTGTTTTGGATTTCTTCAATAAATACTCAGAAGTGGAATTGCTGGGTCATATGGCAGTTCTATTTTTAATTTCTTAAGGAACTTCCATATTGTTCTCCATAGTGGCTGTACCAATTTATAATTCCAGTGACAGTGCACAAGGATTCCTTTTTCTCCACATCATTTTTAATAATTGTTGTGTGTTGATTTGTTGATTATAGCCATATGACAGATGTGAGGTAATGTCTCACTCAAGTTTAAAGTTACATTTCTTTGTTGATTAGTGATGATGAATATCATTTTGTGTGCCTATTAACCATCCCCAGGTCCTTTGGGGAAATGTTTATTCAGGTCCTCTGCCTATTTTTTTAATCAGATTTTTTTTGGCATTACATTGTATTAGTTCCTTATATACAGGGGTGGGTAAAGGCAGGTTTATAGCTGTGAGTATATAAAACACAGAATTTATTTTTGTATTATTAATTATTGTATTATTTATTTGTGTTACAACTGTAAACCTACTTTTTCCCACCCCTGTATATTAGATATTAACCCCTCATTGGATGTATCATTGGTGAATATCTTCTCCAATTTAGAAGGTTATCTTTTTGTTTTGTTCTTAGTTTGCTTCACTGTTCAAAAAATTTTTGGTTTGAAGTGGCTCTATTTTTTTATTTTTGTTTTGTTTAATTTGCCTCAAAAAAGTATTATGGGAGGAGCAAGATGGCAATGAGGTAGGTGGGAGCAGAGCCCAGTTCTCCCTGTGCCCAGCTGGAACACCTAGCTAATCTTCTGAGGAACAGAGTGAATAGTCAACAGAATCCCGGCTTATATGAAGTTTGGAGGCAAAAAATTGCAGAGGATATTAAAAAACAGATGGTGAGGAGATGCACAGGGATGGTAATGTCCCTGGGATCTGGGCAGGGATCTAGGCCACTATGGCCCAAAGCCTGGTGCCTGCTGCAGGATACAGAAGGAGAGTCAGATCACCAGCTCCCTCTCCTACCAGAGCAGGGAGGGAAGCCTGGCACCAGGAGGGACCTGGATGCTGGAAGTCACTGGGGGTAATAGAGACAAAGTGGGAGACACACAGAGGTGGTACACATTTACTGGGACTGTGGAGGTCAGCACCAGAGAAATTGAGGTACTCGGTAACATCTGGATAAGGGAAGAGTTGGGCCATGTCAGATCCTGACTTGGGTAGTCTCCAGACTAGTCAGAAAGTTGAGCTGTGTGAAAACCCCTGTGCTTGTTAAGAACCATGGGCAGCTGCTTTGTAAGGAACATGTGAACAGCAGCTGGCTCCACCCCAGGGTGATTTGAGTTGTATGATTGGGCCTGACCCACACTGTGTGTCCAGAGACTGAGTGGCTGATCAGAGCTGTGTACCTGGGCTTGACTCCCACTGAGCACCCAGACACAGAGTGGCTGATTTTAGCCTAGCAGCTCACAGAGAACCTGGGCTGGAGGCTGGGCAGCTGTGGACATTGCAGCCCAGACCTAGTCCCCATCCTGCAAAACCATATGAAGGGAAAAGAACTAGGGCAGCCTGGCTCTTTCTGTGTCATCCAGGAAGATCAGCAGAACTGGCTGAACAGGTTTAAAGTCAGCAGGAGGCTTATTTTTTCTCTTTCTTGTCTCTCTTTTTCCCCAAGGGAGACAATAAAATATGGAGTTATGAAAGGTCCAGAGACAGATCCAAAGGGGGAAGACAAAGCTAACTCCCAAAATTGAGAAACAAAGACAAATGTCACATTGCCATTTGATTATTTATATGTATTATTATTGTTTCATTATTTTTCCTCCTTTTGTTAGTATTTTTATTTCTCTTTCTTATGTTTAGTTTTCCTCATTTTATTTCACTGTTTAATTGTATTGTTTGACTGGTTTTCCTTATTCTATCTTTATTGTATTTTCATTTTTCTTCTTTCAGTTCACTTGTGTTCCAATAACACACAACTCTTGATTGAGTACTTTCTATTCTGGTTACCAAATCATATATTTCTTGTCATATTATTGTTGTTCCAGTACTATTGTAAATAATTGTTGTTCCATACAATTGTACATACTACACAGCAACCTTCCCTGATCTTAGCTCACTTCATTTTATTCCTGAGAATTATTATTTTTGTGGTTAACTCTATTCTCTTGCAGACTATGCCTACTTTCTATCCTTTACTCTCATTATATCTTATCACCTACCTTGCATAAGCACTGTTTTCTGGATTCAGCTCACAATCCTCCTCCCCTATAACAAGAGTCTTATCTCTCTTTCACCTTTTATAAAAAGTGGCTAAATGGGTGAAATATCACAATTAATGCTATAGTTATCCATAGAAGCTTTTATTTCTTCTTTACTTGCTGGTACTTTAAATCTCATAAAATACTCTTCCACTGTTTTAATCCATTTTGCCTATCCCCTGTCACTGATCACATACCAGAATAGGTGGGAGACGTGAACATCAATCAGTGTACCTGCTGGAGAATAGAAACTATCAAAAAAGGAACCACCAAAAGGTAAAAACCCAAGTACAATAAGATAGCCCACACAAACAGAAAAACGGGCAAACCTAGAGCATCCAGATAAGGAGATCAAAGAAACCAAACAACTGAACCCCATAGAATTCCTACCACAGAAGTTGACCCTACAAAGACAGCTAGCAAAACAAAACATCATAAAGCCCAGAAACAAACAAAAAGAGTCATCTAAAATGGTCTCCCATCCAAGTACTAACCAGGGGAAATTGGAGGGAGGGAGGAGACGGGGCGGGGGGGGGGGGTGGGATGGGAGAAATAGATAAAAAAATGTACTTGAAAAGTAACTAAATAAAATTTATTATTAAAAAAATTTTAAAAAATTAAAAAAGAGTCACCTAAAATGGGAACAAAAAAAGAACATGAAATAAACAGACATGGAAGACTCCCCACTAAAAGCTAGACAAAATGGAGGTAATCAAACTATCAGATATAGATTTCAAAACAGTGGTTATAAAGATGCTCAAGAAACTCACAGACAATCACAAAGAACTGAGTGAGAACTACAACAGTATGAGAAAGGAAATAGACACTATAAACAAAAAAACAGGAAGAAATGAACAACAAATTCTCATTTAAAAAAAACCCACTAGAAAGAACTCCAAGCAGGATGGATGAAGCAGAGGATCAAATCAACAAGCTGGAGGACAAGGTAGAAAAAAACACCCAGAAAGTAAAGGAAAAGAGACTCAGAAAGAACAAAGAGGTATTAAGAGAATTGCAAGACAAGATGAAATATAATAATATCCATATAATAGGGATACCAGAAGAAGAAGAAAAAGAACAAGGGGTAGAAAACCTGTTTGAAAAAGTAATGATGGAAAATTTCCCTAATTTCATGAGAGAAAAAGTCACACAAATCCAGGAAACACAGACAGCCCCAGTCAAAAGGAACCCAAAGAGTCCCACTTCAAGACACATCATAATTAAAATCACAAAATTCCAAGACAAAGAGAATCTTAAAGGCAGCAATGGAGAAACAGGAAGTAACATACAAGGGAGCCCCAGTAAGGCTAGCAGCTGAATTTTCAATGGAAACACTCCAAGCTAGAAGAGAATGGCAAGAAATATTCCAACTAATGAAAACTGAAGGCCTGCAAACAAGACCACTCTATTCAGCAAGGCTTTCACTCACAATGGAAGGTGAAATAAGGAGTTCCCCAAACAAAAGAAGGCTGAAAGAATATACCTCTTTCAAACCAGTTCTGCAAAAGATGCTAAAGGGTTTGCTTTAAGAACAGGAAGAAAAACCATGAAAAAGAGAGGAACACAAATATGAAAAAATTATAATGAATAAGTACATATCAATAATAACCTTAAATGTAAATTGATTAAGTGCTCCAAACAAAAGACATAGATTAGTGGAATGGATAAGAAAACATGACCCATATATTTGCTTACTACAGGAGACCAACCTCAGAACATAAGATTGACAGACTGAAAGTGAAAGGCTGGAAACAAATATTACAAGCAAATGGACAGGGAAAAAAAAAGCCAGAGTAGCATTGCAATGTGAATCCTGGCCTGCAGTATCTGTGTATGTTGAGGCTGCTAGTGAACAAATACGCACAGACAATAGAAGTCCTATGCAGAGAAAGGGACAGCATGGCCACTCTCTGAAAGAGAGGGAATGAGAGGACCCGGCCCCTGTCTGGACAGGCTTTTATTGCTTCTCTTATACATTACATGGAGGATAGTCCTCATTTATTATGCACAGGTTCACTGCAGGTGATTACCTCTTACAGATAACAAACGAAAGGATGTTCCTAATTACTTCAATAAGAAGGATGTTGCAGACCAAGGGGAAAAGTGGTTGAACCAGTTACACTCCATACTTGGGAGGTTTAGCTTGGATTTCAGAAAGTTGCAGTAAGCCTTTTCTGTCTCAATTCAGGGTGAGGGAATTTTAGTAAAAGCAAGTCTCATAGCAGTCTAGGCACAATGGAAGCCTGATTCCCCATGGGCAAACCTCTCCATGGGGATGGTCTTGTGTGCCAATTGCTCCCCAGTGGTTATCCATGTGGAGGCTGAGCTACATTTCCATGCTAATTGAAATGGCTCCCTATAGCAATACTCATATCAGACAAAATAGACTTCTAAAAAGGGCCATAAAAAGAGACTCAGAAGGCCACTTCATACTACTCAAGATAAGAATCCATCAAGAAGACACAAACATTGTAAATATATTTGTTCCCAACATAGGTGCACCCAAATACATAAAGAAAATCTTGCAGGATTTCAAGAAAGATATTGACAGCAACACAATTATAGCAGGGGATTTCAACATCCCACATTAAAAAATGGATAGATCTTTCAAACAAAATATCAATGAAGATATTACAGCACTGAACAATGTCCTAGAACAAATGAATTTAACCAATGTATATAGAGCCTTTCATCCCAAACAAGCAAAATGCACATCCTTTTCAAATGTACATGGGACATTTTCAAAGATAGACCACATGATAAATGCAGGAGCTGGTTCTTTGAAACATAAACAAAATTTACAACCCTTTAGCAGTCTCATCAAGAAAAAAAGAGGGGGTACCGAAATAAACACAAACAGAAATGAAAAAGGAGAGATTACAGCTTATACCACAGAAATAAAAAGGATTGTAAGAAATTACTAGGAATAACTATATGTAAACAAATTTGAAAACCAAGGTGAAACAAACAACTTTCTACAAAAATAAAATCCTCTAAAACTGAAGGAAGAAGCAGAAATAGATCAATAACAGCTAACAAAATTGAAGCAGTAATAAAAAAAACTCCCAATGCACAAAAGTCCTGGACTGTATGGTTTCACTGGTTAATTCTACAAAGCATTTAAGGAAGAACTAACCCCTATACTTCACAGACTATTCCAAAAAATCCAAGAAGATACAAGACACCCAAACTCTTTTAATGAAGCCAGCATCATCCTAATCCCAAAACCAGAGAATGACATTATAAAAAAAGAAAATTTCAGGCCAATATTGCTGATGAACATAAACACTAAAATCCTCAACAAAATATGGCAAACCACCTCAAGCAGTATATAAAAAAGATCATTCACCATGACCAAGTGGGATTCATCTCATGATGTGAGGATGGTACAATATTTGCAAATCGAAAAACATAATACATCACATAACCAAAACCAAAACCAAAAATAACATGGTCATATCAATAAATGAGGAAAAAACATTTGATCAGGTACACCACCCATTTATGATTAAAACACTCATCAAAGTGGGGAATAAAGGGATTATTCCTTAACATGATAAAGGCCATATATGAGAGACCTACAGCCAACTTCATACTCCACCGGTAAAAACTAAAAGCTTTCCCACTGAGATCAGAAAAAAAACAAGGATCTCTGCTTTCACCACTACTATTCAACATAGTATTGGAAGTCCTAGCCACAACAATCAGACAACAACAACAACAAAAAGTAAAAAGCATTCAAATTGGAAAGGAGGAAGCAAAACTGTCACTGTTTGCAGATGACATGATCGTGTACATAGAAAATCCTATAGACTTCACCAAAAAACTATTCAACTTAATAACCTAATTTGTCAAAACAGTGGGATACAAAGTCAATACTCACAAACCAAAGGCATTTTTGGAGGACTTGTGCCAAGATGGAGGCATAGGTGGAGATGCTGTGCTTTCTCACACAACCAAGTTTAGAGACAACAAAATATTAGCAACAGAAAACATAGCCAGAACACAGAAAATTAAACTTTTCAGAAGTCTGATAACAATGAATTCTTCAGCCTCACCGGTAAGAGGGGCGAAGCCAGCAGCTGGCAGAGTGGGGTTGCACAGGAAAACTCAGTCAGAGGGACTCAGGTGCACGGATCCCAGGTGAGGGGTTGCAAAGGGTTGACCCAGTGAGCGACCCAGTGAGTGACCAGCGACCCAGCGAGGACACAGGGCAGCGGGTTGACTGTGGTGGCACATTCCTGCACAGATAGACCAGTGAGGGAGTGGGCAGTGAGACTGGACTGAGCAGGCCCCAGCAGCAGGAGGCAGCAGAGGAGGCCACCATTTCCCCACTCTGACCCCACCCCCACATACAGTGTCACAACCTAGCGACCTTGGTGGCCCCACCCTGGTGAACACCTAAGGCTCCACTCCTCATACTTAATGGGCGCGAACAGACCAAAAATGGCTCAAGAAGATCTCAAAGCCCCAGAGCCCATAACTCTAAGTGACGAAGAAATAGCAAAATTTTCTGATGCACAGTTCAAAACACTGGTGATCAGGATGATCACAGAACTGGTTGACTTTAGTCACAAATTAGAGGAACATATGAAGGCTAAACTAATTGAAATGAAGGGAATTACACAGGAAACCAATAGTGACGAAGAGGAAACTGGTACTCAAATCAAGGGAGTGAGCCAGAAGGAAGGAAAAAATGATCAAACAGGAAAATATGAAGAAAAAAGAATTCAAAAATATGAGGAGAGACTTAGGAACCTCCAGGACATCTTAAAACGCACCAATATCCAAAATATAGGGGTACCAGAAGGGGGAAAGGAACAGCCACCAGTGGAAAACTTATTTGAACAAATAATAAACAAGAATTTCCCCAATTTGGCAAAGGCAACAGACTTCCAGGAAATCCAGGAAGCTCAGAAAGTCCCAAAGAAGTTGGACCCAAGAAGAAACACACCAAGGCACATCATCATTACATTAGCCAAGATTAAAATGAAGGAGAGAATTCTAGAAGCAGCAAGAGATAAGGGCACGGTCACCTACAAAGGAGTCCCCATCTGACTGTCAGCGGATTTCTCAAAAGAGACCTTACAGGCAAGAAGGGGCTGGAAAGAGGTATTCCAAGTCATGAAATCAAAAGACCTACATCCAAGATTACTCTATCCAGCAAAACTTTCATTTAGAATGGAAGGACAGATAAAGTGCTTCTCAGATAAGATCAAATTCAAGGAGTTCATCATCACCAAGCCCTTATTATATGAAATGTGAAAGGGACTTATCTAAGAAAAAGAAGATAAAAAAGATGAATAGTGAAAGGACAGCAAACTGACTGATATTAACAACCATACCTAAAACAAACGCAAACTAAAAGGACAGCTAGATCAGGAGCAGAAATGTAGAAATGAAGATCTCATGGAGGGTTAGCAACAGGGGAGTGGGAGAAGGAGAAGGGGGGAGAAGGTACAGAAAATAAGTAGCATAGACGGTAGATAGAAAATAGATAGGGGGAGGGCAAGAATAGTAGGGGAAATACAGAATCTAAAGAACTTGACAAATGGTCATAAACTAAAGGGGAGGAATGGTGGGGGTGGGGGTACAGGGTGGAGGGGAATGAAGGGGGGAAATAGAACAACTGTAATGGCATAATCCATAAAATAAAAAATTTTTTAAAAGCATTTTTGTACACCAATGATAAAATAGCAAAACCAGAAAACAGGAAAAAAAAATCCCATTTGATATAGCAACAAGAAAAATAAAATACCTAGGAATAAAGCTAACCAAGGAGGTAAAAGTCCTGTACTCAGAAAACTATATAACACTCAAGAAGGAAACTAAGGAAGACAGACAAATGGAAGCATGTACAATGCTCATGGATTAGAAGAATTAACATCATCAAAATGTCTGTATTACCCAACGCGATTTATAGATTCAATGCAATCCTTATTAGAGTAACCAGTGGCATATTTCACAGATATAGAACAAACATTTCAAAAATTTATATGGAACCATAAAGGACCCCAAATAGCTGCAACAATTTTGAGAAAGAAGAACAAAGTAGGAGTGATCACAATACCTGGTATCAAACTGTATTACAAGGCCACTGTAATCAAAACAGCCTGGTACTGGCATGAGAACAGACACATGGACCAATGGAACAGAATAGAGAGCCCAGAAATAAACTCAAGTCTCTAAGGTCAATTAATATTTGACAAAGCATGCAGCAGCATAAAATGGAGAAAAATAGCCTCTTCAACAAATGGTGTTGGGACATCTGGACAGCTACATGCTAAAAAATGAAACTTGATCACCAACTTACACCATACAAAAAATAAATTCAAGGTAGATTAAAGACTTAAATATAACTCGTTACACCAGAAAAGTCCTAGAGGAAAACACAGGCAGGAAAATCTCAGATATTCCATGCAGCAATATCTTCACTGATATGTCCCCTAGAGCAGTGGACATAAAAGAAAGAATAAACAAATGGGACCTCATCAAAATAAAAAGCTTCTGCACAGCTAAAGAAAACAGCATTAAAATTAAAAGAGAACCAATGGTATGGGAAAACATATTTGCCAATGATATCTCAGACAAGGGTTTGATCTCCAAAATATATGAAGAACTCACATAATACCACTCTGGGAAGACAAACAACCCAGTTAAAAACCAAGCAAAAGACTTGAACAGACACTTCTTCAAAGAGGACATACAGAGGGTCCAGAGACAGGAAAATATGCTATGCATAGCTAGCCATCAGAGAGATGCAAATTAAAACCACAAGGAGCTACCACCTCACACCAGTGAGATTGACCATCATAAACAAAGCAACAAAAAACAAGTTTGGAGAGGTTGTAGAGAAAAGGGGACCCCAGTACACTGTTGGTGGGATTGCAGACTGGCGTAGCCACTGTAGACAACAGTATGGAATTTTCTCAGAAACTAAAAATGGAACTGCCTTTTGACCCAGCAATTCCACTGCTAGGATTATATCCTAAGAACCCTGAAACACCAATCCAAAAGAACCTATGCACCCAATGTTCATAGCAGCACAATTTACAATAGCTAAAGGCTTGAAGCAACTTAAGTGCCCATCAGTCAATGAACGAATCGAGAAACTATGGTACATTTACACAATGGAATTCTACCCAGCAGAAAGAAAGAAGGAGCTCCGACCCTTTGCAAGAGCATGGATGGAGCTGGAGAGCACTATGCTAAGTGAAAAAAGCCAGACAGTGAAAGACCAATACCATATGATCTCACCTTTAACTGAAACCTAACAGCAAAAACAAACAAGCCAGCAAAATATAACTAAAGACATTCAAATTAACAACAATCTGACAGTAACCAGAGGGGAGATGTAAGGAAATCTTTCAGGAAAAAGGGTGCATGTGTGGGGGCGACTTCCTTGAGAGTCCCCTTGTGTGCCATGGATGAAAATGAATATGAGTGAGACATGACGTGATCTGCTTGGGGAGGAGAAGTTAGCAGTGGCCAGTTTCTCAGGGGAAAAGGCCAGCTGTAGCCAGTTTCTCTGAGGAGAAAAAGGCCCCAAGCTCCCTGCTCCAGGACTTTTAGTGGGTTGTAATACACAGGAATACAGGATGGCAAGGGTCAAAAAGTAGATAACATTTCAAAGAAATTTGAGGGCTTCAGAGTCTATCAGGAACAGAGTTTTAGGGTTTCCTGCTCAAACCCTTAACATATGAATGAAAGCACTCTTAGCAGAGCAGATTCCACAGGTTTATCAGGAAGTCTTTGTGATGCCAGATTTTCCCCCAGGACATGCTCTAGCAAGGCAAGAAGCTGTACTTCTTCCCATCAGGTATTCAGGCTAAAGAGGATTAGAGCCAGGAAGCACTTCTCCCAGAGAACATGGGGACTCGGGCTTTGTCAAATTCAGGGGTTGGGGGAGAGAGTCCATTGCTCTTTGTTGCAGCTCCCCCCCAAATTCTTCCATGAAGGCCTCCCAAGTGATCAAGTCTGGCTTAGGTTGCCCCCTGCTGTGAGGGGTCTTACCGATCATTGACTTCTGAGCAAGTTTTGGGGGCAGGGAGAGGAAACTGAGGCAGCATTTGCTACCAGAGACAAGCTTTGTCTCCTGTGGGTCGCATTCCAAAGGTGGTCCCTCGCCCTTAGTCACAAGGGGTCGAGATACAATTCCTAAAACCAGGCAGAGTGGTCTACAACATGCATGGTTCTCAGGAACAACTATAAAGGATACATGGACAAAACAAATGGTGGGTGGAATTAGGGGATGGAGGTGGGGATGGCGTGGGTGGGGGGTAAAAGTAGGGGGAAAAGGCAGAAAACTGAACTGAACAGCAATAAAATTTAAAAGTTTTTTTTAAGTATTAGGAAGAGTAATTTCAAAGTTTACTCCCCATATTTTCTTCTAGGTGTTTCATGGTTTCTAGTCCTACATTTGATTCTTGAGATCCATGGGAGTTTAATCTTGTACATGGTGTAATAAAGTGATATAGCACGTTCTTTAGTATGTATCTGTTCAGTTTTCCCAACGTCATTTATTGAAGAGACTGTCTTTACCCATTATATAGTCTTCCCTTGGATTAACAGATTATATAGATGTGGGTTTATTTTAGGGCTTTCAATTCTATTCAATGATCTATGTGTGTGTGTTTATATGCGAGCACCATGCTACTCGATTACTGTACTACTTGTAGTACAGTTTGATATCAGGCAGCATGATACCTCCATTTGTTATTTTCTAAAGACTGTATTGGCCAGTTGGGTTATTTTGGAATTCCATATAAATTTTAGAATTATTCTAGTTCTGTGGAAAAAATGGCATGGGTATTTTTTTAATTTAAATTATGTTTTATTGTTTATGCTATTACAGTTTTCCAAATATTTCAGCCTTTGCCCCCCTCCACCAGACCCCTCACACCCTCAGGCAATACTCACACCACTATCTATGTTTATGGATACTGCATATATATTCTTTGGCTACCGTATTACGTATACTGTATTTTATATCCCCATGACTGTTCTGTAACAACCATTTGTACTTTTTAATCCCTTCACCCATCTCCCTGATCCTGCTACCATATGGAAACCATCAAAAGATTCTCTGTATATAGGACTCCATTTCTGTTCTGCTTGTTCATTCATTTTGATTTTTAGATTCAATTATTATAAATATGTATTGCCACTTCATTTTCATATTTTTGATTTTCTTCTTGAAGACCATTTAACATTTCATACAGTGTTGGTTTGCTGGTTATAAACTCTTTTTTCTATATTTTTAAAATATATTTTATTGATTAGGCTATTACAGTGGTCCCATTTTTCCCCCTTTATTCCTCTGCACACTGCACACCACCCCACACCAGCATTTTGCAACACAGTTAGTTCATGTCCATGGGTCACACATGGAAGTTGCTTGACTTCTCTATTTTTAATACTATTATTAATCTCCCCCCTGTTTATTTTCTACCTACCATTTATAGGACTTATTTCCTGTATCTTTTCCTCCATATCCCCATTCTCCTTCCCTGCTGATAACCCTCCACTTAATCTCCATTTCTGGGATTCTGTTCCAGTTCTAGTTGTTTGCTTAGTTTGTCTTTGTTTTTGTTATTTTTAAGGTTCAGTTGTTGATAGTTGTTCTTGTCATTTTATTGTTCATATTTTTTATCTTCTTTTTCTTAGATAAGTCTCTTTAACATTTCATATAATAAGGGCTTGGTAATGATGAACTTTAAATTTACCTTATCTGAGAAGCACTTTAGCTGCCCTTCCATTGTAAATTATAGCTTTGCTGGATAGAGTAATCTTGGTTGTAGGTCCTTGCCTTTCATGACTTGGAATACTTCTTTACGACCCTTTCTTGCCTGTAACATTTCCTTTGAGAAATCAGCTGATAGTCTAATTGGAATTCCTTTGTAGGTAACTGTTTCCTTTTCTCTTTCACTTTTAAGTTTCTCTCCTTATCTTTAATCTTGGGTATTGTAATTCTGATGTGCCTTGGTGTATTCCTCCTTGAGTCCATCTTGTTTGGTACTGTCTGAGCTTCCTGGAGTTCCTGGAAATCTATTTCCTTTGCCAGATTAGGGAAGTTCTCCATTATTTGTTCAAATAAGCTTTCATTTTCTTGCTCTTCCTCTTCTCCTTCTGGCACCCCTATGATTCAGATGTTGATGTTGGAACATTAAAAGTTGTTCTGGGGTTTCTAAGCTTCTATTCATTTTGTTTGAATTGTTGTTTCTTCATTCTGTTCTGGTTGAATGTTTATTCCTTCTTTCTGCTCCAAAGTATTGATTTGAGTCCTGTTTTTTTCCCTTCAGTGTTGGTTCCCTGTACATTTTCCTTTATTTCACTTTTCATAGCCTTGACTTTTTCCTCCATTTTGCAACTATACTCAACCACTTTTTGAGCATTCTGATCACCAGTGTTTGGAACTGTTCATCTGATAGGTTGGTTATTGCTTTGTTGCTTAGTTGTATTTTTTCTGGGGCTTTTTTTGTCTTGGTTTGCATGTTATGTAGTAAGCAATGGAACCTTAGATATTTACCAGGGAGGGGCAATTCGTGTTGCTGCATTGTGGAACTGTATGTGGGGGAGGAACCTGAGAGGAACAATGGCATTTGTTCTGCTTTCTGCCAGCTTTCAGTCACTTCGACTGCTACCCAAAGCAAATTGGGCCCTTCTGATACCTGGGTGGGTGGTTTTGTGCACATTCTAGGACCTGTGGGTCTCTCCAACAAACTCTCCTGCGAGGCTGTGATTCCTCACAGGAGAGGCTGTGATTCCTACATCTCAACCCCCATAGTTTTCAGTCAGAGGTTTTGAGGCTTTATTTCCCTGTACTGGAGCCCTGAGTTGTGTGGTCTGTCTTGCTACCCAATTTTTCCAGTTTATTCACACCCAAATGTGGGGCTACTTGCTCGCCAGCAGCCACCTCACCAGGTCCACCAGCCATCATCTTGCTGTGAGTCCTCTCTGCCCCCCTGCGCATCTCCACCCCTCCTACCAGACTGGATGAATGTTTCTTCTTTAGCACCTTGGTTGTCAGACTTCCATACAGTTCAAATTTCTGTCAGTTATGGTTGTTTTTGTTTTTAAAATTTGTTGTCGTCCTTTTGGTTGTGCAAGGAGGCACAGTACATCTACTTATGCCTCCATGTCATCATAGGTCTCTCTGCTGATGAACTCTTTTACCTCATTCTTGTTAAGGAAGCTCATTATCTGTTCTTTGATTCTAAATGACAGGTTTTCTGGGTAGAGTAATCCTGGTTGTAGGTCCTTGTTTTTCATCACTTTAAATATTTCTTACCAGTTTCTTCTAGCCATCAAAGCTTCTTTTGAGAATGAGCTGACAGTGTTTGGGAGCTCCTCTGTAGGTATTTAACTCTTTTCTCTTGCTTGCTTCCATTATGTTTAGTCCTCTTTCTGAAGTTTTGATCCGCTCTTTCATTTAGACTATGTTTCTTTGTCTCCTCATTTTGGCAGTCTCCCTGTCTGTGTTTGTTTCTATGTACTAGGTAGAGCTTCTATGACTCCCTGGCTTGGTAGAGTGTTCTATAGTAGTAAGGGTCCTGTAGGTCCAATAGCACAACCTCTCCTATCGCCCAAGCTGGGTAATCAAGGTTCACCCCCTATGTGGGCTGTGTACACCTTGCTACTGTAGTTGAGTCTTAATTGCAATTGGTAGGTTAACAGGAGGGATTTACACAGGCTAATCAGGTGCAAGGACTGGCTGTGATCACTGACCACCAATCTCTGACCACTGTGGAGGATCAGCTTGCAGGGGCTCACTCTACAGAGCAGAACCTACTCCAGCAGGACTCTGCTGTCCACGAGTCCATCCCTTGAGTGTTTCACTTGTGGAGGTGGTTCGGTGATGATGTTCTGATGTGGTCTAGCTATACACTAAGCATGTAAGCTCTGTGGTCTCCTGGGAAGTGTAGGGCACGGTCAGCTACTGCCTGCATTCTGTCTGGGGCCACCTGGAATAAGCTACAACACAAAGCAATCTGCCAGTGCTGGCTGCTACTTTTGCTGAGCCTGGAGGTGCCTAAGAGAGGCCAAGCTGTGAATTAAGGCCAGTTGATGCTAGTGCCAGACCTAGGGTAACTTAGTGAGAAATATGAGGCTCACTGAGGCCAGATGGTGTTTATTTAAGAGAAGTTAGGAAAATCAGAAGTATGAAAAGCTATTGGAAACAGCTTGGGTGAGCCCAAAAGCTAGGTGGGGTGGTGACTCGGGAAATCACCAGGGTAGGGAAAACAATGTCAGCCAGATTGATGGGGTCTCACATACAGTGCCTCCCTGCTGGCTTTGTGGGGAGGAGCACTCAAAAAAGGAGCAATAGCTTCTGCTAGCACTTCTGTCTAGGAGTAAGCTGCCCACCAACTCTTGCCTTGATGCTAGACACTTCAGTTTCATCCCACATGTCCCCAGTGCCTTTCAAGCTGTTGCCCTGGCCCTAGAGATCAGAGGTAGTGCAGCTGAGTAACTGCATGTGTAGGCCCTTTAAAAAAGACTGCCTAGGTCTCCAGAAGGTTCTTTCTTCCACAGCATTGATCCCCACTGGTTTTTACAGCCAGAAGTTATGGGGACTTATTTTCCTGGCAATGGCATCCTGCTCCGGGGGGGGGGGGCGGTTGTTGTAGGGTTCGGATCCCTTGCTCCTGAAATATCCTTCTGAATTTTTATTTGTTACATGTTGGGGTGGAACCAGCCCATTCTGCATCTCCTCCCCTCCTACCAGGCTCAATGTGATCTCTTCTCTAATTCTTTAGTTGTACAAATTCCTTTCAGCTTAACGTTGGGCTATTCTGGATAATGGTTGTTCTGTAGGATAGTTGTAATTTTGATATGGTTATGCAAGGAGGTGAGCTGTGTTTACTTAAGTTGCCATCTTTTCTAAAAAAAAATATTTTATTGTTGTTAAATTACAGTTGTTTGCATTTACCCCCATCACTCTCTCCACCCCAGCCATCCCCACCTCACTCCCCTTGGTTTTGTCCATGTGACCTTTATAATAGTTCCTGAAAACCCTTTCCCACTTTCACCCCATTATCTGCCCCCCCCCGCCCCTCTGGTTACTGTCAGATTCTTGTTAATTTCAATGTCTCTGGTTATATTTTGCTTGATTGTTTCTTTTGTTGATTAGGTTCCATTTAAAAGTGAGGTGCTATGGTATTTGTACCTTACCAACTGGCTTATTTCACTTAGTATAATGCTCTCCAGTTTCATCAATGCTCTTGTGAAGGATAGAAGCTCCTTTTTCTTTCTGCTAGACAGTATTCCAGTGTGTAAACGTACCATAGTTTTCTGATCCATTCATTTACTGATGGGCACTTAGGTTGCTTCCAGCAATTGGCCATTGTAAATTGTGCTGCTGTGAACACTAGGGTGCATAGATTCTTTTGGATTGGAGTTTCAGGGTTCCTAGGATATAATCACAGAATTAGAACTGTCAGGTCAAAGGCAGCTCCATTTTTAGTTTTTGAGGAAATTCCATACTGTTTTCCCCAATGGCTGCACCAGCCTGCATTCCTACCAACAGAGTACTAGGGTTCCCTTTTCTCCATTTCCTCTCCAACACTTATTGTTTGTTGCTTTGTTTATGATGGCCATTCTAACTGGTGTGAAGTGGTATCTCACTGTGGTTTTAATTTGTATCTCTCTATCAGATAGGTTTTAATTTGTATCTCTCTATCAGATAGGTAGTGATGCAGAGGCTCTTTTCATATGTCTCTGGGACCTCTGTATGTTCTCCTTGGAGAAGTGTCTGATCAAGTCTTTTGCCCATTTTTTAATTGGGTTGTTTGTCTTCCTGGAGAAGAGTTATGTGAATTTTTTTTTTATATTTCCGAAATCAAATCCTTGTCCAAGGTATCACTGGCACATATATTTTCTTTTATGGTTGATTATCTTTTAATTTTAATGCTGTTTTCTTTAGCTGTGGAGAAGCTTTTTATTTTGATGAGGTCCCATTTGTTTATTCTTTCTTTTATGTCCACTGCTCTAGGGGACATATCAGTGAAGATATTGCTGCATGGAATATCTGAGATTTTCCTGCCTGTGTTTTCCTCTAGGACTTTTCTGGTGTAACGAGTTATATTTAAGTCTTTAATCTACCTTGAATTTATTTTTTGTATGGTGTAAGTTGGTGATCAAGTTTCATTTTTTAGCATGTAGCTGTCCAGATGTCCCAACACCATTTGTTGAAGAGGCTATTTTTCTCCATTTTATGCTGCTGCATGCTTTGTCAAATATTAATTGACCTTAGAGACTTGAGTTTATTTCTGGGCTCTCTATTCTGTTCCATTGGTCCATGTGTCTGTTCTCATGCCAGTACCAGGCTGTTTTGATTACAGTGGCCTTGTAATACAGTTTGATACCAGGTATTGTGATCACTCCTACTTTGTTCTTCTTTCTCAAAATTGTTGCAGCTATTTGGGGTCCTTTATGGTTCCATATAAATTTTTGAAATGTTTGTTCTATATCTGTGAAATATGCCACTGGTTACTCTAATAAGGATTGCATTGAATCTATAAATCGCGTTGGGTAATACAGACATTTTGATGATGTTAATTCTTCTAATCCATGAGCATTGTACATGCTTCCATTTGTCTGTCTTCCTTAGTTTCCTTCTTGAGTGTTATATAGTTTTCTGAGTACAGGACTTTTACCTCCTTGGTTAGCTTTATTCCTAGGTATTTTATTTTTCTTGTGGCTATATCAAATGGGATTTTTTTCTGTTTTCTGGTTTTGCTATTATATTGTTGGTATACAAAAATGCTTTTGATTTATGAATATTGACTTTGTATCCCACTGTTTTTGACAAATTAGTGTATTAAGTTGAATAGTTTTTTTGTGGAGTCTATAGGATTTTCTATGTACATGATCATGTCATCTGCAAACAATGACAGTTTGCTTCCTCCTTTCCAATTGAATGCCTTTTATTTTTTTGTTGTTGTTGTTGTCTGATTGCTGTGGATAGGACTTACAATATTATGTTGAATAAGAGTGGTGAAAGCAGACATCCTTGTCTTTTTCCTGATCTCAGTAGGAAAACTTTTAGTTTTTACCGGTGGAGTATGATGTTGGCTGTAAGTCTCTCATATCTTGAGGAATGCTCCCTCTATTTACACTTTGCTGATTGCTTTTTTTATAGGTGGGTGCTGTAACTTCTCAAGTGCATTTTCTGCATCTATTGATATGATCATGTGATTTTTGTTTTTGCTTTCGTTTATGTAATATATTATGTTTATTGATTTGTGAATATTGTACCATCCTCGCATCCCGGTGATGAATCCCACTTGATCATGGTGTATCATCTTTTTATTTATTGCTTGACGCAGTTTGCCAATATTTTGTTGAGGATTTCAGCATCTATGTTTATCAGTGATAATGGCCTGTAGTTTTCTTTCTTTGTTACGTCTTTATCTGGATTGAGATTTGAATGATGCTGGCTTTATTAAAAGAGTTTGGGTGCCTTGTATCTTCTTGGATTTTTTGGAATAGTCTGTGAAGGATGGGGGTTAGCTCTTCTTTAAGTAATTTGTAGAATTCTCCTGTGAAATTGCCTGGCTCAGATCTTTTGTGTGTTGGGTATTTTTTGATTACTGCTTCAGTTTCGTTGGCTGTTATTGGTCTGGTCAAGCTTTCTGCTTCTTCTTCATTGAGTTTTGGAAGATTATATTTTTCTAGGAATTTGTCTATTTCACCTAGGTTTTCAAATTTCTTGGCATATAGTTCTTTGTAGTAATTTTTAAAAATATTTTGTATTTTTGTGGTATCAGTTATAATCTTTTCTCTTTCATTTCTGATTATGTTTATTTGGGTCTTCTCTCTCTCTCTCTCTCTCTCTCTCTCTCTCTCTTTGATGAGAATGCTTAAAGGCTTGTCAATTTTGTTTATGTTTTTAAAAAACCAGCTCCTGGATTCATTGATCCTTAGAATTGTTTCTTTAGTCTCTGTGTTGTTTAAGTGTGCTCTGATCTTGGTTATTTTCTTCTTTCTACTTGCTCTGGGCTGTCTTTGTTGTTGTTCCTCCAGTTCCTGTAGATGTAGGGTTAGGTTGTTTGTTTGAATTGTTTCTATCTTTTTTAGGTAGGCCTATATTGCTATGAACTTCCCTCTCAGGACTACCTATGCTGTGTCCCATAATTTTTGGATTGTTGTGAGTTCATTTTCATTTGTTTCCAGAAACATTTTGATTTCTTTCTTGCTCTCATTTTTGACCCATTTATTATTTAACAGCATGCTATCAATCTCTATGAGTTTGAGTGTTTTTGAATTTTTTCCTTGAGGTTGTTTTTTTGTTTCAGGTCCTTGTGGTCAGAGAAAATGCTTGATATGATTTCAATTTTCTTGAATTTGTTAAGGCTTGTCTTGTGTCCAATCATGTCGTATGTATTTGAAAATGTTCCATGTGCATTTGAAAAAAATGTGTATTTTGCTTTTTTAGGATGAAAGGGTCTATATATATATTAGTTAAGCCCATTTCATCTTGGGCGTTGTTCTGTGCCACAATATCTTTGTTGTTATTTTGTTTGGAAGATCTATCCATTTTTGACAGTGGGTGTTGAAATCCCCCACTATAATTGTTTCAGTGTCAATATCTTTCTTGAAGTTCTCCAAGATTTTTCTTGTGTATTTGTTTGCTCCTATCTTGGGTTCATATATGTTTACAATGTTTATATCTTCTTGATGAATTCTTCCCTTGAGTATTATGAAGTGACATTCTTAGTCTTTTTTATGGCCCTTTTTTTTGAAGTCTATTTTGTCTGATATGAGTATTGCTCCTCCAGCTTTTTTTCCCTTGTTCATTTGCTTGGAATATTTGTTTCCAACCCTTCACATGCAGTCTGTGTAGGTCTTTTGTCCTGAGATTGGTCTCTTGTAGGCAGCATATATATGGGTCATGGTTTCTTATCCATTCAGCTTATGTCTTTTCATTGCAGCACTGAATCCATTTACATTTAAGGTTATAATTGATAGGTACTTATTCACTGTATTTTTCATACCTGTGTTCCTATCTTTCATGCTTTTTCTTCCTTTTCTTAAAGCAGTCCTTTTAGCATATCTTGCAGAGCTGGTTTAGTGGAAGTGTAATCTTTCAGCCTTTTTTTGTTTTGTTTTAGAAACTCCTTTTTTCACCTAATGCTTTAATTGAGAGTCTTGCTGGATAGAGTAGTCTTAGTTGCAGGTCTTTGTTTTTCCTTATTGGAATATTTCTTTCCATTTCCTTCTGGCTTGTAGTGTTTCTGTTGAAAAATGTTCTGCTAGCCTTATCAGGGCTCCCTTTCATGTTACTTCCTTTTCTCCCTTGCTGCCTTTAAGATTCTCTGTTTGTGTTGGAATTTTGCTATTTTAATTAAGATGTTTCTTGCAGTGGGCCTGTTTGGGTTCCTTTGATTGGGACCTTCTGTGCTTTCTTGATTTGTGTGAGTTTTTCAGTTCTCAAATTAGGGAAGTTTTCCATTATTATTTTTTCAAACAGGTTTTCTGTCCCTTGTTCTTTTTCTTCTCCTTCTGGTACCCTATTACATGGATATTAATATGTTTCATATAGTCTTGAATTTCTCTTAACACTCTTCATTCTTTCTGAGTCTTTTTTTCCTTTTCTTCCTCTATCTGGGTGTTTTTTCCTCTCTTGTCCTCTAACTTGCAGATTGGATCCTGTACTTCATTGAGCCTACATTTGATTCTTTTACTGTGTTCTTCAATTCAGAAATTATATTCTTCATTTCATCTTGTCTCTTGTTGACAGGTTCTTTGTCCTTTTTCGTGTTGATATCATTTACAGTGACTTGTTTTTAGTTTCCCTGCAGTTTTTGGTAATTCTTAGTGAGCTCGTAGAGCTTTCCTATAACCATTGCTTTGATCTCAGTATCTGATAGTCGATTTGCCTCTATTTCATTTAGCATTCTTTCTGAGGCTTGTTCCTTTCCTTTTGTTTGGAGTTTTTTTTCTGTGTCTTCCTGTTGTTTCTGAGACTCTTGTTAGCCTCTGCTTCTTAAATTGATCTGTTGTGACTCCCTGAGTTTGTGGTGTGAACTTATATGGCATTGAACCTGTGAGATTCAGTGTTGCAGTCTCCTTGGTCTCCTGAACTTGCTGTTCTTGGAAGCTGTTTATGTTGGTTCCCTGGATTTATTGATTGGGTTTTGATTGTTTGTGGGTCTTTCTTTGGTGGGTCTTTCCTCCAGCTGGTTGGCTGAGGTCACTCTGACCATGATGTCTTGAATGCTGTTGTGCAGGTATTGCTAGAAGTAAAGCACAAAGGCTAGGGAAAAAACACACATCCACAAAAATATCTCTCCCCTACAATCTGAGTATGAACAGCAAATGAACCACTATTAATAAGGACGTAAAGAGATTAAGACTACTATAGCAAAGGAGAAAATTAAACCATAGTATAAATTCTAGAGACTTAATATGCACAAACTTGCTGGACAAGAAATGAATGTTAAAAAACTATGCAGAAAAGAATATATCACTAATCTTGGAGAAGACCACAGTGAATTTCATCTCAGTAACCTTTACTATTTACCAGTGTCTTTTTTCTTTTGGGATCTGCCTCTCATGGTGTCAGATGTTGACCCTCTTGACCTCAGGCAGCCTGCTCTCAGACTGATAGAAATTTTCTGTCTATAGTTCTTTCCTTCAGTTGTTAGTCACTTTGCACTTAGCAGTCACGCTTAAGCCCCATTGGATGAGGCAGAATTCCTCCTGGGTTTGGGGCTATCATTTCCCTTCAGGCTGCTGCTTGGAGGGGTGTGGTCTGCCTGAGCAGGATGGTTGCTGCAGTATGGGTGACAACTCAGCACTGGGATCCTGGCAGCTGCTCTCTCAGTTCTCTACCCCAGGCCTATGTCCCCAGTCTCTCTTCAAGTGTCTCTAGTCCACTCTGCCCCCTCTTTTCCTGGTATTTTTGTCTGTGGCTATCTCCTTTAGTTATTAATCTAGTCACTCTGCACTCACCAGTTAGGCCTAAGCACCACAGAGCCAGGCAAAGTCTCTCTTTGGGGCAGGGCTATTGTTTCCCCTCAGGTTGCTGCCACTGGGATGGGCGTGTTATGCCGCCATTTGGTGGATGATTCTGCTCCAGGTTCCCTGCAGCTCCTCTCTCTGCTCTGTCCCCAAAGCTTCTGTCCCCAGTCTCTCCTCAGGTGTCTGCAGCTCACTCTGCTTTCACCTTTGCTGGAACCCTGAGTAAGTGACAGCAAATGAAAATTTGTACCTTGGCCCTTTATATGACTTTTTGTGTCTCCAGCCATCTGTCTCTGGCAGACAGTCACCTTGCCACTTTTCACTGACAGTTGTTATCTGCATACTTTTTGAGATCTAGTTTTCTAGGCTGGGATCCCAGCTTAGGCTTTAGACCCCATTCTTCTCATGGGGGTCTAACATGCTTCTTAATCATTCCCCTGGTGCTGCCACCTGTGGGTGCCCAGCCAACTTTCTTAACTCTCCACCATGGGTGCCCAGGCAGCACTCTCATATCTCCATTGCACTCCTTACCAGACAGGTTGTGTCGAAGCTGGTTCTTCTTTCTGTGTAAGGTTATAATGTTTCTCTGTTGCTATTGTTCAGTTTTGTTCTGGGTAATTTCTGCACAATTTACTTGTAATTTTAGATTGATCCTAGGGGGAGATAAATGTGGCTTCCACTCATTCCTCCTCTATCTTGCCAACTCCTCCTTCTTCTTTTATTGCATTTTTTCCATTACCATTTATTCCCCTTATGCCTCCCTCCCCCTACAATCACCATGCTGTTGTCCATGTCCATTGTTTCTTTTTGAAATAGTTTGGAAAGTTGTATTTTTCTAAGAATTTATCCATTTCTTCCAGGTCGTCCAGTTTATTGACATATAATTGTTTATATATATTATTTTTTTACAACCCATTGCATGTATGTGATGTCAATTGTCATTTCCTCATTAATTTCTGATTTTATTTATTTGGGTTGCCTTTTTTCTTTTCTTTTTTTTTTTGGTAAATCTAGCTAAAAAGTTTATCAATTTTGTTTATCTTCTTAAAGAACCAGTTCTTAGTTTCATTGATCTTCTCTATTTTTTTAGACTCTATTTCATTTATTTCTTCTCTGATATTTATTATGTCCTTCCTTCTACCCACTTTGGACTTTGTTCTTTTTTTCTAGTTCCTTTAAGTATGAAGGTAGATTGTTTATTTGAGGATTTCCTTGTTTCTTTGTGTGTGTGTATGTGTGTGTGTGTGATATAGATTTTTTAAATTGTTGACACTATTACAGATGTCTCCCACTTTCCCCTGCTTTGTCCCCCTCCACTGAGCCGCCCCTATTCCTGGCCTTCACTGAATTGTTTTTGGTGTCCATGGGCTTTGCCTATATGCATATGTTCCTTGACTAATCCCTTCCAGTCCTCCCAACACCCATTTCTCAGGAAATTTCAGTATGTTCCATGTATCTATGACTCTGGTTTTATTTTGTTGATCAGTTTATGTTGTTCATTAGGTCCTCATATCTAGAAATAGGCCTGTATTACTATAAATTTCCCTTTTAGAACTGTTTTAGCTGTTTCCCACAGATTTTGGGTCATTGTGCTTTCATTTTCATTTGTCTCAAGATATCTATTGATTTCTTCCTTCACCTCATTGTTAACCCATTCATTGTTTAATAATATCTTATTTGGCCTCTGTGTATTTTCTAGTTTTATATCATTGTAATCATGGATGATGCTTGATATGATTTCAGTCTTCTTGAATTTACTGACCTGTGTATTGTGGCCTAACATATGATCTACCCTGGAAAATGTTTCATGCACTGGAAAAAAAATGTATATTCTGTTGTTTGGGGGTAAAATCCTAAGTCCTAAAGTCCTAAGAATATCGATTAAGTCCATTTGGGCTAATATACCATTTAGGACCACTGTTTCCTAATAGGCTTTCTGTCTGAAAGAGCTATCCATTGATGACAATGGGGTGTTACACTCAGTTCCCTACTACAAATGTATTACTGTTGATCCCTCTGTTAATGTCTGTCAATATTTGCTTGAATATACTTAGGTGTTCCTACACTGGGTGCATATAACGAGAGTGTCAGCCCTCTCAACTGATCCCTTTATCATTATGACATGTTCTTTTTCGTCCCTTGTTACAGCCCTTGTTTTGATGTCTGCTTTGTCTGATACTAAATATTGCTATACCAGCTTTTTCTGTTTCCATTTTTATTAAATATCGTTTTCTATTTCTCTACTTTTAGTTTGTATGTGTCTTTCAGTCTGAAGTGGTGGTCTCTTGTAGGTAGCATATATACAGGTCTTTTTTTTTTTTTAATCTATTCAGCCACCATATACCTTTTGATTGGAGCATTTAGTCCATTTACATTCAAGGTAACTTTTGATAGCTATGTAGTGATTGCTATTTTATTAATTGTTTCCTTGTTGTTTTGGTAGTTCTCTGTTCCTTTCTTATTCTCTTGCTCTTGTCTCTTGTATATTGATGATTTTCTATAGTGCTGTTTGGATTCTTTTGTCTTTATTTCTTTCGTATCATGTAGATTTTCATTATATGGTTACCATGTTCTTCATATATACCAAGCTATACTTATAGTAGTCTTTTAAGTTCATGGTCACTTAAGTTCAAACATTCTAAAATCATTTTAATTAAAATTTCACCCTGATGGCGATGGACTAGGACAGAGCAGATACCAGTTCCTAGTACAAAAGGGAGAGAAACCTGTCCGATCGGAGGAGGTGAAACCAGCAAGCCACCAGTTGCCAAGCATATATGAAAATAAGAGACCAAAAACCTCATCTGTCATGGAGGAACCAGAGGGTAGGGAGACAGCAGCGGTACAGTAGTCTCTGGGACAGAGCAAAGAGAAACAGCTGCTGCAGGGTAGGGGAACCAGCGCCCAGTGGCGAGAGCCCAATGGCACATGGGACAGCGTTCAGTGCCCAGACGGCTCCATCCCTAGGATTTTTGGGCCGGGACCTGCCAAGTGGCCCAACCAGAGGGGAGCAGAGGTGATTTCAGCCTGTGCATAGTTCGGAGGTCCTGCGCCTGGTGGGAACTGTGTCTGGGAGAGTGCCTAAAGGCACCTGGGACAGCCTTCAGTGCCCAGACAGCTCCCTCCCTGGGATTTTTCTGCCGGGCAGGCCAAGTGCCCCGGCAAAGAGGTGTGGAGGGAATTTCAGCCTACGAGCAATTTTGGGAACTAGTTGCCTGACAGGAAGTGTATCTGGGCGAGTGCCTAAGAGCGCCTAGGCCAACGTTCAGCGCCCAGAAAGCTCCCTCCCTAGGATTTTTGGGCCTGGACCTGCCAAGAGACCCAACCAGAGGGGAGCAGAGGACATTTCAGCCTGCACACAGTTCTGGGTCCAGTGCCCGGCGTGGTGCTGCTCCATCCCTAGGTTTTTTTTTTTTTTTGGCAGAGGTTGGCCAGGGGACCCAGACAAACACAGGAGCAGAAGGGATACACACCACACAGCGTGCCATGACGTGCACACAGAGTTTCTAGGTCAGCGCCCAGTCCTCAGATCGGCTCCCGGCTTCCAGTCCGCCCTCCTCAGACTATCTGGAAGCCCCGGGCGCTGAGAGGTCCTGGGGAAAGAGCTGAGACCCTCAATCCCCTCCCTTTCTGGCCAAGCAAGGTGGGGTGCCAGGAGAGACTTGTTCGATAGAGTTTGTGGAGAGGGTGCGGAGGACAAAGGGCCCCAACCAAGGACTCTGTGGTTGCCAGCCCAGGAGAACTGAGAGGTACAGCGTGGGGCTCTGAATCCAATAGACACAACACCCTGGTTTGCTTCACACCCAGCTTGGCAGCGAACCCAATATTGGGCAGAGGGTCTAGAGCTTCCCAACAGAACGGGGGCAGGTCTATGCTCAATCCTGAGGGAACCAGGCAACTAGGCCGGTGAAGGTGCCCGCAAATGCAGCAAACCAGCCCATGGCGGTAACCCCTGGGAGGGGAGAGCTGTGAGGAAGTCCTAGTACCCCATTGTAGGGAGCTGGGGAGAGGCGCCAAGTGTCTGGATCCTGAGAGGGGCTGGCTGAAAAAATTACAACAATCGACCCTCAGCCAACTGCAACCAGAAAAACCGGTTCAGCTAGTTTGAAGCCAACAAGTGACATTTCTTTTTCTGATGTTGTTTTGGGGAGATTCTTTTTGTTTGTGTGTTTTTTGTATTTTGTTTCTTATTTTTTCTATTTTATTTTATTTTTATTCTTTCTCTTTTTTTTTTACTTTTCTTCCTTCTCCATTCCTTTTCTTTATCTTTTTGCTTTTTGAAAGTAATCTGTTATTAATTTTAAATTTTATTACTGTTTCATCTTTCCATACTTTTGTCCTCTTTTCCCGGATTTTCTGTTTTATTTCTTCTTCTTTTCTTTCTAGACTTATTGCTCTTTCTTCCATTCCCCTACCATTTTTTTCTTTCTTCCTTTTTTTTCTTTCCTTGTCATTTCTGTCTTTTACCCACAAGAGACAATCAACTTGAAAATATGAAAAGACCAGAGCTGAACCCATAGAAGAGGCCTCCCAATAGTAGAGTCAGAGAGACAAATGGCATATTGCTGTAGGAGAGAAGCCAAAAGTCACTGCATATTTGAGTAGGTGGAAGCAAAGAATGACAGGATAACCAAAAAGACTGCACCACTGAAATTCACAGGCATTCCACCACAAAAGTTCACACCATAAACCCAGGGTGTCAAAACAGATTAATCTAAGAAGCTGAGGCTAACAAGAAGAGTCTCACAAACAATGGGAAGACAAAGAAACAATCCCCAAATGAAAGGAAAGGAGGAACCCTCAGAAAGAATGTTAGATGAAATAGAGGCAAGTCAACTATCAGATACCAAATTCAAAGCACTGGTTACCAGGAGGTTCAAAGAGCTCACAATCAGCTACCAGAAACTACAGGGGAGCTATAATGATCTCACCACGAACTATATCAATATGAAAAAGGAAATGAAAATGATTAGCAAGGGCCAAGAGGAAATGAAGAATACAATTTCTGAATTAAAAAACACTGCAGAAAGCATTAAAAACAGGGTAGATGAAACAGAAGATCGGATTAGTGAATTGGAGGACAAAGTAGAAAGCATCTCACAGAAAGAACAGGAAAGGGAAAAGAGGCTCAGAAAGAATGAAGAGGGATTAAGAGAAATGCAAGACAATATGAAACGTAATAATATCCGAATAATAGGAATACCAGAAGGAGAAGAAGAACAAGAAATAGAAAACATATTTGAAAGAGTAATGAGAGAAAATTTCCCTAACTTGATGAGAGAAAAAGTCACACAAATCCAGGAATCACACAGAGTCCCATTCAAGAGGAACCCAAGGAGGCCCACTTCAAGACACATCATCATTAAAATGGCAAAATTCCAAGACAAAGAGAGAATCTTAAAGGCAGCAAGGGAGAAAAAAGAAATAACATACAAGGGAGCCCCAATAAGGTTATCCACTGACTTCTCAATGGAAACACTCCAAGCAAGAAGAGAATGGCAAGAAATATTACAAATAATGAGAAACAGAAGCCTATAACAAAGGCTACTTTATCCAGCAAGGCTCTCAATCAAGATAGAAGGCCAAATGAAGAGCTTCCAAGACAAAAGAAGTCTAAAAGAATTTGCTGCCACCAAGCCAGCTCTACAAGAAATACTAAAAGGACTGCTTTAAGGGAAGGAAGGATAAGAGGGAGACAGAGAGGAACACAGGTACAAAAATGGCAATGAATAAGTACCTATCAATAATAACCTTAAATGTAAATGGGTTAAATGCTCCAATCAAAAGACACAGAATAGCGTCATGGATAAGAAAGTATGACCCACACATATGCTGCCTACAAGAGACCCACCTCAGGACAAAAGACCATCACAGACTAAAAGTGAAAGGCTGGAAACAAATTTCCAAGCAAATGGACAAGAAAAAAAGGCTGGGGTAGCAATTCTAGTACCAGACAAAATAGACTTCAAAATAAGAGCCATAAAGACTGACCCAGAAGGTCACTTCATAATACTCAAGGGAAGAATCCACCAAGAAGACATTAACATCATAAATATATATGCACCCAACAAGGGGCACCCAAATATATCAAGAAAATCTTAGAGGAATTCAAGAAAGATATAGATAGCAATACAATTACAGTGGGGGATTATAACACCCCACTATCAAAAATGGAGAGATCTTCCAAACAAAACATCAACAAAGACATTGAGGCATTAAACAACACCCTTGATGAAATGGACCTAACTGATATATACAGAGCTCTTCACCCCAAAGAAGCTAAATACACATTCTTTTCAAATGCACATGGAACATTTTCAAAGATACACCACATGATAGGACACAAAAGGAGCCTCAACAAATTCAAGAATATTGAAATCATACCAAGCATTTTCTCTGACCACAAGGGACTGAAACTGGAAACCAACCCCAAAGGAAAAAACCCAAAACACCCAAAATCATGGAGACTGAATGGTATGCTATTAAACAACAAATGGGTCAAGAATGAAATTAGGGAAGAAATCAAAAAGTTTCTGGAAACAAATTAAAACGATCTCACAACAACCCAAAACGTATGGGACACAGTGAAGGCAGTCCTGAGAGGGATGTTTATAGCAATACAGGCCTACCTAAAGAAGATAGAAACATTTCAAACAAACAACCTTACTCTACGCCTGCAAGAACTCAAAGAACAACAACAAAAACAGCCCAAAGCAAGTAGAAGGAAGGAAATAACCAAGATCAGAGCAGAACTAAATGACATAGAGACTAAAAGTACAATTCTAAGAATCAATGAATCCAGGAGTTGGTTCTTTGAAAGGATAAACAAAATAGACAAGCCTTTATTTAGGCTCATCAAGAAAAGAAGGGAATGGACACAAATAAACACAATCAGAAATGAAAGAGGACAGATTACAACTGATACCACAGAAATAGAAAAGATTGTAAGAAATTACTATGAAGAAATGTATGCCAAGAAACTTGAGAACCTAGGGGAAATGGACACATTTCTAGAAAAATATAATCTCCCAAAACTCAATGAAAAAGAAGTAGAAAACCTGAATAGACCAATAACAGCAAAAGAAATTGAAGCAGTAATCAAAAAACTCCCATCACACAAAAGCCCTGGACCAGATGGTTTCACAGGAGAATTGTACAAAGCATTTAAGGAAGAGCTAACCCCTATTCTTCACAGACTATTCCAAAACCCCCAAAAGGATGGAAAACTCCCAAACTCCTGTTATGAAGCCAGCATCATCCTAATTCCAAAACCAGATAGAGATACAACAAAGAAAGAAAACTTCAGGCCAATATCACTGATGAACATAGACACTAAAATCCTCAACAAAATATTGGTAAACCGCATCCAACAATATATCCAAAAGATTATACACCATGACCAAGTGGGATTCATCCCAGGGATGCAAGGATGGTTCAACATTCAAAAAACAGTAAATGTAATTCATCACATAAACAAAAGCAAAGACAAAAACCACATGATCATAACAGTAGATGCGGAAAAAGCTTTTGATAATGTACAGCACCCATTTATGATAAAAACACTCAGCAAAATGGGAATAGAGGGAACATTCCTCAATATAATAAAGGCCATATATGAGAGACCTACAGCCAATATCATACTCAATGGGCAAAAACTAAAAACTTTTGCACTAAGATCAGGAACAAGACAAGACAAGACAACATATCCACTTTCACCACTTCTATTCAATATAGTATTAGAAGTTTTGGCCACAGCGATCAGGCAGGAAAAGGAAATAAAAGGCATCCAAATAGGAAAGGAGGAAACAAAACTGTCACTGTTTGCAGATGACATGATAGTGTACATGGAAAATCCTATAGACTCTACCCAAAAACTGCTCAAACTAATTAATGAATTTGGCAAAACAGCAGGATACAAAGTCAATATCTGGAAATCAAAGGCATTTTTGTATACAAACAATGAATCAGCAGAAGCAGAAATCAAGGAAAAAATCCCATTCGATATAGCAAAAAGAAAAATAAAATATCTGGGAACAAACCTAACCAAGGAGGTAAAAGATCTGTATGCAGAAAACTACACAGCACTGAAGAAAGAAATCAACGAAGACACAAACAAATGGAAACATATACCGTGTTCATGGATTGGAAGAATTAACATCATCAAAATGTCCATACTACCCAAAGCAATATACAGATTCAATGCAATACCTATTAAAGTACCAATGCCATATTTCACAGACATAGAACAAATACTTAAAAAATTTATATGGAACCATAAACAAGCCTGAATAGCAGCTGCTCTTTTGGGAAAGAAGAACAAAGTAGGAGGGATCACAATACCTGATATCAAACTGTATCACAAAGCCACTGTAATCAGAACAGCCTGGTATTGGCATAAAAACAGGCACATAGACAAATGGAACAGAACAGAGAGCCCAGAAATCAACCCAACTCTCTACAGTCAATTAATATTTGACAAAGGGGGCAGTAACAGAAAATGGAGTAAAGATAGCCTCTTCAACAAATGGTGTTGGGAGAACTGGACAGCTACGTGCAAAAAAATGAAACTTTAGCACCAACTTACACCATACACCAAAATATATTCAAGGTGGATAAAAGACTTAAATATAAGCCGTGACACCATTAATGTCCCAGAGGAGAACATTGGCAAGAAAATCTCAGATATTCCATGCAGCAACATTTTAACTGATATGTCCCCTAGAGCAAGGAATAGAAAGAAAATAATAAACAAATGGGATTGCATCAAAATAAAAAGCTTCTGCGTGGCTAAAGAAAACAGTATTAAATTAGCAAGACAAACAACTGTATGGGAAAACATATTTGCCAATGATACCTCAGACAAAGATTTAATCTCCAAAATATACAAAGAACTTACACGACTCCACTCTAGGAAGACATCGAACCCAATTAAAAAATGGGAAAAGGACTTGAACAGACACTTCTCCAAAGAGGACATACAGAATATCCAGAGACACATAAAGAGATGCTCAATATCGCTAGCTATCAGAGAGATGCAAATTAAAACCACAATGAAATACCACTTTACACCAGTCAGGATGGCTATCATAAACAAAGCAACAAACAGCCAATGTTGGAGAGGTTGTGGGGAAAAGGGGTCCTTAGTTCACTGTTGGTGGGATTGCAGACTGGTACAACCATTATGGAAAACAGTATGGAATTTTCTCAGAAAAATAAAAATCGACCTGCCTTTTGACCCAGCAATTCCACTGCTAGGACTATATACCCCAAGAATCCTAAAACATCAATTTCAAAGGACCTATGCACCACAATGTTCATAGCAGCACAATTTACCATAGCCAAGAGTTGGAAGCAACCTAGGTGCCCGTCAGTAAATGAATGGATCAAAAAACTGTGGTACATATACACAATGGAATTCTATGCAGCAGAAAGAAGGAGCTACTACCCTTTGCAACAACATGGATGGAACTGGAAAGCATTATGCTGAGTGAACTAGGCCAGGCATTGAAGGACAAATACCATATGATCTCACCTTTAACAGGAAGCTAAACAACAAAAGAAACAAGCAAACAGAATAAAAACAAAGACACTGAAATAGAGAACAAGTGGGCAGTGACCAGAGGGGAGAAGGAAGGGAATTTAAGGGGAGAAATGGGGAGGGATTTTGAGGAACAAGTATGAAAGACACAGGGATGAGGACTGGGGGTGGGGGGAGGAAATGGGAGGGAGGTGGGGAGATGGGGGGGCTGGGATGGGAGAAATAGACAAAAAGCTACTTGAAAAATAACTAAATAAAATTTTTTAAAAAGATAGAGGACAATAAGATAAAAATAAAAAATTTCACCCCCCCGATTATATTTTTCTTATTATCTTTACTTCTTTTGTGTGTTTGTATGTATCCTTTAATCTATTGTAATTATACATGATCTTTCTAGTTTTGCCTTTTAACCTTTGTACCAACTTTATAGTTGGTTGGTCCACTGCTTTTATTATTTGCCTTTATCGGTGAGAAATTTCTTCTTTCCTATATTTTCTTATTTACATTTTTAATCTTCTTTTCTACATAAAGAAGTCCCTTTAACATTTCTTGTAATACTGGTGTGGTGGTGATAAACTGTTATCTTTTTCTTCTCTGGAAAACTGTTTTGAAGAAACATGTTTTTTTTTAATTTTTTTATTTAT
This sequence comes from Artibeus jamaicensis, assembly GCF_021234435.1. Lineage (NCBI taxonomy): Eukaryota > Metazoa > Chordata > Mammalia > Chiroptera > Phyllostomidae > Artibeus > Artibeus jamaicensis. The sequence goes on along the minus strand of NW_026521576.1, from coordinate 3,549,419 downwards.
TATGCTGTTACAGTTGTTCTATTCCCCCCTTTATTCCCCTCCACCCTACCCGTCCATCCCCACCATTACCCCCCTTTAGTTTATGACCATGTGTCTCAAGTCCTTTAGATTCTATATTTCCCATGCTATTCTTGCCCCCCCCTTCTATTTTCTATCTACTGTCTATGCTACTTATTTTCTGTCCCTTCTACCTCCTTCTCCTCCTCCCACTCCCGTGTTGCTAACCCTCCTTGAGATCTTCATTTCTATGTTTCCACTCCTGATCTAGCTGTACTTTTAGTTTGCTTTCGTTTTAGGTGTGGTTGTTAATAACTGTGAGTTTGTTGTCCTTTCACTGCATGTTTCTTTAACTTCTTTTTCTTAGATAAGTCCCTTTAACATTTCATATAATAAGGGCTTGGTGATGATGAACTCCTTGAATTTGATCTTATCTGAGGATTACTTTATCTGTCCTTCCATTCTAAATGAAAGCTTTGCTGGATAGAGCAATCTTGGTTGTAGGTCTTTGGATTTCATGACTTGGAATACCTCTTTCCAGCCCCTTCTTGCCTGTAAGGTCTCTTTTGAGAAATCAGCTGACAGTCTGATGGGGACTCCTTTGTAGGTGACTGTCCCCTTATCTCTTGCTGCTTCTAGGATTCTCTCCTTCATTTTAATTTTGGCTAATGTAATTATGATGTGCCTTGGTGTGTTTCTTCTTGGGTCCAACTTCTTTGGTACTCTCTGAGCTTCCTGGATTTCCTGGAAGTCTATTTCCTTTGCCAGATTGGGGAAAGTCTCCTTTATTATTTGTTCAAATAAGTTTTCCACTGGTGGCTGTGCCTTTCCCTCTTCTGGTACCCCTATAATTCGGATGTTGGAGCATTTAAAGATGTCCTGGAGGTTCCTAAGACTCTCCTCATTTCTTTGAATTCTTGCTTCTTGACTCTTTTCTGTTTGGCCATTATTTGCTTTCTTCGGGTCCACTCCATTGATTTGAGTCCCAGTTTCCTTTTCATTGCTATTGGTGTCCTGTGCAATTCCATTCATTTCAATTAGTTTCGTCTTCATATATTTGTCTAATTTGTGGCTATAATCAACCAGTTCTGTGAGGATCCTGATGACCAGTGTTTTAAACTGTGTGTCTGAGAGTTTTGCTATTTCTTCATCGCTTAGATCTATGGGCTCTGGGGCTTTGAGATCTTCTTGCGACATTTTTGGTCTGTTCTGGCCCTTTAAGTGTGACGAGCGGAGCCTTGGACTCCCAGGTCGCTGGGTTGTGATGCTCTATGTGGGGGAGTGGTCAGAGTGGGGAAATGGCGACCCCCTCTGCTGTTTCTCAGAGCTGGGTGAGGATCAGTGCCTTAGGTGGTTCACCTGGGCCGGGCCACTCAGAGTCGCTGGGTTATGACGCTGTATGTGGAGGTGGGGTCAGAGCAGGGAAATGGCGGTGCCCTCCACTGCCGCTTGCTGCGGTGGTCCAACCGCCCACTCCCTCACCTGTCTGCCCACGCACAAATGCATGACCACAGTCAACACGCAGCACCTCTCCCCCGCTGTCTCCCCTGCGGTCGCTCGCCTGGTCGCTCACTCGGTCGCTCACTAGGTCCATTCCTGCGCCTGGATTCCGCGCATCTGGATTCCGCACCTGAGTCCGTCTGACCGAGACCTCCTGTGCAATCCCGCTTTACCAGCCACTGGTTTCGCCCCTTACCGGTCAGGCTGAAGAATTTGTTGTTAACGGACTTCCGAAAAGTTCAATTTTCCGTGTTCCGGCTGTGTTTTCTGTTGCTAATATTTAGTTGTCTCTAAACTTGGTTGTGTGAGAAGGCACATCCACCTATGCCTCCATCTTGGCGGAAGTCTGAAGAAGCATCTTGAATGTGATTTTTCTCAGTTACTGTAGAAGTTCTGGCCTCCCAGTGCTGAGTGTTACATGGTGGATTAAATGCCCAATATGTTCCGAGTCCATAATAAAACCGTCAAGAAGATACAATTTTGCATTTGCTTTCTATTACTCTCTCATCAAACCCTGCTATAAAGTAATCTTCAGCCTAAAAAGGGAGAAGGTGACTATTCCCATGAAACTATGCTGTAGTGTAAACACACAAATTCACCCAATGAAAGAACCAGGATGCCTGGAATACACTTCCAAAGAGTGAGAGAATTGAACGGATTTTAAAAGGAAATTATTCTTTATTTCATAATGAGGTTGATACTCAGACAGTGATTGGAGTATAAAAGCCTGGAAGAGCTTAGTAAGGTACCCAAGGTGATAGAATGACAAGTAGAAAAACATAGCTGCTAATATTATTCTCTTGAGACCTGTTTTCTACACCTCTTCAGGGTTAGCCAGCTCACATATAACAAAAGAAGAGCAAAAAGAAACACAGAAACATTTAGATCTCCCAGTAAAGCAAGTTGAAATGCGGAGCAGGAGGTGGGGTCAAAAATGGTGAGAGGGCAATTCCACCACCTTCATTGCCTAGAATATGAGCTATGAGGACTACCTGCCTGTGGGTACCCCAAAGCTCAAGTGAGAACCCAGCATCCTCTCTTGGTGATCTTTCTAGAGGAGCATTTCTCAGACTTTAATGTGCATGGACCTTCTGAGGTTCTTGTTCCAAGACACTGAATCAGCAGACCAGGGTGTGCCTAGGACTCTGTATTTCTTTCTTTCTTACTTATTTATTTTTATTGTACTTTTTCCATTATCATTTAACCCCCTTATACACTCTTCCACCTGCAAGCACCACACTGTTGTCCATGTCCATGCGTCCTTTTACCTTGATCCCTCCTCCTCCCTAATCTCCCCCACACAATTGCTGTCATCCTGCTCTCTATCTATGAGTCTGTCTCTATTGCTTCTTTGTTCAGTTTGTTCATTAGATTCCATGTGTAAATCATATGGTATTTGTCTTTCTCCGACTGGCTTATTTCACTTTGCATAATGTTTCCAGATTCATCCATGCTGTTGCAAATGGTAATACCCAGGCAAGAGAAACAAAAATAAAAATAAACAAGTGGGACTATGTTAAACCAAAAAGGTTTTTCACAGCAAAGGAAACCATCAACAAAATAAAAAGACAACCCATGAAATGGGAAAACATATTCTCCAATGATACATCTGTTAGGGGGTTAATATCCAAAATTTATAAAGAACATACAAAACTCAATACCAAAAATACAAACGATGCAATAAAAAATGGACAAAGGACCTAAATAGACATTTCCCCAAAGAGGACATATGAAAACATGCTCAACATCACTAATCATCAGAGAAAGGCAAATTTAGACCATGATGAGATAATACCTCACACTGGCCAGAATGGCTACCGTCAATGAATCAACAAAAAAACAAGTGCTGGTGAGGTTGTAGAGAAAGGGGAACCCTTTTGCACTGTGATGGGAATGCAGACTGGTGTAGCCACTGTGGAAAGTAGTATGGAGTGGAGATGGCTGGGGTGGGAGTGAATCAAGGCAGGGAGGGTAATGGAGACAACTGTATTTGAACAACAATAAAGAAATGAAGAATAAAAAGAAAAAGTAGTATGGAGATACCTCAAAAATTAAAAATAGATCTGCCTTTTGACTCAGCAATCACACTTTTGGGAATATATCCGAAGAAACCCAAAACACTAATTCAAAACAACATAAGTACCCCTATGTTCATTGCAGCATTATTTACTATCACCAAGATATGGAAGCAGCATAAGTGTCCATCAGTACATGAGAGGGTAAAACAACCATGGGATATATACACAAGGGAATACTACTTGACTGTAAACAAAAAAAGAGGACTCCACATTTCTAACAGGCCCCAGGTGGTGCCTAATTTGCTGGCTGGGGGCCTCTCTCTGAGAACAGTGACAAAAAGCCTTTGTAGGATTCCCTCCAGCTGATCTTGAGGCAGAGGCAGAGACAGACAAGAGAAAGGTCAAAAACATCTCAGGGAAAACAAGTTCTCTCTACTGAGAGAGAACTTTTCATGCAGAACTTTTTCATGTTAAGAAACATGAAAGAGGCAAAGGGAATTGGCCTGCACCCCTTGAGGCAGAAATATCAGCCGTAGACTCTGAAATGCAGCCTCAGGAGGCTTTCTTCACTGATCCTCTCATCAGAGGCCTACCTATTCCATGAAACCAGGTTTGAATCACTCATCATTTTGGCATATATATATATATATAGATAGATAGATAGATAGATAGATAGATAGATATAGATATAGATATGCACATATATATACTAATATATACATATGCATGTATTTATATACATATATATAAATTTATATATAATTTAGTTCATTAATGTCTGTTTTTATCTCCATTTCTTTCCTTCTAATTTCTAATGGTTTATTTTTCTATTATTTTCCTAATTTCATATTTCTCTTTTTTAGTACAATATTTTCATTTAAGACTAACATTTTTTTCTCTTCTTATTTTTCTGTTTGAGCTTTTTATTTGAAGAAGAGAGAGGGAAACAGAATTCTTTATAAAATTACATTTGTAACCTAGAGCTAAATAATTTTGTGGATTATAAAAAATATAAAATCATAAGAAGAAAACTTAAAGGCTTAAAACATACTAGGTACTACAGACTTGGGGATAATGAGTAAATGTAAACATTATGTGTACATCAGAAAGAGAGAATGTATATTTTATTCTTTTTTCCCAAAGAGCTTTTTATTTATTTAATTTTATTAATTATTTAATTTAGTTAGTTGTTCTATTATAATTGTCTCCATTTTCCCCCTATTACTCTCCTCAGCACTCCCCTCCCATTGTCTTTGTCCATAGGTTCTTTATACATGTTCCTTGACAACACTTTTCCTTATTTCTACCATTATCCCCCTCTCCACTCCCCTCTGGTTACTGTCATCTCATTCTTTATTTCCATGTCTCTGGTTATATTTTACTCATTTGTTTTGTTAATTATGTTCCACTTATTGGTGAGATCATAGGATATTTGTCTTTCACTGCCTGGCTTTTTTCACTTAGCATAATACTCTCCAGTTCTATCCATGCTGTTGTAAAGAGTAGGAGCTCTTTTCTTTTCTTTTTTCTTTTCCTTTCTTTTACCTCCCTCCCTCCCTCCTTTCTTTCTTTCTTTCTTTCTTTCTTTCTTTCTTTCTTTCTTTCTTTCTTTCTTTCTTTCTTTCTTTCTTTCTTTCTTTCCTTCCTTCCTTCCTTCCTTCCTTCCTTCCTTCCTTCCTTCCTTCCTTCTCTCTCTCTCTCTCTCTCTCTCTCTCTCTTTCTTTCTTTTCTGCTGCATAGGATTCCTTTCTGCAAATGTACCACAGGTTTTTGATCCATCCATTTACTGATGGGCACTTAGGCTGTTCCCCGCACTAGACTATTGTAAATTGTGCTGCTATGAACATTGGGGTATATAGGTTCATTTGGATTGGTGTTTCAGGGTTCTTAGGATATGATCCTAGCAGTGGAATTGCTGGGTCAAAAGGTAGTTTCATTTTTAGTTTTTTGAGGAAATTCCGTAGTCTTTTTCACAGTGGCTGCATCAGCCCGCATTCCCACCAACAGTGCTCTAGGGTTCCCTTTTGCACTGGATTTATTCATGGTGGCCATTCTGACAGGTATGAAGTTTTATCTCATTGTGATTTTAATTTGCATGTCTCTGATGGCTAATGAGGCTGAGCATCCTTTCATATATCTCTGGACACTCTGTATGTCCTTGAAGAAGTGTCTGTTCAGGTTCTTAGCCTATTTTTTAATTGGACTGTTTGTCCTCCTGGTGTGGAGTCATGTGAGTTCTTTATATATTTTGGAGATCAAATCCTTGTCTGACATATCATTTGCACATATATTTTCTCATGTGGTTGGTTCCCTTTTCACTTTTCTGATGTTCCTTTAGCCCTGTAGAATGTTTTTTAATTTGATGAAGGCTCATTATTTTATTCTTTCCTTTATATCCCTTGCTCTAGAAGATATATCAGTGAAATATTGCTTCATGAAATATCTGAAGTTTTCCTGCCTATATCAAACTATATTACATGGCCACAGTAATCAAAACAGCACACCACTGGCATAAGAACAGACATATATTCAATGGAACACAATAGAGAGCCCAGGAAAAACACCATGTCTCTATGGTCAATTAATATTTGACAAAGGGAACAGAAGCAAAAAAAAAAAAAAAGGAATAAAAATAGCCTCTTCAACAAATGGTGTTGGGACATCTGGACAGCTACTGCCCCAAAAAATTAAACTCAATCACTAACTTATACCATACACAAAAATAAACTCAAGATGGATAAAAGATTTAAATTTGAGTCATAACATCATAAAAGTTTCTTAAGTTTACTTAAAAATATTTTCTAACTGCCATTAGAATTTGTTATTTGACCTATTAGTTATTTAAAAGTATAATTCTTGTTTCAGATGTACAGAAAATTTTTAAATTACTTTTTGTTATAGATTTTTAGCAAACAGGATTGTGATCAGAGAACACACTCTGTAATTATCAATTCTTTAAAATGTGTTGAGACTTAGGGTGTTACGTGGGCAATTTTTATAAATATTCCACATGCATTTAAAAATATTTTATATTCTGGAGTTGCTGGTACATTGTTTTAGCATATTTCAATGATTTTAAGTTCTCTGCTCTCCACATCTTAATGTTGAAAATTAGGGTTCATTTTATCATCAAATAGGGACAAGTGATGGTCTGTGATGTCATCATTAGGGTATGACTAAATGACAGAAACTTCCTAACCTTTTGGTAGACAAATCATTTAATAACCATTTAAGAAAAAAATGTGCATCCCAGTTTTGCCTAAAAATGTTCCATTGTCACCTTCAGGTAGGATCAAACATCCAAGTCTTAAAGGTGAGGATGGATAGATGACACTACTGGAGCCCTCGCTTAGGAATGCTGTGTCAGCAGTCCTCCCAATGTCATAGAGGGTTATACTGTGTGAAGGAACAGGAATATTAATTGTGGGATGCCCTGTCCCACAGAGCTTTCCTGGCCGCAGATGAGAATGAGTTGTCCCAGACACAATCTGCTGTTCCAGTGAGAAATGGCAGGGGTGGGTGATTCCTTCTAGTAGAGAATACCCCAAGCCCTTCTCTGAAACAGCTTTTATTGGGAACGAACGGTATGTGCAGGGGTATACAGCATACATGCATAGCTTATCTAACAATGTCTAAAGGCTACAGTTATAAAAAACAGATATTATTTATAAATGACAATTGAAGAAACACAGAGATGTACCTCAGGTCAGGGTCTGTTACATGTGTTGATGCCAGATGGTTGTTAACACATATTTCATGATATAAGGAGTTCACTCTTTATGCTTTGCACTTAAACATCTGCTTTAAAATAACAAGGCTGTATAGCAAAGCAAAGCATGCTTCAGAGGATACAAGGTGTTCTTCAGGCCTTATTTTCCATGGGAACCCTCTGTGTTATTGTCAGGTCATGCCTGCCACCTGCATTCCTGGTGCTCCAGTCAGGACTTATAGGCCTCTTTCAAGGCCTCACTCATGCAGGGCTACAGTCTCTGATACCACACAAAGTGCTCCCCAACAATTAATGGCTCTGAGTCTTAAATAAATTCCAAATAAATAATTCTCAAAGATATTTTAAAAGTTCCTTATGCAATTTATTCCTCTTATATTTTTCTTTTTACAAATGCATAAGAACAAGATAATTAAATATAAGGGAATTTTATTAGTAAGTGTGGAAAAATTATTCTAACTTCACAGTGTCACAGTGGACTTTTTTTTTCTTAGAGGCCCATCAAACAACAGTACACTCTATTATTTGCATTCCATTACTTAGATTCAAGGACATATAGCATAGAGGCCTGTTAAGTCAAGATAATGTTGATCAAGTCTTTTCTTCTGGATTTTTCTGTTGTTATTATTTAGTCAATTATAAGAGATGCATATTGAAATCTCTCACTCTGATTGTGGATTTCTGTCATTCTATCACTATTTGCCCTACTAATTTTGAGGATAAGTTGTCTAGGAGAATTCAATAATTTATTATTACATAAAGGCTCTCATTGTCTCTAATTATGCTTTTTTCCCTCAAGGTCTATTTTGCCTGGCTTTATTAGGGTAGTTGTACCAAGTATGTTTTTATTGTTTAATTGCTAGCTGCCATTTCTTTTTTCATCCCTTATTTCAATACTTCTGTATCCTTATGTTTGCAATATGTCTTTCTAGTGTTCCACCTGTTATACATTTATTTTCTGTTCTTTTAATGGCTTAATGGTTACTAATGACATTAGTAGATGAATGGATTAAAAAGCTTTGGTATTTCCAGCCAAGATGGAGGCATAGGTACACACACTGTGCCTCCTCACACAACCAAAATAAGGACAACAACAATTGAAAAACAAACCAAAAAAAATAGCCAGTACTGACAGAAAATTGAACTGTATGGAAGTCTGACAACCAGAAGTTAAAGTAGACACATTCATCCAGACTGGTAGGAGGGTGGAGTCGAGAAGCCGGGTTAGAGAGGGCTCACAGCAGGGTGGCTGGTGGACCCAGCAAGGTGGTGGGTTGTAGAGGGGTATGGCACATCTGGTCCCACATTCACACACAGATAAACCAGGTGAAACTGGGGAGACAGGCTAGGCAACCCAGGGTCCCAGCATGGGGAAATAAAACCTCAAAACACCAACACAGAAAACAACTGTGGGGGTTGAGGTGCTAGGAGAAACTCCCAGCGTCACAGGAGAGTTCATTGGAGAAATTCGCAGAATCCCAGGATGTATGCAAACCCACCCACACAAGAATCAGCACCAGAAGGGCCCAATTTACTTGCAGGAAGTGGGGGAAGTGACTGAAATCCAGCAGAGAGCAGAGCAAGTGTCATTGTTCCCTCTCTGACCCCTGCCCCACATACAGTGTCCACAACCCAGTGACTGGGTTGCCCTGCCCTGGTTAACATCGAAGGCTCCACCCCTCACTACGTAACGGGTGCAACAAGAAAAAAAATGGCCCAAATGAAAGAACAGATCAAAGCTTCAGAAAAAATACAACTAAGAGACAATGTCTCTTACAACTAAGGGACAATGTCTATGCATTTGATAGTTCAATGCATAGACAAATTATGCATTTGAACTATCAGATGCAGAGTTCAAAACACTGGTAATCAGGATGCTCACAGAATTGGTACAATTTGGTTGCAAATTAGAATGAAAATTGAAGACTACACTAAGTGAAATAAAAGAAAATGTAAAGGGAACCAAAAGTGATGGGAAGGAAACTGAGACTCAGATCGATGGAGTGGACCAGAAGAAAGAAAGAAACATCTAATCAGAAAAGAATGAAGAAACAAGAATGAGAAAAAATGAGAAGAGGCTTAGGAACCTCCAGAACATCTTTAAACATTCCAAATCCAAATTATACAAGTACCAAAAGCAGAAGAGGAAGAGCAACAAGTGGAAAAGTTATTTGAACAAATAATAAAGAAGATCTTCCCCAATCTGGCTAAGGAAATAGACTTCCAGGCAGTCCTGGAAGCTCAGAGAGTCCCAAAGAAGGTCTACCCAAGAAGGAATACACCGAGGCACATTAGAATTACATTACCCAAGATTAAAGAAAAGGAAAGAATCTTTAAAGCAGCAAGGCAAAATGAGAGAGTTACCTACAAAGGAGTTCCCATCAGACTGTCAGCTGATTTCTCAAGAAAGACCTTATAGGCAAGAAGGGGTTGGAAAGAAGTATTCCAAGTCATGAAAGGCAAGAACCTACACCCAAGATTGCTCTGTCCAGCAAAGCTTTTATTTAGAATGGAAGGGCAGATAAAGTGCTTCTCAGATAAGGTCAAGTTAAAGGAGTTCATCATCACCAAGCCCTTATTATATGAAATGTTAAAGGGACTTATCTAGGAAAAAGAAGATAAAAAACATGTATGGTAAAATAACAGCAAACTCACAATTATTAGCAACCACACCTAAAACAAAAACAAAAGCAAGCTAAGCACACAACTAGAACAGGAACAGAACCACAGAAATGAAGATCACATGGAGAGTTATCAATGGGGGAGTGGGAGAGCAGAGAGGGGGAAAATGTACAAAGAATAAGTAGCATAGATGGTAGGTAGAAAATAGACAAGAAGAGGGTAAGAATAATATGGAAAATGTAGAAGCCAAGAACTTACTAGCATGATACATTGACATGAACTAAAGGGTGGGGGAAATGTGGGTGGGAGAAGGTGTGCAGAGTGCAGGGGATGGGGGGGGAATGGGACAACTGTAATAGCATAATCAATAAAATATATTTTAGAAAATCCATGGTACATTTACATAGTGGAATACTATGTGGCCATAAAAAAGAAGGACCTCTTACTGTTTGCAATAGCATGAATAGACCTGGAGATTATTATGCTAAGTGAAATAAGCTAATCAGTTTCCTACCCTTTGTGACAGATGGATGGAACTGGAAAGCATTATGCTAAGAGAAATAAGGCCATGAAAGAAAAATACCATATGATCTCACCTATAAGTGGAACCTAATCAAGAAAATAAACAAGCAAGCAAAATATAACCAGAAACATTGAAATAAAGAACAAACTGACAGTAACCAGAAGGGAGGGAGGAGAGGAATAGTGGGGGAAAATAGGGGAAGGGCCATCAAAGAACATGTATAATGGATACATAGACAAAGCTAGGGAGGGTATTTTTGAGGGTGAGAAGTGGGGACAGGTGGGATGTGGGGGGCATAGTGTGGTGAAAATGGAGATAATGGTACTTGAACAACAATAAAAAATACTACATGATTTCACTTATATGTGGAATATAATGAACAAAATAAATAGACAAACAAAATAGAAACAGAGGCACAGATACACAGAACAAACTGATGAGTTTCAGAAAGGGAAGGGAAGGGGGATGGGATAAAAGAGAAGGAATTAGCCAATAAACATGTATGCATAACTCATAGACATAGAAAATAGTGTGGTGATGGCCAGAGGGAAGATGGGGGTGAGGGTGGGGTGTGAGTAAAATGGGCAAAAAGGGTAAAATGGGTGTGTCTGTAATAGTGTAAACAATAACAATGAAGTATTAAATAAATAAATAAACAAAAAACACAAATGAATCCTTTTTAGGCAGCCTAATATCATTCCATCATTCCCAGGTAAACTACCATGTAATTTGTGTTATTTAACTGCCATTAACTATTAATGAATGGTATTTTCACATGTGCTTTATGTAAATTTTGTTTTCCTAAAGTTGTTAGTTCTCCTACTAATTATATCTAATGCAGGAAAATAAAATGACAAAAGATATCACCAACATACATATGTCTGCTATGAGTTGTTCTTTACAATCTTACCCCAGGCAATGCAAGAAACTTTGAAAACAACTGTAACTGATTCATTCTTATGTGCTACTTTTTGTTGTGTTTTGCCATTTTCCTTGCTCTTCTTTCTTACCAGAATCTTTTAATTTTCATCTGGCATTGCTTTCCTTTACCTAAAAGCACTATATAGAAAGTTAGTGCAGATCTCTTTGCAGCCAACTCTCCATCTGAAATGTCCTTGTTCACTTTCATTCTGGAAAGATCTTTTCACTGGGTATAGAATTACATGTTTCGAGTTATGTTCTCTCGTCCCAGTAAATCCATCATTCCAATGTATTCTGCCTCCATTTTTCTCTTGAAACATCAGTGATCAGAGTAACAAATTCCTTAGCCTGGAAAGTTCTGTAGAAGGCAGCATTCAGCTGCCACCTGAAGAAATTGCCTGGCCCAAGGTTATATGTCTTTCCAGGGACAGGCCACATTCACTGACTAATGTGAGAAATTTTTGTTTTGTTTTGTTTTGTGATTTCTTTTTTTAAAGTATTTTTATTGATGATGCTATTACAGTTTTCCCAATTTTTCCCTTTTATTCCTCCTTCATTGTGCACCCCCCAACCCTCCAGCATCCCCCCCACTTAGTCCATGTTCATGGGTTGTACATATAAGTTCTTTGAGTCCTTGTTTCCTATACTATTTTTATCTCTTCCCACCCATCTATTTTATGCCTACTAATTATGTTTCTTCTTCCCTGTATCTTTTCCCCACTATTCTTCCCTTCCCCCTCCGCACTGAAGGAAACTCCCTCTGAATGATGTCCATTCCTATGGTTCTTTTCCTGTTCTGGTTGTTTGCTTAGTTTTTGTTTTAATTGTTTTTCTTTTCTTTTACGTTCATTTGTTGATAGTTGTGAGTTTGTTGTTATTTTATTGTTCATGATTTTTATCTTTTTGTTGTTGTTGTTAGGTAAGTCCCTTTAACACTTCATATAATAAGGGCTTGGTGATGATGAACTCCTTTAACTTCACCTTATCTGGGAAGCACTTTATCTGCCCTTCCATTCTAAATGATAGCTTTGCTGGATAGAGAAATCTTGAATGTAGTCCCTTGCCTTTCGTGACTTGGAATACTCCTTTCCAGCCCCTTTTTGTCTGTAAGGTTTCTTTTGAGAAATCAGCTGACAGTCTTATGGGAACTCCTTTGTAGGTAACTGTCTCCGTATCTCTTGCTGCTTTTAGAATTTTTTTTTCTTTAATCTTGAGTAATTTAATGATAAAATGCCTTGGTATGTTCCTCTTTGGGTCCAACTTCTTTGGGACTCTTTGGGCTTCCTGGACTTCCTGGAAGTCTATTTCCTTAGCCAGGTTGGGGAAGTTTTCTTTCATTATTTGTTCAAATAAGTTTTCAGTTTCTTGCTGTTCTTCTCTTTCTGGCACCCCTATAATTTGGATACTGGAACATTTCAGGTTGTCCCAGAGAATCCTCAGCCACTTTTCATTTTTTTTTAGATTCTTGTGTCTTCATTCTGATCCAGTTGGATGTTTATTTCTTCCTTTTGTTCCAAATTGTTGCTTTGAATCCTGGTTTCCTTCTTGTCACTGTTGTTTCCCTGAACATTTTGCTTTATTTCATTTTAGGTATCTTTCATTTGTTCTTTCATTTTTCAACCAAGCTTAATCAGTTATATGAGCATTTTGATTACCAGGGCTTTAAATTTTCCAACAGATTGGTTGGCAATCTCCTCATCACTTAGTTCTCTTTCTGAGGTTTTGCTGTGTTCTTTCATTTGAGCCGTATTTGTTTGTCTTGGCACACCTGATAAGTTGTAGGGGAATGGGGCCTTAGGTATTTACCCAGGCAGGGCAACCCCCTTTCCTGCATTGCCTGTGGGGTAGGGGAGAGAAAGGGAACAATACAGCTTGCCTGCTTGTCTCTAGCACACTTTCCAGCAGACTCTCTTGTCAGACTGGAAGTATCTCTCACTGTGGCAACACCAGCCTTAGTCCACAGTCAGCTCTGAGTCTCAGTTTTCCCCTTAAGTCAGTCGCTCTGGCACAGCTCTGCTGAGCTCAGCAGTCAGCCCCGCCCCCCAACCGCCTTGCAGCTGTTTTTTCTGAGTCACCCCAAGTGGTCTGCCTTGCTGGTCTGGTTGTTCTGGTTGGTTTCTTTAACTCCTTGGTTGTTGGAGTTCCATGCAGTTTGATTTTCTGATGATTTTGGTTGTTTATTGATTATAGATTGGTTGTTATCCTCCTTTTGGTTGTACAAGGAAGTGAAGGGTTTCTACCTATGCCTCCATCTTGGCCAAAACCTAATTTGAAGGATTAAAGAGCTGGTCACTCACTTCAGCTCAGGACACTGTGAAAACTGTCCCAGTTCAGAGATACCTGTAGAATTAGCTGAAGCATTCACTGAAACTGCATGCAGCTCATAGCCCTCTCCCCAATCCTGCTTCCTTAGCTCCCTCTACAAGGCTTCTTCTCAAGAGCCCTCTGTACTAAATGTCTTATAAGCTAATTTCTCAGAGTCTGCTTACCAAGAACCTCAATTTGCTATCAGAATTGAACCAAAAAAGTGGGTACAGAGATGGAATTTCCCTCTGGATCATGACCTGTCTGCTTGGCAATGAGCAGCCTATCACTGGTGTGGGTGAGACACAGACAGCCCAGTATAAGGTATAGGCAGTTGTTAGCATTCTAATTGATGGTAGGCTAGAGGAAGGCAACAAATTAATGGAGATTACAGATCAGGGGTTTGAGAATAGTGGGGAAGATAGTAACTACAAGGAAAATGGAATTGTGTTGATCGACCTTTGGGAAAGATAATGAAAAGCTAAGATAAATCAATTAGCAGCTCAAAGTTGAGCATGAAAGCAGAGGGTCCTCATCTCCTGCAGAACAAGGGCAGAGAAAGCTGAGAAGCAGGGTCAGGGCTCAACTGTGAGAGCCTCAGAGCTCCCCATAAGGGTAAATTCCCAATCAAAGCAGAACTGTGACACCAAAGTCAATCCAACACCCAGGGGAGAATAAGGCCTGACATGTAGGATGGGTCCATCTCGGTGAATGCCTCCCAAAATAGCAACTCTCCAGATTCACTGGAACCTCTGAGACTGGAAGTGTCTCTCTCCTGCCAATTGAGAGCCAGCATTTTCTTCTTGCTAAGAATGATTTAGGGTCCTCTACTCCAGGAAATTCTCATGCTTCCCTCAGGACCTGTCCCCATTGCCCCTCCTGGCTTCCAGGCCAGTCACACTACAAACCAGCTTGGTATTGCTGGGATTACAGCGGGGAAGGTGACCATATCCCAGAAAGCTGCAGAACTGAAGTGGCAGGTACCAGCAAGTGCTAAGGGGTCCACATGGGGTTGGAGGATGCTTTAAAGAGAACCCAACATAGGACCGAATAAGGGAAGCTATTTGAATTATTTAGAGTATTAAAGTTCTTTCCTCTGATAAATCTCTTGCATGTCTCCTCCCTTTTGGAAACTGCTTCTTGAAGGATCCAAACTGAAAAACCTGCTCAAAGCTCCAGTTTATCCCCTGCCAGCCCTGTTGCCTCCCCTTCCCTTCCACAGTGTTGTTCCCAAGAGCCTCCTGACATACCTCTTGAATACTGCTCTCCACCTCAGGGTCTGCTTCCTAGGGAACCAGCCTGCAACAGTTGACTCTGAAAAAGCCTTTATTTCTGCACTGTCTTGATCTTTCTTTTCCATTTTTTTTTCTAAGCCCTCACAGCATATTTTTATTTTTTTTTTCTGTTGTGTTATTGTCCATTCTTTTATAACCTTATCTACCTCCTTTGAGCTCTTATTTTGGTGAGATTATGTTGTCTTTCATCTCCTTGAGCTCATGGAGAAATATTCACTCACATTTTTCTTTTATTTCTGATGGATATTCTTATTCCGCCTTTGTTGGTTGTTACTGTTCTCTTGTTAGAGGAGAAACATTCAGTTAATGAGGACAGTACTCTCCAGATTAGCTGCTTGCTAAGAACTGTGTAGGAGAAGGATGACTGAAGGGGAGATGACTGACCACAGCTATGCCTCAGGTGTCATTTGGAAGGGATTTCTGAGGACTCAGTGTCCTTGGAGCACAGTCTGCTAACCAATCTGAATGATGCATTTCATGGTAAGCAGGCCTGTGTGGTTTGTGGCAAAGCCCTGTTGTTCCAGGGTATTTGGGGTATTACACCACATAATACTAAGCTGATTGCTATGGGGATTTTTTTTTTTGGCCCCTTGTATCCTGATTGTTTTCTTGTGGGTTCAGCTCACATGCAATGTGACACCTCAGGCCAGGACCTTTGGGTTGGGATCCTTTAAGGACCCTTTTATGAAAAATTATAGGCTGGAAAAGACCTGTGAGGGTTTGCATATGCTTTGGTGGTGTCATGTTTTAATTTGATCCCAAATTGATTGTTTTTGGCAGCTATTACTTATAACTTTGGTTTCTGCACATTTTTCAATGAAAATAATATTTTCTTCTTTATTGTTCATTCTTTTTGTTGCTTTAACTTGGCCACTGGAGAAGAAAGTCAACTTGGACCAGAATTCTGAAGTTAGGTTTTACAAGCTATTTACATCTTATTCTTAAAAAAATTTTTTTTTCTTTAACACTTCAGCCACATAGGTGCAAATGTGTCATATCTTAATTAGTAAAAAGTTAGTAATACAATGACAAGAGACACAGAATAAAGGGAAAGGACATTAAAGCATGAATACAAATGCAAACCTAGACATTCTTTTAATCATGCAGTAGAAATTGAGATTTAGAAAACAAATTAAAAAATCAGTTTGGGATTGCTCAGAGAAACAAACTGGTTAAAAACAAAATTGGTTGTTGTAGACCACTCTGCCTGGTTTTAGGAATTGTATCTCAACCCCTTGTGACTAAGGGCGAGGGACCACCTTTGGAATGCAACCCACAGGAGACAAAGCTTGTCTCTGGTAGCAAATGCTGCCTCAGTTTCCTCTCCCTGCCCCCAAAACTTGCTCAGAAGTCAATGATCGGTAAGACCCCTCACAGCAGGGGGCAACCTAAGCCAGACTCAATCACTTGGGAGGCCTTCATGGAAGAATTTGGGGGGGAGCTGCAACAAAGAGCAATGGACTCTCTCCCTCACCCCTGAATTTGACAAAGCCCGAGTCCCCATGTTCTCTGGGAGAAGTGCTTCCTGGCTCTAATCCCCTTTAGCCTGAATACCTGATGGGGAGAGGTACAGCTACTTGTACCTCTAGAGCATGTCCTGGGGGGAAATCTGGCATCACAAAGACTTCCTGATAAACCTGTGGAATCTGCTCTGCTAAGAGTGCTTTCATTCATATGTTAAGGGTTTGAGCAGGAAACCCTAAAACTCTGTTCCTGATAGACTCTGAAGCCCTCAGATTTCTTTGAAATGTTATCTAATTTTTGACCCTTGCCATCCTGTATTCCTGTGTATTACAACCCAATAAAAGTCCTGGAATAGGGGGCTCACGGCCATTTTCTCCTCAGAGAAACTGGCTAGAGCTGGCCTTTTCCCCTGAGAAACTGGCCACTGCTAACTTCTCCTCCCCAAGCAGATCACGTCATGTCTCGCTCATATTCATTTTCATCCATGGCACACAAGGGGACTTGCGAGGAAGTCACCCCCCACAATTGGTCATGGCTGTAATCACAGTATTCTACATTGCTTACAACTACCATCAGGAAGTGGTAATGACACAGTCCTGGAGGAAAACAAACCAGTGCAGTGGTGAGTAAGCTCCCCCATGTGAAGTCATCTGCATTGTGTGGCAGGATGAGCATCTGCCACTTA
Source organism: Artibeus jamaicensis (assembly GCF_021234435.1). Taxonomy (NCBI): domain Eukaryota; kingdom Metazoa; phylum Chordata; class Mammalia; order Chiroptera; family Phyllostomidae; genus Artibeus; species Artibeus jamaicensis. Next base: position 3,532,363 of record NW_026521576.1, on the reverse strand, counting down.
AACTGAGTGGCAGCAGAATGCACAAAGTATTCTTTGTTTCTCCCTGACCCTTGCTCCCATTTTGTTAGATGAAGATTAGTTCACAAGAGGAAATTTCTCTGAAGTAACTGGCTAAAGACATATAATGCCCCTTCTTTGGGAAAATGCTAATACAATTCAGTGTCTTTGTCTCAAATGTGTTATTAATGTAGCATGATTCAGAATGGCCAGTGGAGAGACAGTACAGATGAAGAGAGGAATCAAGCAGGCTCTTTTCCATGCTTTCTTTCTTTCTTTCTTTAGTTTTATCAAGCATCTAAATACTAGTTCTGAATAAGCCCACATGCTGGAGATTTTCTGGACTTTCACTATCAAAAATGATAATGACTCAAACCAGATTCAATGCCTGGTTTATAAATTAAGAAGCAGGTTTTCTGGCTAAAAAGAAAAAAGAAGCAGTTTATATTGTTGGGAACTGCTCTGCCTGGTTTCAGGAATTGTAACTGCCTCCCATGGCTAAGGATGAGTGAGGGACCTCTGGAATGCGAGCCACAAGGAGACAAAGCTTGTCTCTCATACCAAACACTGCTTCTGCTTACTCCCCTGCCCCCAATGCATGGTTGGATAGTAGATGACGGGTAAGACTCCTCAGAGGAGGGGCAACCTAAGCCAGACACAATCACTTGGGAGGCCATCATGGAAGGACTTGGGGAGCTGCAACAAAGAGGGAGTGATGGACCCTCAGCCCCTGGCTATTTTTACATAGCCCAAGTCCCCATGTCCTCTGGGAGAAGCACTTCCTGGCTCTAATCCACTTAAGCCTGAAAACCTGTGATGGGGGAGGCAGTGCAGCCTCTTGTCGGGCAGGAGCAGGATCTGGGGTGATTGGGCACAAGAAAAAATTCCTAAGAGTCCTGTGAAGGCTGCTTTACTAAGAGTGCTTTCATTCATATGTTAAGGGTCCGAGCAGGAAATGAGTATGTCTCCCAAAGTTTTTGCAACCCCCTTTCTGGACAGACTAATTTCTTTGAAATGTTATTTACTGTTTGATCCTTACCACCTATATCCCTGTGTATTACAACCCAATAAAAGCCATTAAGAAAGTGGCTCTTGGCCTTTCTCCTCTGAGAGATTGGCCACCTCTCCTCCCCAAACACATCATGTCTTGGTAGTGTTACTTTCATCCACGGTAGATAGGGGGACTTGCTGGCAAAGTTGCCCCCACATTATATTTCAGAAAAGAAATGCTAACTGCAAATTTTATGAAAATTACAATTTCAATTTATAAAAAGACAATTAATTTCACAATGTCTTTCAGCTCATTAACAAAACATAAAACAAATTGAATTTAAAATAGGAAAAATCTTACTCATCTCTGGATTTTAAACAATCACAAAATAACACAATGCACATTGTAGAACAGCAAAAACTTTTTTGTTCTTTTTAGGCATTAAAAATATTTTGGACTAAATTGAAGTGAGATGTTCTTTTTGTATATAATTTTTGTATTTAATTATTGTTCAAGTACAGTTTTCTGTCTTTTACTCCTATCCCAGCCCCACCAAGTGCTCCCTACCTCCCTCCCATTTGCACCCCCCTTAGTTGTTGTCCATGTGTCCTTTATACTAGTTCCTGTAAATCCTTCCCCTTTCCCCCCTGAAGTTCCCTCCTCTCTCCCCTCTGGTCACTGTCCCCCTATTCTCTTTTTCAGTGTCTTTCTTTTTATTTTGCTTGCTTGTTTGTTTTGTTGTTTAGCTTCCTGTTAAAAGTAAGGTCATATGGTATTTGTCTTTCACCACTTGGCTTGTTTTACTCAGCATAATGGTTTCCAGTTCCATCCATGCTGTTGCAAAAAGTAGGAGCTCCTTCTTTCTTTCTGCTGCATAGAATTCCATTGTGTATATGTACCATAATTTTTTGATCCATTCATTTACTGATGGGCACCTAGGTTGCTTCCAACTCCTGGCTTTTGTAAATTGTGCTGCTATGAACATTGGGGTGCATAGGTTCTTTTAGATTGGTGTTTCATGGTCCTTAGGATATAATCCTAGCAGTGGAATTGCTGGGTCTAAAGGCAGGTCCATTTTTAGTTTTCTGAGAAAATTCCATACTTTTTTCCATAGTGGTTGTACCAGTCTGCAATCGCAGCAACAATGGATTAGGTTCCCCTCTTCTCCACAACCTCTCCAACACTTGTTGTTTGTTGCTTTATTTATGATGGCCATTCTGACTGGTGTAAAGTGGTATCTCATTGTGGTTTTAATTTGCATTTCTCCGATAGCTAGTGATATTGAGCATCTTTTCATGTGTCCTTGGATCCTTTGTATGTCCTTGTTGGAGCAATGTCTGTTCAAGCCCTTTGCCCTTTTTTTTAATTGGGTTGCTTTCCTTAGAGTGGAGTCATGTAAGTTCTTTGCATATTTTGGAGATTAAACCCTTGTCTGAGGTATCATTGGCCAATGTTTTCCCAGACAGTTGGTTGTCTCTTTATTTTAATATTGTTTTCTATAGTTCTGCAGAAGCTTTTAATTTTGATGAGATTCCATTTGTTTATTCTTTCCTTTATGCCCTTTGCTCTAGGGGACATGAGTGAAAATGTTGCTGTGTGAAATATCTGAGATTTTCTTGCCAATGTTCTCCCCTGATACTTTAATAGTTTCAGGGCTTATATTTAAGTATTTTATCCACCTTGAATTTATTTTGGTGTATGGTGTAAGTTGGTGCTTGAATTTTTCTTTTTTTTTTTTTTTTGCACATAGCTGTCCAGTTCTCCCAACACCATTTGTTGAAGAGGCTACTATTAGTTCATTTTATGTTACTGCATCCTTTGTTGAATATTAACTGGCTGTATACATTTGGGTTTATCTCTGGGCTCTCTGTTCTGTCCCATTGGTCTATGTGTCTGTTTGTATGCCAGTACCAGGCTGTTTTGATTACAGTGGCCTTGTAATACAGTTTGGTATCAGGTATTGTGATCCCTTCTACTTTGTTCTTCTTTCTCAAAATTACAGCTGTTATTCGGGGTCGTTTATGGTTCCATATAAATTTGTGAACTGTTTGTTCTATGAGAAATATGCCATTGGTACTTTAATAGATACTGCATTGAATCTGTAAATTACTTTGGGTAGTATGGACATTTTGATGATAATTCTTCCAATCCATGAACATGGTATATGTTTCCATTTGTTTGTGTCTTCCTTAATTTTTTTCTTCAGTGTTGTGTAGTTTTCTGCATACAGCTCTTTTACCTTCTTGGTTAGGTTTATTCCTAGGTATTTTACTTTTCTTTTTGTTATATCGAATGGGCTTTTTTCTTGATTTCTGCTTCTCCTGTTTCATTGTTGGTATACAAAAATGCCTTTGAGTTCTGGATATTGACTTTGTATCCTGCTGTTTTGCCAGATTCCTTTATTAGGTTGAACAGTTTTGGGGTAGAGTCTATAGGGTTTTCCATGTACACTATCATGTCATCTGCAAACAGGGACAGTTTTGTTTTCTCCTTTCCCATTTGGATGCCTTTTATTTCCTTTTCTTGTCTGATTGCTGTGGCTAAAACTTCCAATACTATATTAAATAGAAGTGGTGAAAGTGGACAACCTTGTCTTGTTCCTGATCTTAGTAAAAAAGATCTTAGTTTTTGCCCATTGAGTATGATGTTGGGTGTAGTCTCTTATATACGGCCTTTATTATGGTGAGGAATGCTCCCTCTATTCCCACTTTGCTGAGTGTTTTTATCATAAATGGGTGCTTTGCCTTATCAAATGATTTTTCTGCATCTGTTGACATGATCGTGTGATTTTTGTCTTTTTTTTTTATGTGATATATTACATTTAGTGATTTGCGAATATCAAACCATCCCTGCATCCCTGGGATGAATCCCACTTGGTCATGGTGAATAATCTTTTTAATGAATTGTTGGATGAAGTTTACCAATATTTTGTTGAGGATTTTAGTGTCTATGTTCATCAGCGATATGGCCTCTAGTTTTCTTTCTTTGTTGTGCTTTTTCTGGTTTTGGGATTAGGATGATGCTGGCTTCATGAAAAGAGTTTGGGAGTCTTCCATCATTTTGGATTTCTGGAATAGCTTGTGAAGAATAGGGGTTAGCTCTTCCTTAAGTGCTTTGTAGAATTCTCCTGAGAAACCATCTGGTCCAGGGCTTTTGTGCTTTGGGAGATTTTTAATTACTGCTTCAATTTCATTTGCTGTGATTGGTTTATTCAGGCTTTCTGCTTCTTCTTCATTGAGTTTTGGAAGATTACATTTTTCTAGATATTTGTCCATTTCACATAAGTTTTCAAATTTCTTGGCAAATAGTTCTTCATAGTAATTTCTTACAATCCTTTGTATTTCTGTGGGGGCAGTTGTAATTTTATATCTTTCATTTCTGATTGTGTTTATTTGGGTTCTCTCTCCTGTTTTCTTCATGAGCCTGCTTAACGGCCTGTCTATTTTGTTTATCTTTAAAAAAAAAACCAGCTCCTGAATTCACTGATCCTTAGAATTGTGTTTTTAGTCTCTATGTCATTTAATTCTGCTCTGATGTTGGTTATTTCCTTCCGTCTGCTTGCTCTGGGCTTTCTTTGTTATTGTTCCTCAATTTCTTGTAGGCATAGGGTTAGGTTGTTTGTTTGAAAATGTTTCTATCTTTTTTACGTTGGCCTGTATTGCTATGAACTTCCCTCTCAGGACTGCATTCACTATGTTCCATAAGTTTAGGGTTGTTGTGAGTTCATTTTCACTTGTTTCCAGAAACTTTTTGATTTCTTCTCTAATTTCATTCTTGACCCATTCATTGTTTAACAGCATGCTATTTAATCTCCATGATTTTGAATGTTTTGTGTCTTTTCTCTTGGGGTTGTTTTCAAGTTTCAGTCCCTTGTGATTGGAGAGAGTGTTTGGGATGATTTCAATTTTCTTAAATTTGTTAAAGCTTGTTTTGTGTCCTTGTTTGTGGTCTATCTTTGAAAATGTTCCATGCGCATTTGAAAAGAATGTGTATTTTGTTTTTTTGGCATGAAAGGATCTCCCTATAAATCAATTAAATTTATTTGATCTAGTACATTGTTCAAAGCCACAATATCTTTGTTGATATTTTGTTTGGAAGATCTGTCCATTTTTGATAGTGGGGTGTTAAAATCTCCTACTATAATTGTGTTGCTGTCAATATCTTTCTTGAAGTCCTCTAATATTTTCTTTATGTATTTGGGCATTCCTATGTCCTGTACATATATATTTACAATGTTTATGTCTTCTTTGTAGATTCTTCCCTTGAGTATTATGAAGTGACCTTCTGGGTCTCTCTTTATGACCCTTTTTTTGAAGACTATTTTGTCTGATATGAGTATTGCTACCCTAGCTTTTTTTTCCTGGCCCTTTGCTTGGAAAATTTGTTTACAGCCCCCTCACTTTTCATCTGTGAAGGTCTTTTGTCCTGAGGTGGGTCTGTTGTAGGCAGCATATGTGTGGGTCATGCTTTCTTATCCATTGAGCTATTCTGTGTCTTTTGATTGGAGCATTTAATCCATTTACATTTAAGGTTATTATTGATAGGTAGTTATTCATTCATATTTTTTAAAATTTATTCTATTGTTGTTCAAATACAGTTTTCTGTTTACTCCCATCCCAGCCCACCCTCCCCAGTGCTCCCCACCTTCCTTCATTGTCGTTTTTATACCTGTGCTTCTCATTGTCTCTCTCTTTTACTTCCTTCCCTTAAAGCAGAAATTTTCGTATTTCTTGCAGTGCCAGTTTTGTAGATGTGTATTCCTTTAGACTTCTTTTGTCTTGGAAGGTCTTTATTTGGCCTTATATCTTGATTGAGAGCCTTGCTACATAAAGTAACCTTGGTTGCAGGCTTCTGGTTCTCATTACTTGGAATATTTATTGCCATTCTCTTCTTGTTTGGAGTCTTTCCATTGAGAAGTCAGCTGCTAATCTTATTGGGGCTCCCTTTTATGTTACACCCTGTTTCTCCCTTGCTGCCTTTAATACTGTCTATTTTTCTTGAAATTTTGCCATTTTAATGATGATGTGTTTTTTTTTTAAAGATTTTTATTTATTTATCTTTAGAGGGGAAAGGAAGGAGAGAGGGAGAGAACTGGCCTGCAACCCAGGCATGTGCCCTGACTGGGAATCGAACCGTGGTTGCTTGGTTCCCAGGCCCACGCTCAATCCACTGAGCTACACCAGCCAGGGCTGATGATGTGTTTTGAAGTGAGCCTCTTTGGTTTCCTTTTGATTGGGACACTCTCTTTTTCCTGGATTTGTGTGACTCTTTCTCTCATCAAATTAGAGAATTTCCCATCATTACTTTTTCAAATAGGTTTTCTATCTCCCGGTCTTCTTCTTCTCCTTCTGATATCCGTATTATTTGAATATTATTATGTTTCATATTGTCTTGCATTTCTCTTAGCTCCTCTTCATTCTTTCTGAGCCTCTTTTCCTTGTCTTGCTTTTTCTTGATGTTTTTTTCTACTTTGTCCTGCAACTCACTGATCCGATCTTCCGCTTCATCGATCTTGTTTTTGATTCCTTCCACTGTGTTCCTCAGCTCTGAAATTGTATTCTTCATTTCCTCTTGGCCCTTGCTTATAGTTTTTATTTCCTTTTTCAAGTTGATATAGTTTGCAGTGAGTTCATTATAGTTCCCCTGTAGTTTCTGGTACCTCATTTTGAGCTCTTCGAACTTCCTGATAACCAGTGGTTTGAATTCAATATCTGATAGCTGACTTGCCTCTATTTAATCTAGCATTCTTTCTGAGTCTTCCTCCTTTCTTTTCATTGGGGGGGGTTGTTTTTTTGTCTTCCCATTCTTTGTTAGACTCTTGTTGTTAGCTTCAGCTTCTTAAATTAATTTGTTCTGGCTTCCTGGATTTATGGTGTGAGCTTCTGTAGTATAATACCTGTGAGATTCAGTGGTGTAGTCTCCTTGATCTCCCCAGCTCACTGGTCTTGGGCTATCCTTTACATTGGTTCTGAGTTTGTCTTTGGATTTTTGTTGTATCTGGATCTTCCTTTTGTGGGTCCTTCCCACCAGCTGGTGAACTGTTGGTCCCTCTGTCCACTATCCATTTTAATTTGTTGTGCTGGTGAGGGTGGGTTGCGTAGAAGGTAGTTCTTCTGCCTGTACAGGGTTTTGAGGATTCTCTTTTCTCTTGTTCAGTTTTTTGCCCTGTGTAGTTTCTCCACTGTTTAGTTGTATTTCCAGATATGTCTTGAGTTGAGCTTTGTGTGGTTTCTACTCCCTTCTTCACCTTCTTCTGTTGTTTTCTGTTGATGGTTCTGTTGTTGTTGGGTTTCCTTTTCCCTTGGGTATCCTGGTGTTCACTGCTTCCACCTACTCTTTTTTTGTGTGATAAGTTGGAGTGGAAGGCAAACTGGTTTATGACAACAGGAGAGTATTGTATGATATTTTCAGTAGCAGCTGGTAGAGAAGAGATAGGCAATCGGCTATGTACAGTGATAACCATAATCTTCAACCCAACTAGCCACTTTTTAGAAAGGATAAAAAGAAGATAAGGCTCTTGTTGAAGAGGGAAGGTTTGTTATTTGGATCTAGAAAGGAGTGAGGTTGAGGGAGGTCAGATTCTGAGGTAAGGTGAGAATAAATGATGGTAAATAGGTGTAGTGTGAGAAAGAATAGAGTTAACCACTACAGTATTATAGTTTAGGCAACAATGAAATGAAGTGGACTATGATCTGGGGAGGGGGATTGGGTAGTATTTACAATGGTAGGTAACAGCTATTATTTACAATAATATTAGAGCAACAATCATATGACAGAATCTATGATATACCAAGTTTAGGGAGTATTGGACCTTTAATAGTGTGCTCACTGGGCAAGGGGAAGTAAAGAACAGTAAATTAGCAATACACTATGATTGAGCGGACAGGGGAAACCTGTCAAGTGATACAAATATATCCAACCAAGATCCTATGCAGATATATACAACCAAGATCCTCCGCAATATATACAACCAAGATCCCTGTGCTCCTCTGCAGATCAGCCAGGTTTCCCTCCCCTGTGTGGGGGGAAGCGGAATTCTTTGTCTTACTCCACCACCATCTTCTCAGTATCTCCAAAATGTTCTAATTATAAACCTCACAGCTGCATAGATTAGAAGGTCTTTTCTCATTTGATTCCTAAATTTAGCTCATGTAGTAGGGTAAATAAGGGCCACCCAAAGATATCAGGTCCCAATTCCTGGAACCTGCAAATATGACTTATAAAGAAAATGGACCTTTGCAGATATGATCAGATATTGAGCCTTGCATGATGAGATTATCTGAGTGGGCTCTAAATGTCATCACATGTATCCTTACAAGAGAAAAGCACAGATAGAAGAATACAAAGAAGAGACCATGTGAAGAAGGAGACAGAGATGGGGGTGATGTGGCCATAAGCAAAAAAATGCTGACAGCGCCAGAGTGGAAAAGGAACAGCTTCTCTACTAAAACCTCCACTGGGTGCTTGGCCCTGCTAACACCTTGATTCCAGCCCAGTGAAATTGATGTTGAACTCTTTTCCTCCAGAATAAATTTCTGTTATTTTAAACACTAAGTTTGTGATAATTTGTTATGGTAGCAATAGTAAACAAAAGCAGCTTCTTACTACATAAATATTATGTGATTTTATTTTATCCTCTCTTATCAATTAAATTATAGCTATCATGACAATTAAAGCACAAAACTAAAAGCAAGTATTTTGTAGAATTCCTTCTCAAAGTATTCCCAAAAAATCAAGAGGAGGGAAGACCCCAAAGTTATTTTAATTGGGCCAATATTATTGTAATATCAAAACCAGGTAAAGATACAAAAAAGAAAGAAAATTACTGGCCAATATCTCTGATGAACACAGATGGTAAATCCTCAACAAAATGTTGGGAAACCAGATCAAGCAATATATTAAAAAGATCATATACCACCATCAAGTAGAATTGATTCCAGGGATGCAAGGATGATACAATATTTGTAAATCAATAAATGTAGTAAACCACATAAGCCTAATGAAGGACAAAAAAACCACATGATCATATCAATAGATGCTTAAAAAGCATTTTATAAAATTTAGAACCAATTTATGATAAAAACACTCAGCAAAGTGGAAATAGAGGTAACATACCCTCACATAATAAAGGCCATATACAGAAAAACCTTCTGCCCACATCATACTCAATGGGCAAAACTAAAAGTGTTTCTTTCAAGATCAGGAACAAGATAAGGATGTCTTGAATTCAACATAGTTCTTAAAGTTCTGCCCACAGCCATTAGACAAGAAAAAGAAATAAAAGAAATCTAAATTGGAAAGGAGAAGGTAAAACTGTCATTATTCACAGATAACATGATAGCTTACATAGAAAACTCTATATAGACTCCATCAAAAAACTATTCAACCTAATAAGTGAACTTGGCAAAGTGGCTGGATACAAAGTCAATATTCAGAAATCAATAGCATTTTTTTGTGATAATGGTGTGATAATTTACACCAACAAGGAACTATTACAAAGAGAAACTAGGATTTCTGGCCAAGATGGAGGTGTAGGCAGATACATTTTGCCTCCTTGCACAACCAAAACAAGGACAACAACAAATTAAAAAAAAACAGAACTACCAGAAAATCAAAGTGTATGGAAGTCCAACAACCAAGTAGTTAAAGAAGAAACATTCATTCAGATTGGTGGGAGGGGCGGAGATGGGCAGCTGGAGTGGAGAGGACTCATGGCAAGGAAGTGACTGGAGGACCAGGATGGGTGAGGGAGCGACTGGCAGTCCCACATTTGTGTGCAGATAAATTGGGAGGAAAATCTGGGGAGCCAGAGAGATTACCCAAACCTGGCTTCCAGTGCAGAAAAAGAGAACCTCAAAACTTGTGGCTGTAAAATCTGTGGGGGTTGCAGTGGTGGGAGAAACTCCTAGCCTCACAGGAGAGGTTGTTGGAGAGACCCATAGGGTCCTAGAATGTACATAAACCCACCCACCCAGGAATCAGCACCAGAAAGGCCCAATTTGCTTGTGGGTAGTGCAGGAAGTGACTGAAAGTGTGTCAAGAGCTGAGTAAGTAGCATTGTTCTGTCTTTGACCCTCTCCCACACACCGTGCCACAACACAGCAAATTGGGTTGCCCCGCCTTGGTGAATACCTAAGGCTTCTCCCTTTACAACACAACGGGTGTCCTGAGACAAAAGAAATATGGCCCAAATGAAAGAACAGATCAAAACTCCAGAAAAACAACTAAGCAATGAGGGGATTGCCAACCTATCAGATGCAGAGTTCAAAACACTGGTAATCAGGATGCTCACAGAAATGGTTGAGTATGGTTGCAAAATAGAGGAAAAAGTGAAGACTATGCAAAATGAAATAAAGAAAAATATGCAGGAATCAACAGTGAAGAGAAGGAAACTGGGACTCAAATCAATAGTTTGGAGCAGAAGGAAGAAATAAACATTCAACCAGGACAGAATGAAGAAACAAGATTTAAAAAAAAAAATGAGAAGAGGCTTAGGAACTTCTGGGACAACTTTAAATGTTCCCACATCTGAATCATAGGGGTGCCAGAAGGAGAAGAGGAAGAGCAAGAATTAAAAACTTAATTGCATTATGTTAAGGGAAATAAGCCAGGCTGTGAAAGACAAATACCATATGATCTCACCTATAAGTGGAACCTAATCAAGGGCTAAATAAAGCATAGGAAAAAATGAAGGGTTGCTGTTTAATGAGTATGAAGTTTCATTTTGGAAAGATAAAAAAGTTCGAGAGATGAAGGGACACATGGACAATAACAAGGAGGGGAGGAAGCAGGGGAAGGAAGTGGGGAGGACTGGGGTGGTGGGGAGGGGTGAGAGGAAAAGGCAGAAAACTATACTTAACAACAAAATATGTTTAAAAAAGATTTTTTAAAAAGTTCTAGAGATGAATGGAAGTGATAGCTGTACAACAATGTACTTATTGCCCACAAACTGTATACTTTGAATTATTAAAATGGTAAATTTCATGTTATCTATATTTTACCACAATAAAAAAGTGAAAGAAAAAATCTTCCCACAAAGAAAAATTACTGATACAGATGGATTCACAGGTGAATTCTATCAAATAATGCAAGTCATTGTTCACAAACTTCTTGAGAAAATAAGAGAACTCACTGTATGAGAACAGTATTATTCCAATAATAAAGCTAGACAAAGATATCACAAGAAAAGAAACACACAAACCAATACTCTTAACACACATATAAGATTTCTCAACAAAACACAGCAACATTAAAGTGATTATTCCTCATGACCAGATGAGATTTATCCCACAAATACTTCACCCTTAAGTCAGGAACAAGACAAGGAGGTCCTCTTTTACCACTACTATCAGCACAGTAGTAGAAGGTCCAGCCAGAGTAATAAGGGGGAAAAAACCCAAAAGATAGAAATTAAAGTCATCCAGATCAGAACAAAGAAATAAATGTCTTCATTCACACATGATATAATCCAATATATAGAAATTCCTAAGCATCCCATAAAAACCAATTAAGAATAATAAGTTCAGAAACATCACAGGATACAAGATGAATGTGCAAAAATGAATTGCATTTCTATACACTAAGCAAATAATTCCATTCATATGGTATCAAAAAGAATTAAAAACTTAAGAATAAAATTAACAAAAGAAGTATAAGACTTGAACACTAAAAACTGTAACACATTGCTAAGAAAAATTAAAGAACTGAATAAATGGAGGAGAGCTATTTCATGTCCATGAATGGAAGATAATACTGCTACTTTATTAACAATAAAGGTGCCATCAAGTCAAACCTGTTCATAATCCCTAAATTGACCTATAGCTTTAATACAATATCTATCAAAGTATCAGCAGACTCTTTCCAGAAATTGACAAGTTGATCCTAAAAATTATATGAAAATGTAATAGACCCGGTATAGCCAAAATAATTTCAAAAAAGAATAACAAACTTGGAGGATTCACTTACCAGTTTTAAAATGTTGTATATACCTGCAGCTATTAAAATTCTGTGGTCTGGAATGTATATAGATGTATAAATCAACAGAGCAGAGGTGAGTCCAGACATAAACCTGACATTTAATCAACTGATTTAGAACAAAAGTACAAAGGCAATTCAATGAGGGACACAGTTTTTTAGTGGTGCCAGTATAATTGGATGTATTGGAGATATAACCAGACACATGGAAATATATCTCCACTGAATGTATGGAAATATATATGGTACATACGTGTGTGTATTCATACGTCAGTACTCGGTGGGATTCAGAACTCATCAAAGCATGTACTCACTGAATTTTGATTAGAAAAAATGTTTCAGCACTCGGTGCTTGCTCAGAACTCATTGGATTTGCTAGAACTTGCATAAGTCACCACGACACCTCATATGAGAAAATGCTTCATCCTTCTGTACTCGTTGGTTTTAGCACTGGTGGGTTTCAGCACTCACTGAGTTCTGGAATGAATTAATGATCAGTACCAAGGTACCACTGTATATATGTGAACAAAGATGAATTTAGACAAGAAGTTAACAAACTTGCTTAGTAAACAGCTAGATTTTTGTGGACTTACCACCTCTGAAGCAACCACTCAACTCTGCTGTTGTAGCAAATTCTTTTGTGTTCCCTTGAAGGGCAATTGAGATTTCTTTCTCCATTCATGAGTGATGGTGGTAAGGAAGATGTTTGAATATGTAGACTTTAGTTCCAGGGCACTTGCAACTAAAGATCAAAACTGGTAAAGGAAAACAAAGACATAAATGTAGGGACCTCATCATAATTTGAATATATTATCTGGTATAATGTACAATGGTGTATCAAAGCTCATGAATAAAAAATATTATTATTGCTAAGCTTTCATATTAAACCATGATTAAGAATGCAGTTAAACGGAGAAAATCAACTTAATATTTTGACCTTTTGAAAATAAGTAACCTTTCTTCTCTGTCACTCAACTGACTGGTGGTCTCTATGTCATCCACTCTAGCTTGTGTGCTCATGTGAAATGAAACATGAACTGCTAGTGTTCAATTCTCTCCTTATCCTCCCATGGGGCAGTGTTACAGAACAGAGCCAAGGGGGTGGTGTACAGTATACTATTACCAAAAGGACTCCCCAGGTTCACTGTGTCTGCCACCAGAGGAAAGATGTCTCTCAATGCCAGAGATTTGTGAAAAGGAAATGAAGTGTTTATTTAAAGCTATACAGACTTTTAATACAGACCCAATGTCTTCATTAAAATATTAAAGTCCTTTAGAATACCCACAGACGCACACAGTCCTTCCTTCTCCCTTTGCCCTAATCTTGGATACCTATCACAGGAAAAGAAGAGGTCTGTGATTCAGGCTCCTAGCACTATCAGCTGTGTTGCCAGCCAGGATCTCCAGTTAATACAAAGTCATATGGCACCTTTTCATGGCTCAGTAGCAAGAGTCCTTTCACCCCTTTTCTTCCAGGCAAAGTCTTTCCTGCTTTCTAAGCCACATGGCAAAAGGGAGCACCCCAAAGCCCTGTGTCTTCACTCTTGCCAAAGCTGTGGGAGTTCTCTCCTACCAAAGCTGTAGGGGTCCCCACTCTGCCAAAACTTTGCGGTTCTCTCTTCACATGGCTACTGAGTCTACATTTAAATCCCCGCACCAACCTTCCTCTGCAACCCCATTTCCAACTCCTTTTACAATCAGTTACACCTGCCAGCATTCCTGTATTATTCCAAGCTTACTGGGCTACCATTATGAATCTGGACAGGTGTGGCACCATGTCATGGAGCCAATCTTCTCCAAGCTCTCACGCAGGCACTGTAACCAGGGGGAGCTGACCCTCAGTTGCATCTTAGGTGGAAGTCACTTCCATCCCCCTGGCTCAAGGCAAGGCCAGAGCTATTTAACATATCTATGAATCCAGTTAAAGGTTATAGATATGTTAAATGACCATGCCAGAGGTTAGCTGCAAAGCTGTTGCTGTACAAAACAGCTCTGCATGTTTCTGCTCCATGTGTCCCTTCCCCCAAGTCACACCTATGGGGGGAAGGGGTGAGGACATCCTATATCTATATATCTTTCTAACATTTCCTGGACACCTTGAATTCTGGACCCCATTCCAAATCCCTTTTTGGGGCTCCCCTCTTGGCTGCACCCTGTTACAACAGCAGGAAGGCAGCTGAGTCTTTTTGGGGTAAGTGAAAAGGAGGTGAGTCTGAACACACTGTTGTCAGAAAGTAAAGATGGCACCACAGTTGGACCTAAGGGTGGTGCTTAAAAGGGAAAAAAACATCCTCGCAGTGATTCTGACCAAAAGTCTTGAGTAGTTATGCCTTGAATATCAAAAAGAAAGCAAAAAATTTGGCTCATTGAATGTGTTTATGAAAGGCCATGAATTCTTGCTAATGTGCAAAGGGACAAACCATATCCAATGTGCTGAAGAAAAGGCATACCTTCCATGTGAGTTTGTGCATTAATGCTGAGTGGGGTGGTGGCAGGGGAGTTTCCCAACATCAGTAAGGAAGTGAGAAAGGGACAAATTCTATCCTTTTTTTTTTTTTTTTTAACTAAGTGAAACACTTGATGTGTTTAACTCAGAATTTTTCAAAATGTGGTTTCACATCCCTGGTGTTCCATGAGGTCAAATCTGTTCATAATTATACTGAGATGCTGTTTGCCTTTTTCAGTCTCATCCTTTCATGAGTATGCAGAACAGATTTACAGAGGTGACCTACCTACCAGCAATATTGAAGGGAGAAGCCCTAGGAGACCTTTGCTCACCTAAGACCCCAGGCGCCATAGGAGAACGAACAACAAGGCCGTCTGGGAGGAGCAAATAGCCGGATAGTCAGTAGGACTGGGACTAGCATCCCCGCTGATAGAACCAATTTTCACATTTAGCCTTTGTACTCTGCTTCTGCCCCGTAGATAGAACTAATTATCGCATTCTGCTTCTGTATCCTGCTTTGCCACGTAGACAGGAAGACCCCATAGGCTATATAACCCCCAAGAATCCTTTGTTCGGGGCTCAGAATTTGGAGGTTGACTCCTCTGGGCCTGTGCACGTTAATAATAAACCTCGTACTCCAGAATCCCTCAGTGTCTGGTTGCTTCATTTTCCTATAACAATATCACAACAGATTAAACCCAGAAGGAGAGATGAGATTCTGCAACCCATCTACTAAGCTGACATGAAATAGATGCACCATAATGTAAAAACTGCATTTCCACTCACAATTTTTGTTTGGAAATTTTTCTTTTTGCTTAAAATATGTTATTATGTTAACATGTAATGGAGTTATTGTTATTTTAAACGAATAAATATTTTAAAACAGGTTTAATTTCTAGTGCAATATAAGTAAACAAATAATAAACAAAAGTTCTTTGTGATCCTCAATTATTTTTAAGACCATAAAGGAATCTTGAGACCAAAAGTGTAAGAACTACTGATTTAATTGTTTTTTTTTTTGTCTTACCACTCAATTCAAGTAGCTGTTGTATAAGGAGGTATGAGTATCTGTATGTTTTCTGCCTCAGATGTAAGAAATTCTTTAAAAAGAAAGGAAGAAAAATCAGCCCTGCTGAGTTGACTGCCAGAATATTTAGGCTTCCTCAGGGATGATTGAAGAATGTATTTCAGAAGAGCCTTCAGCACCCCCCTGGGTGGGGGGATGGTACATCTAGGAAATGCAGTGACTTGGGAAGAAACTGGTGGAGGGGCTTTACAGTCTTTTGTACTGAGGGACCAGGCAAGCTCCTAACCAGTTTTTGGAAAAGTAGGGAAGGTCCAAAGGGTTATAACCAGCCCCGAGAATGCCAAGGGGAGCTTCCTAGGGTACCTCATGAAATCGTCCCATCCAGCTGGTGTCATATAGCTAGGTGCCTTCAGAGGAACTTGAGGGCCATTAAGTGTCCTTTGCATGCATTTAGAAAAACTGCATGACTTACTGGTGTCTGTTCAAGTCTTCCTGCAAATTATAACCCCTTCTGATAACTACAGAGATTGACAAGCTTTATCACAGAGGAATCACAAACCACAATAGAATGTTTAGGGTAAAGTAGAAAACTGACATGGCTTTAGTAGAGGGGCAATTGCCCCATCCTTCAAATGATCTCTTCAAATTTTTTAGTTCCTCTATACAGAAAAAGAAAAAGCCTGTTGGGATAAGGTAAGTTTCAGGAATGCCTTGTTTAAACAACAGCTTTACTGGCAGGAAATGTTACACAACAACTAACAATAGTCGGTACTTCTAAAGAAAAGGTGCTCCAGAGAAGATCTGGCAAAGTAGTAAACAGATGCAGGAAGTAAAGCCTCCTCCCCACTGTGAAACCTCCTTGCTGTCAGGGAAGACAGAGATAAAACTGAGCAAAGCTAGATAAGGGGAGATATGGGAAGTCTAAAAGCATAACCTTCAAACTACTCAGATTCTGACCATGAGAGTATATTCAACATAATTAAAATTTTTGGAAATTTAAAGTAGACAAAGACTTCTGGTAAAGATGTTAGAATAGGTAAATGTGGTACCCAAATCTTTCCACAACCACATAAAAATTACAACTAAACTATAGGAGAACGATTATTCAGAATCACCTCAAATCTAATTGAACAGCAGTCCAATAACTAAAAATATGAAGTCCCACTGACTGGTAGGAGGGATGGAGATGCAGAATATGCTGGTCCCACACCCGTGTGTGGCAGATAAGAATCAGGAGGGATATCTCAGTTGTGGAGGTCTCCCTGAAGGGCAAGGGGTCCTGGCCCCACATCAGGCCCCTCAATTTAGGGTTCCAGTGCTAGGAAGAGAATTTCCATTAACTTCTGGCTGTGAAAACCAGCCATGATCGTGGCTAAATGAAACAGAGAGCTTCTGGACTCCCAGGCATTCTTTTTAAAGGGTCCACGCTGATTTACTAGGATTCACTCCCTCTGAACTCCACATACAGTGCCATCTTTTGGTTTCAACATTTATGAGAGCCACACCTACTTTATTATTATTGAGATTATATGAAATAAACAGAAAGTGAGTATTTAAGGTACTTAATGAATGTTAGTACTTAATGAATGTTAGTGCCTACCATTGTTTTTCTGATTTGGAGATGGGGATGGAGCCTTCATATGCTTTTTAAATTTTTGTTTTAATAGATTTTTAGAGCAGTATTATTACCTTTATAGAAAAATTACACAGAAAGTAAAGAGTTCCCCATGTACTCTCTCCCACTGAATTCCCTATTGCCAACATCTTGCATTAGTGTGATGAATTTATTATAATTGATGAGCCAATATTGAAACATTATCATTAACTAAAGTCTATAGTTTACATTAAATTGACTCCTTGTGTTTTACAGTTCTATGGAACTTACCAAATGCATGGTATTGTGCATTCACCATAGCATCATACAGAAATGTTTCATTGCCCTAAAAATCCCTGTACTCTCCATTTTCATCTTTCCCTTGTCCCACACCCACACAACTACTGATCCTTTTTCTGTCTTCACAGTTTTGCTTTTCCAGAGGCACGTAATTGGAATCCTTAACTATGCAGCCTTTTCAGACTGGTTTCTTTCTCTTAACAAGATGAATTTAAGATTTCTCTATGTCTTTTTGTGGCTTGAGAGCGCCTTTCTTTTCTTTTTATTACAGAGAATAGTCCATTGTATGAACACATATCTAATTTGAGTCCCAATCATCTGCTGTAGTTTGAAGCATAAGAATGAGGGAAAATTCATAGTTTTAAGCATGATAGCTAGGGAAAATTTGATGTCTCAGAGAAGCAGTGTAAATCTGGTTGTTAAAAACATAACTTTTACTATTAAACATACCTGAATACAACAATATTCAACATTTAAAAACTATATATTGCTCTGGCTGGCTGGCTCAATTGGTTGGAGCATTGTCCTGTGCACCAAAAATTTTCCAGTTTTTTTGCCAGTCAGAGCACATACATAGGTTGTGTGTTTAATTCTCAGTCAGGAGGTGTACAGGATGCAACTGATTAATGTTTCTCTCTCACATCAATGTTTTCTCTCTCTCTATCCCCCCTCGCTTTCTTTCTAAAAGGAACATATCCTCAAGTGAGCATTAGAAAAGAAAACTATATATTGAGCACAGTATATAACAGGTATGTGTGACACTTTCAACCCTGATAAAATGGCAAGGGTACAGCCATGATCCTTGTAGTGTGGCCTCTGCTGCCATTACCACACACACACACACACACACACACACACACACACAATCTATTTCATACCAATCTAGTACTCACTCTGCACCATGAACTGTTTTAGGTGCCTACTGAATGTTGAATCATTTAATCTTCACAACTACCTTATAGGAGGTACTATTATCAGTCCCATTTCACAGATGAAGTAGCAGAGACATAGAAAAGGTAAGTGTACCTGCTCCTTATTCTACCACTACTAGGTGGCAGTGCTGGGGTTCAAAGCCAGGCAGTCTGGTTTTATGTCTCAATTCTCCACAATCAAGCTATGCTGCCTTCAGTGGCAGTCCAGTGTGACAACAGGGAATTGAGTAAGCAAAACAACACAGCATGTGAAACCAGTGATAAGGGAATCAAATGGTTACAGGAGAAAACTGGGACCACTTCCCATAGTTCTAATTGCAGAGCCTGGGAGAGGAGCTCACGAACACCTTCTTGAGGAAGTAGCAATTGTGGTGCTATCTGGAATGTGACCAAGCCAGTACTGCCACTTCCTGAAGTGTGAATGTAGGTCAGTTCCTGACCTCTCAGTACCTCAATGTACCACCTGCTAAGAGTGGTCAACTTACTGTTTTGTGAGGTGTGAGTGAGAAATAAGGTGTATGGAGAGAGCCCCTGGTTAGCTGTGGTGAGGATGGAATGCTGGGTTTCTAAATTCTTGCTGGATTCTCACCTGAACTCAGGTGATTGGTATGGCAAAGCAGAAAAACAAATGAATTCAAATATATTTTGGAAAAGAAATATTGGACTGAATTTGCTAGATAAGGACAAAGGAGAAACCAGGGATGACAATATGGTTTCCAGTTTGAAAAAATAAGTAAAGAGTGGTTTCTTTACTAAAATGTGGAAGAATGTGAAAGAAAGATGTCTGGGTGGCAAAATCAAAATTTGGTTCTGCATATCAAGTAGGAGATACTTATGTAGATATTAAGCTATCATGAACTGCCAAGTCTCTAATTAGTATATACGTGAGAAGATATGAAGCAACTACTTGAAGAATATAATAACACAAAAATTAAGAGATGGAAACATATTTGTGTCATTGCAAATAATAAATAGACATTATTAAAGTTTGTAATTAAAAAGGTTTATATAAATTATTAAAAGTTGTATAGCTAAGTTTAGAAAAAAAATGAGAAGAGACAAGATGGCAGAGTACTGAATGGAAGCCACACTAACCTCCTCCCAGGACAAATCTGGAACTACGACTCAATTGTGGAGAAATTACTAAGAACAAACAACTGAATGATAGTAAGAGAGAAGCCTTATAACCTCGCACAGACAAAAAAAAAAAAAACAGCGTTAGCACTGACTGTACCTCCGCAACAGCACACAAGGTGTGAGGTGGAGTGAACCTCAGTTAACCAGTTATAGGGAAGAACCCACCAAAGAATGACCCAACAACAATCAAAATCCAATTACATCCAGAGAGCCAACATAAATGGCATAAAGGGCATCCTAAGAGTATCAAGTTCAGGAGATCAAGGAGACTGCACCATTGAATCTCACAAGTCTTGTACCACAGCAGTTCACATCACAAAGTCAAGGAGTCATGACACATCCATTTAAGGCACAAAGGAAAACAAGAAGAGTCTCACAAATAATCCTCAGAAACAATGCTAAATGAAATAGAAGCAGGTCAATTATCATATAAGGAAGATTGATGAGTTCAGCAAGAATTACCAAAAAATAATGGGAAGCTATAAGGAACTTACTGCAAATTACACCAACATGAAAAAGGACATAGAAACTATCAATAAGAGCCAAGAGGAAATGAAGAATACAATTTCTAAACCAGGAAGAGGTAATGAGGCAGGTGGGAGCAGAGCCCACTTCTCCCTGCACCCAGCTGGAATACCTAGCTGATCTACCAAGGAGCAGAGTGAAGAGCCAATGGAATCCCAGCTTATATGAAGTTTGGAGGCAAAAAATTGCAGAGGATATTAAAAAACAGACAGTAAGTCAATTGCACTCAGATGGTAAGGTCCCTGAGATCGGCACAGGGACCAAGGCAGCTGTAGCCCCCTGCCCTGCACCTGCCACAAGATACGGGGAGGAGAGTTAGATCACCAGCTTTCTCCCCACCAGATCAGAGAGGGAAGCCTGGCACCAGGAGGGACGTGGATGCCAGAAGTTGCTGGGGGGAATAGAGACAATGTGAGAGACACACAGAGGCAGTACACATCTACTGGGACTGTGGACCAGAGAAACTGAGGTTCTGGGTGACATCTGGAGAAGGGAGGAGTTGGGTCATGTGGGACCCTGACTAGGTTAATCTCCAGACTGGTTGAAAAGTTGGGCTGGGTGAAAAGCCATTTACTTGTTAAGAACTGCACACAACTGCTTTGTAAGGAACTCTCCAGCAAGGGCTGGCTCTCCCAGAGGGTAATTTCAGGTGCATGAGCCCAGGGACTGAGTGGCTGAATAGAACCACGTGCCCAGCTTGTCTCATGCTCCGCGACCGAGACTGACTCACGCTGCGAGAGCTGAGTGGCTGATTTGAGCCTGACAGCTCACAAGGACCTGGGCTGGATCCCAGGAAACTGTGAATATTGTGGTCCAGACCCGGTCCCCATACTCTCAATACCATAGGAAGGAAGAATAGTGAAGCCCAACCCTCACTCTTCCTGTGGCATCTAGAAAGACCACCAGAACTCGCTGAACATATTTCAAGTCAGCAGGAGGCTTATTATTATTATTATTATTATTATTTTCTTTCTTTTTGATTCCTGTCTCTTTTTAGTTTTTTTTCTTCCCCCAAGTGAGACAATAAGATGTGGAGTTACAGAAGGACCAGAAATAGATTGAAAGGAGGAGCACAAGGCTAACCACAAAACTTGAGAAATTGAGATGAATGTCACTTTGCAATTTCATAGAGCTGGCATTTTATTGTTTATCTGTATTATTATTATCTTTTCATTATTTTTACCACTTTTATTAGTATTTTTTATTTGTCTTCCATATGTTTAGTTTTCTTCATTTTATTTCTCCGTTTAATTGCTATGTTTGACTGATTTTTCTAATTCTCTCTTGATTGTATTTTAATTTTTCTTCTTTCACTTCATCCATGTTCCAATAACACATAACTCTTGACCAGATACTTTCTATTCTGGCTATCTAAATCATATATTTCTTGTCATACTATTGTTGTTCCAGTACTATTGTAAATAATTGTTGTTCCATACAATTGTGCATACCATACAGCAACTCTCCCTGATCTTCGCCCACTTTACCTCAATCCTGAGCATTATTATGGTTTTGGATAACTCTATTCTCTTGCAGACTATGCCTACTTTCTATCCTTTACTCTCATTATATCTTATCACCTACCTTGCATAAGCACTGTTTTCTGGATTCAGCTCACAATCCTCCTCCCCTATAACAAGAGTCTTATCTCTCTTTCACCTTTTATAAAAGTGGCTAAATGGGTGAAATATCACAGTTAACGCTATACTTATCCAAAGAACCTCCTATCTCTTCTTCACTCGCTGGTACTTTAAATCCCATAGAATACTCTCCCACTGTCTTAATCCATTTTGCCTTCCCCTTGCCACTAATCACATAACAGAATAGGTTGGGAGATGCAATCATCAGTATACATGCTGGAGGAGAGAAAAAAAAAACAATGAAGGAACCACCAAAAGGTAAAAACCCAAGTACAACAAGAGAGTCCACGCAAACAGAAGAAAGGGCAACCTAGAATGTCCAGGCAAGGAGATCAAAGAGACCACACCACTGAATCCCAGAGAATTCATACCATAGAAGTTCACCCTGCAAAGACAGCTAACAAAATGAAATATCAGGAAGTTCAGAAAGAAATAAAAAGAGTCACCTAAAATGGGGAGGAAAAAAAAGAACATGCAATCAACAGACATGGAAGACTCCCCACTAAAAGAGCTAAATGAAATGGAGGTAACCAAACTATCAGATATAGAATTCAAAATACTGAAGGTTATAGAGATTCTCAAGGAACACATAGACAACAGCAAGGAACTGAGTGAGAACTACAATAATGTGAAAAAGTAAATAGACTATTAAAAAAAGAAAAAATGAACAATAAAATTTTAGAAATAAAAAACACATTAGAAGGAATTACAAGCAGGCCAGAAGAAGCTAGACAGGGAAAAGAGACTCATAAATAATGAATAGGTGGTAAGGAAGTTGCATGATAACATGAAACGTAATAATATCCGTATAACAGGGATACCAGATAGAGAAGATGAAGAGCAAGAAATAGAAAACCTGTTTGAAAAAGTAATGATGGAAAACTCTCCTAATTTTATGAGAGAAAAAGTCACACAAATCCAGGAAACACAGAGAGTCCCAATCAAGAGGAACCCAAACAGGCCCACTTCAAGACACATTGTAATTAAAATGGCAAAATTCCAAGACAAAGGGAGAATCTTAAAAGCAGCAAGGAAGAAACCCAAAGTAACATACAACGGAGCCCCAAAAAGGCTAGCAGCTGAATTCTCAATGAAAATGCTCAGGGCTAGAAGAAAACAATAATAAAAATTCCAGGTAATGAAAACAGAGGCCTGCAACCAAGGTTGCAGTATCCATCAAGTCTCTCATTGAAAATGGAAGGCCAAATGAGGAGCTTCCCAGTCAGAAAAGTCTAAAAGAATATACCTGCACCAAACCAGCTCTGCAAAAGATGCTAAAGGAACTACTTTAACAAAAGGAAGAAAAAGAGATGAACACAGGTATGAAAAAACAGCAATGAATAATGATCTATCAGTAGTAACCTTAAACAAAAATGGATTAAATGCTGAAATCAAAAGACATAGAATAGCTAATGAATAAGAAATTATAACCCAATACACTTCCGCCAAGATGGAGGCATAGGAGGAGAAGCCGTGCTTCCTCACACAACCAAGTTCAGAGACAACTAAAAAATAGCAACAGAAAACACAGCCAGAACACAGAAAATTGAACTTTTCAAAAGTCTGATAACAACAAATTCTTCAGCCTGAACGGTAAGAGGAGCGAAACAAGCAGCTGGCGGAGCGGGGTAGCACAGGAAAACTCGGTCAGACAGACTCAGGCGCGTGGAATACAGGCGCAGGGTTGGACCGGGTGGGCAACTCAGCAAGCAGTCACGGGGAAACAGCGAGGGAGCAGGGCTGCGGGTTGACTGTGGTCTCCCCGCTCTAACCCCGCCACCGCATACAGCATCATAATCTAGCAACCCAAGTGGCCCTGCCCTGGTGAACAACCTAAGGCTCTGCTCTTCACCCAGCTTCGAGAAACAGCAGAGGGGGCCGCCATTTCCCCACTCTGACCACGCCTCCACATACAGCATCACAACCCAGCAACCTGGGAGTCCAAGGCTCTGCTCCTCATACTTAATGGGCGCGAACAGACCAAAAATGGCTCAAGAAGATCTCAAAGCCCCAGAGCCTATAAATCTAAGCAATGAAGAAATAGCAAAACTCTCAGATGTGCAGTTTAAAACACTGGTAATCAGGATCCTCATAGAACTGGTTGATTATTGCCACAAATTAGACAAACATATGAAGGCCAAACTAATTGAAATGAATGGAATTGCACAGGAAACCAATAACGATGAAAAGGAAACTGGGACTCAAATCAATGGAGTGGACCAGAAGAAAGCAAATAATGGCCAAACAGAAAAGAGTCAAGAAGCAAGAATTCAAAGAAATGAGGAGAGTCTTAGGAACCTCCAGGACATCTTTAAACGCTCCAACATCCGAATTATAGGGGTACCAGAAGGGGGAAAGGAACAGCCATCAGTGGAAAACTTATTTGAACAAATAATAAAGGAGAATGTCCCCAATCTGGCAAAGGAAATAGACTTCCAGAAAATCCAGGAAGCTCAGAGAGTCCCAAAGAACTTGGGCCCAAGAAGAAACACACCAAGGCACATCATCATTACATTAGCCAAGATTAAAATGAAGG
Source organism: Artibeus jamaicensis (assembly GCF_021234435.1). Lineage (NCBI taxonomy): Eukaryota > Metazoa > Chordata > Mammalia > Chiroptera > Phyllostomidae > Artibeus > Artibeus jamaicensis. The sequence goes on along the minus strand of NW_026521576.1, from coordinate 3,508,264 downwards.
AGAGAATCCTAGAAGCAGCAAGAGATAAGGGGACAGTCACCTATAAAGGAGTTCCCATCAGACTGTCAGCAGATTTCTCAAAAGAGACCTTATAGGCAAGAAGGGGCTGGAAATAAGTATTCCAAGTCATGAAATCCAAAGACCTACAACCAAGATTGCTCTATCCAGCAAAGCTTTCATTTAGAATGGAAGGACAGATAAAGTGCTTCTCAGATAAGATCAAATTCAAGGAGTTCATCATCACCAAGCCCTTACTATATGAAATGTTAAAAGGACTTACCTAAGAAAAAGAAGTTAAAAAAAAACATGAACAGTGAAAGGACAGCAAACTCACAGTTATTAACAACCACACCTAAAACAAAAGCAAACTAAAAGGACAGCTAGATCAGGAGTGGAAACATAGAAATGAAGATCTCAAGGAGGGTTAGCAACAGGGGAGTGGGAGGAGGAGAAGGGGGGAGAAGGTACAGAAAATAAGTAGCATAGACAGTAGATAGAAAATAGATGGGGAGGCAAGAATAGTATGGGAAATATAGAATCTAAAGAACTTGAGACACATGGTCATAAACTAAAGGGGGGTAATGGTGGGGATGGGGGTAGGGTGGAGGGGAATGAAGGGGGGAATAGAACAACTGTAACAGCATAATCAATTTAAAAAATTAATTAAAAAAAGAAATTATAACCCACACATATGCTGCCTATTAGAGACCAACCTCAGAACAAAACACCTACACAGACCGAATGTACAGGGCTCGAAACAAATTTTCCAAGCAAACAGGAAGAAAAGGCAGGGTAGCAATACTTATATCACACAAAATAGACTTCAAAAGAAGAGCCATAAAAAGAGACCCAGAAAGACACTTCATAATACTCAAGGGAAGAAACCATCAAGAAAATATACATTGTAAATATATATGCACCCAAGACAGGAGCACCCAAACACATAAAGAAAATCTTGGAGGACTTCAAAGAAGATATTGACAGTAGTACAATTATACTAGGGGATTTTAACACTCCACTGTCAAAAATGGACAGATCATCCAAACAAAATATCAACAAAGATATTGTGGCATTGAACAATGTCCTAGATCAAATAAATTTAACTGATTTATGAAAGACTTTCATGCCAAAGAAGCAAAATACATATTCTTTTCAAAGGCACACAAAAATATTTTCAAAGATAGACCATATGAAAGGACACAAAACAAGCCTCAATAAACTCAAAAAAATTGAAATCATATCAACCATATTCTCTAACTACATGGGACTGAAACTAGAAACCAACCTCAAGGAAAACACTCAAAACCACTCAAACTCATGGAGATTGAATAGCACGCTACTAAACAGTGAACGGGTGAAGAATGAGGTCAAGAAAGAAATAAAAATGTTTCTGAAAACAAATGAAAATGAACTCACAACAATCCAAAACTTCTGGGACACAGCAAAGGCAGTCCTGAGAGGGAAGTTCATAGCAATACAGGCCTACCTAAAAAAGATAGGAACATTTCAAATGAACAACCTAACCCTACACCTACAACAACTGAAGGACAACAAAAAACACAACTCAGAGCAAGTAGAATGAAGTATATAATCAAAATCACAGCAGAATTAAAACACATTGAGACTAAAAGCACAAAATAAGGATAAATATATCCAGGAGTTGTTTCTTTGAATATATAAATGAAATCCACATGCCTTAAAGCAGACTCATCAATAAAATAAAGAGAGGAGACCCAAATAAACACAATCAAAAATGAAAGAGGAGAGTTTACAACTGATATCAGAGAAATCCAAAGGACTGTACGAAATTACTAGGAAGAAATGCATGCCAAGAAATTTGAAAACCTAGGTGAAATGGACAAATTTCTAGAAAAATTTAATCTTCCAAAACTCAATGAAGAAGAAGTAGAAAGCTTGAACAGACAAATAACAGCTGATGAAATTGAAACAGTAATCAAAAAACTCTGAACACACAAAAGCCCTGGACCAGATGGTTTCACAGGAGAATTTTACAAAGAATTTAATGAAGAGTTAACCCCTATTCTTCACAGACTATTCCAAAAAATCCAAAGTGATGGAAAACTCCCTAACTCCTTTTATGAAGCCAGCATCATCCTAATTCCAAAACCAGATAGAGATACAACAAAGAAAGAAAACTTCAGGCAATATCGCTGATGAATATAGACACTAAAATCCTCAACAAAATATTGGCAAATCCCATCCAACAATATATCCAAAAGATTATACACCATGACCAAGTGGGATTCATCCCAGGGATGCAAGGATGGTTCAACATTCACAAAACAGTAAATGTAATTCATCACATAAACAAAAGCAAAGACAAAAACCACATGATCATTTCAATAGACGCAGAAAAAGCTTTTGATAAGGTACAACACCCATTTATGATAAAAACACTCAGCAAAGTGGGAATAGAGGAAGCATTCCTCAATATAATAAAGGCCATATATGAGAGACCTACAGCCAATATCATACTCAATGGGCAAAAACTAAAAACTTTTGCACTAAGATCAGGAACAAGACAAGGATATCCACTTTCACCACTTCTATTCAATATAGTATTAGAAGTTTTGGCCACAGCGATCAGGCAGGAAAAGGAAATAAAAGGCATCCAAATAGGAAAGGAGGAAACAAAACTGTCACTGTTTGCAGATGACATGATAGTGTACATGGAAAATCCTATAGACTCTACCCAAAAACTGCTCAAACTAATTAATGAATTTGGCAAAACAGCAGGATACAAAGTCAATATCCGGAAATCAAAGGCATTTTTGTATACAAACAATGAATCAGCAGAAGCAGAAATCAAGGGAAAAATCCCATTCGATATAGCAAAAAGAAAAATAAAATATCTGGGAATAAACTTAACCAAAGAGGTAAAAGACCTGTATGCAGAAAACTACACAGCACTGAAGAAAGAAATCAAGGAAGACACAAACAAATGGAAACATATACCGTGTTCATGGATTGGAAGAATTAACATCATCAAAATGTCCATACTACCCAAAGCAATATACAGATTCAATGCAATACCTATTAAAGTACCAATGGCGTATTTCACAGACATAGAACAAACACTTCAAAAATTTATATGGAATCATAAACGAGCCCGAATAGCAGCTGCTCTTTTGAGAAAGAAGAACAAAGTAGGAGGGATCACAATACCTGATATCAAACTGTATTACAAGGCCACTGTAATCAAAACAGCCTGGTACTGGCATAAAAACAGGCACATAGACCAATGGAACAGAACAGAGAGCCCAGAAATCAACCCAACCCTCTACAGTCAATTAATATTCGACAAAGGGGGCAGTAACATAAAATGGAGTAAAGATAGCCTCTTCAGCAAATGGTGTTGGGAGAACTGGACAGCTACGTGCAAAAAAATGAAACTTGAGCACCAACTTACACCATACACCAAAATAAATTCAAGGTGGATAAAAGACTTAAATATAAGCCATGACACCATTAAAGTCCTAGAGGAGAACATTGGCAAGAAAATCTCAGATATTCCACGCAGCAACATTTTTACGGATATGTGCCCTAGAGCAAGGAATATAAAGGAAAGAATAAACAAATGGGATCTCATCAAAATAAAAAGCTTCTGCATGGCTAAAGAAAACAGTATTAAATTAAAAAGACAACCAACTGTATGGGAAAACATATTTGCCAATGATACCTCAGACAAAGGTTTAATCTCCAAAATATACAAAGAACTTACACGACTCCACTCTAGGAAGACATCGAACCCAATTAAAAAATGGGAAAAGGACTTGAACAGACACTTCTCTAAAGAGGACATACAGAATATCCAGAGACACATGAAGAGATGCTCAATATCGTTAGCTATCAGAGAGATGCAAATTAAAACCACAATGAGATACCACTTTACACCAGTCAGGATGGCTATAATAGACAAAGCAACAAACAACAAATGTTGGATAGGGTGTGGGGAAAAGGGGACCTTAGTTCACTGTTGGTGGGATTGCAGACTGGTACAACCATTATGGAAAACAGTATGGAATTTTCTCAGAAAAATAAAAATTGACCTGCCTTTTGACCCAGCAATTCCACTGCTAGGATTATACCCCAAGAATCCTAAAACATCAATTTCAAAGAACCTATGCACCACAATGTTCATAGCAGCACAATTGACAATAGCCAAGAGTTGGAAGCAACCTAGGTGCCCATCAGTAAATTAATGGATCCAAAAATTGTGGTACATATACACCATGGAATTTTATGCAGCAGAGAGAAAGAAGGAGCTACTACCTGTTGCAACAACATGGATGGAACTGGAAAGCATTATGCTGAGTGAAATAGGCCAGGCATTGAAGGACAAATACCATATGATCTCACCTTTGACAGGAAGCTAAAGAATAAAACAAACAAGCAAACAGAATAAAAACAAAGACGCTGAAATAGAGAACAAGTGGGCAGCGACCAGAGGGGAGAGGGAAGGGAACTTAAGGGGAAAAAGGGGGAGGGATTTTGAGGAACAAGTATGAAAGACACAGAGATGAGGACTGGGGGGGGGGGGGGGGGAAGGGGGGGGAGGGGGGAGACCGGGCGGGGGGGGGGGGGGGAAGAGAAAAAAAATGTACTTGAAAAGTAACTAAATAAAATTTTTTAAAAAAAGAAAATTTAGAGAGATTTTTAATATGTACTACACTTGATCTTAACCAAAAAGCCAAGAAGCAATAAAAATTTTAATATGTACAGGGCTTCTTGGAATAATGTTGGGGAGAGTGGGTGAGCCATGTGCATTAATAATGGCTGAAGCCGGCTTTTTTTTTCACAGTAATATATATATCCTTGGTTTGTTATCTGGGATGCTGTTATGACAAACCTTAAAATACGAACATATGGTGATGGCTTTGGCATGGGGCTGTGGGCCAAAGCTGCAAAAAACCTGAGGTAACTGCTCAGGGAAGCCAGATATACCTTAAGGAGGGGAACTAGAGGAGCCATTATGCTTTCTTTTCCACTTTTAGAAGTGTTTTCAAATTTCCATGATATAAATTTAAAAAATAATAATCCATGTATATTTGTTATGAGAGACTTCCAGTTTCACCTCTGACACATAAAGAGCTTGGAAGATAACACTCCCATCCTCACAAGACAAAAGGTGGACTATTGAAAAATCAATGGCTTTTCTTGTGCTCCTGAGAGAACTAAAGATGCAGGGTAAACTACCTCCTTGACATCTGGAAAGAAATAGATCTAGAGAGTCAGAGCCAATATACACTTACCTGGAGCAGAAGCTGGTGGAGCTATAAGCAGGTAGGAAGACCTAAAGAATAATTTTGATGAAGTGTTATTGGCTCAGTGTAGGCTGGTTTAAGAATGAGAAGTGCTGCAGACTCAGGATTTGGGGCTGCAAACTCACGGGGCCCCACAATTTCATATGCTTTTCCTTCAGGAACCCCAATAGTTTCTCACAGTAAAGATTAGAAAAAGACCTCCTCATGACTAGGGCAGGGGAAAGGAAGATTAATCAATGCAAAATATAGCAAGTGTCTTTCTAGGGGAAAAGGCTTTGCCAGAGCCTTCTGCCCACTAAGAGAAGGGCATTTTCCCCCATCCCAAGCTTCCCCAAACTTCCTATCTCTTGACAGGAAGAATCAGGTGAATCCACAGTTAAGAAAAGTCAGGGGTTCAAGGAAATAGGTTGAGAACATGGCAGCCAAGGAAGGAAGTAGGAAACAAGCAGAGAAAAAATGTCTCACTATGGGAGAAACAGTTATGAAGGTCAGCACAGAGACACATGCCAACTGTCATAAGAGACTTAGATTTACACATGATTTTAGAATGCATGCACACACACAAACACACACTCCTTAGAACCACACCAACAGGACTCCAGTATAATAATAGTGGAAGAGCTATATGACATATAATCTCCCTAAGAAGAAGTACTTAGGAGAAGCCAAAGTGAAAATGAGAGATAAAAACAAGGACACTAGAGGAATTTTAAGCCTCTGCACCTATAACCACTGCAACACTAGACACAGCTCAACTCCTAGACAGATTAACATAAATCCTCACACTAAAGCCTATTTACTGAAATTTCTATTACCCAATACAGAATGTCAGGCCTTCAACAAAAATTAAAAGTCATGATAAAAGCAAAGAAAAATACTCTATGAGGAGACAAAGCAAGATCAGGATCAGACCCAGGTATGACATAGAAGTTGAAATTATTAGACAGGGAATTTAAAAGACTATAATTAATATGTTAAGGGCTGTAATAGAAAGAGTAGACAACATATAAGAGTAGATTGATTATGCAACCAGAGAGATGTAACTGTAAGACACAATCAAAATGAAGTATAGAAATAAAAAATACTCTTATCAGAAATGGAGAATGCCTTAGGGGCTCTTCCATATTTTTGAATGGCTCAGTACAGCAAGGAAAGAGTCATGGAGATTGAAGACAGGTCAATTGAAATTTCACAAACCGATAATCAAAGAGATGAAAGAATTTATTTTAAAGACAGAATATCAAAGACCTTTGGGACAATATCAAAAGGTGTCATAAATATGTATTTGAAATATCTAAAGGAGAATAAGAGAGCAGAGGAAATATTTGAAGTAATCATGGCCAAGAACTTTTCCCCATTAATGTTAGACCCCAATCCACAAATAAAACAATCTGAGAGAAAACCAGGCAAAATAAATAACAATAAAAATATACCCAGGCACATCCTATTCAAATGTAGAAAACCAAAGATAAAAAGAAAATCATGAGAGAATTCAGAGGAAAAATGCATCTTATCTGTAGCAGAACAAAGGTAAGAATTATTTTACAGAAGATAAGAATCTGCTCACCTGAATCCATGCTGGCCAGGATGGAAGTAGTAAAATATTTTAAATTTCAGAAGAAAAAAACCCCAACTTAGAATTTTATATCCAGCAAAGTTAGCCTTCAAAAATTGAAGCAGAGGAGACTTCCGCCAAGATGGAGGCATAGGTGGAGATGCCGTACTTTCTCACACAACCAAGTTTAGAGACAACTAAATATTAGCAACATAAAACACAGCCAGAACACAGAAAACTGAACTTTTCGAAAGTCTGATAACAAATTCTTCAGCCTGACTGGTAAGAGGGGCGAAACCAGAAGCTGGCAGAGTGGGATTGCACAGGAAAATTCAGTCAGATGGACTCAGGCGCGTGGAATCCAGGCGCAGGGTAGGAGCTGGTGGCCAACTCAGCAAGTGACCACGGGGAAACAGCGAGGGAGCAGGGCTACGGGTTGACTGTGGTCGCACATTCGTGTGTGGATAGACAAGCGAGGGAGTGGACGAGAGCCAGCAGCCCCAGTGGCGAGTGGCAGCAGAGGGCACCACCATTTCCCCACTCTGACCCCGCCTCCACATACAGCATCATAACCCAGTGACCCAAGTGGCCCTGCCTTGGAGAACAACCTAAGGCTCTGCTCTTCACCCAGCTTCGAGAAACAGCAGAGGAGGCCGCCATTTCCCCACTCTGACCATGCCCCCACATACAGCATCACAACCCAGCAACCTGGGAATCCAAGGCTCTGCTCCTCATATTTAATGGGCGCGAACAGACCAAAAATGGCTCAAGAAGATCTCAAAGCCCCAGAGCCTATAAATCTAAGCAATGAAGAAATAGCAAAACTCTCAGATGCGCAGTTTAAAACACTGGTAATCAGGATCCTCACAGAACTGGTTGATTATTGCCACAAATTAGACAAACATATGAAGGCCAAACTAATTGAAATGAATGGAATTGCACAGGAAACCAATAACGATGAAAAGGAAACTGGGACTCAAATCAATGGAGTGGACCAGAAGAAAGCAAATAATGGCCAAACAGAAAAGAGTCAAGAAGCAAGAATTCAAAAAAATATGAGGAGAGTCTTAGGAACCTCCAGGACATCTTTAAACGCTCCAACATCTGAATTATAGGGGTACCAGAAGGGGGAAAGGCACAGCCACCAGTGGAAAACTTATTTGAACAAATAATAAAGGAGAATGTCCCCAATCTGGCAAAGGAAATAGACTTTCAGGAAATCCAGGAAGCTCAGAGAGTCCCAAAGAAGTTGTACCCAAGAAGAAACACACCAAGGCACATCCTCATTACATTAGCCAAGATTAAATGAAGGAGATAATTCTAGAAGCAGCAAGAGCTAAGGGGACAGTCACCTACAAAGGAGTTCCCATCAGACTGCCAGCAGATTTCTCAAAAGAGACCTTATAGGCAAGAAGGGGCTGGAAATAAGTATTCCAAGTCATGAAATCCAAAGACCTACAACCAAGAGTGCTCTATCCAGCAAAGCTTTCATTTAGAATGGAAGGACAGATAAAGTGCTTCTCAGATAAGATCAATTTCAAGGAGTTCATCATCACCAAGCCCTTACTATATGAAATGTTAAAGGGACTTATCTAAGAAAAAGAAGTTAAAACAACATGAACAGTGAAAGGACAGCAAACTCACAGTTATTAACAACCACACCTAAAACAAAAGCAAACTAAAAGGACAGCTAGATCAGGAGTGGAAACATAGAAATGAAGATGTCATGGAGGGTTAGCAACAGGGGAGTTGGAGGAGGAGAAGGGGGGAGAAGGTACAGAAAATAAGTAGCATAGACGGTAGGTAGAAAATAGATAGGGATTGGAGGAACAAATAGGAAGGACACAGGGACGAGAACTAAGGGGGGTGGAAATGGGAGGGAGGTGGGGAGCATGGGGTGGGGGGCTTGGATGGGAGAAATAGACAAAAAACTGTACTTGAAAAATAACTAAATAAAATTTTAAAAAATAAAAATAATAAAAAAAGATAATAGGTGGAGGGCAAGAATAGTATGGGAAATATAGAATGTAAAGAACTTGAGACATATGGTCATAAACTAAAGGGGGGAATGGTGGGGGTGGGGGGTGCAGGGTGGAAGGGAATGAAGGGGGAATAGAACAACTATAATGGCATAATCAATAAAATAAAAATAAAAAAAATAACCACCCAAGAGAAAGACAATAGGCCCTGGGCACCACAGGCTCCTACAAGCCCTGGGCCTACCAGTGCTCAGCATCAGCCTTGTCCATCTTCCTTCACAACCAAGGGTTGCCACACAGCTCACTTTTGAGCCTGAAATGGAGAGCTCTTAATACTGACCCCTCAACCACAGATGTAAAACTGGGACAGTCCCAGGCAGACCAGGATGTATAGTCACCCTGCCTCTCACAACCTCTACTCTTTTCCACATGCATGAGATAAATAGCTCAATTTTTTCCTCAAATGGGTAGCCAACTATACTTTTTTACAAACTTATTTTTAATTTATTTGAAAGGCAATTTAAAATTATTTTATACTAAAATCCAATACTCCCATGGGTCTAACTGAGGGGTTCATATTCTGTTCAATAGAATGGTTGCCTTTTCCTCTGTCATCATAAATAGCACCCTGCTTTGATAATAAAGCTAATATTACTTTCAGTCAAAAGTGAGATATATGTAAACATGGCTCAACTCCTTGTATAATCACATCAAGATTACAACTAAACTATAGAACAACCATCACTCAGAACTATCAGAAATCAAGTTGAATCAAACAACTACGGAATTAAAGAAATCACATCCATCCAGACTAGTAGGAGGGGTGGAGAGGTAGAGATGCAGAATGGTCTGGTCCCACACACATGTGTGGTGGATAAAAAAATGGCAGAGATATCTCAGGAGCAAGGGGTCCCAGTCCCCCACCAGGTCCCTACAGCCCAGTGTTATAGTGACAGGAAAATGTGTCCCCATAACTTCCGGCTGTAAAAACCAATAGGGATTGAGTTGGTGGAAGAAACTGCTGGATTCCCAAGTAGTTCATCTTAAAGGGTCCACACATGGTCTTATTCAGACACACTCCCTTTTAGCTCCAGCACCAGGATAGCAGATTAAAAGGCACAATTGGCATAAGGGGAGGAACTGAAGTATCTGGCAGCAGAGTGAGAGAGCTTGAGAACATCTTATTCCCAGACAGAATTGTGGGCAGAGACCATTGTTTCTCTTCTGAGCCCTACCTCCACAGAGCCCCAAAGCTGGCAAGTGGGTGCCATATCTGAGACTACATCAACTTAGCTCTCACTGTTTGCCCCTCCCTGGTGATTCCATAAGGCTCTGTCCCACCCATCTTATGGGAATACCCAAGCTGTTAATGATGGAATTTCCATATGAACAACTTGTCTTGGCTCATACTTCAGATATTCCTAAATCCTCTCAAACATCTGGCGTCAGAGAGCTCCCAGACCTCTTATCTCTTGCATGTGGTCCTACACCCAGCACTATCCACAACTGGCCTCAGTTCACAGCTTGGTATTGCTTGGGCACTTCCAAGCCCAGCACAAGTAGCAGTCATCTGCAGATCACTTTATAGCTTATGCCAACTGATCCCAGATAGAACACAAGCAGTGGCTGACCTTGGCCTGCACCACCTGGTAAGCACCAGAACCTGCACATCCAGCGGACAGCTACAGACCATGTTGCATCACCACTACCAACCACCACTACAAACAACACACTCAGGAAGTGGACTCAATGGGCTCCAGAACCCTGCTGAAGTGAATCCTGCTCTGTGGAATGGGCAGCTGATCCTTCACAGAGGATGGAGGTTGGTGGTCAGTGGTCATAGCTTGTCCTTGCAGTTGGCTGGTCAGGGTAAATCCCCCCTATTTATCTTCCAACAGCAACCAAGGCTCAACTACAAGAGGAGGGTGTACTCAGTCAAAAGAGGATGCACTTCAAGTACTCAGCTTGGGTGATGCTGTACCACTGGATTCTATAAGACTCTACTACATTAGGCCACACTACCAAGATATGAAGTCATAGCAGCTGTACAAAACACATATAAACAAACACAAGGAGGCTACTGAAATGAGTAGACAAAGAAATAAGCCCAAATAAAAGAACAGAACAAAACTCCAGAAAAAAGAAATAAATAAAAGGGAGACAAGCAGTCTATCAGATGCTGAGTTCAAAGAAGTGTTTACAAGGATGCTCAGTGAACTTAGTGAGTACCTCAACAGCATAAAAAATACCCAGTCATAGATGAAGTATACACTAATTTAAAGAACAATGTATAGAAAATCAACAGTAGAGTGGATGAAGCAAACAATCAAATCAATGATTTGGAACATAAGGAAGCATTAAAAAAAAACGACCATCAGATCAACAAGAAGGAAAAATAATCCAGAAACATAAGGACAAGTTTAGGAACCTCTGGGAAAACTTCAGGCATACCAACATTCATATTATAGGGGTGCCATAAAGAGGAAAGAAAGAGCGAGAAACTGGATATCTATTTGAAAAACTAATGAAAGAAAATTCCCCCAATTTGGTGAAGGAAATATACATGCAAGTCCAGGAAGCACAGAGACTCCCATTATGATGGACACAAAGAGGCCCACATCAAGACACATCATAATAGAAATGCCAAAGGTTAAAGATAGAGAATCTAAAAAGCAGCAAGAGAAAAGCAGTTAGCTACCTGCCATTGAGTTCCCATAAGACTGTCAGATGATTTCTCAAAAGAAACTTTGCAGGCTAGAAGGGATTAGAAAGAAATATTCAAAGTCATGAAAAGCAGGGACCTATAGCCAAAATTGTTCAACCCAGCAAAACTATCATGTAGAATCAAAAGGTAGACAAAGAGCTCCCCAGACAAGAAAAAGCCAAAGGAGTTTATCATTACCAAACCATTATTATACAAAATGTCAAAAGGACTTAAGAAAAAAAAGATCAGTACAATGAACAATAAAATGGCAATAAATACATACCTATCAACAAATGAATCAATAAAGCAAACTAAGAAAACAAGAAGAAGAGACAGAATTATGGGTAGATAAGTGTTTTGATGGTTGCCAGATGAGAGGGGAGTATTTGGGGGGCTGAGTGTAGAGGTAAGGAGATTAAGAAGTACAAATGGGTAGTTACAGAATAGACATGGGGATATAAATTATAGTGTAGGACATGGAGTAGCCAAAGGAATTACATGCATGACCCATGGACATGAACAGAATTATGGGGATTTCCTGAGGAAGTTGGAGGTGCTGGGTGAAAGGGGGCAAAGGAGGAAAAAGTGGGACAATTGTGATAGCATAATCAATAAAATATTTAAAAAATAATGATATAGCTAATATCAGGTCAAATTAAGTTTGACTACATTACAAAATCCTGGTAACAGTTGCTTAACTAGAGTTAGCTATTCTCGTGTAACCAGACCTGGGTAGTCTGGGTCAGGCATGGCAAGCCCAAGATGGCACCTGGGACTCAGAATCTTTCTTGCTTTCAGCACTGCCTCTTGTTACATATTGCTTTCACCTCACGGTTGCCAGATGGTTCATCACCTCTAGGCATCATATCAGAGACAGAGTAAAGAAAGGGAGAAATAGGGCTAAGGAAAAAGCTATATCTAAGCTGAATGTATCTCCTTTTTGTCAGGAAAACTATACTTCTCCCAAAAGTCTTATATGACAAAGTTTACCTAAATCTTATTGGACAAAACTGTCACAGGGCCTCTTCAAGAGCAAAGCAGCCTAGGAAAATGAGAATTTTACCACCCTAAGTAAATTCAGCTTCATGTTAATAAACAAGAGGAAAGAATGGATATCGGGTAGACCACTAACAACATGTGGCACAAAAAAATTGTAATATTTTTATATCTGTGTAAAAGTCCCCTCTCTCTTTTTAGCATCTAGGGTACTCAAGTACATGTATGGTTCCATAAGAACTCTAAAATCACATAGTTAATTTTCATGAAGAGATTAGTTGAGATTTTTATTGTTATTTATAGAATTTAAAAATGAAGTTTGGGAATATTTTCCTGTTTATTAAAATTTCTTCTAACTCATCCAGTAATATTTTATAGATTTTTTCTATGTAGATCTTCCACTGTTATATTGAATTTATTTCTACAGATATCAAAGTTTTGCTGTTGTTATTTATAACTTTTTCTATTACAGCTATGTAATTGGTAATTGTCATGGAAGAGGACCCTTGTGTTTTTACATTCATCTTGGGTCTGTCAATGTGACTGAGTTACTTAATTGAAACTAATAGTCTGTCACTTGATGCTCTTAGACTTTTTGAATAGAAACCATGTCATCTGAAAATCACATTGTTATTTCTTCCTTCTTGATGTCTATACTTCTTTTTATTTGTTAAATATATTGGCTAAAACCTCCAGCATAGGGTTGAATAAAAGTAGTAACAGGCCACTGTTTGATTTCTGATTTAATCAGTTTCTAATAGCTGCTATAAATTTTTATTAGATACCACAGGTTTAGGCTGTTTCCTTGTATGACTAATCTTTTAAACCATGCTGATTCTTTTATTATAAATAAGTATCCAGTTGAAAATAATATACATTTTGACTTTTAATATTGTATTACATTGGAAGCATGACAGACATTTTTCTATTTTTGAAACATTCTAAATTCCTTGCATAATTTATAGTCATATACCACTTCTCAGAATAAGAATACAATCTGAGAAATGCATCATTAGGCAATTTCATCATTGTATAAACATCATAAAGTGGACCATAAACCTAGTAAGAAGCATTCTTATAAGACAAAGGCAGAGGGTGTTTTGAGACAGAAGAGGAGAAAACTCAGACACAGAGGAGAAGGTGTTGTGAAGATGAGGCAGATGTTGGAGGGATGTGGCCACAAGCCAAGGAAGCTGAGGATTGCCTACAACCACTAGAAGCTGGAAGAGGCAGGAAGTATCCTCCTTTGCAGCCCCCAGAGGGAGTACAGTCCTGCCTACACCTTGGTTTCAGAATTCTGGCATCCAAACTGTGACAGAATATTTCTTTTGTGAATCACCAAATTTTTGGTGAGAGACACAAAAAAACTAACAAAATTATCTTTTGATTTTTAATTATCAACCAAACAACTCATTTTCCCCCCTAAGTTTTATTACCTTCTCCTTTTGGTTTCATAGTCTTTTGAATTTTTACCTATATTTTATTTTTAGATTTAAAAAAGTTTAAAAGGTCAAGCTAAACCTCATCCTCCAAAGTGTGTGTGTGTGTGTGTGTGTGTGTGTGTGTGTGTGTGTGTTTCTGTGTAAAAATTGGAAAGTGTGAAACTTGGAATTGACAAGGTCACTGAATTTCTTTGTTGCTCTAAACATGACACATAGCTTACCAAATTCTCCATAATAATAAAAAACTGAGTAAATTTTCTACAAATTGATGACCAAAACCAAGTTTTTCTTTTTTTATTTAATTGTTGTTCAAGTACAGTTTTCTGTATTTTACTCCCATCCCAACCAACACCCCCACCCCTGCCCCTCCCATTTCCATCCTGCCCTAGTTTTTGTCCATGTGTCCTTTATACTTTTTCCTGTAAACCCTTCCCCTCTTACCCTAAAATTCCCTCTTCTCTCGCCTCTGGTCACTGTCAGCCTGTTCTCTATTTCAGTGTCTTTGTTTATATTTTGCTTGCTTGTTTGTTTTGTTGTTTAGGCTCCCATTAAAGGTGAGATCATATGGTATTTGTCTTCTACCACTTGGCTTATTTCACTTAAACATAATGCTTTCCAGTTCCATTCATGCTGTTGCAAAGAGTAGGAGCTCCTTTTTTTCTACTGCAAAGAATTCCATTGTACAACTGCACCGTGGGTTTTTGATCTGTTCATTTACTGATGGTCACCTAGGTTGCATACAGCACTTGGCTATTGTAAATTGTGCTGCTTTGAACATTGGGTGCATGCATTTTTTGGATTGATGTTTCAGGGTCCTTAGGATATAATCCTAGCAGTGGAATTGCTGGGTCAAAAGGCATATTTATTTTTAGTTTTCTGAGAAAATTGAATACTATTTTCCATAGTGGTTGTACCAGTCTGCAATCCCACCAGAAGTGCACTAGGGTTCAATATTCTCCACAACCTCTCCAACAATTGCTGTTTGTTGCTTTGTTTATGATGGCCATTCTGACTGGTTTAAAGTGGTATCTCATTGTGGTTTTAATTTGCCTTCCTCTGAGAGCTAGAGATACTGAGCATCGTTAATTTCTTCTGATGCTCAGAACATCTTGTTTCTGCCCTCTTTGTTGAATATGAGTTGACTATACAAACTTGGGCTTATTTCTGGGCTCTCTGTTCTGTTCTGTTGGTCTATGTGTCTGTTTGTATGGCAATACCTGACTATTTTGGTTACTGTGGCCTTGTAATACAGTTTGGTATCAAGTATTGTGATCCCTCCTACTTTGCCCTTCTTTCTCAAAACTGCAGCAGGTACTTGGGGTTGTTTATGGTTCCATATAAATTTTTGACGTGTTTGTTCTATGTCTGTGAAATATGCCATTGGTACTTTAATAGGTATTGCATTGAATCTGTAAGTTGCTTTGGGTAGTACAGACATTTTGATGATGTTAATTCTTCCAATGCATGAACATGGTATATGTTTCCATTTGTTTGTGTCTTCCTTGATTTCTTTCTTCAGTGTTGTATAGTTTTCTGAGTAAAGGTCTTTTACCTCTTTGGTTAGGTTTATTCCTAGGTATTTTATTTTTCTTTTTGCTACATCAAATGGGATTCTTTTATCTTGATTTCTGCTTCTGATGTTTCATTGTTGGTACACAAAAATGCCTTAATTTTTGGATATTGACTTTGTATCCCACTGTTTTGCCAAATTCATTTATTAGGTCGAGCAGTTTTTTTTTGGACAAGTCTATAGGATGTTCCATGTACACTATCGTGTCATCTACAAATAATAACAGTTTTGTTTCCTTTCTGATTTGGATGCCTTTGATTTCTTTTTCTTGTCTGATTGCTGTGGTTAAAAGTTCCAATGCTATGTTGAATACAAGTGGTGAAAGTGGAAAACCTTGTCTTGTTCCTGGTCTTAATGGAAAAGATCTTAGTTTTTGCTCATTGAGTATGATGTTGGCTGTAGGTGTCTCATATATGGACTTTATTATGTTGAGGAATGCTCCCTCTATTCCCAATTTGCTGAGTGTTTTTATCATAAATGGGTGCTGTGCCTGATCAAATGTTTTTTCTCATCTATTGATATGATAATGTGATTTGTCTTTGTTTTTGTTTATGTGATGTATTACATTTACTGATTTGTGAATATTGAACCATTCTTGCAACCCTGGGATGAATCTTACTTGGTTCTAATATATGATCTTTTTAATGTATTGTTGGATGCAGTCTGCCAATATTTTGTTGAGGATTTTAGCATCTATGTTCATAAGAAATACTGGCCTAAAGTTTTCTTTCTTTGTTGTGTCTTTATTTTGTTTTTGGATTAGGATGAAGCTGGCTTCATAAAAAGAGTTTGGGGTTCTTCCATCATTTTTGGATTTTTTGATATAGTCTGTGAAGAATAGGGGTTAGCTCTTCCTTAAATGCTTTGTAGAATTCTCCTGTGAAACCATCTGGTCCAGGGCTTTTGTGTGTTGGGAGTATTTTGATTACTGCTTCAATTTCATCTGCTGTATTGGTATGTTCAGGCTTTCTGCTTGTTCTTCATCAAGTTTTGGAAGTTTATATTTTTTTAGAAATTTGTTCATTTCACCTAAGTTTTCAAATATCTTGGCATACAGTTCTTCATAGTAATTTCTCACAATCGCTTGTATTTTTGTGGTGTCAGTTGTAATCTCTCCTCTTTCATTTCTGATTGTGTTTATTTGGGTCCTCTCTCTTCTTTTCTTGATGAACCTGCTTAAAGGCTTGTCGATTTTGTTTATCTTTTCAAAGAACCAGCTCCTGGATTCATTGATCTTTAGAATTGGGCTTTTAGTCTCTATGTCATTTAATTATGCCCTGATCTTGGTTATTTCCTTCCTTCTCCTAGCTCTGGGCTGTCTTTGTTGTTGTTCCTCAAGTTCTTGTAGGCATAAGGTTAGGTTGTTTGTTTGAAATGTTTCTATCTTTTTTAGGTAGGCCTGTATTGCTATGAACTTCCCTCTCAGGATTGCCTTTGCTGTGTTCCATAAGTTTTGGACTGTTCTGTATTCATTTTCATTTGTTTCCAGCACGTTTTTCATTTCTTTTTTTGACTCATTCTTAACCCAATCACTGTTTAATAGCATGCTTTTCAATCTTCATGATTTTGAGTGTTTGGGGGCTGTTTCCTTGAGATTGATTTCTAGTTTCAGTCCCTTATAGTTGGAAAAAAAGTGCTTGATATGATTTCAATTTTCCTGAATGTATTGAAGCTTGTTTTGTGTCCTAACATGTGGTTCATCTTTGAAAATGTTTTATGTGCATTTGAAAAGAATGTGTATTATTTGGTATGTAAGGCGCTATATATGTATTAGTTAAGTTGATTTCATGTAAGACATTGTTAAATGCTGCAATATCTTTGTTGATACTTTGTCTGGAATATCTGTCCATTTTTGACAGTGGGGTGTTAAATTTTCCTACTATAATTGTGTTGCTGTTAATATCTTTTTTGAAGTCCTCCAAGATTTTATGTATTTGAGTGTTCCTATGTTGGGTGCATATACATTTACAATGTTTATGTCTTCTTGATAGATTCTTCCCTTGAGTACTAGGAAGTGACTTTCTTAGTCTCTTTTTATGGCCCTGTTTTGAATTCCATTTTCTCTCATATGAGTATTGCTACCCTGGCTTTTTTCCCTGTCCATTTGCTTAGAAAATTTGTTTCCAGACCTTTACTTTCAGTCTGTGTAGGTCTTTTGTCCTGAGGTAGGACTCTTGTAGGCAGCATATGTGTGGGTCATGCTTTCTTGCCCATTCAGCTATTCCATGTCTTTTGATTGGAGCATTTAATCCAGTTATATTTAAGGTTATTATTGATAGGTACTTATTCCTTGTCATTTTCTTACCTGTGTTCCTCTCTCTATCTCTTTTCCTTCCCTTCCTTAAAGCACTTCCTTTAGCATGTCTTGCATAGCTGGTTTGGTGGAGGTGTATTCTTTTAGACTTCTTTTGTCTGAGAAGCTCCTTATTTGGCCTTCTATCTTTTTTTTTTTTTAATTTTATTTAGTTACTTTTCAAGTACATTTTTTTCCCTTCCCCCCCGCCCGGTCTCCCCCCTCCCTCCCATTCCCCCCCCCCCCAGTCCTCATCTCTGTGTCTTTCATACTTGTTCCTCAAAATCCCTCCCCCTTTTTCCCCTTAAGTTCCCTTCCCTCTCCCCTCTGGTCGCTGCCCACTTGTTCTCTATTTCAGCGTCTTTGTTTTTATTCTGTTTGCTTGTTTGTTTTATTCTTTAGCTTCCTGTCAAAGGTGAGATCATATGGTATTTGTCCTTCAATGCCTGGCCTATTTCACTCAGCATAATGCTTTCCAGTTCCATCCATGTTGTTGCAACAGGTAGTAGCTCCTTCTTTCTCTCTGCTGCATAAAATTCCATGGTGTATATGTACCACAATTTTTGGATCCATTCATTTACTGATGGGCACCTAGGTTGCTTCCAACTCTTGGCTATTGTCAATTGTGCTGCTATGAACATTGTGGTGCATAGGTTCTTTGAAATTGATGTTTTAGGATTCTTGGGGTATAATCCTAGCAGTGGAATTGCTGGGTCAAAAGGCAGGTCCATTTTTATTTTTCTGAGAAAATTCCATACTGTTTTCCATAATGGTTGTACCAGTCTACAATCCCACCAACAGTGAACTAAGGCCCCCTTTTCCCCACAACCTCTCCAACATTTGTTGTTTGTTGCTTTGTTTATGATAGCCATCCTGACTGGTGTAAAGTGGTATCTCATTGTGGTTTTAATTTGCATCTCTCTGATAGCTAACGATATTGAGCATCTCTTCATGTGTCTCTGAATGTTCTGTATGTCCTCCTTGGAGAAGTGTTTGTTCAAGTCCTTTTCCCATTTTTTAATTGGGTTGGGTGTCTTCTTAGAGTGGAGTTGTGTAAGTTCTTTGTATATTTTGGAGATTAAACTTTTGTCTGAGGTATCATTGGCAAATATGTTTTCCCACACAGTTGGTTGTCTTTTTAATTTAATACTGTTTTCTTTAGCCCTGCAGAAGCTTTTTATTTTGATGAGATCCCATTTGTTTATTCTTTCCTTTATATTCCTTGCTCTAGGGCACATATCCGTAAAAATGTTGCTGCGTGGAATATCTGAGATTTTCTTGCCAATGTTCTCCTCTAGGACTTTAATGGTGTCATGGCTTATATTTAAGTCTTTTATCCACCTTGAATTTATTTTGGTGTATGGTGTAAGTTGGTGCTCAAGTTTCATTTTTTTGCACGTAGCTGTCCAGTTCTCCCAACACCATTTGCTGAAGAGGCTATCTTTACTCCATTTTATGTTACTGCCCCCTTTGTCGAATATTAATTGACTGTAGAGGGTTGGGTTGATTTCTGGGCTCTCTGTTCTGTTCCATTTGTCTATGTGCCTGTTTTTATGCCAGTACCAGGCTGTTTTGATTACAGTGGCCTTGTAATACAGTTTGATATCAGGTATTGTGATCCCTCCTACTTTGTTCTTCTTTCTCAAAAGAGCAGCTGCTATTCGGGCTCGTTTATGATTCCATATAAATTTTTGAAGTGTTTGTTCTATGTCTGTGAAATACGCCATTGGTACTTTAATAGGTATTGCATTGAATCTGTATATTGCTTTGGGTAGTATGGACATTTTGATGATGTTAATTCTTCCAATCCATGAACACGGTATATGTTTCCATTTGTTTGTGTCTTCCTTGATTTCTTTCTTCAGTGCTGTGTAGTTTTCTGCATACAGGTCTTTTACCTCTTTGGTTAGGTTTATTCCCAGATATTTTATTTTTCTTTTTGCTATATCGAATGGGATTTTTTCCTTGATTTCTGCTTCTGCTGATTCATTGTTTGTATACAAAAATGCCTTTGATTTCTGGATATTGACTTTGTATCCTGCTGTTTTGCCAAACTCATTAATTAGTTTGAGCAGTTTTTGGGTAGAGTCTATAGGATTTTCCATGTACACTATCATGTCATCTGCAAAGAGTGACAATTTTGTTTCCTCCTTTCCTATTTGGATGCCTTTTATTTCCTTTTCCTGCCTGATCGCTGTGGCCAAAACTTCTAATACTATATTGAATAGAAGTGGTGAAAGTGGACATCCTTGTCTTGTTCCTGATCTTAGTGGAAAAGCTTTTAGTTTTTGTCCATTGAGTATGATATTGGCTGTAGGTTTCTCATAAATGGCCTTTATTATATTGAGGAATGTTCCCTCTATTCCCATTTTGCTGAGTGTTTTTATCATAAATGGGTGTTGTACCTTATCGAAAGCTTTTTCTGCGTCTATTGATATGATCATGTGGTTTTTGTCTTTGCTTTTGTTTATGTGATGAATTACATTTACTGTTTTGCGAATGTTGAACCACCCTTGCATCCCTGGGATGAATCCCACTTGGTCAGGGTGTATAATCTTTTGGATATATTGTTGGATGCGATTTGCTAATATTTTGTTGAGGATTTTAGCGTCTATGTTCATCAGCGATATTGGCCTGTAGTTTTCTTTCTTTGTTGTATCTCTATCTGGTTTTGGAATTAGGATGATGCTGGCTTCATAAAAGGAGTTAGGGAGTTTTCCATCCTTTTGGATTTTTTGGAATAGTCTGTGAAGAATGGGGGTTAGCTCTTCCTTAAATGCTTTGTAGAATTCTCCTGTGAATCCATCTGGTCCAGGGCTTTTGTGTGATGGGAGTTTTTTGATTACTGCTTCAATTTCTTTTGCTGTTATTGGTCTATTCAGGTGTTCTACTTCTTTTTCATTGAGTTTTGGGAGATTACATTTTTCTAGAAATGTGTCTATTTCCCCTAGGTTCTCAAATTTCTTGGCATACAGTTCTTCATAGTAATTTCTTACAATCCTCTCTATTTCTGTGGTATCAGTTGTAATCTGTCCTCTTTCATTTCTGATTGTGTTTATTTGTGTCCGTTCCCTTCTTTTCTTGATGAGCCTACTTAAAGGCTTGTCTATTTTGTTTATTTTTTCAAAGAACCAACTCCTGGATTCATTGATCTTTAGAATTGTACTTTTAGTCTCTATGTCATTTAGTTCTGCTCTGATCTTAGTTATTTCCTTCCTTCTACTTGCTTTGGGCTGTTTTTGTTGTTGTTCCTCGAGTTCTTGCAGGCGTAGAGTAAGTTCATTTGTTTGAAATGTTTCTGTTTTCTTTAGGTAGGCCTGTATTGCTATAAACTTCCCTCTCAGGACTGCCTTGGCTCTATCCCATAAGTTTTGGGTTGTTGTGAGATCATTTTCATTTGTTTCCAGAAACTTTTTGATTTCTTCCCTAATTTCATTCTTGACCCATTCATTGTTTAATAGCATACCGTTCAGTCTCCATGATTTTGGGTGTTTTGGGTTTTTTCCTTTGGGGTTGGTTTCCAGTTTCAGTCCCTTATGGTCAGAGAAAATGCTTGGTATGATTTCAATATTCTTGAATTTGTTGAGGCTTGTTTTGTGTCCTATCATGTGATCTATCTTTGAGAATGTCCCATGTGCATTTGAAAAGAATGTGTATTTAGCTTCTTTGGGGTGAAGAGCTCTGTATATATCAGTTAGGTCCATTTCATCAAGGGTGTTGTTTAATGCCACAATGTCTTTGTTGATATTTTGTTTGGAAGATCTGTCCATTTTTGATAGTGGGGTGTTAAAATCCCCCACTATAATTGTGTTGCTGTCTATATCTTTCTTGAATTCCTCTAGGATTTTCCTTATATATTTTGGTGCTCCTATGTTGGGTGCATATATATTTATGATGTTAATGTCTTCTTGGTCGATTCTTCCCTTGAGTATTATGAAGTGACCTTCTGGGTCACTCTTAATGGCTCTTTTTTTGAAGTCTATTTTGTCTGATATGAGAATTGCTACCCCAGCTTTTTTTTCTTGTCCGTTTGCTTGGAAAATTTGTTTCCAGCCTTTGATTTTTAGTCTGTGATGGTCTTTTGTCCTGAGGTGGGTCTCTTGTAGGCAGCATATGTGTGGGTCATACTTTCTTATCCATGATGCTATTCTGTGTCTTTTGATTGGAGCATTTAATCCATTTACATTTAAGGTTATTATTGATAGGTACTTATTCATTGCCATTTTTGTACCTGTGTTCCTCTCTGTCTGTCTCTTTTCCTTCCTTTCCTTAGAGCAGACCTTTTAGTATTTCTTGTAGAGCTGGCTTGGTGGCAGCAAATTCTTTTAGACTTCTTTTGTCTTGGAAGCTCTTTATTTGGCCTTCTATCTTGATTGAGAGCCTTGCTGGGTAAAGTAGCCTTGGTTGTAGGCCTCTGTTTCTCATTACTTGGAATATTTCTTGCCAATCTCTTCTTGCTTGGAGTGTTTCCATTGAGAAGTCAGTGGCTAACCTTATTGGGATGCCCTTGTATGTTATTTCTTTTTTCTCCCTTGCTGCCTTTAAGATTCTCTCTTTGTCTTGGAAGTTTGCCATTTTAATGATGATGTGTCTTGAAGTGGGCCTCTTTGGGTTCCTCTTGAATGGGACTCTGTGAGATTCCTGGATTTGTGTGACTTTTTCTTTTGTCAAATTAGGGAAATTTTCTCTCTTTACTCTTTCAAATATGTTTTCTATCCCTTGTTCTTCTTCTTCTCCTTCTGGTATTCCTATTATTCGGATATTATTACGTTTCATATTGTCTTGCATTTCTCTTAATCTCTCTTCATTCTTTCTGAGCCTCTTTTCCCTTTCCTGTTCTTTCTGTGAGATGCTTTCTACTTTGTCCTCCAATTCACTAATCCGATCTTCTGTTTCATCCACCCTATTTTTAATGCTTTCCACTGTGTTTTTTAATTCAGAAATTGTATTCTTCATTTCCTCTTGGCCCTTGCTAATAATTTCCATTTCCTTTTTCATGTTGATATAGTTCACAGTGAGATCATTGTAACTTCCCTGTAGTGTCTGGTAGCTAATTGTGAGCTCTTTGAACTTCCTGATCACCAGTGCTTTGAATTCAGTATCTGATAGTTGACTTGCCTCTGTTTCATCTAACATTTTTTCTGAGGATTCCTCCTTTCCTTTCATTTGGGGATTGTTTCTTTGTCTTCCCATTGTTTGTGAGACTCTTCTTGTTAGCCTCAGCTTCTTAGATTAATCTGTTTTGACACCCTGGGTTTATGGTATGAACTTTTGTGGTGGAATGCCTGTGAATTTCAATGGTGCAGTCTCTTTTGGTTATCCTGTTGTTCTCTGCTTCCACCTACTCAAATATGCAGCAACTTGTGGCTTCTCTCCTACAACAATGTGCAATTTGTCTCTCTGATTCTACTATTGGGAGGCCTCTTCTATGGGTCCAGCTCTGGTCTTTTTATATTTTCAAGTTGATTGTGACTCTTTTGGGTAAAAGAAATGATAAGGAAAGAAATAAAAGGAAGAGAGAAAAAAAATGGTAGGGGAATGGAATAAAGAGCAATAAGTTTAGAAAGAAAAGAAAAAGAAATAAAACAGGAAATCCGGGAAAAGAGGACAAAAGTATGGAAAGATGAAACAGTAATAAAGTTTAAAAGAAATAACAGATTACTTTAAAAAAGCAAAAAGATAAAGAAAAGGAATGGAGAGGGGAGAAAGGTAAATAAAAAAAAGAAAGAATAAAAATAAAATAAAGTAAAAAAAAAAAAGCACCAAAATAATCTCTTAAACACAGTCTCAGAAAAAGGAATGTCTCTTGTTGGCTTCAAACTAGCTGAACCGGTTTTTCTGGTTGCAGTTGGCTGAGGGTCGATTGTTGTGATTTTTTTTTCAGCCAGCCCCTCTCAGGATCCAGACACTTGGCGCCTCTTCCCCAGCTCCCTACAATGGGGAGTTAGGACTTTCTCGCAGCGCTCCCCTCCCAGGGGTTACTGCCATAGTCTGGTTTGCTGTGTTTGCAGGCACCTGCACCGGCCTAGTTGCCTGGTTCCCTCGGGATTGAGCACAGGCCTGTCCCCGTTCAGTTGGGAGGCCCCAGACCCTCTGCCCAATCCTGGGCTCGCTGCCAAGCTGGGTGTGAAGCAGAGCAGGCTGCCGAGTCTATAGGATTCAGAGCCCCAGGCTGCACCTCTGAGTTCTCCTGGGCTGGGAACCACAGAGTCTTTGGTTGGGGCCCTTTGTCCTCCGCACCCTCTCTGTAAACTCTATCAAACAAGTCTCTCCTGGCCCCCCACGTTCCTTGGCCAGAAAGGGAGGGGGTTGAGGGTCTCAGCTCTTTTCCCAGGACCCCTCAGCGTCCCGGGCTTCCAGATAGTCTGAGGGGGGGAGACTGGAAGCCGGGAGCCGATCTGAGGACTGGGCGCAGACCTAAAAACTCTGTGTGCTCGTCATGGCACGCTGCGTGGTGTGTATCCCTTCTGTTCCTGTGTTTGTCTGGGTCCCCTGGCCAACCTCTGCCGCTTTCTGGTGTTTTAGCTTCCAACAGAGTCTCTGTTCTTTCAATTTCACAAATGCTGGATAACTGATGGATTAGTGCGCTGCTTTTCTATAGATCTGCCAGGATTTTCTCCCACGAGTGCGGGAGCTAGAATCCTCTCCCTCTTACTCCGACGCCATCTTCCCGACCCTCTCTGGCCTTCTATCTTGATTGAGAGCCTTGCTGGGTAAAATAGCCTTGGTTACAGGCCTCTGGTTCTCATTACTTGGAATATTTCTTGCCAATCTCCCCTGGCTTGGAGTGTTTCCACTGAAAAGTCAGCTGCTAACCTTATTGGGGGTCCCTAGTATGTTACTTCCTGTTTCTCCTTTGCTGCCTTTAAGATTCTCTCTTTGTCTTGGAATTTTGCCATTTTTATGATGACATGTTTTGAAGTGAACCTCTTTGGGTTCCTCTTGATTGGGACTCTCTGTGTTCCTTGGATTTGTGTGACTTTTTCTTTCATGAAATTAGGGAAGTTTTTCATTACTTTTTCAATAGCTTTTCTATTCCTTGTGTTACATCCCGTCCTTGCGAGCAAGAAGGGTCGGAGACTGCTGGGTAGTCAGCGGTGTTTTATTGGCCAAAGTTTCAAAGTTTTACCTGCACAGGCGCAAACTCTTTGGGTGCCTCCAGAGACACACGAGTGCCAAAATGGCTGCAAATAAGAGTCACGTCTAACGCTTACAGGCTAGGGTTCTTATAGAAGTGAGCAAGCAAGCAACTTCCAGAAGCAAAAGGTGGCTGTTAGCTACTGGCTCAGGGGCTTATGCTAGGGCTCGTGATCTTGCTGATGATTGGCTGGCAGGGCTCATGAACAGCTCGTGCTCAGGTTAGCCATTGGCCTAGGGGCTCATGCTAGGGGTAAAAATTCCCCCCCCCCCCCCCCCAACGGATGTTCCAAGAAGCTATCTGCTTAACTTCCTGGAACATTTGCCCGGGGGTGGGGGTGCAGTCCCCCCACCCAAGCTTGAGCAAGCAGCTAAGGTTGAACAAACAACTTAGTTTTCTTAAGACTATTTCCCTTAGCCCCTAACACTTGCATTCATCTTCTCCTGGTATCCCTATTATATGGATATTATTACATTTCATATTGTTTTGCATTTCTCTTAATCCCTCTTCATTTTTTCTAAGCCTCTTTTCCTTTTCTTGCTCTTTCTGGGTGTTTTTTTCTAGTTTATCCTCCAACTCACTAATCCAATCTTCTGCTTCATTGATCCTATTTTTAATTCCTTCTACTGTATTCTTCAGCTCAGAAATTGTATTTTTCTCTCCTCTTGTCTCTTGTTGATAGTTTCTCTTTCTTTTTTTATGTTGATATAGTTTGTAGTGAGCTCATAGTAGTTTCCCTGTAGTTTCTGGTAATTCACTGTGAGTTCATTGAGCTTCCTGATAACCATTACTTTGAACTCAGTATCTGATAGTTGAGTTCCCTCTATTTCATTTAGCATTCTTTTTAGGCTTCCCCCTGTCCTTAAATGTGGGGATTGTTTGTTGGTCTTCCCAATGTTTGTGGTACTCTTCTTGTTAGCCTTAACTTTTTAAATTGATCTGCTGTGGATCCCTGGGTTTATGGTGTAAACTTCTGTGGTAGAATACCTGTGAGCTTCAATGATGCAGTCTCCTTGATCTCCTGAGCTCATTGGTCTTGGGCTGTCATTTAAGTTGGCTCTGTGTTTTTTATTGGGTTTTGATTTTTGTTGGGTCTTTTTTTCATGGGTCCTTTCCACCAGCTGGTTAATTAATGGTCACTCTTTCCACCATCTTTTGTATTTTGGTTTTCTGGTGATGGCAATTTGTGTTGAAGTTGTTTCTTTTATGTGTACAAGGTTTTAAGGTTTCTCTCTTGCTCTTGTTCAGTTGTTTGTTCTGAACAATTTCTCCATTATTTAGTTGTATTTCCAGATAGGTCCTGGATTGAGGTTAGTGTGGCTTCCACTCCCTCCTTCACCTTCTTTTGTTGTTCTCTGCCAGTGGTTCCTTAGTTGTTGGGTTTTCTCTTTCAGCGGGTATCTTGGTGTTCACAGCTTTCACCTACTTCTTTTTGTTATCAGTTGGAGGGGGAAGGCAAAATGGTTTAAGACAGCAGGAGAGTATTCTATGATATTTACAGTAGCAGCTGGTAGAGCAGAGATAGGAGATCCTTTGACTATGTATACTGTTAACTGTGATCTTCAACACAAATAGCCACTTTTTAGAAAGGATGGAAATAATATAAGACTCTTGTTGGGGAAGGAAGGATTGTGAGTTGAATTTAGAAAGCAGGGAGGTTGTGGGGGGGTCAGATTCTGAGGTAAGGTGAGAGCAAAGGATAGTAAATAGGTATAGTGTGTGAGAGAATAGAATTAACCACTATAGTAATAGAGTTCAAGAAACTGTGAACTGGGCTAAGATCTGGGATGGGTGCTGTGTAGTATTTACAATCGTATGGAACAGTTATTATTCACAATAAGACCAACAATCATATGACAGTATCTATGTGATCTAGATAACAAGAATATGGAGTGTAGGACCTTGAGTAGTGTGTAAATGGAATACAAGTGAATTGAAAGACAGTAAATTAGCAATACACTGTGAAAGAGTGAACAGGGGACACCTGTCAAATGATACAATATAACCAGCCAAGCAAAGAAGACAAAACAGAAAGAAGAGGTATACTAAAATACTATTAAAATAAAATATGTAAGAATAATACAAATAATAATACAAATATACAATAACTTGAAGGTCCTCTGTAATAGCAAAGTGAAATTTGTCTCACTGTCTCCAGTGTTAGGATGCCTCTCTTTGGGTCCAACTCTAGTCTTTTTCACATTTCCAGGTTTTTTTTGTCTCACTTGTGGGTTTTTAAAAATAAAAAAGAAGCAGGCTAAGGAAGGAAGAAGAGATAAAATTAGAAAGAAAGGAAGAAGGAATATAACTAGAAAGAAGGAAAGAGAGGAAAAGGGGATTAAAAGATAAAAAAATAAAAAATAAAAAATGACTTTAAAAAAAAGCTTCTTGGTGGTTTCAAACTGGCCACACCACTTTTTCTGGTCTTGCTGGCTACAGAGCACTGATGGTCTTTTCTCCATTACCAATCAGCACTCAGTCAGCCTCATGTATACTCTCCCCAGAACTAGCCTGGCACCTTTCTTTGGGGCCCTGGGTGTGGGATCCAGGCCTTCCTGAGAGTGCACTTTCCCTGGGGTTACAGCTGTGGGCACTGTCCCCAGGTTGTATGCATGTGGAGCTCAGCCAGGCTGTCTCTGGTCCCAGGAGTTGGGGTGCGCACCCTTCCCTGTGCTATGGGTGTGCGCAGGGCCTCCCACATGCTCATGGAAGCACTTCTTGGCTGGGTGGGGAGGCGGCCAGGGGGATTTCTACAGGAGAATTCCCCAAATAGTGTCTCTTTTTTTAAATTATATTTTTCTTTTTGAGAAATTCCTCCTATTCAAGCCTGCCACTCTGTACAACAGCCTGGCCTTTGGCACAGCCCAACTCTCCAATCAGACCTTGGGCTACTGGAGTCAGGGTCTGTCATGGCACAACTCTCAACTGTCTCAAGCTGGTGTCCACAGACTCTGTGGGTGCTCACAGCCCCTGTGTGTTTGCCACATAGTCCTTATTCCCCTCTCTGCTACTTCAAGCAATCAGGTCACTACTGATGCTGCTCAAACCTTGTTTGGCTGAGGAGGGAGAAGTCAACCCAGCTCTCTCCCAAGGACCCTGTGACAGACCTGGAGGGTGGGCACAGGCCTCAAGATGCAGCTGCCCTGGTCCCTGTGTTGGTCCCTGGAACCTTGTTGTCTTGAAGCACTCTCCTTACTGTCTGGTTTCTCAATGTCCACTACAACTTTTGGTGTCCTATTTCCATATATGCTGGGGTACTGTTGGCTGTTTGCTCTGTTCCTCTGCAGATCAGCTAGGTTTTTCTCCCATATGTAGGGGGAAGTGGAATCTGTTCCCTTCTACCTCCCTGTGTCTTCCTCCAAGAAAGTAACCGAAAACAAGTTTTCACCTGAGATGCATGAGAAACTAAAAACATAGCAAATTACACACTGGGAGGGCATGGATATAGAAGTTTCCAGGCATAAAAATGATTGATGGCCCTGGCTGGTGTAGCTCAGTGGATTGAGTGCGGGCCTGCAAACCAGAGTATCACGTTTCGATTCCCAGTCAGGGCACATGCCTGGGTTGCAGGCAAGTTCCCTGCAGGGGACACACAAGAGGCAACCATACATTGATATTTCTCTCCTTCTCTACTTCCCTTCCCCTCTAAAGATAAATAAATAAAATCTTTATAAAAAATGATTGATGAATGCATTTTACTCATTGCTGTTTAAGTTACACAGAAGGATTTGGATTGCAATGTAACATTTAATTTCTATTCAAAATCTTTCCATATTGTCCATATGCTTAAGATGGATGAGGTATTTTTGCAGTTTTTAGGAAATAAGTAAAATAGTATTTTTGGATTTATGATGCTTTTCAGAGGGCACCCTGAATGGGCAATGCACTCATACCATATGCCATGCATAATAAGCCTGATGCTCATTTTTTACTTTCTTATTTAATAACTATAGAGTACAGAGTTGAGTAGTGTTTGCTGGGCTCTTGCATGTGCATAGCTAAGAAGCAATGAGTAATTCCTCCAGGGAAAATCATTGCACAATAGGAAATAGGATCTGCTGAATAGATGTTCCCACCTTCTGTGCTTCAAGTGGACAATTCTGGTTTTGTGAGACATTCATAAAGAATCAAACCCCCACTTCCTGTCCAGAGTGGCAGCCTGAAAAAAGTACATAATACTGACTTTACCTTCTTTCCTATCTCACACTGATCCCCAACTCCTGCTTCTGGGATTATTTCTCAAATGACTTGCATGTAAGTACAAGTCTCAGACTCAGTGTCCCCTTGGTTTAGAAATGGTTTTTCTAAAATGTTCACTGAATAAAAAAATATAAAACCTAATCTCAACCTTTTCACCACCCTTTCCAATATCTTTCCATTCACACAAAAACCTGTAGGAATGTTCATGACAGCTTGTTTGTAATAAGTCAAAGCAAGGAACAATGCACATGCCCTTCAACAGCTGACTTGATTAATGTACTGTGGTATATCTATACAATAAGATACAACTTACCAGTAAAAAGTGAACTATTGATACACACAACAAGGTTAGATAAAATAATTATACTCATGAAAGAAGACAGAAAGTTGTGTGATTACCTTAATATAACATTTAGAGAATATAAATGAATACATAGTGATATAGATCAGATCAGTAGTGTCTCAGGATTGGGGTAAAGGTAGGTAGGGGTACAGGAAACATTTAGAAGTGAAGTATATGTTTATTAATTTCAACGTGCTGATGATTTTAAAGGTACCTGCATACACGAAAATGCATTAAATTGTACAAGTTTAAATAAGAGAAGTTGTTAAATGTCAATAATCCAATTTTACCTCAAAAATATATATATTTTTAAATTTTTATTTATTTATCTTTAGAGAGGAAGGGAAGGAGAGAAGGAGAGAAACATCAATGTGTGGTTGCCTCTCGTGAGTCCCCTGCCAGGAACTGGCCTGCAACCCAGGCATGTGCCCTGACGGGAAATCGAACCACAATCTTTTAGTTCACAGGTCCGTGCTCAATCCACTGAGCTATACCAGCCAGGGCCTCAAAAATATATTTTAAAAAATCAACGAATTTGTCTTTTTACAGCCAAACAGTGTAGTGTAAAATAATGCAATAAAGCAGCCCCTTGTAGATGAGGGGTACAAACTAAATACTGAAAATAATTTTTCTTCTTTCTTTTTTAAATTTAAATTATTTTATTGTTGTTCAATTACTGTTGTCTGTATTTTCTCCCCACCTCCTCTAAACCCACCTCCCTCCCTTGCTTCCACCCTTCCCCTTGGTTTTGTCCATGTGTCCTTTATAGTTGTTCTTGAAAACCCTTCTTCCCACTGTCCCCTCCCTGCTCCCCTCTGGCTATTGTTAGATTGTTCTTAATTCCAATGACTCTGGATTATTTTGTTTCATTTTTTCTTTTGCTGATTATTTTCCATGCATAATAAGGTGAGATCATGTGGTATTTGTCTCTTACCACCTGGCTTATTTCACTTAGCCTAATGCTCACCAGTTCCATCCATGCTGTTGTAAAGGGTATAAGCTCCTTCTTTCTCTCTGCTGCGTAGAATTCCATTGTGTAAATTTACCATAGTTTTTGATCCACTCATTTGCTGATGGGCACTTAGGTTGCATCCAGCACTTGGCTATTGT
Source organism: Artibeus jamaicensis (assembly GCF_021234435.1). NCBI lineage: Eukaryota > Metazoa > Chordata > Mammalia > Chiroptera > Phyllostomidae > Artibeus > Artibeus jamaicensis. The sequence goes on along the minus strand of NW_026521576.1, from coordinate 3,477,649 downwards.
AAATTGTGCTGCTATGAAAATAATTTTTAAAAATATTAGACTCGCCCTGGCTGGTGTAGCTCAGTGGACTAAGCACGGGCCTGAGAACCAGAAGATCGCGGTTCAATTCCCAGTCAGGGCACATGCCTGGGTTGCAGGCCAGTTCCTGGCAGGGGCCAGTTCTCAGCAGGGGATGCACCAGAAGCAACCATACATTGATATTTCTCTCCTTCCCTTCCCTTCTAAAGATAAATAAATAAAATTTTTTAAAAATGAGAAAAAATATTAGACTCAACAAAAGGACACAGTACCTGAAGGAGATGAATGCCCAAAGCCAGAGCAATTTGAGGCACAAAAATAATGATAGTATTGGATAAAATAAAATAACTATCACCCTGGCTGGTGTAGCTCAGTGGATTGAGTGCGGGTCTGGGAACCAGAGTATTGCGGTTCGATTCCCAGTCAGGGCACATGCCTGGGTTGCAGGTCAGTTCCCAGCAGGGGACACACAAGAGGCAACCATACATTGATATTTCTCTCGCTCTCTCCTTCCCTTCCCCTCTAAAGATAAATAAATAAAATCTTTTAAAAAATAAAATAACTATCCATAAGACTATAATGATATAAATAAATAAATAAATAATAAAATAAATAGGACAGCACTTCTTTGAAAAACATATGCCATGTTCACCATTGCATCCACTCACAATTAGTATAATGCTTTCCACATGACACATTTAATACATGTGTTAAATGATTGGAATAGAAAAATGAGTTACACTGACTGTGAGAAATTCTGATGTTTCTTTAGGAAGTTTTTAAAAAGTAATTTTTGACAGTTATTTTTAGGTTTATTGAATTCTGGACCAGTCTGTAAGAAAATGTAAGTATCTTCTTGAAGCAATTGTGAATGGGACTGTGTTCCTAATTTCCCTTTCTGTTACTTCATTACTGGCACATAAAAATGCAACTGATTTTTGATATTAAAATTTTAATATATTTTATTGATCATGCTATTATAGTTGTCCCATTTTCTCTCCCCTTTACTCCCCTCTAACCTTTATCTGCCCTCCCACTAGCATTCCCACACCTTACTTTATGTCCATGGGTCATACATATAAGTTCTTTGGCTTCTCCATTTCCCATACTATTCCTTACCTCCCCGTCTATTTTCTACCTACTGTTTATGCCTCTTATTCTCTGTAACTTCCCCCCACTTTCCTCTCCCCTCCTTTGCTGTAACCCTCCACGTGATCTCCATTTCTCTGAATCTGTTCCTGTTCTGGTGGTTTGTTTTTGTTTTTGTTTGTTTAGGTTCAGTTGTTGATAGTTGTGAGTTTGTTGTGATTTTACTGTTCTTATTTTTTATCTTTTTTTTTAAGTCTCCTTAACATTTCATATAATAAGGGCTTGGTGTGATGAACTCCTTTAACTTTACCTTATCTGGGAAGAATTTTATCTGCCCTTCCATTCTAAATGATGGCTTTGCTGGGTAGAGTAATCTTGGATGTACATCCTTGCCTTTCATGACTTGGAATACTTCTTTCCAGCCCTTCTTGCCTGCAGGGTTTCTTTCGAGATATCAGCTGATAGTTTAATGCTAACTCCTTTATAGGTAACTGTCTCTTTTTCTCTTGCTGCTTTTAAGATTCTCTCTTTATCTTTAACCTTGGGTAATATAATTCTGATGTGCCTTGGTGTGTGCTTCCTTGGGTCCAACTTCTTTAGGACTCTCTGGGCTTCCTGGAAGTGTATTTCTTTTGCAAGATTAGGGAAGTTCTCTTTCATTATTTTTAAAAAGATTTTATGTATTTATTTTTAGGGGGTGGGTGGGGAAAAAGAAAGAGAAGGAAAGAAACATCAATGTGTCATTGCCTTTCTCATACCCACCACCACTGGGGACCTGGTCTAAAACCCAGGGATGTGCTCTGACTGAGAATCCAATCAGTGACCCATTGGTTCACAGATCCATGCTCAGTCCAGTGAGGCACACCAGCCAGGGCTTCCTTCGTTATTTTTTCAAATAAGTTTTCAATTTCTCAGATATCTATTTTAAATTTCTTTAGGGGAAGATGGCGACAGAGTAGGACAAAGCAGATTCCATTTTCCCATACACATGGGAGAAAATCCTGGCCAATCTACAGAGGAACAGTGCAAACAGCCAGCAGTTCCCCAGCATATATGAAAATAAGAGACCAGAAATTGTAACAGACACTGCAAAAGCAGATGGTAAGGAGACAGCTGGAGGACAGTAGAGCCTTGGGAGCCTTGGGCCTCCCAAAGGGTCCTTGGGAGAGAGCTGGGTCATCAGTTCCCTCCCTCCCTGGCAAGCAAGGTTGAGCACCAGGAGAGACCTGTTGGCTTGAGTTTGCAGAGAGGGTACTAAGGACAAAAGACCGTGATCAACCATGGAGTCTGTGGTCGCCAGCCTGGGAGAATTGACAGGCACAGTGTTGGACCCTGACTCTGATAGTCACCAGTCTGGCTGGGGGATTAGGCTGTGCTGAGAGGCAGGCTTTCTTAAGGAGAAATTTTTTGGAAAGTAAACTGAAGGATTCTCCTGCGACGGCCACTTGACCTGCTCCCCACCCAGTGTGGCAGCAATCCAGAGGCTGGACAGAAGCCCTTGCGTTCCTCCACAGAACTGGGAAGGGTCCATGCCAGATCCTGCAAGACCCAGGCAGCCTGGCTGACGCGCTCCCACACCCTGCACCCCAGCCCACAGCAAGGACCCCCAGAGAAAGTGCTCTGAAGAGGACCTAGATCCCCTTTGTGGGGCACTGGAGAGAGGTGCCAGGTTATCTCTTGGGAGAGTGCTCGAAGAAAAGCTACACAAATCACCCCTCAGTCTGCTGCAGCCAGCGAGAGCAGGAAAAGAGGGTTGGCCAGTTCGAAACCAACAAGAGATTTTTTTTTTAAGTAATTGTTAATCTTCTTAATTTCATTATTGTTTTATCTTTCAATACCTTTTTCTTTCATTCTTTCCTATTTTATTCCTTCTTCCTTTCTTTCCAAACTTATTGCTTCTTCCTCCCTTCTCTTGCCTTTTTCTTTTACACACAAGCGGCACAAACAACTTGGAACTGTGAAAAAGACTAGAGTTGGACCCAAAGAGGGGACATCCCAACAGTAGAGACAGAGAGACAAATTTCACTTTGCTAAAGCAGAGAAGCCACAAATTGCTGCATATTTCTATCATTAATATTTTTTCATTATTCTCACTTCTTTTATATTTTAATACAATCTTTGTATTCCTCCTCTCTTTGTATAGGCTTCTTTTCTTTGGCTGGTTATATTGTATCATTTGACAGGTTTCCCCTTTTCTCTCCTCCACAGTGTATTGCTAATTTTCTATACCTCACGCCACTTGTTTTCATTTAGCACACTACCCAAAGTTCTATACTCCCTATTCATGTTATCAAGATCACATAGAGTCTGTCATATGATTGTTGCTCTAATATTATTGTAAATAATAGCTGTTGTTGCAGACCCTGGCCAGCAGAGTCCACCTGTTGTGGTACACGACGAGAATCAATGCATAGGCAACAACAACCCTGTGTGGAAAAAGGGAACAGGCAGGACTACTCTCTCAAGGGGAGAGTGCCTATGGTGCCTCGGCTACTCCCTGAAGAAGGGAGTGCCCCGACCCTTGCCTAGACAGGCTTTTATTGTTTTCCTGGGTCTTACATCATAGAAAGATTTATTATCTATCACATAGAATATTATTGTCTACATTCTAGGTACAATCAAGGAAATAAAAATAACATGCAAAGGGGAATGATGATGAGCTCATTAGCTCTGTCCTTGGGAGAACTCATACAGGCTTTGGAGGTTACCTTGAAGATAAACAATACACATTTGTTGTTTTAGACCAGGGCGATGGAGTTTTAGCAAGAGCAAGCCATAACAGTCTGTATGCATTTTCTAGGCCTGATTCCCATGGGAAAACTCACTTTGAAGGTCTGGCTCCTGCCCGCCACTTCACATCTGTAGGTTTTCCATACAAAGCTGAATGACATTTGCCAGGCCAAGACAAACCGGTCTCCAGAAGCTGTTCTATACAGCTGTAAATACTTCACAACACATCTCCTGGATCTTAGCCCACTTCATAGTTTCCTGAACTATATTACTGTAGTGGTTAACGATATTTGCTCAAACACTACACCTATTTACTACCTTTACTCTCACCTTACCTCAGAATCTGACCTCCCACAACCTCACTGCTGTCTATATCCATCTCACAAGCCTTCCCTCCCCAACAAGAGACTTATCTTTTGTCCATCCTTTCTTAAAAGTGGCTAGTTGGGTGGAAGATTATGGTTAACACTATACATAGACTAAGCATCTTCTAGCTCTTCTCTACCACCTGTGAGTGTAAATATCATAAAATACTCTCCTGCTGTCATAAACCTCCAACTGATCACACAAAAAAGGAGTAGGTGGAAGCAGAGAAAACCAGGATACCCACTGGAAGAGGAAACCCCAAAACAAAGGAACCACCAACAGATAACAACAAAAGAAGGTGAAGGAGGGAGTGGAAACAATCCAAACCTCAATCCAAGACCTACCTGGAAATACAACAAAATAGTGAAAAAACATACCCAGTACAAACAACTGAACAAGAGCAAAAGAGAATCCTTAAAACCTAGTATACATGGAAGAACTAGCTTCAATACAACCTGCCCTCACCAGCACAACAAATTACAACAGGTGGTGAACAGAGGAACCATCAGTTAACCAGCTGGTGAAAAGAACCCACAAAAGAAAGACGACAAACAATCAAAACCCAAAGACAAACAAAGAGCCAACTTAAACATCAGCCAAAGGCAAGTGAGCTTGGGAGATCAAGGAGACCACACCAACAAAGCTCACAGGTATTATACCACAGAAGTTCACACCATAATCCCAAGAAGCCATAACAAATCAATTTAAGAAGCTGAAGCTGACAAGAAGAGTCTCATAAACAAGGAGAAGACAAAGTAACAGTCCCCAAATGAAAGGAAAGGAGAAAGCCTTAGAAAGAATGTTCGATGAAATAGAGGCAAGTCAACTATCAGATATTGAATTCAAAGCACTGGTTATCAGGAAGTTCAAAGAGCTCACAATGAGCTACCAGAAACTACAGGGGAGCTACAATGAACCCACTGCAAACTATATAAATATGAAAAACAAAACAGAAACTATCAGCAAGGGCCAAGAGGAAATGAAGAATATGATTTCAGAGCTGAAGAACACAGTAGAAGGAATCAAAAGCAAGATCAATGAAGCAGAAGATCGGATCAGTGAGTTGGAGGACCAAGTACAAAAAAAAAAAAAAGAAAAAGAAAGAAAATGAAAAAAGGCTCAGAAAAAAATGAAGAGAAATTAACAGAAATGCAAGACAACATGAAACATAATAAGATGCGAATAATAGGGATACCGGAAGGAGAAGAAGAAGAGCAAGGGATAGAAAACCTATTTGAAAAAGTAATGATGGAAAACTGCCCTAACTTGATAATCCAGGAAACACAGAGAGTCCCAATCAAGAGGAACCCAAAGAGGCCCATTTCAAGACACATCATCATTAAAATGGCAAAATTCCAAGACAAAGATAGATTCTTAAAGGGAGAAATAAGAAGTAACATACTAGGGACCCCCAATAAGGTTAGCAGCTGACTTTTCAATGGAAACGCTCCAAGCCAGGGGAGATGGGCAAGAAACATTCCAAGTAATGAGAACCAGAGGCCTGCAACCAAGGCTATTTTACCCAGCAAGGCTCTCAATCAAGATAGAAGGCCAAATAAGGAGCTTCTCAGACAAAAGAAGTCTAAAAGAATACACCTCCACCAAACCAGCTATGCAAGACATGCTAAAGGAAGTGCTTTAAGGAAGGGAAGGAAAAGAGATAGAGAGAGGAACACAGGTAAGAAAATGACAAGGAATAAGTACCTATCAATAATAACCTTAAATATAACTGGATTAAATGCTCCAATCAAAAGACATGGAATAGCTGAATGGGCAAGAAAGCATGACCCACACATATGCTGACTACAAGAGTCCTACCTCAGGACAAAAGACCTACACAGACTGAAAGTAAAGGTCTGGAAACAAATTTTCTAAGCAAATGGACAGGGAAAAAAGCCAGGGTAGCAATACTCATATCGGAGAAAATAGACTTTTAAAAAAGGACCATAAAGAGAGACTAAGAAAGTCACTTAATAATACTCAAGGCAAGAATCTACCAAGAAGACATAAACATTGTAAATATACATGCACCAAACATAGGAGCACCCAAATATATAAAGAAAATCTTACAAAACTTCAAGAAAAATATTGACAGCAACACAATTATCATAGGGGATTTTAACACCCAACTGTCAAAAATGGACAGATCTTCCAAACAAGACATCAGCAAAGATATTGTGGTGTTGAACAATGCCCTAGATGAAATGGACTTAACTGATATCTATAGAACCCTTCATCATAAGGAAGCTAAATACACATTCTTTTCAAATGCATATAGAATATTCTCAAAGAAGGACCACATAATAGAACACAAAACAAGCCTCAACAAATTCAGGAAAACTGAAATCATCCCAAGCATTTTCTCCAATCACAATGGACTGAAACTGGAAACCAACCCCAAAGGAAAAAGCCCCAAACATCCCAAACCATAGATATTGAATAGGATGATATTAAACAATGAATGGGTCAAGAATGAACTTAGGGAAGCTATCAGAAAGTTTCTGAAAACAATTAAAAATGAACTCACAACAACCCAAAACTTATGGGACACAGTGAAGGCAGTCCTGAGAGGGAAGTTCATAGCAATACAGGCCTACCTAAAAAAATGGAAACATTTCAAACAAACAACCTAACCCTATGCCTACAAGAACTTGAGGAACAACAACAAAGACAGCCCAGAGCAAGTACAAGGAAGGAAATAACCAAGATCAGAGCACACTTAAACAACACAGAGACTAAAGAAACGATTCTAAGGATCAATGAATTCAGGAACTGGTTTTTTTAAAAAAAAGATAAACAAAATTGACAAGCCTTTAAGTAGGTTCATCAAAAAAGAAGAGAGAGGACCCAAATAAACACAATCAGAAATGAAAGAGGCGAGCTTACAACTGACACCCCAGAAATACAAAGGACTATAAGAAATTACTATGAAGAACCATATGCCAAGAAATTCGAAAACCTAGGTGAAATGGACAAATTTCTAGAAAAATATAATTTTCCAAAACTCAATGAAGAAGCAGAAAGCCTGAACAGACCAATAACAGCAGATAAAATTGAAGCAGTAATCAAAACACTCCCAACACACAAAAGCCCTGGACCAGATGGTTTCACAGAATTCTACAAAGCATCTAAGGAAGAGCTAACCCCTATTCTTCACAGACTATTCCAAAAAATCCAAAATGATGGAAGAATCCCAAACTCTTTTTATGAAGCCAGCATCATCCTAATTCCAAAATCAGATAAAAACACAACAAAGAAAGAAAACTTCGGGCCAATATTTCTGATGAAAATAGATGCTAAAATCCTAAACAAAATATTGGCAAATTGCACCCAACAATACATTAAAAAGATCATACACCATGACCAAGTGGAATTCATCTCAGGAATGCAAGGATGATTCAATATTCACAGATTAGTAAATGTAATACATCACATAAACAAAAGAAAAGACAAAAAATCACATGATCATATCAATAGATAAGGAAAAAACTTTTGATCAAGTACAGCACCCATTCATGATAAAAACACTCAGCAAAGTGGGAATAGAGAGAGCATTCCTCACCATAATAAAGGCTGTATATGAGAGACTACACCCAACATCATCCTCAAGGAGCAAAAACTAAGAGCTTTTCCACTAAGATCAGGGACAAGACAAGTTTTTCCACTTTCACCACTTCTATTAAACATAGTATTGGAAGTTTTAGCCACTGCAATCAGACAAGAAAAGGAAATAAAAGGCATCCAAATTGGAAAGGAAGAAACAAAACTGTCATTGTTTGCAGATGACATGATAGTATACATGGAAAATCCTATAGACTCCACCCAAAAACTTCTTGACCTAGTAAATGAATTTGGCAAAAAAGCAGGGTACAAAATCAATATCCAGAACTCAAAGGCATTTTTTTATACCAGCAATGAAACAGCAGAAGCAGAAATCAAGAAAAAAAGCCCATTTGATACAGCAAAAAGAAAAATGAAATACCTAGGAATAAACCTAACCAAGGACGTAAAAGACCTGTACACAGAAAAATACACAACACTGAAGAAAGAAATCAAGGAAGACACAAACAAATGGAAACATATACCTTGTTCATGGATTGGAAAAATTAATATCATCAAAATGTCCATACTACCCAAGGCAATTTACAGATTCACTGCAATACCTTTTAAGGTACCAAGGGCATATTTCACAGACATAGAACAAATTATTGTAAAAATATTAATATGGAACTTCGCAAATTTATATGGAACCATAAGTGACCCTGAATAGCAGCTGCAATTTTGACAAAGAAGAACAAAGTAGGATGGATCTTAATACCTGATACCAAACTGTGTTATAAGCCACTGTAATGAAAACAGCCTGGTACTGGCATAAAAACAGGCATGTAAACCAATGGAACAGAACAGAGAGCCCAGAAATAAACCCAAGTCTCTATGGGCAACTAATATTCAACAAAGCGGGCAATAACATAAAATGGAGTAAAAATAGCCTCTTCAACAAGGGTGTTGGGAGAACTGGACAGCTATGTGCAAAAAAATAAAACTTGAGCACTAACTTACACCATACACCAAAATAAATTCAAGGTGGATAGAAGACTTAAATATAATCCATGACACCATTAAAGTCCTAGAGGAGAACATTGGCAAGAAAATCTCAGATATTTCACGCAGCAACATTTTTACTGGTATGTCCCCTAGAGCAAGGGACATAAAGGAAAGCATGAACAAATTGGATCTCATCAAAATAAAAAGCTTCTGCATGGCTAAAAAAACAGTATTAAAATAAAAAGACAACCAACTGTGTGGGAAAACATATTGGCCAATGATACCTCAGACAAGGGTTTAATTTCCAAAATATGCAAAGAACTTACATGACTCCAGTCTATGAAGACAAGCAACCCAATTAAGAAGTGGGCAAAGGACTTGAACAGACATTTCTCCAACAAGGACATACAAAGGATCCAGAGACACATGAAAAGATGCTCAATATCACCAGCTATCAGAGAGATGTAGATTAAAACCACAATGTGATACCACTTCCCACTGGTCAGAATGGCCATCATAAACAAAGCAACAAACAAGTGTTAGAGAGGTTGTGGGGAAAAGGGGACACTAATTCACTGTTGGTGGGATTGCAGACTGGTACAACCACTATGGAAAAAAGTATGGAATTTTCTCAGAAAACTAAAAATGGACCTGCCTTTTGACTCAGCAATTCCACTGCTAGGATTATATCCTAAGGACCCTGAAACACCAGTTGAAAAGAACCTATGCACCCCAATGTTCACAGCAGCACAATTTACAAAAGCCAAGAGTTGGAAGCAACCTAGGTGCCCGTCAGTCAATTAATGGATGAAAAAAACAATGGTTCATTTACACAATGGAATTCTATGCAGCAGAAAGAAAGAAGGAGTTCCTACCGTTTGCAACACCATGGATGGAACTGGAAACAATTATGCTGAGTGAAATAAGCCAGGCAGTGAAAGACAAATACCATATGATCTCACCTTTAACAGGAACCTAAACAAGAAAACAAAAAAGCAAGCAAAATATAACCAAAGACACTGAAATAGAGAACAGGCTGACAGGGACCAGAAGGGAGAGAATTTCAGGGGAAAGGGTTCACAGGAACAAGTATAAAGGACACATGGACAAAAACTAACAGGGGTGGAAATGGGAGGGAGGTGGGGAGCACTGGTGGGTGGGCTGGGAGTAAAGACAGAAAACTACTTGAACAATAATTAAATAATAAAAAAAAAAGTTTTCAATTTCTTACTCTTCTTCTTCTCCTTCTGGCACTGCTATGATTCAGATGTGGGAACATTTAAAGTTGTCCTGGAGGTTCCTAAGCCTCTCCACATTGTTTTTAGAAATATCATTTCTTCCTTCTATTCTGGTTGAATGCTTATTTCTTCCTTCTGCTCCAAACTGTTGATCTGAGTTCTGGTTTCCTTCCCTTCACTGTTGGTTCCCTGTGCATTTTTCTTTATTTCACTTTACATAGCCTTCACTTCTTCTTCTATTTTGTGTCTATATTCAACTATTTCTGTGAGCATTCTGATTAGCAGTGTTTTGAACTCTGCATCTAATAGGTTGGCTATCTCTTCATTGCTTAGTTGAATTTTTTTCTGGAGCTTTGATCTGTTCTTCCATTTGGGTCATGTTTCTTTATCTCGGCGCACCTGTTGCATAGTAAGGGGCAGAGCTTTAGGTATTCACTAGAGTAGGGCAACACACCATGGCTATGATGTGCTGCTGTGTGTGAGGGGGAATCCTAGAGAGAACAATGCCACTTATTCAGCTCTCTACCAGCTTTCAGTCACTTCTGTTACTATCCAGAAGCAAATTGGGCCCTTCTGATTCCCAGGTGGGTAGTTTTGTGTACATTCTAGGACCCTGTGGGTCTCTCCAAGGAAGTTTCCTGTGAGGCAGAAGTTTCTCCTGCTGCCTCAACTCCTACAGGTTTTTTTTCAGTTAGAGGCTTTGAGGCTTTATTTCTCCATGCTGGAACCCTGGGTTGTGTGGTCTGTCTTGCTCCCCCATTTTTCCTCCTGGTTTATCTGCACACAAATGTGGGACTGCTCATTCCACCATCCACCGCATCACCCCATCTGCCAGTTGCCACTTCTCCTGCCCAAGTCCTCCAAATGCCACCTTGCCATGAATCCTCTCTGTCCCAGCTGCCCATCTCCACCCCTCATACCAGTCTAAATGAATGTTTCTTTTTTAATCCCTTGGTTGTCAGACTTTCATACAGTTCAATTTTCTGGCAGTTCTGGTTGTTTTTTGTTTTTAAATTTTTTATTATCCTTCTGGTTGTGCAAGGAGGCAAAGTGTATCTACTGATGCCTCCATCTTGGCCAGAAGTCAATATTAATTTTTTATCCTGCTATTTTGCTGAATTCATTTATCATTTCTAGTAGTTTCTTAGTGGAATATCTGGGGTTTTCTACGTACAATATTAGGTCATCTGTAAATGGAGACAGTTTTACTTCTTCCTTTCCAGTTTAGATACCTTTTATTTTTTTTCTTCTTGTCTGATTGCTGTGCCTAGGATTTCCAGTACTATGTTGAATAAGAGAGGTGAAGGCAGACATTGCTGTCTTGTTCCCAATCTTAAGCAGAACATTTTAAAGTTTTCCCATTGAGTATTATGTTGGCAGTGGGTTTGTCATATATGTCTTTATTATGTTTAGGTATGTTCCCTCTATCTCCATTTTCCTGAGAGTTTTTATCATAAATGAGTTCTAGATTTTATCAAATGCTTGTTATACATCTATCAATATGATCATGTGGTTTTTATCCTTCATTTTGTTTATGTGTTGAATCACATTTACTGATTTGCAAATGTTGTACCTACTTTGCATTCTGGAATAAATTCCACTTGATCATGGTGTATGATCTTCTTAGTACACTGCTGTATTTGGTTTGCTAATATATTGTTGAGGATTTTAGTGTCTATGTTTATCAGGTATATTGGTCTTTAATTTTCTTTCTTTGTAGTGTGTTTATATGGTCTTGGAATTAGGATAATGCTAGCTTTGTAAAATGAGCTTGGGAGCCTTCCAACCTCTTGAATTTTTTGAAATATTTTGAAAAGGAGAGGTGTTAGTTCTTGGAACGTTTGGTAAAATTCCCGTGAAACCATCCAGTCAAGGGCTTTTGTTGTGAGTTTTTTGATTACTGCCTTGATTTCACTAGTGTAATCTGTCTATTCTGATCCTCTGATTCTTCCTGATTTTGTTTGGAAGAGTGTATGTTTCTAGAAATGTATCTATTTCATCCAGTTTGTCAGTTTGTTGGCATCATTATGTAGTGTGTTTCTTTGTCTCTTACCATAGCCATACTAAATATCGGATTAAGTATTGCTACCCCAGCTTTTTTTTTCTTTCTATTTGCATGAAATATCCTTTTCCATTCCTTATTTTTCATCTCCATGTATCTTTCAATCTGTGGTGGGTCTCTTGAAGACAGCAGATATATTGGTCTTGTTTTCTCATCCATTCATTTTGGTTGGGGCATTGAATCCATTTACATTTAAGGTGATTATTGATAGATAGATAGATAGATAGATAGATAGATAGATAGATAGATAGACAGATGATAGATAGATAGATAGATAGATAGGTAGATATTTAATGCCATTTAATTGTCAGACAGTTTTTCCTCTATTTTTTTCTTTCTCTTTTCTTCCTCTTCTTAAAGCAAGCCCTTTAACATTTGTTGCAGTACTGATTGGGTATTAACAAACTCCTTTAGCTTTTTTTTTTTTAATCAGGGAAGCTCCTTATTTCTCCTTCAATTCTAAATGATAACCTTGCTGGGTAAAGTGGCTTTGGTTGAGTGTCCTTGCTTTTCATCACTTTTAATATTTCATGCCAATACCTTGTAGCCAGAAATGTTTCTGTTGAGAAATCAGATGACAGTGTAATTGATGCTTCCTTGTATGTACTGCCTGCTTTTCCCTTGCAGCTTTTAGGATTCTCTCCTTATCTTCAAGCCTTGCCATTTTAGTTATGATGTGTCTCAGGGTAAGCCTCTTTGGGCCAACATGTTTTGGACTCTCTTAACTTCCTGGATTTATGTCTTTTTCCTTCATTAGACTAGGGAAGTTTTCAGTTATTATTTCCTCCAATAGATTCTTGATTCCTTGTTCACTCTCTTCTCCTTCTGGTATTCCCATGACACATATGTTGTTACACTTCATGTAGTCCAAATGCTTCTTAAGCTCTCCTCATTTTTTAAATTCATTTTTATTTTTGCTGCTCTACCTGGGTGTTTTTTTCTACCTTGTCTTCTAAATTACTCATTTTATGCTCTGCTCCATCTAACCAACTGTTTATTCCTCCCAGTGTATTATTTATTTCAGACATTGATTTATTTCTGACTGGTCTTCTTTTATGGTTTCTATGTCTTTTTTTCATGCTGTTGAGTACACTTATTATCGTTACTCTAAACTGTCTATCTGATAAATTACTTGGCTCCATTTATTCTAGTCATTTTTCTAAAGAACTCTCTTGTTCTTTCATTTGGGGTCTATTTTTTTTACCTTTCCATTTTGGCTGATTCCTTGCATTTGTTTCTATGTATTAGGTACATCTGCAAAGACTGTAGAGTTGGTCTTTGTCAAATGATGTTTGTGACTGGCTATGGGCAGCCTGTTGGAGGTATCAGTGATCCACAGCATGTGGCTCCCTCTGTAGGGCCTGTTTGTGTGCAGAAAGATACAGGATGCACACTAATGCTGGCTTTTACCAACAGGAGGCCCAGACAAGGGTCAGGTAACACCTCAGAACTCTCAGAGATCCACCTTAGTGGTTAAACTTAATGAATAATATAGCCCCAAGCTTTCATCTGCAGCCGAGCTTAAGCTCCACAGGGTAAGACAGAGTAATTTCTGTAGGGAGGGCTATTGCTTCCCCCCAGGCTGATGCTACTTTAAGGAGATTATTCTGCCTGAGGAAGATGGTGTTGGGGACCACTTTACCTGGTTTCAGGAATTGTAACTCTACCCCCAGTGGCTAAGGATGAGTGAGTGACCTTCGGAACACAAGCCACAGGAGACAAAGCTTGTCTCTGGTAGCAAACGCTGCCTCAGTTTCCTCTCCCTGCCCCCAAAGCATGGTCAGAAGTCAATGATGGGTAAGACCCCTCATAGCGGGGTGGGGGGCAACCTAAGCCAGACTCAATCACTTGGGAAGCCATCATAGAATAACTCGGGGGCTGCAACAAAGAGCGAGCAATGGACTCTTGACCCCAGTTATGTGACATAGCCTGAGTCTCCATGTCCTCTGGGAGAAGTGCTTCCTGGCTCTAATCCTCTTAAGCCTGAATACCTGATGGGGAGGGGTGCAGCTTTTTGCCTTGCCAGACTGGATCCTGGGCAGGGGCGGGGGGCGGAATATGGCATCACAAAGATTTCCTGAAAAACCTGTGAAATCTTCTCTGCTAAGAGTGCTTTCATTCATAGGTTAAGGGTCTGAGCAGGAAACCCTAAAGTTTCTGCAAAACTCCCTTCCTGACAGACTCTGACTCAGATTAAGTCCTCAGATTTCTTTGAAATGTTATCTGTTGTTTGATCCTTGCCACCCTGTATTCCTGTGTATTACAATCCAATAAAAAGCCCCTGGAGGAAGGGGCTCAAGGCCTTTTCTTCTCAGAGAAACTGGCTGCTTCAGGCCTTTTTCTTCTGAGAAACTAGCCACATCTCCTTCTCAAGCAGATCAAATCTTGGCAGTGCTTACTTTCATCTGTGGTGGATGGCTGGGGATGGGGGGGGGGGACTTGCAAGAAAAGTCGCCCCTGCAAGATGGTATCTACAGAATGTGGAGTGACTCAGCATAGAAATCCTGGCAGCTGTTTTTTCAGTTCTCTCCTCAGAGCCAAAGCCCCAGATGCTCCTCATGCATCTTTAGCTCACTCAGGCCTCCCTCTGCCAGAGCCCAGAGTAAGTGGCTGAAAATAAAATTTTGTGCATTGGCCCTTTAAGAAGCTCTCTGTCTCCAGACATCTCTCACTGACAGACAGAAACCCCACTGCTTTTCACAGCTGGATATTATAAACCTAGAAAAAAACATAACCAAGGATGTAAAAAACCTGTACTTGCAAAATTATAAGACACTGAAAAAAAAAGAAATTGAAGAAGATATAAATAAAGGGAAGCACATGTGGTGTTCATAGATAGTAAGAATTAACATCATTAAAATGTCCATTCGACCCAAAGAAATCTATAGATTCAACAAAATTCCTATCAAGATTTCATTGATGTACTTCACAGAATTAGAACAAATATTTCAAAAATTTATATTGAATCACAAAAGGCTAGGCATAGCAATAACAATCCTTAGAAAGAGGAACAAAGCTGGAGGAACTGTGCTACCTAATATCAAACTATATTGCCCTGGCTGGTGTGGCTCAGTAGATTGAGTGCCAGCCTGTGAACCAAACCTAACGGTCACTGGTTTGATTCCCACAAAATGACACATGTCTAGGTTGTGGGCCAGGTCCCCAATAGGGGGTGCACGAGAGGCAACCACACACTGATGCTTCTCTCCCTCTCGCTCTCCCTTCCCCTCTCTAAAAATAAATAAAATCTTTAAAGAAAAAAACTATATCATAAGGATGTAATAATCAAAACAGCATGGTGCTGGCATAAAAAATAGATACATAGATCAATGGAACAGAATAGAGGACTCAGAAATAAACCCACAACTTTATAGTCAATTAATAGCGGACACAGAAAGCAATCACATACAATGGACTAAAGATAGTTTATTCAATAAGTGGTGTTGGGAAAATTGGACAGACATGCACAAAAATGGAACTAGACAACCTTCTTATACCACAAACAAGAATAAATTTTAAAAATGTATTAAAGACTTACATGTTAGTCCTGATACCATAAAAATCATGAAAAAAAACATAGGCAGCAAAATTTTGGATATTGGTCATAGCAATATTTTTTCAGCTTATTTCGCCAGACAGGAAAAACAAAAGAAAAAATAAACAAATGGGACAATATCAAACTAAAATTTTTTTGTACAGCAAATGAAAACACCAAAGAAATAGACAATCCACAGAATGGGAGAACACATTTGCTGATACATCTGATAAGGGTTTAATGAGGGGAACCTTGGCCAGCAAGGTCTCCCAAGGCCACATAGATGGAAATAATGAGTCATCTCAGCCAAGAAAGAGTGGTGGTTCCCTCTAGTGGAGAATGCCCCAAGCCTTTCTTTCACCTGGCTTATACTAGGGTTGGGAAGTACAGGGGAATACAGCACATGTGCAAAGCTTATCAATCAATGTTCAACAGACTGTAGTCACAAAAAACTAACTATCTATAGATAACAGTTAAAGAAACACAGAAATCTTTTCAGGTTGGAGTCTGTGAGACATGCAGGTGCTGGATGGCAATGAAGGCTTACATTATGAAGTAGGGAGTTTCACCCAAGTATCTGGGTTATACTAACAGAGTTTATCACTGATCAGAGCCAGCTTCAGAGGAAAAAAATATGTACATTTCAGGCCTGAATCCCACCAGACCCTCAGTGTTAGAATTGAGTCATGCCTGCCACCTGCATTATGACCTGGTTTTCTAGGGAGACTTACTAGCCCCTTTCAGAGCTTGCTCTCACAGAGCTACAACCTCCAAAACCACACAGAGTAGTCCCCAACAGTTTAATATCCAAAATTTATATACAAGTTACAAAACCCTAACAACCTAGTTAACAAAATGGGCAAAAGACTTGAATAGACACTTCTCTGAAGAGGACACACAGATGGCCAATAGACATATGAAAAGATGTTCAACATCACTAAGCATTAGAGAAATGCAAATTAAAACCACAATGAGATATCATCTCATACCTGTCAGAATTGCTATCATTAATAAATCAACAAATAGCAAGTGCTGGCAAGGATGTTGAGAAAGGGGAACCTTTTTCACTGTTGGTAGGAATGCATGTTGGTATAGTCACTGTGGAAAGCAGTATGGATATATCTCAAATTAAAAATGGATCTGCCTTTTGACCCAGTGATCCCACTGGGAATAGATCCTAAGAAACCCAAAACACTAACTTTAAAGACATAAGCATCCTTATACTCAGTTCAGTGTTATTTACAATGGCCATGATATGGAAGCAGCCCAAGTGTTCTTCAGTAGATGAGTGGATAAAACTACTATGGAACATTTACACAATGAAATACTACTTGGCCATAAAAAAGAAAATTTGCCTTTTGTGTCAGTGTGGATGGCCCTGGAGAATATTATGCTAAATGAAATAAGCCAATTAAAGAAAGACAAATACCATATGTTTTCACTCATATGTGGAATCTAATGAACAAACTGAACTGAACAAACAAATAGAGACAGACTCACAAATGGAGAGCAGGATGACCACTATTATGTGGGTAGTTGATGTGGCGAGGGATTGAATAAGAAAGGAAAAAGGACTCATGGACATGGACAACAGTGTGGTGATTATATGGGAAGGGGTGTATAAGGGTACTGAATGGTAATGGAAAAAATATAATAAAAAGTGTAAGGATCTTTAAAAAAACAAAATTCTGTAGTTCTCTGTAGTACTTATCTAAAGACAAAGACCCCATTTTTGCAAACAAACAAATAAGCATAAGAGGCAAATGCTGTTGGAATAAAAAAAGACTTCATAAAACATGATTTCATGGAATGGAAATTATTTTTCAATTTTTATTGTTTGTACTCACATAGATTATGAGTTATTTGAGTTCTATTTTTTAATTGCATTCCTCAAGATTCATTCACTTGAAATCTCTTTTCCACATTAAAAGTTGATGTTTAATTCCACATAAGAAACAAGAACTGAGATACTATAAGCTAGAAAGACAAATCTCAAGTCAATATAAGCTGTACTAATTTTGTAACTATTTCTAATGTTTTAATTCTATCAATTCTCTTAATTAGATCATCTCTTCCAGCACAAAATGCACTCTGTTCTTATATTTTAATTTCATGGAAAATTTTAGGCTAATATGTATAATAAATTGTTTAGTGGTGTTCTTACATTATTTTTGTTGATAATTCATTATATGTAACAAAATAGGGGTTATGCTATAAACCTAATAAATGTTCGTATTTTTCTTTTTTTGGTGGTGCTGTTGTGGACAGAATTGTGTTCCCTCCTAAATTAATATGTTAGAGTCCCAATCTCTAGTACCTAGGAGACTGACCATATTTGGAAATATGTCTTTACAGAGGTAATTAAATTATAATGAGGTCATTAGATGGGCCCTAATCCAATATGACTTATGTCCTCATAAGAAAAAAATTGGACACAGGCACATACAAAGGGAAGACAATGTAAAAACACAAGGAGAAAACAGCCATCCATAAGCCAAGGAAAGAGGCCTGGAAGAGATCCTCTCTCAGAGCTCTCAGAAGAAACCAAATCTGCCCACATC
Organism: Artibeus jamaicensis; assembly: GCF_021234435.1. Taxonomy (NCBI): domain Eukaryota; kingdom Metazoa; phylum Chordata; class Mammalia; order Chiroptera; family Phyllostomidae; genus Artibeus; species Artibeus jamaicensis. Next base: position 3,459,505 of record NW_026521576.1, on the reverse strand, counting down.
TTGATCTCAGATGTCTAGCATTCAGAATTATGAGAAAATAAATGTTTGTTGTATAAGCAACACAGTCCATAGTGCTTTGTTAACGCAGCCCTAACAAACTAATACAGATGTTAATTCTAGTTTTTGTTCTCATAGCTAATGCATATCTCTTGAGCTTGTAAAGAACTATAAAGGGTCTGAGATTGTACTCTACTTGGAAGCTAACAAGTTAGCCTGTTAACATTTCTTGGATGCTAGCAGAAAACACAAGATTCCTGGGTCAGAGACAAATGACTTCATTACTGATGGCAAAAGCAACAAAGGTTCAAAAGTTCCTTACTTGTCTGGCCCGCCCCAAATTCCACAGGGCCAATGCAAAGGGTACTTGATGGATACTTGTATATGCAATGAGTTGCATTACAGTACCTAAACACACAGGGATTAGAAGAGTCATCGTTATTACAGTAAGTGGAAAGAGGCCTGCTCTTTGGGAAGAGACATTGTGATCTCTCAGAATTAGTCACTGCAAACACAACCATGAAAAGTGGCCCAGAAATGGAGTGACCAAGCCCTTGTATTCTTGGCATACCAATAAGAACATGCAAAGGTAGTAAGGGCCGATTGTGGCTTGTCTCTTCCAACAGAGTTGTTATGTGCTAGGCATAAGGCTAGAAGCTCTAGTGGTAAAAACCAATAAGCCAAAAGTTAATTACAATATGGAACATTAAGTGCTACAATTGTCAAAACACATGAAAAGTGGAATTCTTAAAAAAAATAAAGGAAGGAAAGAACACCCCATTTTGTATAACAAAGTAAGAGTTTGTTTCCAAAGTCAGAAGATTTGATTACTTAACTGGTATTTAAAATGTCAATAGGAATTATGTATGTGAAGAAGTAGAGAGGTGGTCCAAGGCAGCATAAAAAATAAAGTAAAGGGGGTGAGAGAAAGATTGTGCAACTGTAAGCATGAAACATTCAATATACCTGGAACCAGGAGTAAAAAGGAGGGTAGTAAGAAGCTAAATCAGAGACAGGAGTCAAAGGCATGGGATATTGGGCTTTAAAATCATGCAATAGAACTTCAACTTTTTCTTGAGTGTAATGGTGAGCTATGGAAAATGGTTTTGGGGTGAGGAGTGTTGAGATAAGTCTTTGATCTCCACTGTGTAGAGAACAGGTTTAATCAAAGTTTAAAGCCAGTTAGGTGCCATTATAACAGAAAAGGAAAACATTTGGTGGCCAGGAAGACAGATTTAAGAGGTCTTGTGTACTGACAGAATTAAAGAGATAAATAGATAGTTTTACAATAATATTTGGAGACTTCAATACTCCAATTGCAATAATGGATACAATATTAGACAGAAGATCAATAAACAGAGGACTTGAACAATACTACAAACCAACTGAACTGAATATATATACACAGAATGCTCCACTCGAAAAAAAAAAGCTACACATTATTCTCAAGTGTCCATGGGATATTCTATAGGATATAGGATTAAAATCATAGGGCCCTTATTAGTGTGGCTTAGTTGGCTGGGTAATGCCCACAAAGTGTAAGGTCACCGTTTTGATTCCCTCAGGGCATACACCTAGGTTGTGGGTTCTGTCCCTGGTTGGAACTCATATGAGAGGCAACTGATTGATGTTTTTCTCCTTCACTTTCTTCCTCCCTTCCCATTTCTCTAAAATAAACAAACAAACAAACAAACATTAAAAAATCTTAAAAGAAATCATAAAAGTATCTTCTCTAACCTTAATAGAATGAAGCTAGAAATTAATGAGAAGGAAAACAGGAAAATTCACAAATATCTGGATATTAAGAAACACACTCTTATTCAACCAATGGCTTAAAGACAAAATCATGAGGGAAATTAAATAGAGGCAAATAAAAATAAAAACATAACATATCAATACTATGGGATTCATTAAAGGCAGAGCTCAGAGAAAATTGTATAACTGTAAACAACTACATAAAAATATGAAATATATCAACTCGATAACCTACTCTATACCTTGAGGAAACAGAACAAAAGAAAAGCAAATTAAACTCACTGGTAACATAGAGGCTTGGGTTTATTTTTCTAGACTCTCTATTTTGTTACATTGGCCCATGTGTCTGTTCTTATGCCAGTACCAGGCTGTTTTCATTACAGTGGCCTTATAACATAGTTTGGTATCAGGTATTATGATCCATCCTACTTTGTTCTTTTTTGTCAAAATCGCAGCTGCTATTCGGGGTCATTTATGGTTCCATATAAATTTGTGAAGTGTTTGTTCTATGTCTGTGAAATATGCCCTTGGTACTTTAAAAGGTATTGCAGTGAATCTGTAAATTGCCTTGGGTAGTATGGGCATTTTGATGATGTTAATTTGTCCAATCCATGAACAAGGTATATGTTTCCATTTGTTTGTGTCTTCCCTGATTTCTTTCTTCAGTGTTGTGTATTTTTCTGTGTACAGGTCTTTTACGTCCTTGGTTAGGTTTATTCCTAGGGATTTCATTTTTCTTTTTGCTGTATCAAATGGGCTTTTTTTTCTTGATTTCTGCTTCTGCTGTTTCATTGTTGGTATACAAAAATGCCTTTGAGTTCTGGATATTGATTTTGTACCCTGCTTTTTTGCCAAATTCATTTATTAGGTCAAGCAGTTTTGGGGTGAAATCTATAGGATTTTCTATATACACTCTCATGTCATCTGCAAACAGTGACATGGTCAATTAATATTTGACCAAAGGGGCAGGAGCATAAAGTGGAGCAAAAATAGCCTCTTCAACAAATGGTGTTGGGACATCTGGACAGCTATATGCTAAAAAATGAAACTTGATCACCAACTTACACCATATAGAAAAATAAATTCAAGGTGGATAAAAGACTTAAATATAAGGCATGACATCATAAAGGTCCTTCAGGAGAACATAGGCAGAAAAATCTCAGATATTTCATGCAGCAATATTTTCACTGATATGTCCCCTACAGCAAGGGACATAAAGGGAAGAATAAACAAATAGGACCTTATCAAATTAAAAAGCTTCTTCACAGCTAAAGAAAACAGCATTAAAATGAAAAGAGAACCAACTGTATGGGAAAACATATTTGCCAATGATACTTCAGACAAAGTTTGATCTCCAAAATATATAAAAAACTCACAAAACTCTATTTCAGGAAGACAAAGAACCCAGTTAAAAAGTGGGCAAAGGACTTGAACAGGCATTTCTCCAAGGAAAACATACAGAGGGACCAGAGACATATGAAAAAATGCTCAGCATCACTAGCCATCAGAGAGATGCAAATTAAAACCACAATGAGGTATCACTTCACAGCAGTCAGAATGGTAATCATAACAAATCAGTAATCAACAAGTTTTGGAGAGGATGTGAAGAAAAGGGAATCCTAGTGCACTGTTGGGAATGCAGACTGGTGCAGCCACTGTGAAAAACAATATGGAATTTCCTCAGAAATCTAAAAATGGAACTGCCTTTTAACCTGGCAATTCCACTGCTGAGATTATACCCCAAGAACCCTGGAACATCAATCCAAAAGAGCCTATGTACCCTGATGTTTATACCAGCACACATTATAATGCCAATTGCTGGAAGCAACTTAAGAGCCCATCAGCAATTGAGTGGATCAAAAAACTATGGTACATTTACACAGTGGAATACTACGCAGTAGAAAGAAAGAAGGAGCTCCTACCCTTTGTAACAGCATGTATGCATCTGGAGGGCATTATGCTAAGTGAAATACACCAAGTGGTAAGAGAAAAATACCATATGATCTCACCTATAAGTGAAACCTAATCAACAAAATAAACAAGCAAGCAAAAATATAACCAGAGACATTGAAATTAAGAACAAATTGACAATAACCAGAGGGGAGAAGAGTGGCCATAATGGCAGGGAAATGGTGAAGGATTTACAAGAACAACTATAAAGGGCACATGGACAAAAACAAGGGGGTGTGGAGACAGGATGGAAGTGGGGATGGCTGGAGTGGTGGGGAGGGGTGGGGGAAAAGGCAGAAAACTGTACTTGAACAACAATAAAATTCAAAAGTATTTAATTAAAAAATAAATTCAGTGATAACAAAGCAAAGGAAATAATAAAGATTATAGCACATATAAATAAAATAGAAAATAAAAATAATAGAGAACAATTGATGAAACCAAACATTTTTTAAAAGACCAATGACATTGAAAATTTTTAACTAAACTGACAAAGAAAAAAGAGAATATACATATCATTTGACAAGAAATGAAAATGAGGACATTACTACTTACCATACAGAAATAAAAAGGATCATGAGAAAATTCTATGAAGAATTGTATGCCAACAAATTGGATAATATAGATGAAATGGACAAATACCTAGAAACATACAAATTACCTAAGTGGACTTAAAAGGAAATAGAAAATATCAACAGACCTACAATAAGCAGAGATTGAATTGGTAATTAAAAACTTTTCAAAGAAGGGAAGTCCAGGACCAGATGACTTAACTGGTGAATTCTACTAAACATTATAGAAGAATTAACATCAATTCTTCTCAAACTCTTTAAAAAAAAGATGAGGGAACACTTTTTAACTCATTCAGAGGTCAGCATTATTCTGATTCCAAACCAAATGAAGACATCGTAAGAAAATTTCACATCAAAATCCCTTGTAAACAGAAATTCAAAATCATGAACAAAACATTAGCAAACTGACTCCAACAGTACATTAAAAGAATTATACTCCATTATCAAGTGGGATTTATACAGAAATGCAATGATAGTACAACATAAAAAAATCAGTAAATATAATATATTAATAAGAGGAAAGAAAATATCCAAATGATTTTTCTAACTGATGCAGAAAAAGTATTTGACCATATCCAACATATTTTCATGACTTAAAAAAAAACTATTGGAAAACTAGGAATAAGAGAGAATTTTCTCAATATGATAAAGAGCATTTATGAAAATCTCACAGCTAACATCGTACTCAGTGATAAAAAGTCTTTAAGGATTTTTTTTCCCCAAGATTAGGAATCAGGCAAGTATACCTACTTTCAGCACTGTTCCTCAATATTGTACTATACAGAGCCATTACACAAAAAAAGAAATAAAAGACATTGAAAATGGAAAAAAGAAGGTGAAACACTCTACTTGTAGATAGCATTATTCTACATATAGGAAATCTCAAAGAATCCACAAATAAAGCTACTAGGGCTAATAAATTAATACAGCACAGTTGCAAGGGACAAGATAAATACACAAAAATCAGCTGTATTTTTATATGCTCTCAATCAATAATCAGAAAGTGAAATTGAAAAGAAATTTAGAAACAATAATATCTAAATGAATAAAACACCTGGGAATAAATATAACCAACAATGTGAAATATTTGTATACTGAAAATTATACAACATTGCTAAAAGAAATGAAGACTTACATAAATGAAAAGTCATCCCATGCTCATGGATAGAAAAATTTAATAGTGTAAAAACGTTAATGCTACTCAAAGAGACTACAGATTCAATGCAGTTCCTATCAAAATCCCAATGGCCTTTTCTGCAGAAATAGACAAGCCATTCTTTGAATTCAAATGGAATTATAAGGTTCCTTGAATAGCCAAAGAAATCTTGGGAACAGAAGAAAGTTAGAAAACTTAATGCTTCCTGATTTTAAAACTTACCACAAATCAAAACAGTGTGGTACTTGAATGAAGATAGATGTACGACCAGTGAAATAGAATTGAAAGTCCAAAAATTAACTTGTATACCTCTGGCCAGCTGGTTTTTGACAAGGGTGTCAATTCCACTTAATAAGGAACAAATAGTTTCTTCAACAGATTGTGCAAAAAAATGAATATAAACCCCAATTTCATACCATATACAAAACTAAACACAAATTAACTCACAATAATTCAATGTTCCAAAAACAAGAGTTAAAACACAAAACTCTTTTTAAAAAGCATGTTCAAGCCCTGGCTGGTGTAGCTCAGTGGATTGAACACGGGCCTGTAAATCAAAGGATCGTGGTTTGATTCCCAGTCAGGGCACATGCCTGGGTTGTAGGCCAGTTCCCATCAGGGGACACACGAGAGGCAACCATACATTGATGTTTCTCTCCCTCTCTCCTTCCCTTCCCCTCTGAAGATAAATAAATAAAATCTTTTTTAAAAAAGCATATTTAATGAACGCGGGCCTGGGAACCAAGCAACCACGGTTCGATTCCCAGTCAGGGCACATGCCTGGGTTGCAGGCCAGTTCTCTCCCTCTCTCCTTCCTTTCCCCTCTAAAGATAAATAAATAAAATCTTTAAAAAAAAAAAAAGCATATTTAAGACCTTGGATTTGGCAATGGATTCCTAGATATAACACCAAAGGACAAGCAACAAAAAAAATAGACAAATTGGCCTTCATTATATGTAATTTTTTTGTGCATCAAAAGGCACTATTAACCTTTTAAGAGGGAAAGGGCAACCCACAGAATGGAAGAAATTATCTGAAAGTCATATATCTGATAAGGATTCAGTATCCATAACATACAAAGAATCTCAACGGCAAAACGACAAGCCATTTTTAAAATAGGCAAAGGACTTGAAAAGCTATTTTTTTCAAAGAAGATACACACATGGCTAATAAGTACATGAAAAAAAATGCTCAACATCACTAATCATTAGGGAAACACTAACCAAAATCACGATAATACCACTTTGCACCTAAAGTATAATCAAAAATTAGAAAAATAAGTGTTGGTGAGGATGTGGAGAAATTGGAACCCTCATACATTTCTAGTGGGAATGTAAAATGGTGCAGCCTTTATGGAAAAGAGTTTGCTGGTTTCTATATTTTAACTATGTTTAAAAGATAAACATAAAATTACCATATGAACAAGGAATTTTACTCCTAGGCATATGCTCAAAAGAATTGAAAGCAGGGACTATAAGAACAGATATTCGTATACCAATATTCACAGCAACATTACTCACAAAAGCTGGGACAACACAAGTGCCCATCAACACATGCATATATAAACAAAAAACAGTTTATATACATATGATGGGATATTATTCATCCATAAATAAGTGAAGTTCCAATACTTGCTATACCACAGATGAGCCTTGAAAACATTATGCTAAATGAGACTCAAAAATCAGCCAGACACAAAAAAGACAAATGTTGTATGGTTCCACTCATAAGAAATGTCTAGAATGGAGAAATTCATAGAGAAAGAGAATAGAGATTACCAGGGTCCAAGGGGTGGGGGATAGAGTGTCAATTGCATTGCTTATGGTTATGTAGATTCTGTTTGGAATGATAAAAAAGGTTTTAGAAATGGTGATAATGGTTACACAACATGTCAGTGTAATTAATGCTACTGAATTATGCACTTAAAATGGTTAAAATGACAAATTTTATGTTATATATTTTACCACAATTTAAAAACATATTAATGTAATATACCAAAAACCATGGAATTATACACCATCAGTGGGTATATTTTATGGCATATGAATTTTATATCAATAAAGCTATTAAAAAGAGAGATTTAGGAAGTAGAATCAGCAGGAAGTTGTAGTTGACTATATATTGGGATACAATGAATATTTGTCATTCTTTGTGGCTACTCAGCAGCTGAAACTCTTCCTATGTTTGGGAGCAGAGTCTATGTCCTATCACAGAAGATAAAAAATTACTATTTATTCATTTTCCTAGCCTCCTGGTAGCCAGACTCTGCCAACAGAAATACATACTACTTTTATTGCTCCTCACCCCTGCTTTTAATTAGAAGATGGTGATGTGAAGTAGTGAGTGAACTCATGCCAGTTCCTTCCCCTGGGGGCAGTGCCTGTGAAGGTGGCTGCATCCTGTCAGCAGGACCTTTGATTTTGGTGAAGCACTAGAGAAGCCAGCCATCTGTGCAAACTGGGAGTTTTCTGTCCAACAGGAGAGAGAGTAGTGCCTTCCTGGTACCATTCCTACAGTCTGATTTGGTGGATGGTTTCTGGCTCTATGGCCTCCAAACCTGATTTGTCAACCTTCCCATAAATTCTGTGAATTGCCTGGTATTTTTTTAAATGAATGACCAATTCTGCTCACATTAGGCAGAATTGGTGTCTGATGCTTAAAACAAAATATCATGAATGATATTAAAAATTAGTTTTGGATCCACAGGAAGTTAAGAAAAATGTGAGGTGGATTTTTTTTGGACAATATGTAACTGAAGGAAATAAAAATCAAGCTAGTCTTAAAGAAAGGAACCCTGATGGCACCTGACACAAATAGATTATCAGCTGATAATAGATAGATTATCAGCTGTGTGGGCACATAGGCTAAAGTACTCACTGAAGACTCACAGAAGGAACTGGATTGATCACTGTCAGAGAATAAAATAACAGACTTGAAGACATGGCAGTGTCCTAGTCCTCACCCAACCAAGGCAGACTAGTTACCGACACTGCTGACTCCTCAGTTTGCTAACAGCAGTTACTAAAGCTGATCCAGTGCCAGAGAGGTCACTCAGCACCCCCATGGTAGATGGATTAGATTGGACTTCATGGGGGCCATGGTGAATTGGCTCCATTCCAACCTCCTTCAAGGGTCCCATCATGTACCACCAAGGCTGATTTCCACATTTGCTCATCTGTCTTGCAACTAAGGTTTTGGATGCAGATTGAGAGCAAACACAGGTGATGGTGCAAGACAGGTAATGTTTGTCTTTGAATTTCCAGGAACCTAACACATATATTATTCAATCAGTCACTGTGCCAACAGTTTTTATCCCAATCCTCACAACTCTGGTTCTGATCATTTAGAGGACATACACCCAGGGTGGGGGAGATGTTTCTGGTTGACATAGCATTTATGTCTTTTTAAAAAATCATGTGAACATTTATTTTGTGGCATAAGGAAGGAATACTTTGACCTTAACTCTGTATTCCCATTTTTGTTTTTACAAGGATCCTTAACAGAAGATCCTTAATGTAAATGTGAAAGGAGTTACTAGTGAGTGCAGAAGAGGCTCAATAGAAGTAAAATGCATAAGAAGGAAGTTCCACAGAAGAAGAAAATTACTGAACATCTGTTGCATGCTGGGCATTATGTTAGGTGTTGAGTGTACAAGATTGAATACAACATGATTTTGGCTCTCATGGAGTGTATAGTCCAGTGGAAAACATAATTAAGAAGCAAACAAATTTACAGAATTACCACTTGTGATAGATTCTCTGAGGGGAAAAGAACATGGTTCTCAGGGAAAATAAAAGATATCTACTTTAGCTTGGATAGAGAAAGAAACCTTCTCCAAGGTGATAATTAGGCTGAGACCTGAGTGATGAGAAGGAGTCAGGTGAGTAATATAAAAATAAGGCCCCTCAGCACTGCCTAGGAATTCTTGAGTATTTCCCTGATTATTATTAGTGCTCCTAATAATTATTTCAGATGTTCTTTGCTCTTCTCAGACTTTGTATTACTTATTCTTAGCAAGGATATTGAAGCTATTAGATGGAATTTCCTTAATTCCATGTCAACACACCTTCAAATTTTCTGCCGTGATATTTTTTAAATTAAACTCTGTATTTTTAAGACAACTATTGATTCATATGGAGTTGTAATAAATAATACAGATGATATCCTCTTTCTCTAGTGGTAATATCTTATAAAACTATTGTACAATACAACCAGGATGATGGCATTGATGTGGTCAAGATTTCCATCTTCACAAGGATCCTTTATGTGGCCCTTTTATAACCACAGTCACTACTCTCCTGCCTCTTCCCCCTCTGAAAGCCCTGGCAACCATCTCTGATCTTCATTTCCATAATTTTGACACTTCAAGAATGTTATATAAATAAAATCATCCATTATATAACCTTTTTGGATTGACTTTGACTCAGTATAATTTACACAGTTCATTCGTTCTCATTTCTGAGTAGTAGTCCATGGTATGATGTACATTAGTTTGTATAACCATTCATTCACTGAAATAAATACCCAGGAGTGCTCTTGCTGTGTTGTAAGGTAGTTGCAAGTTTAGTTTTTAAGAAAACTGAGTTTAAGTTAAGGCTGCCCTCTGGCCATTTTAGGTTTATGACCCGCAGTGAGCCAGGCAATAAGTGAGGGGCTGTGCCATTAGATGTAGGGACTGATCAACAGTATCAAGGGGAAATATGGATGGTGTCGCACATAGGAACATGGTGGAGAATTTGGATGGACCCAGGGGTTTCTCTGGGGGTGCCCTGGTGCTACTGACTGCTCTTTTCCAAAGACAAATATTACTGAAAGTCTACAAAGGCAAGACCTGAAAGGCACAGATTTTTCAGGGATGATCATTCGCTGGAACCCACAGGGTAAAGGATTAACTGAGGGATGACTAAAAACAAAGGGAACAAGAATTTAAGGAATTGCTTACTAGATTTGCTTATGATAACTATGGTTACATCCATACTTCTCAAAATCATTTGAAATAATGTGTCTCTTTTCTTTTAAACCATTAAGAGTTTTTTCTTTCAGTTTTATTAAGCTATAAGTGATACAGAATGAGTTTAAAGTGTGCAGCATTGTGACTTGACCTATATATATTGTAACATTTTTCTCTCTTTTTTTAGTCTTCTTTCTCTACCTTTCAAAGGGCATGCTGGTACTTCATTTAGTCCTTAGATTAAAAAATATAGAGATGTGATCATTTTTCTTTAGAAACAGAGCAAAAACAGTAATTATTTCTCTAAATAATAGTAACCCTGGATTTGAAGCATCATGAAGGAAAACATTTGCAGGGACAACAAATTCATTTTGCTTCATGAGGGAGAGTTGCAAGAGCAGAAGTACTTAGTTGGGTGGGAACAATTTTAAGAAATATAAATATTGGATTGGCCAAAAACTCTGTTCAGTTTTTTTTCTGTAAAATAAAAGACACAAGTTTCATTTTTACCAATAACTTTATTGATTTGGATATTTTGAGTATGTTGGCTATCTCCTTCATGTTATAATTTTGATTGTTCTCAATTAATGTCTTGATTTGATTATTATCAACTTCAACTGGTCTATCTGACTGTGGAACATCATACAGCAAGACATCTCCAGCACAAAACTTTGCATATCACTTTTGACATGTTTAATTAGTCACAGCACCTTCTCTACACACTGCACAGGTCTTTTTTGTGTGTTTTAGTTGCACTTTTACCTTTCTTGAAATAATAAAGCATAATATGCCAAAAATCTTGTTTATTTTCCTTCATCTTCAATATTAAGATGGCTATACAAAATTCACTAATTTTCATAAGTGTTTTTAAATGCACACTGATATGACAGTTGTCATAATACAACAAAATTGTCTAACAAAATTGTTTCTAATGAAGTTAAAGACAATTAAGCACTACTAGAGTCATCTTACAAAAAAACAACAACAAATATTTTGGCAACACAATATGTGAATATCTCTTGAGCAGTTAAGGGGGTAGAATGCAGATAATTGTCCATTCGTCTTGACTGCCTGGCATCCGAACCTTGTTCCTATTTGGGAGATCTACCATTTTGTGATGCAGAACCTCTACTCCCACTCCCAAAGCCAAAATGCCAGATACTCACTTCCCAACTTACATTGCAGTGAAGCCACTTGCATGTGACCTATACTCTGTGAGTCAGTTAATGAGATTTGGTTTCCCTGGCTGCCAACTAATAACTCACATTCCGGTGAAGTAGGAGAAGAGTTGAGATGAGGGGTAGATATTCAGTGGCTTGTGCAGCTAGGTAGATCATGGCCCCACTGTCTGAGATGGGTACTCAGAAACCATGGCAGGTTAAAGTTGGAGTGATGATGAGCACATTAAGTATGAGCTGCCTTGGAGACATCCAAATGGATATAGCCAGTAGGCATTTGAATAAACCAGTTTTGTCCATAGGAGAGAGATTTGAACTGAACATAAATTTGGATTCACCAGCATATCAAAGGCAAGTGGAGCCTAGTGGGTAAATGAGCTCCCCAGAATAAGGTGGAAAATGAGAAAAGAGGCTAGGAATTCTATAATTAGATGATAGAACCTGCAAGAAAACTACAAAAGTCAATGGGCACCAAGATGGTGTGAGGGCACAGAAGCCAAGGTTCACTGTATTGAGCATCACTGACTGAACATCCAAGACGTTCATGACAATGGAATGTGTGCCTGTGTGTGTAATGCTGACCCTGTTGAGAACACTCTCAGAGAAATGGTGAAGCTTAAGTCAGCCTGCAGTGGAATGAAGTGAAAACCACTCATCAGCAGCACTGCAGAAAACCAAGGCATCCCACAGTAGGGCTGAAAGGCAGAAAGATCCCTGATGCCATTCCTTTAGTCATGTGATGCTGTCCTTTTTTTTTTTTTTTAATTGAAAGGACTGGCAGGTGAACAACCTAACCAGATTATGAACAGCTGTTTCAAGAAGCTCAGGTGTGAAAAGTAGGAAAGATTTTTAGGAAAGGAGATAAAGAGATGGTGCAGTTGAGGCCAAAGTACAAGAAAAAAAACAGTGTGTGATACATTCATTCTGGTTTTCATACTGAATGTCCCCCAAGCCCAAGAAAACCCCTCACTTCTAAGTACACTGGGATGACTGGTCACCTTAAATTTAAATGCTAATAATATCTGGTTAATATCAGATGCTGAAGAGACAAGTCTGTCACAGAGCAAGATCCTGATAGGGAGGGAACTGAACCTGACCCCGAGGCTTGACAGGAGGGGGCAAATCATCCATGGAGATGGGGAGGCAGAAAGGAGGTGTGTGTATGTGGGTAACCTTGCAATGATAGAAAGTGGAAGGAAATGAAGGGAGTTTGTCTTTTCTCTGTGTGATTGCAGGACGTGTAGTCACTTGGGGGGGGGGAGGTCTGAGGACTGCAGAAAGGGTTTGCAGCCATCTCCTGAGCATAGAGAACAAGATTTCTAGGGACTCACTTGAAGTAGGATTTGGCGATTCTTCTCATGTGTTCATTTCTCCTGCCCTAAACTCCGTAAGAAATGGCAAGAGAGGGATAACTGTATAAAGATGTTAAACCCACTAAGACAAAGTGGTGAGAGATCTCAGCAAACTCAATAGTGAGAGAACTGACATGGCAGAATGGAGGTAGCTGCCTCACAGGCACCAGCAGAAGGGTATTTAATAAAAGAGAATTCATTTTCCACTCTGCAGATGTCAGCAGACTCAGGACCAATAATATGAAAGTGGGGGTGTAGGGTAAATGGAGGCAATCTGGCTTCCTCACCTAGATGTCTGGGGAATTAAGACAAGTAGTGTTCTCATAGCCTTGAGACTGATCCCAAAAGTATTCCCGTATCCTCGAGTGGGCTCACATGCACAGAATCTCACTATGTTATATAACCTGTTTTGGCTTTCTGCCAGCTTTGTTTCTTGCTAATATTTAAGTGGGTAACAGCTCCTCACTGGGTGCCATGCAGGAAATCTGTGACATGCAGTGTGATTTGCAGTGTGAATGGATTGCCCACTCTTGAATAAAGGCATGTCAGACATCTCAACAGCCCTGTGAATATTCTTCTTTTGCCCGAATCTCATGAACCTGTTAGGCCTTGAATGGTTGCATCACAGGGGGCAAAGTTGGAAGCTATTAGCTTACAGTTTTGGTAATAGTTCTGGGCACAGATCACTTTTATTCCTAAATCTTCTTCCCATGTAGCGATCCCTACCCCATCATCAGGATGTCCAGAGTCTTTTCTGGAGAAACTAGAGGAAAGTCTTACATATTTTTATATTTGTTGGATCTGGTGTGGCTTATGTCATGCAAGCCCCTTAGAGAGTCTGGAAGGGATGAGTCCACAAAGGAAATTTGAGGTGCAATTACCAATAGAAATAGGAATGAGTGCCAAGCAGACAAACCCCCATCTATCATTGGGGATGATATTTAAACTGGGACTAAAGGAAGGAGAAAGCCATACAAAGCTTTGGGTAGAATGTTCTAGGCAGAGGTAATAGCATGTGTAAAGGCCCTGGGGTGGGAAAGAGATTAACATATTAAGAGGCTAAAAGATTAGTGTTGTTGAGAGCAATCAAAATGGTAATGTAGGCAGACACAGCTTCCCTCTTCACACAACCATATCAAAATTACAACTAAAATATAAAACAACTGTCACTCAAGAACATCAGAAATTGAGTTGAACAGAAGTCTGACAACTACAGAATTGAAATCACATCCATCCAGACTAGTAGAAGGGGCATAAACATTGAATAGGCTGGCCCCACACCCACACGGATAAAAATTCAGGAGGAATATCTTGGGAGGGAGACCAATACCAGGCCCCTCAGCCGAGGACTCCAGTGCCAGTAAGATAAATCCCCACAACTTCTGGCTGTGAAAACCAGTGGAGATTGAGTCAGTGGAGGAGGCTGCTGGAGCCCTAAGCAGTTCCTCTTAGGGAACCCATACATAGACTCACCTACTCAGACTCACTCCCTCTGAGCTTCAACATCAGAATAGCAGCTTGAAAGGAACCAGTGTTATAAAAGGAGGAACTGAAGTGTCTGGCATTGGGGTGAGCAGAGGCCATTGTCCCTTTGCTGAGCCCTCCCCTCCAGAAAGCTGGGAAACCGGTGCCATATCTGAGTCTCCATCAACCCAGCAAACAACATGGAACCCACCTAGGAGATTAACAGAGGCTCTACCCAACCCAACTTATGGGCCCACCCAAGCTGCTTTTTCATAAGAATGGCTCTTCTTGGCCCCTAAATCCTATCAAACAAGAAACAGTTGGCTTTAGTGAGATCTGGTGGCAGCCAGATTAGACTCAGAACTTGGCTTCACCTGGGAATCTTCAAGCCCAGCACAAGTAGCTGCCATCTCAGATTACTTTAAGCTCAAACAGGGTGCCCCGGGTGAAACACAGGTGGTGGCTGACCTTGGCTTGCACCACACAGGAAATCCCAGGGCCAGCGCATCCAGGAGATAGCTATAGACTGCAGTGCAGTACCACCACCCTGCACCTGCATAGCTGATCCTTCATAGAGGGCAGAGGTTGGTGGTCAGTGGTCATAGCCAGGACTTGCAGCTGACTGGCCTGGGTAAATTCCTCCCAATGATCTGCCAACAGCAACCAAGGCTCAACTACAAGAGGAAGATGTACTCAGCCCACACAAAGGGTGCACCTCGAGTATCCAGTTAGGTGATAGGGGAGGCTGTGCCACTGGATGCTATAGAACACCTACTATATTAGGCCACACTACCAAGACATGAAGTCAAAAGCACCTCTACCTAATACATAGAAACAAATACAGGGAGGCTGCCAAAATGAGGAGAGAAAGAAACATGGCCCAAATGAAAGAACAGATAAAAACGCCAAGAAAAGAGCTAAATGAAATGAAGATAAGCAATCTATCAGACACAGAGTTCAAAACACTGTTTATAAGGATGCTCAAGAAACTTAGTGAGGACCTCAGCAGCATAAAAAAGACCCAGTCAGAAATGAAGGATACACTAATTGAAATAAAAAAACAATTTACAGGGAAACAACAGTAGAATGGATAAGAATCAAATCAATGATTTGGAACATGAGGAAGCAAACAAACAAATAAACAAACCAAAAACTCCAACTATCAGAACAATAAAAAGAAAAAAGAATCCAAAAAATATAAGGATAGTATAAACAGCCTCTGGGACAACTTTAAGAGGCCCAACATTAGCCTCATAAGGGTGCAAAAAGGATTAGAGAAAGAGCAAAAAAATTAAAAATCTATCTCAAAAAATAGTGAAAGAAAACTTCCCTAATTGGTGAAGGAAATAGATATGCAAGTCCAGGAAGTACAGAGAGTTCCAATTATGATGGATGCAAAGAGGCCACTCCAAGACACATCATTATTCAAAGGTTAAGGTTAAAGATAAAGAGAGACTCTTAAAAGCAAGAGAAAAAAAGTTAGTTATCAGAAGTTTTGCCAGATGGGAGTTGGGGGGAGAATGGGTAAAGAGGTGAGGGGGTTAAGAAATACAATTAAGTAGGTAAGCACGGAATAGCCATGGGATGTAAAGTACAATATAGGAAACGGAGCAGCCAAAGAACTTATATTCATGACCCATGGACATGAACAATTGTTGGGGGATTGCCTGAGAAAGTAGGGGTTGCTGGGTAGAGGAGGACAACGGGGTAGAAATCAGTACAACTGTAGTAGCATGATCAATAAAATATAATTTAAAAAAGATTAGTGTTGCTGATGCCTCAGGAGAAAGAATAGAGCTGTGAGATGAATTTAGGTAGCAGTGGGGACTGGATTTGTAGCCTCTAGTGAGTTATAGAGTTCGGCCTCTTTTGTAAGTATAATAAACCCCTGAAGCAGGGTTTACCAGAGTCTGGTTGTGTTTTATTTTGTGACAGGGTCAGGTGAGGATGAAGATGGCTTGAACAAAGGTTGTGGCAGTAAGGATGGAGATACATGGCTTGACAGAAAATGTGTTTATTCTGCCTTCCACCTTGCTGTGCCTTTGTTCCTCTTTAAATCCCAAATCAGGTAAT
Source organism: Artibeus jamaicensis (assembly GCF_021234435.1). Lineage (NCBI taxonomy): Eukaryota > Metazoa > Chordata > Mammalia > Chiroptera > Phyllostomidae > Artibeus > Artibeus jamaicensis. The sequence goes on along the minus strand of NW_026521576.1, from coordinate 3,443,057 downwards.
GATTGCTAAATGAAGTTTTGTTGTACAGGTGCTTTACTGATCAAATAATTAGCCAAATATACCATCATGTTGTTTTACTCAATTTTAATAAGCACTCACATAGAAGTTATGTATGTGAGGCAACTAAGGCCCAGATAGGTCAGGTGATTTGCCCGAGGTCACACAGCTGGTCAGTGGCACAGGAGCTCCAGATGCATGCTTTTAATCACACACTCTGCTGCCTCTCTTCACATACAGGGTTCAGCTATTTGAGAAATTTAAAATAATTTTTTTTAATTTAAATAGGGGAGAGGAAGGAAGATGATGGAGGAGTGAATGGAAGTTACACTGACTTCCCAGGACCAATCTGGAATTACAAGTCAACTGGAGAAACCACCAGGAACAGACAACTGAGCAAGAACAAGACAGAAGCATATAACTTCAGACGTACAAAACCAGCTTCGGCACAAATCGTCTGGTAAAGAGTGTGGTGGAGACTTGAGAGACCTGGCTGGGCGCCCACAGGTGGCAGTGTTGGCAGAATAATTAAGCAGCATGTTGGATCCCCCAAAAAAGATTGGGGCCTAAACCCTAAACTAGGATTCCCAGCCTAGAACACCAGAGCCAAAAAAAGTACACAGATAACAAGCAATGGAAAAAGCAGCAGAGTTGCTCTCTGCCAGAGACAGACAGTTGGAGACACAAGGACCATTTAAAGGGCCAACACAAAAATTTTCATTTGCTGTCACTTACCCAGGGTTCCAGCAAAGGCAGGGGCAGAGTGGGCTGGAGATGCCTGGGAAGAGACTTGAGACAGAAAGAAGCCATGGGGAGAGAACCGAAAGAGTAGCTGCAGGGATCCTGGTGTTGAGTCATCCCCCAGACACCAGCAGCCTTTGTGCTCAGGCGGACTGCTCCCTTCTGAGTGGCAGTAACCTGAGGGGAAACAATAGCCCCAACCCCAGGAGGGTCTCTGCCCTGGCCCTCTGGTGCTTAAGCCTCACTGCTGAGTCCTAGTGCCCATATAAACAATGAAAGGAGACAGCCAGAGACAATACATCACTGGCAAAGGTGGGGCAGAGTGGACTAGAGAGTGACTGGGGATGGATGCTTTGGGGAGAGAACCGAGAAAGTAGCTGCAGGGATTTGGTGCTGATTCAGCCCCCATACACAGCAACCATCCTGCTCAGGCAGGCTACTCCCCTCCAAGCAGCAGCTATCTGAGGGGAAATAATAGCCCACACCACAAGAGGGATTTGGCCCTGTCCTATGATGCTTAAACCTGACTGCTGAGTGTAAAGGGACCATATTAACAATTGAAGGAGACAGCCAGTGACAGCAGATTACTGGAAGCATCAAACAGGCTGCCTAAGGTCAGGCAGGGTCAACATTTGACATCACGAGAGGCAGATCCAGAAAGAAAAAAAGCAATGGTAAGTACAAGAAGCCACCAATACAAAAGCCACTGTGGTCTTCTTCCGGATTTTCAATATTTTCTTTCCTGCATAGCTTTATAACATTCATTTCTTGTCCAGTGAATTTGTATATAATAAATCATTAGATTTTGTACTGTAGTGTATTTCAATCCACACATATTTTGCCTCTCCCTTCTCTTAGCCCATCTTACCTTTCTTTGTCCTTGCAATATTTTCATTTCAAACTTGGTTTTCTCTCTAGCTACAACTTGTTTCCATTCCACACTCTTTCTATTTCTCCCCTGTCCAGATGCACAAAATAAATTTTCTTGTTAAAGGTCATGCCACATCCTTTTGCCCAGCTATTAAAACACCTGTGTTCTCTCTACACCTGTAACAGATTTTGCCAGTTGGTTGTGGTTGCATTGTTTTTTTTTCAAGGTTATCTCTAGAGCTTCACTAATTCTGTATTTGAAATAACAAATTTTACTGGACCCATCTCCTATTCTTTTTTTTTACTCAAATTTTAATTATGCCTTCTTAGACTGTTTTTTTTCTTTTTCTTTTTTGCCTTTCTTCTATTTCTCCTTCATTCTGCCCTTTTATTTCTCTTTACTCTCCTTTTTTTCCATTTATACTCCAAATTTTAATTTTTCCCTCATTTAGTCTAGTTTTGTTTTTCACTTCTAGTATTCCCTCTCTCTGTATCATTACAAAATTACACCCCATTCCTCTAAACATCTTTTAGACTTTTGTTTCTTTTCCCCCTTATTCCCATACATCCTACATTAATTTTAGTTCATTTTTTGTTGATAGTATTCTGGTGGATTTTTAGCTCCAATTTGGCTTCTATATTTTTATTAATTATTTAATGAAGCGGACCCTGGCATGTGGGGTCTGCCACATTGTGGATGGGGGAGAGACATTCACACGGACTACTGGGTCCTGTGGAGGAAAGGGGCTAGCATGGCTTTTTCTCTCAAGGGGAGCCAAAAGCTAGTGCCTCCACCATGACAGGCCTTTATTGAGTTTTTCTGCACGTTACATGATGGTCCTCACTTACTATGTACAGGTTGACTTTAGGTGGTTACCTTTTACAGAAAACAAAGGAGCCAATGATACTAATCACATCACAGAAGAAGGATATTTGCAAATGAAAAGGGAAAAGTGGTTGGACCAGTTACACTGGTCCTAGGAAGGTTTAGCATGGATTTTAGGAAGTTACAGTAAGCACTTCTGTCTCAATTCAGGGTGAGGGAGTTTTAGCAAAAGGAAGCCTCAAAGCGGCCTAGATATATTGCAGGCCTGATTCCCTGTGGGAAAACCTATCTGTGGGTGTGGGTCCTGTGCATCTCTGAGTGGGAGCTGGGCCCATGCCACACAGATTGGTATTCTACAACTCTCTTTTCTTATAATGCTCTTAATCTCATTACACTCTTATTAATACTGGTTCATTTACTATTGATAGTGGGATTGTGGATAGGAAATACATTTGTGGGTATGAGTTTATTTCTTGTGCTCTGTGGTTTGGTTCAGGCAGTGCCTGCACAACAGCACACAAGACTTGGTGGGCAAAGTGACTTTCAGTTAACCAGTGGCAGACAAGGACTCACCAAAGAAAGACCTAACAACAATCAAAACCTAATTACATCCAGAAAACCAGCATAAAAGGCATAAAGGACATCCCAAGAACACCAAGTTTAAGGTGATCGAGGAGACCGTACTACTGTACCTCACAGATCTCTCACCATAGAAGTTCACACCACAAAGTTAGAAAGTCAAAACAGATCAATTTAAGAAACAGAAGCAAACAAGAAGAGTCCCACAAATAACAGGAAGACAAAGAAACAACCTTCCAATCTAAAGAAAAGGAGGAATCCTCAGAAAAAAATGCTAAACAAAATAGACACAGGTCAACGAGCAGATATTGAGTTCAAAACAATGGTTACAAGGAAGCTTAGTGAACTCAGTGTGAGCTACCAAAAACTACAGGGAAATTATGAAGAACTTACTGCAAACTATATCAGCATAAAAAAGGACATAGAAACAATCAACAAGGGCCAAGAAGAAAAGAAGAATACAATTTCTAAATTAAAGAACACAGTAGAAGGAATCAAAAGCAGGATAGATGAGGCAGAGGATCGAATCAGTGAGCTGGAAGACAAAGTAGAAAAACCCTCCTAAAAAGAGAAAGAAAAAGAAAAAGAACTGGAAAAGAATGAAGAGGGGTTAACAGAAAGGCAGGACAACATGAAACAGAAAAATACCCATATAATAGGAATACAGAAGAAGAAGTGGAACAAGGGATAGAAAACCTGTTTGAAAAAGTAATGATGAAAAACTTCCCTAATTTGATGTGAGAAAAAGTCACACAAATCCAGGAAACACAGAGAGTCCCAATCAAGAGGAACCCGAAGAGGCCCACTTCAAGACACATCACCATTAAAATGGCAAAATTCCAAGATAAAAAGAGAATCTTAAAGGCAGCAAGGGATGAGGAAGAACTAAAATATGAGGGAGCCCTAATAAGGCTAGCAGCTGACTTCTCAAAAGAAACATTACAAGCCAAAAGGAAATGGCAACAAATGTTCCAATAATTAAAACCAAAGCCTGTAACCAAAATTACTCTACCCAGAAAGGCTCTCAATTAAAATGCAAGGTGAAATAAGGAGATTCCCAGACAAAAGAAGTATAAAAGAATATACCTCCACCAAACCAGCTCTGCAAAACATGCTAAAGGGACTGCTTTAAGAAAAGGGAAAAAAAGAGTGAGAAAGAGAGGAACACAAGTACCAAAAAATGCCAATGAATAAGTACTTATCAATAATAACCTTCAATGTAAATGGATTAAATGCCCCAATCAAAAGAAATAGTGTAACTGAATGGAAAAGAAGTCATGACCCACAGATATGCAGCCTATAAGAGACCCACCTCAGGACAAAAGACCTACACAGACTGAAAGGGAAGAGTTGGAAACAAATATTCCATGCAAATGGACAGGGAAAAAGAAGCTGAGGTAGCAATAATTACATCTGAAAAAATAGACTTCAAAACTAAGTTCATAAAAAGACTCAGAAGGTCACTACATAATACTCAAGGGAAGAATCCATCAAGAAGACATAAACATTAAAAACACTTATGCACCCAACATAGGAGTACTCAAATACATAAGAAAAATTTTGGAGGATGTCAAGAAAGACATAGACAACAACATAATTATACTAGGAAATTAAACACCCAACTGTAAAAATTGGATACATCTTCCAAAAAATATCAACAGGGATACTGCACCATTGAACAATGTCCTACATCAAATGGACTTAACTGATATATACAGAACCTTTCATTGCAAAAAAGCAAAATACACATTCTTTTCAAAGGCACACAAAACATTTTCAAAGATAGACCATATGATAGGATACAAAACAAGCCTCAACAAATTCAAGAAAATTGAAATCATATCAAGAATCTTATGGGACAATATTGGACTGAAACTAGAAACCAACCTCAAGGAAAAAATTCAAAAACACTCAAACTCATGGAGATTAAATAGCATGCTATTAAACAATGAATGGGTCAAGAATGAGGTCAAGGAGGAAATCAAAAAGTTTCTAGAAACAAATGAAAATGAACTCACAACAATCCAAAACTTATGGGACACAGCAAAGGCAGTCCTGAAAGGGAAGTTCATACTGATACAGGTATACCTAAAAAAGACAGAAACATTTCAAATGAACAACCTAGCCCTACATCTACAGGAACTGGAGGAATAACAACAAAGATAGCCCAGAGCAAGTAGAAGGAAGAAAATAACCAAGATCAGAACACACTTAAACAATACAGAGGCTAAAGAAACAATTTTAAGGATCAATAAATCCAGGAGCTGATTCTTTAAAAACATAAACAATGGCCCTGGCTGGTGTAGTTCAGTGGATTGAGCATGGGCCTGTGAACCAAAAGATCGCAGTTCGATTCCCCATCAGGGCACATGCCCGGGTTGCAGGCCAGTTCCTAGCAGGAGTCAGTTCCCAGCAGGGGATGCACCAGAAGCAACCATACATTGATATTTCTCTCCTCTCCTTCCCTTCCCTTCTAAAGATAAATAAATAAAATAAAAAACATAAACAAAAGTGACAAGACTTTAAAGAGACTCATCAAGAAAAAAAGGGGAACCCAAATAAATACAATCAGAAATGACAGAGGAGAAATTACGACCAACACCACAGAAATACAAAGGAGTGTAAGAAATTACTATGAAGAACTATATACCAAGAAATTTGAAAACATAGGTGAAATGGACAAATTTTTAGAAAAATATATTCTTCCAAAACTGAATAAAGAAGCATAAAGCCAAACAGACCAATAACAGCAGATGAAATAAAAGCAGTAATAAAAAAACTCCCAACACACAAGTCCTGGACTGTACAATTTCACAGGAGAATTTTACAAAACATTTAAGGAAGAGCTAACCCCTATCCTTCACAGACTTTTCAAAAAAGAACCAAGAAGAGTGAAGACTCCCAAAATCTTTTTATGAGGCCAGAAACATCCTAATTCAAAAACCAGATAAAAACATAACAAAGAAATAAAACTTCAGGCCAATATTGCTAATGAGCATAGACTCTAAAATCCTCAAAAATTTTGGCAAACCGCATCCAAAAATACATTAAAAAGATCATACACCATGACCAAGTGGGATTCATCCCAGGGATGCAAGGATGGTACAATATTTTCACATCAATAAACATAATACATCACATAAACAAAAGGAAAGACAAAAATCACATAATCATGTCAATAGATGTGTAAAAAGCATTTGATAAGGTACAGCACCCATTTATGATAAAAAACACTCAAAGTGGGAATAGAGGGAGCATTCCTCAACATAATAAAGGCCATATACGAGAGACCTACAACCAACATCATACTCAATGGACAAAAACTAAAAGCTTTCCCACTAAGATCAAGAACAAGACAAGGTTGTCCACTTTCACCACATCTATTCAACATAGTATTGGAAGTTAGCCACAGCAATCAGACAAAAAAAAATAATAAAAGGTATCCAAATTGGAAAGGAGGGAGTAAAACTGTCAGTGTTTGCAGAGGACATGATAGTGTATGCAGAAAACCCTATAGATTCCACCAAAATACTACTCAATCTAATAAGTGAATTTGGCAAAAACAGTGGGGTACAAAGTCAATATCCAGAAATCAAAGGCATTTTTGTCCACAAACAATAAAATATTAGAAACAGAAATCAAGAAAAAAATCCCATTTACTATAGCAACAAGAAAAATAAAATACCTTGGAATAAACCTAACCAAGGAGGTAAAAGACCTATACTCAGAAAATTATATAACATTGAATCAAAAAAACAAGGAAGACAAAAATAAATCAAAACAGGTTCATGAATTGGAAAAATTAACATCATCAAAATGTCTATACTACCGAAAGCAATTTATAGATTCAATGCAATCCCCATTAAAATACCAATGACATATTTCACAGATATAAAACAAACACTTGAAAAATTTATATGGAACCATGAATGACCTTGAATAGCTGCAGCAATTTTAAGAAAGAAGAACAAAGTAGGTGGGATCATCAAACAATATTACAAGGCTACAGTATCAAAATAGTCAGGTACAGCCATAAGAACAGACACATAGATTAATGGAACAGAATAGAGCGCCCAGAAATAAGCCCACATCTCTACAGTAAGTTAATATTCAACCAAGGGGGCAGAAACATAAAATGGAATCAAAATGGCCTCTTTAGCAAATGGTGTTGGGAGATCTGGACAACTACGTGCAAAAAAATGAAACCAACCACAAACTTACGCCATACTCAAAAATAAACTGAAGATGGGTAATACAAGTCCCAGAGGAGAGACAGGCAGGAAAATCTCATATATTCTAAGCAGCAATATTTTTACCAATTTGTTACCTAGAGCAAGGGACATATAGGAAAGAATAAACAAATAAGACTTCATCAAAATAAAAACTTTCTGTATGGCTAAAGAAAACATTAGCAAAACTAAAAGGGAACCAACTGTATGGGAAAATATATTTGCCAATGATAATCTCAGACAAGAATTTGAGCTCCAAAATATGTAAAGAACTCACACAACTCTGTTTCAGAAAGACAAACAATCCAATTAAAAAATGGGCTAAGAACCTGAACAGACACTTCTCTAAGGATATACAGAGGGTCCAGAGACATATGAAAGGATGCTCAGCATCACTAGCCATCAGAGAGATGCACATTAAAACCACAATGAGATACCACTTCACACCAGTCAGAATAGCCATCATAAACAAAGCAATAAACAATGAATGCTGCTCAGGTGATAGAGAAAAGGCAACCCCAGTACATTGTTGGTGGAAATGCAGGCTGGTCCAGCCACTATGGAAAACAGTATTTCTGGAAATTCCCAGTATTTTCTGGGAATTTCCCCAGAAAACTAAAAATGGAACTACCTTTTGACCTGGCAATTCTACTGCTGGTATTATACCCTAAGAACCCTGAAACACCAATTCAAAAGAATGCATGCACCCCAATGTTCATAGCATCACAATTTACAATAGCCAAGTGCTGGAAGCAGCCTAGGTGCCCATGAGTAAATGAGTGGATCAGTGAACTATGGTACATTTACAGGATGGAATACCATGCAGCAGAAAGAAAGAAGTACCTACTACTTTTCATGACAACATTGATGAAACTGGAAAGTATTATGCTAGAGAAATAAGCCAGGTAGTGAAAGACAAATACCATACGATATCACCTATAAGTGGAACCTAATTAACAAAACAAACCAACAAGCAAAATATAGCCAGAGACATTGAAGTCGACCGTAAACTGACAGTAACCAGAGGGGAGGAGAGAGGAAAGTAACATGGGAAATAAGGGAAAGGGACATAAATGAACATGATTGAGGAACCCATGGACAGAGCTGAGGAGGGGTGGGATTGAGGGTGGGAGATGGGTGTGGGTAGGGCAGGGGAAAGTGGTGATGAGAAAATGGAGACAACTGTATTCAAACATCAATAAAATCAGTAAAAAAATTAAATATATTTGATACTGAATAATTTGTAAGAGAGAATTAAACAGTAGAGTTATAAAATGAGGCCAGGTTGAGAAGGAAGGTTCAAGTACAAGTTTCAAAGTAAATTTTTGAGCAATATAACATCTATCAGGAAATTACAGCAATAGGCCAATTACGACAGCTTTCATGGGCAAGCACAAGCTAAGATAAAATGATTAAATTTAAGCAAAAAAATAATATGCAGATCTGATGGGCAAGAGGCAGACAAGTCCAGAGGCAGTAACTGCAGGTGTTAAACTGCAGGTATTTGTGGGGAAATTCTGCACACAAACACAGCAAGTTTGGCAAAGAAAGTTAATCCCTCTTAAGCAGGTGGCAGCAGCTTCTCTAGAGGAAGGAGCAATGCAACTTTGGAATGCTGGAGCATGCTTTGATTCTGGTTTTACCATTCAGAAATAGGACCTCAGGAATAATGTAGTTCCTTCCAGTTAGACTTGGAACCCATGGGGTTTGAGCCCATTTCTGTGTGTATCACTTGGGCTCAAAGCTCCTTTGGCTTTAAGTTGCAGGGGTTGGGGGGTCACTTACCTTGATGCCAGGCTTATACATCAAATGGCTTAATTGGGGGTTTATGTGCTTACAGATCTCCATGTTTAAAAATACAAGCTTTTTGTCATATGTATACCTGTTGTCAAATGATTTTAAACCTTCAAAAAGTACAAATAGAAAAGTGAAAGTTCTCCCCACACTGCCCCCTACTCCTATAGGCCAGAGGTGAACACCATCAGCAAATGGGTGTGCATCTTTTCAGTTTTCTAAATGTATAATGCAAAGTTTTTGTCTTTAAAACAAGTGAGATCTATCTATATAGAGTTACTTTAGACTTACTATATAATTGCCATGTTTCAACACCAATATAAATAGAGCTACTTCTTTTTAGTGGCTGCTTACTATTCCATTGTATGGATATATCATCCTCTATTTAACTAATGAGCTGCTAATGGGTACTAAATGTTGTTTCCAATACTTCCTCTTACAAAAACGGTAAAGTTAATATCCTTGTGGCATGTATCTCTACTCACTTATGTGATTATTTCTGTGGGACAGATTCTGAGAAGTGTATTGCTAGCTCTGTGACACAAATTCTAAGAAGTGTAATTGCAGGTTAAATGGTAAGGACATTTTAACATTTGATATGTAAAGTTTATATTCATTCGTACTCCATCTCCCTAACACCCTTGCCAACAGTGGATATAATCACTCCACATCCCTGCCAAATGAGTAAGTAAAATAATCTCATATTAAATTTTATTTTCTTCATTTTTAATTAAGTACTTGTGTTTCCATGTGCTTCAAAGTCATTTTCATTTGATTTTTAAAAAATTAGTTACTCATATTCTATGTCTATTTTACTATTGGATGTTGATCTTTTTCTGTGGATTTATAAGAATTCAACATATTATGAATCTCAACCTTTTATCTGGAATAAAAATTATAAATATTTTCCCCAACTTTTTTTTTAACTTTGTTTGGGGGTGTCCTTTATCAAACAAAAGCTGCTTGATTTTTACTTAATTAAATATATTATTCTTTTTTTAAAAGCCTCTGGATTTCATGTTATGCCCTAATCCCAAGATTATAGATCTTTTCACTCATATTTTGTTTTAGTAATTTCAACACTTAAGTCTTTCATCATGTGGGAATATTTGTATGTTTGGAATGAGGTGAGGGTATAACCAAGGATCCTAATATGATGCACTTTTCCATTATAAATAGGTACTTTGGACTGATTCTCTCAACATCCATTTTATCTGGCTTCTATTTGGGGCAATTGGAAAGCTGGGGTTCTAAAAGCAATTTATGTTCTATTATTTAGATGCAACCATGAGAGATTCTGTAAAACAGAAGTGAATCATCTTCCCATGGCTCTTGAATGTTGCCATTAGCAAGGAAATTCAGAAAATGTGAGACTGACTTGCACCAGTGCTTTGATGTCTGTCTGCCAGCTCTCTGGGAATCAAGAAGCAATGGTGCTAGGCTTCTTAATGCAACTCCAATTCCCAGAACACTGCTCTAGACACCATGGCCCATTTCCCTAAACATGAGAGGTAGTCACAAACTCAATAGCTTCTGGTTTCTAGTGCAGCTTCAGTGGCAGTGTCTATGTGAGCTTCAGTGGCTCCTTACTGAATCAGTTCTGTTAATGCTGAGCCAGTCCAGGATATCCAGCCTAGGATGCTCTTGTAGCCCTTCCAAGAGTGCGTTAAACATTTTTGTGCCTACATTAAATCACCTTTAAATCACCTCAAAATACTCAGCACAATTTCTATTTCTGGTGCTCAACCCCAACCAATACAATGTTTGATTTACATGTTTCAGTCAATGATGGACCAACCATATACATGCTGGTGGTTCCATAAGATTATAATGAAGCTAAAATATTCCTATCACCTACTGACTTCATAGCCATCATAACTGCATAATGCAACACACTACTTGTATGTTTGTGGTGATGCTCATGTATACAAATCTGGACCTGGCTGGGTAATTCAGGTGGTTAGAGCATCATCCCAATGAACCAAGGTTGTGGGTTTGATCCCCAATTAGGGCAGATACAAAAATCAACAAGTGAATGCATAGATGGGTAGAGCACCAGATCAACGCTTCTCTCTCTCTCTTTCTCTCTGTTCCTCTCTCCTCTAAAATTAATCAATACAAATATATAAAAGAATAAATCTACTACACTGGAATCATAAAAGTACAGTACATACAATTATATATAGTATATACTACATGATAATGATAATAAACCACCATGTTGTTGTTTATGTATTTCCTATACTATACTTTTTATCATTATTTTAGAGTGTACTCTTTACTTATTTCTTAAAATGTCTGCTGTAAAACAGTATGCCATGTTCTGCCAGCAGCAAGTTCATCTAGTCTTTACCGCATCTCTTGATGGCATCATTTTCTTGTGTTTGATTTAATCTTGTGTTGTTTTATAAATTTATTGTAAGCTAAGTGTACCAAGACTAAAGTTGTGTACGGTACATCCTAGGTCTTCACATTCACTCATCACTCACTGACTCACCCAGCATAACCTCCACTCCTACAAGCTCCATTCATGATAAATGCCCTACGCAGGAGCAGCATTTAAAAAGTATTTTATATCACATTTTTAATGTATCTTTTCTATGTTTAGGTATGTTTAGATACATAAATACTTACCATTGTGTTACAATTGCTTATAGTTTTCAGGTCTGTAACTTGCTGTACAGGTATGTAGACCAGGAGCAATCCAGGGATAGCCAAACTTGTGGTGTCTCTGGGCTACAGTGGAAGAAGAAGAGTTGTCTTGGGCCATACATTAAATACACAGTGACACATAATTACAAAAAATCTCATAATGTTTTAAGTAAATTTTGATATTGTGTTGGGCTGCATTCATAGCCATCCTGGGATGCATGTGGCCTATGGGGCCATACTTCTAGCTGCTGGACCATATAGCCTAGGTGTGTAGTAGGCTATACTACCAATGTTCATGTAAGTGCACTCTGTGATGTTCACACAATGACAAATCACCTAAAGAAGCATTTCTCAGAATGTATCCTGTCATTAAACAGTGCATGACTGTGTTTATCATATATGATTTTACACTTATAGGTAAGTGTAGAATTTTAGTTCCACTACATTGATCAATTTGTCTTTCAATGATGACACATTGTTTCAACATCTAATATCCAATGTCTCATTGAATAAATCAAATAAGTTCACCACATATATTCTTTTTCAAAGCCAATCCAGTTATTTTGTAATATTTATTCTTCCAGTTGAAAATGAGAATAAACATATCAAGTTCTTCAAAATATCCACCAGAATTTTGATTAAATGGGATTATACTTATCAGTAAATATGGGGGTAATTATCATCTTTACAATATTGACTCTTTTAATCTTTTAGACTGAACACTAAGCGTGTTCAGTCTCTTCACTTATGTCTCCTGTTATATCATTATTCAGTGTTTAATAGTTTACTTCCATAGATCAGCTTGCTGATCTTCCAATTAAATTAGCGAGTGCATGTTATACCAAAAAATAAAGTGCTGAAGAGGACTTCCCTGACACTTCCCCCACAAACCTGGTGTTTCTTCTCAGCTGTGCCTACATACAACTACATTTACACCTGACAAGAAACTAAAAAATGTTGCTGTAATATGGAATAGATGACACTTCTGGGTCAGGAGTGGTCTTCATAGTTCTGTGAGAGATAAGGAAAAAATGGACATTCATTTTTCTGCAAGATTTAGATAGTAGTTTCTCTATTCGCTACTTTCAGTGAGGTATATATTATGAGGAAACTCATTTTTGAGAATTTTGCTTTATTTTACCCTTCTATGGTTTTTGGAAGAAAGGAAAAAATGTGCCGAGTCCAGGATTCCTAGAGGTTGAAGCCTGAGTATGAGCTCATGTGCTCGGGTTTTTTTTGGAGGCATACCCCAGAACTGCAAGAGGAAGGGAAAGAAGGCATGGTAGGTGAAGACTAGAGGAAGTAAAGGAGCCTCTGTGTTTCCCAGCTGACTGCAGTTCTTCAAGGTGACAAGAGCATCCCCCACCCCTGTTCACCCAGCTTTGTGGGCACTGTCCATCACATGCCTTTAACCCCAGGGCAAGCAGTGGAGGCTCAGGGTAGTGGAGGCACAGGGACTCGGTCAGGGGCACACAACTGGACTTGTGCAGTGGGGGTTTTTGTAAGGGTTCTCTTCTTGCATATTAGGAAGAAAATCCTAAGTAGCAGGAGCAATAGGCAGCAGGCATCCTGCACTGGGAATATCCCTCAGAGGGCAGGGAGCAAAGGGTCCTCAGCCTCGCTTAACCCTGTCAAGTCCAGGTCAGAGATGTACAGCCTAGAGCTGAGCTGCATCACACATGTAGCCAATGTTCCCCGTGTGCAACTGTCCAGGATGGCACTGAACTCCTGAGTGCAACTGCCCAATGCATGAAGCCTGGGTCCAATGCTCGGTTCCAAAACCTCTCGCTTTCTCATGGGATAGCATGAGGGTGAAATGCCTTAAAATGGGCGATGCCCATCAACTGGAGGATGAATGCATATGCAGAGTCCCCCCAGAGATTTATGCCTCCCCAAAGCTTCCTGAATTCAAGAGATGTGTCCCTGTGAAGGTGAAATCTTCATGCACAAAGATGGTTTCCTTTCTCAGAGCTGAAAAGCCTGCAAGAGGTCTTAACACCTAGGGCAGGAACTAACGTGTATGCAGCACCCAATGCGGTGCCAGGATGCAGCCTAACACTAGGCGTGCTGTCTGATGCTTCAGCTCCTTTGTATGGCAGCAGAGTTAACAGATGCCCCTAAGGTGCTACACCAGGCCCACACCAGTTGTCACTATTGTACTATTTTCCCTGTGAGGAAACTGAGGCATTGGTGTTTCTTGTCACTTACATGGGGTTGCCTGCCATGTGGTAGAGACTTATGGATCCCAGGGCCCCCCAACTATGGAATTTAGGCCTTCATCCACTTCCCCACTGATTATTAATGTGCGATGGTTTGTGTAAAAACATGTTTAAAACAAGGTGTCACTTTTTAGACCACGTTCCCCAAGCTAGCTATGCTCCTGCCTGCCTAAATAACGTACAAGCCTTGTTGGTTTGGCAAGTCTGGGTCCTCAAGCCTGACCTGTGCCTGCTTGGCCTTCCAGCCCAGTCTCCCACAGCCAGACTCTGTACATGCTGTGTCCTGGCAAGCTCCTTCCTGGACTTGCAGCTCCTTGGACCACTCAATCACCGACCTCCAACCTTTGTCTTTGCTAGGCAGGTCCTTCCATTTGGCATCTTTTAACCTGTCTGTGGAATGCTCACCCATCTTTCAAAACTGGTCAAATCCACCTCTTTCAGGAAGTGTTTTCATCTCCCTTCAGTGGGTTATGGGTCTTCTTTTCTTTATCTGGCTTTTTGCATGAGTTACACATTGTCACATCAACTTGTCTGGTGCTTCTCACCTCCCACTGACTTATAAGGGCCTTGCTTAGCTCCTGGCTCCTGGTCAGCAAAGATTCATTAAGTGAAAGAGTGAATGAATGAGCACATAGTCCAGGGCAGGCACAAGGCCTCATTCAACTCTTCCAGGAACGCCCCAGTATATGATTCTCAATAAACAACAGAATTAATGGACTTTTATCTTCATCCACCTCTGAGATGTTCTTTTGCAGAGGCAGGCACTCACTGGCTTAACTGAATTGAATGAATTGGCTGTGTAACAGAATTCATTGTCCATTTTCAATCAGTAGGGACACACATTCATGTACACAGAGTTACATACCCATGTATATACACACATTGTCAGTTTCCCTGATGCTGACTGATTTTGATTGGGCTAATAATAATAATCATAACACCTAACACTGGCACCTCTCCTAAGCAGTTAGGAGATCTTAGCTCATTTTATGCTCAGAACAACCTGTTGAGATTGTCATTTTTATTATTACTGGTTCGCAGAAGGGGAGACTAAAGCAGAGAGCAGGTAAAGAAAGTAACTTGTCCTGGGCACGTAGCTCTTGAACAGTGAGGCCAGAGTGGGGACCTACCATGGTATGCTCCTCACCACTGGGTTCTAATGCCTATTCATCTAGCTGACTGCTTGAGAGCCAGCTCTCCTGTCATCCTGTAAGCATACCAGCATGACAAAACCCTCCATGAATGCATGTGTATTGCTTGGGAAATTCATTCCAAACAAGATGAGCTGAAATCCTCAGCATTTCTGATGAATTGCTCTGGGTGTATTAAACTGGAAGTTTCTCAGAAGATCAGAAATGTGGTCAAGCCCCCAATTTCCGGGCTTCTTAGTGCATTTACCAAATTGATAGCATTCATTTTAATCTCTTGCTGAAACAAACCACACCTACTGAAAATAACTTTGTCTCTAAATCTGTCAGTGTGCATTTCACAGTATAATTTTCTCTTGTGCATGTTACAGTTAGGCAGAGTTGGAGGTTGTGGGTGAGCCAGCATTAACCTGGAGCTGCTTATCTGGAAATGCCAAAGTGGCAGGTCTCCCTTTCTGCACTGGGCACTATTACTCATGTTGAAGAATCCCCCCAGTGCAAGGCCAGAAGGCATGCTTCAGTCTTGTTCAACTGTCAGGTATCAGAGGCAGGAACAAGGTTCAGAGAGATGAAATAACTCCCTTATGAGTGTGATTAAAGGAATGCACAAGAACCCCAGCCTCCTGCATTGCAGCCAGGGCTCTTTCCAGTAGACTGCCCTGTACATGACTTTGCAGAAATGTTTCAGATAAGGTTTGCCTCTGTGACTGGAGCAGCATTGCAATGTGAATGTGTTATCTCTTATTCTTTGTAAAATGACTTTTGTTAGAACACATTTCACAATTTTATATTTCACACACTGTAACCCTGCCAGGTCCCCTGTCATCAGCTAACTGCTGCCACAATGCTTGCTCCATCACTTGAGGTTTTGCAATGAACATAATTAGCTGCTTCCCAAGTCTTGACAATGTTTAGTATATTCCCAATTCTCACCCATGTCTTTTATTAGTTTCCTTTAGTTTGTATCTTTGCTCATGTATATTATTTAACATGAGCAGACAAAAATGCTAATTGAAATGTAGGCTATCTGTGGTGACTAAATTTAAAGATGTGTTCCAGTTTTTGTAATGTTGTAGTTGCAACATCTTCTCTTCTTTTGCAAAATCTCCTCTTTCTGGTCTTTTGGAAATGCTTTGAAATGTATCAGACTATCAGCTGCTTTTGTCTGGGGCAATCATGTAGTTGATGTGAAGATCTAATTTCTTTCTTAGCTTGAACAAGAGCCATTTAATAGGAAACATTCTGGCTTTCCATACTTTAAAACCTGTGCTTAGATCTATGGAAAGTGTTATTTGACCGTACTCTATTACCCAATTTCCCATAAAAATTAATTTTTGAAGAATAACGTCAAGCATGCTAATGGCACTACTGCCAATGGCAGAAGCTGGGGAATTGAGTGACTGAGGATGGAGGTCAGAGTGGAAATTTTAAACAATGTCTGGGTTGTGACTGGGATAAGCAGGGCCAAGAGAGAAGAGGGTGTGGAATTTTGGTGGAGGAAAGAATCAGAAGGAGAAATAAGGATTTGATAACTGGGAAAAGGCCAAAGGGGGTAGAAAAAATGCATGGAATAAATCGAGAAACCCATACAGGCAAATAAAGGTCAACAACAGTAGAATGAAAAGAGAAGCCACAGGAGGTGAGGGGCTAGCCTGATAATTAGAAATGGCATGAACTGTAGAAACAAAACAAAGTATATGAGGGAAAGAAAGACATGCCATTCCAGGAAGTTTCTGTCTAAACATTCAATGCCTAGGTCAAAGCCGAAATACCACCACACAAATAAGACTGATGGGTGTGGCAGGCCTCCTGTGGGTGACAAGCCACGGCAATGATTTGAAAGTCTCATCCTGGAAGAAAAACAAAACTATAGCCTACAGATTCCTAGAAATTGTTTTTGTTCTGTTTATAAAGTGTTTTTTAAGAAAAGGACACAATATCTTCAATAAACACAATGTGGTAGAAAGATGGTGGTCCTAGACACAGGACTCCTGATGCTGGCTGTGGGTGCCAGTAGTTACCAAAGGGTTTTCAGCTGGAGACTTTTCTACAAAGAAATTCAGAAGCCGTTATCTAGAACAGATAGACAGGGTACGGGTCTCCATGCAGAGAGCCTCCCTTCCTAGGGTATCTCTGCAGAATTCCTCAATCAAAAGGCATGGACTGTCCAGCCTCCAGCTTAGTAAGACAGGGCAGGGGCTTAGGGGAGAGTGGTTAACAGTTGCTTGCCAAACTGAAAAATCAGGACATTTTACCAAAAAATTAAAACACCAACTGGTTTTTGACAAATTGGAGCTTTGGGTCATTGTGTCCACAATGAGACTAAGAACTTTCCATTTCACACTTCAACCTGAACTCCTCCCCCCTCCTCCTGGTCCAGGTCCACAGTCAGGCACATGCTGACATCTTCCTGGAAGTCTCCCCAATGGAGTAGTTTCCAATGTGTTAAGTTCTATGCTCCACTTCCTCGTGTTGAAGAACTTGCCTATTTTGTGCATGTTTTAGGATGGATACAGGCGTTACCTCTTGGGTAACAGTTCATGGTATTGTTGAGTGGTTGCCTAATCACCAGGAGGAGCTAAAGAGTTATTTTCTAAGCTGGCATCACAGTTATCTTTAATATTTCACCTCTTTCCAAGGAACATGGAAATTAAAAAAAAACAACAAACCAATGTTGAATATGATACAAGCACAATCTAGAATACCCTGAGTCATGAGAGGAGCTTCCGTTTCAAAATTCAGCATAAAGAACAGTTTCTAGGTTCAGAGAATTCCTCAACTGTCACTCACTGGGGCGACTCCAAGCATGTTACTTACAATTCTTCAATTTTAAGTTGTCCTGTATATGGCCACTTACTATTCATTCTACAATGAAATTTGGAACTCAAACTGCAAAACAATTGGGGGAACAAATTGGGGTAGAGGGATAAGGGTAGCTCTAGATTTCTAGGAACACGCTGCATTTTTAACCCTGAAAACATAACTGACCTACAGATATGGTTGTACTTTCAACTAAGATTTTCAAAAGCTATAATGGGCATTGTGAAGGTTTTGGGGGGAAAAGAAAACTTAGCAAAAATGAAAAAAGTAATATGGACTCTTTTTCTTCAAGGTAGTAAACTCTTTGGGGCAAATGCCTAATAGAGGGAACGGACTCAAAAACCATATACGATGTGCTTCTTGAATTGCTGAACACCTACTTGGGAAGATGTTAAATCCCCTATTGCAAGTTTAAATTTTCAGGCCCTTGCTGGTAGACACTTGGAGGTCAATTGTGAACAAGCATGTACTCTAAATCACAACGTTGCCCTTGAAGGAGCCTTGGAAATGACTTTCCAAAACACCCAAACGAAATTTTGAACGTCACACTTTTGGAGGCTTATAACTGTGTAATATGAGAAAGGAAAAAGGAGACAAATTTTGCGCAGATTTCCTATCAACAATGTACACCATTGACAACCGCTGAAAGTTCACTCTACTCTTCTCTTGAGCATTTTCTTCAAACTTTAAGTGTACTTTTAGCAAGGAGATAAAAGGGGGGAACGACACAGAAGAAATTCAGCCTAGCTCCCACATAGTGCAAGCAGAGCAGGAAGCCCTTCTCCACCTGCCACATTCCCTATCTGGCCAAGTCTGTGCCTCACTATCAGGTATATGGCTCCTTTGCAAAGGCGGCACTGACCCTTCATCAATCCATCGGTAAACGCCACGTGCCGATGCAGTCTTTAGCGCAACCACGTAAGAATCCAACGTGATGCGGCCTTCCCCGTAATTCCTTACGTCTCTTTCGTAGCTCGGGAATTTGGGGAAGAAGAAAACCACAGCCAATTCCAGGCAGAAATAACTCTAACGAGCTACCAGCTCCAAGATAACCGGAAGAGACCCTCTGCGCTGCGTGTCCAGGCGCCGCGGTCGGATACATCCCACCTGCGGACCCTAACCCGCAGCCGCCTACCTCCGCGTGGCTGGGGGCAGAAGGACCTCATTTCCCAGTACTCTTACGCAACGACTTTGCAGCCGTCATGTTCGCCTTAATTGTGCAGAGGCGGTGTTTGTGCGTCGCGCTTTCTCTTCGAAGGAAAAGGGGCCGAGGCAACGTAATCCCTGCCTACGCAGCCCCGGAGGGCTCGGACTGGTCGCCCGGCCCCCTCCCACGCCTGCCCGTTGCGAGGGTTTGCAGTTCGCCAGCGCCCCTCCCCTCCACAAGTCAACCCAGTCGCCCACCTCAAGGAGGAGGGGTCCTGCCGCAGGTGTGCGGGGAAAGGTGGTCGGAGGTCCAAGCTAGGACCGACTCGCCGCAGCCGGAAGCCTGGTACTAGATTCGCAACAGGTAGCCCAGCCGGCTGCGAGCTTGGGGAGACAAAAAGAGCCTCTGGGAGCAAGAGATGGTTGCAAGGGTCGTGGTGGAACCGCGAGGATCCGGAGGGCAAAAGCAGTGGTGGTGGTGGGGGGGGGGGGAGTTGGCGAGGGTGAGGGCCTCGAACTCTTCCCCAGGCTTGCCTATTCCAGGTGGTATCGCCGGCTGTTGCGCAACCCGGGAGCGGGGCGTCGATTTTCTCGGCGCTCCAGTGGTGGCAACCGCCACGGCTGGGGAGGGGCAAGGGCTAGAGGAGGCACCGCCTGGAGGGGAGGGGGAGCCAAAGGGGCGGGGGAGCCAAAGGGGCGGGGGCGTGGCCACAAGAGATCCCGCCCCCACCGGCCACGGCCATTGGTGGCGTGTGGGGGGCGGGTGCGGACGCGGCGATTGGGGCCGCGGTCCCCCCGTCACGGTGGGGCTGGCGGGCGCCGACGTAGCGCGGCGCTCGGAACTGACCTACTAACACACATCTCCCCGCGCGGCCACGGCGCCCGCGGTCTCGGCGCGCCGCCCGCCTCCAGAGCCGCGCCCTCGCCTCCACCTCGGAGCCCAGCCCTGGCCCGGCCCCGGCCCGGGCCCGAGCCCGAACGCCCAGGGCTCCGCTTCTGGCCCCCGTTCTTTCTTCTCACCGCCCGGCTCGCCGACCCGAGAACTGGAACACGGTAAGCGCTCCGCCCACTGCCGGCCCGGCCCAGTACTCGGCTCCCCGCACGCTCTCGGGGCGCGCGGCCGCGGGGCGCGGGCCTGGTTGTTCTCGGGGCGTTCGTTACATAAACTTTTGCTGCCTTGTCTGGAGGGCAGCAAAAGTGGCTGCTTCTATTGCAGTGCTTTCGCGTTAGCACGTAGACCGGGCTGGTTTCAGCTCACTCCCCGCCCCTCTCCCCACCACCCCCCGCCGCTGCAGTTGCATAATGTCTCCTGATTTCGGGAAAATTGATGTTTTGGTAGAGAGAAGCCCCGGAGACTGAGACGAGGCTGAGCCATCTCGAGTGGGAAGGGCAATGCGTTTTCCTTTCTCTTGCCTTCTGCGAGGCTGGAGGCGGAGGAGGGGGGCTGAGTAATGGGAAATAGTCTTGATTTTCTTATTGAGAAAGGGT
Organism: Artibeus jamaicensis; assembly: GCF_021234435.1. Classification (NCBI taxonomy): domain Eukaryota; kingdom Metazoa; phylum Chordata; class Mammalia; order Chiroptera; family Phyllostomidae; genus Artibeus; species Artibeus jamaicensis. The sequence continues at coordinate 3,422,548 of NW_026521576.1, read as the reverse complement.
TGATGGTGTGAACAGTGACCGCACTCGGAGAATGCCTGCGCGGCGTTTGTTTGTGTCCGGTCTGTGTTTGCACAGCCGTTTTCCACCGTGTTTTTCGTCAGCGTGTTGTACCAGTGCTCGGGGAGGTTGTGGGTTTGTCCTTGCATGCATTGCATAATCTGCCCACGGTGAAATATTGGCAAGGATTAAGATTGATCTGGGAATGTGCGCGTACGTGTGCGATGATTTGGTAATTTTAGCGCAGCGTTGAGTATTACATCTATAGTTATTTACATCTATAGTACGTCCCAAATAAAAAGATATATTTTAATACACTCCTTCAGAACATGAAAGGAAGAGTTCCTTGGGTTGAATTCTGATCTCGGATATTAATTAGGGTTCACTCCTAAGGTGTTTCGAGCTGTTATTTTTAAATCTGAAACGAGCCGTGGTGACCTTTACCTCCCTGCGTTCCCAATTTTAATGCATTCCTTACGATTAGCCCCTTTCCTTACTCCTACCTTCCTAATTTGAATGCATTCCTTACTATCAGCTCTTATTGTCGTTGCTTTTTCAGACGCGATATGACAGATCACATAATAGTTTCCTGGAAATGTTGCATTATGTAACTACCGAATTCGCTGGCAGTGAGCATAGGAAGAGGGAGCTAATTACATGATTTTATAATCTTGTTACAAAGAGAAGTAGGACAGTCCTAGCCTTTAAATGTCACTGTAACAGTTTTTTAAAAGGGGTATATTAAACAGAAAAATAGACAACCGAGTAAGCATTGAGTTTGCTCATGCTGCCTAATGCGTGTCTTTTGCCCTAAAAGAAAAAATGTGCCTTCTTCTAAATTTAGTCCTATCACATTTTAACAATTGTGGCCTCCCAGTGCTATTTCTGGTGTTTTCCAGGGCTGTGTGCAAATACAAGTTCAAGGCTATTTGCTGTAGTTGTAACTCCACGTTTTCCGAGACCTTTAATAAGATTATATTTTAGGAAGACATTTCGAGGAGCCTGGTAATTTGCTGGATTCTGACCCTCGTTTATTTTTTCCAAAGGACGCTTTAGGAAAGTGCTTTTACTGAGAAAGCAGGGGATGGCCAAATGTTACCTTCCCGTCTTGGTTTTTGTAAATAAAAGTGAATGAGGTCACAAGTATTTTGTTCATGATTTATGGGAAACAAATACAGGTTTGTAGATTATATTTTTGTCTGGATAACCTAGTTATATTTATGTGAGGATACATGAGTATACTATAATGTACCCAGATTTTATGTTTCTTCATGGGCTCTTATTAGTGTATGTGTTAATATATATATGTATTTGATGGTGTGTATATGTCAGATTTTCCTAAAATAACATTTAAATACTTAAAGTGCACCATCGTGGGGTTTTTTTTTGGGGGGGGAGCGTATTGTAAAGACTCACCATTGGAACAAATTATATTACTCCAAATAATTGCATTCGCTTTCCTAGAAGCTCATACTGCCCCCGGTACCCTAGTAAGTATCAGACCCAACCTACTTTGGAGCTGGGGTTGGCCTTCAGGGGGGCTGCGTAGCGCCACCTTCAGACTGTGACCTTCCAATGAGACCCTCCCTCCTCCAGACATGTAGGGTCTGGGGGTGTAGGGCTGGCTTGTGGGGACCTCGGGTAGGCATTGAGAGGCACCCTGGCGGTGCTTGGAGTGTGGCCGCTTGGAGGCCTGCGCTCTTGAGAGCCCCCTCCTCACATTCCTTTGTTCTGGTGCTGGGGTCCTAGTGGTGCCGAGGCCCTGCTGCGCCGCCCACTTGGCGGGCCTGGGGTGGGGGGTGGTACCAGGGAGGTGCTACAGTGGGGAGTGAGGGACAGTCCCAGGCCGGGAATGCGGGTGTGCTAGGGGCTCATTCAGCCAAGGGAGGGGAGAGGAAAGGAGCAGGAGAGGAAGGGAGGGGAATAAGGAGCGGTGGGAGGCACCCAGGGCAGGCCGAAACACGGGGCAGCTCCGGGGAGGTGCCTGCCTCCTCTCCTGCACAGTGAGCCTCTGAGCACCACAAACACCTTTGTTTCTGGAGGGCTTCATTGTACTTAGTGGAGTGCTCGGGATTGATGAAATGTGAAAAAGACCTGAGAAAACCTCTAAATGCCAACACACCACAGAAATTAGGGTGGGGGCGGGCGCTCCAGCCCTTGATGGTGGAAAGGAGGGACCCAGCTTGATTGGCAAGTCAAGTCAATGTATTTTTTAAACCTTTAGTTTATGCGGTTAAAGGCTAGAGAGAGAGAACTGAATTCCCTGAATTTAAAATAAAACAAAAATCAAAACACCCACACAGATGCCGCGTCCTACAGTTAAGAAGAGTACAGTACTTTCAACCTGGCACAGACACGTCTGAGATTGTGCTTAGGCGCTCATTCGCAGTGAAGTCAGGGCGATATCACAGATGTTCTCTGAAAGTGCACAGCATTGCAGCCTGCCTTGATGGAAAGTTGGTTTCCCCGGGATCATATCCTACACCCTTCCCTTACAGTTTGTCTCTTGAATTTAAGGCCACACTGTGAGTAATGAGAGTACTCCTCTGGTGAAGTGTTAAGAGCTCAGGCTCTGGGCTAGCAAAAGGTAGATCCAGTGACCCCATAGTATGATCTTGGGTGCTGCTCTTATTTCTCTGGGCCTTGGGGTAAACTGAGGGAATAAAACCTGTGAAGCTGGGCAGTTGTGATGAGCTTAGTGAATGCTTCCTGTATTATTGACCAGGAACCAGATTTTGAAAAAGTAAAGATAATCACCTTCATTTTTCTCTGCCTAAATCTCTGTGCATTAATGGTAAGGATTGAAGTTGTATTAAGCCTATAATTAAAGATACTTCTTAAAACATTTTTTTCTCAAACCCCTTTGCCATTATATTAAATAATAACTAAGTTTGAAGGGAATTCTTGATAGGGTTGCAGAACCTCAAACTTCCCAAGCCACTGGGTTAATGTTTTGGGGAACTTAAAGAAACAGAGAGGTACATTGATGGTGGCAGGAATGATGATGTAAAAAGTGTCTATCTGGACTTTTTCCAGTTCCTGTGACCTCTCGGTGATAGTTTTCCTTGGCCCAGATAATCTCTGCACCTAAAATTCTGTGGTCTGAGATCTTGGAGGGAGTGTGTGTAGCCCATAAGGTTGAAATTGCTGATGTTTGACCCCTTTGACTTATACAGAAGAAAGTTTCATTTGGTTAAGCCTATACTTGTGACACAGGGCAGTTCTTCACTAAGAATTGGAGAGGCTAAAAAGGCCTACAATTCATCTTCATCACCCTTGCCTTGCTATTTATTGCTCATTCTTCAGAAATGAGATTAGGAACTAATATTGACTAAACACTTACTCTGCAGGTGCTAGGCATTGTGTTGAGTGTTCTCTTATCAAACCCATTTTCTAGATTGGGAAGTGGAGGCACAGAGAAAGTGATCAGCAGCCTGTAAACAGGATGGGGAAGGGGTCACCCCTCCTGTCTCTCTCCCTTCCCTGAGTGTGAGTACAAGCTCACTGTAATTTTTGAAGCAATTTCCTTTTCTGTGTTAAAGGCTTATCTTTGCAAAGTGCAATTATAACATAATTGTGATGCAACAATCTGCAAGTTCAAACCCCTTTGTTAGAGCCCTTTCCCAGGTTGAGCAATGTGCCTGACTCACCAGCTGAGTGGATATTTCTAGTTGACCTTGCTATGGTCCATAGTCAGTTCTCAGACGTGACTGTGATTGCAGCATATTGTGGAAAAGGTGCGGTCATCTTGCCTAGCCTTTATTTTTACCCAAGCTAAAATCACACATACTTCATTATTTCCATTGTAATCCAGATGGCATCAGTGCTGTTAAGTTGTTTATTTTTAATTTGTATTGAGAACTGAGAGCACACTTGGGATTGAATTCAAATATGACAGAAACAATGTAATTAAAGTTTCCTTTAATATTCATCTCTTGTTTTTGTAAGGTAGGCCTGTATTTCACAGGGTTAACACATTGTTTGATATCCTGTTATTTTTCTACATTATACTTGAGTTGATTTTTATCCAAATCAGACTCATTTGAAAATGTCGAAATACGTTGACCTTTGATCGCAGACATTACATAAGAGTTTTTCAGTTTCAAAATGAATTTATGTTACCACCACTCCCAATTATCTCTCAGATTTCTTTGCAAATAACTTTCCTGTAGTAAAAAAAAAAAAAGAAAGAAAGAAAGAAAAAAAACCCTTTTTCTTGTATGGTTTTAATTAGAGAGCATAAGCTTGTTTTTACGATAAGAAAGTTTAGTGAAGATTTACTACATGCCTTTCATAATAAGTGTGGTTTCATTGGAATCAGAATGATGTTTATGAGCCTTTAAGTTATCGGAACATGGTGTCTTTTATTAATTAACTTTCCAGGGATCTTAGACTGCAATTAAGTAGCCTTCCAATAAACACTAAACATAAACATTTATTAAAAACTGTCCTGTTTGTAAGGGACATGGTAAAGCAAATGACATTTGTAATCATCTCACTGGGAAAGAAAGTAAAATTAAAAAGAAGCAATCAAAAAGTCAAGCTGAGGAGAATTGGAATGATTCTTCATTATAATCACAAACATTCAAGTACTTTCCCTCCCCCCACGCTATACCCACACCATCTTTGCCATCATTACTTCTTGCCTGATTTTGACATTACCTGCCTCAGAATGTCCTATATAGCTATGTTACTTTGTGATTGTTGGTGTCCCTTACGAGTTCAGCTTAGAATTGCTAGACTGATAAATTATTTTTCTGAAAGTTTCAAGAAAAAGACTTAGAGGGGATTGACTGTGGGCGAAAGGGGTGGGCTGGGAAGGGCAAAAGGGAAAATATTGGGACAACTGTAATAGAATTAAAAAAAATTAATTGGTCAATAAAAAAATCCCCATTTAGAAATGACTGCAGATTTTTTAATGCACTGCTATTCCATCCCCTGCCCCCCCCCCCCCCCCGTTCCGCTCATCTGCAGTGAGGGTGGTTTTGTCTTGGTTTCTAAAGCCCCACAGCTGTGTTAGCATCTGTGCGCTGCTCTGCTCAGTCTTCAGAATATTTTCCTTGTGTGCTGGTTTAGAAACACTGGCCTACTAAAAAAAGTCAAGTTATATCGTTTTATTTACTTCAGTTATATCACTGCTATAATAAAATGCAATTTTATCCTTGATTAATTTTAAATCTAATTTTCAAGTAGTCCTTTGTGGAGGATGAGGAGCAAGAAACTTGAAGTGTTTTCATTCATCATAAACTCAATCAGGTTTTGACACATTTATTTATGGATTCACCCAAATAGAAAAAGTAGGTCAATTTGTGGCTATGATAGGCTAGATCTTGGCAAAGTGTGAGAGCATCTGTTTATGTGTATGCTCATATCTCCATCAAACACACGTTTTCTTTCTGGCTTTAGGGTGAAAGTTTGTGTTCCTAGAGACAGAATTATATTATTAATGGGAGGCACTTCCTGGCACTTGAAGAGGCTTAACATAGTTCTCTTAATTTAAAATCCTTTTATTTTTCAGACTGATGAGAAAATCCTTTCTTACAACTTCAGTGTTTTCTTTTTTCATCCCCAACTCCACCCTGATTGTACTGGTGTATTCTTTTCCTACCTTTTCTCTGCTTTTAAATACTGGCTTTCATTTTTATCCATGTAAAGAAATAAAGCATTTAAGTAAAGCATTTTTTTGAAAAAGTCATGTCATGGATTTTACCTTCAGGAAGAAAATGTAGGTTAATAATATACTAGTATTAACAGTGTAAAGAGCTCCATATGTGTTGAATAAATCAATTAAGACTGGATAAGATTGACATTTTTTTTCCACTAAAATGCCAATTATCTCCAAAACAAGCAACTGTCTGCTTACTGGAGAGATGATTTATAGTTTCCCATAAAAGGATTTTCTTAAGTGGTATCTGTATAGTACCTCTCAGGGAATAAACACATTTGAGAGAGTAGAGAAAAAAAATGTGATTTTTCTGTTTAATTGGGCATATGACATAGTATTTCATCTTTTATTGACAGAATTTAAAAATCAAAATACATACAAGAAACAATTTACAATAAGATTCCTTTAATGAGAATTAATAACAAAATTTTTCCATAGTAGGTTTTAATGTCTAAACTATTAGTAAGATTTCAGGTGCTTGAAACACAATGTTTCTTTTTATTGTGTTTTGTAAAGAGTTTGAGTTATCAACCCTTACTTATCTGACAGATGTGCTAGACGCCAGGGAAGATGCAGGTCTGCCGCTCAACTCTAAACATGAATAATGAGGTTACTTCTTGAGGAGAAATTCATTCTAGAATTTATGTTGTAAAGTTTAATTCTTTTAGAGGAATTTTCTAAGCCAAATTTTAGTGTTAATTAAAATGATATTTAGGTCATCTGAGTTAAATAGACTTTAAAACTCCAGGCATAAGAAAGAGAATTCCTGCCTGTAGAAATAGTCCCATGTACTATGAAAAAGGCATTAATTAGTGATAGCACATCCACATTAGATATGGGGGAAAATGCCCATTTAGGAAGTGATGACACCTGCTCTTAAATTTCTCTTTTTATTTGTATTTTTAAGAAGCAGCCAGATTACCTAATGCTGAACACACCAGCATCGTAGAATTGGCATTTAATGACAATTACTCACCAAAAAGGAAGCTTAAGCTGTGACTAATATAGCACAGTGTTAGTGGTGATCTGAATACACGAAGCAGAGATGAAGTGACTGTTAAATTAATCATAAGGAAACACATTGGAATTTGAAATAAAGTCATTTGTTGAACATAAATACTGATGCTTTTAGAACATTGTAACCTGCCTTTGTGTTTGCCTCAATTTGAGTTCATTGCTGAGAAACATTCATAGATAGAGTCTAGGGCCCATCTCTGTCCTAGACTTAGTCTTCGCTGTGTTTTAGTTCCCTACTCCAGCCCCATCTTGAAAAACAGATACATCTTTTGTATTGTTAAAAAGTACAGGTGACAATGTGCATAGTTGTGGATTTTTTTCCCTATATTTACATTAGGATAAATAAGATTGCTAAGAGACTAAAAGTTTAGCCAAGATACAAAAATTTAGCCTATTTTCTCAATTCCAAGGAAACTAAAGAAAAGGTTCAGGTGCTACCTTTGGTGTCTTGAAGAAGCTCTGGCAGCATCTAGCATTGCCTTACTGCCCCCAGGTAACTTAGTAAATGGGTATATATTACTCAGAAATGAGTGTCACACAGAAAAGGAGCTGTGTGTGAATGAGCTGCACTGCAGGGAGACACACCACAGCAGCGCCCTGCAAGTACAGGAGCGGGCAGTTAGAGGAATGGGGTTGGGACCAGACCTGGACTGGAGTCTTTTTTTCTGATACTAAGCTAGCTTTGTGACACTGGACAAGTCTCTTAACTTCTTGGAGCCTTAGTTTTCTCATCTGAAACTGGTTATTGTGAGGGCAGCAAAGTAATCACAGTGCCTGTTGCCTAGTTAGTATTCAGTAAGTGGAACCTGTTATGATTGCTTTTGTTTTTACACCATACCAAGAAAAAAGCAGTGTAGCTACAAACAATGTGATACGTGTACCAGGCCCCCTTGTTGGCATCACTCCTCTTAGACCCCTTGCTTCCCACTGTATTCTCAAGTCTGTCTCCCATCTAAAATTAGTAGTCCCTTGGCTCTTGGAAGTTTGGTTTTTCCCCTCTGCCTGTATGTGACCCCAGGCTGGCTCAGTGCGCGGTAGGTGCTCCATGTGTTGAATAAATCACCTAATGGATAAGAGAAGCTGTCTGTTAATAAGTAAAACATTTCTTAAAGAATTTACAAAATAATATTCAAAAGCAAGTATCAGAATAGTTTTTTGGTTACAAAACTCTCTTATATAAGGCAGATGAGTGACTGTCAGTCAAATGTTGAGCAGCTAATATGTTCAGTTTGTTGTTAGGATACAACTGTATTAACCTGGGCCTTGAAGTACAGCAGGTCCTTCAATAACATTTTATTCCATGTCATTATGTTTTAACATTGATGAAATGCTGTAGAAACTTAGCTCTTGTTTACATCATTGGCCTGTGGTAAAATTGGTTTCATAATCCATTGTTTTACATAAAGTTACAGACCCTATCTTGGACATTAAGTGAGAAATTATCTGTTGGGCATACAAAAAAAAAACAAGTAGGAAGATACACAGTGTATAGAATCAGCAACTCTGTCTCCATTATCTCACACTGCATATCAACTTTTTTCAAAACTGCAAATTTATTTGGTAAATAATGCTATAGAAAATATCCTAAGATAGTATGTGGTGTCAGTGGAGTCACAAGGAAATTAATTTGTGCAGATGAGGGAAGAACCTCAGATTCTAGTACATGTAGTAAAATGCAAATAGAAAGATTAGCTGAAAAGAAATAAGGTTTGCTGCAGGTTTGAATTCATCAACAAACCTGTGGAGATGGTGAAGTGAACATACAGTACTTAGACACTTCACAGAAAGGGGTTAAAAGATTTTAAGGCAAGTTCGGTATATTTGGAAAATGGAAGTAAGATTGTTTTCTCTATTCCTTGGCCAGGACTTCAGAGGGACTATTAACTGAATGGGGCATACAGATCCTTAACAAGAGGAAAGAAACCATTCCATGTAGAGGAAAATGAGCTTTTGTGTCAAAAGACAAAACCTAAGTAGAAATATAAGTAGTGCTATTTTACTAAAGTGGTAACTAGAAAGATTCCCATTCTATACCATCACTGCTTACTGTGGCCAACACCTTGCCTTCATTTCCCATAGAAGTTAGCTTATCAAAAACAAACAAAAACTTGATATTCATCCAAAATTTCACTAACTTGCAACTTACTGGATTTTTTTGCTGGCTCAGTTTGGTGAACAAAAATGTGGCGTTAAACCTTATTCTTTATGATCCTAAAATTATTACATCATTCCCTCTACAACTTCTGGAAGAGACACAAGAGGGTGGCAGGCTCTTCTGGGTAATAAAATTAAACTTAATTTCATTAGTCATTGTAAAACTATGCATAAGAAAAGAGTGGCATTGAACAAAAACATGACATCTTTTCAGTGCGGCAGGATAGATGTGCCACACACAGTGTGAATGATGGTTGTCCCATCACAGATTTTTTATGAAAGTACTACTTTACAGAAAATTAGGTGGAGAAGTCCTGTCTGGAAACACAGATCCAAAAACCATTACAGACAGATTGTTATTGGAACCTAATATATGGGTTTATTATCTCATGGCAAGTCAAATTCAGATTATGAATATTTCATCAGTGGAAGGAGAAGCTAATTGATGGTTCTATTTTGGGGTTCTTATGTTTTGTTTGAAAGTAATTAATAAAGTAGAAAGAAATTCTATCCATAATTACATTCTCTCAGTTTAAAATAATTTTAAGTTTCAAGAATAAGAATCTCACTGTACTTAAAAAAACCTTTGAATAGTCACGGTTTAGTCTACGGCCATACCACCCTGACACGCCCGATCTCGTCTGAATAGTCACGGTTTATTTTACTCCAAAGCTACTGTATAAATGAAATATATTTTACAGAATTTTTAGGACCAAAAAAGGTACTTTAGAGCTTCACTCTTAAGTGAATGTTTGGTCAATCAATTTGAAGGGACCAGAAAAAAGAATGTTTCTAACCTTATAGCACAGAAGCAGCAGAAGAGATGGCTTTATTGAGAAGAGTCCTTCACATTCAGGTGTGCTAAGTCACCTGGTGGGATGAGCTGGACATAAGCCCATCAGGTAGTCCAGGGTGTAAGGGACAGGTTTGTGTCGATATAAGTCAGACTAAAACAACTACCTTGATTATTTGTGTTAATTTTTATTTTAGTTTTAGGGGAGATAAAAATACAGCTTAATTTATATCTTACTACATTTAACTGTAGAATTCGGTTACTGATAATAAAGAAGTTTACTTAGAAAAGTTCCTCTTAAGAGATTAGCATGTTTGCTTCTCAATGACATAAATGTTATCTCAAATTTCTTTTAGAAGCATCACTATGTACAATTACCGTTTTAGAACTTACCAACCAGAGGCTATTTGTCATTCCCTTCCTGTACAGTGCCATACCCATATTCCCTGTCCTGCCCTACCATTTCTCCTCCTGAAACAGCCTCTTTCTGTTTTTCCCCAGGGCAGATGGTGCTGGTTTATCTCTCACTCCTCTGGACCACATATTAATTCCTCTGCCCATAGGTCTCAGTAGGGATTTGCCCTTTGCAACTTCACATTCTTGGTCACTTACTTCATTTTTAAGATCACAAACTCTTTGAAGGAAAACTGTGTCTTGTTCAGACCTGTATATCCTAAATGCTCAGCATAGTTCCTGTATATAATTGGTAAATATTTACCAAATGGATAACTTTCTTTTTATGTGTCTCAGGTTACCTAGAAGACCTGTACTCCTTTCAGTGGAAGCAGCTGGAGAGATTTATCCTAGACAGAACAAAAGGAAGACTATGGATGGATTTTAAAGTTTGAAAGCATTTGAGAATTCTGAGAAGATAGTTTGTTCTCCTGCTCTGCACAGGTAGGTCAAGGCTGTTTCTGATGCAGCTGAGGAAAATGCAGACCATCAAGAAGGAGCAGGCATCTCTTGATCCTGGTAGCAGTGCTGACAAGGCGATGGTGCTGACTTCTGCTTTCACTGAAGTCTCAGAAGACTTGGCAGCAGGAGAAGAACTTCTTCTAAGTGAAGGAAGTGTAGGGAAAAACAAATCTTCAGCATGCCGGAGGAAACGGGAATTCATTCCTGATGAAAAGAAAGACGCCATGTATTGGGAAAAAAGGCGGAAAAATAATGAAGCTGCCAAGAGATCACGAGAGAAGCGTCGACTGAATGACCTGGTTTTAGAGAACAAACTAATTGCACTGGGAGAGGAAAATGCCACTTTAAAAGCTGAACTCCTTTCCTTAAAGTTAAAGTTTGGTTTAATTAGCTCTACAGTATATGCTCAAGAGATCCAGAAACTCAGTAATTCTACAGCAGTATACTTTCAAGACTACCAGACCTCCAAATCCAGTGTGAGTCCCTTTGTGGATGAGCACGAATCCTCAGTGGTGGCTAGCAGCTGCATTTCTGTCATTAAACACTCTCCACAGAGCTCTCTGTCTGATGTGTCAGAAGTCTCCTCGCTAGAACATTCTCAGGAGGGCCCTGCACAGAGTAGCTGCCAGAGCCCTGACAGCAAGTTCCAGGTCATCAAGCAGGAGCCGGTGGAACTGGAGAACTATGCAAGAGAGCCGAGAGATGACCGAGGTGCCTACCGAGCATCTGTATACCAGAACTACGTGGGGAATTCTTTTCCTGGCTACTCACACTCCCCCCCTCTACTCCAGGTCAGCCGGTCCTCCAGTAACTCTCCGAGAACATCGGAAACTGATGATGGTGCAGTTGGAAAGTCATCAGATGGAGAAGATGAGCAGCAGGTTCCCAAGGGCCCAATCCACTCTCCTGTTGAACTTCAGCATGGACACGCCACAGTGGTTAAAGTTCCAGAAGTGAATTCCTCTGCTTTGCCACACAAGCTTCGGATTAAAGCCAGAGCCATGCAGATAAAAGTAGAGGCATTTGATAGTGAATTTGATGCCACACAAAAACTTTCCTTGCCTGCTGATGTGATATCTAAGAGACAATTTGAACTTGAGAAGCATAATTCCCCAAATAGGGTACATTCATCTCTCACTCCTTTTTCAGTGCAAGTGACTAACATCCAAGATTGGTCTCTCAGATCAGAGCACTGGCATCAAAAAGAATTTAATGGCAAAACTCAGAATAGTTTGAAAACTGGAGTTGTTGAAATGAAAGACAATGGCTACAAAGTTTCTGACCCAGAGAATTTGTTTTTGAAGCAGGGGATAGCAAACTTAACTGCAGAGATGGTCTCACTTAAGAGACTTATAGCCACACACCAAATCTCTGCTTCAGACTCTGGGTAAATTACTACTGAACAAGCTCTGGGCATTTAGAGGTGTCATTTGCAATAGATGCGTACATTTTGTATTAGGCTGAACTTTCACTGGACCTGTGATGTCATTTCACTGTAATGTTCACATGTTCTCTGTCAGGTGGCTTTCTGTGCACAAAGTATTATGAAGATTAGATTGTGTTTTCACTCTGCCTTGTGTATAGTCAAATAGTCCATGCAAAGGCTGTATATATTGAACATTATTTTTGTTTTTATGTTATAAAGTGTGTAAGTTACCTGTTTCAATAAAGGATTGGTGACAGACACAGAATTTCTGCTCCACTGCACTTGATTTTAGGGTAAAGAAAAGGCAATTTAGATATTAAGGTATTCTGCATTTTACTTATTGACTGGCGTTTTCACCCCTGAAAAGGGGAAAACTGAAGTGAAAGTTAAGGAAATAATTTGTTTTTCTCCTAATTTGGCCCAGGCTATAAGTTTGAAAACTTTTCAAAGTGGGGAGTGGAGGGGACAGTGAATTTTCTCGCATCTGAGACTGCTTAGCTAATTTACTTCCCATTATCTCTTTTTTTTTTGAAATTACATTTTCTCTATAGCGTTTTTTTAAATAGAAAAATCTGAGTTTGGCATCAGCCTGTCTTTAGTCACCTCTGTTTAAGTATGACACATGACTGTTAATAGTTGAGTAACTGACCCACTTTATTAGTTAGAGGTCTTTTTTTAAAGAGTGGATAAAGACTGAGAATGAAGTCATTTTGAAAATATTACTGTAAATCTTAACAGTTCTAGAGCATAAATTTAGGGAATTAACTTAATGAAATTGCTTTTATTTAGTTTCCAAAATCTCAAAGAATACATCAGTTACCACATTCCAGCGTACATGGTCTGAGTATATATAATGACTTGTGTGTTTATTTTTACGACTTGTTGATGGTACATATAAATAATAGCTCTATTTTGGAACTCTTTATATTACACAAATCCAGAACAAAGCCTCATTCTAACTAAATTGATGATAAAACCATTATGGTAATTTGTCAAGGATCCTCTACCAATCCCTCATATGCTGACAAACACAGACTATATTTCTCTTCAGAGGCATCTGGCTTGTGCGTGTGGTGGAGTGTGTGGGTGCTGTTGGTCAGGCATAGCTTTATTCATAGCTACTCCCTCAGAACTGCTTCTTTCCACACTAACCTCTTTTCTATCCTAGAAGTAGGTGAAGGGACTTGAGATGTCACAGAACACGTGTAGAGTGACTTACCTATAAAAGTCTGATTTTTATGTTAAACTTCCTGCATTTTTATATTTTAAAAAAGTGGTCCTTTGAATTAAATGTAGTGCCAGTTACACACATAGCCATTCACTTTGTCCTTTTGTCCACAATGACCAGTGTTCTCTCTGAAATATCCTAGCTCTTACAGAAATGTGTTGCTGATCTTGGCCTTGGCCTTGGCCTTCTCTCTTCAGTATTTTACTTGTGACTGGGTAGGGCCCAGAGGCAAATCCATCTTACTTGCCGATGTTACAGGAGGGCTAAAGTATTGGATGGCAACCAGAATCCAAAAGCATTTGACAGCCTAGAATGGATGGAACAAGTCCAACAACATGAATCATAACAGGGACACAATGTAAAGTTAGGTTCCTATGTCAGACAAAATTTTTAAAGGATGTCCAAGTTCACCACTGAGGGGCAAAAAACAATAACTATCATGTGGAGGGGGAAAAAGTTTCAGTTCCCTGAAGCTCACCATAAGTCAGTTCCCAGTGGAGTATTGGTTATGACAACACAATGTCCAAGCACAGACAACTGTCATGTTCCACCAGGTGCACCCAGGTGGAGAGGCGCAGCAGTGAGTGTTCAGAGGCAACCAGCATGTGAGATGGGAGATTTCACAGCTGTGAATGGGAGAACATACTGAGAAAATGAGCCTGGCTGGTGTGGCTCTGGATTAAGTGCAGGCCTGGGAACCAAAGGGTCACTGTTTCAATTCCCAGTCAGCACATTCCTGGGTTGCAGGCCAGGCCCCCAGTTGGGGGGGTGTGAGTGGCAGCCACACATTGATGTGTCCCTCTCTTTCTCCCCCTCTCTCTAAAAATAAGTATATAAAATCTTAAAAAAGAAAACTTGGTAAATGCCTCCAAAAGGGACTAACCTTCTCTGAGGTACTGTAAGAAAGAGTAAGAACAAGTAGACAGCAGCAAGAGAGGAAGATCATGAGTTCTTGCAGGAAGAACTGCAGGGTTTGGAGGGGTGCAGAGTGTGGCAGCCTTCTGGGGTACCTTCCACATTAACTGCTAATATTGGCCATTGAAGTGAATGTGTCACACCTGGATGCCCTCTTCCTTAGTCATTTTTCCTTATGATTTCAAGGCTGTCAAGGACCTAAAAGATATTGTTGGGATGATGTTCAAAATGTTACTCCTTAAAAAAATAGAAGCACGCGTAAACTAGCAATTCCCCCACATTAGGAACCAGAGAAATACATTACACTACAATATTTCTGTTTCATGATGTGAACTGAGGAATGCTGCTGCCTCTCCCTCCCACTCACAGAGTTCTAAAACGATATAAAATGTGTTTAAAGCCAAATCTGTAACTACTCAAATGTAAGAAACAGAAGCCTCATAATACCAGAAGTCTTAAGCATTCCCAGAAAGATGACTGTCAGGTGGGCCTCTTCTTAGGGAAGAAGCTGCAGCCAGCAAAACAGATGCCTCCAAGGGCCAGTCCCCACTGAATATGAGAGGGGATCCAGACAGTCAGCAGTGGGCTCATTGGGACATTGCAGCAGAAACCATGTATTTCCCTCCTACATGTCAGGACGGGAATGGGAGCAGGGAGAGTGGTGTGTGGACTCACAGAGGCAGGGCCTTGCCCCTCAGCCCACAGTCCCCTGTGGAATGCAGGCACGACATCCCCACTTGGCCCACTGAACAGCACATCCTTCCTGTGTCCAACAGTATCTCATTGTTAGTATTATTTGATTACTATGCCTATTCCATAAAGGAGGCCACAGGGGAGTAGGAAAAAGGCCAGCAAGCAGTGTTCCTGACACTGTAGTCCTTCCCATCATATAACCGAGGGAAATGAGGTGGCAAGTGCACAGGAGGAAAGGGGGAGTCTAAGGAAGTGTCCCTGACTTTTCTCTGCTAGTTAAACTTCTGAGCATCTACCTTTCTATTGCCTAATGGTTGTGTAATAACTCAATTTTTTATCTTCAGGAAACAAGTGCTCCCAAATGAACAGCCACATCTGTGTAGATATTCCTATTCTCATGAGTGTTCATACACATTACCTCTACTGAAGTCCAATCCCTCATAAATGGGTCCCACTGTACTGGGAGCTGTTCAACTCATTTTTAAAAAGGAGACATTATCCTTCAAAAATGAGAATCACTGGGGGCAGCCAGTTGATATTTTGGTTTTTCTGAGGGTTTGAGGGCAGGGATTAGGGCTTGTTCAGGGGGAACAATGATTGAAATTTTTTGTACAGTGGGCCACAAGCTGCATGCACCAGAAAACTCTAAATGAGAAAAACTTGCCAAGAATGTAAAATTGTAGGATACTCCAGATATCAGCAAGGATTGCAAAAAAAAAAAAAAAAAGGAAATGGAGAATTATGAACTGCATTCTAATTAGAAACATGAACTAGGGTGTCTTTCTTCATGGAAGGTGACATAAAGTTGGGCAGGTTTAAAGACTGGCAGTATTTTTCACAGAGCCAGTGGAGACAGATTCTGATGGACATAAGGAGACAAGTGAGTCAGAAGCTAATGGAGAAAAGAGGGGGCAGCTGTGGCAAAGGAGAACAGGTAACAGTGGGACGTAACAAAGCATGCCTACACAGTCAGAAGGACCTCCTGCTATTGCTGCTGAGTCATCACACAGGGACTGTCCAGGAGTGATGGTGGCGTTGAGTATGATAATAATGCATGACAGACTTACTTACTTCATACAGTAAAGTAAATAAGCAAAGTAACCCAGACAGGTGTAACTGCCGTTTTTGATACCTCCAGTTTTGTCAGTGTTACCCACTTGAGAAGGAGAAGGTTACTTTGGGGAATGTACTTGAACAAAGTCCAAGGTGCTGGACTTTGGTCAAGAGCAGACACTTTTGAAAGCACACAAGCATGAATTCCGAGGATAGGAGAGGGGGGTGGGAGGCAGGAAGTCATCCAGCCACAATATATGGCGATTTAACAGAAGGGAGATGAGGAACAGGAGAAACCCCAGAATGAAACCACCCTTGAAGTAGGCAGATATTTCAGTGCAACGAGAGTGTAAAAAAGTTATTCTAACAGCTGTGCCAGATTTCCCATGAGAGAGGGAACTAAATTCCTTTCTGAAAAAGTAACTTCAGTGCACTACTGAGCTCATAGGAACACTAAAAAACGACATCAGCAGATCATGGGCATTGAGAAGGAGAGGTTGCTTTGCTGAGAAAGTGAGAGGCAATGGGGTCCTGCTTTGTGCTTCTCAGGGGATGGGAACTTGGGGGCTACTTTCAACAGGGAGAAGGGAGAGAGAAAATAGAAGGAGGGGAGAGGAGGAGACACTGGAATATGAGCAAATATG
Source organism: Artibeus jamaicensis (assembly GCF_021234435.1). Classification (NCBI taxonomy): domain Eukaryota; kingdom Metazoa; phylum Chordata; class Mammalia; order Chiroptera; family Phyllostomidae; genus Artibeus; species Artibeus jamaicensis. The sequence goes on along the minus strand of NW_026521576.1, from coordinate 3,406,048 downwards.
AGGAATATTAGCAAAAACATTTTTTCCATTTCCTCATCAAATTGGTCTGTTAGTCCTACTAGACTTTCAGTGTTTTGTGTGAGTGGGTTTTTGTGTTTCAGAACTTTATATCTGGGTCAGCACTCTGCAGAGGAAGGCAGCCCTTCTGGGAGCAAATGCTAAGGTGGTGTGACGGTGAAGGTTGAGGCCATGGGGACTGCAGAGCCCGTAGAAGCCTTGGACCTTGACAACCGTGCAGCTGAGGCCGTGCAGCTGAGGCTGAGGGACCACCTGCAGATCTCGGGGCTTAGGGAGGCCTGCTAATGATCAATAAATAGGAATCACCTGTGTGTACCCAGTTTTGTGCTACCTGCTGTGGAGGAAACAGCAAAAAGAAATAGTATCTCTTTTGAAGAATTTTGAATTTGCTTGTGAAAAAAAGACCAAAGCACTAACAGTGGTATAATCCAATAGACCTTACCAAGAGGTAGAACGTGTGGGGAAAAGATGCCTGTGAAAGGAGCTCAGAAAACATTGCATGCAGTCACAGTGGGGACCCAAGGGATATCTGTGCTAATGGAACTGGGCTACAGAGGTCATTAGAACTTTGTCAAGGAGAAGAGCAGAAAGAGGGGATCTCACTGCTATCAGGGAAGCAGTGAAGGTACTCTGCATTCTTGGAGAAGTGAATTTATTTAGAGGATTGGTAAGAAAAAAATTAGAAAGGAATTGTAGAACGAGTTGTGGAGGTCCTTGAATTCCACCTTAAAAAATGGCCCCTGAGTCACTTAGGGTAGCAGTGTGGGGCAATGTGAGCCCTCTTGTCTTGTGAAGAAAGGCAGAGGTTGCTGGGATCCCTGCCACTCTGAGCTGCCCTGTGCCTTACAGGGCCAGTATTGAAAGTGACAGGCTGCCTTTATGCATCCATGTCACAAGGTTGGAAAGGTCCCCATGTGGAACCACCAACTTTCACTCACCCTTGAAACCTGGACTGTCAGCTTCTCCACTCCACTCAGCTAGCCCTGTCCCCATGTACACTGAATTCCCTGGAGAAATAGGATGGGAGATGGGTTAGAAAAGGAACCACTGCCATGAGGAAGAAGGAGGAAGTGGTGTAGGCATGTAGGAAGAGCCAGGAGAAGGGCAGAAGGTGCTCTAGGAAGTGACGAGGCCAGACCTACCCAGAAGAAATGGGGTGGGTGAGGGGATGGGTTCTGGAGGGAGAAGGGAGCAGCCTTTGGGGCTGGAGGAGGGAGGTGGTCGTGCGGGACACAGTGCAGTCTAGGAAGGTGCTATCAGGTGCCATCGTTTCCTCATTTTCTTAGAGCACCTACAACTCTCTAAACTGCCACACTACTAGCCTTTCCCACCAAGCAGTTTATACCTGAATAGCTTTAAGACAAATGTGTTCTTGAGACAAATTGCTGGACAGAAGGGAGCACGCTCACCCTCCTGTCTGCTTTTGGTGGCACATATCTTTCTGTCCTCATGTGTCAGCAACGTGGCTCAAGCCATTCTGGACCTTGGACCACTGCCACAAACAGCCACAAATTGCATTATTCCATCAGAAAACATTAAAAACACCTGACCATGTGATCTGGCAAATCAAGGTGGGAAATTCAGCTGAAAAGCTTTCTTGCTCATGTACATCAGCATTCTCTGATGAGCCAGGGTTACTGGGAAAGTGGGTTACAACAAATCTATTCCTGGTCTTCTACAAAGTGTGATAAATGTCACAAATTATTTCTTGCCTCTGATTTATAGTTGTTTTATGTTATATACTAAGTGACATCTAAGATAATTTCTGTATCACTGCCAAATAAAATTGTGGTAATTATTTAGATAATTTAAGTGACAATTCTGATTTTTTGATACTGCAAATAAATGTTTTTCTAAAATGAAAGTAATTATATTCTGCACTTCTCTTCTTTGAACATGCAAATTGGGCCTAACTTTTGGGAAACACATAGAAAACTGATTTTCCCAAGTAGGAGGGATCATCTTAGCACCTCTTTTGAGTCATGCAATGAAACAGAAATGAAGAAAGTGTCACTCTTTGTGTTCATTGGGTTTGAAAGTAAATTAACCTCAGGCCACAATGTTCTGCAATGCAGAAAAATGTAAAAATATAATAATGGATGGAAGCAATAAACAATGTCACAGCAGAAGGAAACAGGAGCAATTACTAAAACCTACTACTTTTATTATCACTGCCTAACAATTTGCCAAGTTCTCTGATGCCTAAATGCCATGAATAGAGTATCAGAAATTGAACTCTGCCTTAAAAATATGGTAATGTGTACTTATGATGAAAGCATAATAAAGAGTTTTAATGGCAGGTCATTTTTTTCTGAGTGTGCCTTTATAAGAGCGCAGTGTTCTCTACACACATGAAATTACAGTGAGTGCTACATGGAGAGCACTGGCAGCCATTCCCTTTGTACCCTTCTTCCCCCACCCCACAACTACTACTGGAGATTAGGAAGGTGCCTCAGAGGACTTTTCTGCCTGTACTGAAGGAAAATATTCTAGCTGTGGTTGACCTCTGTAGTGAGCATGTGTGTATGCGGGTGTGTGGTGCTCTGCACTTCTGCACAGCACCAGTAACATTGTTTATACTTTTTGGAGCCCTTCCTGTGTCCCAACAACGGCCCTTTGTATAGCTTCTTGTGGACATGTGAGGCAACCCTACTGTATCAGGGTTCTCCAGAGAACAGAGCCAGTAGGATATAAGGATATCTATATATATTTGTGGGCATCTACATCTTTCTGTCTGTCTATTTTCCTGTCTACTCCCTACTTAGAGAGAGGGACACTGAGATTTATCACAAGGAACTGCTCATGTAATCATGAGAGCTTAGAAGTCCTGTGATCTGCTGTCTGCAAGCTGGAGACCCAGGAAAGCCAAGCTGGTTGTATAACGCAGTGCGAGCCTGAAGGCCAGAGAACCAGGGGAGCCGATGGTGTAAACCTCAGTCAGAGGGCAGGAGAAGTTGAGATGAGATGCTCCAGCTCAACCATTAGGCACAGAGAGGGAATCTCCTTCCTGCACTGTCGGGTTCTATTCAGGTCCTCACCGGATTGGACAAGGCCCACCTACATTGGGGAGAGCAATCCACTGCTTCAAATGTGAACTTCATCGGGAAACATCCTCACAGGCACACCCAGATTCATGTTTAACCTGAGTGCCCTATGGCCAGTTAGGCTGATAACATAAAATGAACCATCACATCTGCCCAAGGTCCCAGTACTGGTAGGTGGGAGAGCCAGGATATGATTTCAGAAGCCATGTTCGGAACTACTGTGCACACTGTCCTACATTTGAACTAGCAGGACTTTTTAAAGGCAGAAATTAGAAAGAAAAGAAAAATCACAGTAAGCATTTTACCCCATTAGTTTAGGCCAAATTGCCGCATGTCTGTGGGCTGCTGGAGGAGTCCCTCACTTCCAGGCTTGCTTCACCTTGTATACTGTCATGCCCACAGTGCAGACCAATTTCCCCAAAGTCCACATCAAATCACATCACTCCCCTTTTTAAAACTTCAGTATATGCTTCTATTAAAAAATAAAGGCCTAAACTCCCTCATCTGTAATTTAAGGGCCCCCCCATGCTAGCTGATACTAATTTTTGCAGGCTTACCACCTTTTACCTGTGAATTCCAAACTGTGGGTGGCACCCATGATGGACTGTTCATTAATGGAAATTAACCATACATTACATGTATAAATGTAACTGCTTCAGTGAAATCTTATGTTTCTGTGCAGCATGTGAAATCTTGTTATAGGTCATGCTTAAAGCAGTGTGAAGCTACAACTTGATGGCACTCATGCCAGCCATTCTCCCTGGAGCCCAAGGATCCCATGAAGAGGCTGTAGGGGCCCATGGCGGGCAAGGAAGGGTAGTCACCTAGTTAGTTCACCCCTTCTCTTTTTTGTTGTTGGGCTTCTGCCTGATTAAAGGGTTCTGCTCCTCCCTACTCTGTGTAGATACTCTTCATTCCCCAAATCCTGTTGTTCTCCCTGCTTTGAATTTGTATAGCACTTATCTGCTCTGTTATTAACCATATGGTGTTTCATACTATTTATCTTTTCTCCACCTGACACAGGTGGCCGCTATTAAAATAGCATTATTCAAAATAAATTATGATATAAGAGAATTAGAACTGAATTTTCAGGGCAGTCCTTTTATAGACTAGATAATGTCTATTGTGTACTGCTGATGCTATTGCTCTTTCAATCTAAACATTAGTTTTCACGTTGTACACCTAAAGCTAATTCAATATTATGTCTCAATTAAAAGTAAATTTTAGTTTAAAAGATAAAAAGTTCTTCTCTGAAATAATACCACTTAAGGACAACTTGAATAAATTAAGTTACCTAACCATATTCTAAAAATGCAAAACAAAAATGTCCTAGCACTTTAGACCAAAGATTTCCAACTTTCATTTTTTTATCCCACATGCTAGGCTATTAAAAAAAAATGAGTACATCTATCTCTGCATCCATCCATCCAAAGAAAACAGAGGGAAACAGAGACAGAAAATGCATGTACTAAAGCCAATTAAAAATTAATATTAGTATCTTATTTTTGGTTTTTTTTAATTTTTATTTTTCATTTTATTTTTTAAAATATATTTTATTAATTATGCCATTACAATTGTTCTATTCCCCCCTTCATTCCCCTCCATCCTGCACACCCCCTCCTCCACCCTTCCCCCTTCTTTAGTTTATGGCCACATGTCTCAAGTTCTTTAGATTCTATATTTCCCATACTATTCTTGCCCTCCCCCCTATCTATTTTCTACCTACCATCTATGCTACTTATTTTCTGTACCTTCTCCCTCCTTCTCCTCCTCCCACTCCCCTGTTGCTAACCCTCCATGTGATCTTCATTTCTATGGTTCACTCCAGATCTAGCTGTCCTCTTATTTGCTTTTGTTTTAGGTGTGGTTGTTGATAACTGTGAGTTTGCTGTCCTTTCACTGTTCATCTTTTTTATCTTCTTTTTCTTAGGTAAGTCCCTTTAACATTTCATATAATAAGGGCTTGGTGATGATGAACTCCTTCAACTTGACCTTATCTGAGAAGCACTTTATCTGCCCTTCCATTCTAAATGAAAGTTTTGCTGGATAGAGCCATCTTGGATGTAGGTCTTTGGATTTCATGACTTGGAATACCTCTTTCCAGCCCCTTCTTGCCTGTAAGGTCTCTTTTGAGAAATCCACTGACAGTCTGATGGGAACTCCTTTGTAGGTGATTGTTCCCTTATCTCTTGCTGCTTCTAGGATTCTCTCCTTCATTTTAATCTTGGCTAATGTAATGATGATGTGCCTTGGTGTGTTTCTTCTTGGGTCCAAGTTCTTTGGGACTCTCTGAGCTTCCCGGATTTCCTGGAAGTCTATTTCCTTTGCCAGATTGGGGAAATTCTTCTTTATTATTTGTTCAAATAAGTTTTCTCCTCATGGCTGTTCCTCTTCCCCTTCTGGTACCCCTATAATTCTAACGTTGGAGCGTTTAAAGATGTCCTAGAGGTTCCTAAGTCTCTTCTCATTTTTTTGAATTCTTGTTTCTTCATCCTTTTCTGTTTGGTCATTTTTTTCTCCTTCTGGTCCACTCCTTTGATTTGAGTCCCAGTTTCCTTTCCATTACTATTGGTTTCCTGTGCTTTCCCTTCATTTCAATTAGTTTAGTCTTCATATGTTCCTCTAATTTGTGACTAAAATCAACCAGTTCTGTGAGCATCTTGATGACCAGTGTTTTGAACTGTGCATCTGAAAGTATGGCTATTTCTTCATCGCTTAGATTTATCTATCGGCTCTGGGGCTCTGAGTTGTTCTTGAACCATGTTTTGATCTGTTTGTACGTATGAGGAGTGGAGCCTTAGTTGCTCACCAGGGCAGGGCCACCCAGGTCGCTGGTTTGTGATGCTGTATGTGGGGGTGGGTCAGAGAGGGACAATGGTGGTTCCCTCTGCCACTTCCAGCAGCTGGGGCCTGCGAGGTTTGTCTCACTTATTGCTTCTTCACCGGTTTATCTGCGTGCGAATGTGTGACCGCGATCAGCCCTCAGTGGGTCCACCGCCTTGCACTCTCAGTGGGTCCACCCGCTTTTCTACGCCTGGGATCCACCCACGGCTGCTGGCGTACCTGGGTCAAGCACCCGGGTCCGTCTGGTGGATCTTTCCTGCCCAACCCCACTTTGCTGGTGGCTCTGCCCCTCTTACCAGTTTGGCTGAAGGGTTTGTTATTGTCAGACTTCCGTAGAGTTCAATTTTTTGTGGTTTGGCTGCATTTTTGTTGCTAAAACTTTGTTGTTTTTAAACTTGGTTGTGTGAGAAAGTGCAGTGCTTCCACTACACCTCCATCTTGGCAGAAGTCCCTAGTATCTTATTTTTGGACAAATAAATGTAGAATCAAAATTCCGATATTCTCCCTGCATCACAGAGGATAATCTTGTAAATGCCCTCATGACTCCACTTAGAAACTACTTGTAAGGGGTCTCAGAGATAGTTCATATACTTGATACACTAAATGGAAATTTTTTAATTTTTTAAAGGTGTATTTTAGGATCCTGGTCCAAAGCTTATAGATATTTCTGAATTTTAAAAATACACACATGGCCCTATTTATTCTCCCCCTATTTCTTTATACCAGCCTGGATTTTAGTTGGTAAAATCTTTTTAGTCTTATTGATGTTTTCCAGTTCTGAACTAGTTTTGACACCTATACTGCGTTTTGGAATTGAAGCTGGGTTTGATTCATAAGGTGCCTAAGGCTCATCTATTTCAAAAAGAGCCAAAAAGACAGGGGCCCGAGTTTCTTCCATTGGTCTGAGAAAGGCCACACAGCAAATGAGGTTTACTAAAACATGGGGGGACTACATGAAGAAGTGAGGCTTTGGTCCATCAGGACTATATGATTCCAGGTACAGGATATCCCCTATAAACATGGCCAAAGAATACAAGACCCCTTTAAAAGCTGTGAGTCCTCTGAGGGCTGGTGTTCAGGCAAGCTTTTTGGAAACAATCACCTGCTAAAGTTTTTGTGGGGGATATCTCTGGATTTATCTTTTAAAAAACAGCATCTGGCCTCTGAAATCAGAGCTTCTTTAAAATTATGACTGACCTAACATTTTTCTATTTTGCTATTTTCTGTCTAGGATTCTAGTAGCCTTCCCGATATGTGTGAGATACACCATCTGCTATTGCTCACTATATCTTAGACTTCTAATGTAATAAAAATATCAATTATTTTTAAAAGTACATTTTAAAACTTCTTACCCCCTTTTATAAATGCTTCCTCATGCATTCTTATGAAGCCATTAAGGTGAATATAATAATTTATTATTACATATTTGTTTTTCTATAAAATGAGAAGAGCTTGTCTATAATGGTAACAGAGCTTCAAGAACATCTATTTTGGAGGTAACTTCTAATAAACCTCATGTGGCATAATCTTTTCTGCATGTTCAGGACTCAACCATTGCTCAAGTCCCTTAGAAAAGATAGCACAAATCTGCTAGGGCTGGTTTGATTTACACTATTTTGAGTAATTTTATTTTTTGTCTATAAATATTCTATTCTTGAAATATACAGCTTAAAGGATTCCACAAACATCCATTTTTGTACTAAAATTGAAGTATTAAGTCAGGAAGAGACATACATAGTAAACTCTCAAAGAATGCCTTTATTGTGAATTTTTGAAGTGCTGTTGCCATTTGAATAAGTCCTGCAATGTGTCAGAGGACCAAAGAAATTAAGGTGATCTGTCATAACCCACAGGTCGTATATCTGCAGAATTTTTGTTGTATAATTAACTATAGTAACAATTAATTTGCAACCAATTTTGCACATAACTTTCTGGTTTAATTCTTTAAAATACAAATTCTACCAAGTCAATTTTCTGATTTCTTCTTAAGCAGACTAAAGTTTACTATTCAAAGTACAGTCGGCTGCAGCAGTAAGAACCTGACCTAGAAATATCTAGGAAGAACTCATGGACATGGACAACAGTGTGGTGATTGCTGGGGGGAAAGGGGTATAGGGGGACTAAGTGGTAACAGAAAAAATACAATAAAGATTACATTTTTAAAAAGAAGTTTCTAGAACTACCAAATTATCAGGCCCCACTCAGAATTACAATCCACATTCTAAGAAGATCTACAGATGAGTCACATATTCTCATTAAATTTGAGAAGTATAATCTATAGCAATGCCCCCCCAACTCTGTCTTGATGTAATTAGTAGAATGGAGAATATGTTCAGTTTTCCATAAAGCTAAATGTATTTAATGATTTAATCAGAAAATTATGACTCTCCTACATTTTTGGTGGTGTTCCTTGTATAAAATAATGTTGAATTACAGAAGATAGTAGTTCGGTCTTTTACTTAGTAAAATAAAAATTCAATAATATTATGTCAGCTTTCTATTAATTTTTTGTGATAAAAGAAATGCAAAAACCTGGGCACCTCTGATGTATGGGTCAAAGGCCAAACTCCCTCACATGCATGGAAGGCTCTTTAGAATTGTCACCCTCTTATTCCTGCCACACCCACCACCATTGTCCTCCTGTCCATTTTCCAACTACTAAATTCTGGTCTCCATCATACACAACTCTGGCCTCTCTATGTGAAGTTCCTCCTGGAAATCCCAATCTCTGTTTGACAAGCTCCTTCACTTTCTTCAAGCCCAGCTCAAATTCCACCAAACCTATGAGGTCGGTCTCAGTAGTGTTTCTACAATGCTTTACTTACTATTATTATAGTGATTTCCACAATAAAATATTGTTTGTTTAGGTGTTCATCAACATATCTACACTGTGAGCTCCACAAAAGCAGACATCATGTTGCCTCCATCACTTTTCTCTCAACTCCTAAGACAGACGGACACATAAATGTACATACACACACTCAACATATATTTGCTGAGTGGGTTTGATATATTTGGAAATGAGTACCAAATGAGACAGTTATGTTTAGATACTTCATTTGATAAGTTAAAATGGTCAAGTTCAGAAGACCAAGTCTCCAAATGTGGTCTTGGTTTGTGCCTCTATGTGACTTTGGTCAAGTCACTTAATCCCTTTGTGCTCACTTTCCATATCTGTAACACAAGAATACCAACAGGGGACTCACTTTGCTGAGTTATTCTGATGGTACAAAGAAAAGAATTATGGAATAATTTTTAAAAGTTAAAAGCTGAAACATTAAACAAATGCTTAGGTATAAATATGAGGCAGTCATCTTTTTAACATCCCTTTACAATAAAGACATAGCAAAGCTGAACTCATACAAACAGGCCTGGGGGCAAGGGATGATGGTGGAACAGGGAGAGGCTGGTGAAAGGGTACAAACTTTCAGTTACAAGATGACTGTGATGTCAGCATATAATGTAAAACATGGTGACTATAGATGATAATACTCTATTATATTGTATAAATGGAATTTGAAAGGAGAGTAGAACTTAAGGATTTAAACACACACACATACACAACAGGGTAACTATGTGAGGTGATGGATGAATGTGTTAAATAACAATGATAGGAATCCTTTCATAATGTATACATATATCAAATCATCACACTGTATAGTTTAAATATATTACAATGTTGTCAAGTATACCTCAATAAAGAATGAAGATATATCACGTAGGGTATTAGGTGGCTGTTTTAGTTGGCTAAGAATTCTGTCCAAATACCACTGACTGAGTGGCTTAAACAATAGAAATTTATTGTTTCCCAATGCTGGAGGCAGAAGTCTGAGATGAAGGTGTCAGCAGAGTTGGTTTCTCCTGAGGCTTCTCTCCTTGGTTATTAGATGGTTGTCTTCTCCCTCAGTTCTTACATGGTCATCCCTCTGTGTGTCTGTGTCCTGATTTCCTCTTTTTTAAGGACATCAGTAATATTATATTAGGGCCACCCTAATGACCTCTGAAAAGGCCCTACCTCCAAATAAAGTCACATTCTGAGGTGCTGGGGATAAGGACTTTAACATGTGCATTTTCAGGGGACACAATTCAGCCCTGAAGTGACTTATTTAACTTTGCATAGTAAGTATTTGGTGGAGTTTTACTAAAGCTAAGGTACCTCCTACATGGTTTATCCACTCCACAAATCCAGCCAGCTGCAGAGGTTTCCAGTTTTTTTCAACAGTAGGTCATTTTAGAAACAAACTATAGAAATCATCCCTGAAAGTATAGTCTTAACAGTAGGTCATTTTAGAAATGCAGGCACTGTTAAATTAATGCTGGTAAACCAAGGCAACTCATCCCTGGTAAATGGAATTTGACTCCAACAAGAGTCAAATAGAGAAAGAGATTGTTACAATATTTTTCAAATTATAAAAACATAAAATAAACATGATACAGAAGTAAAAAAGAAAACTTTAAAGCTTTCCCTCCTCAAATCTGATCCTCCTAAGGTGACCAGAATTAAGTGGTTCAACATGTATTTTTCCATATTAAAAATGTGTACATACAAAAACTTACACTAAAACATATGTGCATATGGGGACTCCATATGGAGGTATTTTCATACCTACTTCACTTTTATCAATGACCCATAATAAAATCTGTTTCCTGATGTGATTTTAGTGGAATAACACTTAACAGCTCAACATTATATCTCATCAACACATTTCAGTGGGGGGAGGGACAAACAATGTGCCTTCCACTTGCTGGTAACAGCAGGAAGGCTTTCTCAGTTCCTTTCTTGTGCAGACTTTGCCAGTGGGCACCTAACAGCTAGTTACAGAACTCTTACCCCTTTTCATTCTCACAATACAGAGGCAGGAACACGAGAGCTGTCCACTTTCCTAGACTCCCAGACAGGGGTAGAGAGTGGCCTGGTGTGCCAGTAAAATGTAGGTGAAATTGGCTGTGACTTCTATCCTCCTGACAAAAGGAAAGGTAAACACAAATACTCTTCTCTGACATTAGATAGAGAGTTTCATGATGATACTACCAGTCCCAGAAGAAAGGCCAAGAAAACTTCAGAGATGCTCTTCTTACAGAATGGAACCCATGGGAGAGAGGCCCACACACTGTTACCAAAACAAGCCCCTTACCCTGGGATGTTTCCGTCACTGTAGGTTCTTTGCCCGCCGCTCTGTGTTAGTGTCACAGGTAGGCACAGGTAGGCACAGGTAACCAGGTTCTTGGTGACTGGGACAAAGAATTGAATCAAACGCCCAGAGTTTATAGCAGAAAACATGGGAGCAGGCCAACTCCAAGCAGAGATTGACCTCATGGGCTGGAAGGACTCTATTCTTACAGGACAGATCCTTCCTGGCTAGTTTTGGCGAGCTTTTACTGCACATTTACAAGTAGTTGTATTACTTTAAAGCTACTGCACATGTGGTCTCCCATGATTTTCCCTGATGGGCTGCCAAGGAAGGGGACCCCACAATGTTACCCAGTAGACCCCCTTCTTCTGGGGTCCCCCGTACTAGGTTTACTTTGCCCCTCACCAGGGAAAAATAGCTCTCCATGTTAGAGATTGGTGAAAGGGAAAGAAATTATTTATTCAAGTTATACAGACTTAAGACTAATATCTTCATCAAAATCCCAAAGTCCCTTAAAACACCCACAAACACACACAGTCCTTCCTTTCCCACTTTGCCTGGCCTCAGGTACCATATCTCAGGAAAAGAAATAGAAGTCTCTGGCTTAGGCAGCCCCCGGTTCTTCCCAGTAATCTGTGCTTGGCTGGTAGGCCTCCCTCAGTTCCCAGCACTATCAGCTGTGTTGTTGAAATCTCCAGTTCCTATTGCACAACCACATGGCACCTTCTGATGGCCTACCAGCAAGAGTCCTTTCACCCCTTTCCTTCTTGCAGGATCCCTCCTGCCTTCTTCCAAACTGCTAAGAGAGAGCTCTGCATTGCTGCTACATCTTTCTTTCCAGCTTCCTAAGCTTTGTGACAAAGGGAGACCCAAAGCTGTGTGATTCTACCATGCCAAAGCCACATGGTGGTTCTTGTCATGGCTGCCACACCTGGGTTTAAATCCCCAGCGCTAATCTTCTTCTACAGTCCCATTTCCAATTCTTCCCACAATTGGCTACACTTACCAGCACTCCTTCATTTTCCAGCTTTTCTGGACTGCCATAGTAAGTCTGGGAAGGTGTGGCCCTGTGGCATGAAGTCAATCATCTCCAAGCTCTCACTCAGCCTCTGTAACCAGGGGGAGTTGCCTCCCAGTTACATCTTGGATGGAAGTCACTCCCTTCTCTCTGGCTCAAAGCATGGCCACAGCTATTTAACATATTTATGAAACCAGTTAAAGGTTATAGATATGTTAAAAGACCATTCTAGAGGTTATCTGCAAAACTGTTGCTATGCAAAACAAGTCAATGGCCCTGCTTCATGTATCTCATCCCCCAGCTCAGACTTGTAGGGGTGAGGACATCCCATATTTTTAATATTTCCTGGACCCCCTGAGTTCGGGACCCCATTACAAATCTTTCTTTTGGAGGCACCATGGCTGCACCTCTTACATTAGGAACTGTGGTTCTTAATGCCAGAGTTTAGTAAAAAGAAAAGGAACTATTTATTAAAAACGTATACAGGTTTGAAGTAATGGTAGAATTTCACCATTAAAATCCCAAAGTCCCTTTGATACACTTACAAGCATACACACACAGTCCTGCCTTCTCCCCTTTGCCCAACCAAGCCAGTCAAGGGTACCGTATCTCAGGAAAATAAATAGATGTCTGTAGCTCAGCTAGATTCCTGGTTACTTTCAGTAATCCTTGCTCAGCTAGGCCAGTCCCCTGCAGTCTCCAGCACCATCAGCTGTGTCACCACCACAATCTCCATTTCTTAATCCAGAACCACGTGGCACCTCCTCATGGCCCACTAGTGAGAGTCCTTTCACCCTTCTCCTTCCTGCATGCTCTGGCATTATCTTCTTGTATTATCTCCCATTGTCCTTCATCCCACATAGTGGCATGCCTTTAGTTTAAATCCCAGGTGGCTATACCTGACAGCACTCCCACAGTTTCTGCCTTTCTTGGCTGCCATAGCTAGTGTGGCCAGATGTGGCCACGTGGCATGGAATGAACCAAGTTCTCCTGCAGGTGCTGTAAGGGGAGCTGCCTCCCAGTTACAGCATGGGTCAAAGTCACATGGATCTCCCTAGCTAGCCTGCTGTTGATATGCAAAATAACCATTTTTACATATAGATATGAAGACTAGTCTGCTGTTATTGATATGCCAAACAACTCTCAGTGGCCCTGCTCCTTGTCTCCTTTCCCCCAGCCAGACTTGTAGGGAGGATATCCCATATTCCTGGACACCCCAAGTTCTGGGCCCCATTACAGATTCCCCCTTTTGGGGGTCCTGGCTGCACCCCCATTATACTGACATCCAAAAAAAGAAGAGTCCCCCAGGAATTAGATGACATTGAAATTAGGAACTTTTGTTCATCTAAATGCATCATTAGACTTCCACCAAGATGGAGGCATAGGTGAAGATGTCATGCTTTCTCCCACCACCAAGTTGAGAGACAACAAAATATTAGCAACAGAAAACACAGCCAGAACACAGAAAATTGAACTTTTCGGAAGTCTGATAACAACAAATTCTTCAGCCTGACCAGTAAGAAGGGTGAAGCCAGCAGCTGGCAGAGCGGGGTTGCAGAGGAAAACTCGGTCAGATGGACTCAGGTGCATGGATCCCAGGTGTGGGGTTGCAACGGGCAGACCCAGTGAGCGACTCAGTGAGCGACCAAGTGAGTGACCGGCATATCCAGTGAGGGTGCAGGGCAGCGGGTTGACTGTGGTCCCACATTCACGTGCAGATAGACCAACAAGAGAGTGGGTAGTGAGACGACGGGACCCAGCAGGCCCCAGCGGCGAGAGGCAGCAGAAGGGGCTGCCATTTCCCCACTCTGACCCTGCCTCCACATACAGCATCACAACTCAGCAACCTCAGCGGCCCTACCCTGGTGAACACCTAAGGCTCTGCTACTCATAATAACGGGTGCGAACAGACCAAAAATGGCTCAAGAAGACCTCAAATCCCCAGAGCCCATAAATCTAAGAGACGAAGAAATAGCAAAACTTTCAGATGCACAGTTAAAACACTGGTCATCAGGATGCTCACAGAACTGGTTGATTATAGTCACAAATTAGAGTAACATATGAAGGCTAAACTAATTGAAATGAAGGGAATTGCACAGGAAACCAATAGTGATGAAGAGGAAACTGGGTCTCAAATCAAGGGAGTGAACCAGAAGGAAGAAAATAATGGCCAAACAGGAAAATATGAAGAAACAAGAATTCAAAAAAATGAGAAGAGACTTAGGAACTCCAGGACATCTTTAAATGCTCCAACATCCGATTTATAGGGGTACCAGAAGGGGAAGAGGAACAGCCACCAGTGGAAAACTTATTTGAACAAATAATAAAGGAGAATTTCCCCAATCTGGCAAAGGAAATAGACTTCTAGGAAATCCAGGAAGCTTAGAGAGTCCCAAAGAACTTGGACCCAAGAAGAAACACACCAAGGCATATCATCATTACATTAGCCAAGATTAAAATGAAGGAGAGAATCCTAGAAGCAGCAAGAGATAAGGGGACAATCACCTACAAAGGAGTTCCCATCAGACTGTCAGCAGATTTCTCAAAAGAGACCCTACAGGCAAGAAGGGGCTGGAAAGAGGTATTCCAAGTCATGAAATCCAAAGACCTACAACCAAGATTGCTCTATCCAGCAAAACTTTCATTTAGAATGGAAGGGCAGATAAAGTGCTTCTCAGATAAGATCAAATTCAAGGAGTTCATCATCACCAAGCCCTTATTATATGAAATGTTAAAGGGACTTACCTAAGAAAAAGAAGATAAAAAAGATGAACAGTGAAAGGACAGCAAACTCACAGTTATTAACAACCACACCTAAAACAAAAGCAAACTAAGAGGACAGCTAGATCAGGAGCAGAACCATAGAACTGAAGATCACATGGAGGGTTAGCAACAGGGGAGTGGGAGAAGGAGAAGGGGGGAGAAGGTACAGAAAATAAGTAGCATAGATGGTAGGTAGAAAATAGATAGGGGGAGGGCAAGAATAGTATGGGAAATGTAGAATCTAAAGAACTTGAGACGTGGTCATAAACTAAAGGGGGGAAGGGTGGGGGAGGGGTGTGCAGGATGGGGGGGATAGAACAATTGTAATGGCATAATTAATAAAATATATTTTTAAAAATAAAAAATAAATAAATGCATCATTAGATGAATGAATAATCAACCCAGAGACTGAGAGAAGATCTCTATCATGCACATAAACCAACAAGAGAGTCATAAGCAGAATATGTTAAAAATTTCTACAAATCTGTAAGAAAAATGCAAATTTCACCATAGAGGATATCCAAATGGCTAACAAGCATATGAAAAAATGCCCAAGATTCTTAATTATTAGAGAAATACAAATTAAAATCACAATGAGATCCACTATATACCTACAAGAATGATTAAAGTTAAAAGGCTGAAAATACCAAGTGTTGACAAAGATATGGAACAAGAGAAACTTTTATGCATTGTTGATAGGACTGTAAACTGATAGTATAAATTGTCAGTACCTACTAAAGATGACTCTTGCAAGTCTTTTTTATAATATATTTTATTTTTAATTACAGTTGACATATAATATCATATTAGTTACAAGTGTACATACAACATTTTGACTAGACAGTCATATAACTTACTAAGCAATCAAACTGATAAAGGTAGTATCCATCTGACAGACATCATGTATAGTTATTACAATATGATCGACTATATTCTCTATGCTGTACTTTATGTCCTCATGAGTATTTTTAAATACCAATGCCTACTTCTTAATCCTTTCACCTTTTCATCCACCCATCGCACACCTATAGCATCTAGACACTGTAAAAATGTTTTCTGTATCTAGTATATTTTTCTATTTTCTTTGTTTGTGTGTGTGTGTGTTTTTTTTTAGAATTTACATATAGAGATCAGGAAGATGGTGATGGAGTAGGACAGAGCAGATTCCACTTCCCCCCACACATGAGAGAAAAACCTGGCTGATCTACAGAGAAACAGAGCGAACATCCAACAGTACCCCAGCATATATGAAAATAAGAGACCAGATATTGTAGCGGAAACTGAAGAACCAGATGGTAAGGTGATGGCTGCAGGACAATAAGGTACCAGGGACCAGCACAGGGAGAGGGGCAGCAGCAGCCTCAGCCCCGCACACAGAACCCAGTGCCCTGCCCTGGGTCTACCACAGATTCCTTGGGAGCCATGGGCCTGCCACAGAGTCCTTAGGAGAGAGCCAGGTCAACTGCTCCCTCCATCCATAGCCAAGCAGGATTTGAGCAGCTCCAGGAGATACCTGTTTGCTTGAAGTTGCAGAGAGGGGAATAAGGACAAAGAGGCAAACACACAAGGGCGATCATCCTAGGAGTCTGTGGTCGCTGGGTTGGGAGAGTTGAGAGTCAGTGTTGGGCTCTGACTCCAGTAGTCACTGGTCTGGCTGGAGAATTGGGCTGTACTAAGGGACAGGATTGAGTAGGAGGAATTTCTCAAAAAGTAAAACTATTTGGGGCATTCTCCCCACCCAGCCAGGCAAAAGACCCTGGGTTCCCCCATAGCACTGGGAAGGGTTTGTGCCCAAACCCATGAGACCCAGGCAGCCTGGCCAGGCGAGTCCCCCCTCAACCCAGCCCAGGGCAATGACCCCTGGGGAAAGAGTGCTCTAAAGACAACCTGGATCCCCTGAGTGGGGTGCTGGGGAGAGGCACCAGACTAGCACTTGGGAGAGTGCTTGGAAGACTGGCTGAGCACACATCGGGAAGGGATAAAGGCCACATCCGGCAGCCAGCGAAACCAAAAAAACTGGTTTGGCCAGTTTGAAACCAAAAAGAGGTGTTTTTTTCTTTTTTAAATAATCTCTTATTTTTTTAATTTTATTATTGTTTTATCTTTCAACACCTTTTCCTCTCTTTCCTTCTTTCTTGTTTTGTTTCATCTTTCTTTCCAAAATTATCTCTCCTTCCTTCCTTCTCCTGCCTTTTTTTTTTTTTACCCACAAGCGAACAGAAAACTTGGAACTCTGAAAAGACCAGAGTTGGACCCAAAGAGGGGGCATCCCAACGGTAGAGACAGAGAGACAAATCTCACTTTGCTATAGCAGAGAAACTACAAGCTACTGCATATTTGTATTATTTTTTCATTATTCTTACATCTTTATTTAAATAGTATTTTTGTATTCCTCTTCTTTCTATATACTCTTCTTTGCTTGGGTGGTATATATATTGTATCATTTAACAGATTTCCCCTGTTTTCTCTTTCACAGTGTATTGCTAATTTACTATCATTTATGTCACTTGTGTTCCTTTAGCACACTATTCAAAGTCCTATATCCCCTACTCATGTTATCCAGATGGCATAGATTCTGTCATATGATTGTTGCTCTAATATTATTGTAAACAATAGCTGTTCCTACTATTGTAAATACTACACAACACCCATCCAGGATCTTAGACCACTTCACAGTTTCCTAAACTCAATTACTGTAGTGGTTAATTCTATTGTCTCACAAACTACATCTATTTACTATCCTTTACTCTCACCCTACCTCAAAATCTGACCTCCCACAACCTCACTGCTTTCTAGGTGAAACTCACAATCCTTCCCTCACCAGCAAGAGTCTTATCTTCTTTCCATTCTTTCATAAGAGTGGCTACTTGGATTAAAGATTACAGTTAACACTATACATAGCCAAAAGATCTCCTATATCTTCTCTACCGACTGCTATGCTAAATATCATAGGAGAGTACTCTCCTGTCATAAACCATTTTGCCTCCCCCTCCAACTGATCACATACACACACAAAAGGAGTAGGTGGAAGCAGAGAACACCAGGATACCCACTGGAAGAGAAAAGCCAACAACAAAGGAACCACCAACAGATAACAACAGAAGAAGGTAAAGGAGAAAGTGGAAACCACACAAACCTCAATGCAAGACATATCTGGAAATACAACTAAATAGTGAAAAAACATACCCAGCACAAACAACTGAATGAGAGCAAAAGAGAACCCTCAAAACCTTGTACACATAGAAGAACTAGCTTCAACACAACCTGCCCTCACCAGTACAACAAATTAAAACAGGTGGTGGACAGAGGGATCATCAATTAACCAGCTGGTGGGAAGGACCACAAAAAAAAACCCTCCCCCCAAAATAAAAACCCAAAAACAAAACAGAGCCAACTTAAAGGACAGCCCAAGACCAGTGTGCTTGGGAGATAGGGGAGACTACACCACTGAATATCACAGGTGTAATACCACACAAGTTCACACCAGAAACCCAGGGACCCAGAACAAATCAATTTAAGAAGCTGAAACTAACGAGAAGAATCTCACAAACAATGAGAAGACAAAGAAACAATCCCCAAATGAAATAAAAGGAAGAAGCCTCAGAAAGAATGCTAGACAAAATAGAGGCCAGTCAGCTATCAGATATTAAATTCAAAGCACTGGTTATTAGGAAGTTCAAAGAGCTCAAAATGAACTACAATAAACTATAGGAAAACTACAATGAACTCACTGCAAACTATACCAACATGAAAAAAAAATAGAAACTATCAGCAAGGGCCAAGAGGAAATAAAAAATACAATTTCTGAACTGAAGAACACAGTGGAAAGAATAAAAAGCAGGATCAATGAAGCAGAAGATCGAATCAATGAGCTGGAAGACAAAATAGAAAAAACACCCAGAAAGAGCAAGAAAAGGAAAAGAGGCTCAGAAAGAATGAAAAGCGGTTAAGAGAAATGCAAGAAAATATGAAACATAGCAATATCTGAAAAATAGGGATACCAGAAGGAGAAGAAGAAGACCAAAGAATATAAAACCTATTTGAAAAAGTAATGATGGAAAACTTTAATTTTATGAGAGAAAATATCACAGAAATGCAAGAAACACAGAGGGTCCCAATCAAGAGGAACCCAAAGAGGCCCACCTCAAGACACATCATAATTAAAATGGCAAAATTCCAAGACAAAGACAGAATCTTAAAGGCAACAAGGGAGAAAACAGAAATAACATACAAGGGAGCCCCGATAAGGTTAGCACCTGACTTCTCAATGGAAGCACTCCAAGACAGAAGAGAATGGCAAGAAATTTTCCAAGTAATGAGAACCAGAGGCCTGCAACCAGGACTACTTTACCCAGCAAGGCTCTCAACCAAGATGAACGCCAAATAAGAAGCTTTCCAGACAAAAGAAGTCTAAAAGAATACACCTCCACCAAACCAGCTCTGCAAGACATGCTAAAGGGACTGCTCCAGGAAAGAAAGAAAAAGAGAGAGACAGAGAGGTACGCAGGTACAAAAATGGCAATGAATAAGTACCTATCAATAATAACCTTAAACATAAGTGTATTAAATGCTCCAATCAAAAGACACAGAATAGCTGAATGGGCAAGAAAGCATGACCCACACATATGCTGCCTACAAGAGACCTCAGGACAAAAGACCATCACAGACTAAAAGTGAAGGGCTAATAACAAATTTTCCAAGCAAATGGACAGGGAAAATCAGGTGGGGTAGCAATACTCATATCAAACAGAATAGACTTCAAAAAAGGGGCCATAAAGAGAGACCCAGAAGGTCACTTCATAATACTCAAGGCAAGAATCTACCAAGAAGACATAAACATTGTAAATATATATGCACCCAAGATAGGAGCACCCAAATATATAACAAAAATCTTAGAGGACTTCAAGAAAGATATTGGCAGCAACACAATTATAGTAGGGAATTTTAACACCCCACTGTCAAAAATGAACAGATCTTTCAAACAAAATATCAACAAGGATATTGTGGCATTGAACGACACCCTTGATGAAATGGACTTAATTGATATATATAGAGCCTTTCACCCCAAAGAAGCTAAATACACATTCTTTTCAAATGCACATAGAATACTTTCAAAGATAGACCACAGATAGGACACAAAGCAGGCCTCAACAAATTCAAGAAAATTGAAATTATACCAAGCATTTTCTCCAACCACAAGGGACTGAAACTGGAAACCAACCCCAAAGGAAAAAACCCAAAACACTCAAAATCATGGAGATTGAATAGCATGCTATAAACAATGAATGGGTCAAGAATGAAATTAGGGAATAAATTTTCCAGAAAGTTTCTGGAAACAAATGAAAATGAACTCATGACAACCCAAAACTTATGGGACACAGCAAAGACACTCCTGAGAGGGAAGTTCATAGCAATACAGGCCTACCTAAAAAAGACAGAAACATTTCAAACAAACAAACTAACCCTACATCTACAAGAACTCGAGGAACAACAACAAACATAGCCCAGAACAAGTAGAAGAAAGGAAATAAACAAGATCAGAGCAGAATTAAATGACATAGAGACTAAAAGCACAATTCTAAGGATCAATGAATCCAGGAGCTGGTTTCTTGAAAAGATGAACAAAATCAACAAGGTTTTAAGCAGGATCATCAAGAAAAATGAGACAGAACCCAAATAAACACAATCAAAAATGCAAGAGGGGAGATTACAACTGACCCCACAGAAGTACAAAGGACTGTAAAAAATTACCATGAAGAACTGTATGCCAAGAAATTTGAAAACCTAGGTGAAATGGACAAATTTCTAAAAATATATAATCTTCCAAAACTCAATGAAAAAGAAGCAGAAAGCCTGAACAGACCAATAATAGCAGATAAAATTGAAGCAGTAACCAAAATACACCCAAGAAACAAAAGCACTGGAGCAGATGGTTTCACAGGAGAATTCTACAAAGTATTTAAGGAAGAGCTAACCCCTATTCTTTACAGGCTATTCTAAAAAAATCCAAAATGATGGAAGAATCCCAAACTCTTTTTGTGAAGCAAACATCATCTTAATTCCAAAACCAGATAAAGACACAACAAAGAAAGAAAACTCCAGGCCAATATTGCTGATGAACATAAATGCTAAAATCCTCAACCAAATATTGGCAAACTGTATCCAACAATACATTAAAAAGATCATATCCCATGACCAAGTGGGATTAATTCCAGGGATGCAAAGATGGTTCAATATTCTCAAATCAGTAAATGTAATACATCACATAAACCAAAGCCAAGGCAAAAACCACATGATCATATCAATAGTTTCAGAAAAAGCTTTCGATAAGGTACAACACCCATTTATGATAAAAACACTCAGGAGAGTGGGAATAGGGGAGCATTCCTCAACATAATAAAGGCCATATATGAGAGACCTACAGCCAACATCATACTCAATGGGCAAAAACTCAAATCTTTTCCACTAAGATCGGGAACAAGACAAGGTTGTCCACTTTCACCACTTCTATTCAATATAGTATTGGAAGTTTTAGCTACAGCAATCAGACCAGAAAAGGAAGCAAAAGGCATCCAAATCATTATGGAAACAGAACCGTCATTATTTGCAGATGACATGATAGTGTACATAGAACATCCTATAGACTTGTCCAAAATAACTGCTTGACCTAATAAATGAATTTGGCAGAACAGCAGGATACAAAATCAATATCCAGAACTCAAAGGAATTTTTGTATACCAACAATGAAACAGCAGAAGCAGACATTTTAAAAAAGCCCATTTGAAAAAATAAAATACCTGAGAATAAACCTAACCAAGGAGGGAAAAGACCTATATGCAGAAAACTACACAACACTGAAGAAAGAAATCAAGGAAGACACAAACAAATGGAAACATATAACATGTTCATGGACTAGAAGAATTAATAGCATCAAAATGCCCATACCACCCAAAGCAATTTACAAATTCAATGCAATATCTATTAAAGTACCAATGGTATATTTCACAGACATAGAACAAACACTTTAAAAATGTATATGGAACCATAAAGGACCCCAAATAGCAGCTGCAATTTTGAGAAAGAAGAACAAAGTAGGAAGGATCACAATACATGTTACCAAACTGTATTACAAAGCCACTGTAATCAAGTCAGCTTGGTACTGGTATAAAAACAGGCACATAGACCAATGGAACAGAACAGAGAGCCCAGAAATAAACTCAACTCTCTACAGTCAATTAATATTCAATAAAGGGGGCAGCAACATAAATGGAGTAAAATTAGCCTCTTCAACAAATGGTGTTGGGAGAACTAGACAGCTATGTGCCCAAAAAAAAAAAAAAAACCCACAAAAATACCAGAGTAAATTCAAGGTGGATAAAAGAGTTAAATATGAGCCATGACACCAAAGTCCTGGAGGAGAACATTGGCAGGAGAATTTCAGATTTCACACAGCAACATTTTTACTGTTATGTCCCCTAGAGCAAGGGATATAAAGGAAAGAATAAACAAAGGGATCTCATTAAAATAAGAAGCTTTTGGACTGCTCAAGGAAACAGTATTAATAAAAAGAGAACCAACTGTATGGTAAAACATATTTGCCAATGATACTTCAAACAAGGGGTTAATCTCCAAAATATACAAAGAACTTACATGACTCTACTCTAAGACAAGCATACCAATTAAAAAATGGGCAAAGGACTTGAACAGCCAATTCTCCAAGGGGGACATACAGAGGATTTACAGACACATGAAAAGATGCTCAATATTGCTAGCTACCAGAGATTTACAAATTAAAACCACAATGAGATACCACTTCACACCAGTCAATAGGCTATCATAAACAAAGCAACAGACAGCAAGTGTTGGAGTGGTTGTGGGGAAAAGGGGACCCTAGTTCACTGTTGGTGGGACTGAAGACTGGTTCAACCACTATGGAAAACAGTATGGAATTTTCTCAGAAAATTAAAAATGGATCTGCTTATTGTCCCAGCAATTCTATTGCTAGGATTATATCCTAAAAACCCTGAAACACCAATCCAAAGGAACCTATGCACCCCAATGTTCATAGCAGCACAATTTACAATAGTCAAGAGTTGGAAGCAATCTAGGTGCCCATCAGTAAATGAATGGATTAAAAAACTATGCTACATTTACACAATGGAATTCTATGCAGCAGAAAAAAAGAAGGAGGTCCTACCCTTTGCAACTGCATGAATTGAACTGGAAAGCATTATGCTGAGTGAAATAAGCCAAGTGGTAGAAGACAAATACCATATGATCTCACCTTTAACAGGAAGCTAAACAACAAAACAAACAAGCAAGCAAAATATAACCAAAGACACTGAAATAGAGAACAGGATGACAGTGACTAGAGGGGAGAGGGGAGGGAATTTCAGGGGAAAAGGGGAAGTGTTTACAGGATCAAGTATAAAGGACACATGGACAAAAACTAAAGGGGGTAAAGGGAGGGAGGTGGGGAGCACTGTGGGGGGGGGGGGATGGGAGTAAAGGACAGAAAACTGTACTTGAACAATTAAATAAAATTTTTAAATAAATAAATAAATAAAACAGTTAAAAAAGGTTGTCTTTAAAAAAGAATTCTCATATAAGTGGAATTATATGGCATTTGTCTGTCTCTGTCTTATTTCACTCAGGACAGTATCCTCTAGTTCCATACATGTTGTTGCAGATGGCAAGATCTTATTGTTTTTTATGGTTGAGTAATATTCCATGGTATATAGGTACTACATCTTCTTTATCCATTCATCTATTGATGGACACTTTGGTTGCTTCCATATATTACTCTTATAAGTAATGCTACAGTGAACTTGTGGATGGATATCTTTATGAATTAGTGTTTTGGGTTTCTTTAGATAAACACCCAGAAATGGATTTGCTGGGTCCCTCTTTGTTTCCTGGTATAGCCTTTGTTTTAAAATCTATTTAGTCTGGTATGAATATTGCTACTCCAGGTTTGTAAAAATTATTTCCATTTTCATGAACTATCCTTACTTTTGGTCTCTGTGTGTCTTTCAATCTGAAGTGACTCTCTTGTAGACAGCAAATGTAAGGCTCTTTTTTTCTTATCCATGCAACTAATCCATGTCTTTTAATTAAAGCATTCGGTCCGTTTACATTTAAAGTAACTGTTGAAAGATATGTACTTATTGTCATTTTATTATTTACATTTTTAATCTTTTTTTCTTCTTCTTAAAGAAGTCCATTTAACATTTCTTGTAAAGCTGGTTTGGTGGTAAGGAACTCCTTCAGCTCTTTCTTGTCTAAATGATAGATTTTCTGAGTAGAGTAACTCATTTGTACGTTTCTGCTTTTTATCACTTTCAATATTTCGTGTCAATCCCTTCTGGCCTACAAAGTTTCTGTTGTGAAATCAGCTGGAAGTTTTATGTGAGCTCCTTTATAAGTAACTAACTGGTTTTCTCTTGCTGCTTTTAGGATTCTCTCATTTTCTTTAACTTCTAGCATTTTAATTATGATGTGTCTTGTTGTGGGCCTTTTTGGTTTAATCTTGTTTGCAACTTTCTGCACTTTCTGGGCTTCTATGTTTATTTCCTTTGCCAGGAAATTGTTCTGTCATTATTTCTTGAATAAGTTTTTTTCTTATATTTTAAATTAAACTTATTGGGGACGTCTAGCCAAGATGAAGGTGTAAGTAGATATGCTTTGCTTCCTCACACAGCCAACAGAAGTACAACAGCAAATTAAAAAACCAAAAAAACAACAAGAAATGACAGAAAATTGAACTGTATAGAAGTCCAACAGCCAAGGAGATAAAGAAGAAACATTCATCCAGACCAATAGGAGGGTGGGGTCGAGCAACCGGGGTTGGAGAGGACTCACAGCAGGGAGGTGGCTGGAGGACTGGGTGGTTCCACATTTGCGTGCAGATAAAACCAGGAGGAACTACTGGGGATCAAGACAGACCACATAACCCAGGGTTCCAGTGAGGGGAAATAAAGCCTCAAAACCTCTAACTGAAAAAATCTGTGGGGGTTGAGGTAGCAGGAGGAACTCCCAGCCTGAAAGGAGAGTTCATTAGAGAGACCCACAGGGTCTACCCACCCATTCAGAAATTAGCACCAGAAGAGCCTAGTTTGCTTGTGGGTAGTGGAGGAAGTGATTGAAAGCCCACAAAAAGCTGAGCAAGCACCACTGTTTCCTCTCTGACCCCTCCCCCACGTATAGCACCACAATGCAGCCACATAGTTTGCCCCACCCTGGTGAATACGTAAGGCTCCACCCCTTACTACGTAACAGGTGTGCCAAGACAAAAAATTATGACAGAAATGAATGAATAGATCAGTAATATTATATTAACTATGTATGATGTCAATTGAGCACTGGAAATATTGGGGGGAACAGTTTTTAAAATGCATATATGCATATGATTGTCTAACCCCTATGTTGTAAAGCTGAAAATAAAACAAAATAATATTGAATGTAAACTGTAATTTTACAATGAAAAATGAAATTCTAAAAAATGAAAAAAAAAGAATAGATCAAAGCCCCAGAAAAAATACAACTAAGTGACAAAGAGATAGCAAACCTATCAGATACACAGTTCAGAACACTGGTAATCAGGATGCTCACAGAAATGGTTGAGTATGGTCACAAAATAGAGGAAGAAGTGAAGGCTATGCAAAGTGAAATAAGGAAAATGAGCAGGGAACCAACAGTGAAGGGAAGGAAACCAAGACTGAAATCAATGGTTTGGAGCAAAAGGAAGAAATAAGCATTTAACTGGAACAGAAAGAAGAAATAAGAATTTTAAAAAATGAGGAGAAGCTTAGGAAACTCCAGGACAACTTTAAGCATTCCATCATCCAGATTATAAACAAATCTTCATCCAAATCAAAAGAAAAAGAGCAAGAAATTGAAAACTTATTTGAAAACATAATGAGGGAGAACTCCAATCTGGCAAAGTACACAGACTTCCAGCAAGTCCAGGAAGCTCAGAGAATGTCAAAGAAGTTGGACCCAAGGAGGAACACACCAAGGCACATCAAGATTACATTACCCAAGGTTAAAATGAAGGAGAGAATCCTAGAAGTAGCAAGAGAAAAGGAGACAGTTATCTATGAAGGAGTGTCCATAAGACTATCAGCTCATTTTCAAAAGAAACCCTAGAGGCAAGTAGGGGCTGGAATGAAGTATTCAAAGTCATGAAAGACAAGGACCTACATCCAAGATTGCTCTATCCAGCAAAGCTTTCATTTAGAATGGAAGAGTAGATAAAGTGCTTCCTAGATAAGGTCAAGTTAAAGGAGTCTATCATCACCAAGCCCTTATTATATGAAATTTTAAAGGGACTTGTCCAAGAAAAAGAAGATCAAAAACACGAACAGTAAAATGAAAACAAAGTCACAACTATCAACAACCGAACCTAAAAAAAAACAAAAACAAACTAAGCAAACAACCAGAACAGGAACAGATTCACAGAAATAGAGATCACATGCAGGGTTATCTGGGAAGGTGGGGGGAGAATGGGAGAAAAGATACAGGGAATAAGAAGCATAAATGGTAGGTAGAAAACAGGCAGGGGGAAGTTAAGAATAGTATGGGAAATGGAGAAGCCAAAGAATTTAAATGTATGGCACATGGAAATGAACTAAGGTGGGAGAATGCTTGTGTGAGTGGTGGGGTACAGGGTGGAGGAGAATAAAGAAGAGAAATAAATGGGACAATTGTAATAGCATAATCAATAAAATATGGTTAATAATAGCATGTAGATTTCAAGCGTACATTCTTTTTTTAAGTTTTAAAAAGCTTGCATTTATTTATTTTTAGAGAGAAGGGAAGGGAGAGACAAAGAAGGTGGGAAACGCCAATGTGTGAGAGAAACATCAATGGGTTGCCTCGCGCATGCACCCCAACCAGGGACCATGCCCATGACCTAGGCATGTGTACTGACCAGGAATTGAACTGGTGACCTTTAGCATTGTGAGACAATGCTCACCCAACAGAGCCAAGGCACATCATAATTACATTACCTAAGATTAAAGATAAGGAGAGAATCTTAAAAACAGCAAGAGAAAAGGAGACAGTTATCTATGAAGGAGTTCCCATAAGACTATCAGCTCATTTTCAAAAGAAACCCTGCAGGCAAGAAGGGGCTAGAAAGAAATATTCAAAGTCAAGAAAGTCAAGGACCTATAACCAAGATTACTCTATCCAACAAAGCTATCATTTAGAATGGAAAGCCATGTCAGGGCTCAAGTGTACATTTCTATGTGTATGATCTGTATATTACATTGTGTGCCCCCGCATAGTCAAATAGGTTTTTAATCCCTTTCTCTGTCTCTTCTCCTTCTGGTATTTTTAGGATGTGAATGTCCCTTTAACTATCCTTATTTTTTCTATTTTGATTGGGTGTTTTCTGCTATCTTGTCTTCCAAAATGTTGAGTCAATCGTCTGACTCATCTAATCTACTGTTGAGTCCCTCTAATATATTCTTCGTTTCAGTTATTATATTCTTTATATCTGACTGGTTCTTTTTACTATTTTCTATCTCCATTTTACTTTAAACTATTTATTTATTTATTTATTTATTTATTTATTTATTTATTTATTTATTTATTTATAGAGGGGAATGGAAGGAGAAAGAGAGGGAGTGAAACATCAATGTGTGGTTGCCTCTCTAATGCCCCGCAACTGGGAAACTTGGCCTGCAACCTAGATTGAGAACCTCAGTTGTGCTGACTGGGAGGGAGCCAAGGCCTGTGCAACTTCAGTTGTGCTGATGGGAAATTAAACCAGTGACCCTTTGGTTCCCAGGTCACCACTCAGTCCACTGAGCCATACCAGCCAGGGCTCTATCTCCATTTTTATTTTTTCTATCTCTTTGTTAAAGTTCTCACTGAGATCATTGAGCAGCCTTATAAGCATTTTGTTTTGTTTTTTTAAAGGATTTTGTTTATTTATTTTTAGACAGGGGGACGAGGGGAGAAAGAGAGGGAGAGAGACTTCAATGTGTGGTTGCTTCTCAAGTGCCTGCCACCAGGGACTCGGCCCACAACCCAGATGTGTGCTCTGACTGGGAATTGAACTGGAGACCCATTGGTTCACAGGTAAACACTCAATCCAATGGGCCGCAGCAGCCAGGGCATAAGCAGTGTTTTGAACTCTGTATCTGGGGCATTACTAGTCTCCACTTTGTTGAGTTGGGGGCATTTTTTTTAGCGTTTTCTTCTGTTATTTCATCTGAAACATGTTTGTCTTCTCATTTTGGCTTCCTCTATGAGTTTCTATGTATTAGGTAGGGCCGCTTTATTTCTCAGTCTTGGTAGAGTGGCCTTATGTAGTGAATCATGTGTGATCTAGTGGTACAGTCTCTCTGGTCGCCTGAGCTGGGTCCTGTAGGTATATCTCCTGTGTGTTGTGTTTGCCCTCCTGTTGCAGATGAGCTTTGATTGCTGTTGGCACATCAGTGAGAGGGATTGGCTCTCAAGCTGATTGTTGTCAGAACTGGCTGTGACTACAGTGGAGGAGCTGCTGTGTTGTGGCTGACGCTACAGAGTAGGGTTTGCTTTAATGGGGCTCTGGTTCCTGCCACCTCTACCCTTTGAGTGTGTCATCATTTGAAGTGGTTGGATAGTGCTCTTGGGTAGTCTGAAGCTGGCCACCAAGTGTGTTGTTTGTGGAGGCTTTTGGGGGTTATTGGCCAAGGTCAGCTACTGCCTATGCCCTGCTCAGAGCCACTTGGTTTAGCTACAAAGTGATCTTCAGATTGTCGCTACTTGTGCTGAGCTTGGAGGTGCCTGGGGGAGGCTAAGCTATAAACTGAGGCCAGCTGGCAGTAGTGCCAGGCTTGAGGGCATTTAGCAAGAGGTACAGAGAATGCCAAGGCCAGATGCTGCTTGTTTCGTGTTTATAAAACCTTGAGAGATTTTAGTAAAGTCTGTAGCATGAACCAAAACAAGATGTATGGAAAAGCCACTGGAAAGGGCTTGGGTAGGCCCATAGGGTGGGTGGGGCAGGATCTCAGGGAATCATCAGGGGTGGGTGAATCATGATAGCCAGGTTGATGGAGTCCCAGGGATGGTGCCTGCATTTCCCTACAGGCTGCATGGTGGTAGAGCTTCACAAAGGAACAATACCTCTGCCAGAACTTCTGTCTCGGAGAAAGCTGCCCCTCTAGCTTTCTGCTTGAAGCCAGATAATTCAGTTCCTCTCTGTATGTCCCTGGTGCCTTTCAAGCTGCCAAGTGCTAGAGCTCAGAGAGAATGAATCCTAGTAAGTCTATGTGGGCCCTTTCAGAGGAATGCCTGGAATTCCAAACACCTTCTGTCTTAGCCAAAATACCCACTGTTTTTTACAAACAGAAGTTATGGGGACTTCTCTTCCCAGCACTGAAACCCTGGGCTGCGGAGCCTGGTGTGGGGCTGGTACCCCTTGCTTCTCTAACAGGACCTCTGCAACTGAAATTTCCTGACTTTTAAATGCCACGTGTGGTTGTGAGACTAGCCTCTTCTGTGCCTCTGCCCCTCCAGTCAGTCTCCATATGGTTTCTTCTCTATATCATTAGTTATAGTACTTCTGTTCAGCTGGATTTTAGGACATTTAGTTCTCAGTAATGGTTGTTCTGTAGTTTAGTTGTAATCTCGATGTGGTTGGTCATGGGAGGAGGTTTACCTACTCCATCCTCTTGACCAGAAGCTGACATATGCAATACTTATAGCCCAGCAATCTGGCTCCTGGGTACACCCCCCCCCCATGGAAATGCAGGCACACGTCTATCCAGGAACCTGTACATGAATGTTCATAACAACATTATTTATAACTGCTAAAAATTAGAAATAACCCAAATGCCCAAATAAGAGAAAAGATTATGATATACTCATATGGCAAGGTATTGCACAACACTACATAAGCAATCTAAAGAAAACTGAACAACCTGGGTGAGTCTTATAAACATAATGTTGCAAAATAAAGCTAGACCTGGAATAAATACCGTATAATTCCACTTATAGAAGCTTTATAGGGTAAGAGCTCTTCTATGGTGATAGAAGTCCAGAGAGTGATGGAAATGGGGAGAAGGGAGCTTTAGCAATTGGGGGAAGGAATGAGTAGGGCTTCTGGGATGCTGGGAATGCTTTATTTCCTGATCTGGACAGGTTCACTTTGTGAAGACTGATGAAGCTGTGTGTTTACTATTCTGCACTGTTCTGTACATGTGTTTTACTTCAACTAACAAAGTTTATTGCTAAAGAAATTGCATTTAAGAAGAGAGGAGGGGAAGTTTGCATCCCAAGCAAAACATTTTAACTTTCCTTATGAGAAATAAGGAGCTGGTGCAGATTTTTAAGCAGGAAAGTGATGTGATCCAGCCATCAGGAAGGTAGAGCAACCTGGAGGGTGATTAAGGGGATGAGAATGGTGGGAAGAGCACTTAGGAGATGGTCATTGCAGTTGAATATGAAGGAGAAGTAGGCTTCACTCCAGGGCTACTGCAGCATCGCACAGGAGAACAGGTGTGAGAGTGAGTGAGATCTCAATGGAAAGCTGGATGTGAAAATATAGGGCAGAGAAGAGCTGAGAATAGAACTATGTTTTCTGGCCAAATATGATGAGCCACAGAGGACAAAGACAGGAGGAAGACAAATTGATTTAGGGCATGTTCCCACATTCCAATAGGTACCTGTTGGTACCTGTCACCAGAATAGGTACAGGAGGTGATGAGGCTGAGGATAGGAGTAGCAGTCTTCACATTATCATTTTCCACTTCCTCACCTTCACTGCCCCCATCATTTTCTCAGTTCATGATGCCTGATAGGAGATGGCAAACATGGTCCCAGGGCAAAGCTAGATTTGTTGTGTCTCTGTCCCTTGACAGGACCCACTTTCTTGTTCTCAGTACAACCCAGTGTTTTTAACAATCAGAAATGTTTATGTTTCTATCAAAGGGATGCTAACAGAGCAGCAACAAGAATAAAGCAAATATAAACCCCTCATAACCATGTGATCAAACAGCAGCACCCAGAGTGGGGCAGATTGCCATTCCAAGTGGTCTCCTCTTCTGAAGTGGAAGCAAGCTTGCTGGTGACAGCACTGATGCAGCATTGCTGCCTCAATACCAACCTGCACCCAACTGTAAGGATACAACCAGAGACACCTGGAACCCAAATGCTCCACAGTACAACCACACTCTTTAAACAAGTCAGTGTTCCAGATTAAAAGAGACTAAAGAGGCATAACCAAGTGCAATGTGTGACTTTAAAATTTTTTTAAAAGCTATGACCTATATACCGAGAAATTCTAGGTACAGATCTCATTATGAAGTCGTCCGTAGCTTTAGGCGTGATAATGGCATTATACAGAAGAGTTCCTTCACTCCATAGAAACATGTTTAAGCATTTGAGAGTGAAGTGTTATGATGTCTGCAACTTACTTAGAAAAACAAATATTCATGCCCTGGCTGTTGTAGCTCAGTGGATTGAGCGCGGGCCTGCGAACCAGACAATTGCGGCCCTGATTCCCAATCAGGGCACATACCTGGGTTGCAGGCCAGTTCCCTGCAGACCAATTCGCAGCAGGGGACGCACGAAAGGCAACCATACATTGATGTTTCTCTCCCTTTCTCCTTCCCTTCCCCTCTAAAAATAAATAAATAAAATCTTTTAAAAAAAAGAAAAACAAATATTCATGTATTTGTTGTATTCTTTTAACTTTTCTGTATATTTAATATTTACAAGAAAAAATTAATAAAAAGAGTCTCTAAATGCTCATATAACTTAAAAAATTAGTTTAATTTTTTTTATTTAAAAACAATGATTTTTACATCAAAATTGCTTTATGTCAGAAATATTCACAGGGCAAATTATATAGCTTAATTCTATGTTCCAGCCAGTTACTGAGGAAAAATGTGGAGAAATGGGATATGAAGTTGCAGAGACTGGGAAGTGAAGACATGGCAAGTAAAGGCACAGGAGAGAGAGTTAGAACCAATCCCAAATGCATGCAAGATAGCACATGAAGTGAAAAAGATATAGAGTCCCATCCTCTGTCATTTGAGATGTTTAATAATCAAAAGCAGGATAAGTCAGGAGCTCAAACACCAATGCTAGCACTCGCTAGCTATAGAAGTTTGGGTACATTTTTTTCTTTTAATTTCCTTCAGGTTACTTTACCAAAAATGAGGATTAAATTACAAAAAATCACAAGTTGGGGAGAGATGTATGTTTAACCCTTAGCAAAGTATCTGGCATAATAAGTGTTTAAAGGTTGGTGCTATTATGATCACAGACATATAAAGTCTGTCACAAAAAACTTCAGCCAATATAACAAGGATGGTTGGCACAATATCAATGTGACCTGGCAGTCAAGGAGAGTGGACTGGAATGTTCATGCATGATCAGTGGTGACTTCACTGTACTAGTCAGTGGGAGCAGTAGATGCCATTGTGTGAGCATGTGCACTGTGTTGTCATTGCATTCAAAATAACTGAGTGAGTAGAGCAATGATCTGCATTAAATTTTGTGTTAAACTTGAATATTCCTCTGTGGAAACCATTTGGATGATTCAGAAGGCCAGAGCTATGGGAAACTGGTGATTGGCAGCTTCATCATGACATCACACCTGCTCATGCATCACATCTCATTCAGAGTTTTTTTTTTGTGAAACATCAAATCACCCAGGTGACTCAGACCCCCTACAGCCTAGATTTGGTGCCCTGCAACTTCCGGCTTTTCCCAAAACTAAAATCACCTTTGATGATCTCATCAATCATCATTTCACATGATCAATGAGATCCAGGAAAATATGATGGGGCAGCTTATGATGGAGATTGGGAGAACTGTATGAGGTCCCAGGGTAGCTACTTTGAAGGGAACTGAGGCATCATTGTCCTGTATACAATGTTTCTTGTATCTTCTTTAATAAATGCCTCTAGTTTTTCATATTACAAGGATGGTTACCTCCTGGAAAGAACTTGTAGTTTACAAAATCAGGGAGAAATGGGCATTGTGGAGTTCCACCTTCACACAAGAGAGGGTGATTAAATGAGGGTGACAGCCCACCTAATGGGACAGGCAGTGTGAAGAAATAGAACCAGAACAGCCTGATCAAACATGAACCTGGTAATCCTCCTTTTCTCACTTTTTACTTGTGTGGCTTTATGTAATTTATTTCATCTTTCCAAGTCTTAGTTTTCTTATGATGTGTCTAAAAAGTTAAAATAACAAATGCATTGAATAAATGGTAGCAATTTTTATTAAAATCTGAATGAGTATATTTAAAACATTCTTCACAATGTTTTACTGTTTAAAATTTTACTGAAATGAATTATATGAGAATTCTTGCCTTCATATATAAATAACTAAGATGCTTTATTTGTGGGGGGAAGGCATGAATTATGTGGCTGACCTCTTTCACAAAATTTTAAATTTACAACAATAAGTGCCCAGCTCTCTGTTAGATTTTAGCAAGGAAAGCTACCGAGATGAAAATGCATCAGCATGTTACCACAGCCTTTTGACATCTGATTACCTTGCTCTTAAGTATGGTTTTGCTTATTTTTAGCTTTTTTCTTTTCTGTTTGGCTGTATTTTAGATGGGGCAGGGTAATCACAACTGAGGGTAACTGTTGAGGGCACAGTTGAGACTGCTTCACAGCATGATTACATTCTGCTACTTGCCCTGTACCTTCTTTTTTCCCAAGCAGAAACATAAGAGGTCAGTGAGGGCACCCAGTTGAAACAGCAGAGGGGCAGCCTGCAGTGAAGAGAACATAGCTCTAGACAGCAAAGAGACTGAGGATCAGTCATCCAACTACAGCATCTTCCTCCACAGTCACCTCTGAAGAGCTCTGCCCACACTAGGACACCTTGTGAGGGGTAGGGGGTAATGGTAATCCCAGAGGTTGAGAAGACTTATTCAGACTATTGGGTCAAGCTAAATTTAACATGGAATAAATGTTTGGCTAGTGTTCTTCCTGCTAATAAGCAGAAGGAATCTTGAGTGAAACACCTGAGTAGTTGTATACAATTTCAAGAGGCTATTCTTGGAAAGATCTGAGGGGGCAGAGTGAATTAAGTTTTGCAATGACTCTACATCATGTCCACATGTTGAGGGTGGAGAGTCCAGAAGCAGTCAGGTATACTGAGTGTGGTGGTTAACTTTATATATCAGCTTGCCTGGATCATGGAGTGCCCAGGTATTTGGTCAAACATTATTTATGGCTGTTTGCAGATGAAGTTAGCAATGAGTCTGTGGCCTGGGTAAAGCAGATATCCTCCCCAATGTGGGCAGGCCCATGCACTCCACTGAGGCCTAAATAGATCAAGAAAACACAAGATCAGAGAATTTGCTCTCTGCCTGACTTCTGAGCTGGAATGTGGTTTCCTCTCCTCAGATTGGAGATGAATCCATCAGCTCTCCTGATTCTCAGATCTTTGGACTCAGACTGGGATTTATACTACCATCTTTCCTGGGTCTCCAGCTTGTACACAGAAGATCTTGGGACTTCTCAGCCTCCATAATCATGTGGGCCAATCCTTGTAATTTCTCTCTCCATACACACACAGACACATGCCCTATTGATTCTATTTCTCCACAGAACCCTAATGAATACACTGAGGTTTGTGTCTCACTAGCATGTAGGCTGCAGCTGATGTCATGGATGTGGATAATATCTTCCAAAGGAGGTTTGGCAGGAGCAAGGAACACAGCACCTAGTATAGCACCAAAAGAAGTCCACTTCAGGTTTAGGAAGATCTGAGGGAAAGAGCAGAACCAACAGTCTGTGGTGTCACAGCACAGGAGAAAACCGGAAGGAATGGTATTTTAAATCAGATTTGGGCTTTTCCCATTGCTAACTTTACACGTTTGAGCAGTCACTTTTCCACATTGACTTGCTTAATTTTTGTAGCTTCTCTATATTGATTAGAAATGGTACTGCCAAGGAGAGTTGCAAATGAAAATAAATATTTCTCCTTAAAACGTTTTTCTTTGAGGCTCAGTGGGGAACCGACATGGTGACAAACAAACAAATAAACAAACAAACATCACTACACAGATCACTTGTTGGCAAGGAGGAAATGCAACCTTCATAGAAGGGCTTGGTGTGGTCAGAGTTCTATCACTGAGTATCAGACAGCCACTCCTCCTTCCATGGAACAACATAAATGTGTATAGGGAACTGATCTACGTGGAATGGCAAATGTAGCCCAGCCCTACTGGAAAACCGACAGACATGAGTCAGCACACAGGAAGCCAAACCCACAGATCAGCCTTCCCATGGAAAACCAGGCCTATGTTACACCTAGGCTGCTTTGAGGCTTGCTCTTGCTAAAAATCCCTCATCTTGAGTTGAAACAGTAAATGTTTACTGTGTATCTTTAAAGTAACTTCTTGAAGTCCGTGCTAATTCTCCCAAGGAGGAAGTGTAACCAGACCAATCACTCTTATCATTCGTTCCTTTTCATTTGCAACATTTTTCCTTGTTAATCTGTAGGAAGTAATCAGAAACAGCCTTTTACTTGTCATCTGTAAAAAGTAATCACCTAAACCAAACCTGAGCATAATGAATGAAAACTGTCTTTTATGTATGCTATTAGAAAGCAATAAAAGCTTGTCCAGGCTAGGGTCAAGGTGCTCTCGCTCTCAGAGAGTGGCTGTGCTATCTCTTTTTCTCCACAGGACTTCTGTAGTCTGTGTGAATTTTTTCATTGCATCCAGAACATATGGACTCTGAAGGACAGAGTCCACGTTAAATATGATGCTATTATAACTGAACACAGGTCTGGCTGCCTGTTTCTGTGAAAGCCAATACTCAAGAGGCAGGTGCTAATGTAAAGGCAAGTGGTTTATTTTTTGGTGTTGGCCACTTGGAAGATGGGGATTCATGTCACAAAGCCCATATCCACCTCTCAGTGGAGGCAGAGACTTTTATAAGGAAGGAGAGGAGAACAGAACAAAGAAATAAGGGGAGAGGGTTGAAAAGTTCTCTACATGCAGACTAGCACAGTTTATTCTGATAAGGCAAGTGGTGGTCCAGTGTGCATCATCCTGGTTTGGTCATCCTGGCTTCATGGTTGAAGTTCAGCAAATCTCCTGGAGCTGGGATGCCTGAAGGTCAGAGACTGTATCTTTAGAAGCTACTCCCTAGGATTTTTATACAAACATACTATTCATCTACAAGCTACATATGTCAGCAATTACAGAAACAGTGTCAAAAGATTTCCCACCGTTAAAATTTCCCACTGTTACACTATCACATAGGAAGTGTTCTCATCCAAAAACAGTTAAGCTGAGTTGAACGAAACCCTTCTATCTGCTTTCAGTTGATGGATAAATAGAAGATAAAAGAATAAGTGAAGTAGCTCCCTAAGGAAATAAGCAGGAGATGGGACATTCAACCATATAACTACACTCAGCATTCAGCATATGTTTTAACCGTCCCTTCAAAAACTTCAGATCATATAAAAAGGGCTCATATAAATTTGTCCTGGGGCACAGGAGGAGACTATGTTTTATTGAGAGAGATTATATTAGGCATAATAATGCAATATATAGTCCTTAATTGGATTCTGATATGTATACAAAATGGTAAGTTTTGAGGTAATTGAAAAACTTAACTATGGATTGATGTTAGACATACTAGGGAATTATTAATTTTGTTAGGTATGATAGTGATCATGTGATTATAAAGTAAAAATTCTTGTTTGAAAACAAGCCTACTGAAGTACTTAGAGGTGAAATGTCATGATGTCTATAACTCACATGTCAATACTGCAGAAAAATGGGGGAGTGTTCCTGTTTCATAGAGACAACGACGAGGGGTAAAATGCCATGTCTGTAGCTTACATTAAAATATTTCACACAAAGTTAAGCCCTATTTTCACAACTATTCCAAAAAATCCAAGAAGACAGAAGACTCCCAATCTCTTTTTATGAAGACAGCATCATCCTAATCCCCAAACCAGACGAAGATACAACAAAGAAAGAAAACATCAGGCCAATATCACTGATGAACATAGACGCTAAAACCCTCAACAAAATATTGGCAAACCGCATCCAACAATACATCAAAAAGATCATACACCATGACCAAATGGGATTCATCCCAGGAATGCAAGGATGGCACAACATTTGCAAATCAATAAATGTAATACATCATATAAACAAAAGGAAAGACAAAAATCACATGATCATATCAATAGATGCAGAAAAAACATTTGATAAGCTACAGAACCCATTATAGTAAAAACACTCAGCAAAGATGGAGCATAGCTCAACATAATAAAGGCCATATATGAAAAACCCATCATCATACACATAAGGTAAAAACTAAAAGCTTTTCAACTAAGATCAGGAACAAGACAAGGATGTCTGCTGTCACCATCTCTATTCAATAGTATTGGATGTCTTATCTACAGTGATCAGACAAAAAAAATAAAAGGCATCCAAATTGGAAAGGAAGAAGCAAAACTGTCATTGTTTGCAGATGACATGATAGTGTACATAGAAAATTCTATAGACTCCACCAAAAAACTAAATCTAATAAGTGTATTTGGCAAAACACAGGATACAAAGTCAATATTCAGAAATCAAAGGCATTTTTGTACCCCAACAATGAACTATTAAAAATGGAAATCAGGAAAAAAAATCCCATTTGATATAACAACAAGAAAAATAATGTACCTAAGAATAAACCTAACCAAGGAGGTAAAAGACCTGCACTCAGAAAACTAAAAAACACTGAAAATTATTAAGGAAGACACAAACAAATGGAAGCATATACCATGTGCATGGATTGGAAGAATTAACATCATCAAAATGTCTATACTACCCAAAGTGATTTATGGATTTCATGCAATCCCTATTGCCAATGACATATTTCACTGGTATGGAATAAACATTTCAAAAATTTATACGGAACCATAAACAACCCTGAATAGCCACAGCAAATCTGAGAAAGAAGAACAAAGTACAAGGGATCACAATAATTGACAGCAAACTATGATTACAAGGCCATGGTAATCAAAACAGTCTGGTACTGGCATAAAAAACAGACATATAGACCAATGGAACAGAACAGAGAGCCCAGAAATAAACCCAAGTCTCTACAATCAATTAATATTTGACAAAAGGGGCAGCAGCATAAAATGAAGCAAAAATAGTCTCTTCAACAAATGGTGTTGGGAGAGCTAGACAGCTATATTGAAAAAAAATGGAACTTGATCACCAACTTATACCATACACACAAAAGAATTCAAGGTAGATAAAAGACTTAAATATAACCTGTGACACTATAAAAGTACTAGAGCAAAACATAGGCAGGAAAATCTCAAATATTCCACACAGCAATATTTTCACAAATATGTCCCCTAGACCAAGGAAAGAATAAACAAATGTGACTTCCTCAAAACAAAAAGCTTCTGGCTAAAGAAAATGGCAGAAAAATGAAAATGGAACCAACTGCATGGGAAAATATATTTGCAAATGATACCTCGGACAAGGGTTTGATCTCCAAAATATTAAAGAATTCACACAACTCCAATTCAAGAAGACAAACAACCCAATTAAAAAATGGACTAAGGACCTGAGCAGACACTTCTCCAAGGAGGACATATAGTGGCCCAGAGACATATGAAAGGATGCTCAGCATCACTAGCCATCAGAGAGATGCAACTTAAAACCACATGAGATACCACTTTACCAGTCAGAATGGCCATTGTAAACAAATCAACACACAACAAATGCTGGTCAGGAGTTGGAGAAAAGGGACCCCCAGTACACTATTGGTGGGAATGTAGACTAATGCAGCCACTGTGGAAAATAGTATGGAATTTCCCCAGAAAACTAAAACTGGAACTACCTTTTGACCTGCCAATTCGACTGCTGTGATTATACCCTAAGAATACTGAAACACTAATTCAAAAGAACGTATGCACCCCAGTGTTCATAGCATCACTATTTACAATAGCCAAGTGCCAGAAGGAGCCTAGGTGCCCATCAGTAAATGAGTGGATAAAAACACTATGGTAGAAGAAGGAAAGATGGTGGCTAGGTAAGAGCGGATTCCACTTCCCCCTACACACAGGAGAAAAACCTGGCTGATCTACAGAGAAACAGAGCAGACAGACACTAGTACCACAGCATATATGAAAACAGGAGATCAAAAACTGTAGCGGACATTGAAAACCCAGATAGTAAGGACAGTGCTTCAGGACAATAAGGGCCCAGGGATCAGCTTGGGGACCAGGGAAAGCTACAGCCTGGAGCCCACTGGGCCCGCCACAAGGCTCTTGAGAGAGAGCTGGATCAAAGCTCCCTCCTCAGCCAAGCAAGGTTTAAGCAGCACAGGGAGAGATCTTGTTGCTTAAAGTCAAAGAGAGGGGAGTAAAGACTGAGTGGCAAACATGTAGGGCCTGTGAGCACCCATGCATAGCCCTGGGAAGAGTGTGTGTCCAAGTCCGTGTGACTGGAGGTGGCCTGGCTAGGCACATGTGCCCGCAACTTGGGGAGAGAGAGCTTTGTGGAATGCCAGAGGCCTACACCTATGGATCCAGAGAGAGTGACTTCCACAAAAGGCCCAGAGCTGACACCCATGAACCTGGAGTGAGCATGTGCGCCTCAGGAGGCCCAGAGCCCACACCCAGGGCACTGAAGAGGGGTACCAGGCTAACTCTGGGGAGAGAGTGAGCGTGAGGCTGAGTACTGAACAGTAAGGGAGAAAAACATACCAGTTGCCCCTCAGCCAGCTGTAGCCACCAAGAATGGAAAAACCGGTTTGGCCAGTTTGAAACCAGCAAAAGGTGTTTTTTTTTTGTTTTTGTTTTCTGTTTCTTCTTTGTTTGTTGGATTTTTTAAAGTAATTTTTATTTTAAAATTTTTATTATTTTTTATCTTTCAACTCCCTTTGCTTCTTTCTTCTTTCCTTCTTTCTTGTTTTATTTTTCCTTCCTTTCTTCCCACTTTTATCTCTTTTTCCTTCCTTAGTCTGCTTTTTTTTTTTAAATACCCACAAGTGAGACAAAAAAACTCGGAACTGTGAAAAGACCAGAGTTGGACCCAGAGAGGGGGCATCCCAACACTTGAGACAGAGAGACAAATTTCACTTTGCTATTACAGAGAACCTGTAAGTTATTACATATTTTTATGATTTTTTCCTTATTTGTATTCCTCTTCTTTCTGTTTAGTCTTCTTTGCTTGGCTGGTTATATTGTATCATTTGACAGGTTTCCCCTGTTCTCTCATTCATAGTGTATTGCTAATTTATTGTTTTTCACTTCACCTGTGTTCCGTTAGCAACCTACTAAAGGTCTGATACTCCCTATTCCTGGTATCTAGATCTCATAGATTCTGTCATATGATTGTTGCTCTAATATTATTGTAAACAATAGCTGTTCCTACTATTGTAAATACTACACAACACCCATCCAGGATCTTAGACCACTTCACAGTTTCCTAAACTCAATTACTGTAGTGGTTAATTCTATTGTCTCACAAACTACATCTATTTACTATCCTTTATTCTCACCTTACCTCAGAATCTGACCTCCCATAACCTCACTGCTTTCTAGATCTAACTCATAATCCTTCCCTCTCCAACAAGAGTCTTATCTTCTTTCCATCCTTTCTAAAAGCTGACTAGGTGAGCAGAAGATCGTGGTTAATACTATACATAGCCAAAGGATCTCTTATTTCTTCTCTTCTGGATGCTACTGTAAATAGCATAAAATACTCTCTTGCTACCTTAAACCACTTTGCCTTACCCCTCCAAATGATCACAAAAAACAGTGGTTAGGAGTGCTGAAAACCAGGATAGCCAAAGGAGACTACACCACTGAATCTCACAGGTATTCTACCATAGAAGATCACACCATAAACCCAGGGAGTCAGAACAGATCAATTTAAGAAGCTGAGCCTAACAAGAGAGTCTCACAAACAATAGAAAGACAAACAAACAAACAAAAAAACCCCAAATGAAAGAAAAGAAGGAAGCCTCAGAAAAAATGTGAAATGAAATAGAAGCAACCCAATTATCAGATATCCAGTTCAAAGCAGTGGTTATCAGGAAGCCCCATGAGCTCACAGTGAATTACCAGAAACTACAGGGAAACTATAACGAACTCGCTGCAAAATATATCAACATGAAAAAGGAAATAGAAACTATCAACAAGGGCCAGGAGGAAATGAAGAATACAATATCTGAACTGAAGAACACAGTAGAAGGCATCAAAAGCAGGATAGATGAAGCAGAAGATTGAATCAGTGAGCTGGAGGACAAAGGAGGAAAAACACCCAGAAAGAGCAAGAAGAGAAAAAGAAGCTCAGAAAGAATTAAGATGGGTTAAGAGAAATGCAAGACAATATGAAATGTAATAATATCCAAATAATAGGAATACCAGAAGGAGAAGAAGAAGAACAAGGATAGAAAACCTATTTTAAAAAGTAATGATGAAAATCTTCCCTAATTTGATGAGAGAAAAAATCACAGAAATCTAGAAAACAGAGAGAGTCCCAATCAAGAGGAACCCAAAGAGGCCCACCTCAAGACACATCATAATTAAAATGGCAAAATTCCAAGACAAAGACAGAATCTTAAAGGCAACAAGGGAGAAAACAGAAATAACATACAAGGGAGCCCCGATAAGGTTAGCACCTGACTTCTCAATGGAAGCACTCCAAGACAGAAGAGAATGGCAAGAAATTTTCCAAGTAATGAGAACCAGAGGCCTGCAACCAGGACTACTTTACCCAGCAAGGCTCTCAACCAAGATGAACGCCAAATAAGAAGCTTTCCAGACAAAAGAAGTCTAAAAGAATACACCTCCACCAAACCAGCTCTGCAAGACATGCTAAAGGGACTGCTCCAGGAAAGAAAGAAAAAGAGAGAGACAGAGAGGTACGCAGGTACAAAAATGGCAATGAATAAGTACCTATCAATAATAACCTTAAACATAAGTGTATTAAATGCTCCAATCAAAAGACACAGAATAGCTGAATGGGCAAGAAAGCATGACCCACACATATGCTGCCTACAAGAGACCTCAGGACAAAAGACCATCACAGACTAAAAGTGAAGGGCTAATAACAAATTTTCCAAGCAAATGGACAGGGAAAATCAGGTGGGGTAGCAATACTCATATCAAACAGAATAGACTTCAAAAAAGGGGCCATAAAGAGAGACCCAGAAGGTCACTTCATAATACTCAAGGCAAGAATCTACCAAGAAGACATAAACATTGTAAATATATATGCACCCAAGATAGGAGCACCCAAATATATAACAAAAATCTTAGAGGACTTCAAGAAAGATATTGGCAGCAACACAATTATAGTAGGGAATTTTAACACCCCACTGTCAAAAATGAACAGATCTTTCAAACAAAATATCAACAAGGATATTGTGGCATTGAACAACACCCTAGATGAAATGGACTTAACTGATATATATCAGTTAAGAAGTTTAGCTTCCCAAAGAAGCTAAATACACATTCTTTTCAAATGCACATGGAACACTTTCAAAGATAGACCACATGATAGGACACAAAACAAGCCTCAGCAAATTCAAGAAAATTGAAATTATACCAAGCATCTTCTCTGACCACAAGGGACTGAAACTGGAAGCCAACTGCAAGGGGAAAAAACCAAAACACTCAAAATCATGGAGATTGAATAGGATGTTATTAAACAATGAATGGGTCAAGAATGAAATTAGGGAAGAAATCAGAAAGTTTCTGGAAACAAACTTTCTTATTTTTTTCCCATGAAAATGAACTCACAACAAACCCAAAACTTATGGGTCACAGCAAAGGCATTCTTGAGAGGGAAGTCCATAGCAAGATGAATAGAAAGGTTTCAAACAAACAACCTAACCTCGTGCCTACAAGAACTTGAGGAACAACAACAAAGACAACCCAGAACAAGTAGAAGGACGGAAATAACCAAGATCAGAGCACACTTAAACAACACAGAGAATAAAGAAACAATTCTAAGAATCAATGAATCCAGGAGCTGATTTCTCAAAAAGATAAACAAAATTGACAAGCTCTTAAGCAGGCTCATCTAGAAAAATGAGACAGAACCCAAATAAACACAATCAAAAATGAAAGACGGGAGATTACAACTGACACCACAGAAATACAAAGGATTGTAAAAAATTACTATGAAGAACTGTATGCCAAGATATTTGAAAACCTAGGTGAAATGGACAAATTTCTAAAAATATATAATCTTCCAAAACTCAATGAAGAAGAAGCAGAAAGCCTGAACAGAACAATAACAGCAGGTGAAATTGAAGCAGTAATAAAAAAAACTCCCAGCACACAAAAGCCCTGGACCAGATGGTTTCACAGGAGAATTCTGTAAAGCATTTAAGAAAGAGCTAACCCCTATCCTTCAAAGACTATTCCCCAAAATTTAAAATGATGGAAGACTCTCAAACTTGTTTTATGAGGCCAGGATCATCCTAACCCAAAAGCCAGAT
Organism: Artibeus jamaicensis; assembly: GCF_021234435.1. NCBI lineage: Eukaryota > Metazoa > Chordata > Mammalia > Chiroptera > Phyllostomidae > Artibeus > Artibeus jamaicensis. The sequence goes on along the minus strand of NW_026521576.1, from coordinate 3,362,775 downwards.
AAAGACACACAAAAAAAGAAAACTTTATGCCAATATCACCGATGAACATAGATGCTAAAGTCCTCATCAATGTTCACAGCAACACAATTTACAATAGCCAAGAGTTGGAAGCAATCTAGGTGCCCATCGGTAAATGAAGGGATTAAAAAACTATGGTACATTTACACAATGGAATTCTATGCAACAGAAAGAAAGAACGAGTTCCTACTCTTTGCAACAGCATGGATGGAACTGGAAAGCATTATCTGAGTGAAATAAGCCAGGCAGTGAAAGACAAATACCATATGATCTCACCTTTAACAGGAAGCTAAACAACAAAACAAACAAGCAAGCAAAATATAACCAAAGACACTGAAATAGAGAACAGGGTGACAGTGACCAGAGCGGGGAGGGGAGGGAATTTTCGGGGAAAAGGGGAAGGGTTTACAGAAAGAGTCAGGACTTAGTGCTTCTTCTAAAACTTATTCTGATTGACAATTCCTTTGGATTTCAGTTTCCGTTCCTATAAAATTAAGAATTTAGACAAGATAGTTTCTAAAGTGCTTTTCCTTTGCAAAATGTAATGATTAAGTATTTTAGGTGTTAAATACCATTTACTTTTAAATAGATACACATATGTGTGTTTAACACAGATAGGGAATGAAAAGGCTAAGAGATACCTAAAATTCATGACTAAATATATATGAGACACTGAGGCATTAAATATCCATGAGGTTTTAATTCACCACCGTTTCTAGCTAGCCTTATATGTCCTTAGACTAAATGCAACTAACTGCCATAGCTGCTCAGCAGGCTAATTGCCAGTCATTAAGGGGGCCACCCATCCTTGACCCAGTGGCCATGGGTACCTTCTCTGATCGTGCCTCCTTTTTAAACCTTGACCTTGTCCTTATGACATCATAATAGGGATCCTGATGTGGCAGAAACACAGATACATGACACCAGGATTTAGAGAGTGTGGCCTTCCCACCTGTGTGCATCTTACCTAACTCCATTAACTAACCCTATTTCTTTCTATTTGCTTTTCCCTGTGTGTTTTACATTGACTTAATAAACTAAGTGCTTGGAGCAGTTATATCTGGCTGGTGGGACTTTCTGTACTGTGAACTCTGGGACTGATTGGCTGGTTGTGTCCCGTTGGTGATGAATATGGTATGAATCCCATCTTAGTTAACAGGAAAACCAGATCACACTGCAGAAATGCTCTCTGACATTAAAGGAAAATTTGAGATGAAAAATTTCAACATAGGAGCACATAAAAAACTGATTCATTGTCTGGTGTAGAAAAGGCATCAAAGAACAGATCATGAAATAAATTCAGAACAAAAGTCAATGGTGACCTAGTCATCTGTAGAAGGAAAAAAAAACACACATGAAAATATTCAAAGCCAAAGGAGGTAGTGTGCATTTTAGTGGAGCTGGGACTAATGCGGATAAGGAGAAATGCCTGGCAAAAATCCAGCTGAAGCAGCAACTGCCCACCTCTGGTTGCTCACTTTCAGGCCCAGCCTCCCACCTCTGCTGGAGTGCACAAAGATGAACATGTCATCAAATAGAATAGCTTCTGCAAAACATGACTGTACTGCTCATGGTCCTGTCACTCATCACAAAAAGAGGAACTTATACCAGATCAAACTTAATAAGTAAAGAATTTAATCAAATCTTTGAAAACGTAATGAATTAGCAGAGTTATAGAAAGCAATCTGCTCCAAGCCAATCCATCACTACAATTTTGTATTTTCCAGAATGTCTTATAATGGAATCCCCATATTTAATATCTTGAACCAGGCTTCTTTCACTCTGCATGATGTCTTCGAGACCATTTCCAGCCTTTTGTCAACCACATGCTCTTTATTCTTGCTGAGAAGAAAGAATCAGTGGTGTGGTTGGCCACAATCTGTGTACCCACTCACTCAATGAAGATGAATGTTCTGGTTGTTTCCAGTTTGGGGCTATTACAGGTAAAGCTTGTGCAAGTATTTGTGAAAAGAACTTTTTTATTTATTTAGGGTGAAACCGCCAGAGTGGGATTGTTAGGCCACAGGAAAGAATATGTTTAACTCCATGAGAAATTGCCCCATTCTGTATCTAGAGCAACATTTGAGGGTTCAGTTGCTTGTATCCTCACTAACACTGGGTAGTGCCAGTATTTTTTAATCCAATCAGTTCAATCAGTGTGTAGTGATTCCTTTTTTTCTCTCTCTCTTTCTTGGGAAATTTTGCAGATTAATTAATCATAAATAAAGAAATACCCTCTGTCACCTATTATACATCTGTGGAAGAAAAAAGGGAAAGGGGCTGCTGAGGGAAAACATCTTAACTACTCAAATAGCAACAAGATTTTCAGACATCATCAGAAGAAGGGATTTGGTACGAGATGTTATAAAATAAAAATAAAAATAATGGTTATTCCTCTCTAAGAAGAAGACCACACACAGCCAACAGTACACTCCACTATCAGGGGATACATATCCTAACCTCCCAGTCTGAATCTAAATAGACACCAGTTACACACACACACACACACACACACACACACACACACACACACACAGTCTGACAGTGTACATAGGGGCATTACAACAAATGGAGACAATAACCAGAAACCAGGCACAAACAGACAGCTAGTGCAATGGGCTCAGGGAACCAGGCTCTCTACTCATATAAAATGAAGAGCTGCACCACATAGTGAGCCAGACCAAAACCTGGGGTGAAGCTGCAAGCTGCAAGCTGCCTGAAAGAGGGCTGCTGGCATGTGACAAAGCTTGGGGACAAGGGGATCTTGAGGAGAAGCCACTGGGACCCCCTGGACTGACTTACTGATGGAAGCACTGTGTTTTCTTTTTTGTGTGTGTGTGTGATAGCTATTCTTTTATTTTTATTATTTTAATTTTTTTATTTTCTCCCCAATTTCCCCTCTTTATCCCCCCTCCACCCAGTACCCCCTAACCCTCCAGCTTTCCCAACCCCCTTAGTTCATGTCCATGGGTTGTGCATATAAGTTATTTGAGTTTTCTGTTTCTTATACCATTTTTATCTCTCTCTATTTTATGATTACTAATTATTCTTCTTCTTCCCTCTACCTTTCACCCACTATTCCTCCCTTCCCCCTTCCCACTGAAATCTCTCCATGTGATGTCAATTTCTCTGATTCTGTTGTTGTGCTAGTTGTTTGGTTAGCTTTTTCCCTTGTTTTCTTTTCTTTTAGGTTTATTTGTTGAGAGTTGTGAGTTTGTTGTCATCTTACTATTCATATTTTGTAACTTCTTTTTCTTAGATAAGTCATTTTAACACTTCATATAAGGCCTTGGTGATAATGAAATCCTTTAACTTGACCTTATCTAGGAAGTACTATTATCTGCCCTTGCATTCTAAATGAAAGCTTTGTTGGATAGAGCAATCTTGGATTAAGTCCTTGTCTTTCATGACTTCAAATACTTCTTTCCTGCCCCTTCTTGCCTGCAAGAATTCTTTTGAGAAATCAGCTGACAGTCCTATGGGCACTCCTTTGTAGGTGACTCTCTCCTCTTGCTGCTTTTAAGATTCTCTCCTTATCTTTAATCTTGGGTAACTTAATGATGATGTGCCTTGGTGTGTTCCTCTGAGTCCAACTTCTTTGGGACTCTCTGAGCTTCCTGAACTTTCTGGAAGTCTATTTCCTTTGCCAGATTGGGGAAGTTCTTCTTCATTATTTGTTTTCTTTTTCTTAACTTGGAAATAACCTTTATTTCTTTTCAAAAATATTTTATTGATCATGCCATTACAGTTCTATTCCCCCCTTCCTTCCCCTCCATCCTGCACACCCCTCCCCCACCATTCCCCCCTTTAGTTTATGACCACATGTCTCAGGTTCTTTAGATTCTATATTTCCCATACTATTCTTGCTCCCCCATCTATTTTCTACCTAATGTCTATGCTACTTATTTTCTGTACCTTCTCCCCCCTTCTCCTCCTCCCACTCCCCTGTTGCTAACCCTCCATGTGATCTTCATTTCTATGGTTCACTCCAGATCTAGCTGTCCTCTTATTTGCTTTTGTTTTAGGTGTGGTTGTTGATAACTGTGAGTTTGCAGTCCTTTCACTGTTCATATTTTTTATCTTCTTTTTCTTAGGTAAGTCCCTTTAACATTTCATATAATAAGGGCTTGGTGATGATGAACTCCTTCAACTTGACCTTATCTGAGAAGCACTTTATCTGCCCTTCCATTCTAAATGAAAGTTTTGCTGGATAGAGCCATCTTGGATGTAGGTCTTTGGTTTTCATGACTTGGAATACTTCTTTGCAGCCCCTTCTTGCCTGTAGGGTCTCTTTTGAGAAATCTGCTGACAGTCTGATGGGAACTCCTTTGTAGGTGACTGTCCCCTTATCTCTTGCTGCTTCTAGGATTCTCTCCTTCATTTTAATCTTGGCTAATGTAATGATGATGTGCCTTGGTGTGTTCCTTCTTGGATCCAACTTCTTTGGGACTCTCTGAGCTTCCTGGACTGCCTGGAAGTCTATTTCCTTTGCCAGATTGGGGAAGTTCTCCTTTATTATTTGTTCAAATAAGTTTTCCACTGGTGGCTGTTCCTCTTCCCCTTCTGGTGCCCCTATACTTCGAATGTTGGAACGTTTAAAGATGTCCTGGAGGTTCCTAAGCTTCTCCTCATTTTTCTGAATTCTTGTTTCTTCATTCTTTTCTGTTTGGTCATTTTTTTCCTCTTTCTGGTCCACTCCTTTGATTTGAGTCCCAGTTTCCTTTCCATTACTGTTGGTTTCCTGTGCATTTTTATTCATTTCAATTAGTTTAGCCTTCATATGTTCCTCTAATTTGTGACTATAATCAACCAGTTCTGTGAGCATCCTGATCACCAGTATTTTGAACTGTGCATCTGAAAGTCTGGCTATTTCTTCATCGCTTATTTTTATCGGCTCTGGGGCTCTGAGTTGTTTTTGAGCCATGTTTTGATCTGTTTGTGCCTGTTATGTACGAGGAGGTGTTCACCAGGGCAGGGCCACCCAGGTTGCTGGTTTGTGATGCTGTATGTGGGGGCGGGGTCAGAGAGGGACAATGGCAGTCCCCTCTGCCACTTTCTGCCACTGGGGCCTGCACAGTCTGTCTCACCACTCGCTCCTTCACTGGTTTATCTGCGCTCTAGTGTGCGACTGTGGTCAGCCCTCAGTGAGTCCACCCCCTTGTTCCCTCAGTGGGTCCGCCCACCTCTCCATACCTGGGATCCACCCACGGCTGCCTGCATGCCTGGGTTGCGTGCCCAGGTAGGTCAGGTGGATCTTTCCTGCCCGACCCCGCTCTGCTGCTGGCTCTGTCCCTCTTACCGATTTGGCTGAAGGGTTTGTTGTTGTCAGACTTCCATATAGTTCAATTTTCTGTGGTTTGGCTGCATTTTTGTTGCTAAAACTTTGTTGTTTTTAAACTTGGTTGTGTGAGAAGATGCAGTGCTTCCACCTACACCTCCATCTTGGCGGAAGTCCGCACTGTGTTTTCTGTTACACAGATTTAAAAAGTACCAGAGGACAGAAACAAACAAACAAAAAAAACAACCCTGCTGGGTTGCCTGTAAGCCCCTGCCTCCACTCCCCTACAAGACTACAATCAAAGGTTGAGGAACTGTATATTGAGTTTGTTAAATTACAGTCTATAGTTGAAGACATTATTGACAATGTATTTGCTGACTCCTGAACAATACCAAGTGCTTTAACTATTTGGTCTGTGAATTGGCAGTCTATAAACTGAAAAGCTAATAGCTATAAGATAAATTCAACTAGACTTTACAACATTTCCAAATAATGGTAGGATATTGCTTAATTTACACCTTAAATGGGATATCTGGAGCTGAATAACAGGAAGTAATGGCAAAGTAACTCATAAAATAAATACATTAATAAGACAAGAATACATTATGTCATAGAAAATAGCTAATTAGGTTCTAGAAACCTTAGAACACTCTGGAACAGATTCTTGGGTAACAAGGGCTGAACAAAGACACATTCCTTTAAACAATGAAGCTGTTTTAACAGCTGTCTGATGATGTAAGCTTTTCAGCCATCAAGGGAGAAATAAATTATTAGACGAGAATGCCTGAGCCAGAGATGGCAGTTGGATTACAGGAAGATATATACAAAGAGTAAAAAAATACTGTCTCAACGCCATGGTTACAACCTCAGGGTTGTCTATTGCTGTCCCCCAGATCTGTAATGTGAGGGTCACTCCTGCAGGAATGCAGCCACCTCTCTCCCCAATAATGGCACCCAATCATGCACAGAAAGCCACAAAGACAAAACGGATATCTCAGCTGTCAAGTGCAGGAAGGGGCAGGGAGTGTGGTTGGCACACCTAGAGGTAGGGGCTTCTGCCTTCCCTCTTCTCCAAGCAGGGACAGAGACAAAAATTTCCTCTGACTCATCTGGCTTATACAGGTTTAAGGAGCACCAATTTAAAACAGCCCAGAGGACAAAAACAAAAATAAGCCTATTTTTTTACAAAAGACCCATGATGATACCTAGCTCCATAATTAGAAAAACGTTAGTTCAAGGGGAAAAAAATTCAAAAAGACAAAATTATTAAATGTAAGTTGAATAAGTTCTAAAACTTAGTTGGTAAATGCAAAATTTTATTGACTATATTAAAAATGGCATGAGTGATTTTCCTATTTTACATGAATCCTTGGACAAATTACATTAGTTTGACAATAAATATATATCTTTTCTCTAACCTCATTATTTTAAACTTTCTAAATTTCCTCTGCTGCAATTATGGGTCAAATAAATTATCATTATTTACACAAAATATTATAAGGCACAAAAATATATACATACATATTTAACTAAATTAGAATAACTGCTGTTTTATATAAGGACTGGCTCTTATAAACTCCAAATAACAGGGCAAATCATTTTAAGTTGGTTATTTTACTTCTATCTGTATGTGATATTTAAACAGCATCCCTTTGACTGTTGACCCCCTTTTCTCTATTTCAGTGTCATTGTTTTTATTTTGCTTGCTTGTTTGTTTTGTTGTTTAGCTTCCTGTTAAAGGTGAGGTCATATGGTATTTGTCTTTCACTGCCTGGCTTATTTCACTCAGATAATGTTTTCCAGTTCCATCCATGCTGTTGCAAAGGGTAGGAGCTCCTTCTTTCTTTCTGCTTCATAGAATTCCATTGTGTATATGTACCATAATTTTCTGATCCATTCATTTCTGATGGGCACCCAGGTTGTTTCCAACTCTTGGCTATTGTAAATTGTGCTACTATGAACATTGGGGTGCATAAGTTCTTTTGAATTGGTGTTTCAGAGTTCTTAGGATATAATCCTAGCAGTGGAATTGCTGGGTCAAAAGGCAGATCCATTTTTAGTTTTCTGGGAAAATTTCATACAGTTTTCCATAGTGGTTGTACCAGTCTGCAACCCCACCAACAGTGAACTAGGGTCCCCTTTTCCCCACAACCTCTCCAACACTTGCTATTTGTTGCTTTGTTTATGATGGCCATTTTGACTGGTGTGAAGTGGTATCTCATTGTGGCTTTAATTTGCATCCCTTTGATAGCTAGCGATATTGAATATCTTTTCATGTGTCTCTGGATCCTCTGTATGTCCTCCTTGGAAAAGTGTTCAAGTCCTTTGCCCATTTTTTAACTGCGTTGCTTGTCTTCTTAGAGTGCAAGAGTGTAAATTTTTTATATATTTTGAAGATTAACCCCTTGTCTGAGGTATCATTGGCAAATATGTTTTCCCATACAGTTGGTTGTCTTTTTATTTTAATACTGTTTTCTTTAGCCACGCAGAAGCTTTTTATTTTGATGAGATCCCATTTGTTTATTCCTTCCTTTATATTCCTTGCTCTAGGGGACATATCAGTAAGAATGTTGCTACGTGAAATATCTGAGATTTTCCTGCCAATATTCTCTCCTCTAGGACTTTAATGGTGTCATGGCTTATATTTAAGTCTTTTATCCACCTTGAATTTATTTTTGCATATGGTATAAGTAGGTACTCAAATTTCTTTTTTTTTTTTTTTTTTGCATATAGCTGTCTAGTTCTTCCAACACCATTTGTTGAAGAGGCTATTTTTACTCTATTTTGTGTTACTGCCCCCTTTGTCAAGTATTAATTGACTGTAGAAAGTTGGGTTTATTTCTGGGCTCTCTGTTCTGTTCCATTGGTCTATGTGCCTGTTTTTATGCCAGTACCAGGCTGTTTTGATTACACCTTTGACTGTTGAAATCGACAATGATTATATTATACTATAAGCATAATTTTTGAAACTTTTAACTAACTTAAGGCCTGTTACTAATATGAACTTAATTAATAACATTGTTACCTGAAATCTTTGATAATTAAAATGCCTAAATACAGATTACAAAATAATTGATTATGCATTAACACTTATTTGCTATTTGCAAAGCTCCAATTATGGTGGTAAATTTATGTGAGATATATTGCCTTTTATACTATATTGTTAAGGATAATTTATTTTAAAAAGCTGAAGTTAAAACTTCAAAATTTTATCTAACTGTATGTGTGTATTTAGATAACCTCCTGCAGATAACAATTGTAATCTCTGGACAAAAACCAGTTAACAATATTGTAAGAACTACATATGGTGCCAGGTGGGTACTATCAATAGGATCACTTCATAAACTATATAATTGTCTAAACACTATGCTGAATACCTAAAACTAATATAAAATGTATTTAAACTAAAATGTATATAAAAATGTGTGTTAAACTAGGAAGGCTTTTGAGTAATGAAGAAGAGAACAAATAGTTTAGATAAAAATTATTTCAATCTTTACTATACAGTCTGCTCTTTAAAAATGAAAGAAAACAATTTGTCCTTTGTCTTCTTTGGAGTACTGAACTTCATGGTTATATCTTATCTCTGGAAGAGTTAGACTTCTGTGGGATTACCTGTTTGTTGCTTTGCACTGATTTCTTAAATCATTTTAAACAAAAGTCACATTTCTAAGAAGCTAAATTTACTTATTACTGTGTTTAATATAAACTTTGTTGTCTGGTTTTAATAGTTTCTTCTTTAATAGTTTCTTTAGAAAATTATGACACGTATTCATCTCCCTATGTAATTTTTTGTTTGACAACTCTTTTGTTCTTGTTGAACAAACGAAAACAAGGTCTGTGACTTCTCATGAAGTCACTCAGGACTAGGACCAAATCTCCCCAAATTACTACTTAATTTAGAAGTTCTTTTGTTATTGGACAAGAGACTTGGCCCTGAACAGGTCTGCCTCGGCCTGGCCTGTAGTGGGTGGGTTGTTGACTTTGTGCAGGAATGATTTCACAACACCAGTGATTTTTAGAGGATATTTATAAAAGATGGGGACAGTGAAACAAGGCAGGGCCCAGCACAGAAGAAGCAACAGAAGAGAACCTAAGCAGGGCTGCTGTCAGCACACTGGGAAGTCAGAGAAAAGGAGGCCTTGGAAACAGGTTCAGGAGATTGGCTGCTGCTGTCCATTGCTCCCCTAGTTATAAGTCTAACGGGGTCCCTTAGAGTTTATGAGATGTGTGCTTGTGAGGGAAGAAGAGAGGAAAGGAAAGGTGTGGGGACACGCTCCCAAGAGGGAGAGGGCTAGGTTATTTGTTTTGAGGATTTTATCTCTCTCTTGCAGGTGGGAGTCTTAGGGGAGGTTGCACTGAAGTATTTCAGGAGAATGTTAATCAGTTTTTTAGGTGTGTCTTTGAGGGTTGTGGTCTCCACTGATTGGCCAATGACAGGGCTGGGAGTCATTAGTCATTGCAGCAGGTCCTGTAATTGCCCACTTGGTGGTCAATTATACTGCCTTTCTGGGCCTGGAGTTTAAATTTAACTGAGGCCTAGATGTCATCTCTAGGGAGGTGGCTTTCTGTATCTGGCTCCAAATTCCTCGGTGAGTTCGTTTAGCTACCTATCTCAGTTTCCCCATTGCCAAGGAATTTTCCTAGCTTCTTACTATCCTGTCTCACTGTCTCTAATCTAGGTCCACATTGAAAACAACATTGGCAGGCCAAAAAAGAGAAACTGGATTAATTATGTAGTGATAAAATGTTATAAATGTGTTTCAATAATTGTTTATTTTTCAGGTTGAACAGAACATATTTGGATTCATGCGTAATGGTGAGGCAAAGCTGTTCATGAATTGATGTGTTCTTAGGTACAAAACCCTCATAATTTGGTGGCAGCTAATACATGCTTTATAAAAAAAAATCAAATGCCTTGGACATTTGTCAGTATCCTCAGTGATCATAAGTTGCTTCTCTCTTGATTGGTTAAATATACCCAAATAGAAAATTCCACTCTCCTTCATTCTGATTCAATACCATCAAATAATCAGAGCTATTCAGTCTTATCACCCACTGGTGGTTTCATAAACTATAAAAACCAAATTGTGTTCTACAAGTGGCAAAAAGGGAGGAGGATCCTAATTTTAAAAAATGGTACCAGATAAAAACAGACTTCTCAAGGAACAAAATTAGTATTTCTAGGACACTAGAGAAAAAGATGACTCCGTTGATATGTGCCTTATGCTTTTAATGTTTCACTTAGATTGAGAACCACTGTCCTCACCTGTGAATTGCCCAACAGTTTTACAAACTCACTCAAAAGTGCAAAATCAGTCTTAATATTAATGATATGTGTTGGACCCATCTGTACCTAGATGCTGGAGCCCTGTATTTGGCTTGCATGTACAATATCAAAATGCTTATTTGATCTGTTTTCTAGCAACAAATTTCTAGCATAACTTTCTGAGCAACTCAATCTTATTATGAAAGGCAATCCTTAGTTTGTGCTGTTCATGGTGGCTAAAATTCAGAAGTCTACATATGCAGACTTCTAATTACTCAGTAGGTGAAGAATCAGAGAAAAAACTTGGGAGCAACCACAAAAACTGGGAAATAAGGGGAGAAATCTAATAAAGGAGGAGGTTACAAAGAAGGTGCCCCAAATGAGGTGTGTAAATGCTATATCTCAGGCTGGCCCCTGGTACTGAGCATGCAAACTCCCAAGAATACAGCTAAGGCTAAAAGAACCCATAAGAGATTTTTGCTGCTGCTCACTGCAAGATAGGCAGAGTTTATGTCAAATATGTTAACCACATGCTGAAACAAAATAAGCCACACTATTCAGAGGAACAATGGAATCCAGAATCTCAACAATTTAAATCCTTTGCTCTGTATTATACTGTCAATGGACCTTTTATCTATGCATGATTTTATGTTAACTTTGGTCATTTATAAAACATTGGTTCATTGAGTTATATATATCCTTCAAATGTTGACACATCTCATTGTTCAGTATTTAAAAACCACAGTCATTAATGTTACTACTGATCTCATCAGACAAGATTGTAAATGTCACAAAACTCTTGTGCTCATTACGGTGGATACAAATTTTTCAAAATTCCAATTTTCACTTGAATTTTCAAATTTTACTGTAGGCAGCAAATGTCACTTTCCTTGAAGTAACAAACTCATATCATTCAATTTTTTAGAAAATGTCTTCCAAATACTAAATTCTGAATTATCAGTGTGTATGTCATTATTCTTTCAATTAAAAACAGTGTTTCATGAAAGAATCAGCTAGCTCTGTTCTTAGCTCAATTAACCACACATTACTTTTTCTCTCTGCTTCTGTGTTGTGACCATTTAAGGCCTGACAGGTTCACAAGATTCAGGCAGAAGAATATTCACAGAGCCATTGGAATATCTGATATGCCTTTTTATTCAAGGGTGAGCAATCCATGCATGTTGCAAGCTGTGTGTCCCCTTGCATGTTTCTGCATGTCACCTATCCCCTCTGTGTGGCACCCAGCATGGCACTCAGCAGGGAGTCCCTACCCCCTTAAATACTAGAGACAAACAATGCTGGCACGATGCCAACAGATCTTATGCAACAGAGCTTCACACTATACATGAGAGCCTACTCAAGGCTATGGGAACGCTTTATTGGACCCAGTCTCTAAGCTATGAGATCCCTACTTATCAGGCCCATTCTCAAGGTTATGGTAAATGGCTTTCCTTAGTTGGCCAGAAACCTGGCTGAAGAAGCCAGAACCCTATAGCTTCATTATGCAACAGAACTGATTTTTTGCATGATTCATAGAATCATGCAAATTTACATAGAATATTAAAAAGACATGTATTTAAAAGTAAAGATTTAAAGAAAGTAATAGTGGATCTGGCCTCATCAATTAAATTCTTAAGTAACTAGCTACTAGCACAGCTTGGTGACACTGCCTTGATTTGTGCTTACATGCCAACAGTTTTATGGCTGATTTTGTACTAGCACTGCAAATGTCATAATATTAAAACAAGCAAATAATATCTTACCATTTTTCACAAAAATAGTTTTGGCATCTTGGGGAACCTCTGAGTCACCAAATCACACTTTGAGAACTACTGTGTGTTGTAGACCATTCTGGCAGGTTCCCCCCCTCCTTTGACAAAGCCCAAATCCCTATGTTCTCTGGGAGAAGTGCTTCCTGGCTCTAATCCCCTTTAGCCTGAATACCTGAGGGGGAGAGGTGCAGCTTCTTGCCTTGCTAGAGCGTGTCCTGGGGGAAAATCTGGCATCACAAAGACTTCCTGATAAACCTGTGAAATCTGCTCTGCTAAGAGTGCTTTCATTCATATGTTAAGGGTTTGAGCAGGAAACCCTAAAACTCTGTTCCTGACAGACTCTGACTCATAGTAAGCCCTCATATTTCTTTGAAATGTTATCTACTGTTTGATCCTTGCCACCCTGTATTCCTGTGTATTACAACCCAATAAAAGCCCCTGGAGGAGGGAGCTCAACACCTTTTCCCCCTGAGAAACTGGCCACTGCTCATGGTTTTCTTCCTCTGGGAAAATGGCCACTTCTCCTCCCCAAGCAGATCACATCATGTCTCAGTCATGATTACTCTCATCCGTGGTGGCTGAGGGGGCTTGTGAGGGAAGTCGCCCCCATAACTGTGTAAAAGAAAATGTAAACAGAGGAGACTGACCTCAAGGTGACCCAGATATTTTAATCAGTTAGAGAAGGAATTTAAAGCAGCTATTATAAGTATGCTCAGAATTTTAGATAGAAATATGCTAAAAAATGAATGATCAAATAAGAAATCTCAGAATAGAAACTACTCAAAAGAACCAAATAGAAAGTTATGGAACTGAAAAATACCATTCCAAAATTTTAAAAATTCACTGGATGGGCTCAACATTAGGTTGGAAAAAAAGAAGAAAAAGTCAGTAACTGGCAGATAAATTTATAGAAGCTATCATATCTAAAACGTAGAGATAAAAAATTGAAAAAACTTTTTGAGCCAGACTCTGTCAAAAAGTCTAACATACTTGTAACTGGAATCTAAGAAAAAGAGGAAGAGAATGGGGCAGAGATAAGTATTTGAAAAACAAACATTCCAATGTCCAAAACTGAGGGAAAGACATATATTTATAAATTAAAGTTCATTGGAGAACCCCAAGGAGAAATACAAAGAAAACCACACAAAGGCACATGACAGTCAAATTGCAAAAAGCCAAAGAGAAAGAGAAATTTTTAAAAGCCATCAGAGAAATGACACAGTACATTCAGGGAACAATAACAACTGATAATTTGTTTCTCATCAGAAACAATGGAGATTGGAAGATAGAAGAATTACAGTTTTTACACTTTTAATATGCTGAAGGAAAACAATCTCAGCCCAGGATTCTATATCCAATGAAAATGTCCTTGAACTCTGACTGGTGTGGATCAGTGGGTTGAGTGTCATCCTGCAAACTGAAAAGTTCTCCAGTTCGATTTCCAGTCAGGATGCCTACCTGAATTGTGGGCTAGTCCCCCATTTGGGGGCATGCTAGAGGCAACTGATAGATGTTTCTCTAGTACATCAATGTTCTCCCCCCCTAAAAAAAGCAAAAACAAAAACAAAAAACCCATAAATCAAAAAAATTTTCTACAAAAGAAAATGCCCTTGAATATTGAAGGTAAAATAAAGACACTTTCAGATAAAGGGAAACTGAACATATTCATGGTCAGCAAATTCGGAGTTCAGAAAATGCTAGAGTATGTTTTTTAGGTCAAATTGAAATGATACTAGGTGAAAATTCTGATTTGCAGGAAATAATGAAGAGTACTAGAAATAGTAGATACGTGTGAAAATATTTTTAAGAGATGACTTTCATCCTGATTTCTTTAAAATACTGGGTTGGCCAAAATGTTAGTTTGGTTTTTTTTCATATGATGGCTTCAGTAGTGCTTAGTTGTCTTTAACTTCATTGGAAACAATTTTGTTAGATTGTATTGTGACCACTGTCCCATCAATGTGCATTTAAAAAAAACTTACCAGATTGGTGAATTGTTGTGCAGCCATTTTAATATGTAAAATGGAAGGAAATGTGTGACATTTTGGGCATATTGTGTTTTATTATTTCAAGAAGGGTAAATTTGCAAATGAAATGCAAAAAAAGATTTGTCCAGTATATGGAGAAGGTGCTGTGACTGATCAAATGTGTCCAAAGTGGTTTGCAAAGTTTCTTGGTACTATTGACATTTTGGCCAAATCTTTGCTCTGGAGCTGTCTTATGCATTGGAAAATATTTAGCAGCACCCTTGGTCTCTACCCACAAGGAGCCAATAGTGAGAGCTAGCTAACATACTCAAAATATTCAAATCAATAAAGTTATTGGTGAAAATGAAAAATATGTCTTACATTTTATGGAAAAAAAACATATGGACTTTTTGGCCAGCCAATACATGTGACTGTATAAAGCAAAAATTATAACAATGTATCTTGGTTTTGCTGTGTATATACAAGGTCTGCCTGGAAAAAGTCCAGCCATTGTTAATGTAATGAAAACAGTTTGTTGGACATCAATGTGACCTGGCAGCCAAGGAAAGTGGACTGGGGTGGTCATGTGTGAAAAATGACTACTTAACTGTACTAGTCAGTGGGGAAGTAGATGCTGTTGAGTGAACATGTGTACTGTGTGGCTGTGTAGAGCAATGAATCAGCATCCAATTTTGCATTAAGTTTAAACATTTCTCAGTGGAAACTACTCAGATGATTCAGAATACCACAGCTGCAGGCAACTGGTGATTTGCAGCTTCATCATGACAACATGCTGGTTTATGCATCATGTCTCATGCAGAACTTTTTGGTGAAACATCAAGTCATCCAGTTGACTCAGACCTCCTGCAGCCCAGATTTGGCACCCTGCAACTTCTAGCTTTGGAAAACTAAAATCACATTTGAAAGGGAAGAGATTTTAGACTGTCAGTGAGATTCAGAAAAATATGATGGGGCATCTGATGGCAATTGGGAGAACCATGTGAGGTCCTAAGGTGACTACTCTGAAGGGGGCTGAGGCATCATTGTCCTTTGTACAATGTTTCCAGTATCTTCTTCAATAAGTGTCTCTATTTTTCATATTACATGGCTGGATACCTTCTGGATAGACCTCATATATGAAATATGTACCACAACTATAGGATAAAAAATGAGTGAGAGTATAAAGAAGCCTATATAGGTACAAGTTTTTTACATTTTATATGAAGCAGCATAACATTAATTCTAAATAGATTGTGTGAAGAATGTACATTGTAATCAATAGATCAACCATGGAGTGAGGGTTACAGTTAAAAAGACAATATAGAAATTAAAATCAAATTCTAAAAATAATCAATTAGTCAAAAGAAATCATGAAAGGAAGAAAAGAGGAACAAAATCAGATGCAACAAACAGAAAACAAGTAGTGAAATATATGCCCTAAATTAAACTACATCAATAACTACATTTATCAATAAATGTAAGTAAAGCGAACTTTCTATTTGATAGCAGATATTATTACAGTACATATTTTTTTTAAGGCAAAACTCTGATAATCCTGTAAAAGAGTCAGGGTAGATGGACTCCAGGGTCTATGGCTCGTGGCACTACTCCTCACCTTGATCTGTCATTGTGATCCTCCCTGCTGCCCATGCATCACCCAGTCTCCTGAGCAGTGCAAGGTAGCTGGGACAGCATCCTCTCTTGGAGAGTGGGCAGTGGCCAGGCACGCATGGGCACAGAGGCTGGAGAAAATGATGAAAGTGCCCAAACTATCCTCAAGTTTATATACAGTGAAAAATACCCAGATGAAGCGCCCCTTTATGAAATATTCTGCCATGACAATCTAGAAGGTAATTATGTCTCAGGCCTTTTAAAATTATTATAATTACAGGCAGAAGAAAATCTTGGTATGGTGATAATCTTCACTTTAGTGACAGCTGTGCCAGAGAAGTTACATGAAATAGTGGATCAAATAAAAACTATAGGAGAAGAAAAGAAAGAAAAAGAATCATAAGAAGCTGAAAAGCAATGGCTTTTCATGGCATTCCTGTTACAACCAAGAATTTATTGAGGCCAGGTTTGATGCAGCACTCTTAGAAATTAAAAAGAAATGAATGAAAGAAGAGCAAGCAGGAAAAAAATGAATTAAATGGGAAATCACTATTTTAAACAGATGGTAATTTTGACACGTCTGATATCTAATTCTTGGAAGATGCTGGAGAACATGTGGAGGTAGTCCAGACTTGTTCTGGGGAATGGGTGCCTTGGAGCTGGAGGATGACGAGGATGACCCAGACTACAATCCTACCGACTGAGAGGGTAACTTGAAGGACTAATAATGAACTATTTCTGTCTCCAGAAGTTTGACTGCCACAGTATCTATGGCTATGATGAGAGGGTGTTGATTTTTTTCTTTTTTTCTAAGTAAACATCATTTTCAGGAGATTATTCTTCTGATAGCTTTCATTATTAAATTTAATCAACTAACCTTACAATTTCAAAAATACAATAAAATTAAATAAGCAAAACTCAAGTATTTGCTCCCTCAAGGAGACACACTTTAAGTATTTGTGCTTTGTCTATAGTATTTGAAAGTATAATTCACTTTCTAACATGGGCAGAGAAATAGTAACTCTCCAGAAATTTCTCTTTCTGCAACAAAATCCTGAGAAACAGCTGGACTGCCTATAGTGAAAACTGAAGATGAGAGTGTGGTTTGTCCCTGGCATCCATCTGTCCACCGGTTTCAGTGCTCCTGGTGGACAGATGGTGGACCATCCAAAAGCCGCCCACTACCAGTGTTTTGCCTTCGGACTTAATGCATCCTATGCTCTGTGGTCTGCTAGGTGTAGCTTCCTTCTTTTCCAGTCCCTCCAGGTCCATGCGTCTGTTAATTACATAAATTGATAAAGTAATTCACAAAAGTGTTATTTACTAATAACGTATTCCTATTCCACGACATGGGTGTAACAAGGGCAGTCCGTTGCTTCATCATAATAACTGATGTTTATTGAGTACTTAGAGAAGGACCTTATTCAAGACTAAGCACAACACAGGTGCCATCCACTTAAGTCCTCCCCAAGATCTTTATGAGACAGATGCTGTGATTGTTAACATTTCCCAATCAGTAAAACTAAGGCGTGCAGAAGCAAGTCTCTCCCCTCCATCAAGCACACAGTTACATGTTTGCAGTTCAAGTGTTAAAAACAGGACTTAAACTCAGTGTATCTGATTCTGATGCACAATCCCTTAAATCTAAGGAATAATTCTGGCATTATGACAGACAGGAGAGAAGAGACACAGAGGCAAAGTAGCTGTTTTATCCTTTGAAACCATTTAAGTAGCCCTCTATCCCCTAGCTATATAGTGACCATATGACAAGCAGCTTTGTTGAGGGAGTAAAAGTCAGCAATGTAAAAGGCACTGTTGGATGACTGTGATTCAGGTTCTTTATGCATGTTACAGTATTTAATCTTTATGATTAAAAAGGCAGGCTCTTTTTTTCTTACATTATAGATGAGAATGTATAAATGTTTTAAGTTATAGTTAAAACATAAAATAAGGTATACTGATCTTTTCTTTCAATAAACTAATTTCATGAGAGTAGAAGGCAAAAAACCTCACATGTAATGTGTCAGGTATGACTTTGTTACTAGAAATCTGTATTTGGTTTGATCACTTCTTACAACAAACTTGTATTCAGATATTACTACCATAATGAAAATAAGAACAAATGTGATTCAAGACCATTTTCTGAGGGTAGAAAAAGCTACTTCTAACATATTGCAGATGTGGTTCCTGAAAAGCTTGATGGCTTCCCTCACAGAAGTTGGGTTACATCTGTTGGGATTCAGCACATTGTTCTGAATATTGCTTGCCTTAGAGCCTCTCTCTCCAGGAAAAAAAAAGTATGACCCTGACACAGGAGTACCAAAAGAATAGCACCACAAAGTCTCGGGTAGAATCTGTTTTGCTGCTTAAATTTTTTTTTCTGGATAGTCACTAATCAAAGTGGTGGACATCTGTTTTCTGTCATCTGTTTTTCTCTGAAGCTCTTGGGAGCACTAAAGTTAATGGCTTAGCTAATGCCTGCCTATTCTTTGAAAAGTGTTAAGCTATCAATACCTCTTCTATTAGTGCCACCTGCCCAACTATGACAAAGACTTTAATGAGAATAACTGAGGAAATTGAGAACTAGGATAGGAGGGAGGAAATTGCGACAAAATATCTTGCCTTGACTTGCATAGGATTCTGCAGCTCTCTAGGTTTTTGACCTTTGGCAAATTGGTTTATGAGCCAGTGTCCTCCTCTGTGGGTGTCAGCGTCCTCCTCTGCACTTGCTCTAAGATGAGAGAAGGTGTGGGTTGTTGGTACTGTAGGGGAGGAAAACTTTTTTCTCTATCCTCTCACCTTGGTGACCAGGGCCTGAAAATTAAACTCACAAAAGACAGATTAACAAGAGAAAATGTGTATTTGTATATATAAGAGCTAATAAAAGATGTATTTAGCTCCCTGAGTGATTAAAGTTAGATAGAGGCTTAGAGAACTAACTCAGTAGAGAAAATGGAGGGGGAAGAAAGGGCTTCTATGAGAAGAACAAATAGGTTTGTTTAGGAAAGACAAATGGGTTTTAAGAAGAAGCAGGAGTTAAGAAAGTTGATGATAATGTTTGTCTAAACTGGTGTGAGTGATTTTTCCTGAGAAGGGTTTTAGGGAACGTTTATCTTGTTCTCTCTCCTAGGAGTAGATGGACTCTGAAGAGGGGATTCATGGCAGCCTCATTTCTTAGAAGGTGCTGCTTTTAGTCAGATAAGGGACGGACGGTCTGAGAAGGTGTTTTTCTCCATCTGGGATTCTCAAATGTCTTCATCTTAAAATAATTTTTACACTGACTCCAGTCAGCCTCCACAGTACTACAGTCATACAAGGAAGCTGATCTAAAGTTTAGGGGAAGGAAGAAGAATCTCCGTTATGGACTTACTTGTATCTCCCCAAATTCATACATTGAAGTCCTAACCCAAATATAACTGTATTTTATATATTATATTATATTATTATTTTGCAAATAATCATAGATTTAATGTAAAAAACCCTAACTTTAGATGATATCATACAATAATTATATATGTAAAATTTTATATATGAAAAATCAACAATTCACAAAAATTTATACATCATCAATATCATCATCATCCCCGTCATCATCAACTATATGCAAAACCCACAGCAAGCAAAAGTCAAAAGACCAATGACAAATCAAGAAAACATACTTGCAAGGACTGATTTTTCTAATGTTGATTTTTTAAAATACTTTTATTTAGTTATTTTTCAAGTAAAGTTTTTTGTCTATTTCTCCAATCCCAGCCCCCCCACCCCGTGCTCCCCACCTTCCGCCCATTTCCACCCCCCTTTGTTCTCATTCCTGTGTCCTTCCTATTTGTTACTCCAAATCCCTCCCCCCTTTCCCCCTTAAATTCCCTTCCCTCTCCATTCTGGTCACTGTCCCCTTATTCTCTATTTCAGTGTCTTTGTTTTTATTCTGTTTGCTTGTTTGTTTTGTTGTTTAGCTTCCTGTTAAAGGTGAGATCATATGGTATTTGTCTTTCAACCCCTGGCCTATTTCACTCAGCATTATGCTTTCCAGTTCCATCCATGTTGTTGCAAAGGGTAGTAGCTCCTTCTTTCTCTCTGCTGCATAGAATTCCATTGTGTATATGTACCACAATTTTTGTACCCATTCATTTACTGATGGGCACCTAGGTTGCTTCCAACTCTTGGCTATTGTAAACTGTGCTGCTATGAAAATTGGGGCACATAGGTTCTTTGAAATTGATGTTTTAGGATTCTTAGGATATAATCCTAGCAGTGGAATTGCTGGGTCAAAAGGCAGATCCATTTTTAGTTTTCTGGGAAAATAATATATTGTTTTCCATAATGGTTGTACCAGTCTGCAATCCCACTAACAGTGAACTAGGGACCCCTTTCCCCCACAACCTCTTCAACATGTGTTGTTTGTTGCTTTGTTTATGATAGCCATCCTGACCAGTGTAAAGTGGTATCTCATTGTGGTTTTAATTTGCATGTCTCTGATAGCTAACAATATTGAGCATCTCTTCATGTGTCTCTGGATTCTCTGTATGTCCTCCTTGGAGAAGTGTCTGTTCAAGTCCTTTTCCCATTTTTTAATTGGGTTAGATGTCTTCTTAGAGTGCAGTCATGTAAATTCTTTGTATATTTTCAAGATTAAACGTTTGTCTGAGGTATCATTGGCAAATATGTTTTCCCATACAGTTGGTTGTCTTTTTAATTTAATACTGTTTTCTTGAGCCACGCAGAAGCTTTTTATTTTGATGAGATGCCATTTGTTTATTCTTTCCTTTATATTCCTTGCTCTAGGGGACATATCAGTAAAAACGTTGCTACCTGAAATATCTGAGATTTTCCTGCCGATGTTCTCCTCTAGGACTTTAACGGTGTCATGGCTTATATTTAAGTCTTTTATCCACCTTGAATTTATTTTTGTGTATGGTGTAAGTTTGATTTTTTTGCATGTAGCTGTCCAGTTCTCCCAACACCAATTGTTGAAGAGACTATCTTTACTCCATTTTATGTTATTGCCCCCTTTGTCGAATATTAATTGACTGTAGAGTGTTGGGTTTATTTCTAAGCTCTCTGTTCATTCCATTGGTCTATGTGCCTGTTTTTATGCCAGTACCAGGCTGTTTTGATTACAGTGGCCTTGCAATACAGTTTGATATCAGGTATTGTGATCCCTCCTACTTTGTTCTTCTTTCTCAAAATAGCAGCTGCTATTCGGAGTTGTTTATGGTTCCATACAAATTTTTGAAGTGTTTGTTCTATGTCTGAGAAATATGCCATTGGTACTTTAATAGGTATTGCATTGAATCTGTAAATCGCTTTGGGTAGTTTGGACATTTTGATGATGTTAATTCCTCCAATCCATGAACATATATATGTTTCCATTTGTTTGTGTCTTCCTTGATTTCTTTCTTCAGTGCTGTGTAGTTTTCTGCATACAGGTCTTTTCCCTCCTTGGTTAGGTTTATTCCCAGATATTTTATTTTTCTTTTTGCTATATCGAATGGGATTTTTTTCTTGATTTCTACTTCTGCTGAGTCATTGTTTGTATACAAAAATGCCTTTGATTTCTGGATATTGACTTTGTAACCTGCTGTTTTGCCAAATTCATTAATTAGTTCGAGCAGTGTTTTGGTGAAGTCTATAGGATTTTCCATGTACACTATCATGTCATCTGCAAACAATGACAGTTTTGTTTCCTCCTTTCCTATTTGGATGCCTTTTATTTCCTTTTATTGCCTAATTGCTTTGGCCAAAACTTCCAAAACTATGTTTAATAGAAGTGGTGAAAGTGGACATCCTTGTCTTGTTCCTGATCTTAGTGGAAAAGCTTTTAGTTTTTGCCCATTGAGTATGATATTGGCTGTAGGTTTCTCATATATGGCCTTTATTATACTGAGAAATGTGGCCTCTCTTGCCACTTTGCTGAGTGTTTTTATCATAAATGGGTGTTGTACTTTATCAAAAGCTTTTTCTGTGTCTATTGATATGATCATGTGGTTTTTGTCTTTGCTTTTGTTTATGTGATGTATTACATTTACTGATTTGCGAATGTTGAGCCATCCTTGCATCCCTGGAATGAATCCCACTTGGTCATGGTGTATGATCTTTTTGATATATTGTTGGATGCAGTTTGCCAATATTTTGTTGAGGATTTTAGCATCTAAGTTCATCAGCAATATTGGCCTGAAGTTTTCTTTCTTTGTTGTGTCTCTATCAGGTTTTGGAATTAGGATGATACTGGCTTCATAAAAAGAATTTGGGAGTTTTTTATCCTTCTGGATTTTTTGAATAGTCTGTGAAGAATAGGGGTTAGCTCTTCCTTAAATGCTTTGTAGAATTCTCCTGTGAAACCATCTGGTCCAGGGCTTTTGTGTGATGGGAGTTTTGTGATTACTGCTTCAATTTTTTTGCTGTTATTGGTGTGTTCAGATTTTCTGTTTCTTTTTCATTAAGTTTTGGAAGATTATATTTTTCTAGAAATGTGTCCATTTCCCCTAGGTTTTCAAATTTCTTGGCGTACAGTTCTTCATAGTAATTTGTTACAATCCCTTCTATTTCTGTGGTATCAGTTGTAATCTCTCCTCTTTCATTTCTTTTTTTTTTAACAGCAGTAACAATTTATTGGTAACTATTACAGATCACACATTTTTGGTAGGATTTTATTTATTTTTTATTTTTTATTTTTTAAAATTTTATATAGTTATTTTTCAAGTACAGTTTTTTGTCTATTTTTCCCATCCCAGCCTCCCCCGCCCCTTGCTCCCCACCTCCCTCTCATTTCCACCCCCCTTAGTTCTCGTCCCTGTGTCCTTCCTATTTGTTCCTCCAAATCCCTCCCCCTTTTTCCCCTTAACTTCCCTTCCTTCTTCCTCTTTCATTTCTGATTGTGTTTATTTGTGTCCTCTCTCTTCTTTTCTTGATGAGCCTACTTAAAGGCTTGTCTATTTTGTTTATCTTCTCAAAGAACCAACTCCTGGATTCATTGATCCTTAGAATTGTGCTTTTAGTCTCTATGTCATTTAATTCTGCTCTAATCTTGGTTATTTCCTTCCTTCTGCTTGCTCTGCATTGTCTGTGTTGTTGTTCCTCGAGTTCTTGCAGGTGTAGGGTTAAGTTGTTTGTTTGAAATGTTTCTGTCTTCTTTAGGTAGGTCTGTATTGCTATAAACTTCCCTCTCAGGACTGCCTTTGCTGTGTCCCATAAGTTTTGGGTTGTTGTGAGTTCGTTTTCATTTGTTTCTAGAAATGTTTTGATTTTTTCCCTCATTTCATTCTTGACCCATTCGTTGTTTAATAGCATACCATTCAGTCTCCAGGATTTTGGGTGCTTTGGGTTTTTTCCTTTGGGGTTGGTTTCTAATTTCAGTCCCTTGTGGTCAGAGAAGATACTTGGTATGATTTCAATTTTCTTGAATTTGTTGAGGCTCATTTTGTGTCCTATCATGTGGTCTATTTTTGAAAATATTCCATGTGCATTTGAAAAGAATGCATATTTAGCTTCTTTGGGATGAAGGGCTCTATATATATCAGTTAAGTCCATTTCCTGTAAGGCGTTGGTTAATGCCGCAATATCTTTGTTGATATTTTGTTTGGAAGATCTATCCATTTTTGACAGTGGGGTGTTAAATTCCCTACTATAATTGTGTTGCTGTCAATATCTTTCTTGAAGTCCTGTAAGATTTTCTTGATATATTTTGGTGCTTCTATGTTTGGTGCATATATATTTACAATGTCAATGTCTTCTTGGTGGATTCTTGCCTTGAGTATTATGAAGTGACCTGGGTCTCTCTTTATGGCCCTCTTTTTGAAGTCTATTTTGTCTGATATGACAATTGCTACCCCAGCTTTTTTTTCTTGTCCGTTTGCTTGGTAAATTTGTTTCCAGCCTTTCACTTTTAGTCTGTGATGGTCTTTTGTCGTGAGGTGGGTCTGTTGTAGGCAGCATATGTGTGGGTCATGCTTTCTTATCCATTGAGCTATTCTGTGTCTTTTGATTGGAGCATTTAATCCATTTCCCTTTAAGGTTATTATTGATAGGTACTTATTCATTGCCATTTTTGTACCTGTGTTCTTCCCTGTCTCTCACTTTTCCTTCCTTTCCTTAAAGCAGTCCTTTTAGTATTTATTGTAGGACTGGTTTGGTGGAGGCATGTTCTTTTAGATTTTTTTTTTTTTTTTGTCTTGGAAGCTCTTTATTTGGCCTTCTATTTTGATTGAGAGCCTTGCTGAGTGAGGTAGCCTTGGTTGTAGGCCTCTAGTTCTCATTACTTGGAATACTTCTTGCCATTCTCTTCTTGATTGGAGTGTTTCCATTGAGAAGTCAGTAGCTAACCTTATTGGCACTCCCTTGTATATTACTTCTTTTTTTCTCCCTTGCTGCCTTTAAGATTCTGTCTTTGTCTAGGAATTTTGCCATTTTGATAATGATGTGTCTTGAAGTGGGCCTTCTTGGGTTCCTCTTGATTGGGACTCTCTGTGATTCCTGGATTTGTGTGACGTTTTTTCTCATCAAATTAGGGAAATTTTCTCTCATTACTCTTTCAAATACGTTTTATACCCCTTGTTCTTCTTCTTCTCCTTCTGGTGTCTATATTATTTGGATATTATTACATTTCTTATTGTCTTGTATTTTTCTTAATCCCTCTTCATTCTTTCTGAGTTTCTTTTCATTTTCCTGCTCTGTCTTTGAGATGCATTCTACTTTGTCCTCCAGCTTGTTAATCTGACCCCCTGCCTCATTTATTCTACTTTTGAAACTTTCTACTGTGTTCTTCAATTCGGAAATTATATTCTTCATTTCCACTTGTCCCTAGCTCATAGTTTCTGTTTCATTTTTCATGTTGATATAGTTTGCGGTGAGATCATTATAGCTCCCCTGTAGTTTCTGGTAGCTCATTGTGAGCTCTTTGAACTTCTTGATAACCAGTGCTTTGAATTCAATATCTGATAGTTGATTATCCTCTATTTCATCTAACATTCTTTCTAAAGCCTCTGCTTTTTTTTCATTTGGGGATTGTTTCTTTGTCTTCCCATTGTTTGTGAGACTCTTCTTGTTAGCCTCAGCTTCTAAAATTGATCTGGTCTGCCTCCCTGGGTTTATGTTGTGAACCTCTGTGGTATGATACCTGTGAATTTCAGTGGTGCAGACTCCTTCAGATATCTTGATGTTCTCCATTTCCACCTACTCCTTTTATCGTGTATGTTTAATCAGTTGTGGGAGGAGGCAAAATGGTTTATGACAGCAGAAGAGTTTTTTATAATATTTACAGTCAGTGCTGGTAGAGAGGAGATAGGCGATATTTAGGCTATATATAGTGTTAACCATATTCTTCAGCTCAACTTGCCACTTTTACAAGAGGATGGACAAAAGATAAGCCTCTTGTTGGGGAGGGAAGGCTTGTTAGTTGGGACTAGAAAGCAGTGAGGTTTTAGACGGTCAGATTTTGAGGTAAGGTGAGTATAAGGAACAATAAATAGGTGTAGTGTGTGAGCAAATAGAGTTAATCTCTACAGTGATATAATTCAGTGACCTATACAATGGGCTAAGATCCAGATGTGTTGTGAAGTATTTACTGTTGTATAGATCAGCTATTATTTACACTAGTATTAGAGCAGCAATCATATAACAAACTCTATGTGATCTGTCTGAGTAAGGGGTATAGAGCTTTAGGTAGTGTGCTAAAGGAAAACAAATGGCGTGGAGTTTAGAGAATTAGCAAAGCACTGTGGAGGAAAGGACAGGGGGAGCCTGTCTAATAATACAATATAACTACTTAAGACTGAGAAGCATATACAGAAAGAAAAGGAATACAGCGATATTATTAAAATATAAAAGAAGTGAGAATAATGAAAAATGCAACACCTCATGGCTTCTCTGCTATAGGAAGGTGAAATTCGTCTCTCTGTCTCTACTGTTGAGATGCCCCCTCTTTGGGTCCCATTCTGGTCCTTTCACAGTTCCTAGTTGTCTGTGTCTCTTGTGGGTAAAAGGAAATGAAGCAACAAACAAACAATCAAACAAAAAGGCAGGAGAAGGGAGGCAACACTGATGAGTTTAAGAGGAAAGGAAGAAGGACTAAAACAGGGGAAAAGAAAGGAGAGGAACAAAGTATAGAAAGATAAAGTTAAAAATATATAAGATTACTAAACAAATGCACAAAAAAGTTACTAAAATAAAAGGGGAAAAAAAGAAAAAAACCCCAAATAAACAAACAAATAACAACAACAACAAACAACAACAACAACAACAACAGAGAAACCCTTCCCTTGTTGGTTTCAAACTGTCCAGACTGGTTTTTCTGGTTGCAGTAGAATCCCTCTGCGGGCTGGGATGCCCACGCAAGTGCGGGCACCAGCCAGGCTACCAGAGTCGGGTGTGGGCACCTGCACACTAGTCAAGCTGCTTGGGTCCCACAGGTTCTGGTAGGGTCCTTCCCAGTCCTGTGGCAGGACTCAACTGCTTCTGTGCCTGTGCACACTGGCCAGTTGAAACCGGCAGGGCACTTTCCCAGTCCTGTGGCGAGTCCCCAAATGCCTCTGCTTTCCCCCTGGCTCGCCGCAATGCTGGGTGGGAAGCAAGCCAAGCTGTCCTGAAAGGAGAACACCTCAGTCCACTTTCAAAAAAAAAAAAAAACAAAAAACTCTCCAGACAGCCTGCCTCTCAGTCCAGCCCAGTCCCCAGTGAGACCAGTGAGGCCAATGCATCTCTCAGTTCTCCCAGGCTTGAGACCACAGAATCTGCAGTTGAACCGGGCCCTGTGTCTTTGTAACCCTCCCTGATAATGCAAGCCAGCAAGCAGACAGGTCTCTGCCTGGTATTGTCCAGTTTTGCTTATACAGGAAGCGGCGGAGCTGCTGGCCTGTGCTGGTGGCCACTGGGGCCGCTCAGTGCCCAGGCTCCTGTGGCAGACACCTCTGGTGTTGGTCTCAGACAGATGGCTCTGGTCCCTGGCCATAGAGGCAGCACCTGGGCCACCTGGCCCAGGGTGCCAGCCCCCCGCCACTGCTTTGTCTTTACTCTGGTCCCCAAGATCCCATTGACCTGTCGCTTTCTGGTGTTTCAGTGTCTGTCGCAATCTCTGTTCTTTTAATTTCACAAATGCTGGATAACGGATGGATTAGTGCACTGCTTCTCTATAGATCTGCCAGGATTTTCACCCATGAGTACGGGAGCTAGAATCTGCGCTGTCCTACTCCGTCGCTATCTTCCCAGCACCCCTATATTATATTATTATAATGTATAGTATTATGCATTATATTTGGGCCTTTGAAGAGGGAATTAAAATTAATGACATGATGAACATGGGGCTCTAATCTAATAGAACTGATGCCCTTAGAAGAAGAGACAGAGACACCAAGGAAAAATGCACAGAGAGGAGAGGCCATGTGAGGACACAGTGAGAAGGTGACAGTCTACTAGCCAAGGAGAAGCCTCAGGAGAGACCATATCTCTCCACATCTTGATCCTGGACTTCCAGTGTAGTCTGTGGTATTTGTTATGGCAGCCTGAGCTGACCAATACACTTGTTTTTAGGCTCCATTACTGATTTAGAGGACAAAATAAAATTCCCACCCACTGGAGAAGGGCTTGAAGGACAAGACACAAGAACCCCAAGATCATAAACAGAAAAAGCTAAAATTATAGCTTTCCAGTTACACTAGAAAGAGTGGATGAAGCAGGGACTCTTTCTACCTGTCTGGGAGGTGAGTGGAAAATACTAAAACTTTGAGGACTGAGAGAAGTAAAGAGTAATGGAGTTTCCCTCCAAATCTTAGAATTTCATGGCCAATTCTCATCCTAGGCCTCCTTACAACAGAGAAGAGACTTATGGCCTAGCGAGGAAAGCATCATTCAAGCCTTTTATGAGTCTGTTGGGGAAATTTGATACATAAAGAGAACCTCAGAGAACCTGAGGGGTAGGGAAGGGCAAATTGGTGGCCGAGAGGAGGAGGCTGGTGACAGGCAGGGAGGTCTTCCAGAAATATCAGTGAGAGCAGTTGACCGAAGCAGGATTCTATCTCAGTCCAGGCAGCCACATTGCTTTCAGAGCAGCACAGACTTGTTGGCTTAGAATTAGGATCCAAGTGGACTGTGGCAGGTATTTTTATTTTGTGTTAATAATTAAAGAAATTTTTGAGACATTTTACACTTATAGACAACTTGAGAAGACAGTACAGAGCATTTCATATACCCCACTCCAGATTCCCCCATTATTAACATCCTACATTAATGTAGTACATTTGTTATAATTGATGAACCTATAGTAACACATTATTTTTTAATTTGTTTTTTAAAGATTTTATTTATTTATTTTTAGCGAGAAGGAAGGGAGGGAGAAAGAGAAGGAGATAAACATCAGTGGGTGCTTGCCTCTCACATGGCCCCCACTGGGGACCTGGCTGGCAACCCAGGCATGTGCCCTGACTGAAAATTGAACTGATGACCCTCTGGTTCTCTGCCCTCACTCAATCCACTTAGCTACACCAGCTAGGGCTAGTAACACATTATTATTAACTAAGATCCATATTTTGTTTGGATTCCCTTAATTTTTACCTAATGTCCATTTTCTGTTGCAGGACCCCAGCTAGGATCTCACATTATATTTAGTCATATCTTCTTAGGCTCCTTTTGGCCGGGACAGTGTCTCAGAGTTGTTTTTGATGACCTTCACAGTTTTAAGAAGGCTTACCACTATGGAGGTTGACTTTGATCACTTGGCTGCAGTGATCAAAGGTTTCTGCACTGTATAACTAGTCTTTCTATCCCCCTTTCCACACTCTACTATTTGGAAGGAATCCACTACATGTAGCCAGAAAGAGTTAGGCTTCCTGTCCTTGAGAGCAGTGTTTACACAAATTATTTAGAATACTTTTACTTGGGAGATTTGTCTCTTTTTTTACGTTTATATATTAAATTGTTTATATCTTTTCCCCATCTAATTTATTAAATTATGTGGAGTTTTAGATATTTATCTTCTACTTTGGGTCATAATCCTATACTACATTATTGATTGATTGATTGATTGATTGTTCAACTTGTTCCATATTTAGCCATTGGGAACTCTTTCACTTGGTTTCTGTGACTGGTTGACATTATCCATCAGGTGTAGTTATTTTGAGCACTGTTTACCTTTTGGCACTACAATATCCTTCAGGCTCCTCCTGTATATTTTCTCTATTGCTCTAGTTCTAGAATCAGCTGTTTCTCCAATGAATACTTTTACTGAAGAGTGGCATTAGAAACCAAGATTTGGGCAACTACTCCTTGTTACTTGGGTGTCATTACTTCTAGGTCATCTCAGCTGAGAAAGCAAAGAAATATAGTGTGCATACTAAGCTATGTATATAAACTTACCTAAATATTTTTATATATAACAACTGTATCTACACTTAGCTAAATGTGAGTTTATACTGATGTAATCAACTTCATTCCCTTATCACATGGGTCATTCTAGCACCTCCCCTGGCCTATGTATTCTCTGACTTCAACAGTGAAAAACTGATAAGAACCATCAGCAACTAGTAAGAACCATCTGCAATCCATTTATTTAATTTTTAATCGACTTTAAAAGTTCTAAATGTTAGGATCCATTAGTGGCATTATTCCTTTTACTACTCCAATTGTTCCAAATTTGGCCAGTGGGATTCCTTTCAAGCTGTGCTCTCTCACACTTTCACCAGTCTTTGAGTACCTCATTGTTTTCTGGCATGAAGAAATTCTGGATTCACCTTCTACTCTCCCTGTCTTAGATATAGAATCAGTCATATCTTTAAGGAGCCCCAATCCATCCTCTTTATTGAGATATAATTTACATAACATACAATTCAGCCATTTAAAATATACAACTCAATGGCTTTTAGTATATTCTCAAATATACAATACAATTTATTATATTTTCAGATATATACTATAATCATCACAATTTTAGAACATCTTCATCACCACCAAAAAACTCCATATCCTTTAACTATGATCCCTGAATGTTCTCATTTCTACTATCCCTAGACCATGATGACATGTATCTTTAGAGTGGTATGGTCTGTGCCTGTGTGTGAGTGCATGAGTACACATCCAATTGGCAACTGTGGGTTTAGCAGGAGAAGTGGCCATATCTGGGAAGTCGTGGTCACAGAGGATCTAAAGCAGAGGACAGAGTGAGTCTCTAAATGAGAGGGTAAGAGGAGATTGAGCACATTCCCCACATCTGGGAGTAGGGGTGGGGAGAGGTAGGGTGAAGTCCTGATGATCATTCGTGGAAAGCCAATGATACAAAAAAGGTAATAACTAAGAATGCAGATTCCGGAGTCCAGTGTTTGAGTCTTAGCTCTGAAACATATAACAGTGTAATTCTGAGTAATATAAAGCCTCAATTCCATTGTCTGTGTAAAACCTAATCCCTACCTCACAGGTTGCAGGAACTCAAGGCACAAATAGTTGTGGTCCGTATCAATCAATGGGACTTACATAATCTTGGTGGAGGTGGAGTACAGTGTCTGGTCAAGGAAGCCTCTTCAGGGGAGAGGGAAAGAGTCCTCCACCATACTTCTCTGGGACAATGTCCTTGGGTGAGGCCTACTGAACCCCTCCAAGACCCTGGAGATGGGGTTTTCAGGGTGTGCCATTTAATCCCTCCCTCTCAGAGATGAGTACTCAAGTTAGGTGGCAAAAGGAGACCTTCTGGATAGGAAATCCACTACAGAGCCTTAGAGAATACTTGAAAAAGAATATACGTAAAAGTATTAAAAAGATACCCAAAGAAATTCAGGGGGCTATTGTTTTATTATTTTGGGGACTAAAGCATGAGTAAAATTTTGCATGAGTAAAACTATACCCATTTTTTGTGCCTTAAAGTTACAAATACTTAAAATGCCTATTTAAATAATTTAAGTAATTTATAGATATCTGAAAGTGAAACGATTATGAAGGTGGGATCCAAAACAATGCCCATCTGTCCTGATATTTAGTAATTCTCTATTTGTGTTATTGCTGACATGTTATAATGCTCATGGTGATGTTTGTTATTTACACTAAATTTTAACAATCAGTTTTCTCCATATACAGGAATTTCCTTCATTGACCACTTTCAACAAGGACCAGAGTTACAACTATTAGGGAAGGGGCTAGTGTTTCTATGTTGTATTTTCCTATCAGGCTCTGTGCCCATCAAAACCATAGGCCACCCTTCTTATTCTGATTTCTAGTATAACCCAAACAATCAATGATTATTGTTTTGTGTTGTCCTAATCGATCGCAAGTATTTTTTGAGGTTATATAATTTTAAATAGCACTGTCAGGTGTTCTTGTAACTCCTTTATTTGAATTTACAATCTATGAATGAGCCAACACAAAGATATCAAAACATTTAGCAACTAAAACAAATGAACAGTAATTCAATAATCATAATAATCACAAGAGTTGAGCTATAAAGTTCTGTTTCTTAGCAGTTAAAGTGAACATGGTTATTAGAAAAGGTAAAAAGATACAAGAGGACGCAAAGTTTCCCCTTGTCCCAAACTACAAGATAAATTTCACAAGTGCTACTTTTACAAAAGATAAAGTACTCTCAATAACATTCCTATAGCAGATGCTGTACACCTAAAACTAACACAAAGTAATATTGAATGTAAATTTTAATTGAAAAATAAAATTGGAAAAACAAAACAAAAAACGTAGTCAATGTGCAATAGCAGAAATTTGTGTGCCAGTGGGAGTATGCTCAAAGCAGCATATTTTTCAAACAATATTTCTAAACACCTTTTCTCTGTTGAGATTTGATAAAAGCTAGGTAGGAGAAAATTCTAAGCAAGGGACTTTGATGCGCACCTTCTAAGTGATCTTCTGCGTTTCTGGTCGAGGAAGGAGCCACTTGCTTTAAAACCCACTCAACACATCATTTGGGTGAGTCCCTTTTGTTAATACCATGGCCTTACTGGGACTCTGGAAGGGCCATTTTACCAGCTTGAGTAGGTGGGCTTAAGGACCCCTGTTGTCTTTGGCTGTTCTCACTCCTTCCTGAACTCCACAGACTAAACATCACCTATGTTTACAGGCACGCTTAAGCGGTGACCCGTGGTTCTCATGTGTGTGAGTAATAAACCACGGTCCCACGCAGAGCTGCTACCCTTGCTTTTTTTGGCTACCCTGTCAGCCAAACCTAAGACATTTTAGTTTACCTTTCAAGCTAAAACAGAACCCCAGGGAGTGCCGGGAGGAAACTCCCTGCTGGGACCTCTTACATTTAAGTATTCTACACCCTTGGAGAACTACTTTCCCTTTGTCCTTTCTGGACAAGCCATTACAACTGGTCTCAGGCAACCGAGGCCTGGAATGTGGAAAGCTGTTACTGGGTCTGGGCGTGGCGAGTCGTTGAGGGGCGGGGCCTAGAGAGTACGCCAGCGAAGCTTCCGGGACTGGGCCCAGCCGTGAGGCTCAGGGCGGGGCCTGGGCGTGCCTAGCGGTGTGAGCGTGGCGGGGGCGGGTAGCAGCCGCAGGCCCGCGCCGTAAACAGACAATATGGCTGTGGCAGTGGCACCAGGGGCATTGGTCTCTTTGCGGGGCTGTCGCGCACGATTGGCAGCCGCTTGCTACGCGCCGCTCGGCCCTAGGTGGAGACTGCCCGGCTCTTTTACCGGCCCGCAGGTCGGTTGGGCGATCTGGGTCCGGGGCTGGACGCCCGCGGCCGGGGGGACGACCTTGCGGCGGGGCTACAGCTCTGAGTTGAAGACTGAGGACGAGCTGAAGGTGCGGTACCTGGAGGAAGAGAACCGAGGTGAGAGGCGCTGCGCTGGCGGCTGCGGGTCCTAGGAATGTGTTGCAAGGTCAAGTGGTGAGGCTGACGTCATTGGCCCTGAGCGCCCGAGGTCCAGGTCCCTCTCTTATCCTACCCGAACATAGATTGCACTAATTTAGCTCTTCCAATGCCTAGAAATCTGTTGAATACTACAGTGCAGCTTACCTGTAAAAGTGGCCCCACTCAACGCCGAAGACAGAAATGCAGTTTACGCCCTGATTTCTAGACTAGCTAAGGTCAATAAACCTGGTGTGTGTGATATTTGCTTCTAGGTTTTGTTCTTGCTCTGTAATTCTTGCTTTCTGTGAACTCAGATGTTAGTGGGGAGTTTTAGAATCTCCAGTGAGAATGCCCTTTATTTTGAGGAATTTTAAATTTAAAGCTGTTCAACTGGAACGATTTTTCCCTTTGTCCATTTTATCCTAGAAAGTTAGTTTGGGGTTACTATTTAACTTCAGTTAAACATGAGCACTTTTTCGTTTTCCCGTTACCGTACTCCGTGCTCAGCTCCTGAGACAAAATTGTGGATGATAGTGATCTTGCCCTTGAGGTGGGAGGAGACGGATGTAGCAATACAATACAGTGGGAGGGAGGTCTGTGAAAGAAGGTATCTGTCATTCTAAGGGATTATAGTTGAAGCTATATTCCTTTCAGTTTCCAGGTGGGGAAAACCTAAAGGGGTCATGAAAGGTGTAGTAGCAGTTTGCCAGAGAACTAGGCATTTAATTTTGACATACAGTTAATTGAGCATCTATAGTCTCTTAGGCAGAAGTGCAAAATGAGTTAAGTCACGATTGCTGTCTTAAGCAGCTCCTAGAATAGTGAGGAAGATACTGGTGATTATAAGGCTATGTTAACTTCGAAGGTTTGGTGAGAACACAGGGCAGTCATATGCCCAAGTCCCATATGATTGGTCATTTGGAAGAAATTGGAAGATTTGAGAGGTTAGGGTTTTGCCAAATGAAACAGGTTCCATGGCATTCCTTACTAGGCAGTAGAATTGGATATTAGTGAAGATTTTTAAAGCAACTCTTCTGTGCCTTGACTTTCTTGTGTATAAAATAGGAAGAATAATACCAACTTTGGCTGATGTAAAGATTAGATGGTAATGTAAATTGCCCACCAAATATCTGACTAACAGTGGGTGCTGTGGAGTATGATGGGTTATTTCATTTGTTATTTGTTTATTTCAGATAGAGACAAGGGTGAAATATGAACATGTGTTTTGGGGAAATATCATAAGGAAAGTGTGGCATGATAGGCAGAATACTGAGAAATTTAGCTGGAAAGTAGATTGGCACTGGAGTGATTAGAGCTGTGAATGCCACAGATGTTTGGGTAAGCTTAGTCTCACTGGAATTTCAATTACATTAGGTGTAGCAACAATACATGAGATACAAAAGGATTGCAGGTACAGTTAGTAATATGCACCATGTTCTGTATTTTTTTATCTTTATGATTTAACGAATTCTGATCGAAAATGTTTTCATAAAATATCTGGAAATTCCTTAAGTTAGGACCTAAAAGGATCAAAGAGAAGAAATTAGAACATACAATTTAATTAATTCAGATGCCTCTAGTTACCGGAAGTAATCTGTAAAAGTCAGGTATTGGAACATTACGGTTTCTTAAGATAATTGACCCAGCCTCCTCTAGGAATTGGTAAGAATTGACAGGTCAGGCTTAGCTGAGTGTACTTTGTTTTACTATCAAACCAGCAATAAGCAGTGCAAATTAAAACATGAGGACAAAGATATTGCTGTTGAAGGGGTCTCCCTGGTGCTTCTGCTTCTCATAGAGGCTAGTCCAAAATCTGGTTCTCTTAGGCAGTCTGCAAGGAATATTAGAACTCTGAAACTGCTCCCTGTCCTTGTAGGTGGAGGTAGGTGAATGCACAATACATCAACTCTCATCTGTTATCTGGGACCCCTATTTGTAAGTCGTTGTGGAGGCACAAGGATATATGCCAGGTTTCTTTAGTGGTCATTTTTTGCATTGTTGTCCAACCTTACTTAATTCTGGTCAGCAGTCCTGGTCATGGTTTACAGTGGTCTCTCTTGGCCTTGGGCAACAGCCTTCTTTATTAGTTAACTGGTCATTCTTCTTCCCAGTTTGTTTTTCACACCTAGTGCTGGATTACCTTTTTTCAAGGCCAAGAATCACTTCCCTGCTCATTTAAAAACCTTTGGCTTCCTATTGCCTGCAGGTCCTCGCAGCTGGCAGGCCTTTAGCTGCACCTAAGCTTTGCTATTTTGCTGTTTTGCAGGTAGTTGACATAACCTGTTCTTCCCTTTACCAACTTTCTCACAGTCTGGCAAACTTCTGCTCATCATTTGTGACCCATTTCAAAGATCATCTTTGTGAACCATAGTGGACCAACTACTGGCAGATACAGAGCAAACAAGTATATGCATAATGCAAGTCATTCTTAACATCTGCCTCTTCCTCCTTGTTCACATTACATTTTCAAGTCTTCCTGAGTGTCTTTGAAATCTTTCCACTTTACTCTGTGTTCTTTACATACCACTCTTGTCCAAGCCAGCATTGTCCCAGGTAGACTGTTATAGAAATCTAGTAGCTGGTCTTCTTACACCTACTTGGTTTTCTTTTTAACAGGTTGATTGTTTTCCTGTGTTTTTCTCATGTATTTAAATTATACTTTCATATATTTTATGGCATGTGAATTACATCTTGATCTTATTGAGATGTAATTCACATGCAATAAAATTCAAAATGTACAATTGTTTTTAATGTATTCACAGAGTTGTGCAACCTTCACCAAAATCTAATTTTAGAACATTTTTATCAGTGCAAAGAGAAACCCCATTCTATTTATCAGTGACTTGACTTCCCATTGTCACAGCCCTGCTGCCCCCAAATTAGACCCACTTACTTACTTTCTGTTTCAATAGGTTTGTCTATTCTGCTCATTTTATATAAGGAAATCACATGTCGTCTTTTGTGGCTTCTTTCACTAAGCATTATATTTTCAGGGTTGATTCATTTTGTATGTATAGTAGTTTATGCAGGTGAAGTACTGTATGTACATAGTCCAAAATGTGGTTCATTACTTTCTATGGCTGAATAATATTTCACTGTATGGATATACCACATTCTGTCTTTTATCATTGATGTAAATTTGGATTGTCACTTTTTGGATATTGTGGACAGTGCTGCTTAGGATATTCACGTACATGTTTTTGTGAACATATGTTTTCATTAGGAGTGGAATTGCTGAATCATATGGTAATTCTGTAATTAACATTTTGAGGAACTACCAAACTTTTACAAAGTGTCTACAACAATTCCCATTCCCACCAATGAGGTGTGAGGGCTTCAATTTCTTCACATTCTGACCAGAACTTGTTATTGTTTGTGTTTGCAGCCATCCTGGTGCTTGTCAAGGGATATTGTGGCTTGTGGTTTTGATTTGGATTTGCTTAATGGTTAATGATTTTGAGTATCTTTTCATGTGCTTATGTGTATATCTTTTTGCCATGTGTATATGTTTTTTAGAGAAATGTTTTCTCAAATCCTTTGCCAGTTTTAATTGCATTGTCTTTTGATTGTTGAATTATAAGATTCTTTATATATTCTGGATTTAGATTCCTTATCAGATACTTGATTTGCAAATATTTTCTCCTGTTTTGTGGATTATCTTTTCACTTTAATGGTTTGTTTTGAAGAACCTTGGTTTTTTGACGTTCAGTTTATGTATTTGTTTCTTTTATTGCTGTGCATTTGAATCATACCTAAGAAACTCACTTAACCTAAGGTCACAATGATTTATACCTGTTTTCTTCTAGAGTTGTATGGTTTTAGCTATTATATTTGTTTCTATGATCTGTTTTGAATTAGTTTTTGTATATAGTGTGAGGTAATTGGTTAACTTCATTCTTTTGCCTGTGGCTATCCACATCCCAGCACTGTTGGTTGAAAAGACTATTCTTTCACCACTGGATTGGTTTGGCACCCTTGTAGAAAATTAATTGACCATAAATTGCTTCTTGGCCTTTTGGCTAAGATCAAGTGAAAATTAATTAACCATAAATAAGAGTTTATTTCAGGACTTTTAGTAGAGTCTCATTTATCTACATGTCTGTGTTTATGTCAGTACCATACTGTTTGATTACTGTACCTTTGTAGTAAAATTTGAATTGGATAGTGTAAGTTCTCTGACTTTTGTTCTTTTCTGTTTTGTCTATTCTAGACTCTTGTATAACCACATGAATAATAGGATAAGCTTGTGAAATTCTGCAAGAGAGGCAGCTGGGGTTTCAATAAGGCTTGCATTTAATAGGTACATCAGTTTGGGTATTATTGCCATCTTAACAATGTAAGTTTTCCTTGTCATGAACATGGAATACTTTTTTTGTTTAGGGTAGTTTTCAGGGTAACACAAAGCTTGCATTTCATGTGTTAAATTTACTGCTATTTTCTTTTCTTTGAATGCTATCATAAATGGAATTGTTTTCTTAGTTTCATTTTCAGATTGTTGATTCCTATTGTAATACAATTATTTTTGTATGTTTATCTTGTACTGTGCAACTTTGCTGAACTTGCTTATTTGTTCTCATTGGATTTTAGTGGATATTCTTAGTATTACCACATACAGATCATGTCATCTGTAAGTAGAGGTAATTTTACTTTGTTTCCAATCTGGCTTTCTTTTGTTTCTTTCCCTTGTCTCATGTACCTGGAGGGAGCCTCCATTATATTGTTGAATAGGAGTATCAAGACCAAACATTGTTGTCTTGCTCCCATTTTGCCATCTTAGGAGGAAGGCATTCGGTCTTTAATCATTGAGTGTGATGTTACCTTTGGCTTTTTGGAGGTGCCCTTTATCAGATTGAAGAAGCTTCCATGTAGTCATAGTCCAAGTGTTTTATTATTTTGAATTTTGTCAAATACTTTTTGGCATCTGTTAAGGTGATTATATGATTTTTCTTGTTTAGCCTGTTGATGTGATGGATTATGTTAATTGGTTTTCAAATACTGAATCAGTCTTGCATACCTGGAGTAAATCCCACTTGGTTGTGGTATATAATTCCTTTTATACATTTGGGTTTGATTTGCTAATATTTTGTTGAGGATTTTTATATTTACATTCATGC
This sequence comes from Artibeus jamaicensis, assembly GCF_021234435.1. NCBI lineage: Eukaryota > Metazoa > Chordata > Mammalia > Chiroptera > Phyllostomidae > Artibeus > Artibeus jamaicensis. The sequence goes on along the minus strand of NW_026521576.1, from coordinate 3,324,966 downwards.
AACATAGTGGTCTTTAATTTTCCGTTCTTATGATGTCTTTGTCTGGTTTTGTTATGAGGGTAATACTGGTTTCATAGAATGAGCTAGAAGTGCTCCTTCTGCTTCTGCATTCTGGAAGAGATTATAGAGAAATTATATCACTTTATTTTTTTATGTTTTAGTAGCATTCACCTTTAAAATCATGTACATGTCATATTTTCTTTATCTTTTTAAAATTATTGTTCAAGTACATTTGTCTCCATTTCTTCCCTACCAATCTCCCCCACCCCAACCCATCCCCACCTCTCACCCTCCAACCTACCCCACTTTCGGTTTGTCCCTGTGTCTTTTATACACACTCTTTGATGACCCTTCCCATTTCCTCCTCCACCCTCCCCTCTGGTTACTGTCAGTTTGTTCTTTATTTCAATGTCTGGTTATATTTTGCTTGCTTGTTTGTTTTGTTGATTAGGTTCCACTTATAGGTGAGATCAGATGGCATTTGTCCCTCCCTACCTAGCTTATTTCACTTAGCATAATGCTTTCCATCCATCCAGGCTGTTGTAAAGGGTAGGAGCTCCTTTTTTTCTTTTTGCTGTGTAAAATTCTATTGTGTAAATGTGTTGGGAGCCGACCAACACCATCCCTTGACACAGTCGGGACAGGTGAGATGCATCTGCACAGCAGAGGTAACTGTGGCTAGATTTCCTGTCTATCTCTCCCTGAATGTTTGTCTTTGTGATTAATAGGTGGTGGGATTTTTATACACCTGCATTTCAGGTCCAATGATACACATAATTCCAATGAAGTTGTACAAGATGATTTCTTGGCCATAGAACAAAGTCCCCCCTAATGAAGCAGACCCTGAATATCTAGAAGTTGATGGAGTAACAGCCCCTCTTCTGCCTTGAGCAGGAATATATATTAATTAGAATTAGACAGGCAAAGAAACAGGAGAAGTTGGTTAGCTACTACAAACTAAGCATGTAGAAACAATTAGCAAGGAGTCAGAGTCCATATTACATAAAGAAACATTTTAGACAGAAAGATAGATAACTAAGTTAGACATCACAAAGGCCTTATAATAAATTTCCTATAACCTCTGCTCAGTCTAGTGTACCCTTTTTCCCCATGCCAAATTCCAAGAACTTTAATAAATAATAAAACATTTAAACTCTGTACATACAGCTATCTCAGATTGTCTGATTAATGGCTCTCCTGGTCAAAACAACCTTTGTTTAACATAACCGAAACTATGGAAATTCTTGTACTTTTCCTGGTTACCTCTGTATTGGTTTTTTCTGCTTACCTGATCATGCCATGTACCTGTTCCTTTAATGTTATATAAAAATAAAACCTAAATCAAACTTTATAAAAATGAAGCCTAAATCAGACTCTGAGAGTTCGGTCAGACCCTCAGAGGCTGGCTGTTCTCTGGCATCCAATTGGGTGTCTAACTCTTCATTCTTCACCTGTACTGTCTATCTGTCAGGGACCCTGAACCCTGCTGAGGCTGGACCCCATCATAAATGTACCATAGTGTTTTGATCCACTCATTTACTGATGATGGGCACTTAGGTTGCTTTCAGCACTTGGCTATTGTAAATTGTGCTGCTATGAACATTGAGGTGCATAGGTTCTTTTGGATTGGTGTTTCAGGGTTCTTAGGGTATAATTCCAGCTGTGGAGTTGGCAGGTCAGAAGGCAGATCTATTTTTAGTTTTCTGAGAAAATTTCATACTGTTTTCCTCTGTGGCTGCACCAGTCTGAATTCCCACCAACAGTGTACTGGGGTTCCCTTTTCTCTACCACCTGACCAGCACTCATTGTTTGTTGATTTGTTTCTGATGGCCGTTCTGACCCATGTGAACTGGTGTGTGTGGTTTTAATTTGCATCTCTCTGACGGCTGGTGATGCTGAACATCCTTTCATATGTCTCTGTATGTCCTTCTTGGAAAAGTGTCTGTTCAGGTGCTTTGCCCATTTTTTTCCCCTCACGTAAGTGACTTTTTAATCCCAGCATTTAGTTATTTATTTCTACACATATTTTAAAAATATATTTTATTGATTATGCCATTACAGTTCTGTTCCCCCCTTCATTCCCCTCCACCCTGCACACCCCCCCACCCCAATCCCCCCCCTTTAGTTTATGTCCACATGTCTCAAGTTCTTTAGATTCTATATTCTCCCTACTGTTCTTGCCCTCCCCCCTATTTTCTACCTACCATCTATGCTACTTATTTTCTGTACCTTCTCCCCCCTTCTCCTCCTCCCACTCCCCTGTTGCTAACCCTCCATGTGATCTTCATTTCTATGGTTCTGCTCCTGATCTAGCTGTCCTCTTAGTTTGCTTTTGTTTTAGGTGTGGTTGTTAATACCTGTGAGTTTGCTGTCCTTCCACTGTTCATCTTTTTTGTCTTCTTTTTCTTAGGTAAGTCCCTTTAACATTTCATATAATAAGGGCTTGGTGATGATGAACTTCAACTTGACCTTATCTGAGAAGCACTTTATCTGCCCTTCCATTCTAAATGAAAGTTTTGCTGGATAGAGCAATCTTGATTATAGGTCTTTGGGTTTCATGACTTGGAATATCTCTTTCCAGCCCCTTCTTGCCTGTAAGGTCTCTTTTGAGAAATCTGCTGACAGTCTGATGGGAACTCCTTTGTAGGTGACTGTCCCCTTATCTCTTGCTGCTTCTAGGATTCTCTCCTTCATTTTAATCTTGGCTAATGTAATGATGATGTGCCTTGGTGTGTTCCTTCTTGGGTCCAAGTTCTTTGGGACTCTCTGAGCTTCCTGGACTGCCTGGAAGTCTTTTTCCTTTGCCAGATTGGGGAAGTTCTCCTTTATTATTTGTTCAAATAAGTTTTCCACTTGCTCCTTCTCTTCCCCTTCTGGTACCCCTATAATTCGGATGTTGGAGTGTTTAAAAATGTCCTGGAGGTTCCTAAGTCTCTCCTCATTTTTTTGAATTCTCGTTTCTTCATATTTTTCTGTTTGGTCATTTTTTCCTTCCTTCTGGTCCACTCCCTTGATTTGAGTCCCAGTGTCCTTTCCATCACTATGGAAAGGACAGTCAATTAGTTCAGTCTTCATGTGTTCCTCTAATTTGTAACTAAAATCCACCAGTTCTGTGAGCATCCTGATCACCAGTGTTTTGAACTATGCATCTGATAATTTGGCTATTTCTTGGTCACTTAGAGTTATTGGCTCTGGGGCTTTGAGTTCTTCTTGAGCCATGTTTTGGTCTGTTTGCGCCTGTTACGTATGAGGGGCAGAGCCTTAGGTGTTCACCAGGGCGGGGCCACCCAGGTTGCTGGGTTGTGACGCTGTATGTGGGTGCAGGGTCAGAGAGGGGCAATGGTGGTCCCCTCTGCTGCTTCCTGCCGCTGGGGCCTGCGCGGTATGTCTCACTGCTTGCTTCTTCACCTGGTTTATCTGTGTGTGAGTGTGTTACCGAGGTCAGCCTGTCCCCTTGAGCCCTCACTGGGTCCGCCCCTTGCTACCCCAGGCCTGGGATCTGCCAACCGCCTCCTGCACCTGGGTCAATCTGGTGGATCTTTCCTCCCTGACCTTGCTTCGCTGCTGGCACTGCCCCTCTTACTGGTCTGGCTGAAGGGTTCCTTGTTGTCAGACTTCTGTACACTTCAATTTTCTGTGTTTTGGCTATGTTTTTGGTACTAAAACTTTGTTGTCTTTAAACTTGGTTGTTCGAGGAGGCACAGTCTTTCCACCTATGCCTTCATCTTGGCAGAAGTCCTTATTTTTAACATATTTTATTGGTTATGCTATTATAGCTGTCCCATTTTTTCCTCCTTTTTAGTCCCCCATGCCCTGTACACCCCCTCCCACCAGCATCCCTTCACCTTAGTTCCTGTCCATTGGTCGTAAATATAAGTTCTTTGGGTTCTCCATTTCCCATACTATTCTTAACCTCCCCCTGTCTATTTTGTACCTACTATTTATGCTTCTTATTCCCTATACCGTTTCTCCCATGCTTCCCCCTCCCTGCTTATAACCCTCCATATGATCTCCATTTCTGTGATTCTGTTCCTGTTCTAGTTGTTTGCTTAGTTTGTTTTTGTTTTTGAAGTTCAGTTGTTGATAGTTGTGAATTTGTTGTCATTTTACTCTTCATATTTTTGATATTCTTTTTCTTAGGTAAGTCCTTTGAACATTTCATATAATAAGGGCTTGGCGATGATGAACTCCTTCAGCTTGACCTTATCTAGGAAGCACTTTATCTGCCTTTCCATTCTAAATGATTTCTTTGCTGGCTAGAGTAATCTTGGATGTAGGTCCTTGCCTTTCATGACTTGGAATACTTCTTTCCAGCCCCTTCTTGCCTGTAAGGTCTCTTTTGAAAATGAGCTGATAGTCTTATGGACACTCCTTCATAGATAACTGTCTCCTTTTCTTTTGCTGCTTTTAAGATTCTCTCCTTATCTTTAATCTTGGCTAATGTAATTCTGATGTGCCTTAGTGTGTTGTGTGCTTCCTTGGATCCAACTTCTTTGGGACTCTGAGCTTCATGGACTTACTGAAGTCTATTACCTTTGCCAGATTAAGGAAGTTCTCCTTCATTATGCTTTCAAATAAGTTTTCAGTTTCTTGCTTATGCTCTTCTTCTGGCATCCCTGATTCAGATGTTACAATGTTTAAAGTTGTCCTGGAGGTTCCTAAGCCTCTCCTTATTTTTTTGAATTCTTGTTTCTTCTTTCTGTTCTGGGTGAATGCTTATTTCTTCCTTTTGCTCCAAACCGTTGATTTGAGTCTCAGGTTCCTTCCTATCACTGTTGATTTCCTATTCATTTTCCTTTATTTCACTTTCATAGCCTTTACTTCTTCCTCTATTTTGTGACCATACTTAACCATTTCTGTGAGCCTCCTGATTACTAGTGTTTTGAACTCTGCATCTGATAGGTTAGCTTAATTCTATTTTTGGAGATTTCATTTGTTTTTTCTTTTGCCCTGTTTCTTTGGTCTCCACATGCCTGTTACCTAGCAAGAGGTAGAGTCTTAGGTATTTACCAAGGTGGGGCAACTCAAGTGGCTGAGTTGTGGTGCTGTATGTGGGGGAGGAGTCTGAGAGGGAATAATATCGCTTGCTCTGGTTGCTGGAACTCTGCATTGTGGGGTCTGTCCGGCTCCCCAGTTGTTCCTTCTGGTTTATCCATATTCAAATGGGGGACTACCTGGTTTGCCAGCTGCCACCGTGCCTGACACAGTCCTCCAGCCACTGCCTTGCCATGAGTCCTCTCCCCTTGGCTGCCCATCTCTACCCCTCCTACCAGTCTGGGTGAATGTTTCTTCTTTAACTCCTTGGTTGTCAGTTTTTCATACAGTTTGGTTTTCTGGAAGTGTTGGTTATTTTTTGTTTTTAAATTTGTTCTTTTGGTTTTGCAAAAATGCAAAGTGTATCTACCTATTCCTCCATTAAGGGGCAAGTTCTTTGCCCCTTTTTTAATTGGGTTGTCTTCCAGGAGTGGAGTTGTGTGAGTTCTCTCTGCATTTGGAGATCAGACCTTAGTCTAAGGTATCATGTGCAAATATATTTTCCTGTGTGGTTGTTTACATTTTACTGATGTTTTCTTTATCCATGCAGAAGCTTTTTATTTTGATGAAGTACCATTTGTTTATTATTTCCTTTATGTCCCTTGCTCTAGGGGATATATCAGTGAAAATATTGGTCCATGGGATATCCGAGATATTGCTGCCTATGTTCTCCTCTGGGACTTGTATGGTTTCGAGACTTACAAGTCTTTTCATCTACCTTGAGATTTATTTTGGTGTATGGTGTAAGTTGGTGGTTGAGTTTCATTTTTTTTTTTGCCTGTAGCTGTCCAGATCTCCCAATACCGTTTGTTGAAGAGGCTATATTTACCTCATTTTATGCGTCTGCCCCCTTTGTTGAATATTAATTGATCATAGAGACTTGGGTTTATTTCTGGGCTCTCTGTTCTGTTCCATTGGTCTATGTATCTGTTCTTATGCCAGTACAAGGCTGTTTTTTTAAAGATTTTATTTATTTATATTTAGAGGGGAAGGGAAGGAGAGAAGGAGAGAAATATCAATGTATGGTTGCCTCTCATGCATCTCCCACTGGAAACTGGCCCACAACCTAGGCATGTGCCCTGACTGGGAATTGAACCATGATCTTTTGGTTTGCAGGCCTGCGCTCAATCCACTGATCTATACTAGCCAGGGCAGTAAGTACCAGGCTGTTTTGATTACTGTGACCCTGCAGTATATTTTAATTTCAGGTATTGTGATCCCTCCTACTTTGTTCTTCTTATATCTGATATTTTGTGTTTTTGAAGCTTAGTTGTTGATTCGGTTTTTTTAATTAATATAGGCCTATTCAATTTATATATATTTTGTGTGAGTTCTGGTAGATTGTGTCTTTCAAAGAATCCTCCCATTTTATTTAAATTATCAAATTTGTGGCCATAGAGTTGTTTTAATACCCTTCTGTTACGCATATGATATCAGTGGAATTCAGTAATGATGACCTCTCATTTCTGATGTTAGTCATTTGTATTTTCTCTTTTTTCCCCAAGGGTGGCCAAGCTAAAGTCTTACCAATTTACTGATATTTTTAAAGAACCAGGTTTTGATGGGTCGATTTCTTTCCTACTTATTTTCTATTTTCAGTTTCATTGCTTTCTGCTGTTTTTTCTTTTTTCAATTATTTTAGATTTGAATTGCTTTTGTTCTAAGTTTTTAAGGTGGAAACTTAGATTATCAATTGCAGTTGTTCTTAATATGTACATTTAGTGCTATAAAATTTTCTGTAAGCACTGCTTTTGCTGTATCCCACAAATTTTGAAAAGTTTTATTTTTATTCTCATTTATTTAAAATATTTTAGATTTTCCTTGAGATTTTTTTTTTAACCTTTGCGGTATTTAGAAGTACCTTACTTAATCTCCAAGTATTTTGGTATTTTCCACCTGTCTTAATGTTACTGATTTCTACTTTATTTCTGTTGAAATCTAAGAGCATACTTCAATATGATGTTTATTGTTTAAAATTTGCTAAGTTGTGTTTGGGGACCAGAATGTGGTCTGCATTGGTGAATGTGTAATTTGTTGTTGGTTCAAGTGGTATATATTTCAATTAGATCTAGTTTTAAGTTTTAGTTGAATGGTGTTGTTCCATTCAGTTGTACTGTTAACTATTTTTATGCCTTACTGGATCCTTCAATTACTGATAGAGGCAAATTGAAATCAGTGTATTACCTGCAATTTGTCAGTATTAAATTTCTGAAGTTTATAAAATATTTTAAGTAAAACAATATATTTGATCAAATTTTAAAAAAACACTGTGGGATAGTTATTTTTTCACTTTCAGGCCATTTCATCAAAAGTAAAGATTAAACATCTCTTCAGTCCTTGCTGTGAATGATAATTTTATTTACTGCCTTTCCTGTTGTTTACCTGTGTAATTATTTTTAGACAGGACCTGGTCCTCTTGATGTAAGATGAGAAAATGAAATGTTTCCTATTTTATTTCTTTCATCTTCTACCTTCCAATTTCTGTTATTTGTAACTTTAGTTTATGTTATTCAAGTATATGATAGTGACATTTTGTTTTCTTACAGCTAGTCGATGCTTTATCTATAAGTTAACTATAAACAGGGCTTATAATATCACTGATAATAGTTATGCTGATATTATCTTTACTGTATATGTCCAGAAACAGTCTTGCTCCCATGTCCCCTCCATTGCCCAAAGCCTTGCACTGTCATCTCTAATCTGGATCTCTGCAGTGGTTTCTTGGTTGGTATTTTCCGGTATACTTTTTTTTAAATATATTGAGATGAAATTTATATAATAGAGAATTTACAGTTTTAATCTTTTTAATTGTACAACTCAGTGGTTTTTAGTTTACTCACTATGTTGTACAGCCATCACCACTGTCTAATACAGAATACTTACATTTGCTCCAAAACAAATCCAAACCCCTTAGTCCCTCCTCATTTCTCTCTCCCTGAAATTTCCAGAAAACCACTAATCTCCTTTTTGTCTTCATGGATGTGTCTGTACTGTCTCAAAATAGATTCAAACAATATGTGGCTTGAAGCATCTGGCTTCTTTCATCCTGATGTTTTCAGGGTTTATCTATGTTATAGCATGTACAAGTACTTTAGCCCTTTTTATGGCTGAATATATTCCTTTGTATGGGTATAACACATGTGGTTTGTTTCTTCCTTTTCGATATTATGAATAATGCTTCTAAACACTTGCTTACAATTATTTGTTTGAATATATGTTTTCATTTATTTTGGGTAGATACCTAGGGGTGGAATCATGTTTATTTTTGGAGGAACCACCATACTTTTCCACAGCAGCTGCACCATTTTACGTTTTCACCAATAATGTACAAGGATTCCGATTTTTCCATATCCTCATTAATGCTTGTTTCCACTTTTTTTTTTTTAGTTATTCTGCTGGTTGTGAACTGAAATCTTGTGTGGTTTTGATATGTATTTTCCCCCAAACAAATGATGTTGAACATTGTTTCATGGGCTTATTGGCCATTTATATATTTCCTTTGGGGAAATACTTATTTAAATCTTTTGTTCAGAATTCCATTGGGTTGTTTATCTCTTTTTGTTGTGAAAAATAACAATTCATTATATAGTCTGGATATTAACCCCATAACAGATACATGATTTGCAAATATTTTCTGTTTTTTGGGTTGTTTTTTCAGTTTCTTGACAATGTTGATAGGGTGTGATTTATCTTTGTTTTCTTTTGCTGCTTGGGCTTTTGTTGCCATGTTTAGTACACTGTTGCCTAATCCAAGATCATGCAGATTTATACCTCTGTTACCTCCTAAGAGTGTTATAATTGTATTTCTTAAAATTGTGTCTTCTATTCATTTTGAGATAAGTTTTGTATGTTGTGTGAGGAAAGGACCAACTCTATTCTTTTCAGGTGAATATCTAGTGTCTCACCACTATTTGTTGAAAAGAATATTCTTTCACTATTGAACCATCTTGGTAACCTTGTCTAAAACCAGTTGACCATAAATGTGTTTATTTTTGAAGTCTCAATTCAATCCATTGATCTGTATGTCTCTCCTTATGCTAGTATGACACTGTTAGATAATTGTAGCTTTGTAATAAGTTTGAAATCAGAAACTGTCTTAATTAAGTCCTTCAAATAAATCTTTCAACTTAGCTCCTTTTTTTTAGGTTGATTTTGACTATTTGGCGTTCTTGCAGTTCCATTTGAATTTAGTGTCAGTCTTCAACAAATGCAGTTGCAATTTCATTAGAGATGTGTAGATCAATTTGGGAAGTATTGCCATTTTAATAGTTAAGTCTTTTATGAACACTGGATATCCTTAATTTATTTAGGTCTTCCTTAATTTTTTTCAGTGATGTTTTATAGTTTTCAGTGTATAGTCTTGAACTTTCTTGCCTAAGTATTCTATTCTTTTTGATGCTATTACAGATTGAATTGTTTTCTTAACTTCATTTTTGGAGTGTTTATTGAGAGTGCATGTTCAATAGAACTATAATTGATTTTTCTGTATTGATCTTGTATCATGTATCTTTCCTCAGTTCATTTATTTGCTCAAATAATTTTGAGTGGATTCTTTGGAATTTTCTGTATAGAAGATATGTCATCTGTAAATGGAAATAGTGTTATTTCCTGCCCCCATTCCCACTTCCAGTCTGGATACCTTTCTTTCTTTTTCTTGCCTAATTACCTTGGCTAGAATTTGCAGTTAAATTCTGATGAAAAGTGGTAAAAACAGACATTCTTGTCTTGTTTCTTATCTTAGGGGGAAGATTTTCAGTGTTTTATCGGAAAGTACGATAGTGGTTGTGGGTTTTTTAAAAATAAATACCTTTTATAGGTTTAGACATTCCCTTTTTTTACTCATTTTTGAGGTTTTTATGTTGTAATCATTCAAATGTGTTCTATTTTATCAAATACTTTTTCGGCATCAGTTGAGATTCTTACATGGTTTTAAAATTTTTTTCTTTTTTCTTTAATGTGGTGTATTTGATTGGGATAAATTCCACTTGGTAATGGTTTATACATCTTTTAATGTGTTGCTGGATTTGGGTTGTTAATATTTTATTGAGGATTTTTACTTTGCTATCCACTACTAATACTGGTTTGTAGTTTCCTAGTATATGAGGTCTGTTCAGAAGGTATCCATCCATGTAATATGAAAAAATAGAGGCATTTATTGAAGAAGATACAAGATACAAGAAACATTGTACACAGGACGACACCTCAGTCCCCTTCAAAAGCAGGTACCTTGGGACCTCACACAGTTCTCCAAACACCATCAGTTCCCCTGTCTTATTTTCCTGAATCTCAATGACAATAGTCTAAAATCTTGTTCCTTTCAAAGGTGATTTTAGTTTGGGGAAAAGCCAAAGTCTCAGGGCACCAAATCTGGACTTTGGAGGGGTCTAGTCACCTGGGTGATTTGATGTTTCACCAAAAAACTCTGCAGGAGATGTGATGCCTCAGTGGGTGTGTTGTTGTGATAAAGCTGCCAGTCACCAGTTACCCATAGCCGTGGCCTTGTGAATCATCCAAATAGTTTCCATAGCGGAATGTTCAAGCTTAATGCAAAATTTGTTGCAGATTTGTTGCTCTACTGGCTCAGTCATTTTGAATGCAATGGCCACACAGTACACCTGCTCACTCAACAGCGTCTACTGCCCCCACTGACTGGCACAGCGAAGTCATCATTGATCACTCATGCACATTCCAGTCCATTCTTCTTGGCTGCCACGTTACATCGATGTTGTGCAAACTGTGGTAGTTAAATTAACAATGTATGGACTTTTTCTGGACAGACCCCATCCTTGCTTCTAATCTGTTCTGTATACTGTGGTCTGAGTGATCTTTTTAAAATACAAGTTTGAACATGGAAATAAATTTCCCCCACTTGATAAAAAGCTGTTGGATATGTATAGCAAACATTATATTAAATGGTGAAATATTAAAGCATTTTCATTAAGGCATTGACAAAGTAAGGGAATTTGTTAAACTTGCTAATATTCTGTTTTCACCATAATCAATTATAGAATACTTGTATTGCCCCAGGAAGAAATGCCACACTGTTTAGCTGTCACTGCCCAATTCTTGTATCTCTGCCAGCCCTCCAGGACCACTAATTTACTTTTGATTTGCCTACTCTTGACATTTCATGTATATGGAATTATACAATACGTGCTCCTTTCTGACTGGTTGCTTTCACTCAGCATTATGTGTTCAAAGTTCATCCATGTTGTACATGTGTCAATCTTTTATCTCTTTCTATTGACAAGTATTACATTGCATGTATATACCTCATTTTGTTTATTTGTTCATCAGTTGATGGACATCTATCTTGTTTTCATTTTTTTGAATATTTTTGGATAATACTTCTGATCATCATGGTACAAGTTTTTGTGTAGGCATATGTTTTCATTGGAAATCATTTTTAAGGAAGATGCTAAGGCCAAAAGTTTCAAAGGTACACTACATAAAAGTTAAAACAAAATACTATAAACAAGTTGAATTTAAAATGTGAGTGATAGGGAAAAAATCTGTAATACAAATAATGAGTTAATATTTGTAATCTAATTAGTTAATCAAAATGCAAAAGATAACTCCTTGACAAGATAGGCAAACAACAAGAATGGTTAATCCATGGAAGAAATGACAAATGATCATTAAACTTGCTTAACTCAGTTGTACTTCAGAAAATTGGGTGAAACCTGATATAAAATGGCATTATTGTCCCATGTATTTTCAGAGACTTATAATATTAAATGTTGAATGCCAGACCACCTCTATTGACCCAAAGTGAAATGTACAGAAAACATAAGCTACTCACATACATAATTAAAAAAAATCCCTAAATATAAAAATATAATGAAAACAAAAGGAAGGTACCTTTTAGTAAAGCAGTCTATTTTATTGTATTGTGTAAGTTTTCTGCTGTGATTCTAAAATACAACATAAGATAGGATTTAAGAGAAGTAAGAAGACAAGTCATTTAATCCAAGAAGTAGAGCAGGGGCGTCAAACTCATTTTCACTGGGGGCCACGTAAACCTTGTGGTTGCCTTCAAAGGGCCACATGTAATTTTAGGACTGTATAAATGTGACTGCTTCTTAACTAGGGGCAAGGAGCTCGACATTTAGACCTTTGAAGGCAACCACAAGGCTGATGTGGCCCCGGTGAAAATGAGTTTGACACCCCTGAAGTAGAGGAAAATAAAAAAACAGATGGTATTGTATAAATAGTTAATAAAGTAAAAACTAATACTGGGTTAGCAATAACATACCAAACTCATTTTTATGTGATAAGAGACTGAGACAGTAGCCTGACTCAAAAAAGGGATAACATGCCAAGATAAATTTTACTTGGTCAGTAAGCAAATGTGATATTCTTACAGATGAGTTGTGCTTTACCCAACAAACATTTAGTCAAAGGAATTCTCTGCTGGGACATGCGAGAGGGTGGCCACAGAATAAATTGTAAGAGTCAATTGTTATTGACACCAAGTTGGATGGAAGTTCTCTCTAGTCAGTAATTTCAAGTAATATACTAGACAGTGTAGTGAATGTAATTAGACTTACAAAACCTGGTCATTCCATACAAAGTGGCACACATAATTGCCACAGGTACATCTAACTGGTCTGAAGAAGCTGAGTTCCAGTTACTTGACTCCTATACATCTTTATAAATAAACTAATACATGTAACGTAAGAATAATTTGTTGGCACAGTGGTGTTTGAGTACCATGTAGAAGTAGTTTAAAATATATTTGAATTGATCTTAATGTCAGGTTAACTTTGTATATTTTTTCAGAATTATTGATAATATAAATTCAAATATGTGGGGAAGGGTGTGTCCTTGTGCACGTTATACCCATGACTAGAGAGAAAATGTAGTGTTTCCTAAATATTTAGAATCCAGAAGGTTTTAATATTCATGTTTGTTCCTGATTTTCTCTTTGTAATTTTGCATTTTTTAATGTACAGAGGACTCCCCACATTTGCTTTATGCCCTGCAAATCCTGGATGCAACCTTGGTGACAGTCTGGGATGTTCCTTTACATTCTCCAAATGCGTCCTAAGAGGTGTTTCACTCAAGAGGTCTGCTTTCGTGAACTAATAGGTATTGGGGTTTGATTGAACAGAAATAACGACAATATTTTGGGGGAGTGCCTGGCAAAATTAAGAATACCCAGATCTAGAAATTTTAGTTCTTGATACCTATCAGATAAATATTGTACTTGTGCATGTATAAATATTCAAGAATGTTTTTGTTTAATTTTTATTGCAATATTATAGTATTTAGGAGAATTTAGGGACAGTTTAAGTACTCATCAAAAGGAGACTAAATAATGGGAATCCATTTCACAGACTATTATGAATTAAATGAATGTCCTGATATAGAAAGATCTTTAAGATCAAATAAAATAAAAGGAATAGGTATGAATCTACTTATTAGAACAGCACTAATAGAAGATACTCTGACACCCCATTTATGTAAAATAGCAATGACAGTTCAAACTGTAGTATAAAACTCTTTATTTCCTCATACAAATAACATTTTCTGGGAGGTTACATATCAACAGATTACTGTGGCTATCTCTGAGGAGGGCAATGGAAGGGATCCAGGGAAGATTTTCACTTTGTGTGTATTATTTTAATTTTGTACAAGTCAAATATTTTTATGTATGTGTATTAAAGTCCCATCCAGGTCTATATGCTCATCTTTCAGTTGTGTGAACTTTATGGAGCAGGGTTGATGTAGTATGAACTTGTTACAGATTCACCAAAGACTTTTATGATGTTTTGTCAAAAGCCTGGAAAAGTCTAAAACAGGTATTTAAAATTAGAATATGAATGTGTAATGTTTTCTGAATTTTGATAAATCTGTTTTGCTTAGTTTATATGAGGAGGATGCATGACAGTTGATCTCTTGAGAAGCTATTAATTGTGAAATAAAATGAGACAATTACAAAGCAAAACAATACTTTGCTGACTAAAGCTAAGGTTTCATTCCATTTTGGGTTATCAGTTGCCCATTGATACATTTGATGGTACAATTATTAGGCACTGGATGATTTATTTTAAATTACAAACCTAATTTTCAACTTTTTAAGGAGAATTTGCCCAAAACATCAGGCCTGAACACGGGACCAAAACTGCTGGAATTAACTGTTAAAAACATCTTGATGACATTTTACACGATAGTAATAGTGTCAACAGTATTGTATCTAGCATACATTATGGTAACACTTACTGTCTCTTTATGTTAGAAGGAACAAAAGTCATTGAATACTTGCTTTGTAAGCTTTATTTGTACAGGGTGGGACAAAAGTAGGTTTATAGTTGTTTGTATGGAAAATAATAGAATAATTAACAAATAATAAGAAATTGTTTCATGCATTCACAACTGTGGGAGTGACTTCCTTGTGAGTCTCTCCTGGGTGCCATGGACACGAGTGAATATGACCAAGACATGCTGTGATCTGCTTGGGGAGGAGAAATGGGCTGTGGCCAGTTTCTCAGGGGAGACAAAGGCCAGCAGCAGCCAGTTTCTCCGAGGAGAAAAAGGCCCTGAGCCCCCTCCTCCAGGGACTTTTATTGGGTTGTAATACACAGGAATACAGGGTGGCAAGGATCAAACAGTAGATAACATTTCAAAGAAATATGAGGGCTTAGTCTGAGTCAGAGTCTGTCAGGAACAGAGTTTTAGGGTTTCCTGCTCGAACCCTTAACATATGAATGAAAGCACTCTTAGCAGAGCAGATTTCACAGGTTTATCAGGAAGTCTTTGTGATGCCAGATTTTTCCCCAGGACATGCTCTAGCAAGGCAAGAAGCTGCACCTCTTCCCCTCAGGTATTCAGGCTAAAGGGGATTAGAGCCAGGAAGCACTTCTCCCAGAGAACATGGGGACTCGGGCTTTGTCAAAGGGGGGGGGTCCATTGCTCTTTGTTGCAGCCCCCCCAGTCCTTCCATGAAGGCCTCCCAAGTGATCGAGTCTGGCTTAGGTTGCCCCCTGCTGTGAGGGGTCTTACCGGTCATTGACTTCTGACCAAGCTTTGGGGGCAGGGAGAGGAACTGAGGCAGCATTTGCTACCAGGGACAAGCTTTGTCTCCTGCGGGTTGCATTCCAAAGGTCGTCTCTCACCCTTAGTCACAAGGGGTCGAGATACAGTTCCTAAAACTAGGCAGAGTGGTCTGCAACACACAACTATAAACCTACTTTTGCCCCACCCTGTATATATCTTATTTAATTCTTACAGCAGCCCCATGGAGTTTAGAACTACAAGTATCTTCACTTAACAGTGTAAGAAACTAATGATCAGAAAGGCTAAATAACTAGTTAAAGGTCATATAGATAGTAAGTGGCAGAATGGGATCAACCTCAACAATCAGACCTCAGAGCCTGCATTCTTAGCTTAGAAGCATGCAGTATGAAGTTCATATGCCTGAAGGTCTGAAAGGATAAAACTCAAAATGTCAGAGTTTTGGAGTTTATTGACTGAGAAGATACCAATTGGGAAGATGGGAGTTCTCATCCTCAAATCCATTTTAAGAAAATATGGAGTTCAGGCTTCTTTTATGTCAAGGGAAGGAAAATGGCTGTTTTTAGAAAAACTTGAGCCACAAGCAGAACTCCGCTAATGATTAGCATGTTTGTATGCAAGACTAAGCAGGAGTTATTAGCCTGAAGGCCATGGGAACAACTTAGGCTTGAGCAAGATGGAGTCAGAGAGGCCAAGTACTTTACTCTGTTACACTGTTAGAATTAATATCAACTTGGATTTTTCAGAGGTAGTTTATATTCACTTTAATTCAAAACCAAACTCGTAAATTTTATTCCCCCACCCTCATCTTTGTCTTTGTTTTGTCTCATTGAATGTCATCTCCTTTCATCCAATTGCTAAAGCCAGACACGTAGTGACACTCCTAACATTTCCTTCCAGTGAAGTCAGTCTTTATTCTAGTCAATCACTTAACATGTTTAAAATTTTATTCCTTGAATAAGTTCTTGGATACCTTCACTTCCTTCTATTTCTAATTTTAATAACCTCAGCCAATCATTTTACCTCTTGACTGGATTACAGCTTGTGCCTTGGAGCTTCTAGCCTTACACACTTTTGGTTGACCCCCAAATAGCAAAACTGTATTTTTACCTGGTTGCAGATGTGTTTATACTTCCTGAAACTCCTTCAGTGGTTACTCTCTATTTTTCACGAGGAGCTGTAAGGATAATATCTGGACTGTGGTCACTTCTCTCATTGGCCTCTCTTATTTTCAGTGTCAGGACCTATGATGGGCCCATAACTATTTTATGCTGTCTCCTATGCTGCCCCTGTGGGGAATCCAGCCCCTCCGATTTTCCCAACTCATCTTTCTAATCTCAACTCAAATAGCATTGTCTTGGATAGGCTTTCTGTTTGACCCCAGACCACATCAGTTCTGGTTATACTTACTCTAGTACCATTTAGAGCATGTAAAACATTTTGAATTGTACATTTTTATGATTATTTTATGAATGTTTGTCTTTTCTTTCTAGACTCTTTAATTCTTTGAGGGCTGAGCACCATAATGTGTAGTCAGTACATTTGAAGTAACACGTATTGGAACACATGTAGTGTTGGCCACTTGATTTTCTTCCTGAGGAAACGAGCTTGAACAGTGTAGCATAGTCCTTTCATAAATTCAGCTGTGGAGTTAGATTGCCTTACTAGCTGAAGGTAGATATGTAACTTCTCCAACTCCCACTTTCTTTATGTATTCAGTAAGGATAAAATTCATACCTACCTGTTGGGTTGTTGTGGGGATTACATGAGGTAATAAACAGGGAGCACATACTGCAGTGCTCAATTAGTGGTCCTGTTGTCATTAGTAATGGGTCTAGGCATGGTCACTTAGCTGTGTGGTGCCTAGATGCCAGTTCTTCATGATTCTCTCCATATTGAGGCTGTTTGGAATGCTTGCAAATTATTCTACTGTGAGACAAAGTGCCTTTTTTGGAAAAATGGGTTTGCAGTTTTTTTTTGTATGGAGAAGGCATGTGTACTTTTTGTTGTCTCCAGTTTAACCCAGTTACAAATAAGGATCATACCCACCTCCTCCCTACCCCACCCAAGTGGAAAGCATTTCTGTTATACAAGGAAATTTGTGCTTACTCAGGGGACAGGATGGTTGAGTGCAAGTGTATACAGCTTTGAATAGCAAATTAAGGTCTTTGAACTCAGATATTTTGGAAGTAACAAAGATAGTTAAGCAAGGAGTGATTTTATGCATAGTTTTGAGGAAATTGTTTTGAGGAAATTGATCTGACTGCAGCAGTTGGAATGGGAGGCTGGATTTATTAAAGATGATGGTCTCTGATAAAATTAGGAAAGTTGGGGAGAGCTGGGCTTTGTGGGAGGTAGAATGAACTTTTTTCTATAGATTCAATTGCTTGTTGGACTTCTAAGTGGAAGTGCCTTTAGTTTTAAGTACAAGTGACAGGGGGAGAGAAATTTGGGACGGAAATATTGAAAACTAATTAGTATGGCAAAAAGAGTAACTGACTTGCTAATACCTGGTATATATACTACTAGCTGATCCTGCAGTACTTGCCTGTGGCAAGGATTTGTTAGCTGTTGTTACCAAACAAGAGGTCCGAGGGGGAGGCAATATTTGGCCCACCTAGGGATGCCAAAAACTGCTAAAGAACAGGGGCCCCTCCCAAGGACAGAATACTAATATCTACTGGGCTCTTCTGTCCACCGCCAATTGGAAAGACATTTCTCAATGCCAGAGATTTGTGAAAAGGAAACAAAATGTTTATTTAATGCTATTCAGGCCTAATGCCTCCACTAAAATATCAAAGTCCTTTAGGGTATACACCTACACCCACACAGCCCTCCCTTTTCCCACTGTCCCAACTCCGGGTACCGTAAATCAGGAAAAGAGCACATGTCTGTTTTTCAGGCCACTGAAATCGTCAGCTGTGTCAGGCAGGATCTCTAGTTAATCCAAAGTACTGTGGTACCCTCTCATGGTCCACTGGCAAGAGTTCTTTGTACCAAGTTCCAGTCAAAGTCTTTCCTGCTTTTCAGGCCCTGCAGCCAAAGGGGGCACCCCAAAGCCACGTGGGCCTCTTCTACCAAAGCTGCAGGGGTTCGCACTCCACCAAAAGCATGTGGCTTTCTTCTTCACCTGGCTGCAGGGATCTCCATTCTGGCAAAGCTGCGTGGTTTTCCCTTTCACCTGGGAAAGAGGGGGTCCGCACCCTGCCAAAACCATGTGGCTCCCTCTTTCACCTCACCAAGAGGGGGTCCTCACTCTGCTGAAACCGCGTGGCTCCCTCTTACATGACTGCAGGGGTCCTCACTCTGCCCCAAACCGCGTGGCCCTCTCCTCACCTGTGCAGTTATCCCCTCATGTCCTGGAGCCAGTCTTTTCCAAGCTCCCACGCAGGCGCTCCCACTCAGGAGTGCAGCCCCTAGTTACATATTGGGTAGAAGCTACTCCCTTCTCCCTGGCTCAAAACTTGGCCACAGCTATTTAACATATCTATGAAACCAGTTAAAGATTATAGATATGTTAAATAATCATTCCAGAGGCTAGCTGCAAAACTGTTGCTATGCAAAACAGCTCTCAATGGCCCTGCTCTATTGGTCCCTTCCCCCTGGGGGGAGGGGAGGGGGAGGACATCTTATATGTCTCTCCAATATTCCTATACACTTTGAATTCTGGACACCATTCCAAATCTTTTTTTGCGCCCCCCCCCCCCTTGGCTACACCCTGTATCACTATTACTTCTCTATGTAGGAGAAGGTAATGAAACTGCATTTTGAATAGCATACTCTAATTGAGGATTTTCACTAGCAAGCCTGACCTTCCCTCTAGTTAGTCTGACTTTGTGATATTATTAACTGTACTTAAATATGCTAATTACCTCCGTGGTGCTTAGAAGAGATAAATTGAAGGAGACATGATGTTACAAAGTTCTTCTCTAATAGTCTGGAGAAAAACAGTGAATATTAAGCAGAAGATTGATTTTATAAGTATATTACATATTACCACATTTAAAAAATATATACTTTCAAAAGAAAAGTAAACATGAAAATAAGCTCTTGGAGTGAACCTCAAAGAGACAGAAGATTTCCTGAGTCGCAAATTATCCAGCTGTGTGTGTGGGAGCCTGTACCCTGAAAATTCACTAACTCAAGTGCTTGTGCTTTTTTTTCTTAACTAGGAATTGTGGTGCTTGGAATAAACAGAGCTTATGCCAAAAATTCATTCAATAAAAATCTTGTAAAAATGGTGAGTGTAAAGATGAAATTGTTTGCTTCTAGTATTAAGCTATAGTGTTGACATCAATCTGAAAAACTTACCCCTTTTTTTGTCTTACCCTCCTTGTTTCTGTTTAGCTCTCAAAAGCTGTGGATGCTTTAAAATCTGATAAGAAAGTACGGACTGTAATAGTAAGGAGTGAAGTTCCAGGGATATTCTGTGCTGGTATGTAAATAAATTTTATTATGAAATTAAACTGTAGTCTAATTATTCCTTAAATAGCCTATTTTCCATTATAGAGTGTCCCGTAGTTGAAATTCTATTACCAACAATTCCTCTTTGTCTTTTTTTCCCCACTGGTTTACAAGAAAAAAAGATGGCTTTGTCAGTATTAGAAGCTTTTGTTGCATATAGATTGTTTTGGGAGTTGAAAAAATAATTTGAGCCATTAAAATGTTTGTTTGTAGTACATGAATAATATTTATGAAAGTTCATCTGGGAAGGAGAAACTGGGTTTCCTATCCACAACAGTGTGTTCTGTATTAGTGGCTCAAAAAAATAGTTGAATCGATTAGCTATAGATGCCACTGTACATAGTGTTAAGTATCATTTGCTTTGGAAGTTGGCATTTGTAGTAGTGCCTACTTGAGTTCACAGAATGTATTTTAAAATTGGTATTTATAGCTGTGAAAGATAAATGTTTTTTCCCATTTATACTGCATACCAAAAGATAAAGTGTCCTGTGTTTTCCATATTGTAAATATTTCTAAGCCATGAGATAGAATGAATCCGTTTAAACTAGTAAGAAATATAGATGAGTATGATTAAAAAATGTTGATTACATGCAGTATCATTTTAATTATTAAAAGGAAAAGAAGGTAGAACTTGACTGAGGCATAAAAGTTTTCTTTCCCCCAGTAAAAATATAAATGGGATAATTCCTTTGAGGTAATCAAATATTTGAGGGAATGACATACAGTATTTTATTCATTAAAAATGTATTGAACATTTAGGGAACACTCAGAACAATGCTGAGAACATGGGGAAATATTTCTAGATAGTACCATTTTAGAGATGTCTTAGTTGTAAAACATATTCTTCAGTTTCATTCTTAAGGGTTCTTCGTTTTTCAAGCTTTAGACTCTGTGGCTTTCACCTTAAAATATTGCAGATTTTATAGTGTGTAGGATTATTCCTTGAAATGAATTATATTTTGGCTTTTGATATAACATAGCATACCTGCAAGGGTTAGTTTTAACTCACTTTTATAATGAAAGGCATTCAGGTTATACTCCTCAGCTGCTCGGGTGGTGAGGTTTTGCAGTTCAGGCTTTTGCTTTTACATCTGTGTAACACAAGTGGACTGACTCTGCCTGGTAGTTTAGTTTGGTCAAGAATGCAGTGCCACTGTTTGCCTGAAGGACAGTCAATAGTATATAAGTGATGGCTGTCCCTAGTTTTTGTAAGGGCTTTACATGCATTTTTATTTTATTTCTTAAGCAATATGAAAAACATTGAGACAATAGTATTTTTGTGTCTGCCGCTTTAGGACCTGGCAGATACTGCTCCAGGGGACTGAGTCAGATGCCATGGTGGATGGCTGTGAGGTCACTGCTCTCAGGCCCTTTTGGGGCTGCTGAAGGCTTTATTGGGAGGACTTTGAATTGTTAGGGGCCTTTAAAGAAGGACCAATTATGTGAATACAGTAAAATTGATAGTGATACTGTGAAGGCAGAACAACACCTCAGAAATAGTGTTAATGACTATAGTAACATTACTTTCTTTCTGTTGGTAGTAGATGTTGTGATTAAAAAACTGTAGTAACTGGTAGAATTCTTATCTTATTCATTTGCTGGCCATATGTTTTGAATCTTCATATTTGTGGTCTTTGAAAAAGGTTTTAATGCTTTAGTACAGTTTATACATATCTTTTATTGGTTGCCTTTTGGGGGACATATTAAGTAATATACCAAATCCTTTTTACCAGATTAACAAGTTACCTCTGAATACTTTCCTCCAAGAGTTGATCAGATCTGCTTTCTTTGCTGTATGTGCTTTTAAATTTTTGCATGATTAAGATAATCTGTATTTAAACTCATAAGACCTGTTACTGGATTTTGTCCAAAAAAAAAATCAGTGTTTGAATTCTAGAAGAATTGGGGCAAATAATTTATTCTATTAACTCCATGTGTGTAATAGAACTATTCTTCCAAATTTCTCTGAAAGGTTTTCTTTGCTTACATGTATTTGAAACAGTTTAGTAGGTCTGCCTTTATTAATGTATATAGATTAAGTATAAGCCCAGATAGATTTAAACTGATTTATACTAGTTTAAAATATTAATTTTAATCAAGTTCCATTTATTAGTTATTGAAGAATATGGTGTTTCAATTTGAGTCTTAATTTCTATTCTGAAATAGTAACATTCAGGAACCAAAATCCTCTAAACGAGTAAACTCATTTATTGATTAGTTTCTCAGCCCTCCCAGCTCCCTAAAGTTACTCGTTTTCCCTTTCCTTTCTGCCCTTGCAAAGGTTTGTCTTCTCTGTACATCTGTATTCCAATGGCTTCTTGTTCATTTCCAAAAACTTAAAGTTTTTGAAGTGGGCTTACCTCAAATTTCTTGATGGGAGTTTCTCTTTATCTTCTTTGAAAATCATCTTTTGTGCTTTCTGCACATAGCACCTAATAGGGACTCAGCATGTATTGGCTGAAATTAATGGGACTCAGCATTGGCTGAAATTAATCAGCCTTGAAACTGCTATGATACACTGATGTTCTTTTCGGGGACTTTCTGTTGGGATGTGTTTAGCAGTTTCTCTGAATTCTCTCAGGGAATTCAGAGAAAATTCTATTCACCCCTCCTATTCACTGATAGTGTCTCTGCCTCCTGAATTTGGTTCACTTTTTCTACATCATTTTCATAATATGCTAGAAAACCTAATTAAGGATTATTAAAGTGATCCTCTTAGGCAATGGGGATTGGACAAAGTAATTTCTGACTTGCCATTTAAATCTGTTATTTAGTGTCAATAACCATCTTTCACTAACATATTTTTAAAATTTATTTTTAGAGTGAGGGGAAGAGAAGGAGAAAGTGAGGGAGAGAAACATCAATGTGTGGTTTTCTCTTACGCACCCCCAACTGGGGACATGGCCTGCAACCCAGGCATGTGCCCTGACTGGAGCAACCCTTTGGTTTGCAGGCCAGCACTCAGTCCACTGAGCCACATCAGCCAGGGCTCACTTCCATTTTAAAAATCAAATTTTAGTTTAAAAAAATAGGTTAAAATATGTGAAATATGTACAAAATGTATTTGAAAAGTATATATACAAGGAGAGGAGTCCCACTCTTATTTAGTCCCTCTACTCCATTCTTCCCCTAATAAAAATAACACTTTTTACTATATTATTTATTATTATTCTAGTATTTTATTATACAGATGTATACAAATATACATAAACATATGAATGCACTCAGTAGAATGTTATGAAACTATTTAATGTGATAATATGAAAACTACATTATAGTGTGGGAAAGAGCTGTATATGAAATGTTATGCCCATTATGACTCTAGTTGTATAAATTATGTTTACAAATAAGATTATGGATTAGGAGTGATATTTTCTTTGTCTTTAAACTTTTTGTGATAGTAATTGTTACTTAAAATTATATTAAGTAAATATGTATATTAAGTAAATAATTTAAAAAAATCACCAAGTGTGTATGGTTTTTGGCTTAGTGTCTAAAATTGTGACACTAACTGAGTAACTAAATTATTTGCTACAATCGTTTGAAGGGAAAAAATTTTTAGAAGAAATTAATCTTGTATGATAATTCTCATGCTTTCTTTTTATAGACTCCCTGTAAGGTTAAGGACCTGATTAAAGGCATGGCTTAGCTGGAACTACTCCTGACTCACTGGGCAAAATTTTCTTTACTGTTCTAGTGATTTCTGTCTGATATTTTGGAATATGTGTTCTTTTTAAGTTCTTAAAATTTTATGTACTTAGGCCCTGGCTGGTGTAGCTCAGTGGATTGAGCGGGGGCCTGCGAACCACATGATCATGGTTCGATTCCCAGGCCAGTTCCCAGCAGGGGACTCACGAGAAGCAACCGTACATTGATATTTCTCTCCTCTCTTTCCCTTCTCCTCTAAAGATAAAGAAATAAAATCTAAAAAAAAAATCTTAAAAAAAATTTTATGTATTTTCACATCATAATGGTCCATTGTTGACTGAGAAGATGCATAATGTCAAAATACCACTCTGCTTATAGTAATATATTTAAATGAATTTTCTGTTATTAATCATAGCACTATGTAGATACAGAAAAAAACGATATGTACATCAGAGTTAATCATGGCTGTAGACAATGCATCCTATGAGTGTATTTTTTCAGATACCAGGCTATACCCTAAGCATAACTCCAGGTCAGGAATCACTCTTGTGTACTCTTTTTTGCCTGTACACCTTAAAGATACTGAGACATGTCATTTTGATAATTAAAGCTCATTGTGAAACACTGGCTATATAGTTTATATAAGAGATTGGCTTGAATGTTGCTCTGCCTGCATATTCTAGAAATTATTCACTTAAAATTTTATCTGTTTCTTATAGACATAAACACACACAAAAGAAAGCTGAAAATATTCTATTTCAAAATATTTCTGTAGTCACATTTTTTAATATCTATAACAAAATTATGAAAAAGTCCTTTTAGTTAGGCTATTGCATTGGTTGTAAACCTGTACCCTTAGCCATCTCTTTATTTTTGTTCTTTTAGTGTTCTAAGATCAGGTAGAAAGTACATATGTATTGTTTTTTACCATAACATTTTTAAAGTGAAATTTTATGAGAAATTACTGAGACAGGGTTTTTTCCTTTGAAATTACTAAAATAGATTGTAAACAGTTCTTGGTAATTGATTCTTGTATGTAGAAGTGTTAATTGTTTCACTAAATTAACTGGTGTGAGTTTTTTAAAAAAGTAAAGATAGTTTTGCTTCTGCTTTTGAATTCTAGCAAATTGTGTTCTGACAAAACTTTTCACTAAAATTGTCAACAGGCTTTATTGAATGGTGTGTATATTGCTCACATAGATACAGATGCCATGATGTGGTTAGATATATGGGAGTGTCTGACTAATGAAGTTACCTATTCAATGTTGTTTCAGAATCTTAGGTGGTTATATTTATGTATTGGAATGTTAATCCCTTAGAGCAGAGATTTTCAACCTTTTTCCTTAATGGCACACACGAACTAATTACTAAAATTCTGTAGCACACTGCCAAATATATTTTTTTGCTCATCTGACAGAAAAAATAAATATGGTTTTGCTTTATTCACACTGGATCGCTGTTGTCATGTTGGCTATTGTTATTTTTATAATTTGACAATCCAAGGGAAAAGAGGTCAGTGCCCCTGACTACATAGTCAGGTATTTCATGTTATAAAAATTCCTGTGGCACACCAGTGTGTCTCTTGCAACACACCGGTTGAAAATTGCTGTCTTAGAGAGAGTTTAATAAGTAAAGTGAAGGGATAGATACCCACAAATTCATATTAGTTTAGCATAGGGTTCTTTTGTTTTATTTCCTGTTTTTGAATTAAAAAATTTGTTTTATTGAGGTATGAATCACTTGCAATAATACAGTGTACCAATTTTAAGTATATAATTGAGTTTTGACAGATGTTTAAACAATGATCACAGTTGTCATACAGAACATGTTCAACACTTAAAAAGTTTTCTTGTGCCTATTTATTATCAATCTCTTCTTCTCCACCGACCCTTAACCTGTGATCTTCTTGCTTTATCATAGTTTTGCATCTTGTAGAATGTCTTAAAAGTGGAATCTGGCTTTTTTTATTTACATAGTGCTTTGAGATTCACTCATGTATTTCAGTAGCTTCACTTCATTGTTGAGTACGATTTTTATTTTATGTGCTAAGTGGATATGCCACAATTTGTTTATCTGTCTAGAAGGTAATTGTCATTTTGGCTTTTATAATAAATACTGCTTCAGTGAACAACCACTTACAGTCTTTTTGTGAACATGTTTTTTGTTTCTCCAGTAAAAACTTAGGAGTCAGATTACTAGGTTGTGGTGTAACTGTATGTTTTGTTTTATAAGCAACTAACAATTGTTTTCTAGAGTATGCCATTTTGCATTTCCTCCAGCAATGCACAAGAGATCCAGGTGTTCCACATTCTTGTTAACACTTTATATTTTCAGTCTTTTTAATTTGATATCCTAATGGGTATGCAGATATATGTCATTGTGGTTTTAGTTTGCCTATCTCTAAATGACTAATAATTTTGAACATCTTTTCTGCTTCTTTTTTGTTACCTGTGTATCTTTTTTGGTGAGTGTTTATTCAGGTCTTTTGCCCATTTTCTTTTTAAGATTTTATTTATTTTTAGTGAGAGGGGAAGGGAGGGAGAAAGAGAGGGCAAGAAACATCTGTGTGAGAAAGAAACATCAGTTGGTTGCCCTTTGTATATGCCCTGACCTGGGATCAGACCTGAACCCAGTCATGTGCTCTGGCTGGGAACTGAACCGGTGACCTTTTGCTTTGCAGAAGGATGCCCAACCAACTGAGCCACACTACTCAGGGTGTCCATGTTTTTATTAGTATGTCAGTAGAGTTGCATAGTTCATTATCTGGTATGTATTTTGCAGCTCTTTTTTCCCAGTCTGTGGCTTGCTTTTTTCCTTAGTTTGTTTTGAAAAACAAAGTTTTTTTCCTCTCTTTTCAATATATTTTATTGATTATGCTGTTACAGTTTTCCCATTCCCCCCCTTTATTCTCCTCCACCCTGTACACCCCCTCCCATTCTGTACACCCCCTCCCAGCCACATTCCCCACCCTCATTTTAGTTCATGTCAGTGGGTTTCACATATAAGTTCTTTGGCTTCTGCATTTCCTATATTATTCTTAATCTATTCCTGTTTATTTGCTGCTTACCATTTATGCTACTTATTCCCTGTACCTGCCCACCCCCCATAACCCTCCATGTGATCTCCATTTCTGTGATACTGTTCCTGTTCTAGTTGTTTGTTTACTTTGTTTTTGTTTTTGTTCTTGTTTTAGGTTCAGTTGTTGATAGTTACGAGTTTGTTGTCATTTTACTCTTCATATTTTTTATCTTCTTTTTCTTAGATAAGTCCCTTTAACATTTCATATAAAAGGGCTTGGTGATGATGAACTCCTTTAACTTGACCTTATCTAGGAAGCACTTTGAGGAACAAAGTTTTTTCATCAGTTTGTTTTCTTTAATTGTTAGTACTTATTTTGTGAACTAAGAAATGTTCTTCTACTCCAAACTCACAGACTTTCTCAAATTATGTTTTCTTCTAGAAGTTTTTTAGTTTTTATGCTTTACTTTTAGGCCTAAATATACATTTTACAACCTATTCAGAAATTAACTCAGATGCATCATAGGTCTCTGATCTGGATTCTTAGCAGAACTCCTAAAATCCTGGAAATTTCCTGAGCCATTAGAGTACTTTTTGTATGCTAATGAGATGATTTGAGGCAGAGGCAGAGTTCCCTAGATAACTTTGGAATGGGGACTGGTTGCCGGAAAAATCAGCCATTGGATTAGCTGCAGGGGCTCCCAACCTGTGGCTGGCTGCAAGTGGGCCAGGATGGCTATGAATGCAGCCCAACACAAAGTCATAAATTTACTTAAAGCCTTTTTTGCTCATCGGTTTTTGTTAGTGTTTGTGTATTTAATGTGTGGCCCAAGATAACTCTTCTTCCTCCAGTGTGGCCCAGAGATGCCAAAAGATTGGAGACCCCTGGGAGAGGGTTAGAATTTTCAGCTCTAACTCTTTCAACCTCTTCACTTGAATTTGCTAGAGGTGCCTTTAAAAATGACTCAGAGTACTCATTTTATAAGGAAGTAATAATTAGTGGCTGTTGCTAATTCATTTCTGGTCCTATTTCTGTTTTAAGAACTACCTAAGTAATATTTTATGCTGTGTGCATACTATTTTCTTTTTATGAAGTAGGAAGTATACATTAGTAATAACCTGCTGACTCATCTCCCTGCTTCCACTCTTGCCCCACTCTGACGCATTCCCCACAAAGCAGCTGAGTGATCCTGAAAAATAATCACCTTTCTCCCCTACTTTCAATAATTTTTAGAAGTCAAATGTGTGGTGAACTGAATAATGGCCTCCTAAAGATATCCATGTCATAATCTCTGGAACCTGTGACCATAAGTCTCTTAGTCTTTGTCATAAATATGTAATTCAAACATTTTACAGTGCTTTAGAAAAAAAGCACTTTAGAGACCACTTTAGTTTGAGGGCCTTAATTGAAACTGGGGGCAGAATGGCCTGCATGCTATAGTGTACCTCGCTCCTGCTTGACTGGATTTCTTTCTGCCTCTGCTGTCCAAAGTCCTTCCCTGGGACCTGACCCAGCACCCGCAGCTGGGAAGCCAGGTCGAGTTCCTTTGAGTACTGCAGGAAGATGTTCTGTAGACACTGTGTCTCTAAATATACTGAGAAAGTTCCTTCTTTTCCTTGTGCAGTTGACAAATGGTCCTGCAGACAGTTCTGAAACTCACAGTTGTACAAGTGTTTTATTTATTGGCATTATTTGGGTGAATGCTAGGTTGGAAGACTACTACCAGTTCAGATACTCTTGAGGTTTAGGGTTCCTGAAAACCCTGTGATTAGGATTTCTATTCTAATAACTTAGGACTTTGGGGGTCAAACTAAGGGTTTTTTTGAGAGAGATAGTATTTTAATATTTTCTAAAATAAAAGTAAAGGCAACATAATACATTAAATACCAATATAATTTACTCATTTAGAATATTTGTAAATATATATATATATACTTTCACTTGTCTCTTCCTAACTATAAACTTTTGGGGATATTCTTCTCTTGAATTATATGAAATCTCTGCAAATTGGTTTTGTTTTGTGACAGATAGTATATGTCCCTAGTGGGTGTCTTTCTTGAAGTGTTGTTTTATTCCAGCAGATGGTTACTCTCCCAGAGTATCTGCCTGACCCTTTTAAGGCTTATTTTTAAAGTTTCTGATATCTTCACTGAATGCTCAAGATGTTCTGTACATTTTTTTAAGTTCTTGCTGGTCATTCCAGGAGTTGTTCAGACCACACAGCTCCCTGTGATGTTCTTTGATGATTACCTGTGAATTGACAATTTCAGTATAAAATTGAAGGGATCCCCATATGGTTTATGTGAGCTCTTTATTTGAGAGTCTCTCTCCTTTCCAGTTTTCTGTCCTATAATTCCAGCCACCCAAACCCTCATCTCTATTATCATCAAGACTGCCATGCTTATTTTATTTAGGCCCCTCTGCCTTGCACCTCACTTTATAAAGTGCCTTCAGAAGGAAAGCTGGAAGTCAGTAGACTCCCAGATCAGTCTCTCACTACCTGTTGATCATCTGAAACACAGTTCATGTATTTTGAGGGGAGAAGGGCTCCTCTGGATCCACTTACATCATCATAGTCAGAAGTGGAAATTTCCAGGCCCCTTTAGTGTAGAATGGTATTTACGAGTCAAGATTGAGGTGTTGTCTGTGCTCATTGTTCCTTGGGTTTCTTTGTTTCTAGGCCCTGTGACTAGACAGAACGAGGAAATAGATAGATAAATAAATATATTACACTACATATATATAACTCAGATAATGACACCAATGTTTGTATTTATATTTTGAAAATGCGTTAATACTGATAACTCCATTTCCAGTTTGTCAACACAGGATTCATTCTCAGCTTCTCCCATTATATATTTGTACTGTTTGTAATATATTTACTCATTTGCTCAGTCCTACTGTTGTCGGTCATGGACCAGGACTAAGGTAGGTCTGCTGGACCAATCTGGAGATGGGGTCTTGTGAAGTTGTGAGAAAAGAATTTCCCAGGACTCACCCATGGGAAGATTGTGAGGCATAGTGGCAAGATTTGTTGGAGAGGTACACTGAAGAGGCTAAGCTCCCTCTTGCTGTGGAAGAAGTCTAGCCTCGGGGCCACAGGCCTGCATTTGTTCCCATCAGGTCCCAGAGGATACCGGGACCCCGATATGTAGAACTTATCTATGTCTCATTTTCCCATCTGCATGTCTGCTGCCAAGGCTCCATTGCACCGGGGCTGTGAGTGGTGCTGAGCTTCTGCCATGCAGCTGCCACAACAATGAGTGAGGGTGTGCATGTGCAAGAACTCCAGACGTTGTTAAGCTTTGATTATATCTCCTTGTGTTTGACAGAAAGCACACTTTCTGTCAGGTTATCCAGTCTTCTTCCTAATTTTTCAGGGCTTGTGCTAGGTACTCCCCCTATCCAATCCCATTCCTGGATTTTCCAGTTCCAAAAGCTGGTCTTTCCTATATCTGCTTGGGTGGTGGGAGTTAACATACTTTTGGCTAGGATGTAGATGTCCCCTGGGGCATCTGGGAAGCTGCCCTCTCCTAGTTATCTGGCTTAATTAGCTGTCTGGCCTCTTCTTCTTTTAAGTTAATATCTAACTAGCTGCCTACTGGAGCACTATAATATGCAAAAAATTAGTTTCAGAATTGTGATCTATACTATTGTGATAAACACATTTTCTAACTAAAGTTTACTATTTACTTAGACTATTTATGTGTTTAGATGGAGGATATAGAGGAAAAATACTGCGTTGAAAAGTTATTTACATGGTCCTTGCTGGTGTGGCTTAGTTGTTTGGAGCATTGTCCTATACACCAAATGGTTGTGGGTTTGATTTCCAGGAATGGCATGTGCCCAGGTTGCAGTTCCATCCCTGGTTGGGATGTGTCTGAGAAGGCTCTTTCTCTCAAAAAGCAATGAAAAAAATATGTCCTCAGGAGAAGATTAAAAAAGTTATTTACATTATTTCCCCTTTAATGTAATCATGTCTTATTCATATAAAACAAGGTTAGGCTTTCTTTCTCACTTTTTCAAAAAGATTTTATTTACTTTTAGAGAGAGGGGAAAGTAGGGAGAAAGAAAGGGAGAGAAACATCATTGTGTGGTTTTCCCTTGCATGTCCTGCACTGGGGACCTGGCTTGCAACCCTGGCATGTGCCCTGACTGGGAATCGAACCAGTGACGCTTTGGTTTGCAGGCCGGCACTCAATCCACTGAGCCACACTAGCCAGGGCAGTTTTCTCACTCTTGTTTATTTTACTTTGCATATACAAAATACCAACATTATTTCAAAAGGCAAAAATATACACAAAAGTGTCACTTTCCATTTCCTCTAATTCATATGATTCCCACCCTTGAGGGTATTAATGAATCTTATTAGTACCTAATTTACCCTTTATGTTCTTTTTGTAGAATTAAAGACATGCTTGTTTTCCTATTTTTTTATTTTATTTTAAGATTTTGTTTATTTTTAGAAGGGAAGGGAGGGAGAACAATGGAGAGAATTGTTAATGTGTGGTTGCCTCTCAGGTGCCCCCTACTGGGGATGTGGCCTGCAGCCCAGGCATGTGCCCTGATTGGTAATTGAACTGATGACCCTTTGGTTCACAAGCTGGTGCTCAATCCACTGACCTACACCAGCCAGGGATACCTATTTCATTTCTTTCTTAAATAAGTATCATTCTATGTATACTCTTTTGGGCTTTACTTTTGTCATTTAATGATACATCCTGGAAATCATTCTATGTTCATAGAAATATGATACTAACTGGAAGTGTATGAGGGGTTAGTGTGATTCTTTTCAAGATCTCAGTTGAGATTTTATCACAATTTGTGTGGTGATAGAATGATCATGATCCTGTTGGGGAGGGTGAAATGATTTGACTTGAGAGAAGCCTTCAAGTAAAGCCAGAGGGCCTGGGATGCTAGGTCAACTGGAGGTTTTGGATTTCAGTTGGTGAAAGGACATTTAACTTTGAGGGAAAAATGAAGCTCTGCTTATTAAAACCTTAAATTTTGATAAAAATCCTATGGTAGAGAAGTCTTTTTCATTCAATGGTACGTTACTATAGATGACTTTGAGGAAAATTTACTGTATGATTAAAAAATTATTATTTTTTAGAGCAGTTTTAGGTTTATAGCAAATTTGAGGGGAAGGTACAGAGATTTCCCCTATGTTCCCGGCCCCCACACAGGCACAGTTTCCCCCATTGGCAGCATCCCCACCAGAGCAGCACATTTGTGACAGCTGATGAACCTGCACTGACACATCATAATCACCTAAAGTTCATAGTTTGTATTAGGGTTCACTCTTGGTTTTGTACCTTCTGTGGGTTTGGACAAACGTATAATGCTATGTGTCTACCATTATAGTAACATATGAAGTATTTTCACTGCCCTAAAAATCCCCTGTGTTCTACCCTGGCAACAACTGATCTTTTTACTCTTGTCATAGTTTTACCTTTTCCAGAATGTCATATAGTTGGTGGAATCATCCAGTATATAGCCTTCTGAGATTGATTTCTTTCACTTAATAATATGCATTTAAGTTCCCTCCTTGCTTTTCCATGCTTTGATAGCTTATTTCTTTTTATTGCTGAATAATATTATACTGTACAGTTGCACCTTAATTTATTCATTCACGTACCAAGGACATCTTGGTTGCTTCCAAGTATTGGCCATTATGAGTAAAGCCGATATTAACATCTGTGTGCCGATTTTTGAGTGGACCTGTTTAAACTCCTGTGGATGAATAAAAAGGAGCATGATTCGCTGAATCGTATGTTTAATTTTATAAAATCCACCAAAATGTCTTCCAAAGATGCTGTACTCTTGAGGTGGGAAATTTTCTATTTTCACCAGCAGTGAATATGACTTTCTGTTTCTCTGAATCCTTGCCAGTATCTGGTATTGTTGGTGTTCTAGATTTTGTCCATTCTAATAGGTGGGTAGTTGTGTCTCATCGTGTTTTAATTTTTATTTCACTGATGACATATGATGTGGAGCATATTTCATATGCTTATTTGCCACCTGTATATCTTCCTTGGTGAGGTGTCTAAGGTCTTTGGCCCAGATTTTAATTGAGTTGCTTGTTCTCTTATTGTTGAGTTTTAACAGTTTTTTGTATATTTCAGATAGTAGTCCTTTATCAGATATGTCTTTTGCAAATATTTTCTCCCAGTTTGTGGTTTGTCTTCTTATTTTCTTTGTCTTTTGCACAGTGGAATTTTTTATTTTAATGAAGTCCATAATATCCATTATTTATTTCATGAGTAATGCCTTTGTTGTTGTGTCTGTACATTAAATCTATAGATCACAGTGGGAAGAACTGGTATCTTGACAATATTGAGTATTCCCATCCATGAGCATAGAGTATTTCCCTATTTACATAGTTCTTTGATTTTTGATCATAGTTGTGTGGTTTTTCGCATAGAGATCTTACACATATTTTGTCAGTTTTATACCTAAGTATTTTATTTCTTGGGGTGCTAATGTGAGTGGTATTGTGTTTTTAACTTCAAATTCTACTTGCCCATTGTTGGTATATAAAAAGTGATGGAATTTTATATTCTGTATTCTGCAACTTTGGTATAATCACTTATTAGTTCCAGGAATATTTTTGTCAGTTCTTTTGCATTTTCTGTATAGTAGACGATCATATCATTTGTGAACAGTGACAGTTTTAGGTCTTTCTTCCTAATCTGTATTTCCTTTTCTTGCTTTCTTAACAGTAATACAGGCATACCTCATTTTATTGTGCTTCGCTTTATTGTGTTTTGTTTCATTGAGCTTTGCAGATCGTGCATTCTCATCAACATTGAGGCAAGCTCTACACAAGCAAAAAGATTGTGACTTGCTAAAGGCTCGGGTGATTGTTAGAATTTTTTAGCAGTATTTTTAAATTAATGCATGTACATTTTTTGACATAACGCTATTGCATACTTAGTGGACCACAATATAATATAAATGTAACTTTTATATGCCTTGGGAAACCAGAAATTTCACGTGACTGGCTTCATTGTGATTTTTGCTTTATTGCTGTTGTTTGGAACTGAACCCACAACATCTCCAATGTCTGCCTGTTAAGAACTTCTAGTATGACATTAAAAAGGAGTAGTGAGAGAAGATATCCTTGCCTTCGTCCTGGTAATAGTGGGAAAACTTCAGATTTCTTACCAGTAATTATGATATTAGCTGTAGGTGTTTAATAGATAGTCTTTATCTAGTTGAGGAAGTTCTTCTGTTTCTAATTTACCTGAAATGTGTATTATGAATGGATATTAAATTTGTCAAATGCCTTTTCTGCATTTCTTGGTATAATCGTGTGATTTTTTCTTTTTTACCCTGCTGATGGATTATTTTAATTGAA
This sequence comes from Artibeus jamaicensis, assembly GCF_021234435.1. Classification (NCBI taxonomy): domain Eukaryota; kingdom Metazoa; phylum Chordata; class Mammalia; order Chiroptera; family Phyllostomidae; genus Artibeus; species Artibeus jamaicensis. The sequence continues at coordinate 3,291,424 of NW_026521576.1, read as the reverse complement.
TTTTGAATGCCAAACAGCCTTGCATAAGTGGAATAAAACTAGTATGTGGTACATGTATTTTTTTCTATATTGTTAGATTTGATTTGTTAATATGTTCATGAGAAAGATTGGCCTATAGTTTTCTTGTGATGTTTTGTGTGGTTTTGGATTAGGGTACTGCTGGCCTCGTAGAATGAGTTTGGAAGTATTCCCTCTGCTTCTGTCCTCTCAGAGGCATTGTATAGAATTGGAATAATTTCTTCCCAAAATGTTTGGTAGAATTTACCAGTGAACTCATCTAGGCTGGTGCTTTCTGTTTTTGAAGGCTCATTATTGGCCCAATATCTTTAATAGTCGTTGGCATATTTAGATTGTTTCTTTTTTGTGTGAGTTTGGACAGTTTGCATCTTTCAAGGAATTGGTTTATTTCATGGGTTGTCATATTTATGGGCATAGAGTTATTCATAGTTTTTCTTCATTATCCTTTTAATATCAATGGGATACTGGTTATTTATATCCTCTCTTTTTCCTTATTAGCATGGCTAAAGGCTCTTCTGATTCTTCAAGATCTCTTTTGTTGATTTTGAAGAATCAGATTTTTGCTGTTAAATAAAAATTTTCTCTTTCGATTTACTATTTTCAATTTTATTAATTTCTCCTTTATTTCTTCTGTTTACTTTGGATTTAATTTGTTTTTTTTCTAGTTTACTTAGGTGGAAACCCAAATTATTGATTTCAGATGATTGATTTCAGATAATTTTTCTTTAATGATATATACATTTAGTGGAATAAATTTTCCTTTAAGCACTGCCTTTTCTATATACCATAAATCTGGGTGTGTTGCCTTTTCAATTTTCGTTAGTTCAGAATATTTGCTGCAGTTTCTTCTTTTACCCATGTGTTATTTAGAAGTGTATTGTTTAATCTCTGTGGGCTTTGGGATTTTCCAGTTATTTTTCTGTTTTTGATTTCCATTGTGTTCTGAGAAGAGACATTGTATGATTTATTTTAAATTGTGAATGTGTGTTTCATGGCCCAGAATGTGGTCTGTCTTGGTGAATATTCCATGGGAGCTTGAGAAGAATGTGTATTCTAATGTTGGCATAAGTAATCTACAGGTGTCAATTGTATACAGTTGATCGATAGTGTCTCTGAGTTCACCTATGTCCTTACTGTTTTTCTGCCTACTGGATCTGTCCATTTTTGGTAGGTGTACTTTGAAATATCCAACTATGACAGTGGATTCTTCTGTTTTTGTTTGCAGTTCTATTTTTTCCTCATGTAATTTGATGCTGCTACTAAGGATTGTTAGTGTTCTTGAAGAATTGACCCCTTTTTATAAAGCAATAATGTAATACTTTTCGTTATTGCTAATAACTGTCTTCACCTGGAAGTCTTCCATAAAGGTATTACTGAAATTAATAAAGCTACTAATTTCTTTTTTTTTAATTTATTTTTTTAAAATTGATTATGCTGTTACAGTTGTTCTATTCCCCCCTTCATTCCCCTCCACCCTGCCCCCCCATCCCCACCATTACCCACCCTTTAGTTTATGTCCATGTGTCTCAAGTCCTTTAGGTTCTATATTTCCCATGCTATTCTTGCCCCCCCATCTATTTTCTATCGACTGTCTATGCTACTTATTTTCTGTACCTTCTCCCCCCATCTCCTCCTCCCACTCCCCTGTTGCTAACCCTCCTTGAGATCTTCATTTCTATATTTCCACTCCTGATCTAGCTGTTCTTTTAGTTTGCTTTCGTTTTAGGTGTGGTTGTTAATAACTGTGAGCTTGTTGTTCTTTCACTGTTCATGTTTCTTTAACTTCTTTTTCTTAGATAAGTCCCTTTAACATTTCATATAATAAGGGCTTGGTGATGATGAACTCCTTGAATTTGATCTTATCTGAGAAGCACCTTATCTGTCCTTCCATTCTAAATGAAAGTTTTGCTGGATAGAGCAATCTTGGTTGTAGGTCTTTAGATTTCATGACTTGGAATATTTCTTTCCAGCCCCTTCTTGCCTGTAAGGTCTCTTTTGAGAAATCTGCTGACAGTCTGATGGGGACTCCTTTGTAGGTGATTGTCCCCTTAGCTCTTGCTGCTTCTAGGATTCTCTCCTTCATTTTAATTTTGGCTAATGTAATTATGATATGCCTTGGTGTGTTTCTTCTTGAGTCCAACTTTTTTGGTACTCTCTGAGCTTCTTGGATTTCTTGGAAGTCTATTTCCTTTGCCAGATTGGGGGAAATTTTCTTTTATTATTTGTTCAAATAAGTTTTCCACTGGTGGTTGTGTCTTTCCCCCTTCTGGTACCCCTATAATTCGGATATTGGAGCGTTTAAAGATGTCCTGGAGGTTCCTAAGACTCTCCTCATTTCTTTGAATTCTTGCTCCTTGACTCTTTTCTGTTTGGCCATTATTTGGTTTCTTCTGGTCCACTCCATTGATTTGAGTCCCAGTTTCCTTTTCATCTCTATGGGTTTCCTGTGGAATTCCATTCATTTCCCTTAATTTAGCCTTCATATGTTTCTCTAATTTGTGGCTATAATCAACCAGATCTGTGAGGAAGCTGATGACCAGTGTTTTAAACTGTGCGTCTGAGAGTTTTGCTATTTCTTCGTGGCTTAGATTTATCTCTGGGGCTTTGAGGTCTTCCTGCGACATTTTTGGTCTGTTCTGTTCCTTTAAATGTGAGAAGCGGCGCCTTGGACTCCCAGGTCGCTGGGTTGTGACGCTGTATGTGGGGGCGTGGTCAGAGCGGGGAAATGGCGGTGCCCTCTACTGCCGCTTGCCACGGGGGACCGGTCCAACCGCCCACTCCCTCGCCTGTCCGCTCGCCCGCAGGTAGGCAACCGCAGTCAACACGCAGCACCGCTTCCCCACTGTCTCCTCAGCAGTCGCTCACCCTGTGGGTTGCTCGGTCGCTCACTAGGTCCAATCCTGGGTTTGGAACCCGTGCGTCTGGATTCGCGCGTCTGGATTCCGCGCCTGGGTCCGTCCGACCGGAGTCCTCCTGTGTAACCCCTCACGAGACGCTGGTTTCGCCCCTTACCGGTCGGGCTGAAGAATTTGTTGTTAACGGACTTCCGAAAAGTTCAATTTTCCGTGTTCTGGTTGTGTTTTCTGATGCTAATATTTAGTTGTCCCTAAACTTGGTTGTGTGAGAAGGCACGGCACATCCACCTATACCTCCATCTTGGCGGAAGTCTCCTAATTTCTTTTGATTAGTGTTAGCATGGGATATTTTTCTCTAATCATTTACTTTTATATGTATCTTTATATTTAAAGTGGATTTCTTATAGAAAACCATATAGTTGGGCATTATTTCTTTTAATGAAGTATGGCAGTCTTTATTCATTCATTTAGATATTGAATGATACAGTTGTTATTTTCTATTTGTTGCCCTTGTTTTTGCCTGTTTATTTCTTTCACTTGATTTTTGCCTTTTGTGGTTTTAATTGTGAGCATTTCACATAATTTTGTTTTCTCTCAGAATGTAGCATATGAATTATATTTTTTACTCCTTTTTTATTGTTGCCCTAGAGTTGGCAATAGACATTTACAAATAATCTAAGTCCACTTTCAAATGATACTGTACTACTTCCTGGGTATTGTGAGTACCTAATAATAGCAAAATAATCCTTATTCCTCCCTCCCATTTATTATAGGTATTTTATAGTTATTCTTTCTCAGGTTAAAAATGATTTTCTTTTTTCCTGTTACTGTGAATTTATAATTGTTAATTAGATGTGACACAAAAAGCACAAGTGATAAAAGAAAAAATGATAAATTGGACTTAAAAGCAAAACTTCATAAAACCATCAAGAAAGTGAAAAGATAAGCCACAGATGGGGAAAATATTTGTAGATCATATTCCTGAGAATTTTATCTAAGATGTAAGTCTTACCGCACTGTAAGAAGGAAGAAATCATCCAGTTAAAAAAAAATGAGCAAAAGATTTGAACAGGCATTTCAGGAAAGAAGCTGTATGAATGGCTAATAAACACCTGAAAAGATGCTTAACCTCATTAGTCATTATGGAAATGTAAAGTTAAAGCCATAATAGATACCACTTTCTACCCACTTAAATGGCTAAAATCAAAACGGCAGGCTACTGTTGGTGACTATGTAGGACAGAAGAGACCCTTAGGCAATGCTGATTGGAATGTAGAGTAGTGCAGCCACTGTGGAAAATAGTGGCTTTTTTTTTAAAGTAAAATATATATTTACAATATGACCCAGAAACTCTACTCCTTTGTGTCTACTGGAGACAAATGAAACATTTTTCTATATAAAGACTTGTATATTAATGTTCATAGTAGTATTTTTCACAGTGTAACTGTACAAACTGGGCTTTAGCCACTTGGCACCCTTATATATGACCCGACGATTTGCATTGAAGGAAAGAGGTTTTTATTAACAGGGTTCCAATCTTTGGGTGCTGAGAAAACTCCTGCTCAGAGCCCTCTCTCCCATGAGACCCAGCACATCTCTTGCTCCCCAAAAAACTAAAAGCCAAAACTATGACCAAAAGTTCCCCATTTCTTTGTCCATAAGCCAGTTATGCAAACAGATCTCCATTCTCTCGGGAATGTGCACTTGTGGGTTTCAGAGTCACCATCTTATTGCAGCAGCTCTCTTCTTTAGGATCTGGAGTGTGCTGCACTCAGTCTCCATGTAGCGGTCTAGGAATCGTGTGCCATGCTGCACTGGGCTCTAGTCGCAGGAGCCCAGGGAGGCTCCCATCCTCTGTGGGGTCTAAGCCCCTGGTGGGCCCAGCATCTCTTGGTTCCATGAACACTCCCATCTGTGTGGGGAGTAGGGCCAGAGACTCAGAACATTCAAATCCCAAAAGGCCAGAGAGGGAGAGCTTGCACCAATCTCCAAAGTAAGAGGGAGACTTAGTGCTAAATGCCCATACCAGAAGCATGAACAAGAGAGAGGGAGAGCCTTTCTGCACCTTTGCTTTAAAAAGGCCCTCCTGAAATCCCATGTGCATAGGAAGCCAGCGGGAGTGTCCAGCTTTTCCTAAGGTATGCCAGTGTCTGCCATTTTTGTCTTCTCCCCAGTGTCTTTGACCCTCTTTTGGCTGCCATCTTTAGTTAGGGCAAAAGTTTCCCAACCATGTCCAGATGCACATGCATCTGGTAGTACAGGATGGGGCATTCAGCCCCCACAGCTCATGCAGGCACTACGTGAACTCCCTGCCCCAGGTCACCAGTGATTCTGCCTGCGGGGCTCTCTGTTCTGACCTACCCCATTATAATAGTAGCCAAAAAGTGGAACAACCCAAATATCCATCAGCTGATGAATGGATAAACAAAATGTTTCTTTATCTTTACAATGAAATACTGTTCAGTAATAAAAAGTCCTGATTGATTCTTACAACATGGATGAACCTGAAAAACAGTGTGCTGTGTGGAAGAAAGACACAGAAGGCCATGTATAGATAGTCATGTTTCCCTTAATGGGAGAAACATGCCACTAGGCAGTGTTGTTGTGTGAGCATCAAAGAGTTCATTGACACAAACCTAGACGGGATAGCCTCTTTCAGTAATTGTATGTGTTGTGCTTTTTATAGGCCTGGCAATGTAGTAGGTAGGCTTGCTTACACCAGCATCACCACACATGACTAACGTGTTGTGCAAAGATGTCTTTAGGCTGTAGGAATTTTTCAGCTCCATTATAATCTTATTGGACCATTATATGGTTCAGTGTTGCACAAAATATCTTTATGTGGTACATGACTATTTTGTATGGATTTATTTATATGAAAATCCAGAAAAAAGGAAAAGTTATAGGAAATAGATTGGTGGTTGCCAGGGGCTAGAGGTGGGGACAGGGGGTGATTGCAAGTGGGTGTGAGGGATCTTTTTGTAATAATGGAAATATTCTAAAGTTAGATTGTGGTGATGGTTGTACAACTCTGTAATTTACTAAAAATAATTGAATTATGTACTTAAAATTACTGCATTTTATTTTATGTGATTTATACTTCAAGGTATTAAATAATGTGTTGAATTTTATCAACTACTTTTTCTGCACCTACTGAAAATTTATGATTTTCACCCTTATTCCACTAATTCATAAATAAAAAATTTAATATTAAACCAGTTGTGAATCTTGGACTGAATATAACTTGGTTTTGATATATTATATATTGTTTATGTTACTGGTAGGTTTGATTTACTAATATTTTGCTTATGAGACAGATAGGCCTGTCATATTTTTTTCTTCTTTTGTTCTTATCAAGTCTTTTACTATTTTCCATGTAAGATTGTTAATTTTTTTTATGTGTTTGGAAAATTTATTGTTGGAACCATATAGGCATGCAGTTTTCTTTGTAAGAAAATTTTTAATTGTATATTCAATTTCTTTAATGTGTATTTGCTTTTAGATTTTCTATTTCTTTGTCACTTTTAATAAGTTGTGTTTTTCTGATAATTTGTCTATTTCATGTACCTTTTCAAATCTGTTGGGCAAAGGTTTGTTAATATTCTCTTAGTGTTTTAATGTCCATGAAATCCTTAGTATTATCTGTCCTTTTTATTCTTGGTATTGGGATTTGTGCCTTCTCTGATCTTACATGGCTAGAAATGTTTAAAAGTCTATCATGTTTGAGTTTTCTTCAGAAAACAAACTTCTTTGATTTTTCTCTTTTGAATGTTTGTTTTCTGTTTTAAAAGTTGGTTTCCATTTTATTGTTTGTTTTCTTCTACTTTGATATAATTTTTTCCTATTTCATAGGAATATTTGATAAGAATATTTGTCTCCTTGCTTTATTGGTTACTGTGAGAGGTCTGTTAAAATCCACTGTGATTATAAATGAGTCAGTTTTTCTTTTTGGTTCTGTCAGTTTTTGCTTTATATATTTTGGTGCTTGCTTATTTTATGTATTCTAGTTTGGAATTCTTAGGACTTTTTAAGTGTCATCATATTTATTATTGTGAAGTGACCCTCCAACTTCAGTGGTGTTTCTTGTCTTAGATCCCTTTTGTCAAATATTAAGGTGACCTTACAAGTTCCCTTTTGGTTAGTGTTTGCATGTTTTTTTTAACCATTTTACTTTAGTCATTCTGAGCCCTTATGTTTTAAGGTAATGTCTCTGGTAAGCAATGTATAATAAAATATTTTAAACTGCCCCCCCTTACAATCTTCTGCTTGAAGAATTCTCTGTAGTGTTTCTTTTAGTGTGGGCCTGCTGGTGAGAAATTTGTGTGTGTATGTGTGTGTGTGAGAGAAATGTCTTATTTCACCATTATTTGTGAAGGATGGCTTTGCTTAGTCTCAGATTCCAAATCAGCAGCTATTTCATTCCCCACTTTAAAGATACCCATTTTCTGTTGAGAAGTCAGCTTGATATTTTAATTGTTTTAGGGCAGCTTCTAAGATTCTCTTTTTGATTTTGTGTCTTAGTGGTTGGTTTTGGTATGATTTTCTTTGTGTTTATTCTGTATTGTATTTAACTTTCAGGGGTCTCCATTGAAAGCCTGGGGTGTTCCTCCTAGGCAAGCCTGAGCTCCAGTTTTGTCTCCTATTTCCATTAGCTTGTTTAGAGACTTATATTTGCTTTGGAGTCTCATATAGATTGGCTGACTTTGTATAGTTCTCCATTGTCTTCAGATAGCTGTCTTACATGTTTTATCCAGTGATTCCTAGAAGAATTGGTCTGATAATAAGCTGCTCCATCAGAGCTAGCAATGAAAGCCCATTCATTTTTTTTTAAGATGAGTAGCATTACAGAGTTATTATTGCTGATGTGAAGATTCTCTAAAGAGGGATACTTTGGTGAGGATAGTTGTTGCTGTGAAGTCCCTCAGGAGACAAGAAGGGAGAAAATGTAGTGCAGTAGGACAGTTGGCTTCCACCATAAATTAAGTCCACCTGTGGTAACAGGAGGGCAGGTAGAGTATGTGGGTTTCAGTCCTGGTAGGTGGGTAGATTTGGTGGTGGGTGCTGGTGGAATTTCTCTTCTGAATGATTTTGTTTTCTCAGTGAGTTGGTATCAGGATTGGGTAAGAGGTTTGAGGAAGAGGAACGTTATGGAATGGTTGAAGATGTGTGTAGGAGGGTAGGTGGAGCAGGAGAGATAGTAGAATTGCCAGACAGCATAAGGGCACACCTGAGGGGATAGTCATGGACTGAGAGGGTGTAAACCATAAAAAGGAAATAATTTTTAACTTTTTTAAAAAGTGAATTTAAAAAGTAAAGAACCAAGATATACTTGACACAAATAAAACTTCTGATACTGTCAAATAAAAAATTTGTGATCACAGAAGAAATAAGAGTGAAACTATGTTTTTAGGTTCTGAATGGTCCAGATTTCAGGGTATGTTTCCAAAGTAAAAACAAAAAGATATTACAGTTTTTCAAAAGTAGTCTCAGAGACACAATACAAATATTTAACATTCCATAGAGAAAGGTAATTATTTCTAAAATAAGCCTTGAACCCTGAAGAAGTTCCACACTGATTTGTTTGGATAAGGCTGCCTTCAACTGAAGGCACTACCAGAGTAGTCCTCCAAACTGGTGGGCAGCAAACAGACTGTACAGGCAAGACAAAACCCTGATTCCCTTTAGCTCCTGGCATGGCTCCAGCAGCCTAGTCTCTAGCATGAGTGTGGTTTTTAAAGCTTGCTGTGTGGTCACAGAATCAGAATGTTGGTGAACCCCCCCCCCCCACTGCAGCACTAGTCGGTGTGTTAGAGGGCACCCAGATGGTGAGGACTTGGTGGACCCCTGTGGTGTAGTGGTAGGGAACTCCTTCAGGACCAGTTCATGCAGAGTCCCTGTCAGTCTCCTCTCTGTCTGCTCCTAACCCCTGGATAGCATTACATTTAGCTACTTTAATACCCAATACGTATTAGCTAACATATACTGAACAGCATTTTATAGTCTCAGTTTAAAGTTGTATTCTCTATGTTAAATGGTACCAAGTCAAACTATTATTACTTTTAACAAATACATCCTACTAGTTTAGAAATTGTTTTGTCCCTAAAAACAATTTTTTTCTTTCATGCTGAATTTTAATTCTTCATGGAAAAATTAATTACGAAGACACATACCAGGTATCCAAAAACATTTAAGATATTGAGTATCCACCAGTGAACTTAAGCAATTCAGTGTTACAAAGATTGAAGTTCTTCCTCTGTGCACATTACCAGTTGTTTTCTCTCTCCTTCCCCCAGAGGTCACTACCAATTGAATTTGGTATTTATCATTTCCATGCATGTTTTATGTCCCTAAATAGTGTAAAATGGTTGTCTCTTGTGTAAAATGGTATGTCCCTTGTGTAAAATGGTTATTATCCTGTGTATATTTCTATAATTATAATTATAAATGTATGTAATTATATACCCTAAAACATTCTTAGATTTACCCCTATTTATACTCTAATTCATTTATACTGATTCCTTCATTCTATTGCATATTATTTTCATTTTATTAATAATCTTTTTGATCAATACTTAGGTTATATCCAATTTTTTAAAAATATATTTTATTGATTATGCTGCTATAGTTGTCCCAATTTTTCTCCCTTTGCCCCCTCCACCCGGTACCTCTCTTTCCTCTACCAATCTCTCCCACCCCCCGTAGTTCATGTCCATGAGTTATGTATATAAGTTCTTTAGCTTCACATTTCCTATCCATTCTTAACATGCCCCTGTCTGTCTTATTCCTACCAATTTATGCTTCTTAATCCCTGCACCTTTCCCCCCATTCTCTCTCTTCCCTCCCCCAGCTGATAACCCTCAAAATTATCTCTGTATCTATGATTCTTTTCCTTTTCTGGTTGTTTGCTTTTTTTTTTTTGAATATTTATTTAAGATTCAGTTGATAGTTGTGAATTTGTTGCCATTTTAATGTTCATGGTTTTGATCTTTTTCTTAAAGAAATCCCTTTAACATTTCATATAATAAGGGCTTGGTGATGATGAACTCCTTTAACTTGACCTTATCTGAGAAGCACTTTATCTGTCCTTCAATTCTAAATGAAAGCTTTGCTGGATAGAGCAATATTGGATGTAGGTCCTTGCCTTTCATGACTTTGAATACTTCTTTCCAGTCCCTTCTTGCTTGTGAGGTTTCTTTTGAGAAATTGGCTGATAGTCTTATGGGCACACCGTTGTAGGTGATTCTCTGCTTTCTCTAGTTGCTTTTAATATTCTCTCTTTACCTTTGGCATTTTAATTATGATGTGTGTTGGTGTGGTCCTCTTTGTGTCCATTTTGTTTGGGACTCTGTGCTTCCTGGATTTGTAAGTCTTATTTCCTTTACCAAATTAGGAAGTTTTCTTTCATTATTTTTTCAAATAAGTTTTCAATTTCTTACTCTTCCTCTTCTCCTTCTGGCATCCCTATGATGTAGATGTTGGTGTGTTTGAAGATGTCTCAGAGGCTTCTTATTTTGTCCTCATTAAATTCTTTTGTCTTTTTGCTGTTCTGTTTGAATGCTTTTTTCTTCCTTATGTTCCAAATTATTGATGTGATACTAAGTTTCTTCCCCTCCACTGTTGGTTTCCTGTAGATTTTTCTTCATTTCACTTAATGTAACCTTCATTTCTGCCTGGGTCTTTTTTATTCTGTTTTCAATTGGGCCATATTTTCTTGTCTTCTCAATTTGACAGCCTCCCTGTGTTTGTTTCTGTGTATTAGGTAAAGCTGCTTTGACTTCCTGTGTTGGTAGCTTTTCCTATTCTAAGAGTTGTAAGTTGTGTGGGGTGGAACATTAGGCAATTGCTGGGCTGGGGCAAACCATTTCACTGCTTTGTGGCTCTGAGTTGGGGGGAGTATTTAGAGAGAGGACAGTGCTGCTGCCTGGCTTCTGGAGGTTTGTCTGTGAGGAAGCTGTATCCCAGCATATACCGTGTTTTCACTCACTTCACTTTTTCCCTTTTTAGGCCACTTGTCCCTTCTAGCTTTTGTCCTGGTGCTCAGTCCCAGAGTGGGTGGGTCTGCATGAGTCCTAAGCCTGTGAGGGACCTATAGGAGGACCTGGCATTTTCTTTTGCTGCCCTAACCAGCACTGGTTTTTGCAGCCAAAAATGATAGGAATTTATCTTCCTGGTGCTGGAATGCTGGTCTGCTACGTGGTCTGGTTTTGGGCTAGGATCCCTTGCTCCTGAGGTATCCCTCCCAATTTTGATCCATCACACGTGAATGTAGGACTGCCTTACCTCTGGACACTACTCTGTGGCTCTGTGCCTCTCTGCATCTTTCTCTCTCTCTCTACCTCAGTGCTTCTCTGTCCCTCTTGCCCATGTGGATGAATATAGCTTCTTTAAACTATTGGGTTGTCAGACTTCCATACAGCTTGATTTCTTGTCTTTTATGGGTGATAATTTGTTTTGTAGCCTAGTTGTAATTTTTTCTGTAGTTGTGTGAGGAGGTAAAGCATGTTTGTGTACAACTCCATCTTGACTGGAAGTCTTATTTCCATTTTTTGCTGTTTTATTTGAACTGCATTGAATGTTATTTCTTTGAGCATAAGTTTGAGAGATTTTTCTAGAGCACATTATTTATAATAGTTGTGTGTGTACATACATTTATGTATATGTTTATATATGAATAGTGTGTGTGTGCGTGTGTGTGTATCAATGTCAGCTGCAGTGCTCCCTCAGGAAGTGTTTGGGCTCAGAATGTCCCATCCTCAGCCTGTTGGTACTTGGTATTATTTCTTACTGTTATTAATTGCTTAAATTTTTAAAAAATTTTATTGATTTTAGAGAGAGAGGAAGCAAGAAAGAAATTATTTGTTGTTCCACTTATTTATGGATTCATTGATTGTTTCTTATATACTCCCTGACTGGGAATCAAATCCAAAACCTTGGCATGTCAGGACAACACTTTAGCCAACTGAACTACCTGCCCAGGGCCTTAAGGAGATTTTATATGTGGATAAGCTGAATAAGATCAAAATTTAATTAAGTAAATGAATTTAAATATCAGAAGTAATCTAATGCAGAATAAGAGTCTGGTTCTTTTCACTCTGTTAAAAAGTTTGTTGTATTTATTCTATTACAGGTATTGTAGAATGTCTTCTACCTAGAAAGTAAAGATTCTATATTTTATTAAAATAGTTTTCTATTGTCCTGATCATGTCCTTGATTACTAATGAAAACAATTTTCTTTTTTTCTCTTTCTTAGGTATATTTTATTTTTAATCTCAATATATTTTACTTTTAATATAATTTATTGATTATACTATTACACTTGTCCCATTACTTCATTCATTCCCCTCTGCCCTGCACACCACCTCGCACCTGCATTCCCCTCCTTTAGTTTATGGCCATGGGTCATACATATAAGTTCTTTGGCTTCTACATTTCCCATATTATTCTTAACCTCTCCCTGACTATTTTCTACCTACCATTTATGCTACTTATTCTCTGTAGCTTTTCCCCCTCTCTCTTCCTCCCACTCCCTTGCCATTAACCCTCCATGTGATCTCCATTTCTGTGATTTTGTTCCTGTTATCATTGTTTCGCTTAGTTTGTTTTAGGTTTGTCATTATAGCTGTGAGTTTGTTGTCATTGTACTGTTCATATTTTTTATCTTTTTTTCTTAGATAAGTCCCTTTAACATTTCATATGATAAGGGCTGGGTGGTGATGGACTCCTTTAACTTAACCTTATCTGGGAAGCACTTTATCTGCCCCTCCCATTCTAAATGATAGTTTTGCCGGATAGTGTAATCTTGGTTGTAGGTCCTTGCCTTTCATGACTTGGAATACTTCTTTCCAGCCCCTTTTAGCTTGTAAGGTTTCTTTTGAGAAATCAGCTGACAATCTGATGGGGACTCTTTTGTAGGTAACTGTCTCCTTTTCTCTTGCTACTTTTAAGATTCTCTCCTTATCTTTTATCTTGGGTAATTTAAGATGTGCCTTGGTGTGTTTCTCCTTGGGTCTAACTTCTTTGGGACTCTCTGAGCTTCTTGGACTTCCTGAAAGTCTATTTCCTTTTCCATATGGAGGACAATCTCCTTCATTATTTGTTCAAACAAGTTTTCAATTTCTTGTTCTTCCTCTTCTCCATCTGGCACCCCTATGATTTGGATGTTGGAAAGTTAAAGATGTCCTGGTGGTTCCTAAGCCTTTCCTCACTTTTTTGAATTCTTGTTTCTTCATTCTGTTCTGGTTGAATGTTTCTTTCTTCCTTCTGGTCCAAACCATTGATGTGAGTCCCAGTTTCCTTGCCATCACTGTTGGTTCCCTATTCATTTTCCTTTATTTCACTTTTCATAGCCTTCATTTTTTCTTCTAATTTGCAACCCTATTGAACCAATTCTGTGAGCATCCTGAATAGCAGTGTTTTGAACTGTGCATCTGATGATTGGCTGTCTCTTCATTGCTTAGTTGTATTGTTTCTGGAGCTTTGATCTGTTCTTTCATTTGGGCCATTTTTTGTTGTTGTTGCTGTGATTAATATAAAATGGACTAACAAGAGAGGTAGTATTTGAGTGTATGCCTTCTATGTTCTAATTTTACATTTTCTGTTTATCCATTTATTTAAATGGGGACCTACCCTTCTTAGATAGTTTAATTTTATTAAACATAATGTCTTTACTGAACCACCGAGTAAATGGTTCCTCAAACAATTTTTTGTTTATTATTCTCTGTTCCAAAGTTATGATTCCATGATTATGAAATTGTCAGTGTGTTTGTACTTTAATGCCAATGATTCTCAAATGTGATCTGTAGTCCCCAGAGCAGGCACCCGTGAAGTGATTTTCCTGGTAGAAAGGTCTGATTTGCCCTATTTACTCTGTGGACATTTGCACTGATGGGGGCAAAAACAGTGGTGGGTAAAATTGCCGACAGCTTTGCAAGAACCAAGAAAGTGGCATCAATCTGTAGTTATTTATGTTAACATGAATGGGTTTATTTGTGTTATCAAATGAATGTGTATTTAAAAAATTTGTAGTTTCACTTTCAAATACAGTAACTATCAGTACAGATAATCTAAACAGAATTTCTTCCTCTAAGAATTTGAAGGGGCTTTAAGACCACAGAGTTTCAGAACCACTATGTTAAGTACACAGTAGGTATATGAACAGTGAACAAACAAATATGTTATTCTTCCTAATGCTTGTCTTTGAGAAGGAAAACTTAGGTAATATAATTCCCTCAACATATAAATTCAGTTACTTTTAATGTTATATATGAATTTTAAATTTCAAAATATTACATTAAAATTTTGTTCATAACTAGATTACATTTGTAAATAAAATACTTTTCAGGTGCTGACCTTAAGGAAAGAGTCAAAATGAATTCCAGTGAAATTGGTCCTTTTGTCTCCAAAATAAGAGCAGTGATTAATGAAATCGGTAAGCACAATTAAAATTTTTTTAGCATGCTGAAGATGACCTTAAATATCAATTTAAAAAAGTTGCATAGTCTGTATATATAAAATTTGGCCAGAGTACCATATAGTTAGATCATTGTGACCTATAACTGGCTGTTGTAAAATAGCATATAATATATTTGATTTGAAAATTTGAGAAGAATGTTTTATAATTAAAGAGACCTTCTATGTATGAAGACATGGGATATAAAGATAAGTATTACAAAACAAAAAGTAATTTGGCATAAGCCTTGGCTTAAAGAACCTATATCTCTTACATAATTTTACACACAAATGTATTCATGACTTGGATATTTTTTTGTTTTTTACATAAATAAGATTGTACTATTTCCATAGAATTGCAGACTTTTGTGTACTATTTTGTGTACTATCTCAGTACATGTCAGTCTATTTTATTATTAATACTTTTTATATACTGCTGAATAGTACTTAATAGCATAGTTTCATCCATAATTTTAAATTATTTTTTTTGAAAATTCTTCATTAATGAGCATTTGGGTATTTTTTTGTTGTTGTTCTTTATAATGAAGTGATGAATATCTTTGTACCAAGTCTTTCATATTATTAGTATGTGTATTTATTTATAGGAGATAATTCTTAAACATGGAATTAAGTTCTAAATATCATGTGTTGATTGAATGTTGTAATAAATTCTGCCAGGTTATATTTAAAAAAGATTGCAGTAATTTATATTCCCATCAATTATATGACAATACTTGTTTCCTCATATTCCTGCCAGTATTTAATGTTGCTATTTTAAAAATTTTCCATGGTTAATAAAAAAGATATCTTAGCATTTTTATTTGCATTTCCCCAGATATTATGTCATGCTTTATCTTTTTAATTTAGACTTGCCTTTCTTGTTCTGTAAATTGCCTTTTTACATCCTTCATCTCTTTTTTATAGCATTATTTAATATTTATTTATTTATTTATTTGGCCTTGGGCTTGTATCTCTTTTCTCCTCAGATTTATTCCTGGCTATTTTACAGCATTTATGTAAATACCTTAGAATTGGATCCTTCCCCATTTCTGTTGAAGTCTGATTATTGTAGTTTTGTAGGAAAGCTATTCAATATCATGTACTTATTTTGTATCATGCCAACCTTCTAATTACTTGTACTATTTTTTTCAGTTAATTTTCTGTTGTTTTCCAGATGAAAAGTTTAGTGTTTATAAATAGTACAGTTTTTTTCTTTCTCAACATTTTAATCTTAATACATTTTTCATGTATTGTCACATTGTCTAAGGCCTTGGTACAATATTTACTTGTTGAAGTATGTTTATCCTTATCTTTATTTGACTTTGATTAGTACTTTTTAATATTTGCCAGCAATATTTAGGAAGTTCAGGGAATTTTCTTCTATTTCAACTGCTCTGGCCTTAAATTATTAGAGTAAGCCCTAGCTGATCATTGTGGTTAGTAGTTATAGTGGTTTTTATTATACTGAATTCAATCTTATATATTTTGGTATAATTATAAGTGAGATTGACCTTCTAATTGGGTTTTTGTGTTACCCTCCTCTGGCTTGCTATCAAGGTCATATCATATATACAGGCCTCACAGAATGCAGTGAGAAGCTTTCCATCTTTTTCGGTGCTATATAGGGAATCATCTGTTATTTGAAGGATTAGTAGAATTTGACCATGTAACATATTTTGGAGTCTTGTGTGGTTTTATTATTGTTGTTTACTAGTAATTGTTTTTGAGATCTAAGTTTTAAAATGTATGTTTTGCTTTCAAGAACAGTTGTTGTCATCTTTCTGCCCCCTGCTATCCTGTGCTACTGTTAGCAGAGGCTTTTCTCTGCTTCTCTCTATAGTGTCAGACTCCTGGTCAGAGCCTCCTGAGGAAGGGCATGGGCTTGCTTTCCATACTGGTCAGAGAGCTTGATCTGGGAAATGAAATCGATGCTTTCTGTAACTTTATTATATGTGCTAGGAGGAGTGGCTAAGACTGGGCCAGTTGTAAACATTACCTTGATGTTTTTTCTAAGCCTCCTTATATTTTATTGATCTGAAATTGGAATTTTCCTGGGACTTTTTAAATGAAGAACTATTTGTTTTTGCAGTGACATTTTCTTTTCAATGATTGTAGCTATAGCATTTTTGTTGTGGATCCTGATTCAGTCTATCTTGTGCTCTTCCATGAGTTCCCCAATATTTTTAATGATTTTATTTATTTATTTTTAGAGTGAGGAGAGGGGAGGGAGAAAGAGGGAGAGAAACATCAGTGTGTTGTTGCCTCTCACTCATCCCCTACTGGGGACCTGGTCTGCAACCCAGGCATATGCCCTGACTGGGAATTGAACCTGTGACCCTTTAGTCCACAGGCTGACACTCAGTCCACCGAGCCACAGCTGCCAGGGCTCCCCAATATTTTTTAATGATACTTTTCATTGCAGTATTACAATGGACATACAATCTTTATATTGTCTTTTGTGGTGGCTTAATGAGATTTTGAAGGGCAGGTGGAAACCAAGTGTCTCAATCTAATATATGAAACCAGGGGCAGACAAACTTGTTTTAAAAAGGGAGAAATAGTAAATCTGTTCGACTTTGCAGGGCCATTATGGTCTCTGTCACAGCTACACAGCCTTTTTTTAAAAAGACTTTATCTTTCTAGAGCAGTTTCAATTCACACCAAAATGGAGGGGAAGGTACAGACATTCCCCATATGCTCCCTGTCTCCACATGTGCATAGCCTCCTCCATTATCAACATCTCTCTTCCAGCGTGATGATGCATTTGTTACAACTGATGAACCTACATCGACACATTACAATCACCCAAAGTCAGTAGGGTTCACATTAGAGTTCACTCTTGGTGTTGGACATTCTGTGGAAATGATGGAAAAGATGGAAAATGACTTGTATCAATCATTATTGTGTCATACAGAGTATTTTTGCTGGTCTGAAAATCTTCTGTGTGTGGCCTTGTTATCTTCTCTCCCCTCTCTGGCAACCACTTTTACGGTCTCCGTAATTTTGCATTTCTAGAATATTATAAGTTAGAATCATTCTGTTTGTAGCCTTTCATATTGGCTTCTTTCACATAATAACATGCATTAGTTTTCTCCATGTTTTTGCATGATGATACTTTGTTTTGGGTGTGAAATAATATTTCACTGTTCGGATGTACTACAGTTTATCGATTCATCTACCAAAGGCCTTGGTTGCTTCCAAGTATTGGCAGTTACAAATAAAGCTGCTATAAAATCTGTGTGTAGGCTTTTGAATGGACATAAATTTTCAGTTCCTTTTGGTAAATACCAAGGAGTGCAGTAGCTGGATCATATGGTGAGACTCTGTCTAGCTTTGTAAAAAAACTGCCTGTCTTCCAGGGTGCATGTACCTTACCATTTTGCAGTAAGGAATGACACTTACTGTTGTCCCATGTCCTTATCAGCATTTGGTGTTGTCGGTGTTCCAGATTTTGGCCGTTGTAATAGGTTTGTAGTGGTGTCTCATTGCATTTTAATTTTCATTTTCTTGATGACATATGATATGCAGCATTTTTTCATATGCTTATTTGCCATACTTTCTTTCATGAAGTATCTGTTGAGGTCTTTGGCCCAGTGTTTGAGTTATTTTTTCCTTATTGTTGAGTTTTAAGAGTTCTTTATATATTTTAGACTATAGTCATTTGTCAGATGTGTCTTCTGCAAATATTTTCTTCCAGTCTGTCTTCTAGTGTGTCTTCTCATACTCTTACATTGTCTTTTGTGAAACATAAGTTTTTCATTTTAATAAAGTCCATGTCTATTATTTCTTTTATGGATAGTACCCTTGGTGTTGTAGAGTAGTTCCCCCCTTATCTGCAGTTTCTTTTTGTGTGGTTTCAGTTACCCTGTGTCAACCAGGCTCTTAAAAATTTTAAATGGAAAATTCCAGAAATAAGGAAATCATACATTCTCAATTGCACCGTTGTGAGTAGTGTGATGAAATACTTCACCGCCTCATTTGGTCTCACCTGGGACAGGGGTTGTGTCCAGCGTTGTCATGCTCTGTAGGCTCTGCGCTGGTCAGGCATTCAGTGCCCATCTTGGTTATGTCATGGTGTTGCAGGGCTTTGGTCAGGTAACCCTGTAAGGAGCCTGATACCAAGGTGCTGTGTCATTCACTTCACATCCTCTTATTACATAGGCACTGTGCCATCTGACATCATCACAAGAAGAAGGGTGAGTGTTTTACAAAGGATATGTTGAGAGAAGGCACATTCATATAACTTTTACCATAATATATTATAATTGTTTTATTATTACTTTTATTGTAATCTCTTGTGTATAATATGTAAATTAAACTTTATAATAGATATGTATGTATAGGAAAAAATCATAGTGTAGATACAGGGTTTGGTATTTGTTTGCAGTTTGAGGCATCCACTGAAAATACCTTGAAAATCTTTATGCCAATAAATGTGAAATTTCTGCCTCAAGAGCATAGTCTGAAATACTCAGGTAAACACTGAAGAAACTGAATCAGTAGTTACAAGTTTTTTTAAGAGAAGAAGTACCAGGCCCAGTTTTAATCAGGGGTATTCAACCCATGGCCCACGGGCCACACTTGGCCCAGGATGGCTGTGAATGTGGCCCAATACAGAATCGTAAAATCAATTAAAACATTATGAGATTTTTTTTTGAGTATTTAATGTGTGGTCCAAGACAACTCTACTTCCAGTGTGGCCCAGAGATGCCAAAAGATTGGGCACCCCTGTAAGTGATTTATATTTCAGGTACTTTACCTAGTCTGTAAGGAACAAATCATTACAGTCTTTTTAAAAAAAAATATTTTATTATGCCATTACAGTTCTATTTCCCCCCTTATTCCCCTACACCCTGCACACCCCCTCCTCCACCATTCCCCCGCTTTAGTTTATGACCATGTGTCTCAAGTTCTTTAGATTCTATATTTCCCATACTATTCTTACCCTCCCCCCTATCTATTTTCTACCTACCATCTATGCTACTTATTTCCTGTACCTTCTCCCCCCTTCTCTTTCTCCCACTCCCCTGTTGCTAACCCTCCATATGATCTTCATTTCTATGGTTCTGCTCCTGATCTAGCTGTCCTCTTAGTTTGCTTTTGTTTTAGGTGTGGTTGTTAATAATGGTGAGTGTGCTGTCCTTTCACTGTTCATCTTTTTTATCTTCTTTTTCTTAGGTAAGTCCCTTTAACATTTCATATAATAAGGGCTTGGTGATGATGAACTCCTTGAATTTGATGTTATCTGAGGAGCACTTTATCTGCCTTTCCATTCTAAATGAAAGCTTTGCTGGATAGAGCAATTTGGATGTAGGTCTTTGGATTTCATGACTTGGAATACTTCTTTCCAGCCCCTTCTTGCCTGTAAGGTTTCTTTTGAGAAATCAGCTGACAGTCTGATGGGAACTCCTTTGTAGGCGACTGTCCCCTTATCTCTTGCTGCTTCTAGGATCCTCTCCTTCATTTTAATCTTGGCTAATGTAATGATGATGTGCCTTGGTGTGTTTCTTCTTGGGTCCAACTTCTTTGGGACTCTCTGAGCTTCCTGGATTTCCTGGAAGTCTATTTCCTTTGCCAGATTGGGGAAGTTCTCCTTTATTATTTGTTCAAATAAGTTTTCCACTGGTGGCTGTTTTTCTTCACCTTCTGGGACCCCTATAATTCGGATGTTGTAAGGGTTAAAGATGTCCTGAAGGTTCCTAAGTCTCTCCTCATTTTTTTGAATTCTTGTTTCTTCATCCTTTTCTGTTTGGTCATTTTTTTTTCTCCTTCTGGTCCACTCCTTTGATTTGGGTTCCATTTCTTTTCCATTACTGTTGGTTTCCTGTGCATTTCCATTCATTTCAATTAGTTTAGCCTTCCTGTGTTCCTCTAATTTGTGACTAAAATCAACTAGTTCTGTGAGCATCCTGGTCACCAGTGTTTTGAACTGTGCATCTGAAAGTTTGGCTATTTCTTCATCGCTTAGCTTTATTGGCTCTGGGGCTCTGAGTTGTTTTTGAGCCATGTTTTGATCTGTTTGTGCCTGTTAGGTATGAAGAGCGGAGCCTTAGGTGTTCACCAGGGTAGGGCTACCCAGGTTGCTGGTTTGTGATACTGTATGTGGGGGTGTGGTCAACGAGGGGCCACCCACGTCGCTGGTTTGTGATGTATGTGGGGGCGGGGTCAGAGAGGGACAATGGCGATTTCCTCTGCCGCTTCCTGCCCCTGGGGCCTGTGTGATCTGTCTCACTGCTAGCTCCTTCACCGGTTTATCTGCGCGCAAATGTGTGACCCCGATCAGCCCTCAGTGGATCCACCGCCTTTTGCCCTCAGTGGGTCTGCCCACTTCTCCACACCTGGGATCTGCTCATGGCTGCTGGCGCACCTGGGTCGCTTCCCCGGGTTGGTCTGGTGGATCTTTCCTGCCTGACCCTGCTCTGCTGCTTGCTCTGCCCCTCTTACCGGTTTGGCTGAGGGGTCCGTTGTTGTCAGACTTTCGTGTAGTTCAGTTTTCTGTGTTTTGGCTGCGTTTTTGGTGCTAAAACTTTGTTGTTTTTAAACTTAGGTGTGTGAGAAGGCGCAGTGCTTCCACCTACACCTCCATCTTGGTGGAAGTCAACATTACAGTCTTATATAAACTCTTCTACTAGGCATTAGAGTGAGAATTCGTTTCTAAACTCATAATTCAAACTAGGATAACTCTTATATAAACATGACGAAAACATTTGAAGATGTGAATGAGAGGAGCCAGTCTTGCTTGTGAATACAGAGAAAATCTAGTAGGTTTTTTAAAAGACCAAATTGGATTTTCCCAGGGATAAAAGTAGGAGGGAGAAGTTTTCATTTGAAAATACTAAATTTAATTCATGATATCAGCCAATTAAAATAAAGTCATGTTTTTCTCAGTAGAGTAATAAAAATAATTTTAGAAATGTCAGATCTGTTCATAGTAAAAGCTGAAGGCAGACGACGAAGATAGGAGGGGACTTCCTTAGCCTGATGGGAGGTATCTCTTTCTTAGATGTAAAATGTTAAAATAGTCTTCCAAAATCAGGAACATAATAGGAGGTTCACTATCTCCACTCTGTTTAAAATGGTTCTGACAGTCCTGGCCTTTGTGGAAAGTCAGGAAATAGAAAGAGAGGAATGATTGAAAAGGAAGAAGTATAACATTGTCCTTCTCAAGTGGTATGATTGTTTTAATAAAAAATCTAAGAGGATCAACAAATTATTGGAAAAAAAATGTCACAAGATAGCTAGGATCCATATTTAAGAATAACTAATAGTCCTTTTTTATACCAGCAACAGACAAAAGACATCAATCAAAAGAAATTTTACCATTTACAGTAGGAGGAAAAAAATGGATTTAGAAACACATGCAAGCTAGATGGAAAAAATATGAAGTTTTAAGACATTGGAAAAGAATTAAATGGAGACACAGTGTCTTCCTGAATAAGAAGATTCCATATCAAAAACAGGATTCTTGCAAATGATTCAATGTACAGATTCAGTGTAGTTATACCTAAATTCTCAGTGTTAATTTTGTAAGGAATTTGCTCATAATGAGGCCGCAAAATGGCCAAGCATGCCTGAAGAAGGAAATGAAAGGCCTTGCCTTATCAGCACTGAAGACTTATTTAAAGATACGAAAGTTAGGATGGTAAGTTATTGGCTTTCATATAAAAATGGACCAGTGGAGTGGAATACAGAACCCAGCACAGATCCACCCCAGCAGAGAATATGCATTGCAGGTCACTGGGGGATGGCAAGAACTTGAATATGTTTGTGAAGTAAAATAAACTTTTATGCTTTTGACAGAGTGAGATATTTCTTAAACACAAAATGAAACAGTTAGAAGGAAAGCTTGAAAATTCTACTAAATTTAAATTGTACTTAGGAACTTTGTTCATTAAAGACACTGTAAAGAAGTTAGAAAGAAAAGCCACAAACTGGAAGAAAGTAATTGAAACACGCACTGCCAAAGGATTTGTGTCTCTGCTGTCAACATAAGGAACGTCCAAACCTGAAAAGAGCCAAACTGGTGATGAACACTGTGAAGCAAAATCTCAACATAATTGAGGAAGTGCTCTGCAAAACGGCAGTTTTACCACTTATTTTATACATCAGATTTAAAGGGGAAGACATAGGGAGTTACATAGAATTCATTGGTGGTAGTACATTAGGGAGGCAGGAGAAAGCAAAGGGGGGATATCTCTGAGGTTGGATAAAAAAATAAAATGGATAGACATATACTTCTTTTTCATTGGTGTGTAGAGAAGAGTTAACAAAGTTTACAGCATGTGGGTGTGGTATTTAGAGACCAAGATAACAATGAGGAGTTCTGTGGTCTTGTGCTGTGGTGGTAGATTGTGCCCTGAGGGTTTTGGAAAAAGGGGATTACTCTGACATTCTAAAAGTATGTTATGGTAGATGCAAAAAGATAATAGACAGGCTCAGTTAAGGTAAAGATTGACCATTGTCCAGGAAGATACCAGTCTATGACATGACTACCCACCGTGACTCATTTTTAGTTAGAAAGTTTCTAATTTTAGACCATCCTATGTGGTTACTTTAGGTCTCTGAGTTTGTAGGGTCTACCATCCCCTTTCCCCCGCCCCCCACCAGCCCAAGTTTGTCAGGTTTAGTATGTAGCCACTTTTTCATTCACACTACAGCCATATGTAAATCAACACATACAATCATACATGCAGCCTGGGAGTTAATAAGGCAACAGAACAGAAAGAACATTTTTCATACAAGAGTAATGAAAGTAATGGAAGTAGGAAGTAAACATGTGAAAAGATGATCAACCTTTTTAGTAATATAAATGCAAATGAAGATCACAGTGGGATGCTATTTAATATCTACCAGATGGACCAAAAATTTTTATGCCCAATATAACCAAAAGTTAGTGAGCAAGTGGATCATCAGGAAGTTTTGTATACTTCTAATGGGAGTATAAATCGGTGTAACTGTTTAAGAAAACAGTTTTGTGTTGTCTTAAAAAGTTGGAAACTGTCACTGCATAAGATTCACTTTTTTTAGGGAGTGTTTGCCTAGATGGATGACTTTAAGATTGTTTTTATTAGACTTATAATAAGAAGTATATCTACAGTTTGGCCCAATAAACAGGCAGGGGTAGATGGGTAGCAGAGTGTAATGAAACAATAACCTTTCTTTGTGTACTGCATTTTGATATTATACTGTTTTACTTTTTAAAAATTTCTGATTTTGACCTAATAGATGAATTGCTACTTGGAGTTTGAAACTACATTGTTCTATAGGCATTTTGCATGTGTCCTGAGGGAACTTATACCAGGATATAAGAAAAAAACTTTATAGTAGCAATATTATTAATAGTAAAATGCTGAAAACGAAAAAAAAATTCAAATGATGGGAGAATGGGTAACTTAAGTTATATTTTGAATGTATTTGTAGAGCTGGACTGTAGCAATATTGCAAGTAAATGAATAACTCACACACATAACATTGTAATTGGCTAATTTGTATCTACCATTGAAATTGTCATTATCAGTAATGGTACAAATCAGGGTATGTCCTGCCTGTTTGAACCACTATTGCTCTTTCCCCATTATATTTTCATTTTCCACATGTGGAGGATCTTTTCTGCGGGTTCTGAAGAGCTAATGGACTTTTCTTCTTGACTGTGCTGGCTGAACACTGTTGTGCTTGTTTGTAAATGAGAGTCTGTACTGAACTCATTTTAAAGCTATTTTATTTTATTAAAATAGAGATCTTTAAGATAACTCTGTGGTAATAAAGAGGTTTCTGTTTTGTTTAGAGTCACTAATTCCTTACTTTACTGTTCATACCTTCTTAGGAAGCCTCTTCTTAAGAAGTCACCCCAGCCCTGTCTCATGTGCCTCAGTGGGTGAGCGCCAGCTGAGAACCAAAGAGTCAGTCACTGGTTTGATTCCTAGTCAGGGCATATGCTTGGGTTTCGGGCCAGGTCCCCAGTTGGGGGTGTGTGAGAGGCAACCACACACTGATATTTCTGTCCCTCTCTCTCTCCCTCCCTTCCCCTCTCTCTAAAAATAAATAAATAAAAATCTTTTTTTTTAAAGTAGCCATACCTTTATGTTTTTTTTTAAAGATTTTATTTATTTATCTTTAGAGGGGAAGGGAAGGAGAGAGGGAGAGAAACATCAGTATATGGTTGCTTCTTGTGCATGCACTGCTGGGAACTGGCCTGCAACCCAGGCATGTGCCCTGACTGGGAATCCAACCGCGATCTTGTGGTTTGCAGGCCCCCGCTCAATCCACTGAGCTGTGCCAGGCAGGGCAAATAAATATAAATTTTAAAGAAAAAAAAAGGAGCTCCAAAATTCTAGAACCAAATTTAGTCCTTTGGCTCTTTCTAAAGAAAAAAATGTCATATGATTCTTTTTGAGATGTTTCATTCTGAAGAAATGGTGAGTTCTCAGATTTCTGTAAGGTTAATCAATTTCCTCCCCCCTCTAAGTATGGAATGTTTAGTTTGAAAGCAATAAGGATTATTTATTAGGCAAATCAGCACTGATGCACAGATATGACTGTATCCTGATGTAATTAATAACAGCTGTGATTCCTCAACTTCCCACCCCTTCTCTGGCTGCCTGAGGCACAAGTTCCTTCCTGCTTTTAACTTATAGCATTGGGCACTTCACCATTGTCCATGTTAGGAATATAGAATATGGGCAGCAAAGTTGTTAGTTACCCACTGATGGCCAATCTTGTTTAATTAAATATTTTATGAAGAACTAGAAAAACATTTTTAGAATTCTCTCAAGTTCAAACTTGGGCTGGGTGGCAGGAAGTGGTGGGGAGAGGGCAGGCTCAGTTATCTCAGGTTGAGGCCTCAAAGAATTGCTACCTAATTATAGAGAAATATTTAAGATAGGTTTTCACCAGAATTTTAAATTGTGGAATGTAGTATGATGTGGATGATATTTTTCTAAGTGATCTTCCACTGTAATTCTCTAAAATGCAAGGCATTGCAAGCTTCCTTTTCTGTTTTTTCTGATGAAATAAAATTGCAAAAGCTTTCATTTATCTATGTAAACACAGGACTGTATTTGCATTGAAATACAGGTAATTATGTTAAAGGGGATGGATTACAAAATTCATATAAGAAATATTTTTTCTTAAGATTTTGTTGTATCAGTAAATTTTATAAAAGGACATAATGTAATTTCATTTTGAAAGTTTTGAAATTCTCTGATTAGCTTCCCTTCATATGATTGAAAAATCTACTGCTGATGTGCATTTTTCTATCAGAAGAGGCTTTCTCTCTGGGTCACATACATAGGAAATATTTTTGTCCAACAGAATAAGAAACATTCTGTTTGAAAAGTTTTATATGAATCTTATGGGATAAGCTTCTTCTCAGGTAGTGATTCTAATTTCTTTTATTTTTGTTAACATGCTTTTGAATTTTATAACTGAAATATGCTTGAATTTTAGAATTGAAAAGCTGAAGGCTATTCAAATTAAGTCCCTAATAATTTTAAAAAATTAAACTCACCACAGTATATAGTAGAAACCAGCTCCTATCAAACTTATCTTAGCCACATTTCTGTAGAGGTTTGTTATTAGAATCTAACTCTTTTCCTGCTTCAGCCCAGCCAACTTTGCACAAGAAGATATTCTTTAATGTTTTGGTAACCACATGATCTTTCTTTCTGTCATCTCTATCTCAAGCTGTAAGTTACATTATATATCATAATATAAAATTGTTTTTATGTCTTACCATTCATTGGCTTAGTGTAACATTTTTTAAAGACATTGCTATAAAATGTTTATTTTGCTGTAGAGAAGTTACATTTTATGTATTACCAAAATGTGAGTTTCTGTGAATTGTTTCGATAGATGCTTATTGAAAATCTCTTGACTGGGAGGTTTCAAAGATATGGATTCTAGTCTTCTTTCTACTTTCTGATACTTTCCTGTCTGCTGTTGTGAGAACACAGTGAGTTTTTCCCCACCTGTACCTAGTGTCTAACATAGTAACTGGCACATGGTAGGTCCCTGATTGAAAGGGTGAATTGACAGGTGAGTCATGTTGTTCTTCCTTTCTCTCATCTTCACAAGGATCCTCTCCTGGAATCCCTTTCTGCTTGCCTCTGCTTAAAATGGCAAGCATCATGGCTGTATCGGCCTGAGTTTGATCTTGTCTTCCACCCCAGTTCATGGTTGCTCCCAGGATATGACTGATAATGATGGGATGAGCATGGTAGAGCAGTTTGATTATTTATTGTGATCAGTAAATTAGGGTATTTACTAGATATTTGCTAGATTGGAGTGGGAGGTATATACCTCAGGAGTTTAAGTTTGAATGTGAAGGTAATCGATGCCTGGTAAGTATCCGAGTGGAGATGTGAGGCAGGCAACTAGAAATGAGTTTGGAATTTAGGCAAGTAGTCCAGGCTGGAGATGAAAATTTGGTAGTCATCAGAATGTTGATGGAATGTGAAGTCTTGACACTGTAGAGAGAAAAAAGCCTGACAACCCTGAGATGTTATGTACGTTTTCAAGGCTGGGGTGAAAAATATACAGAAAGGAGATTGAGTAAGATCAACCAGGGTGGGAGGGAGAAAACAAAATTCTGAAAGCCAAGAGAAGAAATCTTTTATAAAGAAGGAAGGTTTGATCAGACACTGATAGGCCAAGTAAGATGAGTGCTAAAGAACCAACTACAGGATTTGCAGCACATTTGTCCCTAGGGATCTGAACAGGCACCCTTTGGAGAGGACTGTTGGACTGTGGCAGTTGCTTCCTTGCTGGTGGATTATGGAAATGCTCCATTCCCTGGGCAATTTTGGGAAGCCCCTAGTCTGACTGTTTGGCGTTTTGGTTTAGACCCATTTAGAAAATACTAATTATCTGAAACTTACCCTAGTTATGGATAAATACTTACCATAATTTGATTTCTTTTTTGAAATATATTTTATTGATTATGCTGTTACAGTTGTCCCATTCCCCCCCTCCTTTTTTCCCCTCTGCCCTGCATACTCTCCCATCTGCATTCCCCTCCCTTTAGATGGGTTATACATATAAGTTCTTTGGCTTCAACATTTCCAATTTTATTCTTAACCTATCTCTGTCTATTTGCTACCAACCACTTATGCTACTTATTCCCTGTACCTTTCCCCCCTCCCCCACTGATAACCCTCCATGTGATCTCCATTTCTGTGGTTCTGTTCCTGTTCTGGTTGTTTGCTTAGTTTTTATTCTTGTTTTTAGGTTCAGTTATTGATAGTTGTGAGGTTGTTGTTATTTTATTGTTCATCTTTTTTTTTTTTTTTTTAGATTTTTTATTTATTTATTTATCTTTAGAGGGGAAGGAGAGAGGGAGAAACATCAATGTATGGTTGCCTTTCATGCGCCCCCTGCTGGGAACTGGCCTGCAGGGAACTGGCTTGCAACCCAGGCATGTGCCCTGACTGGGAATCAAACCGCAATTCTCTGGTTTATTGTTCATCATTTTCGATCATCTTTTTCTTAGCTAAGTCCCTTTAACATTTCATATAATAAGGGCTTGGTGATGATGAACTCTTTTAAGTTGACCTTATCTGAGAAGCACTTTATCTGCCCCTCCATTCTAAGTGATAGTTTTGCTGGATAGAGTAATCAATAGGTCCTTGCCTTTCATAACTTTGAATACTTTTTTCTAGCCCCTTCTTGCCTGTAAAGTTTCTTATGAGGAATCAGTGGAATGTCTTATGGAAACTCCTTTGTAGGTAACTGTCTTATTTTCTCTTGGTTGCTTTGAAGATTCTCTCCTTAATTTTAATCTTGGGCAATTTAATTGTGATGTGTCTTGGTGTGTTCCTCCTTGGGTCTAACTTCTTTGGGACTCTATGGGGTTCCTGAATTAATGTCTGTTTCCTTTTCCAGATTGAGGAAGTTCTCCATTAGTTTTTCAAATAAGTTTTCAATTTTTTGCTCTTCCTTTTCTCCTTCTGGCACCCCTGTGATTCGGATGTTGGAATGTTTAAAATTGTCCTGGAGGTTCCTAAGCCTCTCCTAACATTTTTGAATTCTTGTCTCTTCGTTCTGTTTGGTTGAATCTTTATTTCTTCCTTCTGCTCCAAGCCATGGATTTGAGTCCCGGTTTCCTTCCCATCACTGTTGGTTCTTTGGACATTTTCCTTTATTTCCCTTTCATAACATTCACTTTTTCCTCTATTTTGTGACCATACTCAACCATTTCTGTGAGCGTCCCGATCACCAGTGTTTTGAACTGTGCATCTGATAGATTTGCTGTCTCTTTGTTGTTTAGTTGTATTTTTTCTGGAGCTTTGATCTGTTCTGTCATTTGGGCCATTTTTTGTTTGTCTTGGCATGCCCGTTATGGAGTAAGGGGTGGAGCTTTAGGTATTTTTAGGGCAGGGCCACCCACTTTGCTGTATTGTAGCTCTGTGGGGGAGGGATCCAAGTGGGAACAGCGGTGCTCGCTCAGCTCTCTGTTGGCTTTGTCACTTCCTCTGCTACCATAAGCAAATTGGGACCTTGTGGTGCTGATTCCCCGGGTGGTTGGGTTTGTTTACATTCTAGGACCCGGTGGGTCTCTCCAATCAACTGTCCTGTGAGGCTGGGAGTTTCTCCTGTTGCTTCAGTCCTCACAGATTTTTTCAGTAGAGGTTTTGAGGCTTTATTTCCTTGTGCTGGAACCCTGGATTGTGCGGTCTGTCTTGTTCCTTGGTTGTTCCTTCCAGTTTATCTGCACGCAAATGTGGGACCACCTGTTCCACCAGCTGCCACCTCACTGGTTCTCCACCTGCTGCCTTGCCAGCCCTGGTCCTCCAGCCTCTGTCTTGCTGTGAGTCCTCGCCTCCAGGTTGCTGGTGTCCGCCCCTCCTACCAGCCTGGATGAATGTTTCTTCTTCAACTCCTCGGTTGTTGGACTTCCATACAGTTCCATTTTCTGGCAGTTCTGGTTGTTTTTGTTTTTAAATTTATTATTCTTTTGGTTGTGCAAGGAGACACAGCCTCCATCTGCCTAAACCTCCATCTTGGCTGGAAACTCTGATTTCTTATAAATAAACTGTAAAGAAAGTATTTGAACATATTTTCTCAGAAAATAGTTATGTATGTTTCTATGAAGCATAGCATCTGATTTATCATGGCTTAATTATAGTCTCTGATATAATATTCAGAATTTTTTAATATGAGTAAGGTAGGAGAAATTTTTACCAAAACTTAAATTGTTGTATTTGTCACTTCATGCATTTAGTCATTATATTGTTTTCAATTACATAAAATGTTACTTAGAAATGTGCTTATAAAAATTAACTCTAGTATCCCATTTTAGTTTTTACAGATTCTTGAGTAATAGATACCAAAGAGCTTGCATAAATTCCAGGTATAGCACATTCAAATTTTCTAATTGATTTAGAGATATCTCATACTTATTCACAAAAATGCAGAAGTGATTGATTTTTTTTTTTTTTTTTTTAGTTTTATAGACTATCACCATTGTTCAACTCAAAGCTTTTTTGGGGTATTTTATTTTGTTTTTACTTATCTGAAATAAAGCTTATTTTGAAAATACTTAATTAGTATCACAATGACTATTAAAATACAATTTGAAAGATTATGCATTAGTAATATATTTTCTGGTCTACTAACTGATTATTTGACTTTTAGATTTGTTCACCGTGCCTTTTTAGTTTGTTTGTTTGAAAACCAAGGAGATTTTTAAAATAAGTAATTAATTTAGTTTTATTGGATTAAATTCAGTATATATTTTATCCATTCCCCATTTGATATAATAACTAGCAATTGGAAGTGCTGTGTGAAAGAATGATTGATGAAATACTTCAGTTAACTGTGTTCATTATTTTTCCAAGTAGTAATTACCTGATCTCAGTTCTAATTTCCTTTACCCTCTTGCCAAGAATGATGGAAAATGCCACAACTATATAGAAGTCCAGTGTTTTCTCTGAGTTAACATCCCTTACCTGTTGAATCATAGTATAGAATAGAATTACACTTCACAGTTTGCAATTTATGGTCTCCTTTATCTTTTGGAATTTTATTGCCTTTGTTGACTTTCATTGTGTTTATCATGTTATGCCTTTGCACAGTTTTGTTAAAATTATAATGTCTTGGTAAATATAGAAGGAATAATGGGCTTAGCCAAACTCTTTCACTCCAAAATATTACTCTGGAATATTCTACAGTGTGAAAAGACCAAGAAAGAAAATCACCTGAATTCTTTTTTGTGTTTTTTATGTTTGTTAGCTTTTTAATCCACAAGGATATCTGAGTATGTATTTCATATAAAAATTTAAAACTCTTTTGAGCAGTTTTTTCTGTTCTCTTTCTTTCTGCATGAGTAATTATTGGTAATATGCTAATTTAATTTGTATATTTTTGACCTCTTGGCTTTTATGTGAATACATATTTGTGTGTGTGTGTATATACATTATAGATTATGTACAGATATATCTATGAGAAAATAACTACATTAACGGGTTTTAATTTATTTTCAATTTTTAAAATGTATTATTTTTAGAAATATATTCATTTTACTTATATTCATTGATATAAAGTCATTAATAATAATCTCTTACTGGTTTAATGTCTGAAGAGTCAACAATGATGTTCCCTTTTTATTCCTGGTACTGGTTGTTGGTGTCCTCTCTTTTTTTCATTTGGTCATGTCCTCCAAAGCTTATCAATTTTATTGTACATTTCAAAAAATTTTTTGGTTTTGTTAATCCTCTGTATTATTTCTGCTTTATTAATTTCTATCCTGATTTTTATTAATTCTTTTTTTCTTCAGGTTTAATTTGCTGCTTTGTTTTGAAATCATTTCAATTTTAAAATAAAATAAAAATTTTGAATTTTTATTTCATTTATTTTCTGCCAATTAGACATATATTAGACTTTCATACTATATCCTTTTTATTTCCTTTTTTTTTCTGTGATTTCCTTCTACTTCTTACCTCCCTTGTAAGCCATTTCTGTTTACTAATTTTCTCATAAGCTGCACCTGTTTTTTAAACATTCAGTTTTTATTTAACTTTTAAATCTTTTTGATTCTTTAAAATTTTTTTCTTCGGAGCTTTTTTTATTGTTTATTCTATTACATTTGTCCCAATTTTTTTCCCTTTTGCTGCCCATTTTCACCTTGCCAATCCTTCTCTCCCACAGTCAGTCCCCTCTCTGTTGTCTGAATCTTTCATACATGTTCTTTGATTAGTCCCTTCACCTTCCTTCCTCCGCTCCTCACTTAGCATAATAGTCTCTAGTTCATTTATGCTGTTGCAAAAGGTAGGAGTTCCTTATGTTTTTGCTGCATAGTATCCCATTGTTTAAATCTACCACTGTTCTAATTTACTTTTTTACTGATGGGAATTTAGGCTGTTTCTAACACTTGGCTATTGTAAATTGTGCTGCTATGAACATTGGGGTGCATAGGTTCTTTTGAATTGGTGTTTCAGGGTTCTTAGGGTATTATCCCAGCAGTGGAATTGCCGGGTCAGAAGGCAGTTCCATTTCTAGTTTTCTGAGGAAATTTCCGTACTGTTTTCCACAGTGGCTGCACCAGCCTTCATTCCCACCAACAGTGCACTAGGGTTCCCTTTTCTCTATGTCCTTGCCTGCACTTGTCGTTTGTCAGTTTATTAATGATAGTCATTCTGGCAGCTGTGAAATATTATTGCATTGTGTTTTTAATTTGCATCTCTGATGGCTAATGATGCTGAGCATCCTTTCATATGTCTCTGGGCCCTCTGTATGTCCTCCTTGGAGAAGTATCTGTTCAGGTCCTTTGTCCATTTTTTAATTGGATTGTTTATCTTCCTGGTGTTGAGTCATGTGAGTTCTTTTTCATATTTTGGAGATTAAACCTTTGTCTAATTTATTATTGGCAAATAAGTTCTCCCATAGAATTGGGTCCCTTTTCATTTTGATGATGTTATTTTTAGCCTTGCTGAAGCTTTTTAATTTGATGTAGTCCCATTTGTTAATTTTTTTCTTTATTTTCCTTGCCCTTGGAGATACATTGGCAAAAATACTGCTATGTGGGATTTCTGAAATTTTATTGCTTGTCTTTTTCGCTAGGACTTCTATGTATATCACAATTTATATTTAAGTCCTTTAACCATTTTTAGTTTATTTTTGTGTATGGTGTAAGTTGGTGGTCTAGTTTCATTTTTTTGCATGTACCAGTCCAGTTCTCCCAACACCATTTATTGAAGAGACTCTTTTTACTTCATTGTATGCCTGTGTCTCCTTTGTCAAATATTAATCAACCACAGAGACTTGGGTTTATTTCTAGGTTCTCTATTCCATTCCATTGACCTATGTGTCTGTTCTTATTTCAGTACCAGGCTGTCTTGATTACAGTGGCCTTGTATAGTTTCATATTAGGTGTTGTGATCCTTCCAACTTTGTTCTAGGCTATTTGGGGGCTTTTTTGGCCTCATGTAAATTTTTGGAATACTTGTTCTAGATCTCTGAAAAAATGCCATTGGTATTTTAAAAGGAGTTACATTGAACCTATAGATTACTTTAGGTATATTGGCATTTTAATGATATTAATTCTTTCTATCTGTGAACATGGTTCATGCTTCCATTTATTTGTATCTTCCTCAATTTCTTTCTCTGTGTTCTGTAGTTTTCCAAGTACAGATCTTTTACCTCCTTGGTTAAATTTATTCCTAGGAACTTTATTTGTCTTGTTGCTATGGAAAATGGGATTTTTTCCTTAGTTTCCCTTTTTGCTATTTCATTGTTGGTGTAAAGAAATGCCATCAATTTCTGAATATTGACTTTGTATCCCACTATTTTGCCAAATTCACTTATTAGGTAGAGTAGTTTTTTGGTGGCAACTGTAGGATTTTCTGTGTAC
Organism: Artibeus jamaicensis; assembly: GCF_021234435.1. NCBI lineage: Eukaryota > Metazoa > Chordata > Mammalia > Chiroptera > Phyllostomidae > Artibeus > Artibeus jamaicensis. Next base: position 3,258,259 of record NW_026521576.1, on the reverse strand, counting down.
ACTATCATATCGTCTTCAAATAATGAGATTACTTTCTTCTTTCCAGTTTTGATGCTTTTTATTTCTTGCTCTTTGTCTAATCGCTGTGGCTAGATCTTCCAGTACCATGTTGAGTAAGAGTGGTAAAAGCAGACACCCTTGTCTTGTTCCTGATCCTAAGGGAAACTTTTGTTCATTGAATATGTTGGCTGTAGGTCTCTCATATATGGCCTTTATTAAGTTGAGGTATGCTCTCTCTATTCCCAGTTTGCTGACAGTTTTTATCGTAAACAGGTGCTGGATTTTATCAAATGCTTTTTTAGCTTCTATTAATATGATTATGTAGTTTTTTGTTTCATTTTGCTTTTGTGACATACAGTCGTCCCTCGCAGGTTTTAAAAAACCCGCGATACAGTGAAGCTGCAATAAGTGAACCGCGATATAGCGAGGGACGACTTTGTACTTCACTGGTGAGTACCCATATAGAATTTTATATGTTGCTAAAATTATGTAGGTTTAAGAGTGTAGAAAGTGTTTAAGAGCATATGAAGTGTTTATAAGAGTGTGGGAAAGGTTGATAAGAGAATGGGAAAGGTTTATAGGAGTGTGGGAAGGGTTTATAAAGCCTTAAAATACATATAAATAAAATAAATATAATGCCACTACTTTGCGTATTTTCATTTATCATGGGGGTCTCTGGAACATGACTTCTGTGATAGGTGAGGGATCACTGTATTATTGGTTTGTGAATGTTATACCATCCTTGCACTCCTGGGATAAATCTCACTTGATGGTGTTGTATGATATGTTTAATGTATTACTTGATCTGTTTTGCCAATATTTTGTTGTGGATTTTAGCATCTATGTTCAACAGAGATATTGGCCTATAATTCACTTACTTTCTAGTGTCTTTATTTAGTTTTGGAATTAGGATCATTCTGGCCTCATAACAAGAATTTGGGAGTCTTACCTCTTGAATTTTTTGGAATAGTTTGAGAAGGATAGGTGTTAGTTCTTCTCTGAATGTTTGGTAAAATTCCCTTGTGACACCATCCAGACTGGGAGTTTTTTGATTACCACTTCAGTTTCACGAGTTGTTATTTGTCTCTTCAGGCTTTCTGTACCTTCTTGATTCAATTTTGGGAGATTGTATGTTTCCAGAAAGTTGTCCATTTCACTCATGCTGTCCAGTCTTGGCATGTAGTTGTTCATAGTAATTTCTTACAATCCTTTGTATTTCTGTGATATCAGTTGTTACTTTTCCATTTTAGTTTCTGGTTTTGTTTATTTGGGTCCCCTGTCTTTTTTTCTTGTTGAGTCTTCATTAAAGGTTTGTTAAACTCGCTTATCATTTCAAAGAAGCGATTCTGTATGCATTGATTCTTTGGGTGTTTTTAAAATCTCTGTCATGTAATTCTGCTCCAATCTTGATTATTTCCTTTCAGTTGCTCTTGGGTTTGTTTGTTCTTTTTCCTCTAGTTCTTTTAAATGTAGAGTTAAGTTGTTTATTTGAGATTTTTTAAATCTTTAGGTAAGCCCGTATTGCCATGAGCTTCCCTCTCAGGACTGCCTTCTCTGTGTCCCATAGGTTTTGGGTTGTTGTATGTTCATTTTCATTTGGTTCCAGAAGCTTTCTGATTTCTTTCTTGATCTTATTGTTAACCAGTTCATTATTAAATAGCATGTTATTCAGTCTCCATATGTTTGAATATTTTTTAGTTTTTCCTTGAAGTGGGTTTTTCATTTCATGCCATTGTGATCTCAGAAGATGCTTGACATGATTTCAATCTCTTGAATGTGTTGAGGCTTGTTTTGAGTCCTCTCATATGGTCTGTCTTTGAAAATGATCCATGTGCATTTGTAAAGAATGTATACTCTACATTGTTGGGGTGAAATGTTCTGTAAATATCAAGTCCATTCGATCTAGAGTGCTATTCAGTGCCACAGCATCCTTGTTGATTCTCTGTTTGGAAGATCTGTTCATTATGGACAGTTGGTGTTAAATTCCTTACAATGACTGTATTGTTGTCAATCTTCTTAAACTCCTCCAAGGTTTTCCTTATGTATTTAGGTGCTTCTGTGTTGGGTGCATATATGTTTTCAAGGGTTATATCCTGTTTTTAGACAACTCCCTTCAGTATTACAGAGTGATCTTTGTCTTGATATGGCCTTTGTTCTGAAGTCTATTTTGTTTGAAAAATGTATTTGCTACCCCAACTTTTTATTCCTGTCCATTTGCTTGGAATATTTTATCTACCCTTTCACTTTCAGCCTGTGTATATCTTTTGTTTTGAGGTGGTCTTTTGTAGGCAGCATATATGCCAATTGTGTTTTCTTATCCACTCAGCTACCCTGTTTCTTTTGATTGGAGCATTTAATGCATTTACATTTAAGGTTTTAATTGACAGGTACTTGTTCATTGCCATTTTTTCCCTTTGTATCTTTATTTCCCCCTCTTTTTCTCTATTTCTTCTTTCTTGCAGTACTAATTTGATGTAGATGTACACTTTTAGCCTTTTTTTTTTCTGGGAAGGTCTTCATATCACTTTCCATTTTAAATGACAGCCTTGCTCATTAGATCTTGGTTGTATGGTTTTGCTTTTTATTACTTGAAATATTTCATGCCATTCTCTTCTGACCTGTAGTGTTTCTGTTGAGAATCAGCTTATGGCCTTATCAGAGCTTCCTTGCTTGCTACTAGCTGTTTCTCCCTTGCTGCCTTTATGAATCTTTCTGTCTTTAAACTTTGCCATTTTAATTATAGTGTGTCTTGGAGTGAGCCTCTTTGTGTTCATCTTGATTGGGACCCTCTGTGGTTCCTGAAGTTGAGAGATTTTCCCTCACCAAGTTAGTTAAGTTTTCTGTCATTATTTCTTGAAACAGATTTTTTTTATCGTTTGCTCCTTTTCTTCTTCTGTGATGCCTATGATGTGAATGTTGTTATGTGTCATGTTATTGTGAAGTTCCCTTAAACTATCCTCTTTTTTTTTTTCAGTCTTTTTTTTCGTTTTGTTGCTCTGACTGGGTGTTTTTTTCCACCTTGTCTTTCAGCCCACAGATTCGGTTATCTGCTTCCTCTAGCCTGGTTTTATGTCCTTTTAGTGTATTCTTCTTTTCAGGTATTGTATTCTTCATTTCCTCCTGGCTCTTATTCATAATTTCTATGTCCTTTTTCATGTTGCTGTAGTTCCCACTAAGTTCCTTATAGGTCTCACTGAGTTCCTTGAGCTTCCTTACAAACATTTTGAAGTCTATGTCTGATAGATTGCTTGCCTCAATTTAATTTAGCTCTTTTTTCTTTTGATGGGGGCTTGTTTCTTTGTCTCCCCATTTTAGATGATTCTTTTTGTTTGTTTCTGCTTCTCAGATTTATCTGACTGCCTGTATTGTGGGGCGACCTTCTATGGTAGGAGTCTGTAGAACTCAGTGATATATTCTCTTTGATCCCCTGATCCGGATGCTCTAGGGATACCCTTTATTCAGTTTATGAAGGCTCTCTTTTTTTTACTTGGGCTTTAATTATTGATGGCTCATTCATTGGTGTGTTGTCCCACTCCCAACTCCAGGCTGGCTGACTGAGGGTCACAACCCTGATTACATCTTGAATGCTCTTGTACAGGTGCTGGCAGAACAAAGCAAAACTACCCAAAAATGTAACCTACCCAGGAAAAATACCCCCTACCACATCATCAATATGAACAGCAAGAGAGCAAAGACTAATAAAGGTAGAAAGAGATTACAAGTATTATAAGATAGGAAAAAAAAATGAGATGACTAAAGGAAAGAAAAATGATTTTGAGAGAGAAGAGGGTAGAGAAATAATAGGAGTACACAATAAAAACAAGGCAAAGGGAGAAAATGAAACATAAAACATAAGTAGAAAGGCAATGGGATATGGCAATGTGGAGTCAGAAAAGGGAAGAGTATAATAGGAGGCTTGAAATAAAATTTAAAAAATAGTGAACCAATAGAAACAAAATGGAAGAAAAACCACAACAGGGTCAGTAACAACAACAGATGAACAAAGATTAATAAAGGTGGACAGAGAATAAGAATATTATTAAAAAGATAAAAGAGAATATGAGATGTCTACAATAAAGAAACATGATATTGAAAGGGTGGAGGGGAGAGAAATAATGAGAGTAAGCAATAGCATCCAAGTTAAGAAAAGAAAATAATAAAATTTCATACTCAAATAAGCAAGGGCAGCAGGATGGCAAAACCGGGCAAGGAAGGGAGAGAGTAACCTATGAGATTTGAAATGAAAAATTAGTGAACAAATAGGAATAAAATTGACGAAAAACAGCACTAACTGCAATATCCATGCCAAAGAAGCAATGCTTAACAAAGATGGAAAGAGAATAAAGATATTACAAGAAAGAAAGAAAGAATGCGAGCTGACTAAAGGAAGGAAAAATGATTTTGAGAGGGTAGAAGGAGGAGAAATAGTAAGAGGAAACAATAGGAACAAGACATAGAAAGGGGAACAATAAAATTTAAAACTAAATAGGAAAGGGAAGTTAGAAGGCAAAATGTACTAAGACAAGAGATGGGTACAATGTGAGATTTGAAATAAGAATAAAATAAATATATAAATATAAATAAAAAGAAAAAAATGAAAGAAAAATAGTGAATTAGTTGGAATACCATTGAGAGGAAAAAGACAAATATTAATCTATACAAGAGAAAAAAACACAAATACTGAAGAAGAACAAGGTGGGATTTGTGTCAGCAGAGTTTGGTGTTTGACTTCTGCCTTCTTCTGGATCCACCTCTGGCTTTTTATCAGCTCAAGGTCCAAGCTGGGTCATCCAGCTTCTGGCAGCACTACACGTACCACTTTTACCCTCTCCTAGACAGGGCTTCTATTGTGATCCAGAGGTTGGGACCCCTGGGTCTCGCCTGGGAGGCACTGTTCAGTCTTCTAGGAGAATTGTGGGTGTGTTCCCCTGCCCCTGCACCCCTGCTCTTGGTCTGTCTCTGCTTATTTCCAGTAATGTATAGTTTCTGATGAACTAGCTGTGTTTCAAGGGAGGGGACAATCTGTGTAGGAGGGGACAATCTGTGTAGGAGGGGCAGCTCTTTTCTGCTCTGTGCTGATGGCAGCTCTGTGTGAGAGTCAAGGCTGGGCAGGGCTCTGATTACTCCTTTCTGCATAATTTCTGCTTTCACTGCCTTGCTGGTCTCAGTGGAATAGGGCTCTGAGAACCAGTGTATTTTGTCTTCCTTTTGAAGTTCAGAATTGGCCCTTGCCGATTTGCTCTTACTGTTCTCCTCCTGCATATATGCACCCTGCAGGGGGTTCTTGAGCCTGGCCTGACTTTTCTGCAGAGCTTCCCCATTGGATGTGGTGTTTGCAGTCCTGCAGGAGGTGGGAGCTGGGTATGTCCTTCCCTTCCCAGAGGTTTGAACTCTGATAGGGAAGAGGATTCTGCCTGGCTGTAAGTAGTCACAGGCGCCCAACTCTTGCACCTTCTACTTCCCAGTCCACTGCCCTCACTCACAGTCCCAAACTCTCCATTATGCATAGCTTCAGGCTTACTAGCTAGGCTATGCTGGGGTTCAGAAATTCCCCTTGGCTGTGCAGCTTTCGCATCTCCACACCCAAATGTATTCAGTGTGGGCAAGCTGTGCTTTCAATCTTGTCCCTGCCCAGCATGCTTCAGCCCCCCTTTTAAAAAGCGTCTCTGTGGCACCCTCACTGTAGTACCTAGTCACTGTCCAGTTCCCTGAGCATACCAACCTCTCCAAAAAGCCAAAGATCTCCCACATTCAGGCTGGCCACAGCCTGCCTCCACGCCACCCAGGTTTAACCCCTGATCATTTTGGGAGATCCAGCTTTCTCTTCTCTCTGTCTCTCTCTGTCTCTTTCTCTCTCATCTCCTTCTCCCTGTCTCTGGCCTCTTCAGGTTGGTGTTTGGCAGTGCAGCTATGGATGTGCTGCTCCATGTCTGTAGCATGGATCTCCCCGACTCTGTATATCCTCCCAGGTCTCTCCTGGCCAAGGTCTGGGGATTTTCTGTCTGGTACTGGGGCCCTCTAGGAGGGGAGGGAGCCACTAAACTGATATTTTTGCCTGGTCTCTCCACTGCTGTGGGCTCCATTCATGGAATATTCCCCTTCAGCCTATAAAATCTCCTTACTGCCTACTGTGAAGCATCTTCTTTACTCCTTGGCTTGAAAACTTCGTATCAGCTAAGATTCTGTCGATTGTTCAGGTTATTTGCTGGAAGATCAGCTGAGAATTCGAGCTGGGGGCAAGAGTAAGTGGACTTAGCTTCCACCTACTTGGCTGTCACATTCTTCTCCGTTTTTTTAAAAAAATTGATTGCTATATTTTATAGTTTATAATTTCCTGCTTGGCTTCATATTAGAGAGTCAGTTTTTGATGATAATGGATCTCAGTTTTGTATGAATCTTTTTCTTACGCTTATTTCCTTAGTTACTCTTTGACTGTGTGATAGGCATTGTATTTGAAAATTTATTTAGTTTATTTCTGGAAACAATGTGGATTTTCTCCAATGTGGATTTGTTTATCACTACATTTTTAAAAATGATTTCTTAGCATTAATACTGTTGACGTGCCATAATGTATATAGTTGCTCTTTTATTAAAGAGCATTTAGGTAGTTTTTAGTTTTACTATTATAAGTAATGATGCAGAAAATATTTTACATATTATTAAGGTATCTGAGAAAGAACCTCAATAAATAGCAATCCTCCCTGTCTTAGAGGTTTAGAACTAATTGAAAGTAAGGTAAAAAGTAGGAAAAAAGCAGACTATTATCTTTATTATTAACACTAGCTAGATTGTAGGTTGTGGTCTTAGCTGTGTTGATGAGGAGATTTACTCATTTGGATCTCCAGCATTAGGCCAGTTTACCCCCATCACAACTGCACTGGGTGTGTGCTGGCCACACCCTCAGCAGTTTTCGCAGAGGATCACATAACTCACAGGACACTTTTTACCTAGGTATGGAGGAGAACTAATGTTCTTGGAGGCAGGCCTATTTCCAAAAGAAGAAAGGAGGCTATAGCAGAGCCAAGGATAAGCCTATTTATTCATTTTTAAATTAGCCATTTAGATACATAAATAATTTGTTGGGATAGAAGAAATTTTGGGGCCAAAGTTGTAGGCCAGTGGGACCAACCTCTGTAGTGCTGTATGTATTTAGCATTTCAAAGAAGAAGAGAATATCTATACAACCATGTACACTGGACACTGTCATCGGGAAAGTAGTCTTTTTAGGAAGCACCTGTCGAGGCAGGTAGCTGGAACCTGCATTTCCACTGAACTGGTCTCAGTGTTGAGTCAGCTATCTGCTAAGCTACTAAAATGGGGAAGAAATGTGCCTTCATGCCATCCACATTTGTCTGTTCTTATTAGCTAGTGTTTTTGTTGTTACTCTTTAGTTTACTTATTGCCTATTGGTCAGAGAATGGCTGTGATATTTGTATTGTTTTGAATTTATTGTTTGTTGTGTTTTTGCTTTTTAGGTGCTGCTTCTGTGTTATTTGGTGCATAGGTATTTTTATCACTACTAGATATTCACTATGGATTTCTCCTTTATTGAGCCTTATAAAGTTTCTTTTGGGGGGTCTATTTATGCTTTGACCTCTATATTGCACTTATGTACTCATATTTATGAGATATTTTCTTTGTATTTTTTAAAATCTTTACCCAAGGATATGTTTACTGATTTTTGGAGCGAGAGAGAGAAGGGGAGAGAGAGAGAGCTGTTGATGTGAGAAACATTGATGGGTTGCTTCCTATATGTACCTGACTGGGGATCCAAACATCAGCCTAGGTATGTGCCCTGACCAGGAATTGAACCTGTAGCCTTTTGGTGTATGAGACAATGGCTCCCACCAACTGAGCCACTTGGCCAGGGTGATATTTTCTGTCTTTAAAAATATATATATATATATATATATATATATATATATATATTTATTTATTTTTAGAGAGAGGGGAAGGGAAGGAGAAAGAGTAGGAGAGAAATATCAATGTGTGGTTGCCTCTCATGTGTCCCCTACTGGGGACCTGGCCCTCAACCCAGGCATGTGTCCTGACTGGGAATTGAACCAGCGACCCTTTGCTTCACAGGCCCATGCTCAATCCACCGAGGTACAGCAGCCAGGGCAGGCTCATATTTTCTTTGTATTTGACTGAGGTACCATACCCATTCTTCAAAATTTTTAAATTATATTTTCTCTTTTGTTTTAGATATTTCTCTAATGTTCTACTTGTAGTTGGATTTTGCTTTGTTATCCAATCAGAATCTTTTCCTTTTTCTTTTTTTTTTAAAGATTTTATTTATTTATCTTTAGAGGGGAAGGGATGTATGGTTGCCTTTCATGCATCCCCTGCTGGGAACTGGCCTGCAGGGAACCGGCCTGCAACCCCGGTATGTGCCCTGACTGGGAATCCAATCAGAATCTTTTTCTTACTAGACAAGTGCACCTTCTTTCAGTGTGTGGATGTGTCTGGTGTTAGGTCTGTCATGATTTACCATGCCTTCTGATTTGGTGATTTTACGTTTTTAAAAACTATCTTATATATACTGTTCTTCTGTTATGTTTTGTTTTTTTAATTTGTAGGTTTGTTCTAATAGTGGGAAGGGGTTGTATTTTTGTCCTACCTGGTTGGGTATCTTTATTATGGTAACTTTATATAGTGTACTTGGTCTTCTGTCCCTTTAGGAAGGTCTGATGGCTTCTTACTCTGAGCAGTGACAGAATTGTATATTCTTTGTTTGAGATTCTTCCTTTTCACTTTCCTCATCCCATCATTTTTTTCTTAGTGTTTTCTTATAGTTTTAAATTGATTCATAGATGTATTTATTTATTAATTTTAAATTACATTACTCAGTTGATTCCTGTTTATAAAAGATCAGGAAATGAATGTACTTTCTTTTATTGGATTTATCATTTTCATATTAATTAATTCACATAATTTTTAAAAACATGTTTATTGAGGTATAATTGACCTACAATAAATTGCACATAGTAGAGTATACAGTGTAGTAACTTTGACTTATGAAAACATCACTGCAGTCAAGTTGATGAACATATCCATCACTCTCAGAAATTTCTTCATGGCCCTTGGTAATTCCTTTCTCCTGCCCCTCCCTGTATACCCTCCATGCTCCCAGCCCATACCCAGACAAATACTGAGTTGCTTTCTTTCACTAGAGACTAGCTTCTATTTTAAGAATTTTTTATAAATGTAACACAGTGTGGATTAGTTTTGCATGTCATCTTTCAGTCAGCATCTTCTTTTCAGAGATCATCGACGTTTAGCGTGTATTAGTATTGGTTCTATTTTTTTTTTTTTTTATTGCTGAGTAGTGTCCCATTGGCTGGATATATTGTGCGGGGACATCTGGGTTATGTCCAGTTTGGGGCATCTGCATATAAAGCTGCTACAAACATTTGTGTGTGAATTTTTGCTATCTTTACACTTAGGAGCCTTGCCCAAAGAGTTACAGTTCTTAGTCCTCCTCCTCTCAGTGTAGTGGATCAGAGTGTTACCCTGTGGGAAGGTGAAGTGAGTCAGGTACCCTGTGATTCCCTGTTATCCAGACCTTCCCCTGGGGATCTTGGTAAAGTATAGATCCAGCTTCAGGAGGCCTGGGATTCTCCCTTGGTTTTTTGTTGTTGTTGTTGTTTGTTTTGTTTTGCTTTTTAATGTATTTATTTTTAGAGAGGGAAGGGAGGGAGAAAGAGAGGGAGAAAAATATCAATGTGTAGTTGCCTCTTGTGTGCCCCATACTGGGCACCTGGCCCACGACCTAGGTATGAGCCCTGACTGGGAATTGAACTGGCGACCCTTTGGTTGCAGCCCGCACGCAATGCACTGAGCTACAGCAGCCAGAGGGATTCTCTGTTTTTAGCAACCTTCTGGTTGGAGGGTTCTGGGTGGTTTTAGTGCTGCTGTTTTACTATCTATCTGGAGAGCAATTACTATCTGAGAATTCATGAAGCAAGGCAGAAATGGCATATAGCTTTTCTTGCCAGGTAAAAATAAAGCACCTTTAGTGTTATACTTTTATCAGAAGCAGAAATAACTACATTTTCCATTTGTAACTATTTAGTATGCCACAAACTTTATTACCTGTGGAGCAGGAGTTGACCATGGAAGTCAGTTACATTTGCTGTAATCTTTCAGACAAGGCTGCTGAGCGGAAGTGTGTAGGGACTTCACATCACCTACAACTACCCTGTTTGCATTTCTCCCAGGGAGGCTTTTTTGATTTGGAATTTTGATATGAAGAGGTTGCTCTGGTTATTGGCCCTTCCTACTTTAACAACTTATAACCAATCCTGTTCCCTTGTGTTTTTTTTTGTTGTTGTTGTTTGTTTGTTTTGTTTTTTAACTTACTCATTTGTAGAGAAGGAAGGGAGGGGGTAAGAGAGGGAGAAAAATACCAGTGTGTAGTTGCCTCCACGCTGGGTTTACGGTTCCCCAGAGAAAACTCAAGGCAGATTTCTGTTAGTCAACTGACTGGTGCCTTGTGCCTGGTTCCTGAGGTTTCCCTGGTTGGACTCAGTTAGCTATGGTGTCACTCTAAGTCTCCAAGAATTAGGGGGAGCACAGAGCCAGTGTGCGCATCAGACTTTCTTTGAAGACTCATTATTTCCTTATCCTCAGATACACAGTCATGGGTGCTTGGGGAAGGACGGAAGGATGGCAAGATAGGTTACAGTTTGTGGCTTACCTCAGGGGCTCTGGGTCCAGGTGGTAAGAACTGGTTTTATGCAGCGATGATTATGAACAAGACCCAAAGCCAGACCACCTATGCTTGAATTGGGGCTGTACCAGGCAAGTAATAGCAACTTCTCTGCCGAGTGTCTCCATCTGTAAAATGAAGGCCATATGAGCTCTGATGTCATGAGGCTGGCTGGAGATTTAAATAATATTTGTAAGGTGCTTAGGACAGTGGCCACACATAGTAAGTACTTTCATAGGTAGCCATATAGAAAGGCAGGTGAATAAGTAATAAACTTAGGAAAATCAAGCAGCTTTTCTCATCCACAGTGGTCCCTCTTCTGACTCCTGGGAATGGTGTGGCTCCCTCTTACAGGCCCCAAGCCCTGCTGTGTGATGAATTGAGTGTGTTTGTGGGCATCCAGGCTGACTCCTTTCTCAGTGGCTCTGGCTGGACCTTCAGGAGAGTTGGGCAACTTTGGGCAGGAGTGGATTTATTTTGCTTTTGTCATTCCTTTGAAACTTGATAATGGGAATGGGGCAGAGTACATTAAGCTGAAGGTAAAGTTTTAGCTGAAATTAGAGATAATTAGGAATTTATTATATTTTCTGTTAACCTTGGTTTTGTTTCTGTTCTCCTTGAATGAGTTTAGTAAAGTTAGACTACCAATATACTTTATGGGCATTTCTTTTGAAATATTTGATTTCCTTATTTTGTATAAGGATAGTATTCTTAAAGCAAAACCAAGTTTAGCACTAGCATTTTTCATAATAATCAGACTGTTTATATTTTTTAGAAACATCTAAAAACCTGCATTATGGCTTGTATCTTAGTTGAGAGTAGAGCCTCACTTCCCTTTTCCCACCTTCATGGTTTTCTGATTTCAGGTACCCTCATAGTGGGTGTCCTGCAGATAGACCACTGAAGCAGAGAAGAGCCTTACCTTGTACCTTTTATTTTTCTCTTAAAATAGCAAAATTTTCATTGTGTGCCTTAATTATATTTTTAGAAGCATTTCAAGGGATTATTATCTTCTTTCTCATACCTGGCTTGTTTCCTAGTTCTAAACTCAAAATAGTTTCTGATTCTTTCTGTTGGTTGCATAACATACTGAGTCATAACTTCTTCCTATTGCCTTTGGGAATATCCTTTGCTTCTGGCAGGTTCTAGTTTATTTGGTTGCACTTTTAATACAACTACCATTTTGATATTTCTCAGTACTTTGAAACTGATAATCTTCCTTTCTAAAAGTGTGCTTTATTGTTTTCTCTAAGATTATTAAGTGCTTATAAAACCCATTATATTAGGTAACTATGAAACTAGCATGTGTTTTGAGATGACTCATATTTTTATGAAAAAAGTTTACTAAGAAAAACATTTATTAAATGCTATTGAAAAATAAATTAAAAAAGAAAACAATCTTTCAGAGAAAAATTAGGATTATATATAATTTCAGGATTTAGAATATTGTAAAATCGTTGAAATTTAATAACTTATTGAACACTAAGCTGTTATGTTAAATAATTCTTTAGCAGGAAAAATTTTTATAATGCTGTATATAATGCTAATTTATATTAATTGAAAGTAATGCATAATTTAATGATTTAAATGTGTTAATTTCCTACATTCCTTTTTTTTAAATAGCGACCCCACATTTCTTGTCATTTCATTTTACAGATTTCAAATAAGTTGTAATGTTAAAAACTTTTTTCCTCCTGAGAAAATTTCTTAAGTTCTTAATTATCAAATTAAAAAATAAATTTTATTACTCCCCAAAACGTAAATATCTAAAGGAAAAAGTGTTATATTCTCTGACTTTATACTTAAGAAAACTTGAGCAATGAGAAGATTCATTTCAGTCCTTCCCTTTGCCTCCTCACCTTCTAGAGAAGCACATTTGCATTGGTTTATTTCTTCTCATTTCTACTACTGCATTATATGAATGTCATAATTAAGTTATATAATAGAATCTGAAATGTGTCTTTTGAACATGCCCCTCCCCCATCATTTTATTTGATCAAAATAATATTAGTTTATACTGCCTCTCACAAGAAGGGGGAAGGACAGGCATATTGATTAACCAGTTTTATTTTTTTTATACATAGTAAATATTTTTATTTATTTTAAGTATATTTTATTGAGTATGCTGTTACAGTTAATTCCACTTTTTTCTCCCCTTTATCCCCCTCCACCTTGCACCTCCTCGTCAAGCACTTCTTTCCATTAATTCATGTCCATGGGTTATACATACAAGTTCTTTGGCTTCTCCATTTCCCATGCTATTCTTAACCTTCCCCTGTCTAATTTGTACCTACCAGTTATGCTTCTTATTCTCTGTACCTTTCCCCCGTTCTCCCTCCTCCCTCTCCCCACTGATAATCCTTCATATGATCTCCATTTCTGTGGTTCTGTTCCTGTTCTTGTTGTTTGCTTAGTTTGTTTTTGTTTTCAGGTTCAGCTGTTGATAGTTGTGAGTTTGTTGTTATTTTACTGTTCCTGGTTTTGATCTTCTTCTTGGATAAGACTCTTTCACATTTCATATAATAAGGGTTTGGTGATGATGAACTCCTTTAAGTTGACCTTATCTGGGAAGCACTTTATCTCCCCTTCCATTCTAAATCATAGTTTGGCTGGATAGCGTAATCTTGGATGTAGGTCCTTACTGTTCATGACTCTGAATACTTCTTTCTAGCCCCTTCTTGCCTGTAAGGTTTCTTATGAGAAATCAGTGGATTGTCTTATGGAAACTCCTTTGTAGGTAACTAACTGTCTTATTTTTCTCTTGCTGCTTTGAAGATTCTCTCCTTAGTTTTAATTTGGGTAATTTAATTGTGATGTGTCTTGGTGTGTTCCTCCTTGGGTCTAATTTCTTTGGGACTCTCTGAACTTCCTGGACTACATGTCTGTTTCCTTTGCCAGACTGAGGAAGTTCTTCATTATTTCTTCAAATAAGTTTTTAATTTCCTGTTCTTCCTCTTTTCCTCCTGGCACTCCTATGATTTGCATGTTGAAATGTTTAAATTTGTCTCAGAGGTTCCTAAGTCTCTCCTCATTTTTTTTGAATTCTTGTTTCTTCATTCTGTTCCAAATTGTTCATATGAGTCCCAGGTTCCTTCCCTTCACTGTAGATTCCCTGTATATTTTGCTTTATTTCACTTTGTATAGCTTTCATTTCTTCCTTTATTTTGTGTCTGTACTCAACCATTTCTGTGAGCATTCTGAATACCAGTGGGTCTTTTTTTTTAAAAAGGTTTTATTTATTCATTTCCAGAGAGAGGGGAAAGGAGGGACAAAAAAAGGGAGAGAAACATCAGTGTGTGGTTGCCTCTCGAGTACCCCCTACTGGGGACATGGCTTGCAACCCAGGCATGTGCCCTGACTAGGAAACTGAGGAACGGTCCTTTGGTTCTCAGGCCAGTGCTCAGTCCACAGAGCCACACAAGCCAGGGCCTGATAATCAGTGTTTTGAACTCTGAGTCTGATAGGTTCTCTGTCTTTTTGTTGCTTAGTTCTTTTTTGTGAGTTTTGATGTGTTCTTTCATTTGGGCTATATTTCTTTATCTCAGTGTGCCTGTTACATTGTAAGGGGTAGAGCCTTAGGTATTACCAGGGTGGGGCAACCTACTTTGCTGCGTTGTGGCACTGTGTGGGGGGGAGGAGTCAGAGAGGGAACAATGCCCTTGCTTACTTCTTGTCCTACTTTTAGTCACTTCCTTCGCTATCCACAAGTGAATTGGGCCCTTCTGTTGCTGATTTCTAGGTGGATGGGATTGTGTTATTCCTGGACCCCATGGGCTACTCCAGTGGACTCTCCTGTGAGACTGGCAGTTTCTCCTACTGCCACAACCCCTGTAAGTTTTTACAGGCAGAGGTTTTGAGGCTTTATTTTCCTGTGCTGGAACCCTGGGTTGTGTGGTCTCTCTCGCTCCCCAGTTTTTCCTGTTTATCAGAATGTGGAACTGCCAGCTTAGCCAGCCTCTGCCTTTCCTCATGTCCTCTCAATCCAAGCTGTGTATCTTTGCCCCTCCTACCTGTCTGGATGAATGTTTCTTCTTTAACTACTTGGTTGTTGGACTGCCATACAATTAGATTTTCTGGCAGTTCTGGTTGTTTTCTTGTTTTTAAATTGCTTGTTGTCCTTTTTTGGTTGTGAGAGGGATAAAGTGTATCTACCTACTCCTCCATCTTGGCTGGAAGTTTTGTTGCAATAAATATTTTTAATATCATATTATATTTCTGAAAATAAAACTTGTTAACTTTCTATTGGTTAAGTATTTATTTGATAATATCAACTAATCAAAATGCAGAGTAAAACCATGCCAACTCTTTTTGGGACAGTTGTTCCTTTTATGTTGCAGTATTAAGAGCATTATACATGACCAAGAATTGTGATCCTCTTGTCTTCTTTCTGTTAGTCTTCAGGGCTTATGAAGTTATGGAATATTACTTTGTAATTTATAGCCATTTATTTTTTTGACCCTTCTATTTATTCTTTCTTTAAAAAAATTTTTTTTTGTTGTTGTCGACACTATTACAGATATCCCCTACACTCCCTCCCTTATTCCTGTCTTCATCAAGCCCACCAATACTTATTTTTCAGGCACAATTTGATGTGAAGTAAGATTCCTCTTTTCATATAAATCACATCAATTTGTTTTAACATTTAGGCGAAAATAATAAGCAATATCAGGCAACACCTATTCATTTACTATGGGTTGTAATTTTCAGAAGCTGGAACTCAGCAGTACACATATTTTAGACCTGAGTTTGATTTTGGAGGCCCTTTAAAACTCAGTTTTATTATTTCTCTTTCTGAAGACTCAGCTTGCAGCAGACATTTTAGTGCTTTTAGCACTCACTGTTGACCAACATGCTTGTACAACAAGAAGAGAACACCCCCACGTTCTTCCTGGTACTGTCTCCAGCTTAGGATCTGTCTCTACAGTTTTGGGGGGTTTTTTTGTAAGCATTATAACCTACATATATTCATGTTATTTCTTTAAAGTATTAAGTGAAAGAAGTTAATAATAAAAGGAAAAGTAGGGAAAACACCAGGCTTACTGTAATGCAGACAGGAGAGGCAGTGAAAAACCTTGAAGTTTGTCTCAGAGTGGAAAGGAGGATTTTACTGTCGTCCAGCATTGGTATGATGTTATTAGTCTTTGTTTCAGAATGGGCAGTATGGTGGTGATTGCTGATGAAAGGTTTGTACAAATTGCCATGGAAGCATAAAAGGAAGGACTTTCAGGAGCAATGTCTTGGAAGAAAGTTAGGGGCTAGCTAGGCATTCCAAGTAGAGGGCAGCTGTACATATGAGTGGGTAGAAATGATTTCTGGAGGTGCTTTAAGTTGTTTAGAGCTGAAACATAGAGTAGGTGTCTGATGTTGGAGAAGAGGTTGTGCAGGTAGGCGGAACTGAGTTCATCAGGTGCTTCCTGTGCAGTACTAAAAGTTTTCTCCATTTTTATCTTTAATGTGGAATAAATTATTGTACAGTTTTGAAAAGGGGGATAACATGACTATGTTTTTATTTCAGAAAGATTGTCCTCCAGGAAATATGGATGATACATTGGAAGGGGCAAATTGCAGGAAGGAGGTCATTTAGAGACTTGCTGCTAATGAGAAATGAGGGCACCTGGAACTTTGGCAGTGGAAAGGGAAGGGGACTTGCAGATTTTTGAGCTGTTAGACAGGACTGTGAAAACAATAGAATATAAGGCATTGGAAAGGAGGACATCTGGGATGACTTTGAGATGTCTTACTTGGGTAACATGGTAGGTGAAGGTGCTCCAGTGAGAAATAGAATCTAGAAGGATTGAAAAGAAGTTGGTTTGTACATATAAAGCATTAATTGGAGAGGTACTACAGTCATGTAGGTAATTATGGAGATTCAGTTTAGAGAAAACTTTGGGTTGAAATGTGGGTATTATTGCTGTTTGGATAGGTGTTAAAAGTTATGGTTACAGTGGTAATGAGAACTCCTGGGTAGAGCTTCTGCTGAGAGGGGAAGAAGGCTGAGAACTAACCAAAGATAAATGGAAAGTTAGGAAAGATGAGGAAGGGACACAATAGGCAAGAGAGGAATTCAAGGAGAAGTGTTCAGGATGAATGTCTCTGATCTTCACTTTGATAGGGACTAGGTAGTGCCCATTGGTTATGGGACAATATCACTGTGTCATTGCTAAGTGGTAAGATGGAGTAGGACTAGAGCTGTGAGTTGGAAGTGAATGGGAGTGGATTACACACATTTATTCTACCCACTCTAGAAGCTTGTCTTAGAGGTGAATGACCTGAGGCATAGCAAGACCTAGAGGAAAGTTTTGATGGGACAGACTTGAGGTTGGAGAGGTAGTAGATTCAAAGGAGTCTAGAAGTAGAATAATTTCTGTAGCTGGGTTCCTAGAAAGGAAGGAGGATTAAGAGCTGGATAACAAATTAATTTCATTTTATTTATATTGACTGGACATCTCCAGTCCAGTCCTTGGGAGACACTCAGTTTAAGTTGTTACTATATTCATTTATTGATTTTTCTTTCTTCTTTTTTGTCAGATAAAATGAACTAGATGCTATTTTTTCATTAAACTCATACACTGACTATAATCACTGACCTAGCTCTCTATTCATTTTTTTCACCAATCGTGCTCTAAAGTGCAGCAAGTAGAGCAGCTTTGAATTTGACTGTCCTTTCCAGTCCCACCTGGGCGTGAAATGTTTAGACAGATTCAGTAGTGAGATGCACCCTGTTCCAGCATCCCACTCATCCTGCTCTTTGCGTCAGGTGGCAGCATTTATGTGTGCTCCATCCCAGCCTTTTCACACTTTGCTCTTAGAATAAATCTGATAAATTCCTTCAGGTAGGAATAAAGGTCACTGTACTTCATCAAATTTGTATATGTTCAAAGGGCTCCAGAAATGAACCTTTTTATCTCTGGAATTTTATATACTTATGGATGAGAGGATTTGGGGGATGGTACTTTTTAATTTTATCCATTTATTCATTTAATTTTATTTTTAATTAGGATATAATTGACATAACATTATGTTTAAGGTATACAGCATGTTGATTTGAAATATTTAAATATTCCAATATGATTACGACAATAGCATTAGCTAACGGCTCTGCCATGTCATACAACTCTTCTGTGATAAGAACAATTAAGGGATTTTAATATCTATATTTCTTCTTGTTAATTTTATTTTTGACTGTGGGAATGTGAAGTTTTCTGGTTTTTTTTTTTAAAAATTATAATTCTTTTGTTAATCTTGGTAGCAAATTTGAAGTGGTTTTTGTTCTAGGGTCATAAGCAAAGGTTTACATCTGAGGAAAAAAAATTCTCTTATCAGTTATCTTGGAATTTTAGTGCATTGGTGATATCTTTCTGTAAATTAGCAGCCTTTGTTTCCTGTCCCTAGCTAGGTAGGCTTAACTTCACACTCCCATAGTCAAAAATGAAATGAATAGGAATGATTGTGCTTTATAGAATAATTAACCAGTCAGTGTTTGAACCAGTTATAAACATGAAATCTGTGTATTTTAATTTATAAAAGTTTCATTAAAGTAACATTTTGTTTCTGCACCCAAGAAAGTCTGTCTTTGTGTTTTGCCACCAACTAACTTTTTCCTCGTCAGTCTTTCGGGTAGGATTTCTGAGCTTTCTCAGGGCTTCTTGTGTTTGAAGTGTGGTGTTAGATAGAGCCTATCATTTCCATCTGTTATTTAGTGGAACACTATACACTCATTTCATGTGCTTGAAAAACAGTGATGAGGGAAATGGTTATTTTATTAAAGGCAAAGAAAGGGGATACAAAATTCTGTATACAATGACCCATTTAAAAATATATTTATAGAAGAAAACTAAAATAAATTACACAGTGAGGTAGGTAACTTACTAAAGAAGCATGACATCTTTCTTTCTTTTGTAGCTAATCTACCAGTGCCAACAATTGCTGCCATAGACGGACTTGCTTTAGGTGGTGGTCTTGAACTGGCATTAGCATGTGATATAAGAGTAGCAGGTAAGACTTAATCCTATTAAAAATAACACTTTTGAAATAAATACAATGTGGTTTATAAAGGAGAACAACTTAATGAACACTTTCAGAAGTTAAAAATGGTGACAATAGCTCTAAATTCATAGCCTATTAATTTTTTTCAAATTTGGAGTTTTAATTATACACAGATGAGAAGTCAGTTTTGTGACCTAAAAAAGTATTTACTTATTAAAAGTATATTAATACTTTTATAAACTATACAAAAAGTTAATGAGGCAAACATGTGCATTTATAGAACTGCATGTCAGTCATGCCAGATCCCTGCCAGGGAATTCCCAACATGACCTCATTCATCTGTGAGCACACAGAGTAATTCTTTTTTTTTTTTTTAATATATTTTATTGATTATGCCATTACAGTTGTTCTATTTCCCCCCTTCATTCCCCTCCACCCTGCACCTCCCACCCCCACCAATCCCCCCCCTTTAGTTTATGACCATTTGTCAAGTTCTTTAGATTCTGTATTTCCCCTACTATTCTTACCCTCCCCCTATCTATTTTCTATCTACCGTCTATGCTACTTATTTTCTGTACCTTCTCCCCCCTTCTCCTTCTCCCACTCCCCTGTTGCTAACCCTCCATGTGATCTTCACTTGTATAGTTCGCTCCTGATCTAGCTGTTCTCTTAGTTTGCTATTGTTTTAGGTGTGGTTGTTAATAACTGTGAGTTTGCTGTCTGTTCACTTTTTTTATCTTCTTTTTCTTAGATAAGTCCCTTTAACATTTCATATAATAAGGGCTTGGTGATGATGAACTCCTTGAATTTGATGTTATCTGAGGAGCACTTTATCTGCCTTTCCATTCTAAATGAAAGTTTTGCTGGATACATCAATCTTGGATGTAGGTCTTTGGATTTCATGACTTGGAATACCTCTTTCCAGCCCCTTCTTGCCTGTAAGGTCTCTTTTGAGAAATCAGCTAACAGTCTGTTGGGAACTCCTTTGTAGGTGACTGTCCCCTTAGCTCTTGCTGCTTCTAGGATTCTCTCCTTCACTTTAATCTTGGCTAATGTAATGATGATGTGCCTTGGCGTGTTTCTTCTTGGGTCCAACTTCTTTGGGACTCTCTGAGCTTCCTGGATTTCCTGGAAGTCTATTTCCTTTGCCAGATTGGGGAAGTTCTCCTTTATTATTTGTTCAAATAAGTTTTCTCCTCATGGCTGTTCCTCTTCCCCTTCTGGTACCCCTATAATTCGAATGTTGGAGCATTTAAAGATGTCCTGGAGGTTCCTAAGCCTCTCCTCATTTTTTTTGAATTCTCGTTTCTTCATATTTTTCTGTTTGTTCATTTTTTCTTCCTTCTGGTCCACTCCCTTGATTTGAGTCCCAGTTTCCTTTCCATCACTATTGCTTTCCTGTGCATTTCCCTTCACTTCAATTAGTCTAGCCTTCATATGTTCCTCTAATTTGTGGCTAAAATCAACCAGTTCTGTGAGCATCCTGATGACCAGTGTTTTGAACTGTGCATCTGAAAGTTTGGCTATTTCTTCATCGCTTAGCTTTATTGGCTCTGGGGCTGTGAGTTGTTCTTGAGCCATGTTTTGATCTGTTCATGCTTGTTACGTATGAGGAGTGGAATCTGAGGTGTGCACCAGGGCGGGGCCACCCAGGTCGCTGGTTTGTGATCCTGTATGTGGGGCAGGGTCAGAGAGGGGCCACCCAGGTTGCTGGTTTGTGATGCTGTACGTGGGGGCAAGGTTAGAGAGAGACAATGGCAGTCCCTTCTGCTGCTTCCTGCCGCTGGGCCCTGCGCCGTCCGTCTCACTGCTGGCTCCTTTACTGGTTTATTCATCTGGCTGAAAGGTTCATTGTTGTCAGACTTCCATATAGTTCAATTTTCTGTGGTTTGGCTGTGTTTTTGTTGCTAAAACTTTGTTGTTTTTAAACTTGGTTGTGGGAGAAGGTACCGTGCTTCCAACTGTGCCTCCATCTTGGTGGAAGTCGAGTAATTCTTATTTAGATGTACACATTTATCTACTTGACCAGCGTGGTCAGCCCTCCACTGCTCAGTGGTTTCCTTTTCTTATGAATGTGCATGTCAGTTGTCTGCTTCTTTGAGCAGACATTTACCTTCCTCATCCACCAGCCATTGGAAGCAGACTTGGGACCACGCAGATGATTAATTTGACCCATTCTCAGTGGGCGTTTCCTGGAGGCCCTCTTCCATCGTGTTATTGGGAATCAGATGAGGTTCCTTAGCTTCTTTTCTTTTTCACATCTTGCTGAAGCAGAGTTTTGAAAGACAAAACCACAAGCTCAGCTATTCCCCAGAAGAAATGTGTTATCAAAGATAGTCTCCATGGGGGCTGACTCTGGCTGTCCAACACTTGTCCATTTGACATGCAAACCATCTTGCTCATTGTTCCCTGCCTCTGGAGTGACTGAGCAGCCTGACCCCTTTTGACTTCTGTCAAAAACAACATTTTTTAAATGAGGTTGTTTTGTTTTTTTACTCTTTAGAAAATTCCAAGTAGAACATTTAGAATAAAAAAATCACCTGCTGGGCTTAATGAAATACTTAAAATTTCTAATTAAGAAATGAGTCTTTGATAGTCTCTTGTTCAGTCTTAACAGTAGGAAAGGAGAACAGCGTCGTACAGAACTGAATTTAAATCTTAGCTCCTGTCATTTTTAGACTGGTTTCCTTCTCTACATTGGGTAAAATGACAGTAGCTATTGTGATGATTAAATGAATTAATCTATGGCATGTGCTTAGCCATAAGTATTACCTATAGTAATAATACTTAATCTCTTTGAGGTTCACTTTTTTTCCTGGATGGTTTTCTGAGGATTAGATGACGTGATTATGAAAATAATAATGAAAACACTTATTGCTAGCCCTGTGCTGAGTGTTGACCTGGTGCCCAGTGCCATTCTAAGCACTTGGCATGTATAATATTAACTGAATCTTTCTAACAACCCTCTGAGATACGTACTTTGTGGGGCTTGATGAATCCAGGACATAGGGAGGTGAAGTAACAAGCCCCAACGCAGTGTCTGAGCTAGGATTTGAACCCAGGTAGTCTGGCGTCATGGCCTTGCTGCTGTCCTGCCAGCGCACTGTTCTTCTGCTGCTCTCCCGGATTGTCTTCTCAAGAACTGCATGCAGTGCTGTGTCCTTGTTCCCTCACTGTAGTGTCCCAAAGGTGCTTCAGGACCAAGGACTGCATAAAGCAGGCAGAAAACATTTGTCACTGTTCTTGTGCAGGTTCCCACTGTCACTTCTGGTGGAGCTGCCAGTTAAAATTAGAGTCAGTGTAATTATGTTTTTAAAATAATTTTATGGTGACTTTCTTAGGATTTGTACTTGCTGATCCATGTACACCTTTTCCCCTTTCCACTTTATTTGAGATCTTTATGTTCTGTCTGAAAGTATTGGGTTTTAAATTGAAAAGCTAAGGTTCCTGTAATCCATTTCTGAAAGAATGCAGATTCTGGGAAGTAGGATATGGGAAGCAGTCCAAGTACTTTTGGATGTACAAATAAAGGAATAATTGAGATATTTTAAAGTAGCACTAAAACAAACATGAAAAAAGAAGCTTTGTCCTGCTATCAGAACAATAAAGCCATTTGTCAAAAATACCTAGAGGCCTGGCTGGTGTAGCTCAAGTGGATTGAGCACAGGCCTGTGAAGCAAGGGGTTGTTGGTTCGATTCCCACTCAGGGCACATGCCTGGGTTGCAGGCCAGGTCCCCAGCAGAGGACGCGTGAGACGCAACTACACGTTGATGTTTCTCTACTATTGTTTCTCCTTCCCTTCCCCTCTAAAAATAAATAAAAAAAATATTTTTAAAAATACCTAGAGATTTGATCTTAAAAAGTTGCTATATCTGATATGTTAAGCTTTTTGATCTACAGAACTGTTCTGGCAGATAAACAATTCAAACTGTCAGACACAGCCTCTTTCTTCATCCTGAATAATTAATGAGATCTAAGCTTTCAAACATGACCTGGCAGGATCAGGTCAAATTAGGTAGTTACAACCTTGGTATTTCTGCATCAAAAATTATTTCTCAGCCCAATAATTTTTTTATCCTTACCTCAGGACTTTTTTTTTCATTGCTTTTAGAGAGAGAGGAAGAGGGGGGATGGGAGGAGGGGGAAGGGGAGGAGAGAGAGAGAAACAGAAACACTGATGTGAGAGAGAAACGTCGATTGGTTGTTCTCTCATAGGCACTCCCACTAGGGATTTACCCCATAACCTGGGAATGTGCCCTCCTGACCACGATTCAAACCTGAGATTTTTTGGTTTGGGGGATGATGCTCCAATGAACTGAGCCATATTGGCCAGGGTGCCAAGTGGTTTTTAATAGAAATGTGTGAATCTCTTAATATTCAGGGTGGGGCAAAAGTAGCTTTACAGTTGTTTGTATGAAAAAAATAATAATAAGGGTAATTTTATTTCATGTACTTACAACTGTCAACCTACTTGTGCCTACCTTGTATGTAATTTAAAGGTGTTACTTTTTGTAACTAAAGGCCTTCTGAAGTAATTTTTGAAAAGATTTGTGATACAAATTTAATAGTAAACATACAGTCATTCCCCCTTATGCCAGGGATATATATTCCAAGACCCCCAGGGGATGCCTGAAACCTTGGAAAGTGTCAACCCTATTTAATACTGTATTTTTTCCTCTACATGTAAACCTTTTCATTCAAAGGAAGCACTTTATGGTTTCTCTTTGACATATCCATATTGCAAACATCACTACTTTTGTACTTTTGGACTATTAAAAAAAGAAAATAAGGGGGATGACTTGGACGTGAGCACTGCAATACTGCCACGGTTGATCTGATAACCAAGGTGGCTACTAAGCAACTAAGAGGCAGATAGTGTCTGCAGCATGGAGATGCTAGACAAAGGGATGATTCATGTCCCAAGTAGGATGGAGCAGGATGGAGATTTAGCCACAGAACAGCATGCAGTTTAAAATTTATGAATTTTTTGTTTCTAGAATTTTCCACTTAATATTTTCAGACAGTGTTTGTTCTTGGGTAACTCAAACTGGAGACAGCAGACTTGTAGATAAGGGGGGGATTACTGTATTCATAGCTTCTTTTACTGACCTTTTTAAGTCATCATAAATGAATTTGATTATATGGATGTTACTTAATTTTCTTCCTTTCTTTTTAGCTTCCTCTGCAAAAATGGGCCTGGTTGAAACAAAGTTGGCAATTATTCCTGGTGGAGGTATGAATTGTTCACGCCCATCTTGATTTGTTCTCAAAAACAGTGTAAGGTAAAAAAGGTGTTAATTGAAAAGGCAACATTTTGCATGAAGAGACTAATGCTGAACTGTTTGCTTCTTCAAGTTCTGGTTCAGAATGCATTCTTTTAGCTTGTGTAGGTGTGAAGACGGTAGGTATGCTGGCTCTGACTCTTTTTTTGTGCTGTGTCCTGTGCTTTTCTGGGTGATTTCTTAATTTTTAAATTATTGCACCATCTCATTGTTCTTGAAGGATGACACCATTATTTTAAAACTTATGTGTGGGTCTGTAATGTGTGTAACCTCAGAGAGCTCCACACACGCAATCAGACCCCAGGGGAGAAGGGGCAAGAGCACCCAGGCTCTGTGCCAGGTTTCTTGTGTCTCTGTGTAGCGAGACAAAGGTTGGGGTTCCCAGGCAGCTAGTATTGCTTATTCTGTTACTACAAAAATGATAGCTGTTTCTTTTTGAAGATTCATTTAAGAAAGTACTTGTCTGCCACTGATAATGACATCTTGCATCACTTAGTAAATCTGAAATTTTTGTTCTTCTATCTGATCCAGCAAATTTGGAGATACATTTTGTGACATTTATTACAAAAGTAGACTTCACTTGAAGATGTGCATTTTGGAAACTTATTAGTGTATGAATGAAATAGTACAGTATAAAAAATTAAATGCAGTATTGAATACTTTAAGCATGTTTGTACTGGAATAGGTTAAAATTACATGTTTAACTGTGTCATGACAAGAGTATCCTGATTAAGGTGTATAAGTAGAACTTAAAACATAACTCAGTGACACTGGAAGACTATCAAGGTCAATGTGTAAGGCTCACTAAATTTTCTACTTTGGTAGTCCATGAAAATTTCATTCTTGTAGGTAAAAACATACAATATCTACCTGTTCTGTCAATCTGTTTTCATAGTGACTAATGAAAACTCAAAAAAAAAAAAAAAAAGATTTAGAAGAAAATACATCCAATTGAAAAGAGTTATCAAATAAATAATGTGTGAAATACAACATGGTTTAGGAAAAAGATGATACAATGTTTCATAAGTTCTTTTAAGAAATAAGCATTTGTTTATAATTAGGATATAACTGATCCTAGAAAGATAGTGACTATAGTTAAATGGTGCCCCCAGGCTCCACAAGATATCAGTGTGAAACCTGGGCATGTGACCTTATTTGGAAAAAAGGTCTTTGCAGATATAATTAAGGATTTTAAGATGAGATAATTCTGGGTTATCTGAATGAAGCTTAAATACCGTGATAAATGTTTTGTAAGAGAAGACTCAGACAAAAGAGGGGAACACAAAAGATCACTTGAAGATAAAGACAGGGATTGAAGACATGCATTTACAAGTCAAGGAAGGTCAGGGATTACTGCCAATCACCAGAAGCTTGGAGATTGTTCCTCAGAGCTTCCAAGAAGGAATCAGTCCTGCCAATATCTTGATTTTGGACTTTGGCCCCCAAAATTATGAGAATTAAATTTCTGTACCTTTAAGCCATGAAATTTGTGGTGATTCATTACAGCAGCCTCAGGAAACTTTTACAGTTTTTAATGCTTAAGTAATTTTTGGGGGGACAGAGACTTTATATATATATATATGAGAAGGGGTAGGAGAAAGATGAACTTGGGAATTTGGATATTTATCATGTACTAAATGTGAAATGGTTTGTATTAAATTCACTAAAAGGTAGGATAGTTGTATGAGAGTACTCTTGGGTTTGATTAGGTAAAAAAAGCTTAGCTGATTATACTGTAGAAATGAGGGTGATATTGGTATGGGAAACTTTGAAAAAACCTCTGTTTAACCTTTATTTGCCCAGGCCCCAGGCGCCCTAGAGAGAATGATGGGGCCGTCTGGGAGGGCGGGTGGCCGGATAGTGAGGACTGGAACTAGCACCCCCGCTGATAGAACAATTATCACATTCTGTTTCTGTATCCCACGTTTGTCATGTAGACAAGAAGACCCCCTAATCTATATATTCCCCAAGAATCCTTTGATCGGGGCTCAGAATTTGGAAATGACTTCTCTGGGCCCCTCACGTTAAACAATAAACCTTGTACTCCAGAATCCCTCGGTGTCTGGTTGCTTCATTTTCCTATAACAATATCTTTAGCTTGTGTAATCTTCTCTTATGAGCTAGCCATATGAGATCTAGAAATTAACATATTCTTCCCATTGTATGTAAGTTCTTTAGGGTCCTCCTCAATAGTGTATCCATTAATTAGAACACACTTTTTATAAATTTGATTGAATTTAGACTATGTATTCTCATCAGTACTGTTATTTTTAAAAATTCATATTAAATAAATTTGTCATAAAATTCAGAATGCTTTAACATTAATTCAAATGAAGCTGTGCCTCCCTATTTGGATTTCTGTGTATTTGATAAACACAAAAGAGTTAATGATGCTCCTGGTTGGCATGAACTTTCCTAAAACAAGATAAATTAGAAAATGATTGTTTTGAAGAGATAGTAGTATTCATAGTGAACACGGGTATTAGTGGACCATTAATATAAGGCTTCTTTTAGATTAGTACTCTAAATTTAGTGTTTACTGAAAAGGAGATTGTCTGCTGTCAAATAACTATTAAAGGTATATAGTTAATATAAAGGAAAGTAGAAACATTAAAACCAAACGCACTTCTTTAAGTAATATTACATGAGATGTAGTTTTATAATTGAATTCAATTGAACATCATATATTTAAGCCAGCACTTTTATTTGTTGTATATGTATATTTGATTGTAGACTAATATTATAAAATACAAAATACTGTGTTAATGATTTAAAGTACTAGCCAATTTAAAAATAATTAAAATTGTTACTCTAGGGCACAGGTGGCAAACACAAGGCTTACAGGCCAAATCTGACCCTCTACCTTGTTTCTACCTGGTGGCGTCACTGGGCTCCTTGCTCCTAGTTTACAACTTCATACTGTGATTTATGCAGTCCTAAAATTATATTCAGCCCTTTGAAGGCAACTGCGAGACTGATTGGGCCCCCAGTGAAAATGAGTTTGATACCCCTGCTCTAGGAGCTTGCTACAGTATTCTCAGTTTTATCAGGGATTTTGTACAACATAGTCCTCTACTGTGTTCTACAGTTTTTTTTACCTTTAAGAATGCAGCTCACCTCCTGTCTTCTTCCAACCAGGAGAATACTTCAGTAGTTAAAATAAAACTCCTACTTAGAAGTAGCCCCTCAAACAATACTACTCTTTAGCATATATGTAAGAACCAAATAAAACAAGTTCAGAGGACTAGCATTGTTTTTATTTAACAGTTTAGAAATTTCTTTGCACACAAAATGGTGGCAAGTTCCCTCATTCTAGCCTTTTTTTTTTTCCCCTTGCCCTCTTCTATGGAGGATTTGGGGTTTATATCAAGAAATTTTATTACACCTACCCTAAGGTAACTGGTAAGGTTTCTTGCTTGGGTATATATCACTCTAGACAATGCCTAGTATTTCCAGTGCTCCTATTCTCTCTTGTTTTTTATTTTGGAAACATTTAAACTTTAGGAAATTTGAGAAGCAGTAAAATGAACCTCCTTGTACCCCTCATCAAGATCTTCCCTCCCCTCACCCCTTTCCTGCCACACTCCATCTCCCACTCTGATCTTCCTCCTTAGATGCACACCCATCTTTTCTTGTTGAATCACTTCAAAATAACAAGCTGAACCTTTAAGATTTTCAACCTGCCTTTCCTAAGAATAAGAAGGGACTCTTGTATAACCACAACATTATCATCACACTGAACAGTAGTGACGTTACTATTGACATTTCCCTGGGTGTTTCAAAGTTTAGTTTGTAGTTGTTTTGTTTTGCTTTTCCAATTCAGGATCTAGTTCAATGTCACGTTATATTTAGTTAGAACTTTAAAAAAAAATTTAGACAAGTCATCCCTCTCTTTTTCTTTTTTAATAACTAATTTAAAATTAAGGCAAATTATCTTCCTGAGGTTTTCACATTGTGAATTTGGTAGAGTTATTTTTTCAAGTTTAAGTTAAAAATTTTTGCCAAGAATTCTAAATGGACCATGCTCTACGTTTTATTTTCACTTTATTTCATGGCACTAAAGAAAGATGTTATCTCACTTTGAGTGATAATGATTTTGATCACTTTTATAAGGTGGCAACTAACTGTGGGTACATGTTTAGCATTCTCTTCTTGGAGACTTCTCAGGGAAAGTATCTTTAATAATTATTACCGACATTGACTGTTCCCCAAATAAAAAAGATAAAAAAAGAAAATTAGAGCACTCAGGTTTCACAGGACCAGAACAAATGTCCCCAGTTTGTTTTCTTCTCTCCTGGGTAGCAGATTTGGTCCATCTTACTTGGAGGCTGTGTTTGGCAGTGAGGTCACATCTTGGCCACTGGTGTCCAAGAACTCTAGTTTAAGGTGTGTTTATGAATAATGATGGATTTTTAAATTCTCTGTTGAGTGTTATCCTGAACACTGCAGTCATTTCGGAAAGTTTTATTTACCATCGTTATTGAAATCCTTTAGAATTTACATCAGAATCTGAACTTATTCTTTTGAATGTACTCAGCAATGACTCATTATCCTGTGAGAGTGAATTTGATTTTCACAAATAGCAAAAGAGCTTTCTGTGCCAAATCTGATTAATAAGATCATACTATATCAGGAAGAAGGAAAGTATAACAACATAAATAAGACTGAATTTTTTAAGACTGCTTTTTTAGGAGAGGGTTTCAAGATGGCGGTGGACTAGGAGGGAGCAGATACCAGTTCCTAGTACAAAAGAGACAGAAACCTATCTGATCGGAGGAGGTGAGGCAAGCAAGCCAGCAGTTGCCAAGCATATATGAAAATAAGAGACCAGAAACCTCATCGGTCATGGAGGAACAAGAGTGTAGGGAGACAGCAGCGGTACAGTAGTCTCTGGGACGGAGCAGGGAGAAACAGCCGGTGCAGGGTAGGGGAACCCCAGCGCCCTGTGGCGAGAGCCCAGCGGCACTTGGGACAGCCTTCAGCGCCCAGACGGCTCCCTCCCTAAGATTTTTGGGCCGGGGGCCTGCCAAGTGGTCCAACCAGCGGGGAGCAGAGGTGATGTCAGTCTGTGCATAGCTTGGAGGTCCAGCGCCTGGTGGGAACTGTGTCTGGGAGAGTGCCTAACAGCGCCTGGGACAGCATTCAGAGCCCGGACGGCTCCCTCCCTGGGATTTTTCTGCCGGGCAGGGCAAGTGGCCCAGGCAAAGAGGTGTGGAAGAAACTTCAGCCTGCGCGCAATCTGGGGAACTAGTCGCTCCACACGCAGTGTGTCTGGGCAAGTGCCTGAGGTCGCCTAGGCCAACGTTCAGCGCCCAGAAAGCTCCCTCCCTAGGATTTTTGGGCCCAGACCGGCCAAGAGACCCAACCAGAGGGGAGCAGAGGAGATTTCAGCCTGCACACAGTTCTGGGTCCGGCACCTGGCGTGGTGCTGCTCCATCCCTAGGTTTTTTTTTGGCAGAGGTTGGCCAGGGGACCCAGACAAACACAGGAGCAGAAGGGATACACACCACGCAGCGTGCCATGACGAGCACACAGAGTTTCTAGGTCGGCGCCCAGTCCTCAGATCGGCTCCCGGCTTCCAGTCTACCCCCCTCAGACTACCTGGAAGCCCGGGGCGCTGAGGGGTCCTGGGAAAAGAGCTGAGACCCTCAACCCCCTCCCTTTCTGGCCAAGCAAGGTGGGATGCCAGGAGAGACTTTTTTGATAGCGTTTGAGGAGAGGATGCGGAGGACAAAGGGCCCCAACCAAGGACTCTGTGGTTGCCAACCCAAGAGACCTCAGAGGTGCAGCCTGGGGCTCTGAATCCAGTAGACACGGCAGCCTGGTCTGCTTCACACCCAGCTTGGCAGCGAGCCCAGGATTGGGCAGAGGGTCTGGGGCTTCCCAACGGAACGGGGGCAGGTCTGTGCTCAATCCCGAGGGAACCAGGCAACAAGGCCGGTGCAGGTGCCTGCAAACACAGCAAACCAGACTATGGCAGTAACCCCTGGGAGGGGAGCGCTGCGAGAAAGTCCTAGTTCCCCATTGTAGGGAGCTGGGGGAGAGGCGCCAAGTGTCTGGATCCTGAGAGGGGCTGGTTGAAAAAAACCACAACAATCGACCCTCAGCCAACTGCAACCAGAAAAACTGGTTCAGGTAGTTTGAAGCCAACAAGTGACATTTCCTTTTCTGAGGTTGTTTTTGAGATATTATTTTTGTTTGTGCGTTTTTTTGTTTTTTGTTTTTTTTACTGTATTTTATTTTTATTCTTTCTTTTTTTTTTTTTACCTTTCTTCCTTCTCCATTCCTTTTCTTTATCTTTTTGCTTTTTTAAAGTAATCTGTTATTTCTTTTGAACTTTATTACTGTTTCATCTTTCCATACTTTTGTCCTCTTTTCCCAGATTTTCTGTTTTATTTCTTTTTCTTTTCTTTCTAAACTTATTGCTCTTTCTTCCAATCCCCTACCATTTTTTTCTTTCTTCCTTTTATTTCTTTCCTTATCATTTCTTTCTTTTACCCACAAGAGTCACAATCAACTTGAAAATATGAAAAGACCAGAGCTGGACTCATAGAAGAGGCCTCCCAATAGTAGAGTCAGAGAGACAAATTGCACATTGTTGTAGGAGAGAAGACACAAGTTGCTGCATATTTGAGTAGGTGGAAGCAGAGAACAACAGGATAACCAAAAGAGGCTGCACCATTGAAATTCACAGGCATTCCACCACAAAAGTTCATACCATAAACCCAGGGTGTCAAAACAGATTAATCTAAGAAGCTGAGGCTAACAAGAAGAGTCTCACAAATGATGGGAAGACAAAGAAACAATCCCCAAATGAAAGGAAAGGAGGAATCCTCAGAAAGAATGTTAGATGAAATAGAGGCAAGTCAACTATCAGATACTGAATTCAAAGCACTGGTTATCAGGAAGTTCAAAGAGCTCACAATCAGCTACCAGAAACTACAGGGAAGCTACAATGATCTCACTGTGAACTATATCAACATGAAAAAGGAAATGGAAATTCTTACCAAGGGCCAAGAGGAAATGAAGAATACAATTTCTGAATTAAAAAACACAGTGGAAAGCATTAAAAATAGGGTGGATGAAACAAGATCGGATTAGTGAATTGGAGGACAAAGTAGAAAGCATCTCACAGAAAGAACAGGAAAGGGAAAAGAGGCTCAGAAAGAATGAAGAGGGATTAAGAGAAATGCAAGACAATATGAAACGTAATAATATCCGAATAATAGGAATACCAGAAGGAGAAGAAGAACAAGAAATAGAAAACATATTTGAAAGAGTAATGAGAGAAAATTTCCCTAATTTGATAAAAGAAAAAGTCACACAAATCCAGGAATCACACAGAGTCCCATTCAAGAGGAACCCAAGGAGGCCCACTTCAAGACACATCATCATTAAAATGGCAAACTTCCAAGACAAAGAGAGAATCTTAAAGGCAGCAAGGGAGAAAAAAGAAATAACATACAAGGGCGTCCCAATAAGGTTAGCCACTGACTTCTCAATGGAAACACTCCAAGCAAGAAGAGAATGGCAAGAAATATTCCAAGTAATGAGAACCAGAGGCCTACAACCAAGGCTACTTTACCCAGCAAGGCTCTCAATCAAGATAGAAGGCCAAATAAAGAGCTTCCAAGACAAAAGAAGTCTAAAAGAATTTGCTGCCACCAAGCCAGCTCTACAAGAAATACTAAAAGGTCTGCTTTAAGGAAAGGAAGGAAAAGAGACAGACAGAGAGGAACACAGGTACAAAAATGGCAATGAATAAGTACCTATCAATAATAACCTTAAATGTAAATGGATTAAATGCTCCAATCAAAAGACACAGACTAGCTCAATGGATAAGAAAGTATGACCCACACATATGCTGCCTACAAGAGACCCACCTCAGGACAAAAGACCATCACAGACTAAAAGTGAAAGGATGGAAACAAATTTTCCAAGCAAATGGACAAGAAAAAAAAGCTGGGGTAGCAATTCTCATATCAGACAAAATAGACTTCAAAAAAAGAGCCATAAAGAGTGACCCAGAAGGTCACTTCATAATACTCAAGGGAAGAATCCACCAAGAAGACATTAACATCATAAATATATATGCACCCAACATAGGAGCACCAAAATATATAAGGAAAATCCTAGAGGAATTCAAGAAAGATATAGACAGCAACACAATTATAGTGGGGGATTTTAACACCCCACTATCAAAAATGGACAGATCTTCCAAACAAAATATCAACCAAGACATTGCGGCATTAAACAACACCCTTGATGAAATGGACCTAACTGATATATACAGAGCTCTTCACCCCAAAGAAGCTAAATACACATTCTTTTCAAATGCACGTGGAACATTCTCAAAGATAGACCACATGATAGGACACAAAACAAGCCTCAACAAATTCAAGAATATTGAAATCATACCAAGCATTTTCTCTGACCATAAGGGACTGAAACTGGAAACCAACCCCAAAGGAAAAAAACCAAAACACCCAAAATCATGGAGACTGAACGGTATGCTATTAAACAATGAATGGGTCAAGAATGAAATTAGGGAAGAAATCAAAAAGTTTCTGGAAACAAATGAAAATGATCTCACAACAACCCAAAACTTATGGGATACAGCCAAGGCAGTCCTGAGAGGGAAGTTTATAGCAATACAGGCCTACCTAAAAAAAACAGAAACATTTCAAACAAGTGACCTTACTCTACGCCTGCAAGAACTCGAGGAACAACAACAAAAACAGCGCAAAGCAAGTAGA
The DNA here is from genome assembly GCF_021234435.1 of Artibeus jamaicensis. NCBI lineage: Eukaryota > Metazoa > Chordata > Mammalia > Chiroptera > Phyllostomidae > Artibeus > Artibeus jamaicensis. The sequence continues at coordinate 3,225,523 of NW_026521576.1, read as the reverse complement.
AGGAAGGAAAGAAGTAAGATCAGAGCAGAACTAAATGACATAGAGACTAAAAGCACAATTCTAAGGATCAATGTATCCAGGAGTTGGTTCTTTGAAAACATAAACAAAATAGACAAGCCTTTAAGTAGGCTCATCAAGAAAAGAAGGGAACGGACACAAATAAACACAATCAGAAATGAAAGAGGAGAGATTACAACTGATACCACAGAAATAGAAAGGATTGTAAGAAATTACTATGAAGAACTGTAGGACAAGAAATTTGAGAACCTAGAGGAAATGGACACATTTCTAGAAAAATATAATCTCCCAAAATTCAATGAAAAAGAAGTAGAACACCTGAATAGACCAATAACAGCAAAAGAAATTGAAGCAGTAATCAAAAAACTCCCATCACACAAAAGCCCTGGACCAGATGGATTCACAGGAGAATTCTACAAAGCATTTAAGGAAGAGCTAACCCCCATTCTTCACAGACTATTCCCAAAAATCCAAAAGGATGGAAAACTCCCAAACTCCTTTTATGAAGCCAGCATCATCCTAATTCCAAAACCAGATAGAGATACAACAAAGAAAGAAAACTTCAGGCCAATATCACTGATGAACATAGACACTAAAATCCTCAACAAAATATTGGCAAATCCCATCCAACAATATATCCAAAAGATTATACACCATGACCAAGTGGGATTCATTCCAGGGATGCAAGGATGGTTCAACATTCGCAAAACTGTAAATGTAATTCATCACATAAACAAAAGCAAAGACAAAAACCACATGATCATTTCAATAGATGCAGAAAAAGCTTTTGATAAGGTACAACACCCATTTATGATAAAAACACTCAGCAAAATGGGAATAGAGGAAGCATTCCTCAATATAATAAAGGCTATTTATGAGAGACCTACAGCCAACATCATACTCAATGGGCAAAAACTAAAAGCTTTTCCACTAAGATCAGGAACAAGACAAGGTTGTCCACTTTCACCACTTCTATTCAATGTAGTATTAGAAGTTTTGGCCACAGCGATCAGGCAGGAAAAGGAAATAAAAGGCATCCAAATAGGAAAGGAGGAAACAAAATAGTCACTGTTTGCAGATGACATGATAGTGTACATGGAAAATCCTATAGACTCTACCCAAAAACTGCTCGAACTAATTAATGAGTTTGGCAAAACAGCAGGATACAAAGTCAATATCCAGAAATCAAAGGCATTTTTGTATACCAACAACGAATCAGCAGAAGCAGAAATCAAGGAAAAAATCCCATTCGAAAAAGCAAAAAGAAAAATAAAATATCTGGGAATAAACCTAACCAAAGAGGTAAAAGACCTGTATGCAGAAAACTACACAGCACTGAAGAAAGAAATCAGGGAAGACACAAACAAATGGAAACATATACCTTGTTCATGGATTGGAAGAATTAACATCATCAAAATGTCCATACTACCCAAAGCAATTTACAGATTCAATGCAATACCTATTAAAGTACCAATGGTGTATTTCACAGACATAGAACAAACACTTCAAAAATTTATATGGAATCATAAACGAGCCCGAATAGCAGCTGCTCTTTTGAGAAAGAAGAACAAAGTAGGAGGGATCACAATACCTGATATCAAACTGTATTACAAAGCCACTGTAATCAAAACAGCCTGGTACTGGCATAAAAACAGGCACATGGACCAATGGAACAGAACAGAGAGCCCAGAAATCAACCCAACCCTCTACAGTCAATTAATATTTGACAAAGGGGGCAGTAACATAATATGGAGTAAAGATAGCCTCTTCAGCAAATGGTGTTGGGAGAACTGGACAGCTACGTGCAAAAAAATGAAACTTGAGCACCAACTTACACCATACACCAAAATAAATTCAAGGTGGATAAAAGACTTAAATATAAGCCATGACACCATTAAAGTCCTAGAGGAGAACATTGGCAAGAAAATCTCAGATATTCCACACAGCAACATTTTTACGGATATGTGCCCTAGAGCAAGGAATATAAAGGAAAGAATAAACAAATGGGATCTCATCAAAATAAAAAGCTTCTGCAGGGCTAAAGAAAACAGTATTAAATTAAAAAGACAACCAACTGTATGGGAAAACATATTTGCCAATGATACCTCAGACAAAGGTTTAATCTCCAAAATATGCAAAGAACTTACACCACTCCACTCTAAGAAGACACCCAATCCAATTAGAAAATGGGAAAAGGACTTGAACAGACACTTCTCTAAAGAGCATATACAGAATATCCAGAGACACATGAAGAGATGCTCAATATCGTTAGCTATCAGAGAGATGCAAATTAAAACCACAATGAGATACCACTTTACACCAGTCAGGATGGCTATAATAGACAAAGAAACAAACAACAAATGTTGGAGAAGGTGTGGGTAAAAGGGGACCTTAGTTCACTGTAGTTGGGATTGCAGACTGGTACAACCATTACGGAAAACAGTATGGAATTTTCTCAGAAAAATAAAAATTGACCTGCCTTTTGACCCAGCAATTCCACTGCTAGGATTATACCCCAAGAATCCTAAAACATCAATTTCAAAGAACCTATGCACCACAATGTTCATAGCAGCACAATTTACAATAGCCAAGAGTTGGAAGCAACCTAGGTGCCCATCAGTAAACGAATGGATCAAAAAATTGTGGTACATATACATAATGGAATTCTATGCAGCAGAGAGAAAGAAGGAGCTACTACCTTTTGCAACAACATGGATGGAACTGGAAAGCATTATGCTGAGTGAAATAGGCCAGGCCTTGAAGGACAAATACCATATGATCCCACCTTTGACAGGAAGCTAAAGAATAAAACAAACAAGCAAACAGAATAAAAACAAAGACAGTGAAATAGAGAACAAGTGGGCAGCGACCAGAGGGGAGAGGGAAGGGAACTTAAGGGGAAAAAGCGGGAGGGATTTTGAGGAACAAGTATGAAAGACACAGAGATGAGGACTGGGGGGGTGGGGAATGGGAGGGAGGGGGGAGACGGGGCGGCGGGGGGGGGGTGGAATGGGAGAAATAGATAAAAAAAATGTCCTTGAAAAGTAACTAAATAAAATTTAATATTAAAAAAAAAGACTGCTTTTTAAAAGATGCTTATTAATTTCAAACAGTTACCAGTTTATGAACAATGGAGAACACTGCCGGATTTAGGGGACTGCTTCCCAAGTGACCTGTCTAAAGGCCAGCACTGCCTTATATTATACTATGTAGTGACTCATTTCTTTGTACTTAAAAATGCAGTTCAGTAATCCTTCACTACTTTATGTCTAGTTAGGGTTTTTGGAAGTTAGTGGCTGGCTTCCCACTGTTGACAGGCCATTTTGTTAGTTGCTGTGAAGGAAACATACAGGGTGAGGTAAAAGTAGGTTTATAGTTGTGAGTATGTGAAACAGTTTATTCTTGTATTATTAATTGTATTTTCTCTACAAACAACTGTAAACGTACTTTGGCTCACTGTGTATTTATCCATATATGACTCACCAGTTCTCCCTTGGAATTGCCCATCTAAAATCTGATAGGAGAGATTAAACTTGTGTATAAGTATCAGAACTGCCCTATCATTAGAAAATTGTTGGAATCAAACAGTAATAAGCAGTTTACCACTGGGACTTGTGAGTTTTAGAAAATGGTGTGAATTCTTTCAGCTCTCAGCTTGAGTTTACAAGGCCTGCAGGGTGGGTTCCCAGTACTGTTCTAACTTCCTTTCCTTCTGTTGCTCCCTTTGCTCATACACTGTGTTACAGGCACATTTATTCACTTAACTCAGCAAATATTTATTGAGCCATGCACTGGTGGATATACACTAAGCCTGTAGCAGTGAGCAAAGAGAGATCACTGCTGCCAAGCAGCCAACATTCCAGCACACAGACAGGAGACATGGCAAATAGTAAGTTGTGAAGTATGGTGGAAGTGTCCTGGGCTGTAGGAAAAGAACTAGGGCAAGGGGCCTGCCGAGGGGTGGGGTTTTCACTTTAACACAGGGGATCAGAGGAAGCCTCACTGAGAAGGTAACATTGGAGTTAAGACTGATAGGAATTGAAATTAATCGTACAGATAGAAAGAAGAGCATTTCAGACAAAGGAATACCCAGAATAAAGGGCTATGATGGAAGCATGCCTGAAATAGTCACCCCACCACTGCAACCATAACAACCAAGGGGAGGAGAGTGATAGGAGACACCATCAGAGAAGCAGTTGTAGTCTCAGGCATTTAAAGATTTGTCTGGTCCCCATGCCAAAAGTAGACATCAGTGATCCAGGTTAGAGGCAGGAGCACTTTCCTGATAGGCCTAACCCTACGACTGTAGTTCAAGTAAATTATGATAGGGTCTGGACTGGTTAATGGTGATAGAAGTATTTGGGTGTGGGTAGACTCTGGAGAATCTTCTGACAGATCAGATCAGTAATTAAAGAGAGGAGAGTAAACATTGACCCTTGGCTGGAGTAACTGAGAATAAGTTCCCTTCAACTGAGATGTAGAGAACTGTGAAAAGAATAGGTTTAAAAGATATCGTGAGGAATATTGTTTAATATTGTTTTGGACATGTTTGGTTAAAAGCCTAAGTTCAATACCCAAGTGTAGTATTAATCAGGTAGATAGTTGGTTGTGCAAATGACAATGTGGAATTTTTTTTTTTCTAGCATCCACAGGTCTGGTTTTAAAAAACCAAGAAATGGACATTGGCACAGACAGAATTCCAGGAGAGTCTTTCTAGTTCACACTTAACAAACTGGGAAATAAAATTTCCTTGTAGTAACAGCCATAGAAGAGGACCCAAAACACTAAAAATTCTGAGGGAGGAGAACCTTTTCCTTCAGTCAGAGGAGCTTTGTCTCAGGAGGGTAGTTGGAAGACCCAGTGCTTCTCTTTTCTCTGTCCATCTACCATTTGGTCTTGGACATAGAGATAGTTGGAGTGCAGTGCACAGCAAGGTAAATACAACCCCAGTGTTCTAGGCAGAAGACCAGAACTACAGACAGAGAGCCCCAGGGAATCATCAAGGATTAGGGAGATGGTCAATATTGAGGAGCTCAGGAAGGGAGCCCTATAAAGTCATTTGTGACTTCCTGGACTCAATCTTGGGTTGAGCTGTGTGCTCTGATGCTAAACCACACACCAAACACTTCGAATTTGAACCAAGAGATAGACCACTGCTCAGATTTGAGACTGGCCTAAGGCCTTGAAAACATAACACTGAAAGCACAATCCAGAGAAGGCTGTTTGGAATATACAGTCTGAATTCAACTAAGTTAATTGAATGCTAAACAAAATTGCCCGGGCCAGAATAACTCAGCATATGAAATAACTGGAAATCACAACTTTTCGTGGGTGAAGAGAATCAACAGATGCCATCCAAGATGGCAGATGTTGGAATTATCTGAGAAAGATTTTAAAGCAGTTATTACAAAAATGCCTCAAGAAATAGAGGCGAACTGTTCCAATACCTACCTGTCTTGCCTTCAGCTTGTTGGTGAAGGATTCCTAACTAGGTTAGGTGCCAGGCACCTAACAGCTGACACTGGACAGATGTGACTGTTAGTCACATATTTCTTAGTCACATACACCCATAGCCCAGGGGAGGATGATATCACAAGCCTCACAAAGGCCACACAGATTATACTGGGGAACAGAGTGAAAAAACAGGCTGTAGGTGGCAGGCTTGGTAGTAATAAGAGAGAAGGATGTGATTGGCTTCTTTGAATAATTGCATGGTTTAGCTGGGAGCTGAAATCCACTTCCAGTGAGAAATAGGAACCATACATGGGCTCCTTGGTGAGGCAGCTTGTTTGTCTAGGGGACTTATATGTGGGAGAGCAAAATGGGGAGGAGGCTTGTGGTCAGGTCATTTGTGGTTCACCTGATTTCCCTAGATATTAGGCAGCAAAGAATATTGGGCCTTAATTTTAGGTCTCATACCACATGAACAAATGAAAATATAGAAAGTTTCAAAAAAAAAAAAAGTACCCACTGATAGAAATTTTCGGACTGGAAGATACAATAGCCAAAATAAAAACACACTGTATGGACTGAATTGTAGGATAGAGATAACAGAAGAAAGTGAATTAACTTTAAGAGGAATTAATAGGAATTAATCAGATGTGAATAACAGAAAGAAAAAAGACCAATGGGACAGTACTGTAATGTTAAATGTTTGTCACAAGAGTCCCAGAAGGAAAGAAGAAAGAGTGTGGTTCATAAAAAAAATGTTTGAAGAAATAATGGTTGAAGACTTCAGAAATTTGATGAAAGACATAAACAAAAGGATTTAAGAAGCTAAGTAAACCCAAACAAACCCAAGGAAATCCATGACCAGACATACAAACTGTTTAAAACTAGAGACACCCCCAAAAATAATTTTTGAAAGAGGAGAATCCTACATTATTTATAGGGAAACAAGAGTAGATTCCTCATCAGAAATAATGGGCTCCAGAAATAACTTGAACATTTCTGTAGTGCTGAAAGAAAAGGACTGTCAACCCAGAATTCTGTATCAGAGAAAATGTCTTTTAGGAATGAGGTGAAATAGACATTCTCAGGTTAAGGAAAACTAAGAAAATTTATTACCTATAGGTGGTATTGGTGAAAAGATAAACCCATTGATTAGTGGAACTGACAGAACCTCAAAGTAGACCTGTACAAATATGGCCAGTTGATAATTGACAAATACACTGGCATTTCAGTGGAAAAAGTATGGTGTTGGAAAAGTTGGATATCCATATTGCAAAAAATAAAAAAAGAACCTCAATTTAAATCTCACATTTGTACAGAAATAGACTCAAAAGTATTATACTCTTAAATACAAAATGTAAAACTGTGTACCGAAGCTTCATACCATAGGGACCTTCAGTGAGTATTACTAAACATGTGTTGCTGCTTCTGGAGGAGTCAGAATGAAGTTACCTTTAAGGAGTAATTAATTGGAGAAGTTACTGTTGTAGGAACATTTTATTTTGTTCAGCTATATGTTTTTCTTCATTAAGGTTTGCTTTATATGTCCAAATTTTAAGTAGTGGAATGGAATTAGTCAGTGATTTTGATTCTGAGTACTTTAATTTCCTTTGTATGAACTCTTCAATATTAGTGTCTCTTGTTCTCATTTTTTGTTGTATTTTTTGTGTGTTTTTTTAATAAGCAGTAGCTTGGTATTTTAAGGTTTTTGTTTTTTTGTGAATAGTACATTACTTTCCTGTTGTCCAGTTGTAATCAAGATAGCCTTATTTGCATTTGAATATTCTATAGTATATATCTTATGTATCAAGTTAAATAACAATTTTAAGACTCACTTTAAGGTGCCTAGTAGGTAGCTTAGTTGATTTTCTATACTAGTATGTTCAGATTTTTTTTCTCTTTGTCTTTAGTGTATCTACCATAGTTTTTGCATTTTGGTTACCAAGGGCTTACAAACAACTTAGAACATGCCTGTTTTAGGTTTATAACAACTTAAGTTTGAATGCATTCTAGAGCTCTGCATTTTTACTCCTCTTATGTTTTATGCTTTTCATGTCACATTTTACATAGTTTTACCTTGTGTATCTATTAACAAATTACTGTAGTTATAGTTATTTTTAATGCTTTTGGCTTTTAACCTTTATATTAGCTTTATAAGTGATTAACCTACCACCTTCAAAGAATTAGGTTATTTTGAATTTTACTATTGAATTTATGATATTTACCTTTATCCTTGAGATTGATACTTTTAACTGTTACTATTTTTTGTTTAACTTAAAGAAGTTCCTTTCACATTTTTTGTAGGGCCAGTCTCATCGTGATGAATTCTTTTAGTTACTTGTTGGGAAGACTCTTCATCTCTCCTTTAGTTATGAAGAACAACTTTGCCAGATAGAGTATTCTGGGTAGAAAGTTTTCTTTCAGCACTTTGAATATATCATGCCACTCCCTTCTGACCTGCAGAATTTCTGCTGGAAAATCTGCTGATGGTCTTATGGGGGTTCCTGCATCTGTGACAAGTTGTTGTTTTCTTACTGCTTTTGAGATTTTTCTCTTTTAACTTTTCACACTTTAATTATAATGGGCCTTGGTATGGGTTATTTTTTTAAATTTATCTTATTTGGATTTTGATGTCATTTTAATTTCTCAGGTTAGGATGTTTTCAGCTATTATTTGTTCAGGTAAGTGTTTTTCTCCTCTTATTTTTCTGGGACCTCTGTAATACAAATATTGGTCTACTTGATGTTGTCCCATAAGTCTCTTAGTCTTCACTCTTTTTCCTTTTTGTCCTTTTATTCCCCTCTGATTGGATGAGTTCCACTGCTCTACTTTTTGAATTTGCTTATTCTTTCTTCTTTTTAATGTAGTCTGATCTTGAACCCCTCTATCGTATTTTTTCAGGTCAGTTACTGGATTTTTCAACTCTGAATTCTATTTGGTATCTTCTTATATTTTCTTTCTCTTGTTGAATAGTCACTTTATTCATATATTCTTCTGTGGTTTTCAGTGAGCATTTTTATGATTGTTATTTTGAACTCTTTATCAGGTAAGTCACTTACCTTCATTTTATTAAGGTCTTTTTTTGAGGTTTTATCATATTCTCTTGTTTGGAATATACTCTTTTCTTTCTTCATTTTCATGACTCTGTTGATTTTTATGCATTATATAAAACAGCCTCCTCTTCCATTCTTAGAGGTAATTTTTTTCTTTCAGCTCTGCCCTGGCTCTACCTTCTGCTGTCTTGTTAACCATATGTCACCTTTAGAAAATCATCTCTTTTAGTTGTTTTCCAGACCTTTGTTTTTGTCCAGGAAGTCTGCTTATTCTTAGTGGCTCCCAGTCATTCAAGGTGTGCTAAGAGCTGTCAGTGGCCTGAAAGGGAGGAAGGGTCTTAGCATGTGGATTCAGGTTCACTGAAAGCTGGACCCCCAGTCACTTAGGCATCAGCTTTTAAAGTATGAAATATACCTTTTTCAGGAGAAGACTGGGAGATGGGCATTTCTGTTTGTTCCCTCTGTGCTGAGCCCTGGGCAGTTGAGAAGTCTTTCTTTTTTTGCTATTGTCTTTTTGAGCCCATTAAGAGAAGCCCCGTTGGACAATAGAGCCAGGCTGTCGAAGAATGTGTCCTCTGGTGGGCAGCCACAAAAGTTGGGGCACCAGACTTGTGCACATGGTCATTTCTTAGAGACACCAGTGACCTGGAGCAGGGCAGATAGAGTGTAAAGATGGTGCCTGCTGGCCTCTGTCTCTGGAGAGGATGGTAGTCAGTACCATGATGTGTGTTTAGTTAGAAGCTGCCCCTCAGGCTACAGCTATGAAGATAAGTTAGTAAGTCTCTTTCATAAAAATACTGGACTTTCACTCTGCTGCCTATATCCTGGGTTCTATGGGTAGCCAGGTGAATCTCTGTGAGCCCATTAAGAACTGTTTCTCAGATCACTAAACCCTTGCGAACCTCACGTACATGAACCCTGCTGACTTCCAAACTAGACATTTTGGGTTTTATCTCTCAGTTGAAGGACTTAAAAGTTGGGGTGCCTGACATGGGGTTGAAACCCTGTGCTCCATGGGAAAAGATTGGGATTGTGAGTTTTCTCCCAGCTGTGCGTCTCCACATTGTGGGTGGGTGTATGGTGAGATTGTGTCTCAGCTTTCCCTACTAGTTTTGAAATGGGTTTTTTATGTAGAAGTTGCTCAGCTGGTTTTTAAAGATTTCTTTCAGAGGAAATTTTTCTGTATTTAACTGTAGATTTGTTGTGTCCATGGGAGGAGGTGAGTTCAGGATTCTTCTGTGTTGCCATCCTGAATTGGAACTCAGTTGCATTAGTTTTGTCAAATCAATGAGAGCTTATTAGAAGTTCTCTTAATATATATCCAGACTGATTGTTGCTATTTTTCCATTCACTGAAATCTCACCAAACTCTTTCCGGGATCTATTACCCACAAAGGTGAAGTCAAACTTAAAAGGTATTTGGCATGAATATTTCCTTTGAAACAGAGTCTAAAAGTTTTTTGTTCCTCAGAGGTGAGGACCATCTGTCATGATTCTAGTAGAGCTGCAGAGTGTCCTAATAACATCTAGATTTTGTATCTTTGTATGGAAAACTGGCATTTATTAAATAAGCTTTTTCCTGCATGTAGGATTATACTGCTAAACTGGAATGTGTTGTACGTCAATAGTCAACGTGTCTCACCTTTCCCTTTTGTTTCTTTCTCATTTTATAGTAGCACTCTGTGAATGTGTTTTTGTACCCTGTTACCACTAGTTAGGGCAACCTTTTAGATAGCCCCACTGTGTGATCCAGTGGCATGTAGCCAGTTGCCAGCAGCAGGTTTTGTTCTTTTCCTACACTTTTTTTTCTCCTTCTACCTTCTGCTGTCTTGTTAACCATATGTCACCTTTAGAAAATCATCTCTTTCATCTACTGTGCCTCCTCCAGTGGAGAAACTGTGAGCAGATCACCCCACAGTGCCCATGTCTCATTGGGGAAGTCTTCTGTAAGACCGATTGTAAACTGTTGATAAAAAAGTATGGTATAGATTTAAAATGTAACTCTCAGAACATTCAAACATAAGAGTAATATTGCTGTTTTAATAAGGAAAATATATCAACACTAATAACATGGTTAGAAATATAAAATAATAATGGGAGACAGTTTTGAGGACTTTTGAAGTTGAATGAATCTTTCAGCAATTCACAATTTCTTAAAAGTAATTGTTTATGTTGTGTTATAACTCTTGATTTTGACTCAAACAATATGGAAATAGTCCCAGTAAGTAATTATTGTTAATGGTTTGATGCTTATCATTTCAGATTTTAAAATGTATCTACTGATTTATTAATATAGATAACATAGACTTTTTCCCTAAAGATACTACGGCCATATACATTCTCTTTTGCAACTTGCTGTTTTTGATTTAATGCTATATTTTAAATATGTCTCCTGTATAACTGTAGTGGAAAAACTTGTAGTTTTTCACTGTAAAGCATTCTCCTGGCCTTTACTTTGAGATATACATCCATAATTGTATGAAGGAAATAACTCTGTATATTAATAATTTTGAAACTTTTGACACTTGAATTATTTAGATAGATTTCTTTTTATTGAAAGGTGTTAGCTTCCTTGGAATGAACTGTTCTGGTAATGGTGTATTATTCTTTCATGCTTAATGGCACTTCTGGATTCTGTATGCTTATATTGGAATGGTATTTTTATGTATCCATTTTTATAGATGAAATTAGTTTGAAATTTTATTTCATATGTTATCTTGTGAGATTTTTGGTAGCAGTTAAATGTTAGCAATTTAAAGTATTTGGAAGTTTGTTTATTTGGTTTCTGGAATACTTGAAATAATATTAGAATTAACATTTTCTTGACCTTGTAGTAATTTTACTTGGATATCCTGATATATTTTGACACTTAAAAAATTTCCAGTTTAGTAATTAATATTTCCTAGGAAATATGTTTATCCATATTTTCAAATGTATTAACATAGACTTGTATATAATTTTTCTTATAATTATTTTAATTTCTTGTCATATTTGGATGTTTCTCCTTAATTGTGTTTTTGTTTTCTTTCTCCTGATTTGCTTTTTCATAGAACTAGCTCTTAGATTATTTTTTTACTTTCTTTTTTCTAATTTATGACTTCCTGTTTTTATGATCATCAATTTTAGCTTTATTTCTCACTTTCTCATTACCCTTTTAACATAACAATTTAAGTATTTAGTTAGTTTACCTTCATTTTTAGTGATGAAGGAGCTTTAGTGTATCTTTAAGCTAATTTTATCTGCTTAGCATTTATTTTCATATAGCACTTCTATTATTATTTTCTAGATTTGCATTTTTATTCTTATTTAGCTTTAACCTAAGAATTGCTTAGTGTTTTTCTAAGTTTCCAAGTTATTTTTAATGTTAACTATTAATAATTTTGAGTTTCATTATCTCATGTTCAGATATTTTCTGTAGGAGTACTTTTAGGAAGTGATTGCAGTTTCATTTTGTATAATAATTACATTGGCCAGTTTTTGTAAATATATTGCATGGCGTTTGAAATGAAAAAGTTCTTTTTGTTTATAGGGTTTAGATATAGTTTCATATACTTTATTACGCCATTTTTTAGTTTTTGTGCATTTGATCTGTCAGATTAGAGAGAGGTATGTCAAAGTATCTATTGCTATTACATTTGTCAAGTTTTTGTTTTTCTATCAGAGTTTCTTGTATATATTTCAATTCTCTTTTTTGGTGCCTAGAAAAGTCATTATGGTTTATACCACATAGTCAGTATGTGCTATGCCTTTTTGTATGTGCTATGCCATGTGCATAGCACAGGTGCTATGTGCTACTGACTATGTGCTACTGACCACATAGTCAGTATGTGCAAATTTTTACTTTGAATTCTGTTTTACCTGATGACGATTCTGTGAACCCCTACTTTATCTGAGCATCATTTGCCCGATGTATCTTACCCAGCCTTTTGTTTTCTACCTTTGAGTTGGTTTGTTTCAAGAGTGTGTCTTATAGGCATTATACAGTTTGTAGATGTTATACAATGAATTGTTCTAAGAGGTAATTTTATTCTATTTTTCACATTCTTCATTTCAGGAAGAAAACCCCATAGTAACTAGTTTCATAGGCCCAGTATCTTCATGACTTGATTCTTGCTAGTGAATATTGTGCCAGATTTTGTTTCTGTGTTACTATGTACAGGTTCAGTATTTCTTTGTATTTTTATGTACATGTAATATGAAGGTACTTTTTAGCCAAAGTTTTATGGTTTATTATTTGCATTTTTCCTTTGGATGTGTCATTGGCAGAATCAGCCAGTTATATTTATGGAGTTTTACAAAAATAATCTGGCTTGACTGGTGTGGGTTAATTGCCTGTAGTAGGCAATTATCAGGTGTTGAAAATAATTTCTTACTTAATTCTACTGATCTTTAATGTTTTTCCAAGTTTTGAAAATATAAATAACATTTTGAGAACCAGCATTAACTTAATGGGGTTACATAAAGGACATTTATATTTGATATTGGCTCTGGCTATTATTTTTGCCCTTGCATGGAAAAATTACTTAAATATTTTTAAGAGCATGAAGCTGTGCTTCAGGAAGCTATTTTGGTACGAGTCTCAAAGGACAGATTGCTATTTCTTTCCCACCCCAGTATAAACTAGGTCACTGCCTTTTGGCACATCTCCATGACGTGAGATTTATTTGATGTTCAGGTGAGCTATCCAGAAATAGTGTTGCAGTGTCAGCAAGGCCACTTTTCATTTCATAAACATAATTTTCAGTGCTCTGGAATTAATTTATTTTTTGACCTGTTAATAATTACACTTTCGTCATGAGCATTTCAGATGTAGAGGAAGTGTCTGGAATGTCCATAGTCTTTCTGTTAGATGATAAGTTATAAGGTTTCTGTTCAGCTTGGATATTTGGCCTGTTGAAGTGGTGGGTGTTTATGAAAACCAAGGAGCTATTTATTTGTTAAGCAAGCTTTTATCTGATGCCATGATAGAATTCGCTAGCTCAACCCATTGGGAATAGTCATCTAATATATGCATTTTCATCATTTTTTAATTTTTAAAAAAGATTTTATTTATTTTCAGACAAAGGGGAAGGGGGGGAGAAAGTGGGTGAGAAACATCAATGTGTGGTTGCCTCTCATGCAACCCAGGCATGTGCCCTGGATGGGCTTTGAACTGGTGACCCTTTGGTTTATAGGCCAGCACTCGATCCATGGAATCACACCAGCCAGGGCTAATATATGTATTTTTTTTATTTCATTTTATTGTGGCCAACTTTAAACATGATCAGGGAAGTTCCTGTTCCATTCAGTAGCCAGAACAAGTAGTTGAAAAGTCCAGAATAACCATAGGACTCCTCTAAAATCATTTAGCTGTCAGTTGTAAAATACCTGATATTTAAAATGAGCTACTTTGAAATCAGTTGTGTGTCATTTAGTGTTTCAGAAAGACATTGAGAAGATATATAAACTGCTATAAAACCACCTCCCTATCGTAGTCCTTTGGAGCAGGGTGAATCCTCCTCCTGTGGCCCTGGGAAAGTAGAGGAAGAGATTTGCTTCTCAATGGCTTCCTTTGGTCTCCTAATCAAGTAAGGGTAATAATCGTCATGAGTATTTTATAGTGGTATTGTGAGGATGAAAGTAATAAATTGTTACTCACTTTTAAAGGGTTTTGGTAGATAATAAGCACCCTATATGTGTGGTTTGTCACCATCAGTGTCCTCTTTCCCTATAACTATACTTACTAGATATTTTTCTTTTTTGCATTATCTAAAGTCTATTTTCATCTACCATTATTAACTTACATAGAGACTTATTTAATATAAATATTTTATTTTTCAGAAAAATAAATTGAGTTGCCAGTTTAATATTGACTTCATTCTCCCTTAGTTTTCATACATTTGACTTTGCAACTGTAACATTTTTAACTTTTTATTCATAAGTTTCACAACTATTGAGAATTTGGTAGGAAATAAGCAGTATAAAATGTGAGAGGATTTGAATATTTTATTTAACAGAACTAAGATCATGCCATTTAGTATTGAAATAAGAACTTTATAAAATATTCTTCCATTTTGTAACTTAAGTGAGGCATATTAAAATTTTTATTTTATTGGAACAAAAATTATTTGAATCAAGCATCATGAAGCCAGACAGTGCTTAGGAACACTTCATCTAACAGGACTTTCGCAGAAAAAAGGTGGACACCAAGGAAGGAAGTTATTGTTGGCTATAGCGTCAAACCCAGGTGGCTGTTAGTGTTTGGTTTTCCTAACCTTGCGGTGTTTACAGACTTAGAGTAGGTTTGCTTACACAGGCTGCCAGGGCGTTGGAGCCACCTGGGTCTAATGACCTCCTTCTTTGATTTAACAAACTACATTTCTGCTGTGGTGATTATGTTCTCCGTGTGTCCTCAGCACTGTGTTATCAGGGAAGGAACCAGTCTATTATGTTGGCTCTTGGGTCAGCAGCATCTAGCCCAGCGTGTTCCTGTTACCGAACAAGAGGTCCAAGGGATGGGCAATACAATATTTGGCCCACCTAGGGATGCCAAATATTGCTACACAACAGGGGTCCCTCCCAAGGACAGTATACTAATATCTACTAGGCTCTTCTGTCCGCCGCCAATTGGAAAGACATCTCTCAATGCCAGAGATTTGTGAAAAGGAAACAAAATGTTTATTTAATGCTATTCAGGCCTAATGCCTCCACTAAAATATCAAAGTCCTTTAGGGTATCTACCTACACATACACAGCTCCCTTCTCCCACTGTCCCAACTCCAGGTACCATAAAGCAAGAAAAGAGCACACGTCTGTGTTGCAGGCCGCTGGCACCGTCAGCTGTGTCACCGTGCAGGCAGGATCTCTCTCTAGTTAATCCAAAGTACTGTGGTACCCTCTCATGGTCCACTGGCAAGAGTTCTTTGTACCCAGTTCCAGTCAAAGTCTCTCTTGCTTTCCCAGGCCACTCAGCCAAATGGGGCACCCCAAAGCCACGTGGGCCTCTTCTACCGAAGCTGCAGGGGTTCGCACTCCACCAAAAGCATGTGGCTTTCTTCTTCACCTAGCCGCAGGGATCTCCATTCTGGCAAAGCTGCGTGGTTTTCCCTTTCACCCGGGCAGTTATCCCCTCATGTCCCAGAGACAGTCTTTTCCAAGATCTCACACAGGCACTCACTCAGGGGCACAGCTCCTCGTTACCATCCTCAGTCCCAGCTACTCCCTTCTCCCTGGCTCAAAACTGGGCCACAGCTATTTAACATATCTATGAAACCAGTTAAAGGTTATAGATATGTTAAATAATCATTCCAGAGGTTAGTTTTGCAAAACTATTGCTATGCAAAACAGCTCTCATTGGCCCTGCTCCATTTGTCCCTTCGCCCTTGTGGGGGGGTGGTGAGGACATCTTATATGTCTCTCCAATATTCCTATACACTTTGAATTCTGGACACCATTCCAAATCTTTTTTTTTGCCCCCCGCCAGCTGCACCCTGTATCGTTCCTAAAATGATAAGTGCTTCTTAGTAAATGTTCCTTCAGTGAAACCAGTTGCTTTTTTAAAAATAGTGTATCTTCTAGGATTTTTAGGAGTCACACCCAGAAATAATGTTTGCATGTTCTCTGGATTCATTTCTGCTGGATAATACTGTTTTGTGCATTTGTATTCTATTTCTGTTGCTGTCTTGTAGTTTGTTTTTAACTAGGCATATTTCAGTGCCCTTTGGGGACAGATTCTTCAGATTCCAGGGAGCATGTAAAAACTTTTCTTGCTCTAATGCGGACTTTGAAAGGGCTTCTTGTACTCATCAGCGGAGCCTGGGGAGGTGGAAGAAGAAAGGGACAGATAGTCTTTTTTAATACTCAACCATATCTAGCCAGCCTTTTCACACCTCTAAGAAGAGAGAAAAGAAAGTTGATTAAGATTCAGGAGTTATTAGTAGACACAAAATTAAAGCCGTAAAAAGAACCAGAGTGTTAGTCAAAGAGCTCACACCTTTTTTAAATGCAAACAAGCGAATTTTCCTGAGTCAGTGATTGGTGACTGAGAACAGTCACCCACTCCCAGTTTCTGTTATTTGGATCACTGGGTAATTATTTTTCATTGATTTGCCTCATAAATGTATACACATTTTTGATGCTTTTAAAAACACTTCAGTTGCATTATAAAGATGTAGAGAGTTTAAAATACTTCAGTTTGGTACCTATATTTTAATGGCAGTTGATAGGCAGAAATCTAAATTGCTGTTCAAATATGTGAAGTTTAGAGTATTAGTTTCAAACTGTTCTCACAACGCAATGCTAATGAACAGCCACTTCACCAACACTTTCATATTAGTTAAGTATAGTAGAATCCTTTGTAATGGAGTTCTGGAGAAGAGCCTTCTCTGGTATTTATACTAAGCGATGTATATTTTACACCACTATTGTGAAGGACTATTTGTTTGTTTATTTTTTGCATTCCCTGCTTCTGAACCCCTCTTTCTGTGGGTCCCTGCTGTTTGAGTTTGGTGGGTGGCTGCCAGCTGAGTTTTCTGCTCAGGATTCTGAGTTTGAAGCCTAACATTCAGAGGTAGGGACAGTGGATGATGATTCCTTCTGGCAGTGGTGGAGGCTTTGTCTGAGTCCTGGGTAGCAGAGTCCTTTCCACCTCTCTGATGTGGTCTGGGGCTGTCATTCAGCTTGGTTCGTGGTAATTCTTGGTTCCTGTCTTTTTTTTTTTTTTTTGACCATAGTTCATCAGTGCTAAACAAAAACGTTTACTGCCAAAAGCTTTTCTGAAAGAAAGGGTTTATTGGGCCATATGTTAGCCAGAAAGTGGACCAGGTATTGGGGCATAGAGTGTGAATCCCCAGCAACAGGACTGATGGAAAAGACAAACATGTCTGCTCTCCTGGGATTGATGGGGCTCCCTTGTATATTACATATTAGGAAAGAAAAATGTAAGTTGTTTTGAAAGAATTTACATTGGCTATAGATAAGGGAAAAATGAAGCAGAGGGCACTTCTAGGATAGACGCACAGTCCACAAGGAAAAACTCTTTACTACTTTTGATTGGCTGTGGACAACAGTCTGGAAAGTTCATGTATAAGAAGGATGTGGTAGCATCTGATAGTTGACTATTTACTTCTTTTTAGATAGTGCCTGGAAGTTGATCAAAAACTCCAGCATACATTCAGAAATGTGAAGAATCTTTTGTTAGTCAGCCTCCAGCTATTAATGATGTTTTACTCTTGACCCTTACTCTCTGGCCTGGTGTAATTTAATTAAGGACATCTTGGAATTTTTCTCCTATCATTAGCATATTTGGTAATTCCTGGAGTCATCCAGAAACCCTTCAGTAAATTCCTTTTTCGTGTAAATCAGCCGAAGTTGATTTCCCTTGCCAACAGTTGGGAAGTCTGACTGAGACAACTAAGTATTACTCTCTCCACTCACCTGCATTCACATAGTGAGGTATTGATATTGTATGCAAGTGTTGTCATTCTTAGAATTTTGTTCTCCCTTTTCTTTAGAACACATTGTAATGCCTAGTGCGCCTGACTTCATTTTCTAGTAAACTACTGGTTTTGGTCAGTAGGTTCATCAGATGTATTCATCTGTTTACTGAGCGTTTTTGTTGTTGTTGTTGTTTTTAATAGTTATTATGTACCAGGCATTTGTAGTGGCTGGAATAATAACAGCAGTAGATAAAAGAGACCTGACCTCTGCTTTCATAGAGCTCCCATTTGAGGAGTTGAACTGATAAATATAATAACATATTTTATGTTACATGGTGGTAAATGTAGTGATGACAAAATTAAGCAAGAAGGGGAGGAGAAAAAGAGAGGTGATCTTGGAGGATATAATGAGATGTTCTGTGATGTCACGCCAGAGGTGAGGCGAGTGCTGGCACCCTAACTCCATTTATGTGGGACAGTTCAGAGGCTCAGGAAGGAGCAGGGCTCCTCCAGAGCTCTCATAGCTTCCAGGCGCTTTGATTCTGGAGATGTGCTGTTGGTCCAAAAGAGTGGCAGTGGGCACCTAGAGGCAACGTTGTGAAGGAGCACCTTGCACTCAGCATCAGCTACTGTAGGTCTGCTGAGAGGAACTGCATGTAAAATTGTCGTAGACTGTAGTTTAAAAGTGCATTAGGATATGAGAGTTAACTTTTTAAAATAATTCAGTATACAGATTTAAGCACATGGTTTATTAACTCTGGACCCTATGCTTATTATACTAATGTCTGTTTTAGTTGTTGTACCACACAACAAAGTATGTGCCTGTGTGAGCATTAGGTTTTAGAATAACATGACATCCATGGAGCAGTTGTAGTTTTACCTTATTGAACATACAAAAGCATTTCAAACTGATTTTCACATATTAGTATAGTATATGTTGAAAAACCTAGCAATTATAGAAAATGAGAAGCATAATTAAGATTTTATATTTTATTATGAAAAGACTAACATTTTAGTATGAATAAAAGCTATAAATATGTCATTTGTTGAAGTAATTGTCAGAAAAATTTTACTAAACATCAAGTCTCTTTTTACCCATAGTTTTCACTTAATGTATTATGATTGAGTATTCTGTAAATGTGAAGATAAAGAAAAGCTAAGAAGAAGCAATCTTAATATCTTGTTGATTATGTTCCAGAAGGAAAAACAAATGGCAGAATGTTAAGCCTGAAAACTATTTGCTGTAATTGCCCTGTGTGAAATATAACTGGTAGCTGTGAGGCTTCGATCAAAACTTACTGAAGGTTACAACAGCTGCATGCATTAATCGTCTCCTTGAGCAAATGCACACACCCACCGCAGCCTGCTCTTGGAAGCAGGCTTTTTGTATTTAATTTGTTGTTAAGTATTTTATGATTAGGTTTTGATTAATGCTACTGTAAATTCAAATTTATTTTTGGTATCATTTCCAGCAAACAAACAAAGTCCTTTCAGCTAAGTCCCATGTACCTCTGTGCAAGTGGCAGTCCCAAATTTTGTAACACTGAATATTTGGAGGAAGGGAACTTACAAACATTATTGCTTTAAAGAAGTGTTCTAAAACCTGTTTTAATAAATATATATACTTTTGGACTATTAATATTGAACTTTTTCTAGATATATGAATTTCAGTTTATGAGTTAACATTTTTAGTAAGGTGTTCTGGTCTTATTAGAGCATTTACTTTTACTTCTTTATCCTTTCTAGTTGGAAGGTAGCAACCTCCAGTAAATATCGTTCATAAAATTTAGATCTTTTTAAAAGCGTTGAGGCACATCTCAACACTTCTGGTATTCACAAAGTGAATACCAGTTTACGAGTTTATTTGAATTGTGTACGATGTATTTTCTTGGGTGAGTAACTGTGATGTTTAATTTGACAGCTACCATGTAAGGTACCTGAGGCCACACCTGAGTCTGTCAGAGATTGCTTCTTTATTCATATTGATCACAGTCTGAATTAAACAAAATTCCCGATAAAGCCAAATAGAAGGTGTTTATTCCTTTATTGCCCTACAGGGCACATCTAGTTTGAGGCTTCTGAGGTCCATAGCCATGTGAATTTGGCTAGACATCATAGAATTACTCACACTGAGAAATATTAAAGTGTTGCTGAACTATTGATGATCTATAGTAGACATTTGTTGCTTTTTGGCTTCCTAGCATCCGTTCCCCTTCCTGAAAACACCCCAGTTTTTAAGAGGGCCTGTGTTCCCACTAGGGACGGAGTCAGAGACCCCACCTCCCATGGGCATGGAACCTTGAGCTCTTCCACAGGACGGCCCTTGGGCCCTGTGGAGCTCCCAAGGCCTGGCCTGCCTGCACATTGTTGCTGGTCTTGCCTGGTGTCTGCCTGTTCACTCTCAGACCCGCCCTTGATTCTCTGAGTCCCCTTTTCCTTATGCTAATCAGAGGCAATCTGAGTTGGTTATCGTTTTCATAAGAACTTTAATTGGCTGAAAAAACACATCTTTTTATAATCTAAATTAAAATTTTAATTTTAGGCAGTGTCCTTGCTGTCTCCTACAGTTGGCGGCAACTCCAGACCACATTGCTGGAGACAGTCCTCTGCTTGTCCTGGGGGCTCTGCCAAGTAGTCACTTTGCTTCTCTGTGCAGCCAGCCTTTGATGACATGGTTTGTACAGGTTTGGATAGCAGACCACAATAGCATATGTCAGTGTTTTTCAGTTTGCTGAATTATATATAAAATTTTAGGCCTGCTTCCCAGTGCCCTAGAGTTTAAAGCCAGTTACTGGATGTTGTGTGTAGTAGAGGGACAGTCAAAATAAAATGTTTCTTTGACTAAATTTTAATGAATTGTAGTTTTTAAAAAATAAGCCAAATAAGTACCTCCTTTTTTCTCTTGTAATTTTAAACTGACAATTTCAGGATTAGAAGCATTTAATGACTAAACTTGAAGCACTGCATGTTAAAATTTACATACATATAGAATAAAATATACTTTTATCATTGAAGGCATTTGTTTTTTACTAAAATTAAAATATTGCTAGAAGAATTATGTATTGAAAATAAATATATATTTTTAATCATTATACACTAGTGAAATGGAAAATTTGAGCAGTTTATTTTTAGATCTGTCACTACATCATTTTTATATTAGCTCACTCTCTGACTCATTATTATTATCTTTGTGCATTCCACCTTCTGGACAGTTAAGCATTTCTGTAGCTAATCCATCTCTTATGAGGGAGTTCAGACAGTTCTCAGACCTTTTGAAAGGGATATTATCTGAATTGTATCATCCCAGGAGGTTTAAGAGTATGCAGACCAGCATCTTGTTTTATGTTTTTTTGTCTGTTAAATAGATGCTTCTATTTAATTCTTTGTGCTTAGAAATATGCTCAATATCTTTGAGTATAGTTACATATCAAAATTGGGTATGTATGGATTCACTCCCAAAGAGCTAGATGTAGCAATGCATGTATTAGAAAGGTACCTCACCTTTCAAAAGAGGACTGTGAAATAGTTGCAACTGGTATAGTAGCATAAAAAACAGAAGGTGAGAGTTTAAAAAATTTGTGTACAAAGTGTCATATTTTTCTCAGTGTAAGGGTACATGTGTGTATTCTTTGCCTATTCATAGAGTTTGCAAGTACTTTAAATTTTCTGGCCTTCCCAAGATAGGAGTGAGTTATGTTGGAATCAGTTTACTCTAAACTATATGTTTCCATCATAGAAATGTTACATAGGATGAGGAGGCTTAATTTCATCCTAAATTTAGATGATGTACTTTTTGCTCTCACATATAAGAAAACAGTGTTCTGTGTGAGTAAACTTTTAATGGTAATTTTGTTGAGAGGAAGTTGACTCTGTGGATTTTCAGTCTAGTCTTTATCTTACCTTCTAGGAGGACATCCTCAGAATCACCTGGAGTTGATGTTTGAAGACCAGAGCAGCATGTGGGTGAAGCTGGGAGTTAGTGGAACAGACCTATGAGTCCAGGGTTTACGGACAGCAGTGCTATATTTCAGTGGAGGAGCCAGAACCAGTCAAACCATCTATTGCTGTTCTTCAAGAACTATTATGAAAAAGGTATACCTAGTTGTAAGGGAAGGAAAGCATCCTGATAGTAGGGAAAAGAGAATAAGAAGGGGAGACAATTCCTTTTATCACCTCCCTACCCTGTCTGCCTGGGGTACTCAGCACACCAGAGAAGAAGGAAGTGAATGCCACTGATGAGAGCCCCAGGCTTTCTGAACCACTGACAGCAAGGATGGGATGTGGCAGTTGAATGCACTGATCTCTTCATTTGCAGCCACCAGCAAGGGAGGAGGTATACACTTCTAGCAGGAGCTTCACAAAGGCTGTGTTCTACTGGAGGACTGTGCAGGGCAAGTAGATGAGGCCCAAAGGAACTGGGGTTGTAGGCAACTCAAAATGTACATCTGGAAACCTTGGATTATTCTCTCTGGCTATTGCAACCATTAAAAAAGAAGTAGATACTTCCCTGGCTGGGTGGCTCTGTTGGTTATGGCATTGTCCCATTCACCAGAAGGTTGCAGATTCAATTACTGGTCAGGGCACATAACCTACCAGTAGGTTGTGGGTTCAGTCCCCGGTCAGGGTGTGTATGAGAGGAAACCAGTTGATGTTTCTCTCACATACCATGTTTCTCTCTCTCTCTGTCTCATTTTCTCTCTCCTCTCTCTACCCTTAAAATCAATAAACATATCCTTTGTAAAGGATTAAAAAAAATAGACACCACAAGAAGGGAGCAAGTGAATGGTTAAAGGAAAGATAGGCTGCATCCTACATTGTGAAGGTTTAAGTTTTGAGACTGGGTTCAATTAATTTAATTGTATGTCAGGTTACTTAGGTCTCTGAGATTTTATTTGTAAAGTGAGAGTGATAATATCTATATTACAAAGCTGTTGTAAGGTTTATTATATTTAAAAACAGTTTCATAAATTGTAAAGTACCAGGTAAATGCTAGTTATTCTATGAAGTTTTATGTTTGTAAACTGGGGTACCTTTCTAGTACACGTGTTGCTGAATCTAGGTCTTAGTGCTGCATCAGTGGGTTAAGCTGACATTTCCTTTTCTGGACCAACAATCAAGAGACTTAGGTTATGATGCTGGGGATCTGACTTTGATTTTACCGAGCTTTGTGCTTCTCAAACTCCCACCAAAGCACACCTGACAGGGAACACATGCACATAGGATGCTCAAGCAGTCTGTCACATACATACTCACAGCTTCTTTAAAGTCTCACTCTATTTTGCAATTTTATGTAAAGTTTTCAGCCTAGCCTGTACAATATTTATACTAAACTCCATATGCCTTTTAAGTTACCTATGAATAAGATATTAAAATGAGAAGAAGTGACTCTGCTTGTTCTGTTACTTGGTGGACATTACAGGGTTGGCCCTGCCAGTGACTTCACGTGCCCCTGGACATAGGAGCACACACACCCAGCTCTTGGGCTGCTCTTACTTGTTAGAGAAGATGTTTGACTCTGTGGGGCCTGTGTTCCCTTATGGACAATAATTCTATGAAATTCCATGTAACAGACACTGCAAGCAACTCTTGACCTGATTACAAAATTGAATTACCTATATTTTGCTGTGTAGAAGTTGAAGCCATGTTTTTGGCTCAAACTTTTAGGGAAAAAATCTTTCATTTTAATTTTTTGATTCATTTTTAATTTATTGATATGTAGATACCTGTTTTTTGTATTATAAAGGAATTTTAGCATTTATTTTTTAACATATTATGTACAAGAAATTTTATGTAACAAATAATTATAAAACACAAGAACAGATACAAGGTACAAGAAATTTTATATACTGGTAACAAATTAGTGTTACCCATGTATAATGTGCATCCTTATTTTTCCCTCAAAAAGTTGGGCAAAAGAGTACCCATTATACACGGCAGAATACAGTGTATGGCATACTTATTTTTACAAAATGGTTTTTAGATATTGTGTAATTCTTATCCATACAGGCTACAGAGGACTGTGATCAATAGAGCTTATTATTGTAGAGGCTTCAAACGATCAAATTTTATTTGCTTAAAATATTCTTGAAAGGCAGTCATTAGTAATAACATTTCATTTTGCTGTTCTCTCTACTTTGTATGTGGTTATAAACTTTTCATTTAATGCTTAAAAATATTTAGGGTTTCTGGTCAAGAAGATAAGCCAAGCACTGAGCTTAACAGGTTAAGCTGTCATTTGCCATCTGCCCATTTTAAGGTCTCACCAAAATGAAAGTACAGACTCTTAACAGGAAAAGTACAGGTATAATTATCAACCAATAAATAGAAAGCAAGGGGAGAGGAGTCATCAACAAACAAGAGCTATCAATTACTTTTTTGGAATGTAGGAGATGAGGCAGGTTGAGAAGCTCTAGCCTAGATGTACTTGCAAGGGTGTGGAAGGGTCAGAGGTGTGGAAGGCAGTCTTTCTGAGGCAGTCATGGCTGGGGTGGGGGTGCTCTCAGAGTCAGCAGCTGTTTTAGAGGTTTCAAATTTGGAAAGAGGTTTTTGAAAATGGGGTAAAATTGAAGGGCTATTAATAAAGTTGTACAGATTAGGCCCCCAGCCCACTCTTGCATTGCACAGTGCACATGGACACACTTAGAGCAGAGGCACAGGGACTACCTTGTGTTTGTTGTTGAATACTTAGATGTGCTTGCGTAGGGTAAAACTCTCCAAGGCCAGGCACATTTTCCAGATTTGGTGAAAACTAACTTAAGCCCTAATGCCTCAAGACATCTCTTATACATAATCAACTTCTGTCCTATGCATCTAAGAGCTATGTATTGTCATGGGGAGATTTTAAAATACTCATTCATATAATTTCCTGTTAGTTTTGTTCTCTCACAAAACTCTACTTGAGGAAGGCTAACAACCACTAAAGAAAATTAAACATAGCTAATAAGCCAGTAATAAAGATAGAATGGAATACTAAAAAATGTTGAATCACAAGAAAAGAAGACAACCAAGTAACAAAGGTCAAATGAGAAAAGTAGAAAACAGATACCAAAATGGTAAATCTAAACCTAACCATAGTGATAATTAAATGTAAATTGTTCTATACAATGTGATTACAAAGCAAAGATTGTCAGACTGGTTAAATAGTAAGACCCGGTTATACGCTGTTTATAAGAGACACTTTAATGATAATGGTACAGATAGGTTAAAACTGAAAGGGTGGAAGATGATGTGCCATGCTTATAATAGACAAGAAAGCTGGAATAGCTGTGTTCACGTGAGAAAACTAGGTTTCAGGACAAGGAATCTTACTAGTGATAAAGAGGGACATTTTATAACAACAAGCATTTTATAACACCAAGAAGATATAACATCCCAAATCTGCATTAACTATAATAATAGAAATTCAAAGTACATGAAGCAGAATTTCTCAGAACTAAAAGAAGAAATAAAGAGATCTACTATTTTTGCTGTGGATTTTGTGATTGATGGAGCAAATGGAAAGAAAATCCATGAGGTTACAGGAAATTTCAACTACACTATTAAACAGCTTTGTCTAATTGATCTTTTCAGAGCGCTCTACCCAACAGCAATAGAATGCGTATTCTTTTGAAGTGGTGCATGGAATATTCATCAAAACAGAGAGAAACATGAATCACAAATCTCAATGAATTTTGAAAGATTAAAGTAATAAAGACTGTATTCCCTGATGCCAACATAATTCAATTAGAATCAGTAACTTCTAAGTATACCCATAGGTCAAAGAAAAAAATCACAAGAGAAATCGGAAAATATTTGGAACCTAATGAAAACGAAAACAGCATCTTAAATTTTGTGCAATGTAGCTAAAGCAGTACTTTAAAGAGAAATTACAGCTTTAAAAGTTTATGTTAGAAAAAAAGAAAGATACAGAGTCAGTGAGCTAAACCTTTACTTCTAAGAGCATAAATTGGTGAAGAAGACTATACAGAGAGAGAGAGAGAGAGAGAGAGAGAGAAATCAGTAAAACCAAAAGCTGATTTTTTTCAAAAGCACTGCCAGCTAAGTGAACCTTAATGTGAAGTATGGACTTTGGATAATTAATGATGTGTCACTATAGGTTGATTGATGGTAATGAATGTCTCACTCTGGTGCAAGATGTTGATGGTGGGAGAGGCTGTCCATGTGGGGACAGGGGACATACGGGAGTTCCCTATACTTTCTGCTCAATTTTTCTGTAAAGCTAAAACTGCTCTGAAAATAAAGTTTACTATTAAACAATAACAAAAAAGGAAAACAAACAAAAGATAACAAATAACTAATACCTGGGTTAAAAGATAGGTCAATATGCATCCTACAGATATGAAAAAATAAGAGAATATCATGAACAGCTATATGCCTGGAACTTTACCAACATGGCAGACATGAAGTTACCAAAACAAACTAAAAGAAACAGAAAATGTGAATACCCCTATACTTTCTTAAGAAATTGAATTTGTAATTAATTTTTTTCCACAAAGAAAACTATGGGCCCAGATGGCTTCACTGGTGAAATCTGTCAACCATTTGACGAAGAAATATTATTAGTCTTACCAACATTCTTTCAGAAAATAGAGGAGAGAATTGGTCATGATTCATTGTATGAGACCCTCATTACTATTCTGCCAACCCAAAAGTATTAAAAAGAAACAAATCTACAGAGCATTATACCTCATGAAAATAGATGTAAAAATTCTTAACCAAATTTTAGCAC
The DNA here is from genome assembly GCF_021234435.1 of Artibeus jamaicensis. Taxonomy (NCBI): domain Eukaryota; kingdom Metazoa; phylum Chordata; class Mammalia; order Chiroptera; family Phyllostomidae; genus Artibeus; species Artibeus jamaicensis. The sequence continues at coordinate 3,198,858 of NW_026521576.1, read as the reverse complement.
ATTATATCCAATAATATATTAAAAACAAGTTGGATGTGGGAGGTAAACTGACCTGTTACCCTGCTCCTGAGGAATATTCCATTCAGAAACATGACTGAATGCTGGCAAGTGGGAAGTATTCTTTGTGTTGACTTCTGCTTCTCTGAGTCAGAAGTCTGTAGCTTTATTTCTTCTGTGTTTTGCTTTCTTTTGTCTGAAATGCCAAGAGCTGGGGGTAGGGGTGAGGGAGTAGGGGATTATGACTTTGATGCTTGGGTGACTCTGAGGTAATGGTCTGTGCTTGGAGCTTGAAGACTTGCTGCCTGCTGTGTTCTGCTACTTCCTTATTGTATGGACTCTAGCTCTGTCATTTACCCACCTTGATAAAATTGTATGACAGTATACTGGATTAAGTGACAAGGGCTGGTCTAGGTACCATGGGTCCAATCTTTAGTCAAAAATCAATAAATGTAAATTTAAAAAAAATTAGAAAATATATCAAAACTAAGTAGGATTTATCACATTTATAAATTAATAATTTGTCACATGAACTGAATAAAAATTATGTGATCATATCAGTATTTGCAGAAAAGGCATTTGACAGAATTCAGCAATGATTCATGATTTAAAAAAAAAACAACTCATGGTAAATTAGAATAGTAGGGTACTTCCTATCTGATGAAAGGCCTTTGTCAACTAACTGAAGCTAATATATTCAATGATGAAGAATTGAATTCTTGCCCTCTAAAAATGGGAACCAGGCAAGAATGTCCAATCTTGTCACTTCTGCTCAGCATTGTACTGTAGGTTCTAGCCAGTGCAGTCAGACAAGAACAAACACACACACAGATTGGAAGGAAGAATTAACATGCTCTATTCATAGGTGCAGTGATCATGTTCAGAAACCATCTTAAGGAATTTACCAAAAGCACTGTTATTACAACTGGTAAGTGAATTGAGCACAGTAGATCAACATATAAAAATCAGTGGTACTTCTCTATAATAGTAGTGAACAATTGCAAAATGAAATTAAATAATGACTTCCCTTTACAGTAGCACCTAAAGACATAAAATATTTAAGAATAAATTTAACCAAATATGTACAAGATCTGTTCTCACAGTACTATTAAACAAGGTGGAAAGAAATGAAAGACTTGCATAGCTCTGCTTGGTGTGGCTTAGTGGATTGAGTACTGACCTGCAAACTCCAAAGGGTCCCCTGTTCAATTCCCAGTCAGGGGCCTGGGTTACAGGCCAGTCCCCACTAGGGGGCGCATAAGAGGCAACCACACACTGATGTTTCTTTCTCTTCCTCCCTTCCCCTCTCTAAAATTAAATAAATAAAATCTTTAAAAAAAAGACTTGCACAAAGAGACATAACATGTTATGTATCAGAAGATGTAATATTATGAAGATGTCAGTGCTCTCCAATTTGATTTATAGATTCAGTGCAGTCTCAGTTAAAATCAGCATTTTTTAGCAGCATTAAAATCAGCAGTTTAAAGCAGCATTTTTTTGTATAAAATGGCAAAGTGATTCTAAAGTATATATGGAGATGCAAAGAACAAAGTTGGCTGAATTACACTGCCTGATTTCACGATTTATATAAGGTGAAGAAATTAAGACAGTATGATAGTGGTGTGTGGACAGACTTACAGAACAGAAAGAAATTCCAGAAATAGACTCTTATATAGAAGGTTAGGGAATGGAGGTGGGAGAGGCAGCATTGGAAGTTGCATTTGTCATCTCATTACAAGAAGTATCAGAATTTCAGAATAGTCTTGATCATAGTTTTATTAACAAATAAAAATGTGTCTTAGGACAAATTTTATGAGGTGTTATTTTATGCTACTAAATGAGCCATAAGCTTAATTGCTGCAATCTGGGTAGATGTATATTTGTTTTTGCAGTTTAAGCCCCACTAACTGATTTAATAGACTAGCTGAAAGCAATTTCAAATACTTCCATTTATTACACGTGATTAATCTCTATTGTTCCTAAAATCATATGTAACTGAAATAAAATGTATGGTATTATTTAAATGTAATTGTACTTAATTCCTGTAAAATAGAAGATAAAATGCCAGAACTTGTTCTTTATTTTTTAAGTAGAACTGCATAATTTGTAGTGCCTCAGTTCATGAGCAATTACCTTGGTTTTGAAAGTTTAAGAAAAGCCATTTTCTAAGTTAATTTACATTATACTTTTGATTTTAAGTAATAAAAGTAATTTCTAAATGATAGCTTTACTATGTACCACATTAGCATTTGATAGTTCAAAATTTAAAAATCAATCTATGATTCTGTGAACTTTAAGGGGACTTTATAGCTTTAGTATAAAAAACAAGTGCATATACACACATAGGCACATTTATTCACTGAAAATTGCTTGTCAGGACAGTCATGGAAATGTCCTCTGTAATAGTTTTTCTCAGTAATAGTTTTTCTCAGGTCTATTTTAGACTTATGCATGTGTTACTGTATTTAGCTTTATCTAATCAGCCCTTGCTGTGAGGTTTGGTTATTTTTTTTACAAGCAGCTGTGGAAAGCCTTTTCTTTTTTGAAGTGCTGCCATCGCTCACATATTACACAGTTGGAAAACAAATTAAAAGCTGTAGAATTACATGAGATGTATGATGTCAGTATATTTCATGATACCTTTGTGGAAAAACTACCTTTTCAGAACAATTTAAAATGAAAGTACTAATATTTTTTCAGTCATAACAAAAGAGAGTCAGCAGTGTGGATTATCGTTAGGTGTTTTTTGAGCATGAAACAATCTATTGCTATATATTTAGTATTCTGATGGTTAAAAGTGTGTCAACATCTAATTAGTTTGTTCTGATGCTGAGAAATGTGTATATATTAATATATACATTTAGTAAATTTATGACTATCAGAAGTCTAAAATTCTAAATCTGTGGTCCAAATGGGAACTTTGGAATATATAAACTATTTTATAAACCTAAACTTAAATCTCACTGTAACTGTAGTGTGACGGTTTGAAAATGCTATAAACATCAGGTTAAGTTGACCTTTGAGTTTTTGCTGTAAGACAGGTCGTGAGGTAGGCATTGTCCCATTGTCTTGAATTTCCACATCAAGCCTAAGAGGTAGACTACTCCCAGATTATAAATGTGGAGACTGAGTGTTTGAACCTCCTCCAGGGACATATAGCTGATTAAGCATAGTTAATTCTAGTAAATGTATTGATTGCCTCATTCAGACACTCACAATTGTTGTTAGTTAATAGAAGTGCTCTGATACTAGGAAGATGATTTTCACAGTGTAAACATACTGCATTGACAGCATGTATACAAGAGGGGATGCCCCTGGAATTATCTTCTGGAGGGCAGGCCCCTTGTAGTACAGGCTTCCCCTGCTACGTGAGTGTTCTAGGAACTCATCTGTGTCAGTGTAGCAGCTGGTGGTGGTGGTGTGAAAGGCTGTGTTCCACTTTAGTGAATCCCATTTGAACGATTTGCCCATTTCATGATGAGTGATTTATGAGCACATCTACCCATGCTGTGCTGAGTGTTCAGCAATTTAAAAAAAACAGTATGACACCCGTGTTCCAACTTCCCCATTTACTCCATCTTACCCCGAGTGACCTTTTTTTGTTGTTTCTCCAGATGAAAAAGTCCTGAAAGGGAAATGTTTTGCTGATGTGGAAGAGGTAAAACAAAAAATGGCAGAACCACTAAAAGGCATCAAAATTGATGAGTTGAAAAGTGTTTTGTGCAGTGTAAAAAGTGTTTCAGCAGGTGTATTGCATCAAACTGAGAGTATTTTGAAGGTGACTGAAGTTTAAACATGTAAAAAGAAATACACAATTTTTATAAATAAATTCCAGATATTTGGGGTCCCCCTTGTATGGTTGCCATTATAGACATTTGTTTACTTTTTGTATTAATTGAAGAGATAAATACTTGGACAGTTTGCAATTTTAGATTAGCCATTTCTTATGCTAGAATCCATGTTTGTTTCTGTTGCCACTCTTAATGCAGATTCCCATTACCTGCCACCTGAGCTAATCCAGCATTTTGTTAATTAGTGTCTGGGATTATGTCCTTTCCTTGGTACACTTATGTCCCATAAGATGAATGCCAAACTAATTTTACTTGAAAACTTTAGGTGCCTCACATTGCTCCCCAAAGAAAGCATAAACTCAACCTGGCATTGAAAGACTTGAATTTTTTACCCTTCTCATTTCATCCCTATGGCCCATCTCAAACCACCAAGACGCCTGCTGGTATTGGGAGGACCTTGAGCTGAGTTTCAGGTGGAGAACCTCATCTTCTCTCCCCTTATCCACAGCCCCTTTGCCTTCCCCCAGAAAGACTTTCCTAGCTCCCTGCCATAGCACTTGTTTATGCCTTTCAAAGTACCTAATAATTTCAGCATCAAATCACAGAATCTAGAGTAAAGTAAGGTAAACAGATTTATGTACACCGTCCAGAGATTACCTTCAGACTTTTGGGGTTTTTCTCATTTCTGATAATAGGCCTATGCCCTCAAGATAATTTACACTTATTTTGTTACATTCTTTGCACTAATTTGTTTGTATATGGGTCTTGAAGTATGCAAAAAAGGACATTCGTTTTATTTCTATTTTAATTAGCTTAAAATGTAACTTTTAATAACGTAGCTTACTTTCTTTTGCTAATTTCTTACATATATATATATAGTTTTCTTTTTTTTAAATTTTTATTTAGTTATTTTTCAAGTACATTTTTTGTCTATTTCTCCCATCCCAGCCCCCCCCATATAGTTTTCTTGAATCATAATTTACTTAATACTGTAAAATATGATTCACATGCAGAATTACTTGTCTAACACTTATATTAAGGAATACAAAGATTATACAGTACATAGTGATGTATTTAGATAACTTTGGTGGACTAGTTTGAAAAGAGGTTGAATCTTAATGTTGATTCATGAGGAGCTGAGTAGGGATAAAGAAGAAACTGTTTCAGTGAGCAGTTTGCAAAACTGCTGCTGCCTGCAGTCCTCCTGGGCTCTCTAGTCACAGAAGAGCCACAAAGCGATGAAAGCCAGCTCCTCACAGCACACAATAGGAAGCTCGTTCAACTGAAACAGAGATACCTGTTCTGGGCAAGGAGGTTGCTGTGATGAGGCAGGCAGTGCCAACTCCATCCTGTTAATAATGTCACAGGTGTTCTCTTTTCTTGAGTCTTTGATCAGACCTCATAATTTGTTTTGTGCTTTTATAGAGGTTCTGTGGAATGTGTTTATAAACAATATAAAGGAAATATTTACTTAATATTATTATAAGCTTAATATAAAGGAAAATATTATTATTTTTAGGATATAAGTCATGATTTATTGATAAGTATGAATATCTGAAATTAGAATATCTAATAAGTCTAGAGAGTTGTTTGCTCACTTCATATTATACTGTGCAGAGAACCCAAATCTGTGCATTCTGTTGAATGTGAAAATGATGACTGCCAAATTAATTTTCCCAAATTTCTCTTGGATGACTAACATGTAGTCTGTGGTTGAAATATTTATTGGATTTAGATTTGCTTTATCATCTGTATTTCTGAAGGACTGTGTAAACAGATAATGGACTTTATCATCTGTATTTGTGAAGGACTGTTATAGAATCTGTGTAAACTTAATCATTCCAAGCAATGAAAGGACCTTGTTGAAGGAATTGTATGATGAATTATTTTCTAAAGGGTAATGTAGATTGTTGTATACTTTAAACATTAGAAATCATACATTGAATTTAAATAAAAAGATAAAAAATGGAGGTGGCGCTGCTCAGAGGCGGGACCTTTTAGTTGGCTGCAACATAAGGACTTCTGGCCAAGAGGGAGGCATAGGTGGAAACACTGTGCCTCCTCACACAACCAAAATTAAGGGCAACAAACATTTAGAAACAAAAGCACAACCAGAACAGACAGAAAATTGAACTGTATGGAATTCCGACAACCATTCAGCCAGACATAAGAGGGGCGGAGTCAGTGGCCGGCTGAAAGGGATCCCAGCAGGAAAAGGCAGTGGTTAGTGGATGGGTGTGGGGAGGAAACCAGCAAACCCAGTAAGGCCTGCAAGGCAGTTGGATGACCTCAGACACACATTTGCGTGCAGATAAACCAGGCAAAATATGGGCAGTGAGACAGACCACACAACCCAGGGCTCCCGCGACAAGAAATAAAGCCTAAAAGTGCTGACTGAAAAGGTGCTAGGAGAGACAGCCACACAGGAGAGGTTGTTGGAGAGACCCACAGGGTCCTAGAACACACACAAGCCCACCCACTTAGGAACCAGCACTAGAAGGGCCCAATTTGCTTGTGGGAAGTGGCAGAGGGAACCGAAATCCCAGAGACAGCTAAACAAGCACCGTTACTCCCTCTCTGACCCTGCCCCCAATATACAGCGTCACAGCCCAGCAACTGGGTTGCCCCAGCCTGGTGAACACCTAAGGCTTTGCCCCTCACTATATAACAGGTGCAGCAAGACCAAAAAATTGTGGCTCAAATGGAAGAACAAATCAAAGCCCCAGAGCCAATACTTCTAAGCGACCAAGAGATAGCCAACCTATCAGATGCACAGTTTGAAACACTGGTGATCAGGATGCTCACAGAACTGGTTGATTTTGGTCACAAATTAGATGAAAAAAGGGAAGGCTACACTAAGTGAATGAAGGAAAATGCACAGGGAACCAATAGTGATGGAAAGAAAACTGGGACTCAAATCAGTGGAGTGGGCCAGAAGAAAGAAAGAAACAACCAAACAGAAAAGAGTAAAGAAACAAGAGTTCAAAAAAATGAGGAGAGACTCAGGAAACTCCAGGACATCTTTAAATGTTCCAACATCCGAATTATAGGGGTACCAGAATGGGAAGAGGAAGAGCAGCAAGTGGAAACCTTATTTGAACAAATAATAAAGGAGAACTTCCCCAATATGGCAAAGTAAATAAACTTTCAGGAAATCCAGGAAGCTCAGAGAGTCCCAAAGAACTTGGACCCAAGAAGAAACACGCCAAGGCACATCATCATTACATTAGCCCAGATTAAAATGAAGGAGAGAATTCTAGAAGCAGCAAAAGATATGGGGACAGTCACCTCCAAAGGAGTTCCCATCAGACTGTCAGCTGACTTCTCAAAAGAGACCTTACAGGCATGAAGGAGCTGGAAAGAAGTATTCCAAGTCATAAAGTCCAAAGACCTACATCCACGATGGCTCTATCCAGCAAAACTTTCATTTAGAATGGAAGGACAGATAAAGCACTTCTTAGATAAGGTCAAGTTCAAGGAGTTTATCATCACCAAGCCCTTATTACATGAAACATTAAAGGGACTTATTGAAGAAAAAGAAGATAAAAAAGATGAACAGTGAAAGGACAGCAAACTCACACCTAAAACAAAAGCAAACTAAGCAGACAGCTAGATCAGGAGTGGAGCCACAGAAATGGAGATCACATGGAGGGTTAGCAACAGGGGAGTGGGAGGAGGAGAGTGGGGGAGAAGTTACAGGGAATAAGTAGCATAGATGGTGGGGAGAAAACAGATAAAGGGAGGGCAAGAGTAATGTGGGAAATGTAGAAGCTAAAGAATTTATATGAATGACACATGGACATGAATTAAAGGGCGGGGAATGTGGGTGGAGGGGGGTGTGCAGGGTGGAGGGAAATGAAAGGGGAGAAGGGGACAACTGTAATGGCATAATCAATAAAATACATAAATTAAAAAATAATACTACTAATAACAGCTGGTATAGAAACAGAAATTTGCCTGTTCTCCTTAGACATTCATCTATGCCATATGTGATGATAGTCCAGTAGTAAAAATGTGAAAATTAAAAGATTGTTTTAATTTCTCCATAAAATGTTTTATTCATTCATTCATTTATTTTAGCGTAAGAAGCATCAGTTTTTTGTTCTGCTTGTTTATGCATTTGTTGGTTGGTTCGTGTATGTGCCCTGACTGATGAATGAAACTACATCCTTGGTATATCAGGAAGACACACCAGTGAATTGAGCTACTGGGCCAGGGCCATGGGTCAATTGTAATGGCTTTATTTCTTTGCCCTTGGGGCTTTGAGATACCTTTGTTCCAATTTAGTCAAAATGTATGTTATGTTCATATCCAGTGGTATCTTAATAGTGTTGACTTCAAGTATTCTTTTGCTTTTTATTCTAATATGTGATCATCTTGGTAATTCACATATATTTCCCCCACTCTTTTTTTGCTCCTGCAGCTATTGGAGTTGGGACCCAGCAAGGATAGCCACAGAGACTATCTTTGTGGCTAAAAGAGACAGAAGAGATAGTAACTAGCCATGCCTATGTGTGAATACCCATCTCTGCAAATGACAGCCTCTTGGGCCTAAAGTGGTGGTGTGAGATCTAAATGAGTTTATAAAGTACTTAGAACAGGGGCTGGTGCATAAGTGCCATTATTGCCACATAGATGTTCATTGATCATAATAAAATTTAAAAAAAAACAACAAAAAGATTTCTGCTTTCTCCTACCACCAAGAGAGAGAAGAAAGAAGAGAAGAGAAAAAGATTGTTAGGTTGATAGATTTCCTCAACAGCTTTTGCACCTTAACTAGGCATTGAGAGCCACTTAAGGCCGGGGGGATTTTGAAGGAACTGGAAGAGGGAAAATATTTATGTAACCCCTCACATGTTATAATGACATAATCACAGCACTTAGGAGGCAATGTGATTTTTTTTTGCTTGCTCTGTAAGAATTGATCAGAAGGTTTGATGAATGGAATTCATGAGGCTGTAGGGTTATCAGGAGATGAAATTGAACATGGAGGAGGAGCAGGAGCAAAGGGAACATTCTGTCCTGGCCTGTACTCGACATTTGGCTCCATTTTCCTTTTTCTTTTACAGGCTCATTGGGAGCTTATATCAGTGGAAACCACAGCTTCTGGCTTTTATAGAGAATACACGATCAGCCAGTGACTGACTTGTATTTCTCATTCTCCAGGGACTCTAAGAAACCCAGCTACTTTGTAAGTAGTAAAGATCCAACACAAGTAAATCTGTGAGTGTTTACACTCTGAAAACACACTACCTCGGCAGCCTCTGCATTGTGGAAGGACCTATGAGAGGAGGAGAGGAGGAGAAAGTTCTGTACTGGAGATATAATTAGAAGGGAAGAATCCGTTTTCATGTTTTGACCAACAGCCCAGCACTCAGACATGTGTTGGTGTACCCCAGATTGTGGGGGAAGCCTATTCTATTGCTGTGGGTCCTTGGAGCATTGTTGCTGTACTTAAAGGGACTGACCAGGAGCCGAGGTGGTTGATGGTGGAGAATATTTACCATGGCAAGGTTATTATCTCCTCCCCCAGTAGATGATGAAACTGAGATTCACAAAGGCAAAGCAGCGTTCTGTGGGGATGCCACAGTCCCAGGTCTCTGGGCTGCTGGACAGTTCCCTTTCTCTGAGGCCACAGCAGGCCCCTTGATAGGCTCACAGCTTCTCTGTATTCTGTGGGAAGTTGTCAGTTTGTTTACGAGAGATTTTTTTCTCTTTATCATGCACTTAACTTGCCTTCATAACACCCAGACGGGCGTGTTGATGTATACTATTAGTCTTCTAGAACTGAACTCTGTATTTCTTTCTCAGTTGAAGGACAGAATTCTTGATTAGCAAGTCAGCACATTTCCGTAGTTCACGGTCTGATAGCAGGCTTGCCTGGGGCGTTAGTATTTGCCATCAAGAGTAACATCAGGGATTCATTAGGAAATTTTCTCCTATTTAATGAGATTAAAATTATGGGTACCGTTTTCTAGAGAAAAGAAAATATGAATATGCCCTCATCATTTTTTTTAGTTTTTAATTAGTGATTTAGAATCACATAATGTTCAAAACATGCAGCTTAGACTAACAAGTCACAGTTCCCTAGGTACAGGAGACCAAACTGCATTTGTGTGTGAAAACAGCGAGGGGAAGTTCTGTTATTTCTGATCCTGCACCAGACCTGGAAGAGAATGAGAACTTTAAAAATGTAATAAATGTTTGCTGAGTGATAATAGTAGCCTTTATGGCCTTCTGCAGAATGGCTTGATATGATTGTGGTATTAAAAGAATTTTTCAAGGGAGAGAATAATCTGCACACATCATGGTAAGCTGGGATGGGTGAGTTCTGAGGAGTGTGAGGGTGCACTGCCCACCTTCTCAGGTTGAGGCAAGCTCTTTAACAGCATCTCTGCCCTTCCAGGCTAGACCTGGAGACAATTTTATTGCTAAACCATGTTTTTCTTTTTCTAAAAGAAGAGCTTAGTGAAGACTACAACTTCCAGGTAACCATACATTTTTACAATTTTAAATAATATTTAAAATTAAGGAAAACAGTTTGATAAACATTTTGAACAGTTTAAGTATACTTTTTTGGTCACATTTACAATCTGACTATAAATTACTAATGTGACTCTATTATTACTATTTTTATATTACTTCTAAGGAAAAAATCTAGGAAAGAAACAACTTTGTGTAATCAGCCACAGAAGTGAAGTAACAGGAAAATAGGATTGATGAGATATTGTTTTCTTAGTGGTGTGGCAGAGCCATTGTGGCTTTAGTATTCTCGGGGCCACCAGAGCTCTTCCAGAGCGCTAGACTGGTGTTCACAAGTACTCCATTCTTCCTTCACTCACTCTGGTTTTCTCTCTTTCATCATTTACATGGAGCTGTCTACTATAGACCTAGATGCTTTGTTACATTATTGAGCAACAGCAAGAAATGCTTTTGCACCAGCTTGCTAATTATAGTGTGTGTGCGTGTATGCTCAACTACATTTTAAAGTGAAACAGTGAGAACAAAAACTAGTATTCTGTGAGAGGTGGTCAGAGCATAATATGGCCCACTAGCCAGCTTCAGAAATTCCTGTGTTCACACTCAGCCCTGACGTGCTAAGCTGAGTACAGCATGCTAAGCTGAGTCGTCACTACCTCTGTAGTCACTCCCATCCCCACAGGCTTCCTCTGTATTATAGCTTTTAGGCTAGGGTGCCCTTTGTCAGAAATACAACCTTGTTAGGAATTTATGCTTTTAGTTTTTCTTTTTTGTATTACTAATACTTTTAGGTATTAGGAAGAAGGTATATACTTTATTTTGAGACATTGTCAGTAAAGGCAAGAGGAATAAATAATGCAGAGTTGAACATTTGAAAAGAAACCTTGGTATAAAGGCTTAGCTGGGGGAAAGAAGAGTTTTCAGCTAGTGGTTGTCCATATGCAAAAAGTTAACTTTAATTTATAGGTCTCATCATATGTAACAGTGAACTCAAAGTGAATCATAGACCTAAATGTGAAACAAAATATAAAGTTTGTACCACAGAATTTAGGAAAACTATCTTTGCACTATTTAGAAATCTAAGATTTCTTAGATAAGACATGAAAAGTACACTTCGTATGAGAAAAAAAAGGAAGTATTCTACTTGGTCAAAATTAAGAAACCTGTTGTCAAAAGACATTGTTAAGAGAATAATATAAAGACAAGTCCCAGACTGGGAGGAAATATGTGCAAATTATGTATCTGAAAAGAGTCATATCTAAAATATGTAAAGAACTCTCAACCTCAACAGTAAGAGGCCAGATACCTTAATTAAAAAATAGTCAAGAGATTTGAGAAGATACTTCATCAAAGATAAATACATGAATGGCAAATAAGCACAGAAAAGGTGTTCAATCTTGTAAAGAAAATGCAGATTATCACCACAGGGTGATACCACTAAATCTGTACATTTCTCTCAGAATGGTTAACGTGAAAACAGTTGACTACACCAAATGTTAGCAAGCACAGGTAGCATTTGGGACTTGGGCACTGCACAGAAGAATGTAAAATGGTACAACTAATTTAGAAAACAATTTGAAAGTTTTTTTAAAAGTTAAGTATATGCTGTATGCTAAGCATCTGGTAAAATATGATAGGAGTTACATATATGTTACATTTATTTTATAGCTGTGTAAATGTCTTCTCATATCCTTTTTCCATTTTGTAGATGTGCTGTAATATATTCAGCCTATTCCTTATGGATAGATAGACATTTGGCTTGTGTTCCTTCTTTTGTAGTTACAAATATGGCACAATGAAAAACCTGGTGCATAGGTCATGTCATTTCACATTTTACTAGTCAATCTTTAAGTAGAGCCCTAGCAGTGAAATAGCTGGAGCTGAGGGTAGCTATTCCTGGGTATTGCTGAGCCTTGCTGTGTAGGGGCTATAAGAGCTTGTGCCCAGCACCTTGCTAGGAGAATCATCCATCTTTGGAGTGTTTGCCCATCTGATGTATGTGGAAGGACTTTTTAAGGTTGGATAACTTGCATTTCTCTATTAAGTCAAGTTGATTGTTTTCATATGTTTAAGGGCCTGTAGAGGAGGAAAAACAGTTTTACTTTACCCTCCTAGGTATTCTGGCTGGGGCCATGGAAATTTAACCGACAAAAAGAGAAAAAATTTGCTAACACTTGTAGCACACATGTGCGTGAGAGAAGCTCAGTGATGAGTAACTTGAGGTGATTAGGATTTGGGTGCTTATGTATCATCTTAGGCTAAACAAAGGGAAAGGAGTTTTGGTTTGTGATGGTGGGTAGGTTATGGAAAATGTACGTATGGAAATGTATGATAAATGGGTTATTTTAGTAAGATATATTTACAGTACAGATTTAAGTCTGTCTTCTCCATTGATAAGAGTTAAGAGTTGTCTTCCTGGAACTGGAGAGGGAGACAACTTTATAAATGGAAATTTCCTTTATAAATGTACATTTCCTTTTCAAAAGGAAAACTTATGCTCTGTTTTTAGAGATTTGTCCAAAGTCCTCAACTGCCTTCAGCTTAATGATCCTTTTTGCCATAGTGGCATATTTTAGAATAGTGCATGCTGGTGCCCTTCAGGCCATTTGAAGTTTTAGTTGTCTGTTCCTAATTTTGCCTTCTTCCCTTATTGTCAAATTTAGTTATCAGTCTCAATTTATAGTTGTTTTGTTATATATTAAGAAATACAAATTACCAGTTATAAAAAATTGTCAAAGGGATGTAAAGTTCAGCATAGGGAATACAGTCAATAATACTGAAATAATTATGTATGATACACTTGAAATATTGAAGGTACCACTTTGTAAACTATATGATTGTCTAATCACTATGCTGTGAACCAGAAACTAATATATTATTGAATGTCAACTATAATTCAAAAAAAATTTTTACATTTTTAAAAATAATTATTCACATGTGATTTTTTCCGCAATTACAAATATTTTTTTACATTGACCATTTCTATTTAATTTGCTTAGGATTTTGTCTTTTCTTTTTTTCTTTATAAAAGTATCTTTAATGCATCCATCTTTTTTATTACTTACAGATTTAAGACATAGACCTAGGTTATTAAGAATTCTTTCCATTTTTTAGTCCTTGGATTTTTTTGTTTTACTTTTGGATCTCAAACTACTAGGTGTTTAACCTGATACATGTTGTGAGAAATGGATGCAATTTTATCCTTTTTCTCATGCTTTGTCTTCATTCTTAAAGATTATGATAACTGGATATAGATTTCCAGGTTGGTATTTGTTTTCTTTCACACCTGCGATACTCTCCCACTCCTTTCAGCTTCTGTGCCAGACAAGTCAGCTCTGGTTTAGCTTTTTTTTTTTTTTTTAGGAGAATCTGTACTTTTTTTTCTTTCTTAATTGTTTAAATTTTTTTTCTTTATCTCTGGCTTCCTGGAGTTTCATTTTCTTAATTATGATGTGGATTTCATTTTACTTATTTTGCTTCTAATTCACAGGCAGAATTGATATCCCTCACTGTTTTTGGAAATGTCCTGAGCCTTGCTGAGCCAACCAGTATTTCTTGAAATACTGTGTTTGCTGTTCCTTCTTTCCTCTTTTTCTCAGACTCTGATCAAAGTTATACTAGACCTGAGCATTGTTGTTTTCTTGTGTGGTGCATTTTGGATAATTCTTGAGATCTTTTTTCCAGTTTACTTTGCTTTATTTTGCTGTCTTCAGTCTGCTACTGGATAAATCTGTCAAGTTTTTTATTTTAGTTACTGTGTTTTTCCTTTCTAGAAATTCTGTTTGGTACATTTTAAATTCAGAGGTGTCCAACCTTTTGGCATCTCTGGGCCACACTGGAAGAAGAGTTGTCTTGGGCTACACATTAAATACATTGTGACATGTAATCACAAAAATGTCTCATAATGATTTAAGTGAATTTATGATTTTGTGTCAGGCCACATTCACAGCCATCCTGGGCTACATCTGGCTCACAGGCCACAAGTTGGGCACCCCAAAATATGTCATTTTTTCTGGTTTCCTGTGAATATCTTCAAATTTGTTAGCTATTTACATGTGATAAACATACTTGTTTTCAAATGTATATCTGATCATTCATTTTCTTTCATCTGTGTGGTTCTTTTTATTTTTTGTATTGTTTCTGTTAGTTATTCTTCTTGTTTTCTTTTTATGCCTGAATATCTTTGGCTGCTTGCTGGCCATTTCCATGAATAGGCTCTCTGATGGGGATGAACATGCCCTCCCCCAGAGAAGTCTGCATCTGTTCTACTATTTGCTGGAAGTCAGTGAGTGCCATTTGGATTCCTCAGCTCACATTCAGTTCTTCAGGGTCCACTAGTGCCTGGATTCTGTGACAGTGTTATTTAGAACTACACATTGGTAGTTCTGTGGCTATAATGTCCCAGGGAGTTTTTCTCTTTCTTTTTCCCCCTCCCTTTTATTCTGTTCAGCACCAACACAAGCTTTTGCACAGTCCTTCGTGGTTATGAGGGTGAAGGTCTGATTTATCTTCCTGTTGAAGCACAGACCTCTGAAGTAGTGGGTAGGTTTCCTCTGGCCTCCCTGCCTTAATCACCCTTGGCCCTGACTTCTCTTCTCCATTCTTGTGGCCCTCAAACCTTTAAACAGGAGCCTGAATTGAAATACCTTTAAGTTACCCCAGAACATACTTGACTTGAGGGCTCTGCTTACTTCTAATTTCTAGTGTTCATCCCTCAGGTGGCTTAGGAGTTCTTTGCTCTTTTGGAATCTCCAGTGCTTTTTACTCGACATTTTTGTTCATTTTCAGTGGAAGAAATGTCTGATCCATATAATCTAGTTGCTATCTTGAAATTGTAATCAATCTGTTGGATTTGTTTTTAATTAGATTTATATATGAATATTTACCATATTAGGTACTTCCTCACAAGTCAGTTTTAGAAGTTTTATGTTTTAGCTAGCTTGTTCAACATATTTAGATATTTTATCATTTAACATATCTATATTTTTAATTTTGAAACATAATGTCTTTGGAAACTATTTTTATGTGATATCTTTATTACTTTATAGAAAAAGAATATAGACTATAAATTACTATGTCTTTGTTAAGCTTTTCTCTGTGACCCAGCATACAGTTAATTTTCATACATGTTGAACTTATATTTGAAAGTAAAATTTAGAGTGCAGGGTTCTTTAGATCAAACTTGTTATTTGTGTTTTTCCAGTCATGTTTATCAGGGTGGGGAAGTTTTTCTGTAAAAGACTGGATGGTAAGTTTGTCAAGTACTGTGGGCTTTGTGGCCTCCATCTTGACTGCCCAGTGTGACTCTACCCAGGAAGGCTTCATTTACAAAACTGGATACCAGACAGATTGGACCTGTGTCTTTGTCCTTACCTGTGGTTCATCTCTTCCCTGTATTGGCTTCTGAGAGGGAGTATGCAAATCTCCCTTGCTCTCTGGGGGTTTACTCTCTGTATTCTAAGGACATGTTTCAGGAAGAATTGAGTACAGACATGCCTCTTTTATTTCTGGTGATTATTATCCCTAAGGAAATTTTGTCTTTGTTCCAGATCTCTGTTGCCATGATAATGCTGTGTAACAATCCACTCTGAAAGTCAGTGGCTCAAAACAATGACTGTTTGTATAGCTCATGTGCCCATCATGAGTGATTTAGGCTGGGCCTCTCTGGCAAGTCTGTTCCTGCTGCTCCTGCTCACATGTCTGGTAGCTGGTGCACTGGCTGTTTCAAGATGGACCTCCTAGATGACTAGGGTGACTCAGCCTCTACCCTAGTCCTACATCTTCTTGCTGGCTAGTTCTGGCATGTTCCGAGTGTAGACAGAGACCTGTGGGTGATAGTGAAGCCCCTGCTTTCAGCACCACTGACCAACTTAATCACATTACCACCCCTGCGAGAGGGAATGGGTGTGTGGCACCTGGACTGAGCCATCCAGAAGGGCCAGTCTGTTTATTTACTTGGATACCCCTTATCAAAAGTTTATTTTATACCATTCTTAGTTTTAATACCAAATTGACTCTGGTATTTCTTTGTTTTGATGGAAAACTTTTCATAATTATTTGAGAAATGTAAGTTAAAAAAAACAGCTACTTTACAGTCAATATTTTACTTCCACTAAAACAGATACTCATTTCAACCTGAGGGTATACCTTGTGTCTTGTTGTGACAAGTCATTTTAAAATCAAAATAATGAAACACGTAAGTTTAGTTTCAATGAAATCATCTCTTTTAAATGGAAACGTGTGTTGTGGCCACTAGATAGACAAGCAAAAATCATTTTTGAAATGCTGATCTGTACCATTATATTTTATGTATTTACTAGGTGTCCTGTAACTGAAGGTCCATGTATAAAGAGTGAATCCTGTATCTGTGGTAAGCATTTCATGCTTACAGTGAAAAGGAGGCCTAGTTAGCAGGAGGGGTTGCTAATAAAGAATAATGACAGTATGGTGACTCCAGGTCTCCCGTTACAGAGGTGATAAAGGGATTTCTTTTAAGCTGGCGATGGGGTGCTTTCTTTTTTTGAGATCAGTGGTGTTGGCTGGTGAGGCACTGGGTAGGAGCAGATGGGATCGGTGCAGATGGAGGACCTTGGAATTGGATATTGAAGGCCTGAGAGCTAGACAGAAGCACCAAGAGGGAGGGAGGAGATGGGAGAGATCCTGCCAGGTGTGTGTGTGTGACTAGGAGAGGAGATGAGAGACATTCATAGGCTGAGAAGGGAGTAAGGAAGTGGGCCTGTGTGGGTCCACTCATACAGGCAGCAAGAGAGTGGGCAGCCGATTAGGGCATCCCTTGATCGGGGATGTTCCCTGGCACTAGAAACTGAACTCTGAATACTGCCATTTCATCGATGACATGAGTTCCTCCAGCAGTGTTGTACTATCCAGATGTAGAATCAGGGACTGTAACAGGGTGGTTTATTGCGCAGTTCAGAGTAGCCATTTGGTTGCAAGGAAAGTCGACAATGGGAGGATTAAGCATCCTGGCAAGAATGTGGCTGTAGTGTTCCACCAGTGGAAAGGATAGGCTGCATAGAAGGGAAGTAAAGGAAAACCAAAAACACTCAAAATCATGGGGATTGAATAGCATGCTATTAACAATGAATGGCTCAAGAATGAAATTAGGGAAGAAATTTAAAAGTTTCTGGAAACAAATGAAAAAGAACTCACTACAACCCAAAATTTATGGGTCACAGCAAAGGCAGTTCTGAGAGGGAAGTTCATAGCAATACAGGCCTACCTTAAAAAGACAGAAACATTTCAAACAAACAACCTAACCCTACGCCTACAAGAACTTGAGGAACAACAGCAAAGACAGCCCAGAGCAAGCAGAAGGAAGGAAATAACCAAGATCAGAGCAGAATTAAATGACATGCACAACTAAAAGCACAATTCTAAGGATCAATGGATCCAGGAGCTGGGTTTTTGAAAAGATAAACAAAATCGACAAGCCTGTAAGCAGGCTTGTCAAGAAGAAAAGAGAGGGGACCCAAATAGACACAATCAGAAATGAAAGAGGAGAGATTACAGCTGACACCACAGAAATACAAAGGATTGTAAGAAATTACTATGAAGAACTGTAGGACAAGAAATTTGAAAACCTAAACCATTTGAAATGGACAAATTTCTAGAAAAATATAATCTTTCAAAACTCAATGAAGAAGAAGCAGAAAGCTTGAACAGACCAATAACAGCAGATGAAATTGAAGCAGTAATAAAAAAAACTCCCAACACACAAAAGCCCTGGACCAGATGGTTTCACAGGGGAGAATTCTACAAAGTATTTAAGGAAGTGCTAACCCCTATCCTTCAAAGACTATTCCAAAAATATCCAAAATGATGGGAGGCTCTCATACTCTTTTCATGAAACCAGCATCATCCTAATCCCCAAATCACATAAAGACACACACAAAAAAGAAAACTTCAGGCTGATATTGCTGATGAGTATAGACTCTAAAATCCTCAAAAATTTTGGCAAACCACATCCAACAATACATTAAAAAAAGATCATACACCATGACCAAGTGGGATTCATCCCAGGGATGCAAGGATGGTTCAATAAAATCAGTAAATGTAATACAGCACAGAATCATTTACAAATCAGTAAATGTAATACAGCAAAGAAAGAAAAGCAAAGACAAAAATCACATGATCATATCAATTGATGTGGAAAAAGCATTTGATCGGGTACAGCACCCATTTATGATAAAAACGCTCAGCAAAGTGGGAATAGAGGGAGCATTCCTCAATATAATAAAGGCCATATATGAGAGACCTACAGCCAACATCATCCTCCAGGAGCAAAAACTAAGAGCTTTTCCACTAAGATCAGGAACAAGACAAGGTTGTCCACTTTCACCACTTCTATTCAATATAGTATTGGACATTTTAACCACAGTGATCAGACAAGAAAAGGCATCCAAATCAGAAAGGAGGAAACAAAACTGGCACTGTTTGCACATGACATGATAGTGTACATGGAAAATCCTATAGACTCCACCCAAAAACTGCTCGACCTAATAAATGAAGTTGGAAAAACAGCAGGATATAAAGTCAATATCCAGAACTCAAAGGCATTTTTGTATACCAACAATGAAACAGCAGAAGCAGAACATCAAGAAAAAAAAGCCCATTTGATACAGCAAAAAGAAAAATGAAATACCTAGGAATAAACCTAACCAAGGACATAAAACACCTGTATGCAGAAAACTACACAGCACTGAAGAAAGAAATCAGGGAAGACACAAACAAATGGAAACATATACCTTATTCATGGACTGGAAGAATTAACATCATCAAAATGTCCATACTACCCAAGGCAGTTTACAGATTCAATGCAATATCTATTCAAGTACCAATGGCATATTTTACAGACATAGAACAAACACTTCAAAAATTTATATGGAACCATAAATGACCCCGAATAGCAGCTGCTCTTTTGAGAAAGAAGAACAAAGTAGGAGGGATCACAGTACCTGATGCCAAACTGTATTACAAGGCCACTGTAATCAAAACAGCCTGGTACTGGCATACAAACAGGCACATAGACCAATGGAAGAGAATAGAGTGCCCAGAAATAAACCCAAGTCTTTACGGCCAATTAATATTTGACAAAGAGGGCAGCAACATAAAATGGAGTAAAAATAGTTTCTTCAACAAATGGTGTTGGGGGAGCTGGACAGCTATGTGCAAAAAAAATGAAACTCAAGCACCAACTTACACCATACACCATAATAAATTCAAGATGGATAAAAAAACTTAAATATAAGCCATGACACCATTAAAGTCCTAGAGGAGAGCATTGGCAGGAAAATCTCAGATATTTCATGCAGCAACATTTTTACGAGTATGTCCCCTAGAGCAAGGGACATAAAGGAAAGAATAAGCAAATGGGATCTCATCAAAATAAAAAGTGTCTGCAAGCCTAAAGAAAACAGTATTAAAACAAAAAGAGAACCAACAGTATGGGAAAACATATTTGCTAATGATACCTCAGACAAGTTTAATCTGCAAAATATACAAAGAACTTACACGACTCTACTCTGAGAAGCAACCCAATTAAAAAGTGGGCGAAGGGCTTGAACAAACACTTCTCCAAGGAGAATATACAGAGGATCCAGAGACACATGAAAAGATGCTTGATATCTCTAGATATCAGAGAGATGCAAATTCAAACCACAATGAGATACCACTTTACACCAGTCATAATGGCCATCATAAACAAAGCAATAAACAACAAGTGTTGGAGAGTTTGTGGAGATAAGGGGACCCTAGTTCATTGTTGGTGGGATTGCAGATTGGTACAACCACTATGGAAAACAGTATGGAATTTTCTAAGAAAACTAAAAATGAGTATGCCTTTTGACCCAGTAATTCCACTCCTAGGATTATATCTATCCTAAGAACCCTGAAACACCAATCCAAAAGAACCCACGCACCCCAGTGTTCATAGCATCACAATTTACAATAGCCAAGTGTTGGAAGCAACTCAGCTGCCCATCAGTAAATGAATGGATCAAAAAATTGTGGTACATTTACACAATGGAATTTTATGCAGCAGAAAGAAAGAAGGAGCTCGTACCCTTTGCAACAGCATGAATGGAACTGGAAAGCATTATGCTGAGTGAAGTAAGGCAGTGAAAGACAAATACGATATGATCTCACCTTGAACAGGAAGCTAAACAACAAAACAAAGAAGCAAGCAAAATATAACCAAAGACACTGAAATAGGGAACATGCTGACAGTGACCAGAGGAGAAAGGGAAGGGAGTTTTAGGAGGAAAGTGGAAGGATTTACAGAAACTAGTATAAAGGACACATGGACAAAAACTAAGGGGGAGGGAAATGGGAGGGAGGTGGGGAGCACTGAGGCGGAGGGTGGGAAAGGGAGTAAAATAGAAAACTGTACTTGAACAACAATTAAATAAACAAACAACAAAGAAATAAATAAAAAGAAGGGAAGTAAAGGTCCGAGGAAGCTAAAGGAATGGAAGGGCCCCATTGCCAATTTGAGATATAAAGGATGGGTGAAATCCACCGTTGTGCGCACTTGTGTGTTTATGGATCAATGGTGTTGTCCTCTATCCCATGAAATGAGGATGGCCGGTGGAGCAACTGTCCAGATTTGCTCCCTGGCTTTGGGCCTTTGCTCTAAGATTGTGCCACCTCCTCTGTCTCATTGCTCTTTTTGTCTCCACCTCTCATTCCCTACCCCGCTGAATTTTCCGCTATTTTGTATTGCTTTTTTAAAGGGAGAGTCTAGCAATTAGCTGTGAGATAGCCAAATATCTACCCTAGAAAAATCCACAAATTACATTTAATCTTGTAATCAATGTCTTTTTTCAGTGTTTAAAGTGTTTTCTACTTTAAATGGCTTAATTATAAAATTTGCATCTCAAACTTAATTTTTTACAGGAACATCTTTGTCCATTTATGTTGATATGGCATGTTTTGTGTAGTGACAGTAACAGAACAATCATTCTTGCTAGGTTGGCAGTAATGATTACCTGTTGTGTCCGTGGGATGGGAAGAGCCCAGGGATTGCTGCCCTGGAGCCTCTCATAGGTGGTGTGTGATCAACAGGACACTGGGAAAAGGAATACAAGGCAGAGGGTAATCTGTCTGGTCCTGGAGATTTGCCCACACTGAACAGTGCTTAAGAAGTTAGTTGTGAAATGTGGAGAAGAAGAAGGAACAAGAGCGTCAGCACTTATACAAGTTAATTTCACATATATTTTATGTCCAACTGTACCTTAACATAGTTTTAAATATGAAACTCTAACAAATATATAAAAGCATGTATTATACCCGTAGTTGAAGTGTTTTTATTTATGAGCAAGATGAGTAACTAGGAGCAAAATGAGTAACGAGGAATTTTATAGGTGGCCAGTGTTTGGGTTTTTTCTACAATATTTTATTTGTACAAAATGTTATTTTAATTGATATTCAGTTAATATTCAGTGAACATTTTAAAAGCACATATTGGCTAAGTTTTATAAGTTAGCCAAACGTGAAAAAACAACAGGTATGGGAGAATGTATGTGTATTGTCATAATATGTTGTGGTTCAGGAAGATTTTAGTTGTTTTATACTATACATTTGTTTTGACTTCAGTAAGGGAAGAAGGTTATTTGTTCTTGACAGGTTTTCTCGTGACATGACTTAGAATTATGATAACTGACTGGATGGTGGATATATTTTATAAAAATAATTTATGTTCAGTTAGTTGGAGCTGCTTCATCTTACTTGAATATGGTCTATAGAATGGCTCATCTCACTTGTTATGAAACAGTTGTTGACTAGTTCCCTGAATAACAAAATCTTATACCATTGTCCCCTATTATCCGTGGCTCTGCTTTTTACAGTTTCAGTTACCTGCAGCCAGCCATAGTCTAAAAATATTAAATGGAAAATTCCTGAAATAGTCCGTAAGTTTTAAATTTTGTACTGTACTGAGTAATATGATGAAATCTCATGCCATCCTGCTCTATCCCACTCAGAATGGGAATCATCCCTTTGTCTAGTGTCTCCATGCGATTTAGGGCTACCTCCTGTTAGTCACTTAGTGGCTTTCTCAGTTATCAGATCCACTGTTGAGGTATTGCAGTGCTTGTGTTCAGTCACCCTTATATTACTCATTAATGCCATGTTCACATAACTTTTATTATAGGATATCATTATGATCATTCTATTTTATTATTATTGTTGTTAATCTCTTACTTTGTTTAATTTATACATGTCAATTAAACTTCATGAGCAGTATACACGTGTAGGAGAAAGCAGTATATATAGGCTATGGGGGAAACTTTGCATGTAAGTCCCCCCGTCTGCCATGGATGAAAATGAAACTACCAAGACATGATCTGCTTGGGGAGGAGAGGTGGTCAATCTCTCAAAGGAGGAGTACCAAGAACCCCTTCCTCAACAGCTTTTATTAGGTTCATAACACACAGGAATACAGGTAAAACTCATCAGTCAATGTCAGGCAGCAAGGACCAAACAATAGATAACATTTCAAAGAAATCTGAGGGCTTAATCTGAGTCGGTGTCTGTCAGGTAAGGGGGTTGCAGTAACTTTGGGAGACATAATCATTTTCTGCTTGGACCCTTATTATATGAATGAAAGCACTCTTAGCAAAGCAGGCTTCACAGGACTTTATGAATTCTTTCTTATGCTCGATCACTGGATCCCACTGTAGCTGGCAAAGGACTGCACTGCCCTCCCCATCATAGGTTTTTAAGCTTAAGTGGATTAAAGCCAGAAAGCACTTCACCCAGATGGAAATGGGGACTCAGGCTATATCAGAATAGCCGGGGAGCGAGGGTCTATTACCCGCTCTTTGCTGCAACCCCCTGAGTTCTTTCTTGAGGGCCTCACAAGTGATTGTGTCTGGCTTAGGTTGCCCCCCCTCTGAGGGGTCTTACCCGTCATTGACTAGCCAACCAAGCACTGGGGGCCAGAGATGAATGAAGCAGAAGCAGCGCTCCTGCCAGGGAGATAAGCTTTGTCTCCTTAGTGGCTTGCAGTCAGGAGGTTGCTCACTCAGCCTTATTTATGGGGGGTTACAGTTCCGGAAACCAAGCAGAGCGGTTCCCAACAGTAGGCTTTGGTACTGTCCACGGTTTCAGGTATCCACTGTGGATATTGAAGCATATCCTTGTCATAAGGAAGAACTATTTCACAGAAGATTTTGTGGTTCCCTCAATAATGAGTAATGCTAACTATAACTAGTTTATAGTTTAGCCACTGTGAAAAATAATGCTTGTTTTATTTTGTTCATTTTACTGTTTGTTTTCTGTTCAAAGTGAAAAAAATAAAGCAAACTATTGTACAAGGGAAACCCCAGAAAGTGCCAGGGTAGAGACACTGACCTAGGCAGCCTCCTCTCAAGTTCTGTATCCTGTGGTAAGCTCCACCTCTTTTCTGCCACTGGTCTTTTCACACAGCACAAGCCCTAGTATGGTAAAGAATACCGTAAGGTAGAGGTGGGCCTGCACCTGAGAACACAGTGAGGGGGTGAAAGTCTGCCAAAACAGAAGGATGGCAGAAGTTTGTGTGCCTTACATTATTCTGATTTTGTTTCCATTAATGTTCTTATTTTTCAATTACAGATGACATACAACATTTTAGTTTCAGGTGTACAACATAGTGGTTAAATATTTATATAACATACAAAGTGATGGCCCCATAAATCTACTCTCCACCTGGCATCATGCATAGTTCTTAACAGTATTATTGACTGTATTTCCTGTGCTGTACTTTACATCCCTGAGACTATTTTGTAAATGCCAATTTGTACTTTTTAAACTTTTCACCTTTTTTTTTACCCAGACCCAACCACTCAGATTGTTCTTCACATCTGTGAGTTTGTTTCTATTTTGTTTGTTTTTTAGATTCTACATATAAATGAAATCATATGGTATTTGTCTTTCTCTAACTTATTTCACTTACCATAATACCTTCTAGGTTCATCTATGTTGTCACAAATGGAAAGATTTTATTATTTTTATGGCTGAGTAATATTCTGTTGCATATATGTACTACCTCTTCTATATTCAGTTGTCTATAGATGGACACTTTGGTTGCTTCCATATTTTGGCTATTATAAATAATGATGCCATGGACATAGGATGCATATATTTTTTTCAATTACTGTTTTGGATTTCTTGTGGCATATCTGATTTATAAAGTAGTTCTATCTTTAATTTTTTAAGGAATCTCCATACTTTTTCGCCATAGTGATTGTACCAATTTGCATTTTCACCAACAGTGTACAAGGGTCCCCTTTTCTCCACATCCTTGCCAACACTTGTGTGTTGATTTATTGATGATAGCCATTCTGACAGATGTGAGGTGATGTCTCATTGGGTTTTAATTTGTATTTATTTGATGATTAGTGATGTTGAACATCTTTTCATATATTCATTGGCAATCTGCATGTCCTCTTTGGAGGAATAGCTGTTCAAGTCCTTTGTCCATTTTTAATTGTATTTTTTTGTGTTGAGTTATATGAATTCTTTATATATTTTTGGATATTGACACCTTATCAGATGTATTATTGTCGAATATTTTTTTGTGCAGTAGGTCATCTGTATTTTGTTGATGCTTTCATTTACTGTGTAAAAAACCCTTTAGGTTGATGAAGTCCCATTTGTTTATTTATTTATTTTTTTGTTTGTTTCCCTTGCTTGAGGAGACATATCCAAAAAATATATATTACTAAGCAGTCACAAAGTTTACTGCCTATGTTTTCTTCTAGAAAGTTTTATGGTTTGGGGTCGTAAATTTACATCTTTAATCCATTTGATTTGTTCCAGTATATGACGTAAGAAAGTGATCTGGTTTCTTTTCTTTTTTTTCCCCATGTGTCTGCCCAGTTTTCCCAACCTGATTTACTGAAGAGACTGTTATACCACATTGCATATTTTTGCCTCCTTTATCATAGACCAATTGAAAATATAGGCATGGGTTTATTTCTGAGCTCTCCATTTTCTTCCATTGATCTGTGTGCCTGTTTTTATGCCAGTACCAGGCTGTTTTGATTACAGTGGCCTTGTAATACAGTTTGGCATCAGGTACTGTGATCCCTCCTACTTTGTTCTTCTTTCTCAAAAGAGCAGCTGCTATTCGGGGTCGTTTATGGTTCCATATAAATTTTTGAAGTGTTTGTTCTATGTCTGTAAAATATGCCATTGGTACTTGAATAGATATTGCATTGAATCTGTAAACTGCCTTGGGTAGTATGGACATTTTGATGATGTTAATTCTTCCAGTCCATGAATAAGGTATATGTTTCCATTTGTTTGTGTCTTCCCTGATTTCTTTCTTCAGTGCTGTGTAGTTTTCTGCATACAGGTGTTTTATGTCCTTGGTTAGGTTTATTCCTAGGTATTTCATTTTTCTTTTTGCTGTATCAAATGGGCTTTTTTTTCTTGATGTTCTGCTTCTGCTGTTTCATTGTTGGTATACAAAAATGCCTTTGAGTTCTGGATATTGACTTTATATCCTGCTGTTTTTCCAACTTCATTTATTAGGTCGAGCAGTTTTTGGGTGGAGTCTATAGGATTTTCCATGTACACTATCATGTCATGTGCAAACAGTGCCAGTTTTGTTTCCTCCTTTCTGATTTGGATGCCTTTTCTTGTCTGATCACTGTGGTTAAAATGTCCAATACTATATTGAATAGAAGTGGTGAAAGTGGACAACCTTGTCTTGTTCCTGATCTTAGTGGAAAAGCTCTTAGTTTTTGCTCCTGGAGGATGATGTTGGCTGTAGGTCTCTCATATATGGCCTTTATTATATTGAGGAATGCTCCCTCTATTCCCACTTTGCTGAGCGTTTTTATCATAAATGGGTGCTGTACCCGATCAAATGCTTTTTCCACATCAATTGATATGATCATGTGATTTTTGTCTTTGCTTTTCTTTCTTTGCTGTATTACATTTACTGATTTGTAAATGATTCTGTGCTGTATTACATTTACTGATTTTATTGAACCATCCTTGCATCCCTGGGATGAATCCCACTTGGTCATGGTGTATGATCTTTTTTTAATGTATTGTTGGATGTGGTTTGCCAAAATTTTTGAGGATTTTAGAGTCTATACTCATCAGCAATATCAGCCTGAAGTTTTCTTTTTTGTGTGTGTCTTTATGTGATTTGGGGATTAGGATGATGCTGGTTTCATGAAAAGAGTATGAGAGTCTCCCATCATTTTGGATATTTTTGGAATAGTCTTTGAAGGATAGGGGTTAGCACTTCCTTAAATACTTTGTAGAATTCTCCCCTGTGAAACCATCTGGTCCAGGGCTTTTGTGTGTTGGGAGTTTTTTTTATTACTGCTTCAATTTCATCTGCTGTTATTGGTCTGTTCAAGCTTTCTGCTTCTTCTTCATTGAGTTTTGAAAGATTATATTTTTCTAGAAATTTGTCCATTTCAAATGGTTTAGGTTTTCAAATTTCTTGTCCTACAGTTCTTCATAGTAATTTCTTACAATCCTTTGTATTTCTGTGGTGTCAGCTGTAATCTCTCCTCTTTCATTTCTGATTGTGTCTATTTGGGTCCCCTCTCTTTTCTTCTTGACAAGCCTGCTTACAGGCTTGTCGATTTTGTTTATCTTTTCAAAAACCCAGCTCCTGGATCCATTGATCCTTAGAATTGTGCTTTTAGTTGTGCATGTCATTTAATTCTGCTCAGATCTTGGTTATTTCCTTCCTTCTGCTTGCTCTGGGCTGTCTTTGCTGTTGTTCCTCAAGTTCTTGTAGGTGTGAGGTTAGGTTGTTTGTTTGAAATGTTTCTGTCTTTTTAAGGTAGGCCTGTATTGCTATGAACTTCCCTCTCAGAACTGCCTTTGCTGTGACCCATAAGTTTTGGGTTGTAGTGAGTTCTTTTTCATTTGTTTCCAGAAACTTTTTGATTTCTTCTCTAATTTCATTCTTGAGCCATTCATTGTTTAATAGCATGCTATTCAATCTCCATGATTTTGAGTGTTTTGAGTTTTTTCCTTTCAGGTTGGTTTCCAGTTTCAATCCTTTTGTGGTTAGAGAAAATGCTTGGTGTGATTTCAATTTTATTGAACTTGTTGAGGCTCATTTTGTGTCCTATCATGTAGTCTGTCTTTGAAAGTTTTCCATGTGCATTTGAAAAGAATTTGTATATTTAGCTTCTTTGCGATGAAGGGCGCTATATATATCAGTTAAGTCCATTTCATCTAGGGCGTTGTTCAGTGCCACAATATTTTTCTTGCTATTTCGTTTACAAGATGTGTCCATTTTTGACACTGGGGTATTAAAAATTCCTTACTATAATTGTATTGCTGCCAGTATCTGTCTTGAAGTCCTCCAAGATTTCCTTTATATATTTGGTTGTTCCTATGTTGAATGTGTATATATTTACATTGGTCATGTCTTCTTGGTGTATTATTCCATTGAGTAGTATTAAGTGACCTTTTGGGTCTCTCTTTATGGCCCTTTTTTTGAAGTCTGTTTTGTCTAATATGAGTATTGCTACCCTGCCTTTTTTTTTTTTTTTTTTTTTTTTTTTTGGTTCATTTGTTTGGAAAATTTGTTTCCAGCCCTTCACTTTGAGTCTTGAGTATAGGTGTTTTGTCTGAGGTGGGTCTCTTGTAGGGAGCATACGTATGGATCATGCTTTCTTATCCATTCAGGTATTCTGTGTCTTTTGATTGGAGCATTTAATCCATTTACCATTTAGGTTATTACTGATAGGTATTTATTCACTGCCATTTTCGTACCTATGTTCCTCTCTGTCTTTCTCTTTTCTTTCCTTAAAGCAGTCTTTTTAGCATCTTTTGCAGAGCTGGTTTCATGGAGGTATATTCTTTTAGACTTCTGTTTTCTTGGAAAGTCTTCATTTGGCCTTCTATATTGATTGAGAGCCTTGCTGGGTAAAGTAGCCTTGGTTACAGGCCTCTGGTTTTCATTACTTGGAATATTTCTTGCTATTCTCCTCTTGCTTGGAGCATTTGCATTGAGAAATCAGCAGCTTACCTTATTGGGGCTCCCTTTTATGTTACTTCCTGTGTTTCCCTTGCTGCCTTTAAGATTCTCTCTTTGTCTTGGAATTTTGCCATTTTAATGATGATGTGTCCTGAAGTGTGCCTCTTTGAGTTTGTCTTGATTGGGACTTTCTCTGTTTCCTGGATTTGTATGGCTTTTTCTCTCATGAAATTAGTGAAGTTTTCCATCATTACTTTTTCAAACAGATTTTCTATCCCTTGCTCTTCTTCTTCTCCTTCTGGTATCCCTATTATTTGGATATTATTATGTTTCATATTGTCTTGCATTTTTCTTAACCCCTCTTCATTCTTTTTGAGCCTGTTTTCCTTTTCTTGCTCTTTGTTTTTTTTTTTTACTGTGTCCTCCAACTCGCTGATCTTATCTTCTGCTTCATCAGTTTTGCTTTTGTTTTCTTCTACTGTGTTCTTCAGTTCAGAAATTGTATTCTTCTTTTTTTCTTGGCCCCTGTTGATAGTTTCTATTTTCTTTTTCATGTTGATATAGTTCGCAGCGAGGTCATTGTAGTTCCCCTGTAGTTTTTAGTAGCTCATTATGAGCTATTTGAACTTCCTGATAAGCAGTGCTTTGAATTCAATGTCTGATAGCTGAGTTGCCTCTACTTCATCTAGCATTCTTTCTGAGGCTTCCCTCTTTCTTTCCATTTGACTTTTGGTTATTTGTCTTACCCTTTCCTGTGTGACTCTTCTCGTTAGCTTCAGCGTCTTAAATTGATTTGTTCTAGCTTCCTGGGTTCATGGTGTGAACTTCTGTGGTATAATACCTGTGAGATTCAGTGGTGTAGTTTCCTTGATCTCCCAAGTTCACTGGTCTTGGGCTGTTCTTTAAGTTGCCTCTGTGCTTCTGTTTGGGTTTTGATTGTTTTGGGGTCTTTCTTTTGGGGGTTCCCATGAGCTGGTTAACTGAGGGTCCCTCTTGTCCACCACCTGTTGTAATTTGTATTGAAGGTAGTTCTTCATGTGTACAAGGTTTTGAGGATTCTCTTTTGCTCTTGTTCAGTTGTTTGCACTGGGTAGTTTCTCCACTATTTAGCTGTATTTCCAGATAAATCTTGGATTGAGGTTTGTGTGGTTTCCACTTCCTTCTCCTTCTGTTGGTATTTGTTGGTGGTGCCTTTGTTGTTGGGTTTCCTCTTCCATTGGGTATCCTGGTGTTCACCACCACCACCTACTGTTTTTTTGTGATCAGTTGGAAGGGAAGGCACAATGGTTATGACAGCAGGAGAGTATTCTATGAGATTTACAGTAGCAACCAGGAGAGAAGAGATAGGAGATCCTTTGCCTATGTATTGTGTACCGGGATCTTTAACCCAAGTAGCCACTTTTAAGAAAGGATAGAAAGAAGATAGTGCTCTTGTTGGGGGGAGAAGGATCATGAGTTGGATCTAGAAAGCAGTGAGGTTGTAGGAGGTCAGATTCTGAGGTAAGGTGAGAGTGAAGGATAGTAAATAGGTGTAGTGTGTGAGAGAACAGAGTTAACCACTACAGGAATAGACTTCAGGAAACTGTGAAGTAGGCTAAGATCCAGGAGGGGTGATGTGAAGTACATGCAATTGTATGGAACAGCTATTACTTACAATAATATTAGAGCAACAATCATATGTCAGCATCTGTGTGATCTGGATAATATGAATAGGGGGTGTAGAACTTTGAGGAGTGTGTTAAAGAAACACAAGTGATGTGAATGATAGCAAATTAGCAATACACTGTGGAAGAGAGAACAGGGGAAACTTGTCAAATGATAAAATATAACCAGCTAAGCAAGGAAGAGTATACAGATATAAGAGGAATACAAAAATACTATTGAAATAAAAGATGTAAGAATAATGAAAAATGATAATACAAATATGCAGTAAATTGTAGTTTCTCTGCTATAGCAAAGTGAAAGTTGTCTCACTGTCTCAACTCTTGGGATGTCCCCTCTTTTGGTGTGACTCTGGTCATTTCACAGTTCCATGTTTTTTTGTCTCACTTGTGGGTGTAAAAAAAAAGGCAGGAGAAGGGGGCAAGAAGAGATAAAATTGGAAAGAAAGGAAGAAGGAGTAAAACAAGAAAGACAGAAAGAGGGGGAAAAAGGTATTGAAAAATAAAACGGTGGAAAAGGTTAAGAAAATAAAAGATTACTTAAAAACGGAACAAGAAGCAAACAGAAAAAAAACCCACGTCTTGTGTTGAAACTGGTCAAATGGGACTTTCTGGTCTTGCTGGCTGCAGGTGTCTCGTGGGCAATAGATGGGGCCTTTGTCCTTTCCTGAAGTGTTCTCAGCCAGTCTTGCAAGCACTGTCCCAAGAGCTAGAGTGGCGCCTCTCCTGGGCACCTTATGTCAGGTATTCTGATCTATTTCATAGCACTGTTTCCTAGGACATTATGGCTGTGGGCTGGGGTGTGGGTTCACATGCAGGCCTGGCCAGGCTGCCTTGGTCCCATAGGTGTGGGCATGAACCTTTCCCAGTGCTTTGGGGGAACGAAAGGCCTTTTGTGCAAACTTGGGATTGCTGCCTGACTGTGTGTGGAGTAAGTGGAGCGGCTGTCGCGGGAGAATCCCTCAAACATTTTTACTTTTTGGGAAATTACTCCTGAAGGCTGCTGCTCAGTACAGCCCAATTCTCCAGCCAGACAGGTGATTATCAGGGTCAGTTCCTGTCACTTTGGGGCTTTCAACTCTCCAAAGCTGAAGCCGCAGCCAGCGACCACAGACTCTGCGGGTGTTCACAGCCCTTGTGTGTTTGCCTCTTTGTCCTTACTCCACTGTCTGCATCTTCAAGCAACCAGGTCTCTCCCGATGCTGCTGAAACCCTGCTTGGCTGGGGAGGGAGGGAGCAGTCGACCCTGCTCACTCCCAAGGACCCTGTGGCAGGCCCAGGCTCCCAAAGAGTCTGTGGTAGACCCAGCGCCCATGCCAGGTGCCAGGCGCTGGGCCTGGGGCTACAGCCGCAGTCCCTGTGCTGGTCCCTGGGACCTTATTTTCCTGCAGAAGTCTCCTTACCTTCTGGTTTTTCAGTGTCCGCTACAATATCTGGTTTCTTATTTTTATATATGCCGGGGTACTGTTGGCTGTTTTCTCTGTTCCTCTGTAGATCGGCCAGGTTTTTCTCCTGTGTGTAGGGGGAAGTAGAATCCACTCTGCCCTACTCCATCACCATCTTCCAAGTCTTTCTATAATAATTTCTTATAATCAATTGTTACTTCTGTTGTTTTATTTTTGATATTTATTTGGTTCTTGTGTTTTTTTGTTGTTGTGTTTTTCTTGATGTTGTGGTTAAAGGGTTAAAAATCTTGCTTGTCATTTCAAAGAACCAGGTCTTGGTTTCATGGGTCTGCATTTTTGGACAATATTACATTGCTTTCCTTTCTAAGCTTTATTATTTTCTTCCTTATTCTAACTTTGGGCTTTGTTTGGTCTTTTTTCTAGTTTCTTTAAGTGTAAGGTTAGATTGCTTATTTGAGCTCTCATGTTTCTTGAGTTAGGCCTGTATTTTTATGAATTTCCCTCTTAGAACTGCTTGTCTGCATCCCATAGTTTTGGGGTCAAATGAACACAAAGTTTTCATTTGTCTCAATGTATCTTGATTTCTTCCTTTATCTTGTTGTCAACACATTGATTGTTTAGTAGCATTCATTGTGTAGCATCTGCATGTTTGTGTGTTTTTAGTTTTGGTCTTTAATTGATTTCTAGTTTAATACCATTATGATTGGAGATGATGTTTCATATGACTTCAGTCTTTTTAAATTTATTGAGGCTTGTTTTGTGGTCAAATGTGGTCTATCCTAGGAAATGTCCATATGCACTTGTAAATAAGGTATATTCAGCTACTTTGGGATGAAATGCTCTGAAATGTCAGTTAAATCCATCTAGTCTAGTGTGTCATTTAAGGCTGCTGTTTCCTTGTTGATTTTTGTTCTGGAGGATCTATTCATTGATGTCAGCAGGGTATTAAAATCTCCTACTATTACTCTGTTACTGCTGATCTCTCCCTTTACATCTGTCAGTATTTGCTTTACATATTTAGTCACTTCTACATCAGTTGTGTGAATGTTTACCAGGGTTATATCCTACTGTTGGAATGATCCCTTTATCATTATGAAATGTCCTTCTTTGTCTCTTGTTATAATCTTTGTTTCAAAGTCTATTTTGTCTGATGGAGTATTGCTACCCTAGCTTTATTTTTGTTTCTGTTTGCGTGAAATAATCACCTTCTGTCCCTTTACTTTCAGCCTG
This sequence comes from Artibeus jamaicensis, assembly GCF_021234435.1. Lineage (NCBI taxonomy): Eukaryota > Metazoa > Chordata > Mammalia > Chiroptera > Phyllostomidae > Artibeus > Artibeus jamaicensis. The sequence continues at coordinate 3,166,334 of NW_026521576.1, read as the reverse complement.
TGTGTGTTTTTCAATCTGAAGTGGGTGTCTCGTAGGCAGCATATATTTGGGTTTTGTTTTCTTATTTATTCAGCCATTATGTCTTTATGATTGGAGCACTTAACCATTTACATTTGAAGTAATTATTCACTGGTGTGTACTTATTGCCATTTTACAAATGTTTTCTGATTATTTTTAGTTTCTTTTCCTTCCTTATTTTCTTGCCTTCTTCCCTTATATCTTGACTTGTGCTTGTGTTTTGCTTGGATTCGTTTCTCTTCATTTTGTGTGTAACACAGATTTTGGTTTGTAGCTACCACGTGCTTCATACAGACCACGCCATGTCTGTAGCACTCCGTTTGCTGTGACTCGTGGTGATAGGGTCATTTGTGTTAGAGCACATTCTGAAATCACTGCTGTTTTTATTCCCCCTTCTCATGTTTTATGTTTTGGTCATTACTCTTTATTTCTTTTGTGTGAGTGTTTCTGTATACCTCTTAATTTACTGTTGTAAGTACACTTGTTGTTCCTAGTTTTGCCTTTTACTCTTTGTATTAAGTTCATAGTTGATTGAGCCACTGCTTTTATTATGTGTTTTTCTTTGTGAGTTCTCTCTCTTTTTTTTTTTTTGCCATGCTGTCTGATTTATGTTTTTATCTTTTTCTTCTTTCTCTTGTTCTTTAATAAATCCCTTTAAAATTTCTTGTAATACTGGTTTGATGTTGATGAATTCCTTTAGCTTTTTCTTGTCTGTGAAGCTCTGTATCTCTCCATCAATTCTAAATGATAGCTTTCCTGGATACATTAACCTCTCAGTTGTAGGACTTCACTTTTTGTCACCTTGAAAATTTCATGATGGAGTATTTGACATCCTGCTATCCAACATATGCCATCATTTGGTCAAATTAACTCCTATAAAAAATTAAAAAGAAAAATTCATGCCTGTCTCTGTCCTGCAAACTCTCTATTGAGAAATCAGCTGACAGACTTAAGGGGAGCCTTTCTTGTTGGTTACTAACTGTTTTTCTTTTGCTGCTTTCAAGATTGTCTCTTTGTTTTTTACCTTTACCATTTTTATTTTGAGTCTTAGTGTGGGTGTCTGTGGGTCATCTTTTTTGGGATTCTCTGAGTTTTCTGGACTTGCATATCTATTTCCTTCTTTAAGCTAGGGAAAATTTTTATCACTGTTTCTGCAGATAGGTTTTTAATCCCTTGCTTTCTATATTTGTGTCTTACCTCTATGATGTGAATGTTGTCCCAGAGATCCTTTAAACTATTCTCGGTGTATTTTTTCTTTTCTATTTACTGTTCTGATTGGGTGTTTTATGCTACCTTTCAAATCAATGATTCAGTCTTTTGTTTCATCTAATCTGTCATTCTATCTAGTGTATTCTTTATTTTAGCTATTGTGTTCTAGTACTGACTGGTTATTTTCTCTGGCTTTGTTCTCTTTGTGTAAATTCTCACTTGAGTTCATCTAGTCTTCCTGTTAGTTTATTATATGAACATCTTTATAACCAATATTTTAAACTCTGTATCTAGTGAATTGTTTTTAGTTCTTTTTCTGGAGTTTTCTCCTGTTCTTTCATTTGAGACACATTTCTTCATCTCCTCTTTTCGGCTTTCCCCCTCTCTTTATTTGTTTCTGTGTATTAGGTAAAACTGCTAGGTCTCACCAGTCTTGACAGAGTGGTCTTACGTAATAGGTGTCCTGTGAGGCACTCCCTGTTCACCTGAGCCAGGTGCTCCAGGGTATCTCTTAGGTGGGCTGTGTGTGCCCTCCTGTTGTAGTTGAGCCTTCATTGCTGTTGCAGTGTCAGTGAGTGGGATTGACCCTCAAGCTGACTGGTTATAATGAGTGGTTATGACCACACCAGAAATATATTTTTGTGGGCTCTGACCCCACAGAATAGGATCCATTTTAGTGGGCTCCAGTGCCTGCCAAGTCCACTCTTTAGGTATTTCATTGGTGAAGCTAGTTGGGTGGTGTTCTTGTGCGGTCTAAAGCCAACCACCTTGTTTGTTCGTTCTGAGGCCTCTTGAGAAGTGCTCCACTGCAGGCCCATGTTAGCCACTGCCTGTGCTCAGCCTGGGGGCACATGATAGGAGCTGCAAAGTGATCTGCAGATGTTTGCCACCCGTGCTGTGCTTGCAGATGTGTGGGAAAGGCTAAGCTGCAAACTGAGGCCGGCTGCTACTAGTGCCAGGCTTAGGACTGCTTAACAAGAGGCCAGCTCATACTGAGGCCTGCTCATGCTGAGGACAGCTGGTGCTTGTTTGGGGTTTTTGGACCTTTTAAAGATTATAGGGACATCCACAATGCCAGCCAAGGTTGGCTTCTTGTGCAAAATAGCTGTTGAAAGAATTTTGGGCTAGGTGTTTGAGTTGGGTGGGACAGGGTCTCCAGGAATCACCATTTTGGGTGAGTCTTCTGTTAATAGAGACTCAAATTTGGCACCTGCCTTTCCTGCTGCCTGTGTAGCAGGACACTCAAGAAACAAACAGTGGTACTTCCCAGCACTTCAGTTCCAAGTCAGAGCTCCCCATCCAGCCTCATCCTGAGCCAGACAGTTGAGTTCCTCCCCATATATCCTGGTTTTTACAAGCTGCTGTCTCTTTGCTAGAGTTTAGGGTGAGTGTCTGTGAGCGAGTCTATGCACAGGCCCTTGAAGAGGATACATGGATTTCCATTAGCCTTCTGTCTCACCTGGGTGGAGTCCCTGCTGATTTTCACAGCCAGGTGTTGTGGGGACTCCTCTTTATGGCACTGGTCCACTGGACTGAGGATCCAAGTGTGGGACTGGGACCCCTTGCTTCTCATGGGGGACGTACACAGCAGAGATAACCCTCTCAGTTCTTAACCATCACACTGGGTGGGTATGGGAACAGGTAGTTTCTGGTCTCTGCCCCTCCTACCAGTCTCCATGTGGCTTCTTTATGTCATAAATCCTGTTCAGGATTTCTGTTCAGCTGGTCTTCAGGTGGTTCTTAGTGTTGGTTTAGTCATAATTTTGATAAGGTCATGGGAGGAGGTGAGCACAGTATTTCTGTACTCCACCATCCTGACCAGAAGTCTGTGGGCATTGGGCTGTAGTTCATTGTCTCCCATAGCACTCCCCAGTGGGAACTGACCACTGTGTGCTTTGTTCTGAGTCGTCGTCAATCTTCACTACATCTGATACCAGACCCTATGGGTAATTATTTATTTTTCCTTTTGTTTCAGTAATGCAATGGCATTCTTATACTAACTAAATCCTACCAAGACTTTGCCCTGTTGAAGAATAACTGTTTTTAGTAGCTGTGCATCTTGTCTCTCCCTGGGAGTGGTAGCTTGCCATTAAGGAAAGCAGGTGGGCTATAGAATCAGACATACCTAATTCACCCACTGTTTTACTAGTGTTTATGAGCTGGTTGTTTTACCTTTTTAACCCTTCAATTTTCTGATTCTTCAAAAAGGATAATAATAGTTGTGGCCTCATAGGATTCCTACAAAAATTATAAGATGTGTTAATTTACATAGTACATAATAAGTACTCAATAAATGGTGGTTATTTATTAATCATTATGTTACTGTGCCAGAATCTTCAATTTTTTATTATGTGACATGCTTGTAATAAGGAAAATCAGAAGTATTTAAATCTCATATCCACTTCACAGCTTAATCATTCCTAGGTATTGTCGGATATTCATATACACTGTATTTTAGGCATAATTTTTTATTATGACCTTACTTATTCATATATTTTGTGTTATACAGAGAGAAAACATCTGGAAATTGAGTATTTTCCACTTATCTGCCTTTTATTATATCCCTCATTTAATGAAAATATAAAACACCAAGGTCCAGGTTTTATGAAATATAGGCAGCCTGTTTACTCTTTCTGTTGATACAGTTCAATGAGTACACTTTAGAAAGATAAACTTAGTACATCTATAAACACTGTTGCTGTGTTGGTGTCTCTTTCTCTACTTCTGATTTAGTTGGCAAAGGCTGTATTTTTCATGGGACTGGCTTTCCATAGGAACATCTTCAATATTATACTCTTCCCATGTTTCCCTCTCTGACTTTGAAATGATGAATAGTTAACATGTCTGTTCATCTCCTTGATTTTGAAAGAATGAAAGATGATTTTGAAGTTTCAGAAAATGTTGAGTGTGGTTTTCAGGGTGGGAACCTTTTGGTAAAGGACAGATGGGCAGAAGAGGAGATGACCTTGATAATGTGTGCTACTTAATCGGCTTTAGTCCTTGTGGTAGGCAGCCTCTGAATGTTCATACCTATGTGCCATCCCTCCCTTCTTGAAGGCTGGTCCTGTTGACTCACTTCTGATAGAATGTGGCAAAGTGATGGGAAATCACTTCTCAGGTAGGTTGTTAGAAGGCTGGTTTTTGTCTTGTGCATTCTCTCTCTTGAATGCTGCCTAGAGGTGGCCCTGTGGAGTTGATGTTGTGAGAAGGGACTGAGAACATCTGCCAACTACTGAGTGCATGAGCTAGAGGCAGAGGAACGCAGGCTCATGAGGGACCTGGAGCCAGAAGATCTATCTATCTAAGCCATTCCTGGGTTCCTGACCCACAAAGACTGTGAAAACATAAATGTTTGTTGTTTTAAGCCACTGATTCTTGGGGTGACCTGCAATGCACATTCAATAACTAAAACATTTATTTAATCATTGGAGGTGGTAAAACAGTTTCTTCCTAAAGCACAGACTACATGGTTAGTATATTACCATATTCACCATCCATTTGGGTTAGAAAATATTACTGCATAATTGTTTTCAGTGTTTAAGAGTTTTTAAGAGTAAAAAGGGTAGATAGAACTTATAAAGGGGTGGAATTCTTGGCATCTGTAGATATCAAGCTGTTAAATTTTCTAACTCATTTCAGTATTTATATGATTTATCCAGTAAAGGGAACATGAAACATTATGAATATCACTGTATTAAACAAAGGTAACCAAGAATTTTCTTTAAGGCTGTGAGGAATGTGTGTGTGTGTGTGTGTGTGTGTGTACATATATGTATTTATATTCATTTGATAGCATAATTACATATATTTATAAATCTCAAGACAGCAGTAGTAATTTGTAAATGTATGCCATTAGATAGAAATCAGAATACAGATGAGTCCATTGAATCACTTCTATTAGTTTTATTTTCTCTAGGCAATTACTGTATTTAACTTCAAGCCATCCTGGGATAGGAATATCTCAAAGCCTGTGAGAAAGGTCTCTGTTTTGATCCAGTTTACAGATACCCACTTTTCTTGCATGTGGTGCAACTATGTTGTAAGAATGATGACTCTTTTGGTTTCTGGATGTATCCCTTTTCCTCACTTTGGCATGACAGAGGCTACCTAGACTGTAGGACACAGTCTGTCACTGTGCGTGTACAGCCTGCTTCCCACTCCTGCTAGACAGATGAGCTGTGGGATAGGTGTATAGACCATGCACCTCAGCTGTCTCACTAACAAAAATACTGTATGTTTTGAAATTAACTATATAGATATTAACAAAGTTTCTTTGGTTTTGCAACAGAAACAAACATCAGGACCAAAAAAAAAAGATCTGATGGAGGGTTTAGGAGCAGGAAACTCTGGAATTAGACCATCTATTGTCATGGTTGCTGACCACATGTGCTGTTCAACTTTAAATTGATTAAAACAAACTAAAACTAAAACTTTAGCTACACTAGTCACATCTCAAGTAGTCTCAAGTAGCCGTGTGTGGCTAGTGACTCCCAGTTTGGACAGCCCAGACAGAGACCATTTACAGCATCACAGAAAGTTTTATCTTGACTGCACAACTTCAGACAGGCTTGCTTGCAAGTCTTCACTTGAATAAACCTAACCATTTCCTTCATTCGTCCATTGCTCCATTTAAGATGCAAGTGGCAAGAAAGAACTGTCTGGCCAAAGTCATTTGCCTTGCCTACCCGAGGGTGGGAGAGAGGTTGTGGCAGGAGAATCTTCCATTGACCCCTCAGAGCCCCCCAGGGCATGTGGCAGGGGAGCATGTAGTGCTTGCTGGTGGTGGATGCTGGGTGGCCCCAAGTAGGCAGATGTGGACCACCGCAGTCTTTCATGAGTAAGATTTTATGTTTCATATGGTATATAACATTATATTTTTCAGAAGTAGTTCTTGTGAAAAGTGCATATAAACATTTAAAAATAAACATAATTTTGTTGTTAATGAATAAAACTTTGGTATATCTGTTTCTGTGTCAGTGAATGGAATAACAGTCAAGAAAGCTTTCTATAATAGTCATGAAAGCTGTATCACAACACTTCTTTTCTTGCCTGTCAGCTTAATTTGATCTGGAAAAGTTTTTTATGTCCAATCTTTTTCTTCTTGCTCTAAATCTTAAAACTTTTTAAGCTTTTGCTAAATGCTCCTTTAGCATAAGCTACATAGAGGTTAAGCTGATGTGTTTCAGGTAGGTTCTGCTGGCATTAAGCAGGTAGAGTTTTCTCCTCTCCTTATTCCTGTCTTTGTGTGTGTGTGTGTGTGGTTACTCATTGCTTTATATAACATGCTACAAAGCCTCAGGGAATCGAAAGTATTACAGCACTTTAAATATTGGTCACAGATTGAAGAGTAAATATTTTTATGCTTTTTGTGTAATTGTGACATCTGTTATGAGATCCAGTAAACATGCCATGTGTATTCACATAGAGCACTCCTCTTTGACCCTGATGTTTCATTGTAAAAGGGAGTCAGTGTGTAAACACCTAGCCCAGATCCATCAACAAAGCATTTGCCTAGAACCTTCTGATAGACTTCCACAGTAATCAGTTGCAGGGGACATTGAATCCAAAGCTAACACTTTACTCCAGTGTTTCCTCCACAATTCTAGGAAAAAAACAACCTTAAGTGGGGCTTCCTGTGTATGAGAGTGGGTTTGTAAGTAAATCAAAAGTGATATTTTTTAAAAATGTGATACTTACTTAGAAGTCAGTGATCAGTTCAGATTATATTAACAGATGCCCTTAATGCAGAATCTCCATAACTTTCAACCTAAAGTCTTTGTTGTAAGCATACCCATGGTTAATATGGCTTATTTCTTCGTGAACTCATGAGAAAAGGGAAAAGAGAAAGGCTAAAAAAAGAAAGCCCTTGAAATAAAAACAAAAATACTTGACATCTCCCTTTTAATATTACAAAAACATAATTTCTAATCCAAAACCAGAAGTTGTGTTCAATTATTTACATTTCAGTTTATTGTGAAATGTTAAATAAAGCTTGTTGTAAGTTATTTAAATACATATAAATATAACAAAAGGAAAGCAGCATCTGTATTTGGTTTATTTTAGACTTGCAGAACTTGTAGGACTTTGGTCTGGAAGGAAAAAGGTGTCAGTGCGGGAGAGCGGCTGGCCCCTCCTGTGGGGTGGGGTGCCTGTGTGCCTACAGAGCAGCAAAACAAGGTTGCTGTGTTTAAGCCACTGTTGATATATAGGTTACTACTTTAAATTTGTTGTAAGTGGTATAATCTCAAGACACCATTATCTAGGGGAAAAAATTCTTGATACCTTCTCAAAATAATAGATTAAATAATGTAAAAAATTTGAACAGGAATATGACATTTCAAATATATTTTCATTCTATCCAAATAATATATAAACATGAAAACATTTTGTTATATAATTAAAATATTTTAGCCATTTTCATTTTCCCTTAGTAATAGAGTTCCAATTTTGGTCCCTATGCTATGTCAAAACACTCAGCAAGATTACCAAAAGGACAGAAGCGTCTTCCTCTAACTGAAACCAGAAAAGACACCGGCATTTGGGCTGCCTGTCACTACCAAACCCCATAAGCAATGACAGCGATTGAATCTTTATGGGTGCTTTATTTAGATGTCCGGCCATCTGAGAAGATGGTGGGTTCATACCCTAACAGACCATCTTGTCTTCTCTTTCCAGGCCAGACTTTTTATAATGGGGGTTTTGGGGGTGGTTGGGTAATAAACAAGTTGAAGTGAGGGCTTTGAGATTCATGGAGTATTAAGAGAAAGAAACCGCAACATTCCTGTCCTGGGCAGTTAGCTGTTAGCTGGGGCCATGGTCATCTGTCTCTCCCTGGAACACAAAGGCCCAGGTGCCTACAGTTGTCCTCAGGTGGTAATCTTTAGCAGTGCCCCAGGAGGTCAGCTGTTTTCCCATGAGCTGTCTGTAGTTTCTGAAACAAAAGCTTTAGCATATACATAACTTTTTACCTTAAGCTAAAATTTGCCAACTCTTGAGTGCCCTATCATAACCTAAGCAATGAGGTAGAAGCAGAAGTTGTTGGCTAGGACTTAATCAGTGGTTCTGAAAACAAAGCACCCTCTTGCTCTTCGCCCTTTTCCTGCTATCTGGTTTGCAGACATGATGGCAAGGTTTTAGTAGCCTGTTTAGACTATGAAATAACCTGGAGAATAGAGATGCAGACTAAGGATGTAAAAGGAGAAGCATAGAAGGAACTTGGCTTCTGATATTATAGGGTGGCTATTTGTGATCTTTAGGCAGCATTGAGAAAAGTAACCCCAGAGTTTTGTGGTTCACTGTTAAATTTCAAACAAGTGGTTAAATCAAAGCAGTAAAATTGTAGGTCTTGTTGAAGAGGCTGGATTTAAGAAAGTGCACAGTGAAAGAGTTGAAGATCTGCTAGTGTCACATAGTGACGATCTCACTGCCAAAGAAATATATCCATGCTTGTTTGTTAATGCTCATTCTTGGTGCTGATCACTTGTTGGAAACAATATGCAGAACATACACATGAATTCATGGCTATTATAAGTAAACTTGATCATGATATGAGCAGATTTAAACTTTAAAATGCAGCTCCAGTGAAAGGAATAGGAGTTCTGGGGAAGTGGCTGATTCAGGGTCTGGTGAGCAGATAGATATACATGATGAGGTCTAACATTTTGTGATACCAGATAAGAGGTTATGCAAGGCTGTTAAGGTCATAGTGAAAGGACCCTAAAGTGAATCTAAGGAAGTTCTTACTGGCTAGCAATGGGGTAGTTTGAGCATTAATGAAGATAATAACTGCAGTGAATTGTAATGTATCGCTTACGTTAAAATCTGTTAAGGCTATGATGGTTCTTTTTTTTTTTTTTTTAAATAATTAATTAATTAATTGTTTTTTAAAAATTACTTTACTGTTGTTCAATTAAACTCATCTGCATTCCACTTGTTTGCATTTTCTCCCCACCACTCACCCCCCACCCCAGCCAAACTCACCTCCCTCCCTTGCTTCCATCCTCCCTTTTGGTTTTATCCATGTGTCCTTTATAGTAGTTCGTGAAAACCCTTCTCCCCACTATGCCATCCCCACTCCACTATTGTTAGACTGTTCTTAATTTCAATGTCTCTGGTTGTATTTTGTTTGCTTTTTTCTTTTATTGATTAGAGTCCAGTTAAAGGTGAGATCATATGGTATTTGTCCCTCACCATCTGGCTTATTTCACTTAGCATAATGCTCTCCATGCTGTTGCAAACGGTAGGAGCTCCTTCTTTCTCCCTGCTATGTTAAATTCCATTGTGTAAATGTACCATAGTCTTTTGATCCATTCATTTACTGATGGGGACCTAGGTTGCTTCTATCACTTGGCTATTGTAAATTGTACTTCTGTGAACATTGGGGTGCATAGGTTCTTTTGCACTGATGTTTCAAGGCTATTAGGGTATAATCCCAGCAGTGGAATTGCTGGGTCAAAAGGCAGTTCCATTTTTAGTTTTCTGAGGAAATTCCATACTGTTTTCCATAGTGGCTATATCAGTCTACATTTGCATGAACAATACACTAGGGTTCCCTTTTCTCTGCATCCTTTCCAATACTCGTTTGTTGATTTGCTTATGATGCCCTTCTGACTGGTGTGAAGTGGTATCTTATTGTGGTTTTAATTTGCACCTCTCTGATAGCTAGCGATACTGAGCATTTTTTTTCATGTGTCTCTGGGCCCTCTGTATGTCCTCCTTGGAGAAGTATGTGTTCAATTCTTTTGCCCATTTTATAATTGGGTATTTTGTCTTCCTGGAGTGGAGTTTTGTGAGTTCTTTATATATTTTGGAGATCAAACCCTTGTCTGAGGTACCATTGACAAATATGTTTTCCCATACAGTTGGTTTTCTTTTCATTTTGTGCTGTTTTCTTTAGTCATGCAGGAGCTTTTTAATTTGATGAAGTCCCATTTGATTATTCTTTCCTTCATGTCTCTTGCTTTAGGGGGCATATCACTGAAGATGTTGCTGCGTGGAATGTTTGAGATTTTCTTGCCGACTTTTTCCTCTAGGACTTTTATGGTGTCACAAGTTATATTTAAGTCTTGTATCCACCTTGAATTTACTTTTGTGTATGGTGTAAGTTGGTGATCAAGTTTCATTTTTTTGCATGTAGCTGTTCAGATTTCCCCATACCATTTGTTGAAGAGGCGATTTTTACTCCATTTTATGCTTCCTCCCCCTTTGTCAAATATTTTTAATGTATTTTATTGATTATATCATTACAGTTGTTCCATTTCATCCCCTTAATTCCTCTCCACCCTGCACAACCCCTTCCCCTACATTCCTCCCCATTAGTTCATGTCCATGTGTCATAAGTTCTTTAGCTCCTACATTTCCCACATTACTCTTGCCCTCCCTTTATCTGTTTTCTCCCCATTGTCTATGCTACTTATTCTCTGTACCTTCTCCCCACTTCTCCTCCTCCCACTCCCCTGTTGCTAACCCTCCATGTGATCTCCATTTCTGTGGCTCCACTCCTGATCTAGCTGTCTGCTTAGTTTGCTTTTGTTTTAGGTGTGGTTGTTAATAACTGAGTTTGCTGTCCTTTCACTGTTCATCTTTTTTATCTTCTTTTTCTTAGATAAGTCCCTTTAACGTTTCATATAATAAGGGCTTGCCGATGATGAACTCCTTGAACTTGACCTTATCTGAGAAGCACTTTATCTGTCCTTACATTCTAAATGAAAGCTTTGCTGAATAGAGCAATCTTGAATGTAGGTCTTTGGATTTCATGACTTGGAATATCTCTTTCCAGCCCCTTCTTGCCTGTAAGGTCTCTTTTGAGAAGTCCGCTGACAGTCTGATGGGAACTCCTTTGTAGGTGACTGTCCCCATATCTTTTGCTGCTTCTAGAATTATCTTCTTCTTTTTAATCTTAGCTAATGTAATTATGATGCGCCTTGGTGTGTTCCTCCTTGGGTCTACCTTCTTTGGAACTCTCTGAGCTTCCTGGAATTCCTGGAAATGTATTTCCTTTGCCAGATTGGAAAAGTTCTCCCTTACTATTTGTTCAAATACGTTTTCCACTTGTTGCTGTTCCTCTTCCCATTCTGGTACCCCTATAATTCGGATGTTGGAACATTTAAAGATATCCTGGAGGTTCCTAAGCCTCTCCTCATTTTATTGAACTCTTGTTTCTTCACTCTTTTTTGTTTGTTTGTTTCTTTCTTCTGGTCCACTCCACTGATTTGAGTCCCAGTTTTCTTTCCATCACTCTTGGTTCCCTGTGCATTTTCCTTCATTTCACTTAGTGTAACCTTCATTTATTCATCCAATTTGCTACTAAAATCAACCAGTTCTGTGAGCATCCTGATCACCAGTGTTTCAAACTGTGCATCTGATAGGTTGGTTATTTCTTGGTCGCTTAGAAGTATTGGCTCTGGGGCTTTCACCTGTTCTTCTCTTTGAGCCATAATGTTTTGGTCTGTTTGTGCTTGTTATATATATGAGGGGTGGAGCCTTAAATGTTCACCAGGGTGGGTCAACACAGTTGCTGGGTTGTGATGCTGTATGTGGGGGAAGGGTCAGAGAGGGAGCGCTTATTTAGCTGTCTCTGGGATTTCGGTTCCCTCTGTCTGCTACTTCCCACAAGCAAATTGGGCCCTTATGGTACTGGTTTTCGGGTGGGTGGGCTTGTGTGTGTTCTAGGACCCTGTGGGTCTCTCCAGTGAACTCTCCTGTGTGGCTTGGAGCCTCTCCCAGCATCTCAACCCCGGCAAGTTTTTTCAGTTGGTGCTTTTAGGGTTTATTTCCTGTCGCTGTGGCTCTTGGTTGTGTGGTCTGTCTCACTGCCTGTTTGTTGCTTGGTTTATCTGCATGTGAATGTGTGTCCGAGGTCAGCCAACCACCTCACAGGCCTTACTGGGTTTGCTCCTTTCCTTCCCGAGCCTGTCTGCTAACCACTGCCTTTTCCTGCTGGGACTGCTCTCTGCTAGCCGCTGACTCTGCCCCTCTTACCAGTCTGGCTGAATGGTTTGTTCTTGTCAGAGTTTGGTACAGTTCAATTTTCTGTCTGTTCTGGTTGTGTTTTTGTTTCTAAATCTTTGTTGTCCTTAAATTTGGTTGTGCGAGGAGGTGCAGTATTTCCATCTACACCTCCATCTTGCCTGGAAGTCCCATTTTGTCAATTATTAATTTACTACAGAGACTTGGGTTTATTTCTGGGCTGTCTGTTCTGTTCCATCAGTCTATGTGACTGTTTTTATACCATTATCAGGCTGTTTTGATTACAGTAATACAGTTTGATACAGTTTCGTAATACAGTTTGATATTAGGTATTGTGATCCCTTCTGTTTTGTTCTTCTTTTTCAAAAGTGCAGCTGCTATTCGGGGTTGTTTATGGTTCCATATAAATTTTTGAAGTGTTTGTTCTATGTCTGTGAAATATGCCATTGGTGCTTTAATAGGTATTGCATTGAATCTGTGAATTCCTTTGGGCAGTATGGCCATTTTGATGATGTTAATTCTTCCAGTCCACTAACATTTGTTTGTGTCTTTCTTAATTTCTTTCCTCAGTGTTGTATTGTTCTCTGAGTATAGGTCTTTTACCTCCTTGGTTATGTTTCTTCCTATGTACTTTATTTTTCTTGTTGCTATATCAAATGGGATTTTTTTTCTTTATTTCTGCTTTTGATGTTTCATTGTTGATACACAGAAATGCCTTTGAATTCTGAATATTAACTTTGTATCTCACTACTTTGCCAAATTCTTATATTTGGTTGAGCAGTTTTTTTGCAGAATTTATGGAATATTCTATGTACACTATCATGTCATCTGCAAACTCTGTCAGTTTTGTTTCCTACTTTCTGTTTGGGATGCCTTTTCTTTTCTTGTCTGATCACTGTGGCTAAAACTTCCAATACTATATTGAATAGAAGTGGTGAAAGTGGACAACCTTGTCTTGTTCCTGATCTTAGTGGAAAAGATTTGAGTTTTTGCCCATTGAGTATGATGTTGGCTGTAGGTCTCTCATATATGGCCTTTATTATGTTGAGGAATGCTCCCTCTATTCCCACTTTGCTGAGTGTTTTTATCATAAATGGGTGTTGTACCTTATCAGATGCTTTTTCTGCATCTGTTATATGATCATGTGATTTTTTTCTTTTGTTTTATTTGTGTGGAGTATTATATTATTGAGTTGCAAGTATTGTACCATCCTTGCATCCCTGGGATGAATTTCACTTGGTCATGGTGTATGATATTTTAATATATTTCTGGATGTGGTTTGCCAATATTTTGTTGAGGAGTTTAGTATCATCTATATTCATCAGTGATATTGGCCTGAAGTTTTCTTTTGTTGTTGTGTTTTTATCTGGTTTTGGGATTAGTATGATGCTAGCTTCATAAACAGAGTTTTGGAGTCTTTCATCTTATTGAATTTTTTGGAATAATCTTTGGAGCATGTGGGTTAGGTCTCCCTTAAATGCTTTCTAAAATTCTCCTGTGAAACTCTCTAGTCCAGGGCTTTTATGTGTTAGGAGTTTTTTGATTACTGCTTCAATTTCATCTGCTGTTATTGGTCTGTTTAGGCTTTCTGCTTCTTCTTCACTGAGTTATTGGAACATGATATTTTTCTAGAAATTTGTCCATTTCTTCATGTTTTCAGATTTCTTGGCATACAGTTCTTCATAGTAGTTTCTTACAATTCTTTGTCTTTCTATGGTGTCAGTTGTAATATTTTCTCTTTCACTTCTGATTGTGTTTATTAGGATCCTTCCTTTTTGTTTTCTTGATGAGTCTGCTTAGAGGCTTGTCAATTTTGTTTATCTTTTCAAAGCATCGGGTCTGGATTTACTAATCCCTAGAATTGTGCTTTTTGTCTTTATGGCATTTAATTCTGCTCTGATCTTGGTTATTTCCTTTCTTATATTTACTCTGGGCTGTCTTTGCTTTTGTTCCTCAAGTTCTTGGAGGCATAGGGTTAGGTTGTTTATTTAAAATGTTTCTTTCTTTTTTTTTTTGGTAGGCCTGTATCACTATGAACATCCATGTCAGCACTGCCTTTGCTGTGTCCCATAAGTTTTGGGTTGTTGTGAGTTCATTTTTGTTTGTTTCCAGAAGCTTTTTGATTTTGTCCCTAATTTTATTCTTAACCCATTGGTAATAGCATGGTATTCAATATCCATGAGTTTGAATATTTTGTGATTTTTCTCCTTGACATTAGTTTCTTGTTTCAGTCCCTTGTGTTCAGAGAAAATGCTTGATATCATTTCATTTTTTTTGAATTTGTTGAAGATTGTTTTGTGTCCTATCATATGGTCTGTCTTTGAAAATGTCCCATGTGCATTTGAAAAGAATGTGTATTTAGCTTCTTTGGGATGAAAGGCTCTCTCTCTCTCTCTCTCTCTCTCTCGCTCTCTCTCTCTCTCTCTCTCTCTCGCTCTCTCTCTCTCTCTCTCTCTCTCTATATATATATATATATATATATACACACACACACATCAGTGAAATCTTTTCATCTAGGGCATTGTTCAATGCCTCAATGTCTTTGTTGATATTTTGTTTAGAATATCTGTTCATTTTTGACAGTTGGGTGTCAAAATTCTCTTCTATAATTCTGTCGCTGTCTATATTTTTTCTTGACATCCTACAAGATTTTCTTTATGTGTTTGGGTGCTCCTATGTTGGGTGCATATATATTTACAATGTTAATGTCTTCTTGATGGATTCTTCTCTTGAGTATTATGAAGTGACCTTCTGGGTCTCTTTTATGATTCTTTTTTTGAAGTCCGTTTTGTCCAATATGAGTATTGCTATCCTAGCTTTTTTTTTTCTGTCCATTTGCTTGGATTATTTATTTCCAGCCGTTCACTTTCAGTCTGTGTAGGTCTTTTGTCCTGAGTTGGGTCTCTTGTAGGCAGCATATGTGTAGTTCATGCTTTGTTATCCATTCATCCACTTTAACTCTTTTGATTGGTGCATTTAATCCATTTACAATTAAGCTCATTATTGACAAGTATTATTGATTACCTTTTTTTTTTTTTTTTTACCAGTATTCCTCTTTCTTTCACTGTTTTCTTTCCTGTTCTTAAAGCACACCCTTAGCATCTCTTGCAGAAGTGGTTTGGAGGAGGCACATTCTTTTAGACTTCTTTGGTCTGGGAAGCTCCTTATTTGGCCGTCCGTTTTAATTGAGAGCCTTGGTGGATAAATTGTCTTGGTTGCAGGCCTCTGGTTCTCATTACTTGGAATACTTCTCGTCATTCCCTTCTTCCTTGAAGCTTTTCCATTGAGAAGTCAGCTGCTAGTCTTACTGGTGCTCCCTTGTTTATTACTTCCTGTTTTTCCATTGTTGCCTTTAAGATTCTCTCTTTATCTTGGAATTATGATGTGTCTTGAAGTGGGCCTGTTTGGGTTCCTCTTGATTGGGACTCTGTGTTTCCTGGGTTTGTGTGATTATTTCTCTCATGAAATCAGGGAAATTTTACATCATTACTTTTTCAAATAGGTTTTCTATCCCTCCTCCTCCTCCTCCTCCTCCTTCCTCCTTCCTCCTCCTTCTTCTTCTTCTTCTTCCTCTTCCTCCTCCTCCTTCTTCCTTCTTCTTTCTTTATTATACAGATATTATTATGTTTCATGTTGTTCTGCATTTCCCTTAACCCCTCTTCATTCCTTCTGTTTCTCTTTTCCTTTTCTTGCTCATTCTCGGTGTTTTTCTCTATCTTGTCCTCTAGCTTGCTGATCTGATCCTCCGCTTCTTCGATCCTGCTTTTGATTCCTTCTACTGTGTTCTTCAGTTCAGAAATTCTTCATTTCGTCTTGGCCATTGCTGATGGTTTCTATTTCCTTTTTCATGTTGATATAGTTTGCAGTGACTTCACTGTAGTTTCCGGTAATTCTCTGTGGGCTCATTGAGCTTCCTGATAACCACTGCTTCAACTAAATTTCTGATAATTGACTTCCCTCTGTTTCATTTAGCATTCTTTCTGAGGCTTCCTCCTTTCCTTTCATTGGGGGATTGTTATCTTCTCATTGTCTGTGAGAATCTTCTTGTTAGCCTCTGCTTCTTAAATTCTTCTGTTCTGACTCCCTGGGTTTCTGCTGGGAACTTCTATGGTAGAAGAGCTGTGAGATTCAGTGGTACAGTTTTCTTGATCTCCTGAGCTTGCTGTTCTTGGGCTGTCATTTAATTTGTCTCTGTGTTTGTCTTTGCATTGTGATTGTTGTTGGGTCTTTCTTTGGTGGGTCCTTCCCTCCAGCTGGTTAACTGAGGGTCACTCTGTCCACCACCTCTTGTATTCTGTTGTGCCCTGCAGGGGCACCTTGTAGGCAGGTTGTGTTGTGCAGGTGTGGGCTGGTTATTCTGTGTATAGAAGGTTTTGAGGATTCTCTCTTGCTCTTGTTCAGTTGTTTGTTCTGAGTAATTTCTCCACCATTTAGTTTTATTTCCAGATCGGTCCTGGATTGAGTTTAGTGTGCTTTCCACTCTCTCCTTCACCTTCTTCTGTTGTTTTCTGTTGGTGATTCCTTTGTTGGTTGGTTTCCTCTTACAGCAGGTATCCTTGAGTTCATGGTTTCCACATACTCTTTTTTTGTGATCAGTTGGCATGGGAAGGCAAAATGGTTTAAGACAGCAGGAGTGTATTCTATGATATTTACAGTACCAACCTGTAGAGAATAGCTAGAAAATCCTTTGGAGATGTATAGTGTTAGCCATGATATTTCACCAAACTAGCCACTTTTCAGAAGGGGGGGGAAGAAGATGAAACTCTTGTTAGTGGGGGAAGGATAATGATTTGGATCTAGAAAGCAGTGAGCTTTCTAGATGTGGTGGGAGGTCACATTATGAAGTAAAGTGAGAGTAAAGGATAGAAAATAGGTGTAGCGTGTTTGAGAATAGAGTTTATCACAACAGTAATAAAGTTCAGGAAACAGTGAAGTGGGCTATCTGAGAGGGGTGCTGTGTAGTATTTACAACTGTATGTAAGAGCAATTATTTACAATAGTAATGGGGCAGCAGTCATATTACAGAATTTATATGATCTGGATAACAAGAATAGGAAGTACAGGACCTAGAGTAGTGTGCTAAAGGAACGCAAGTAACATGAAGGACAGTAAATTAACAATACACTATGAATGAGAGAAGAGGGGAAACCAGTCAAAGAATGCAATTTAACCAGCCAAGTGAAGAAGACTAAACAGAAAGAAGAGGAATACAAAAATAATAATAACGTGAAAGATGTGAGAATAATAAAAAAAGTAATAATACAAATATACAGTAACTTGCAGGTTCTCAGGAGTAACTAAGTGAAATTTGTCTCATCGTCTCAGTTGTTGGGATGACCCCTCTTTGAGTCCAACTCTGTTCTTTTCACAGCTCCAGGTTTTATTGTCTCACTTGTGGCAATTTAAGAAAAAGAAGAAGAAGGAGAAGAGGGAAGTAAGAAGAGATATAAAGGGATAGAAAGAAAGAAGGGAGGAAGGAATAGAAAAGAAAGATGGAGTTAAAAGAAAAAAAATTACTTAAAAGAAAAAGTCTCCTGCTGGCTTCGAATTGTCCAAGCCAGTTCTGCTGGTCTTCCTCGCTGCAGCAGGCTGAGGGAGAATTGGTTTTCCTTTTTCCCTTTGTGAGTGGCACTCACCCAGCCTTTAGTTAGCCCAGTTCCTCAGTTCGCTGCCAGGCCCATGGTGTCCTGCACCCAGTCTAGGCCTTCAGTCCACCAGTTGCACTGTCCTTGAAGTGCACCAGTTAGGGTGCAACTCACGTACTATCTTCTTGCTCTTTGCTGTCCTAGATGCTAGGGACTCTCAGCACCCCTTCAGGCTAGTTCAGCCCCCGCATTGAGTTAAGTCTTTCTGGGGATTGCTGACTCCCTCAGCTGCTGTGGCTGCCACTGCAGATGCGGGTAGGCATCTCTTTTGCTGCTTTCCTTGGGGGCACAGGGGTTGGTTTCATGGTGCCTCTCAGTGTTAGGGTCAGGTGTGCTCCCTCCAGGGCCTGCCGGTGTTGCGGGACCTGCACCTGTAGATTCGGGTGCACACTCTCCCTGGGGCTTAGGGTGTGAGTGCAGGGGTAGGGCTGCAGGAAGGTGAACAGCTGCTGCAGCTGGTGTCCACAGTCTCCCTGGGTGCACACAGACCTGGTGTGTTTGCCACTTTGTCCTTATTCCCCTCCCTGTGACTTCAAGTAACCAGGTCTCTCCTGGTGCTGCTCAAACCTTGTTTGGCTGGGGAGGGAGCCATTGACCCAGTTCTCTCCCAAGAATCCTGTGGCAGACCTGGCAGGCACCAGGCTTGGGGCTGCAGCTGCCCTGGTCCCTGTGCTGGACCCAGGGACCTTACTGTCCTAAAGCACTTTCCTTACCATCTGATTTTTCAATGTCCTCTACAATTTTTGTTGTCCAATCTTTGTATATGCTGGGGTACTGTTGGCTGTTGGCTATTGGCTCTATTCCTCAGAAGATTAGGTAGATGTTTCACCCGTGTGCAGGAGAAAGTGGACTCTGCTCCCACCTATCTCACTGCCATCTTCCCAGCTGGTTCTTAATGATTAAAAAACATGGTCACCTTTGGATGATGCTTGGTATGTAAAGGAAAACAATCGGCCATTTAAAAACTGAGTAATTAACAAAGTTATTTTTGTATTATTGATAGATTACAAGCAAAAGAAACAAGGCAAAACATACATTTTGAGTGTTTTCATCTGTTATTTTGTGTGTGGCTTTAGACAATGGTTTCGAGCTGCTTACTTCCAGAATTTCCCTGTCAAGAAGAGGATTAGATTTGGATATGAACTAACCTTGGGTGCTTGCAGGTCTGCTCACTCTTTCACCAACCAGCAGGCTGTTGCAGACCTCAACCTTCTCCAGGACTCCTGCTGCTGTCCCCATCACCAGACTTTTCATTTGACCAGTGAACAGTTAGAAAATTCTTTATTTTTATTATGTTATATGTTTAATACCACACAGAAGGAAACAATTCATATTTGATAGATTTGTTTTCTCCACACAAACATACTCTCTAATGAATTCATTAAGTGTTGAAGAATTAGGTAATTGGTATTTAAAATGCTAAATATTATGCAGAAATCATATTTGACTGTTACATTGTATTTTAACAAATTGGTAGAGCTCTTGGATTGGCTAAAAAAATACTAATTTTTTCATTTAGAATGATAGATTCCCCAATATCCTAGGATTTTCTGTTCAATGGTTTTTTAAAATATATTTTATTGATTATGCTATTACAGTTGTTCCATTCCCCCCTTCCTTCCCCTCCACCCTGCACACCCCCTTCCACCCACCTTTCCCCCCTTTAGTTTACATCCATGTGTCATAAGTTCTTTAGCTTCTACATTTCCCATACTATTCTTACCCTTCCCCTGTCTATTTTCTACCTACCGTCCATGCTACTTATTCTCTGTACCTTCTCCCCCCTTCTCCTTCTCCCACTCCCCTGTTGCTAACCCTTCATGTGATCTCCATTTCTGTGGCTCCACTCCTGATCTAGCTGTCTGCTTAGTTTGCTTTTGTTTTAGGTGTGGTCGTTAATAGTTCAGTGGGTTTTAAGACACAGAAAACCTGTTCCAGTAACTGTGGTAAGCACTTTTTGTACTTTACCTCATAGTCTACAAGACCAAATTTCAGCTATCTGTGATTATACCTACAGAAGTTTTTTCTTCCTTCCCATCTTAGTCCAGTACCCCATGGCTATACCTGGGGCTTCAACATCATCAATAATGTCAATCTTCTGAGTCTATAGAATTTTTTTGTACCTCCAACATCCTAAGCTTCAAGTTCTCCTTAGACCTCACTGAATCATCAAGTCCATGGACATTTTCACTCTCAGCCACATACTCTCCCTACCCAGCTTAGGTTTTAGGAACCTTTGTGGTAAGTTTTTTTTTGTGGTAAAGTTGAGAATTCAGCCTTTGTTGGTTTCTGTCAGATATAAGGTGGCTGTCATTGTTCCAGGTGTCACATGTAGACATGATGGCATCATGGAAGAACCCTGTTTATTCCTAGGTATCTTTATTTCAATGAGGAAATCTTTTCTGTAAGACTCTTACTCACTTAATTGGAAGAATGGTGAATGGTGGTGGGTGGGGTAAATGTCCAAAAGTCATTGGCTACTGCTGAGCATCACCTTCCTCCTTCATTCTTCCCACCTGGGTCCACTTCAGTGGGCACTCCTCAGACTGTGGTTGATCCTTCTCTGCTCCTTTATCTGTGAACAGTCTCTCTAGGTGCTCTCATCCAGACCCCTGACTTTAAATGTCATCTATATAATAGTGATCATTAATAAACACACTGGATATCCAGTCACATGCCCACTTGTATAAGTAAAAGACATACTTCATATGGCCAGAGTATACCCTGTCACCTCCTATCTCTTCAGTGTCAGGAAACAATATACCTTCTATTCATGCACTTAAGCCAGAAATCTAAGCAGTAGATTATTTTCTCTTTCTCACATCCATTTCATTAGCAATTTTGGATAATATTTGCCCTAAATCTCAACCCCTACCCCTTCCTTCACTGCTCTTGTTCAGTTCCATGTGCCATCATATCACACTTGGAGAGGAGTAGTCTTCCACTGGGCACCTTACTTATATCTTGCACCTGTAACCTCTTTTCTTACAAGCTTACAAAGGATCCTCTAAAATGCAAACTGAGTTATATCACTTTCCACTCAAAACCCTACAAGGTTGTATCATAGAGTAAGATGTAAACCTACACTGCTTCTATGTGATCTAAAACCTGCCTGTCCAACCTCACATCCTTCTCCTGGTAGCTTCAGTGGACTCTTTTCTCATACTTGATCATGCTGAGCTTGGCTTCCTCTTAGGGCCTTTGCATGGCTGATCTCTTCATTCCATGTTCTACCTGGTCTGCGTGTGGCCACCTTGTTAGCATTCAGACATGGGCCTCACATTTATCCAACAGATTCTCCCCCACCACCCAATCTAAATTAGCCATCTAGCAGTTGCCTCAGAACATTTTCCTGTCTTAAATTCTCTCCATAATGCTCATTACAACCTCATTTCTTTCCTAAGTGTTTTGTTTATTGCCTCCTTTCTTCCCTCTCTGCCTTTCACACAGTAAGTTTCATAAGCTAAGGGTGGTCTATTTGGTTCACCACTGTTTGTTCAGCACCTGGGACAGTGCCTGGCACACATTTGGTCACTCAACCAATAAATTAGTGATTGAACAAATGGATTTTATTTGTAAAATGTAAAACAATAAGCTCCTATTGAGTTTCATCTATTTTTGAAAGATAGGAAAAACAACAGTAGTTATTGTATCATCCGTGATGTTGGAAAGCATGTAAAAGAAATTGACTCTGGCCACCCTAAATGGACAGAAAATATATAGTAAGGCTTCCAGAATCAATAGATGGCTGTAGAACAGTGCTTAGAGCACAAAATAGAACTAGACAGTCCACCCATGGTTGGGCTCACAATACAAGAATCAGCAAGTCTGCATATCGCCCCCCTGCATTGTCTGTAAGCTCAGAAAGTCTTCATGTTACAAGGTCACCCAGTCAGGACTTGCTTCCCAGAGATGCCTGCCTAGCTATGTCAGGACAGAGAGAAAGATCTGCCCCTTTGGCCTCTATTGGTGGGATCCTCTACTGTCCCAGGCTTTATAAAAGTAGGGGGTTCTCCAAAAGAAAGACCAGGATTTTAATGGAGGCAGTGGAGGTTGAGCAGCCTGTGACAGGCATTGAAAGCTTTTGGGACTTGTTTTCCAATTTCTCTCTGAGCCAGTTGGTGCCCTGCCACAAATAGTATGAACATTTGCTTACCTCCTTCCTCTTGCCTCACAGTGACCACGTCTTATCCTCAAACCCAGATCTTCACTAGAGGATGAAATTCTCACAACACCATTTGCAGAATATGCTCTTGTATGCTCAGTGGCTTCCTGTTGTCCTCGTAGTAAACTCTGGTCCTTCCAGGCCCAGGTTCCCATGGGATCTCGCCCTGTTCCTCTCAGGCTACTCTTATGCCACTCACACCTCTCCCTGTGCTTCTCTGGTTCTAACTTCAGGTCACTGCCAAGCCCTTCCACAGCTGTTCTGTGTAAACTTCCCACCCTGCCCCCTGATCTCTGTACTAACTAGTGCTTATCAGTGTTACTTGTTTGCTTATTGTGGGCTTCTGAACAGGAGATAGGGGCTTTGTTTAATTCACAACGGATAGGTATCCACATACCTAAACAGGAAGTTGCAGTAAGTACTTGAACAAATGAACAAATGTGTTGTTTCTTGGAAATTAGTTCCAAAAGAGGAATTCAAAATGATATTGGCTATTACGAAGTGGCAGATACTCATTTGGTGATGTATATTCTATTGCTGTATTAAAAATCGCTTACTGTCTCATGTTTTACAGCAGTGGGTCAACAGATCTCACTGTCTCTTTGTGTGAATGTTGGAGCCCATTAGAAGTGCAGAACCTTAGGGCCTGCCTCAGACCCACTGAGTCAGTCTTATTGTTTACAGAGCCAAAGCAGAATGCCTTAGAGATCAGCTGGCTTCTCCTGAGCATCCCCACATTAGAAGGGGCAGGGGCAGTAGCCAAGATGCTTCCTTTTTTTCGTACCATAGTAATGTGACTTTGGATCTCAGTTTCTCCTTATTGTTCTGATGCATCTTCATACAGGTTCATGAAACACCACAGAATATCCTTTCCTTGGAGGTGATAAAGTGACTCAGGAATAGTCATGTTTTATGGTTGCTGCGATAAGTTTACTCCCCCTAAGAATGGTTGAGGTCCTTGTTTTTTAGCAAAAGTCTGTGAAATTTTGTGGAAGTTCTCAGCTCAGGTGCATATTTCTCTGATTCAGCAGTACAGTGGAATACCTACAGTAGTGTCCTGGATGTTATTATTTAAGGATACCATGATCTCTGAGGACTGCAGCTATCTCAAGGAAACTGAGGCTTCCTGGCATCTGCATGCCTCCTGGGAACACAGGCAGGGGGTGGCTTGGTTGCTTTTACTTAGTGGATAGCTCTTGGTCTCCCTGTACTCTGGTCTTCTAGAATGCTGGAGCACTTTTATTCCTTGTCAGTGTCCTACACAGTGCAGAACATTTTGGAAATAATAAGCAAGGCTGACTTGTACTAAGACACTTAACTGTTGGGGCATATTTGATATGTGCGTATGCATATTTATATTGTGTACCTACTTATAATATACCACACACACCTTTTTTTATCAAATAAATTGGAACCATGCATTCATTTTATGTTTTGTTCTTATTGCATAGCAGAGTCAGGCAGAATTACTTTTGAACCCAATTTCTGCAACATAACTTAGTGACTTAGAGCAAATTACAAAACTGAACCTCAGAGCAGGCCTGGCCAGGAGTCAGGGCTTTGTACTGAAGACTGTTGGGATGGACAACAGTGAAAGTATGAATAAAGTTTCATAGAGCTCGGAGCTCTTGCATGTGGTAGGGGTATTGTCACAGTGGAATAATTTTATTTAATATCATTGTTTAACTTCATCAGTCCCTAGGACTATATCTAGAGATGACACTTGAGTGATCCTGAACTCAGATGCTAGTGAGAATGATACCCAACTCTGATCTAATGTTAGAATTTAATATTTATAATTAATTAAACATGAACTGAAATAAATTCTCTCTAGTGTGTCTTTTTGCATTTGGACTTAAAATCCTACCCCTTTCCTTCCTCACCAGTTCTCAGGGGCACTTCTTTTTCAGATTGTGATGTGGTGCCGTGCTGAGCCCTGGTTGTATTTCATTTAATTTCATAATGGAAAATAGCTCTTTAAACACAGTTACTTCCAAACTGGAGTAGAGTAAAGACCGTTTCTATTTAGGATAACTATTCATGAGATGTTTGTAGAAATCTGAGATTCCATATCAGTCATGTTTAGTTTATTATTGTCATACTGCACTGCAGTTTATTCTATTTCTACAGCTCTTTGCTCATATATTAGTATTAATTGAGAAAGGCAAATTGAGCAGGCCATATCATTTTTATAAAATTTAAGGTCACAAAATTTATATTCCTGGAGGCAGCAGGAGGTGGTTATATTCAGCTCCACAAATGTAGAGAGACAATCAGTCTTTTGATTTCTGCAAAGTTATTGCAGCATAGGAAAGTGATACAGATAATTTCTTACCAAACATATTTCCTAAAGAAAAATCTTTAGTAAGAATGAGTGAATTAAATCATAAATTAATGTAATTAATTAAGATCGCCCTTTTCCATGTATAAGTGATATCATGTATATCTATCTTTCACTGACTGGCTTTATTCACTTAGCATGATATTCTTCAGACCCATCTATGCTGCCACAAAATATAGGAGTTTTTTTTTTCTTTTACTACTGTGTAATATTACTTTGGGTAGATATACCACAGATTTTTAATCTGTTCATCTACTAATGGGCACTAAGGCTGTTTCCAGATCTTGGCTATTGTAAATATCACTCCTGTGAACATAGGAGTACATATATTATTTTGTATATGTGTTTCGGGATCCTAAGGATATATTCCCAGAAGTGGAATCACTGGGTCAGAATGGTATTACATTTTTAATTTTTTGAGGAAACCCCATGCTGTTTTCCACAGTGGCTGCGCCAGTCTGCATTCCCACCAACTGTGTGCTAGGGCTCCCTTTTTTCCACATCCTCTCCAACACTTGTTAATTGTTGTTTTATTGGTGCTAGCTTTCTGACAGTTGTGAGGTGATATTTCACTGTGGTTTTAATTTGCATTTTTCTGATGATTAGGGACATTGAGCATCTTTTCATGTCTGTGAGCCATCTGAATGTCCTCTTTGGAGAACTGTCTATTCAGGTCCTTGGCCCATTATTTAATTGTATTATTTGTGAACACAGTAAACTAATGAGCATAATAGAAGTGAGTATAGATACATGGAATAGACTGACAGCTGCCAGGTGGGAGTGAGGAACAGAATGAAAGATAGTCAAGTGATTAACCAAAGGACATTTATGCATAGCCCATGGAGATGGACAACAATATGAGGGTTGACTTGGATTGGGTTAGGGAGGGGTGAGGCTGGGTGGAGGTGGGGAAAGGGATGAAAAGCAGGAACAACTGTAATAGCATAAACAACTAAAAAAAAGATAGCCCCTTTCAAAAAATGGTGCTGGCAAAACTACATTCTACCTGATAGAGAATGAAGTTGGATCCTTGCCTTACACATATACAAAAATTACCTTGAAATGTGTCAAAGACCTTAATATGAGAATGGAGACTACAAACCTCTTAGAAGAAAACAGTGGGAAATCTAAGTGACATTGGATCTGGCAATGGTTTCTTGGATATGACACCAGGAGCATAGGGAACAAAAGAGAAAAATAGACAAATTGGATTTCATCAAAATTAAAAATTTTGTGCATCAGACATTACCAACAGAATGCAAAGGCAAACCATGAAATGGGAGAAAATATTTGCTGATTATTTAGCTGACAAAGGATTAATATTCAGAATGTATAAAGAATGTCTACAACTCAACAACAACAACAACCAAATTACAAAATGGACAAATGATTTAAGTAGACTTTTCTCCAAAGAAGATGCAACTAGCTAATAAGCACGTGACCTCATGAGTTGTTAGGGAAATGCAAATCAAAACCACAGTGCTGTACCACCTCACACCCATTAGGATGGATGCCTTTTAAAAATGCAGAAAATAACAAGTGTTAGTGAGACTATGGAGAAATTGGAGCACTTGTGCTCTCTTCATGGGAATATAAAATAGTACAGCTGCTATGTATGGTGTTCCTCAAAAAAATTAACATAGAATTACTATATGATCCAGCAATTTTACTTCTGGCTATCTACCCAAAAGTGAAAGCAGGATTTCAAAGAATTATACACACATATCCATAGCAGCATTTTTTCTATTAGCCAAAAGGTGGAAGCAACCCAAATCTCCACCAAAGGTTGAATAAACAAAATGTAGTATATTCATACAATGGTATATTATTCAGCCTTATACATGCTACAGCCTGGATGAACCTTAAAGACATTGGGCTAAGTGAAATTAGCCAGTCATGCATAGACAAATGCTGTATGATTCTACTTACATGAAGAACCTAGAGTAGATGCCTTATGATGTCAACCAGAAAGGCCAAGTCTTGGATGTAGTGTTATTTGGGGAGTCAAAGGGAGGATTTTTACTGGGATCCTTTTACCCTGACATGTCTTTCAGCATTTAATTCACTGAGAAAAGCATGGGATTCTATGCCATTCAGCTCAAGGCAGTGGGACTGTGTCATGATGTTAGTTTCATGGTTGTTTCTTTGTTAAAATTTCACAAAATCCTCCTTCCTAGAGAATGATAGTAGAAGCAACATGATATGGTGAATGTGCTTAAGCTTATGAGCTTGAGTTTTAGTTGAGTAAAAAGTACCACATTAACAATGACCACTGAGGGTCACATTTGTTTTTTTAACCAATCTACATTAAACTTTTTACAGAACACAGAAGAGAATAATTTCCTAGTATGCATATCATCAACACTGTGTCCATAAGTTCTTCAGTCTCATGAAAATTCTGATCAACTTCATGAGTAAATATAGCTATCTGGGTTGTATTATTTATATCTTTGTTCTAATCCGTTACCCTTGGAAACACTATAAATAACTTGTGTTTTCCATGCAGCTTGTTCCATAAGTTCTCCAATCTATCTTTACTACACTGAGTAACAGCATTGTTTACAGTTTGATTTAAATTTGTCAGTGTTTCATTTTTTCAGACACATTTTCTGCCATATCAAGTAAAACACATAAACTCACCATTTCTAACTGTTTGGGCAGTGTAAACACTTAATAAGTGACTGTGTTTTACAGAGGAAGTACTAATTTTATTTATGTTTTTTTTAATCCCTGTGGAAAATGTCAGTCCTTTTTCAATTCATTGAAGTTTTCATTTTTTTTTCCCAATCACCCATATTTAGTACTGGTCATGGCTCTTAATATGGTTGCTTGAGCCATTTTGTTCCACTGCAGGCATGCTTTGTTTGTTAAACATGTGGGAATATACTATACTTAGTTACTTAAGTGAAATATGCTTTCTTGAAACTTGTGGTCTTTATGGTTCATTTTTTCCACTTTAGATTGAGATGCAAAAAAAAAAATTGCTTTCCTTTTAAAGTTGTGCAAAGAAAGCAAACCTGTCCATCAGGGTGTTGGGGTAGAGGCCAGGCAGACAGAGGGCAGTGCCTCCTACAGGGGCACCATGGTTGGCTCTCAGGGAAAAATCGGTTTCTGTACAAAATCACCCTCCCTGTTTTTAATTGTTGGTAACTAGTACAGAAAAAAAAGTGTAATCTTTGTGGGTCAAACAAAACACAGTGAAACTTGGCAATCAGCCACTCCCCTCCCCCCTGCCACTAGTGGCATGGGCAGCCCAGCAGCCATTTAAAGGATAAGGTTTAGACAAACCTTAACATTGTAGCTGTTTTCATAGTGAGGCTGCGACTAAGAATATTACCTGCTTTTGTCCAGCTTTCTGTTGGATGAGATCCCAGCCTCAATGTCAGGGGGTGATTAGTATTTGCACTGAAAAATAACTACCGGCACAAAGTTTATTGTCATGAGTAATCATCTGTTTGTATTTTTAGTAAATTAAAATTAATTTACATGTCATTTAGTATAAATGATTCTTTAAAAGCACAGGAGCTGAATTTCTCAGAAGTTGATATGTTTTGATAAGATAAACTGAAAGAAAATCTCCAAGCTTGAGGGACCTTTCATTCATTCCCCTGGTGAATGGGTTCAGGCATGGTCTTGCTTGCCCACTGCTGTGTAGCTTATGATCGCTGACATGGTAATGACTGTGGATTCGATTCTGGAGCAAACCAGCTGTGTTGCAAGTAACAGTCCAGTGCTAGAATTACTTAATAATAATACAAGATTCTCAAGTGTTTTTTGATGTTAATTTAAAAAAAGCAAGAGATTAGATTTTGATTCTGTTTTGACATTGTTTTCCAATTACTAATTTTGAAATATAAACTCATGGCTCTGGTTTATTTTTATAAATGAAGAAATGAAATACTAAAATATTAAACGTAAAGGGTATCAAATCATTGCCTGCATTTTCTCTCTTGTGCACTCTGCAGGGGGAACGCAGCGACTGCCTCGAGCCATTGGGATGTCTCTGGCCAAAGAGCTCATCTTCTCTGCACGTGTGCTCGATGGCCAAGAAGCCAAAGCAGTGGGCTTAATCAGCCATGTTCTAGAACAGAACCAGGAGGGTGATGCTGCCTACAGAAAGGCCTTGGACTTGGCGAGAGAGTTTTTACCTCAGGTATTTCCATTTTCTTTCTTCTCTTTCTAGGTAACTTTTATAGCAAATTAAAAAAAAAAACAAACAAGAATCATCTTGTACTCATGATGCCCTTGGCTTGCTTTCCACATAGAGCAGTACATGGTAGCTGCAAAACAGTATACTAGATTAATATTAGAAGCTTTCCAAATTAAAATTCAGGTTTGAAGATAATCTGATGCCCATACTATAGCTGTATTTTGATAATGCTTCACAAACATGTTGTCACATGTACCAGAACTTATTAGTACCTGAAGTTCATCACCTGAATACTCAGGTCAGAGTGTTCAGACACTCTGACCTGAGCTGTACATGTGAAAGGAAATAGTGATGGCTGAGCTGTCACACTGGATCCCCCTCCCCCAAGCTGAAATACATTGAAACACGAGTAAGGAGAGCACAGTTGACATGCCAAAGTGGGCTTTCATTGTGATAACTTAACTTGAGATAACCTTCTTGAACAGCAACAGGTGTTTGTCTTACTGTACTTGTTTTTATGGTGATGTAGGCCTTATTTTAGTTCCTGTGTGCACGATATTGTTTCTCACAATTACACTTTCAAATCTGGAACTCACTGTATACTTACAACAGGGTCCTGTTTTAAGGGTTTCTTTGTTCTCACACTCTTTCTGGTATATTTTAAAAATATTTCTTTCTTCTGAAGTCATGAACGAGAGGATTTTTATTATGTAAACAGTTAATGATTTGTCTTTATCCTTAGTGGACTTTCATATTTTATAACCCCTAACCATTTCTTCATCTCAAACTCAGACATTTAATGCAAATAGGATTACAGTCTGTTTGGGGGCCATGGATCCTTTGGGAATCTCATAAAATCCCTTTCTAAAACCCCTCCATACTTGTTGGGAACTTTGCATCCAGTTTCAGAAGGTATTCCTTGAATTCTTTGTTGTCACATAAAGGACAGGCCTGCTGTAACACACTTGTTCCCTGAGAGTTGTCAGAGGAACCTCACAGGTAAGTTGGTTTCTAAGCCTGCCTGGTATTCAACATTGCCTGGTATTAATACTGCTTTAGTTTTTCTTGATTAACATGTTGAGCACAGGACCCTTACATAAGTCATTCCCCATGTAAGGTCACACAGAGTCTTATACTCTGAATTCATAGAGAGAGAGCAAATAGAAAAGATTTTTTGTAGCTTTTAAGGAAGAAAAGGCTGTCCCTGTAACTCAGATGATCACATTTCCCCAAAATATTAGGGGAATGCCTACCTAAAGAGAGATTCAAGGTACAAGTATCTAGAGAAGTAATAATTTAAATATTGGTTGTCCTGAGCAGGAAGCTCAGTTGGTTAGAACATCATCCCACATGCCAAGGTTGCTGGTTCAATCCCCAGTCAGGGAACATACAAGAGTCAGGCAATGAATGTATAAATAAGTGGAACAACAAATCAGTCTCTCTCTCTCTCTCTCTCTCTCTCTCTCTCTCTCTCTCTTTCTCCCTCCCTCTCTTCCTCCCTCCCTCTCTTCCTCTCTCTCCCTAAATCAATCAATAAATAAAAATAAATATTGATTAATTGACTTCCTTTTGGCTTAAACCTTTATGACCAACTCATGTTTCAGTTGCAATAAATGGGTGTATTTAAGCAGAATTTTGGCATAATTTGAGGTCAACGATATCCTCTCCTAGCTTTGGGCATGAGTGTTCAGCTCCTCACTGTACAGCTCCACCCAGGAGGTTCATTAGTCCCTTGGCCATCACTGTGGTTCTGATTCCTTCTCTGACTCCTGGGAACTTGCTGTTTCTCCAGTGACTCTCAGTGCAGTTGATGCCATCACTGCCCTCAGCTCACCCCACCTCCAGCATGACATATCTGCACTCTACCACAGAGCAAACTGGACTATCCTCTCATCTCTCATCTGAAGAGACTTCCCTCTGAGAACATGAATTGCTAAAGGTTCTTTCATGGGTCAAGCATGATGTTGAATGACCTGAAAAAATGTTTAAGTGTGAAACTATGCAAAAGTACAAAACACAATTTGAGGTAGAATAATCATTACTTTTATAGTCTTTGTTACTGAATGATTACTCTTTCAAATAATTAGGAAGCTTATATAAAGATAATATTTACAGGTGATTTCTGTATTATATGTTACTTCCATTTATCTGTCTGAGGAAAAAAAGGTTTGTATAAAACAAGAGGCATTGGTTTATGTTTTGAAAGAGGAACTTTCAAAATACTGCTTAATTAAATAAGCACTGTTTCTAAGAACATTTCCATTTTCCTGTTTTTCTGGTTTTCTAAACCTTGCTGTCAAAATATGCTTTGTGAGCTAGCTGCCTGGGTATCCCATTAGACCATGTTAGACAAGCAGAGTCTCAGGGCCATCGTAGACCCTTGAGTCCCCATCTATACTGTGATGAGGGCTTGGGGATTCATGTAATATTGAAGTATAACTACCACCCAGCAAGGTTCAGCTGGTGATAAAAGTGATGGAGAAGAGTTTCAGTGAGAGGAGCACTGTGTTTAAAAAAAAAATGAATTGGATGAGGAAGATAGTGGCAAGATAGATGGGAGTAGAGTCCATTTCCCCCGTGCACGGGTGACACAGCTAGCTGATCTTCTGAGGAACAGAGCAAACAGCCAGTGGTATACCAGCATATATGAAGACTGGAGACCAAAAATTGTTGAGGACATGGAAAAATTAGATGAGTAGGTGGGACCTGTGAACACCAGTAAACCTGCTAGAAAAGGAAATCCACCAACAAAGGGACCACTAACAGAACAACAGAAGAGGTGAAGGAGGGAGCGAAAGGTACACTAACTTCAATCCAGGAATGAACTGGAAATAAAACTAAATGATGGAGAAATTACTCAGAAAAAAACATTTTGGGGAAACTGAACAAAGGCAAGAGAGAAGCCTCAAAACCTTGTACACACACAACGATCAGCTACAAAACAACCTGTCCACACCTGCACAACAAATACAAGAGGTGGTGGACAGAGTGACCCTCAGTTAACCAGCTGGAGGGAAGGACCCACCAAAGAAAGACCCAACAACAATCACAATGCAAAGACAAACACAGAGACAAATTAAATGACAGCCCAAGAACAGCAAGCTCAGGAGATCAAGAAAACTGTACCACTGAATCTCACAGCTCTTCTACCATAGAAGTTCCCAGCAGAAACCCAGGGAGTCAGAACAGAAGAATTTAAGAAGCAGAGGCTAACAAGAAGATTCTCACAGACAATGAGAAGATAACAATCCCCCAATGAAAGGAAAGGAGGAAGCCTCAGAAAGAATGCTAAATGAAACAGAGGGAAGTCAATTATCAGAAATTTAGTTGAAGCAGTGGTTATCAGGAAGCTCAATGAGCCCACAGAGAATTACCGGAAACTACAAGGAAACTACAGTGAAGTCACTGCAAACTATATCAACATGAAAAAGGAAATAGAAACCATCAGCAATGGCCAAGACGAAATGAAGAATTTCTGAACTGAAGAACACAGTAGAAGGAATCAAAAGCAGGATCGAAGAAGCGGAGGATCAGATCAGCAAGCTAGAGGACAAGATAGAGAAAAACACCGAGAATGAGCAAGAAAAGGAAAAGAGAAACAGAAGGAATGAAGAGGGGTTAAGGGAAATGCAGAACAACATGAAACGTAGTAATATCCATGTAATAATAGGGATATCAGAAGGAGAAGAAGATGAGCAAGCGGCAGAAAACCTGTTTGGAAAAGTAATGATGGAAAACTTCCCTAATTTGATGAGAGAAAAAGTCACACAAACCCAGGAAACACAGAGTCCCAATCAAGAGGAACCCAAACAGGTCCACTTCAAGACATATCATAATTAAAATGGCAAAATTCCAAGACAAAGAGAGAATC
This sequence comes from Artibeus jamaicensis, assembly GCF_021234435.1. Lineage (NCBI taxonomy): Eukaryota > Metazoa > Chordata > Mammalia > Chiroptera > Phyllostomidae > Artibeus > Artibeus jamaicensis. The sequence continues at coordinate 3,133,967 of NW_026521576.1, read as the reverse complement.
TTAAAGGCAGCAAGGGAGAAACAGGTAATAACATACAACGGAGCCCTGATAAGGTTAGCAGCTGACTTCTCAATGGAAACACTGCAAGCCAAAAGAGAATGTCAAGAAATATTCCAAGTAATGAGAACCAGAGGCCTACAATCAAAGTTACATTACCCAGCAAGGCTCTCAATCAAGATCGAAGGCCAAATAAAAAGCTTCCCAGACCAAAGAAGTCTAAAACAATGTGTCTCCTCAAAACCAGCTCTGCAACAAATGTTAAAGTGACTGCTTTAGGGAAAGGAAGACCAGAGAGAGAGAGAGAAACAGTGGTAAGAAAAAATGGCAATGAATAAGTACTTGTCAGCAATAACCTTAAATGTAAATGGATTGAAAGCTCCACTAAAAAGACATAGAATAGCTGAATGGATAAGAAAGAATGACTCACACATATGATGCCTACAAGAGACCCACCTCAGGATAAAAAACCTACAGAGATTGAAAATAGAGGGATGGAAACAAATTTTCCAAGCAAATGGACAGGGAAAAAAAGCCGGGATAGCAATACTCATATCAGACAAAATATATGTCAAAAAAGGGCCATAAAGAGAGACCCAGAAGGTCACTTCATAATACTCAAGGGAATAATCCACCACGAAATTCAAAATACTAAATTTTTAAAAGTATATTTTATTGATTATGCCTTTACAGTTCTATTCCCCTCCTTCATTCCCCTCCACCCTGCACACCCCCTCCCCCACCATTCCCCCCCTTTAGCTTATGACCACGTGTCTCAAGTTCTTTAGATTTTACATTTCCGCTATTATTCTTGCCTTCCCCCCTATCTATTTTCTACCTACCGTCTATGCTACTTATTTTCTGTACCTTTTCCCCCCTTCTCCTTCTCCCACTCCCCTGTTGCTAACCCTCCATGTGATCTTCATTTCTATGGTTCTGCTCCTGATCTAGCTGTCCTCTTAGTTTGCTTTTGTTTTAGGTGTGGTTGTTAATAACTGTGAGTTTGCTGTCCTTTCACTGTTCATCTTTTTTATCTTCTTTTTCTTAGGTAAGTCCCTTTAACATTTCATATAATAAGGGCTTGGTGATGATGAACTCCTTGAACTTGATCTTACATGAGAAGCACTTTATCTGCCCTTCCATTCTAAATGAAAGCTTTGCTGGACAGAGCAATCTTGGATTTAGGTCCTTGGTTTTCATGACTTGGAATACTTCTTTCCAGCCCCTTCTTGCCTGTAAGGTCTCTTTTGAGAAGTTAGCTGACAGTCTGAGGGGAACTCCTTTGTAGGTGACTGTCCCCTTATCTCTTGCTGCTTCTAGGATTCTCTCCTTCATTTTAATCTTGGCTAATGTAATGATGATGTGCCTTTGTGTGTTCCTTTTTGGGTCGAACTTCTTTGGGACTCTGAGCTTCCTGGATTTCCTGGAAGTCTATTTCCTTTGCCAGATTGGGAAGTTCTCCTTTATTATTTGTTCAAATAAGTTTTTCACTTGTTGCTCTTCCTCTTCCCATTCTGCTACCTCTATAATTCGGATGTTGGAACGTTTAAAAATGTCCTGGATGTTTTTAAGCCTCTCCTCATTTTTTTTGAATTCTTGTTTCTTCACTCTTTTCTGTTTGGTTGTTTCTTTCTTCCTTCTGGTCCACTCCATTGATTTGAGTCCCAGTTTTCTTTCCATCACTATTGGTTCCCTGTGCATTTTGTTTCATTTCATTTAGAGTAGCCTTCATTTTTGCATCTAATTTGTAACTAAAATCAGCCAGTTCTGTGAGCATCCTGATCACCAGTGTTTCGAACTGTTCATCTGATAGCTTGGCTGTTTCTTGGTCACTTAGAGTTATTGGCTCTGGGGCTTTGAGCTGTTCTTCTTGAGCCATAATGTTTTGGTCTGTTTGCGCCTGTTAGGTATGAGGAGCGGAGCCCTAGGTGTTCACCAGGGCGGGGTCACCCAGGTCGCTGGTTCGTGATGCTTTATGTGGGCTCTGGGTCAGAGAGGGACAATTGCGGTCCCCTCTGCTGCTTCACACCGCTGAGGTCTGCTCGGTCTGTCTCAGTCTCACTGCTCGCTACTTCACTGGTTATCTGCGTGTGAATGTGTGACCGCAGACAGCCCTCAGTCGGTCTGCCTACTGCTACCCACACCTGGGATCCGCCCACTGCCTGTGCGCCTGCGTTGTGCACCTGGGTTGTGCGCCTGGGTCACGTGCCTGGGTCAGTCTGGTGGATCTTTCCTGCCTGACCCAGCTCTGCTGATGGCTCTGCCCCTCTTACTGGTTTTGCTGAATGGTTCGTTGTTGTCAGACTTCTGTATTGTTCAGTTTTCTGTGGTTTGGCTGCGTTTTTGTTGCTAAAACTTTGTTGTTTTTAAACTTGGTTGTAAGAGAAGGTAGAGTGTTTCCACCAACACCTCCATCTTGGCGGAATTCCTCAAAATACTAAATTTGTATTTCCAAATACCTAAGGAAAATCTTATAGGACTTCAAGAAAGATATTGGCACCAATACAATTATAGTAGGGGATTTTAAAACCCCACTGTCAAAAATGGGCAGATCTTCCAAACAAAGTATTAACAAAGATACTGTGCCACTCAACACTTTCCTAGATCAGATGAACTTAACTGGTATATATAGAGCCTTTCATCCTAACAAACCAAAATGCACATTCTTTTCAAATGCACATGGGACATTTTCAAAGATAGACCACACGGTAGGACAGAAAACAAGCCTCAACAAATTTGAGAAAATTGAAATCATAGTAAGCATATTCTCTGATCACATGGGACTGAAACTAGAAAACAACTTCAAGGAAAAAACTCAAAACCATTCAAACTCGGGGAGACTGAATAGCATACTATTAAACACTGAATGGGTCAAAAATGAGATCAAAGAAGAAATCAAAACATTTCTGGAAACAAACCGAAACAATACAGAACTTACGGGACTCAGCAAAGGCAGTCCTCAGAGGGAAGTTCATAGCAATAGAAGCCTACCTACAAAAGATAGAAACATTTTCAGTAAATAACCTAACCCTACATCTACAAGAACTTGAGGAACAACAACAAAGACATCCTAGAGCAAGCAGAAGGAAGAAAATAACCAAGATCAGAGCAGAATTAAATGACATGCACACTAAAAGCACAATTCTAAAAGCCAATAAACCCAGGAGCTGATTCTTTGAAAAGATAAACAAAATTGACCAGCCTGTAAGCAGACTCATCAAGAAAAAAAGAGAGAGGACCCAAATAAACACAATCAGAAACGAAAGAGGATAGATTACAACTGATACAACAGAAATACAAAAAGGATTGTAAGAAATTACTGTGAAGACCTATCTGCCAAGAAATTTGAAAACCTGGATGAAACAAATTTCTAAAAAATATAATCTTCCAAAACTCAATGAAGAAGAAGCAGAAAGCCAGAACAGACCAATAACAGCAGTTGAAATTGATGCAGTAATCAAAAATCTCCCTTCACACAAAAGCCCTGCACCAGATGGTTTCACAGAATTCTACAAAGCATTTAAAGAAGAGCTAACCTCTATTTTTCATAGACTATTCAAAAAATACAAAATGATGGAAGACTCCCAAATGCTTTTTATGAAGAGAGCATCATCCTAATCCCAAATCCAGATAATGACACAACAAAGAAAGAAAACTTCAGGCCAATATCGCTGATGAACATAGACGCTAAAATCCTCAACAAAATATTGGCAAGCCACATCCAGCAATACATTAAAAAGATCATACACTATGACTAAGTGGGATTCATCCCAGGGATGCGAGGATGGTACAATATGTGCATATCAGTAAATGTACTACATCACATAAATGCAAGGACAAAAATCACATGATCATATAAATAGATGCAAAAAAGCATTTGATAAGGTACAGCACTCATTTATTATAAAAACACTCAGAAAATGGGAAGAGAGTCTACATTTCTCAACATAATAAAGGCCATATATGAGAGACCTACAGCCAACATTAGAGTCAGTGGGCTTAAGAGTTTTCACAGTAAGATCAGGAACAAGACAAGGTTGTCCACTTTCACCACTTCTATTCAACAGAGTATTGGAATTCCTAACCACAGCATTCAGAGAATAAAAGGAAATAAAAGGCATCCAAATTGGAAACGAGGAAACAAAATTGTCATTGTTTGCAGATGACATAGTGTACATAGAATATTTTATGGACTCTGCCAAAAACCTGCTCAACCTAATAAATGAATTTAGCAAAGCAGTGGGATACAAAGTCAATATTCAAAAACCAAAGGCATTTTTGATACCAACAATGAAACATCAGAAGCAGAATTAAGGGGAAAAATTCCATTGGATATAGCAACAAGAAAGATAAAGTACTTAGGAATCAACCTAACCAAGGAGGTAAAAGATCTGTACTTAGAAAACTATACAACACTGAAGAAATCAAGGAAGACACAAACAAGTGGAATCATGTATCATGTTCATGGATTGGAAGAATTAACATCATCAAAATGTCCATACTACCCAAAGCAATTTATAGATTAAGTGCAATTCCTATTAAAATACCAATGTCATATTTCACAGATATAGAACACTTAAAAAATTTATATGGAACTATAAATGAACCCTTATATCTTCTGCAGTTTTGAGAAAGAAGAGCAAAGTAGCAGTGATCACAATACCAGCTATGAAACTGTATTTACAAGGATACTGTAATCAAAACAACCTGGTACTGGCATAAGAACAGACACCTGGATCAGTGGAACAGAACCGATAGCTCAGAAATCAGTGCACATCTCTACGGTCAATTAATATTTGATACAGTGGAAGCAGCATAAAATGGAGCAAAAATAACCTTTTCCACAAATGGCATTGGGAGAACTGGACAGCTACAGGCAAAAAAATGAAACTCGATCACCAACTTATAGCATATACCAAAGTAAATTCAAGGTGGATAAAAAACTTAAATACAAGTCATAACACCATAAAAGTCCTAGAGGAGAACATTGTCAGGAAAATTACAGATATTACATACAGCAATATTTTTTTCTGATATATTCCCTAGAGCAAGGGACATAAAGGGAAGAATAAACAAATTGGATCTCATCAAAATAAAAATCATTTGCATGGCTAAAGAAAATGGCATTAAAATGAAGAGAAAACCAACCATATGGGAAAACATATTTACCAATGATACCTCAGACAAGGGTTTGATCTCCAAAATATATAAAGAACTCACATGCCTCCACTCTAAGAAGAGAAGCAACCCAATTAGAAAATGGACTTGAACAGACACTTCTCCAAGGAGGACATACAGAGGATCCAGAGATACATGAAAAGATGCTCAATGTCGCTAGCTATCAGAGGGAGGCAAATTAAAAGCACAATGAGATACCACTTTACACCAGTCAGAATGGCCATCATAAACAAAGTAATCTTGGAAAGGTTGTGGGGAAAAGGGGACCCTAGTTCACTGTTGGTGGGATTGCAGACTGGTACAACCATTACGGAAAACAGGATGGAATTTCCTCAAAAAACAAACAAACAAACAAAAAAAAAAACCTGCCTTTTGACCCAGCAATTCCACTGCTAGGATTATATCCTATGAACCATGAAACACCAATCCAAAAGAACCTCTGCATCACAATGTTCAAAGCAGCAGAATTTATAATAGCTAATTGCTTGAAACAACATAGGTGCCCATCAGTAAATGAATGGATCAAAAAACTATGGTACATTTAGACAATGGAATTCTATGTAGCTGAAAGAAAGAAGGATTTACTACCCTTTCTACAGCATGGATGGAACTGGAGAGCACTATGCTAAGTGAAATAAGCCAGGTGGTGAGGGGCAAATGTCATATGATCTCACCTTTAACTGTAATCTCATCAACAAAAGGAACAAGCAAGCAAAATATAACCAGACACTGAAATAGAGAACAGGCTCACAGTGACCAGAGGGTACAGGGGAAGGAATTTCAGGGGAAAGGGTGAAAGGTTTACAGGAATCATTATAAAGGACACATGGCCGATAAGTAGCAGGGGTGGGTGGAAACAGGGGAGGGAGATGGAGAGGGTTAGGGTGGGGGAAGGGGTTCAGAGGAAAGGCAGAAAACTTTGCTTGAACAACAATAAGAAAAAATGAATTGATCTTAAAAAAAAAAGTAATGGTATGTATACGAGACATTCCAATCACAATTAAAATAATTCTAAGATACTTGTCTAACTCTGGGAAAATTGTGGCCTCTGGAAAACATTTTTAAGAATGTGACTTGGGAAGAGACTTTTGTAGGTTAATGTTAAATAATTGAAAGCCCTGGCTAAGAAAGCCTCCTCTTTTATACAAAATTTAGTTCTAATATCATGTGTTTGTTTACCTTGCACTGCATGGAGTCCTTTTTTTGTGCCTTATAGTTAGCTTACCTTTTTAAAATTTTATTTATTTATTTGTTTGTTTATTTATTTATTTATTTATTTCATCGTGTGTGAGGATATATTTATTGATTTTAGAGAGAGTGGAAATAGGGTAGGGGAGAGAAAGAAAGATTGATCATTTGCCTCTCACATGCACTGGTATCAGGAATTGAACGTACAACCTAGGTATGTGTCTTGACTGGGGATCAAACCTTCAAACTTTTAGTATAAGGGATGACAGTCCAACCAACTGAGCCACCCACCAGGGCACCCACTTTTATTTTAATTTAAAATACATGAAAAAATATGCCATTGAATTCTAATTCATCACATGTAGACAATTTCTAAGAATTTAAAATATAAATGAGTAACTAAATTCCATTTCAAGGATTGTGGTTTTCTAAGACAAAACTAATGTCTTTTTTTTTCCTATGGAGGTCCCCTAGTTCTTTTCTCTGTGACCCTCACACATCCAGAAGTACTTATTTGGACTTTGTGTTTATACAATGTGGGAACACTTCCTGGAGGACACTTTTTTGCTGTTCATTTCCATCATTGTTAGTCGACATTGCCCATGGAGGACATAGCTAGTGTCTTAAACATTGATGCTGGACCCTTAATGGTGATGTTTAATGATGATGAGTTCTGAACTTCAGTGAAGTTTCTGTCACACTACTATGGATGTATTGTCCTGCCAAACACTTTTTCTCCTTTACTTTTCCCCTTTTCTAAGGAGATTTGCTTAAGAATGGTAAACCCTGTGCCAGGTGCATATCACCTGCTGACCTCCAAAAATGCAGTTTTCTAGCCACAGATCCTATGATTCTACAGAACATGCTGATGCAATGCAGTTGGTACACTTACTGTTTAAGACCTTGTGGGCTCCTAAAAGAGACTCCCATCAGTTGTACCTGGTAGCCATCGCTGCTTGTAGGCCATCTGAATTTTGCTTAGATGTACAACATAAATAATATAAATAATAATTAATATCTGTTTCTTTAACTTTAATTTTAGGGACCTGTTGCAATGCGAGTGGCAAAATTAGCCATTAATCAAGGGATGGAGGTAAGTTCCTTAATGGTTGAGCTTTGTTGTTGGAGTAGGTAGTGCAGATGTAATTTAAATAAACCATGTTTAGCCTTCTACACATTTTTTAATGTTCTAAAACATAGCTCTTTCAATCCTACTATTACTGGAAGCTACTGTGGTTCTTTTTAACTACATCACTGACTTCATTCGGTGAATAGTTATTGTTAATTCATACCAGTCACAGAATTCAGTTATTTCACTGATGGTTGTATTGCTTAATTGACATACTTGTTATTTTGCCATTGAGTTAATATATTTATGGACTAATAGAGAAAACCCAAAGAAATGGGCCTTCTGTGTATTCTTAGTACTGGCATTGTGTTATTAAAAACAAAACATTCTGAGAAGGATTTCCTGGCTTTCTTCACTTTTAAAATACTCATTTTTTTTTTCTCCAAGGAGACACACATGACACAGGGCAAGTGATTGTGGTGTCCTAAAGTCACCCTGCAAGGTGGCTGTGACAGGGTGGAGGCCCCAGGTGAGGAGAGGAAGGCAGGGCAAGAAAGCAATGCAGGCAAACATTGACATTGAACTTTTAATTACAGCAGTTGCAATTATATTTTGGTTAAATTATGGGAGTTTTAAAGGAAGATACTCATTTCTTGCAGACACAGAGCCCATTGGGCTTCATTGCAGTGAAAAGAGATTGAATTTGTTTGCTATAAATGTAGTTTTTAACATGTATGAAGTATTTGATAGATTTTGAAAATTTTTTATATAATGACATTTAGTAGCAAACACCTTATGTGACCCTTACTGTGTGCCAGATCTCTGTCTCTGTCTCTCTCTCTCTCTCTCACACACACACACACACACACACACTTCATTTTAATGCATTTTTTTTGCACTCCATGGATAATTGTGTTTTCATCAACATCAAGGCAAGACCCTCTTCCAGCAAAAAAATTATGACTCACTGAAGGCTCAGGTGATGGGTAGCATTTTTTAGTAATAAAGCATTTTTTAACTAAGGAATGTGCATTGTTGTTTTAGATGTAATGCTATTGCATGCTTAATAGACTACAGTGTAATGTAAACATAACTTTTGTATGCACTGGGAAACCAAAATGTGTGATTTTATTGTGGTATTTGCTTTATTGCTGTGATTTGGAACTGAACCTGCAATATCTCTGAGGTGTGCCTGTATATCTTGGGTACTATATAAAGTCTTTACCTGGATTACCAGTAACTCATTTAATCCTCACAATACCCTCAATTGGTAGGTACTGTAATAGCTCCTTGTTCAGATGTGTTTCTCTCAGGTACAGCAAGGTCAAATATGCCCAAGGTTACACAGCTCCCACATGGTAGAGTCAGAATTTGAACCCAGGCAACCTGTTTCCAAAGGCTCTCCTGATAGTCTTACTTGTGATGTGACATATTACATGGAAGGCTGCTGTTCTTTTGGAATAGGGTTATTAAATTTGAATTTATATTGGTACACCATATTTTAAAAAGTAATTTCTGCTGAAATAAATTATGTTTTCTGCCCTAGGTCGATTTAGTGACAGGGTTAGCCATAGAAGAAGCTTGTTATGCTCAGGTATGTAATACAGTCACATTCAATACAGATACTCCTTACAAAATATGTTTACTTTCTGTATGAGTGAAATTAATTATATATCACTGAGTGAGGTTATACTCATACCCATTCCAGAACCATACAAATGTTAAAATCGGTTGTGTTTGCTATTTGAGTGTTACCAGCTTATGATTGATTCTGCTCACAAACTAATGACCTTTGTCTATATATAACTTAGAAAGCTCTTAGAATAATTAAGTTAGTACCATTTGTTCTACTATAGCTGTTTCTCTTATTCACTTTGTATTTTGTGGGTGTGACTTGAACCCTCACTCCAGTATAGAGAGGTCAGTGGAGAGCAGCAGTGAGCATGTACCTGCAGGGGGCATTGTCTTTTCCTGACATTCTCAGCCTTTGTTCACTAATTTAATTATACGGTTTTCTTTTTTTTTTTAAGATTTTACTTATTTATGTTTATAGAGAGGGAAAGGGAGGGAGAGAAACATCATTGTGTGGTTGCCTCTCACGTGGGCCTGCTGGGGACCTGGCCAGCAATTCAGGCATGTGCTCTGACTGGAAATTGAACCAGCGACCCTTTGGTTTGTAGCCCACACTCAAGTCCACTGAGCTACACCACCCATGTTCAGTTTTCTTTTTGTACACAAATTAGTAGAGTTTCCTATAGAGGAACAAATCTTTCTTCCTTCTCCCTTACCTCCCCTCCCTCCTTCCTTTTCATCTTTCCTTCCTCCTATTTTTATGAAAGGTATTTTTTAGAACATCTGAACTAGCAAAAGATCTTTGTTCTACCTTTTCAGAGAATGGGAAACTGCCTCAGCTTGCATTTAACCATTGTCACATACTAGGAGCATAGCTGGAGTGTTAATTCTGCATGCTCTGTGCGTATGCATCACCACCTGTTATTGATGAGCATGTGCGATTAATGAACTAAATTACAGACCTCTTACAAATAGCATCAGAGTCTGAAGAAAACAATTAAAACCATAATAGGCCATAAATCACACCTTATCAAATGTAAAGGAAGAGAAATTATACCAAGTATTGTGTCAGACCACTGTGAAATTAAACTAGAAATCAGTACCAGATAGGTGGAAAATCCCACTTATTAATAAAGGTAAAACAATGCACTCACATGTCAAAGAAGTCTAAAGAGGAATTATAAAACATTGCTGAATTAAATTAAAAATTTTAGAAAATGAAACTTACGAAAACTTGTGGGAATGCATTGAAAACAGTTGCTTAGAGAGAATTTATAGCATTGAATGAATATAATAGAAAAGAAGATTTAAATCAGTGTTTTCACTTTATTAATAGCAAGTTAAATACAAAGTAAGCAAAAGAAAAAATAAACTTTAGAGCAGAAATCAATGAAATTGAAAATTAAAAAAAAAATTAACAAACCCAAAACTTGGTTCTTTGTAAATATCTGTAATATTGACAGACTTCTAATGAGGCAACCAAGTATGAAAGAGAGAGGATAAAAATTACTAATATCAGAAGTGCAAGCAAGTCCATCACTACAGATCCCATAGACACTGAAAGGATGATAAAGGAATACAATGAACAACTCTTTGCCCACACACTTGTTAACCTAGATAAAATGGACCAATTCCTTGAAATACACAAAATTTACACAAGGAGAATTGGGTAATCTGAATAGTCCTATGTTTGTTAAAGATGTTAGTCAATAATTAATAGCCTTACAAAATAAGAAGCACCAGGCCCAGATGGTTTTCACTGGTGTATTCTACCAAACATTTAAGGAAAAAATTATACAAGTTGGGACTGCCGGCGAAGATGGAGGCATAGGTAGACACATTGTGCCTCCTCGCACACCCAAAAGAAGGACAACAACTTTAAAAAAACAACCAGAACTGATAGAAAACCAAACTATATGGAAGTTTGACAACTAAGGAGTTAAAGAACACACATTCATCCAGACTGGTAGGAGAAGTGGAGACAGGCTCAATGGAGAGGACTCACAGGCAGTGGCTAATGGCTGAAGGACCAGGGTGGGTGAGATGGTATCTGGCATACCCAGTGAGGTGATGGATGGTGGAGTGGGGTGTACAAAGCTGCAGCTGGCCAGCAAGGCAGCACAGGATGGACAGGACCAGTCAGCAGATTGAGGACTGGGCGGTCCCACATTCTTGTGCAAATAAAGTGGGAGAAACAACTAGGAAGTGAAGCAGACTGCATAACCCAGGGCTCCTTCGTGGGGAAGTAAAGCCTCAAATCACTGATTGAAACACCTGTGGGGGAGATTGGAAAGATGGAGACAGAGTAGGAGAGAGCAGATTCCACTTCACCCTACACATGGGAGAAAACCTGGCTGATCTATGGAGGAACAGAGCAAACATCCATATGAAAATAAGAGACCAGATATTGTAGTGGACACTGAAAAACCAGATGGTAAGGAGACAGCTGCAGGACAATAAGGTCCCAGGGACCAGGGTGGCTGCAGCCTCAGCCCCAGGCATGGTGCCCAGCGCCTGGCGCTGGGTATACCACATACTCCTTGGGAGCCTTGGGACTGCCACAGAGTCCTTGAGAGAGAGCTGGGTCAACTGCTCCCTCCCTCCATGGCCAAGCAGGGTTTGAGCAGCACCAGGAGAGACCTGGTTGCTTGATTGCAGAGAAGGGAATAAAGACAAAGAGGCAAACACACAAGGGCCATGATCACTCTTGGAGTCTGTGGTCGCTGGCTTGGGAGAGTTGAGAGTCGCAGTGTTGGGCTCTGACCCCGATAGTCACCAGTCTGGCTTGAAAATTGGGCTCTACTGAGTGGCAGTCTTGACTAGAAGGATTTTCTCAAAAAGTAAAACTGTTAGGGGGATTCTCCTGCGACAGCCGCTCAGCCTACTCCCGACCCAGCCAGATGAAATGCCCCCCATTCCCCCAAGCACTGGGAAGGGTTTGCGCCCAAACCCATGGACCGAGACAGCCTGCCTGGGCTCATGCCTCCACACCACTGCCCACAGCCAAGACCCCTGGGGAAAGAGTGCTCTGAAGAAGACCTGGATCCCCTGCGTGGGGCACTGGGGAGAGACACCAGAATAACTCTTGGGAGAGTTCTCACAAGACTGGCTGAGTACACATCGGGAAGGGAGAAAGGCCAAACCAATCACTCCCCAGCCTGCTGCAGCCACCAAGACCAGAAAAACTGGTTTGGCTGGTTTGAAACCCAGAAGAGGTGTATTTATTTTTTAAGTGATCTTTTATTTTTTTAATTTTATTATTGTTTTATCGTTCAATACCTTTTCCTCTCTTTTCTTCTTTCTTGTTTTATTCCTTGTTCCTTTCTTTCCAAACTTATCGCTCCTTTCACCCTTCTCTTGCCTTTTTTTTTTTAACTCACAAATTAGACAAAAAACTTGGACTGTGAAAGGACCAGAGTCGGACCTAAAGAGGGGGCATCCCAACAGTAGAGACAGAGAGACAAATCTCACTTTGCTGTTGCAGAGAAACTACAACTTACTGCATATTTGTATTTTTTTCATTATTCTTACATCTTTTAACTTAATAGTATTTTTGTATTTCTTTTTTTTTCTGTGTAGTCTTCTTTGCTTGGCCGGTTACATTTTATCATTTGACAGGTTTCCCCTGTTCTCTCTTCCACAGTGTGTTGCTAATTTATTATTGTTCACGTCACTTGTGTTTCTTTAACACACAACTCAAAGTTCTACACGCCCTATTCATGATATCCAGATCACATAGATGCTGTCATATGATTGTTGCTCTAATATTATTGTAAGTAATAGCTGTTCCATACAACTATAAATACTTCAGAACACCCCTTTTGGATCTTAGCCTACTTCACAGTTTCCTGAAGTCTATTTCTGTAGTGGTTAACTCTGTTCTCTCACACACTACACCTATTTACTATCCTTCACTCTCACCTTACCTCAGAATCTGACCTCCTACAACCTCACTGCTTTCTAGATCCAACTCATGATCCTTCTCCCCCCAACTAGAGCACTATCTTCTTTCTATCCTTTCTTAAAAGTGGCTAGTTGGGTTAAAGATCCCGGTACACAATACATAGGCAAAGGATCTCCTATCTCTTCTCTACTGGCTGCTACTGTAAATCTCATAGAATACTCTCCTGCTGTCATAACCATTGTGCCTTCCCTTCCAACTGATCACAAAAAAACAGTAGGTGGTGGTGGTGAACACCAGGATACCCAATGGAAGAGGAAACCCAACAACAAAGGCACCACCAACAAATACCAACAGAAGGAGAAGGAAGTGGAAACCACACAAACCTCAATCCAAGATTTATCTGGAAATACAGCTAAATAGTGGAGAAACTACCCAGTGCAAACAACTGAACAAGAGCAAAAGAGAATCCTCAAAATCTTGTACACACAGAAGAACTACCTTCAATACAACCCGCCCTCACCAGCACAACAAACTACAAAAGGTGATAGACAGAGGGACCATCAGTTAACCAGCTCATGGGAACCCCCAAAAGAAAGACCTCAAAACAATCAAAACCCAAACAGAAGCACAGAGGCAACTTAAAGAACAGCCCAAGACCAGTTTACTTGGGAGATCAAGGAAACTACGCCACTGAATCTCACAGGTATTATACCACAGAAGTTCACACCATGAACCCAGGAAGCCAGAACAAATCAATTTAAGACGCTGAAGCTAACGAGAAGAGTCACACAGAAAAGGGTAAGACAAATAACCAAAAGCCAAATGAAAAGAAAGAGGGAAGCCTCAGAAAGAATGCTAGATGAAGTAGAGGCAACTCAGCTATCAGATATTGAATTCAAAGCACTGCTTATCAGGAAGTTCAAAGAGCTCACAATGAGCTACCAAAAACTACAGGGGAACTACAATGAACTCACTGTGAACTATATCAACATAAAAAAGAAAATAGAAACTATCAGCAAGGGCCAAGAGAATACGATTTCTGAACTGAAGAACACAGTGGAAGGAATAAAAAGCAAGATCGATAAAGCAGAAGATCAGATCAGTGAGCTGTAGGGTAAGGTAGAAAAAAACTCCAAGAAAGAGCAAGAAAAGGAAAAGAGGCTCACACAAAAAAGGAGGGATTAAGAGAAATGCAAGACAGCATGAAATGTAATAATATCTGAATAATAGGGATAACAGAAGAAGAAGAGCAATGGATAAAAGAAAGTATGACAGAAATCCAGGAAACTCAGAGGGTCACAATCAAGGGAAACCCAAAGAGGCCCACTTCAAGACACATCATAATGAAAATGGCAAAATTCTAAGACAAAGAATCTTAAAGGCAGCATGGGAGAAACAGGAAGTAACATATAAGCGAGCCCCAATAAGGTTAACTGGTGCCTTCTCAATGGAAACGCTCCAAGCAAGAAGAGAATGGCAAGAAATATTCCAAGTAATGAGGACCAGAGGCCTGCAACCAGGAATACTTTACCCAGAAAGGTTCTCAATCAAGATAGATGGCCGAATAAAGAGCTTCCAAGACCAAAGAAGTCTAAAAGAATACACTTCCAACAAACCAGCTTTGCGAGAGATGCTAAAGAGACTCCTCCAAGGAAAGGAAGGAAAGGGGAGAGAGAGGACACAGATACAAAAATGGAAATGCATAAGTACCTACCAATAATAGCCTTAAAAGTAAATGGATTAAATGCTCCAATTAAAAGACATAAAATAGCTGAATGGATAAGAAAGTAACACCCACACATGCTGCCTACAAGAGACCCACCTCAGGACAAAAGAGCTACACAAACTGAAAGTGAAGGACTGGAAACAAATTTTCCAAGCAAATGGACAGGGGAAAAAAAAAAAAAAAGCTGGGGTAGCAATACTCATATCATAGAAAATAGAATTTAAAAAGGGACCGTAAAGAGAGACCCAGAGGTCACTTCTTAATACTCAAGACAGAATCTACGAAGGAGACATAAACATTATAAATATATATGTACCCAACATAGGAGGACCCAAATACATAAAGAAAATCTTAGAGGACTTCAAGAATGATATTGACAGCAACACAATTATAGTAGGTGATTTTAACACCCCACTGTCAAAAAATCACTGATTTTGCAAACAAAATCTCAACAAAGATATTGTGGCATTTAACAATGCCCTAGATGAAATGGACTTAACTGATATATATAGAGCCCTTCATCCCAAAGAAGCTAAATACACATTCTTTTCAAATGCACATGGAACACTTTCAAAGACAGACCACGTGATAGGACACAAAACAAGCCTCAACAAATTCATGAATATTGAAATCATACCAAGCATTTTCTCCAACTAAAAGGGACTGAAACTGGAAACCAACCCCAAAGGAAAAAAGCAAATATACTCAAAATCATGGACATTGAATGGCATGCTATTAAAAAATTAATGGCTCAAGAATGAAATTAGGGAAGAAATTAAAAAGTTTCCAGAAACAAATGACAATGAACTCACAACAGCCCAGAACTTATGGGATACAGCAAAGGAAGTCCTCAGAGAGAAGTTCTTAGCAATACAAGCCTATCTATAAAAGATAGAAATATTTCAAACAAATAATCCAACCCTGCGCCTACAGGTGCTTGAAGAACAACAACAAAGAAAACCCAGAGCAAGTAGAAAGAAGGAAATAACCAAGATCAGAGCAGAATTAAATGACATAGAGACTAAAAGCACAATTCTAAGGATCAACGAATTCAGGAGCTGGTTCTTTAAAAAGATAAACAAAATCAACAAGCCTTTAAGTAGGCTCATCAAGAAAAGAAGAGAGGGGACCCAAATAAACACAATCAGAAATGAAAGAGGAGAGATTACAACTGACACCACAGACATACAAAGAATCGTAAGAAATTATTATGGAGGACTGTATGCCAAGAAATTTGAAAACCTGGGTGAAATGGACAAATTTCTAAGAAAATACAATTTTCCAAAACTCAATGAAGAAGAAGCGAAAGCCTGCACATACCAATAACAGCAGATGATATTGAAACAGGAATAAAAAAATTACCAACACACAAAAGTCCTGTACCAGATGGTTTCACAGGAGAATTTTACAAAGAATTTAAGGAAGAGCTAAGCCCTATCCTTCACAGACTATTCCAAAAAATCCAAAATGATGGAAGACTCCAAAACACTTTATGAAGACAGCATCATCCTAATATCAAAGCCAGATAAGGACACAACAAAGAAAGAAAACTTCATGCCAATATCATTGATGAACATAGACTCTAAAATTCTCACCAAAATATTGGCAAACTGCTATCAACAGTAGATTAAAAAGATTATAAACCATGACCAAGTGGTATTTCATCCCAGGGATGCAAGAATGGTTCAATATTCACAAATCACTAAATGTAATACATCACATAAACAAACGCAAAGATAAAAAACACATGATCATATCAATTGATGCGGAAAAAGTATTTGATAAGGTACAGCACACATATATGATAAAAAACACTCAGCAAAGTGGGAATAGAGGGAGCATTCCTCAATATAATAAAGGCCATATATGAGAGACCTAACACCCAGCATCATACATATTCAGTGGGCAAACTAAGAGCTTTTTCACTAAGATCAGGAACAAGACAAGGTTTGCCACTTTCACCACCTTTATTCAATATAATATTGGAAGTTTTAGCCAGAGCAGTTGGACAAGAAAAGGAAATAAAAGGCATCCAAATTGGAAAGGAGGAAACAAAACTGTCATTGTTTGCAGATGACATGATAGTGTACATGGAAAATTCTGTAGACTCTACCAAAAAACTGCTTATCCTAATAAATGAATTTGTAAAACAGCAGGATACAAAGTCAATATCCAGAACTCAAAGGCATATTTATATACCAACAATGAAACAGCAGAAGCAGAAATCCAGAAAAAAATCCCATTCAATATAGCAAAAAGAAAAATAAATTACCTAGGAATAAACCTAACCAAGGAGGTAAAAGACCTTTATGCAGAAAACTACACAACAGTGAAGAAAGAAATGAAGGAAGACATAAACAATTGGAAACATGTACCATGTTCATGTGTTGGAAAAATTAACATCATCAAAATGTCCATTCTACCCAAAGGAATTTACAGATTCACTGCAGTACCTTTTAAAGTATCAAGGGCATATTTTACAGACATAGCATAAACACTTCAAAAATTTATATGGAACCATAAACAACCCCGAATAGCAGCTGCACTTTTGACAAAGAAAAACAAAGTAGGAAGGATCACGATACCTGATACCAAACTGTATTACAAGGCCACTGTAATCAAAACAGCCTGGTACTGGCATACAAACAGGCACGTAAACAAAGGGAACAGAACAGAGAGCCCAGTAATAAACCCAAGTCTCCACAGGCAATTAATATTTCACAAATGGGGTAGTAACATAAAATGGAGTAAAATAGCCACTTCAACAAATGGTGTTGGGAGAAGTGGATAGCTACGGGTAAAAAAATGAAACTTGGGCACCAACTTACACTATATGCTAAATTAAATTCAAGGTGGATAAAATTCTTAAATACAAGCATTGACACCATTAAAGTCCTAGAGGAGAACATTGGCAGGAAAATCTGATATTTCATGCAGCAACATTTTTACTCATATAACCCCAAAGCAAGGGACATAATGGAAAAAATAAACAAATGGGATCTCATCAAAATAAAAAGCTTCTGCAAGGCCAAAGAAAATAGTATTAAAATAAAAAAAGAGCCAACTATATGGGAAAACATATTTGCCAATGATACCTCAGACAAAGGTTTAATTTGCAAAATATACAAAGAACTTACACGACTCCACTCTAAGAAGACAAGCAACCTGATTAAAAAGTGGGCATAGTACTTGAACAAACACTTCTCCAAGGAGGACATATAGAGGATCCAGAGACACATGAGACGATGCTCAGTATTGCTAGCTATCAGAGAGATGCAGATTTAAATCACAATGAGATACCACTTTACACTGGTCAGAATAGCCATCATAAATAAAGGAACAATCAATATGTGTTGGAGAGGTTGTGTAGAAAAGGTGACCCTAGGTCACTGTTTGGGGGACTGCAGATTGGTACAATCACTTATGGAAAACAGTATGGAATTTCCTTGGAAAAGTAAAACTGGATCTCCCTTTTGACTTGAAACACTAATCCAAAGAACCTGTGCACCTCAATGTTCATACTAGCTCAGTTTACAAAAGCCAAGAATTAGAAGCAACCTAGGTGCTCAGCAGTAAATGAATGGATCAAAAAACTATGGTAAATTTACACAATGGAATTCAATGCAGCGGAAAGACTGAAGGAGCTCTTACTCTTTGAAACAGCATGGACGAAACTGGAAAGCATTATGCTGAGTAAAATAAGCCAGGCAGTGAAAGACAAATACTGTATGATCTCACCTCTAACTGGAACCTAAACAACAAAACAAACAAGCTAAATACAACCAAAGACACTGAAATAGAGAACAGGCTGACTGTAACTAGATGGGAGAGGGGAGGGAATTTCAAAGTAAAAGGGGATGGGTTTACAGGAGCAAGTATAAAGAAGACATAGAGAAAAACTAAGGGGAGTGGAAATGGGGGGAGGTGGTGAACACTTGGGGAGTTGGATGGGATGGGAGTAAAAGACAGAAAAATGTACTTGAACAACCATTAAAATAAATAAAAATTTTAAAAAGACACCTGAGAGGTTTGAGCCAGCGGGAGAAAATCCCAGCCTCACAGGATAATTTGTTGGACAAAACCACAAGGTCGTAGAATGTACACAAGCCCACCCAGCAGGGACACAGCACTAGAAGGCCTTAATTTTCTTGTTGAAAGCATGGGAAGTGACAGAAATCCAGCAGGGAGCGAAGCAAGTGCCACTGTTACCTTTGGGACCCCTTCCCACATATAGCATCACAACACAGTGAGGTGGGTCACCACTTTGGTGAACACCTAAGACTCCACTGCTCATTGTGTAGCAGGCACATCAAGACAAAAGAAATGGTCCAAATGAAAGAACAGATGAAAGCTCTAGAAAAAAATACAAGTAAGCAACAAAGAGATACCCAGCCCATCAAATGCACAGTTGAAAACACTGGTAATCAGAATGCTCACAGAATTGGTTGAATTTGGTCACAAATTAGATGAAAAAGTGAAGGCTACACTAAATGAAATAAAGGAAAATGTACAGGGAACCAATAGTTATGGGAAGGAAACTGGGACTCAAATCAACAGTGTGGACCAGAAGGAAGAAACATCCAACCAGAAAAGAATGAATAAACAAGAATTTAAAAAATAGAGGGGAGGCTTAGGAACCTCCAGGACATGTTTAAACGTTCCGACATCTGAATTATAAGGCTACCAGAAGGGGAAGAGGAAGAGCAACAAGTGGAAATCTTATTTGAACAAATAATAAAGGAGAAGTTCCCCAATCTGGGAAAGGAAACAGACTTCCAGGAAATCCAGGAAGCGCAGAGGGTCCCAAAGAAGATGGACCCAAGGAGGAACACAGTAAGGCGCATCAGAATTACATTACTCAAGGTTAAAATGAAGGAAAGAATCCTAGAAGCAGCAAGAACAAAGGAGACAGTTACCTACAAAGGAGTTCCCATCAGACTGTCAGCTGATTTCTCAAAAGAGACCTTACAGGCGAGAATGGGCTTGAAAGTATTTCAAATCATGAAAAGCAAGGACCTACATCCAAGATTCCTCTATTCAGCTAAGCTTTCATTTAGAATGAAAGGGCAAATAAAGTGCTTCCCAGGTAAGGTCAAGTTAAAACAGTTCATCACCAAGCCCTTATTATATGAAATGTTAAAGGGATTTATCTAAGAAAAAGAAGATCAAAATATAAATAATAAAATGACAACAAACTCGCAGTTACTGACAACCACACCTAAAAAAAAAAAGAAAAGCAAATTAAGCAAACAACTAGAACAGGAACAGAAACACAAATGGAGATCATATGGAGGGTTAAGAATAGGGAAGTGGGAGAGGGAAAGGGCAGGAAATGCAGGGAATAAGTAGCATGGATGGTAAGTAGAAAATAGGTTGAGGGTAAGAGTAGTATAGGAAATCTAGAAGGCAAAGAACTTATGTATATGACCCATGGACAGTGACTAAAGGTGGGGAATGTGGGTGGGAGGGATTGTGCAGAATGTAGGGGTGTGAAGAGGGGGAAATGGGACAACTCTAACAGCATAATCAATAAAATAGATTTAAAAATAAGAAAAGAAATTATACAAGTTCCCTACAATTTATTTCAGAAAATAGTAGCAGAAGGAACACTTTCTAAAACTCATGCTATGAGACCAGGATTAATTACATAGATAACAAAACCAAAGAAATTAAAAGAAAGGAAAACTCCAGGCTTTTATTTCTGATTAACATGTATATAAAAGTTCTCAACAAAGTATTAGGAAATCAGATCTAACAATGTATGACCAGAATTATATGCCAGAACCAAATGGGTTTTTCCTCCAAATATGCATGGCTCATTCAACACTTGAAAATCAGTTACTGTAATCTACTACACTAATAGGTTAAGCAGGAAATGTCATAAGAGTTATGTTAACAGATACAGAAAAAGTATTTGACAAAAATCCAGCACCTATTCGTGATTAAATAAAATAATCAGCAAACTATGATTAGAGGGGAACTTCCTCAGCTGAACAAGAATGTTCGCCAAAAATCTCCAGCTAATATACTTATTGACTGATTGGGAACAGTACAGGGATGTCCCCTCTTAGCTCTTCTTTTCTGCATCTACTACAAGTTCTAGCTAATATAATAAGACAAAAAAATAAATAAAAGATATAAGTTTGGAAGGAAGTAAAACTGTTTATTCATAGATGACATGATTGTCTATGTAGAAAACCCCAAAGAATCAATGAAAATGTGTGCTAATTCATAAGCAGTTATAGCAAGATTGTGTATTAACACAAGGTTAATATACAAAAGTCAGTTGCTTCTTCTTATATCCACAATGAGGAATTGGAATTTTAAATTAAAAGCACAGTATCATTTACGTTAGCACAAAAAATATTTAGTTGTAAATTTAACAAAATATGTGCAAGGTTTGTAGGAGGAAAACTGCAAAACTGTCGTTAAAGAAATCAAGATCTAAGTGAATGGAGCGATGTTCCATGTTTATGGATAGTATGATTTAATATTTATAAGATTTCATTTCTTCCCAAAATGACCTATTGATTCATTGCAATGCCAGTAAAAACCCCTAGCAAGTTATTTTTTATAATGGCAAACCATTTCTAAAGTTTATATGGAAAGTCCAAAGACCCAGGTTAGCCAGCACAAGATTGAAGAAGAATAAAGTTTGAGGGATGACGCTACCCAACTTGAAGACTAACTATAAAGCTACAGTATTCAAGACAGTGTAGTACTGGCAAAAGAATGGACAAATAGATAGATGGAATGAAACAGGGAGCCCAACAGTAGACTCATACAAATATAGTCAGCTGATCTTTGACAAGTGAGCAAAGGCAATTTAACACAGAGAAGATAGTCTTGGAAACAAGTAGTACTACGGTAGCTGGACATTCAACTACAAAAAAGGAAGCTAGACCTTACACCCTTCACAAAAATTAACTCAAAATGATTCATAGACCTAAATGTAAAATGAAAAACTATAAAACTTTTTAAAGATAACAGAAGATCTAGGTGACCTTGGATTTGGCAATGACTTTTTAGATAGCCACCAGAAATATAATCTATGAAAGAAGAAAATGATATTTGACTTTATTAAAATGAATGTCTGTTCTGCAAAAGACACTGCAAAGAAAATAAAAAGACAAGCCACAGACTGGGGAAAAGTGTTTACAAAACACAAATCTGACAAAGGACTTATATCTAAAACATACAAAGAACTTAAAGCTCAACAAGAAAATAACCCATTAAAAAGTGGGTTAGAGCCTTGCCTGGTGTGGCTCAGAGGGTTGAGCACTGGCCTGTGAACTGAAAGGTCACTGGTTCTATTCCCAGTCACCATATGCCTGGATTGCAGGCCAGGTCTCTGGTTGAGGGCATGTGAAAGGCAGCCAACTGATGTTTCTCTTTCATGCCAATATACAATGATGTTCCTCTCTTTATCATTCTCCCTCCTTTTCCTTGTCGCTAAAAAAAAATAAAGGTAAGATATGGAAGCAGCCCAAGTGTCCATCAATAGATGAGTGGATAAAACAACTATGAGGCATTTACACAATGGAATACTACTCAACTGTAAAAACGAATAAAATGTTACCCTTTGCAACAGCATGGATGAACCTGGAGAACATTATGCCAAGTGAAATAAGCCAGTCAGAAAAAGACAAGTACCATATGATTTCACTCATATGTGGAATCTAATGAATAAACAACTGACAAGGAAAATTGGGATAGATTCATAGATGGAGAGCAGATGACAGTTAGTGGGGGGCGGAAATTAGGGGGAAGAGGGATTGAGCAAAAGGAAAAATGACTCATGGATATGTGCAACAGTATGGTGATTGCTGTGGGGAGGAAGGTATAAGCAGACTAAAAGGCAATGTAAAAAAATACAGTAGAGATTAAAAAATAAACAATCAAAAAGTAGTGGGTAAGAGTTGATTCCTCACCAGAGTAGATGTACAGATAGGAAATAGTCATAGGGAAAGATGCTCCACATCATATGTCATTAAGAAATGCAGATAAAAACAAGCCACAATTTGGCCATTTCTTACAAAGCTAAACATTGTCTTACTCCATGATCCAGCAATTATGCTATTATATATTTACCCAGATGAGTTGAAGACTAATGTCAACACAAAAGCCTGCATACCAGTGTGTATAGCAGCTTTATTCATAATTGCCAAATTTGGAAGCAGCCCAGGTGTCCTTTAGTAGGTGACTGGATACATTTTGGTACATACGTACAATGGTGTATTATTCCACCATAAATTGCAATGAGTTATCCTGCCACAAAAATACATGAAAGCACTTTAAATAGATATTGCTTGGTGAAGGATTTCAATCTAAAAAGGCTACATATTATGTGATTTTCAACCATATGACATTCTAGAAGAGTTAATGGGGGGTGGTGCAGGAATGAGTAGGTAGAGTGTAAGGGATGTTTAAAATGGGGGAACTATTCTGTATGACACTGTAATGGTGGATACATGATGTACATTTGTCAAAGTCCATGAAATGTATAACCCAGTGAACCCTAATGTAGACTCTTGGATGTTAGTAAATGATGATATATTGATACTGGTTCTTGTAACTAATCTACCACAGTCATGCAGGATTTTAATATTATGGGAAGTGGATGGGGTCTTGAGAGCATCTATGGGACCTCTGAAGTTTCACTCAATTTATTTGAGAACCTAAAATTTTCTTAAAAATAAAGCCTGTTTTTTAAAGCGTATTTGAAATAGAGAAAATGCATATTTAGAGTTAGAATAGTAAATTTGGTCACCTAATTAGAATTGTCCAAATGAGTAGTAGATTTCAGAATTTTAGATTATGTTCTAATAGTTTTCTTAGATAAAACTTGTTAAAGTTCTATAGTTTTTACTTTTTGGTACATGTAACATAATGTTTTGTTTCTCTTAGACCATTCCAACGAAAGACAGACTTGAAGGTCTTCTGGCTTTTAAGGAGAAAAGATCCCCTCGCTATAAAGGAGAATAGAAGAAACGCAATCTTTCAAGTGCCAGTGTAACAAATGCACTTCTGGGGTGTTTTTCAGATCCATGAAGGCCTCAGCACCTGGAATCCCAATGACCAAAGTGAGGAGTGAGGTAGCCATATAGAGAGTTAAACATTTGGAGTCGGTCCATATGTGTGTTCTGTTCCCCTATGTACACATCATATTCATTTAGATTTATAAAGCTAGTGATGTGTACTGTCAAAACAGATTCCAAAGTAGGTAGACATCTTAAAATATTTCTTGCATATGAAGCTTTCTGTTCTTAATGTTTTTAGTGTGAATAATTTATATATTACACACTCTAGGAAATAATGTGATTATATGTCTACTGTACTACAATATGAAAATAAAATTATTTCTATATACCAAAAATGTGAAGTTTTACCAAATAAAGTTTCTAAGGGATTATACACACATGCATACACATATACATCTCAGACTGACAAAGGAAGTGATAGATATTCTGGTGAAATTTACCAAATCCAAATAAAAATCAGTGAAAAGAAAACTTGGGAATTTTTCTCTTACCCATTCTTTTTGAATTTAATAAAATATTATATTTTGGATTTTAGAAGAAACCACCTTTCCATGCTGGTTTCTTGTGTCAGGTGACATCTTTACATGGTCTGTCTTAGTATACACTGTAGTCGATGGAGAATTAACCCAGTCAGAGACTGGGGCCAAAGGCCTTGGGAGGCCAACTGTAGGCCTCGAACTATGGTACTGCTCAGCCCTTCCAGCATGTGGCCTGGCTCCCTGGCCTAACCCAAGAAGAAAATTACAGCCAGGGTTGGTCCCTGGAAGTGGCTTAGAGTCGTGGATTAAGGGTGACGTGGAGCTTGCCCTCAGTCCCCATCCTTATTAATTGCACCTGGTATCAGTAAGGGAAGGAGGTATCTTCCATGTTCCTTTCTTCCTCTTCTGACAGATACCATGCCTTTCCACCCCTGGCCAGGCAAAGCAACCAGGTAAGAAGAGCCCAGCAGGTCAGGGTTGGTACAGCCTTGCCTGGGGCAAAGGCAGGGGCAGGTGTAAAGCATGTGGAGAACATAAACTGCAGAACTGAGTCTGAAAAAAGAGGAAGACATCACAGTTCTAAACAAATTTGAAGCTACCTTTATTTTGTATTTGGTTTATCAAACCTTCTGACTGTAGGGCTGAGTCCAGCAGCACTGGAAAAGCTCTGCTTTCTGGGACTCATGCCTCATGTGAAGTCAAGTGTGTCCCAGGGTCCCCAAACACTACAGCTGTGCCTCCTTGCAGTGAAGGCACATTCTGGGATTGCTGGTTCTCAGCATTCCCTCACTTGGTGCCCCAGCTTCCTTGCTCTTGGTAAGCATATACACTTCAAATTTTTTAAATCACTGAAACTTATTTTTTAACTTGGGAAGTTGAACTCAAAACCTTGAAAGAGGCAGACATGAACTTGCCATCAGCTAATGCCCCACTGCAATGGGCCATCCTCACCATGTGTGCTCACCTTCCCTGCTGGCGCTGTGCAGGTTGGTGACTATCACGTCATATGGAAGGAGTTACTAAATTCACATTTGGCTGTCCAGTGGTTTTATCTTATGGTGTTCACACTTTGTTTTCTGATAAACTTGCACCATTCATTTCATGTAGGATAATTTGCAAATAAAATGTTGGTCCTTGTCATAGTCCTTTAAAGGTGTCAGTACCATTTTGGTCTGTGAGATGTTCAAATGCCAGTTCCATTTTAACTGAGTAGGAAGTGGTTATAATAGGAAAAAATATTAAGCATATGATGAATGATTTGTCTCTCTTTAAGTTGGAGTCAGTCTGATGCTGATCAAGTACATGCTCTGGTTAAGTCAGTGGAGTGTATCTGAAAGCAGAGACATCATCCTGCAGTGACTTCAAATGTCAGACACAAATCACAGCAAGAAAAGTGTGTGTACAGTCTGCCTTTCCCATGGATTTCTCTTCAGCGGTGTGGGCTTGCCAGGGTCCAGGTCTAGCAGCTGGGTGCAGGGTAGGTGGGGGTGGCTCTTCTGCTCCTGGGGACAGGGTGGGGCGGGGCAGGCACTTGCACGAGTATTGGTAAGCTTGTCCTGAAGCTAAAACCACAGAACTACTCAGGCTGGTGCTGAGTGGAAACACAGGATATATATCCATGTGTTGAGATTAAGTTCAGGAAAATTCTGAGAGGGGAGAGGATGAACCAAGCAAGTTGCAATTCAGGGAAACAGTGCCTGTTCTCTCAGAACATGAGACCTACTGGTCCTGAAGTAATTTAATGCTGGTTAGTTTATCACATCTCTGAAACAAAAAAGAGGCCTTTAACTTACACAGGTTCTAAGACAGAATAGTTGTATTTATGGGAAAATAAGGAAGGCTCAGGTTTTCTGTGATGTATTTCTGTGATTTAAAGGGTCATTTCGAGTTTGTGTTGTTTTCAATAAGAAATGATCTGGTTTTCCTGTCAGTTCAGTCCTTTCCCCCCTTTTTCTAGCTGTTAAAAAGTTGGTTTATTATAATATGTTACATTATTTTTCTGACAATACTTAGAGTGCTTTGTTGGACTTGAGTGGTAGATGTTTAACTTCATGGGTCTCACTGTGGGGTGTACTGGTTTTTCATATGGACTCTTAGCTGGCTGGCCATTGACACTTTTCTTTGCTGTATCTTACTCCCTCTTCTGGTGATAGACCCTGTACGGCTCTGCTTTGGGCCCATAATTTCTGACAGGCCAACGTTTTTAATATTAAACAATGTCATTCTTATTTTGTCTACCCACCTAGTTAAATAGTGACTGACGCGTATGACAGCATTTATCAAAACAGCAGTAGAAATTATTTCTTCACATTAAATACCAACTGTATAGGTGAAACAGGCTATAGATTGTGACTGGATTAGGGGGACTGAACCCTGTGCTCAAAATATCTAGTTTTCATGCCCTAAAATCCTGCTGTTTCAAATGCCCTCTGTTGGATTTTCATTGGGCTTGGGTCAGGAACACCTAGGATGTACTCCTACTCCATTCTCAACGTCAGTTTCATGTGGCCACAGAGTGACTGGAAAACGCATGGGAGCTCTTTGGCCAAGTTTCTCCTCTTGTGAAACCTTGGACAAAGCAGCTCAGTCTGAGGCCTATTTCTTTATCTGTAAAGGTCCCAGTGGATGTTCATGACTGTGGCAAAGAGAGACCGGATGTGTCCAACCCAAGGGCTTTTTAATCAGCCAAACTGTCTTTGGATGTTTTACTTGTTTCACATTTCAGAAGAGATCTCTTGGGACAGGCAGGTGGGTCTCAGATCATGTCCACTTCAAGTGCCTATTCAGAAGCCTTAAAAGAGAAGTTGAGAGAAGCCTGGTTTCCAGTAAACGGCAGCAAGGCACTGGAACCTTTGCGGCTGACACCAGCTGGAGGAAGCCATGCAGGCCCCACTCCTCTGTGCTCATCTGCTGGCTACTCTGCATTTGTCCAGACACAGAGATGAGGACTGTAGTCAACAGGGAGTGCTGCTTAGGCTCTTCCAGGGTGGTAGGAATACAGAGCGATGCAGAGGACAGCTCTGCTCACTTGGCCACTCTGGCCCTGAATTCCTGCAGAGGAGTGCCCATTCAGCTCCGCCACAGACTGAGTATATGGGAACTAAATCAGTGCAAATGCTGTTCACTGTGGCCTGGGTCATAAGAGACACAGAAAACATATCCACTTAAATTAGCTCTGTTTCATCACTACCTTGGCCCTTGGGGTAATCGAAAATTTAAGCAGAGGTCTTTTGATATTTTAAGAAAAATGATCATGCTGTGAACCATGTTTATAGTACCAATTTTGAGGGTAGGGTGGGCCAATTGCCCTGAAAAAAAGCAGCCTATGTTCTCTTCACCCTGTTTGTTTTCACATGGATGCCTAGCTACCTCCCCAGTCACAGAGATGCTGGAGTGAGCACTCTGCCCCAGGTCAGGAGCAAGGCAGCCTTCCAGCACAGGCTGTGTCCCACATGCACTGCACTGCCAAAGTTCAGTCCTAATGCATTTCAAAGACTGCTGTCTTGTGAACCCATTTCACAGAGTGGGATCTGAATACTTAAACAGAGGAATAGTATAATCTGTGGCTTCAAGTTATTTAGTGGTGATGTCCACAGGCAAAGGTTTTAGAGGACTTTGTAGATGAGGCCAGTGTGCTTTCTTGAACTTTTTCAAAATAGTCTGAGTCACTTTCACATTTAGGCTCTGAACATATTGAATGGATCCTTTGTGCAATTTACAGAAAGTGAAGAGAATTTTGGCAAGTGACACAAGTCCAAACTCCTCATAGCCTCTCCTGCATTGACTAACATTTATTTTGAGTTGTCTATTAACACTTTTCTGAAACACTGTTTATGAAGCCTAGCATTTGTTCACCAGTGGCCAAAATTCAAATGCTTTTAAAAATACCAGAAATGTGTGACACGCCATAAAAGACAGGAAATGACAACACAGACTTAGTAGAAGGAAATTCTAATTCTTGGAGAGGCAGGATTGATATATTTATTAATACCTATCAGTGGTATTCTGCATTTTGATTGGTGTGTGTAACCATTTACATATCAATGTAATTCTTGATAAGGTAGGATTTACATCTGTCATTTTGCTATTTTTCTCTATCCCATGCCTTTTTTCATTACCACTCTCTGTATTTAATAGCTATTTTCTTAAGTACAATTTTAGTTCTCTTGTCATTTCATTTGCTATGTACTCATTCACTTGCTTTCTTAATAGTTTTTCTGGGAATTACAGTTACTACCTTAACTTATAAAATCCATTTTGGGTTAATACCAATTTAATTCCAGTAGCACATAGAAACTTTACCTCTATGAAGCTTTGTAACCTTACCTTTCTCTGTGCTGTTATTGTCATATAAATTAAATCTTTATGCATTATAAATCCATAGAACAGCTTTATAATGATTGCTTTACACAGTTGTATTTTACTTCTGATGGAGAAAAATGTTACAAATGAAAAATACATTTATATTATGTTTTACATATGTAGTTACCTTTGCCAGTACACTTTTTTCCCTGTTGATTTGAGTTACTCTAGTGTCATTTCAACCTGTAGTTTATATTATTTATATTATTTCTTATAATGAAGTTCTGCTAGTGACTATGCAGTTTTTATCTTTGAATGTCTTTTTTTCTTCATTTTAAAGGATAATTTTGTTATCCTTTATAATATAGATAGTATTATAATATGGATAATATAGAGTTCTTGGTTGATAATCTTTTTCTTTCAACCCTTTAAGTATGTCATTCCACTGGCTTATAGCCTGTATAGTTTCTGATGAGAAATTAGCTGTTAATGTTATTGAGAACCCTTGTGAAGTCACTTTTCTCTTCCTGCTTTCAAGATTCTCTCTTTAGCTTTGGTTTTTGTCAGTTTGACTCTACTGTGTCTTGGTGTGAATCTCTTTGAGTTGTTCCTGCTTAGTTTTCATTGAGCTTTTTGGCTGGGTGAATTAATGTCTTTTTCTCAAATTTGGGGAGTTTTTGGCCATTATCTCTTTAAATATTCTTTCACCTCTGTCTTGCCTCTTCCCCTGGAACTTGCGTTATGTGTATGTTCGTACACTTGAATGTATCCCACAGTTCTCTGAGGCTCTGTTAATTTTTCTTTGTTTTTTTTCTCTTTACTCTTCAGATTTGATTATTTCTTTTAATATGTCTTCAAGTTTATGAATTCTTCTGCCATCTCAAACCTATTCTTGAGACCATTTATTGAATTGTTTCTTTCAGTTCTATTTTTGACTATGAAATTATTTTGGTTCTTTTGACAGTTTTTCTTTATTAATATTCCTTGTTTGGTAATACATTGTTCTCATACTGTTCATGAGTTCTTTGAACACATTTAAAATAACTGATTTAAAATATTTTTCTAGTAAGTTCAATGTTTTGGCCTTTTCAGAGACCATTTCTATTGGCTATTTCTTTTTCTTTTATGGGTTGCACTTTCTTGTTTCTTTGCATGTCATTTATTTTGTTGAATAATGAACATGCTAAATAATATGGCAACTCTGGAAATCAGATTCTTGTCTCCCCTCCCCCATATATGTGGTTTCTGTTTGTTATTATTGTTCTTTATCAACTTGCCAGAACTAATTCTGTATTCTTTGTCATGTGTGGTCAGCTAATGATTGGACTAAGATTTTCTTAAATTCCTTGAACTAATAAGCCTCCAGCTCATGGAGGGGTTCTTTGTGTATGTTGAGGGTGTGCCTTAAATGCCAGGCAGTTGGCAACCTGGCCTTAGCTTTTACTTTCTTTTTATGCATAGCCTCATGGTCAACTAGAGGTCAGAATTAGGGCCTTCTCAGGTTTTTCCACAGTATGCACACAGTCCTTCATGTTCACATCGCCTTCTAGATTCCTAGGAATAGGTCAGAGTTTGTCATAGCCCCCTATAGACATCTCATTCCTCAGTTTCTCCTTTAAGTTTTTTTTTTTTTTTAATTTGTGCCAACTGTTATAACTGCCTCGGGCAACTTTGAGGCTAAACAATCGTCACTGGTGGTTTTTCACAATATTATGTGGAAAAAGCTGTTCACATAGAAAGAACTCTAAGGATAGATAAAGACGACCCTGTGAGTGGGGGTTTCCCCCAGTAATTGATTCTCAAGGGACCTGCCAGACTGGTTAGATCATGACAAGTTTCTGAGAATAGAGCTTTGGGGAATGTACAGATGCAGTTGTAGTCAAGTCATAGCTACCATCACTTTGAGGCTGTTGGTTTTGAAATTCCACAAATTTGGAATTTGGAAAAGGAGGCTAGATACACAGCAATTTAAAATGTCACAGAGCTTGATGTTCTTAGTGAGATCAGCTATTTTTCTTGAATAAAGGCACCTCAGGTTGTTGCAATCTTTTGGTTGATTTCTAGTGTTCTCTAAGTATTGAGTTTGACGATTATTGCCAATGTTTTCATTACTTATATGGAGGAGCAGATTTTTAGAGTTTCACTGCATCCTCTCCAGTGAGATCACCCACCCAGCTGATTCTAAAGCAATGGATATTACTGGTAAATAAGGTATTCAGAGTAGCTTTCTTATTTTAGGTACATCAAAAACTGATGTTTATTTAACAATACTATAACAATATGTTAATTGTTAATATTATTTTTGAGCTCAAATTATTTGCTTTACTTCTAAAATGTAAAGGTTTTTTTGCAATCAAGGAAGTAAGGCTTACTGTTATGGTTGTATTTTAAATATGTGCTCTGAGAATAGTTCCAGGAAACAGAAATGTTTCAGGCTGTTCCTGCCTGGTCATGAAGTTGGTTTTATCTGTGGAGGATTTGTGTCCATTCAACCCTCAGTGGCTAAGCTAATAGCCATAAGTCGAAGCAAATTAATCCATAAAAGCAGAATTCAAGTAGTAAAAATCAAGTTAAGACTTCCGCCAAGATGGAGGAATAGGTGGAGATACCGTGCTTTCTCACACAACCAAGTTCAGAGTCAACTAAATATTAGCAACAGAAAACACAGCCAGGACACGGAAAATTGAACTTTTTGGAAGTCTGATAACAACAAATTCTTCAGCCTGACCGGTAAGAGGGGCGAAACCAGCAGCTGGCGGAGCGGGCTTGCACAGGAAAACTCAGTCAGATGGACTCAGGCGCATGGAATCCAGGCGCAGGGTTGGACCTAGTGAGAGACACAGTGAGCAACCTCAGGGAAACAGCGAGGGAGCAGGGCTGTGGGTTGACTGTGGTCACGCATTCCTGCACAGATAGACAAGCGAGGGAGTGGGCGATTAGATGGGACCCAGCAGGCCACAGTGGTAAATGGCAGCAGAGGGCACCGCCATTTCCCCGCTCTGACCCCGCCTCCACATACAGCATCATAACCCAGCGACTCTGATTGGCCCAGCCCTGGTGAACCACCTAAGGCTCTGCTCCTCACCCAGTGGCGGGAAACAGCAGAGGGGGCTGCCATTTCCCTGCTCTGACCAAGCCCCCACATACAGCATCACAACCCAGCAACCTGGGAGTCCAAGGCTCCGCTCCTCATACTTAACAGGCGTGAACAGACAAAAAATGTCTCAAGAAGATCTCAAAGCCCCAGAGCCTATAAATCTAAGCAATGAAGAAATAGCCAAACTCTCAGACGCACAGTTTAAAACACTGGTGATCAGGATGCTCACAGAACTGGTTGATTATAGCCACAAATTAGAGAAACATACGAAGGCGAAAGTAATTGAAATGAATGGAATTGCACAGGAAACCAATAGCGATGAAAAGGAAACTGGGACTCAAATCAATGGAGTGGACTAGAAGAAAGCAAATAATGGCCAAACAGAAAAGAGTGAAGAAGCAAGAATTGAAAAAAGTGAGGAGAGTCTTAGGTTCCTCCAGGACATCTTTAAACGCTCCAATATCCGAATTATAGGGCTACCAGAAGGGGGAAAGGAACAGCCACCAGTGGAAAACTTATTTGAACAAATAATAAAAGAGAATTTCCCCAATCTGGCAAAGGAAATAGACTTCCAGGAAGTCCAGGAAGCTCAGAGAGTCCCAAAGAAGTCAGACCTAAGAAGAAACACACCAAGGCACATCATCATTACATTAGCCAAGATTCAAATGAAGGAGAGAATCCTAGAAGCAGCAAGAGATAAGGGGACAGTCACCTACAAAGAAGTTCCCATTAGACTGTCAGCAGATTTCTCAAAAGAAACCTTACAGGCAAGAAGGGGCTGGAAAGAGGTATTCCAAGTCATGAAAACCAAAGAGCTACAACCAAGATTGCTCTATCCAGCAAAACTTTCATTTAGAATGGAAGGACAGATAAAGTGCTTCTCAGATAAGACCAAATTCAAGGAGTTCATCATCACCAAGCCCTTATTATATGAAATGTTAAAGGGATTTATCTAAGAAAAAGGAGTTAAAAAAAAACATGAACAGTGAAAGGACAGCAAACTCACAGTTATTAACAACCACACCTAAAACAAAAGCGAACTAAAAGGACAGCTAGATCCGGAGTGAAAACATAGAAATGAAGATCTCAGGGAGGGTTAGCAACAGGGGAGTGGGAGAAGGAGAAGGAGAAGGGGGGAGAAGGTACAGAAAATAAGTAGCATAGATGGTAGATAGAAAATAGATGGGGTGGCAAGAATAGTATGGGAAATATAGAATCTAGAGAACTTGACGGGGGGTGGGGTGGGATGGGAGAAATAGATTAAAAAAATGTACTTGAAAAGTAACTAAATAAAATTTAATATTAAAAAATAAAATAAATAAAAAGATTGAATTAAAAAAAAAGAACTTGAGACACATGGTCATAAACTAAAGGGGGGGTAATGGGGGGGTAGGGTGGAGCAGAATGAAGGGGGGAATAGAACAACTGTAATGGCATAATCAATAAAAAATTAAATTAAATTTTAAAAAATCAAGTTAATTATTGAAATTCTAGCATTTATAAATGTTTTGTTTTTTGGAAAAGTATAAAGTTTTGTTCCATGCTGGTAAATTCATGTTTCACTATTAGACATCAAGACTATGATGACAGAACAGTCTATTAATTTGAACTTCTCATATCTTGGAGAGGCTTTCAAATATAGTAAGAGTTTACTAGTGATGGAATCTGAGAGTCCTTTTCTTAAAGAAAAAAAGTAAAATGCATATAATCAAGATAAAATTTCACAATTTATTTTTTCTAATATAAACCATATAACTAGGTGTTTTCTGGTTAGCTACTGGAACATATAATTGGCCCTTGGTTGAGTTTCAGAATAATTTTTTGGTTGAGGTCTCACTGAAAACAAGAGGTGGAAATACCACAGGAGTCCTCACACCTCTGTAGGCACTGTTAACTCCCAGAACTCCTGAAACACAGTGGCCATTGTTATTACCTTGGTTAATTATTGGTCTGCTCCACTGGAGTCTGTATTGGTGTTACAAAAACAGTTTATGCTAACAGGCCCTTTATTCATGTAATAATTACAGTGTATCTGTCTTGAGTATTTCGCAAGTGTTCTCTTTGCATAATACTGGAAAGATTAAGTAATAGTTTCTTCCTAACATTGCTCAAGAACATCAAACATGACGAATTGAGATTTGATGTATTATGCGTATATCTTTGGCTCCCAATACCTTTGACCTTTTGCTTTTATTTTCTTATGTGTAAAATAATCTTACTGGGGTTGTGTTCATTGTTTCTAACACAAATGCCAGGAACCACTTGAGCAAAATATTTTATTTCAGTTTTAATGGGTAGTTTTTATAATGATCAAGAGTTACACATCCAAGCCAGCCACAACATTGCCAGAAACCAGGGACTTCAAAGAGTCTTATTTTTATGACTCTGAAGGAACTGAAATTTTTAGTTCTCCATATCATCCAACTTAACTATTGGCAATAAGTGACTGTTGGCAGGAAGCATACGTCATGTGGTTCCAGTTCTGCCTCAGAAAAGGTCAGTGTGAGACAGCCCCTGGCCTGCATTATACAACCATGGGCTCTGGTCCCCTGACACATGCTGCAGAACACATTACACAATGTTAGGCTCACTGATTAATGGCTGCTTGCACAAGAAGGTTTTCAGTCAAGGATCTTGGGAATGATTAACTTTGTGACATAACTCTCATCACACAAATATGGAAGATTCAAACAGAGCTCAAATGTGAGCTCAAAGCGTGTTTCAGAAATAACTGAATGTGTTTTGGGTTCTCAATGTAAACATGATTGACAACTGTTTTAAAGCCACTGAGTGGCAGAGAGAAAAGTAGGATATTTTTAGGAGTGGGTGTTTCATAAGATCTGCTCCTGTGTGAACACTCCTCTACCATATTTTAATTTGACCTTTATATATTCTAATTTGCTGTGAAAATGTGAGGTATGTTGTACAGTGTGCTATCTTGCAAACTAATATTGACTAGACAGTTGCTTTTACTAGTCATTTTTTGGGCTACAAAGATGTCTCTCAGACCCCTATGAATGATGGGGAGTCACTATGATGGTTATTACTGATTTCGTATGACTAAAAACGTAAACTACAATTCTGCATTTTGATGAAGATTTTTAAATCTTACTATTTGAGTGCCAGGAAATCAGCCAAAGAACCTTAGACAAAGGGGAGCATCATGACTCTCACCACACACTCTCGGGGATGATGGAGCAAGACCACTGGAGCCAGGGATGCAAAACTGTAGGACACACTCCATTTCTTATCAGGTGTTCTCTGCATGGCTTTCATCCTCTGGGCCCGGTTTCATAGATTGGCTTCACTGATGGCAGTTTGCAGCTGTCTGCCTCACCATCAGAGAGGAAGGGGAACTGTCTTCACTGAGCTTCAACTCACAGCCTTCCAGGAGAAGGCTCTTGGGGTCCTACCTAGATCACATGTCCTCCCTGTGGCCTAGAAAGTAGGTACTATGATGTTCACAATCAGGGAGACAGAAGCCCCTGTTGTCTATTGCACATCAAGCAGATTGACAGTTACCTGCTAGAAGATGACCAGGTTGACCAGGTAGCATCTGTGAACTTATCATAAATAGCACATCTGTTCCCTAAATAAAACTTCTAGTGGAGGGAATGCTTGGTTTTCTTTCTTCTGAACAGTTTACATCATTCTATACCTGTGTTTTTGATGTAAGACCAACTAACTGAAGTGCAGCCATAGGTTCTTATAAGGAAAATGAGCCAGGAAAAGGTGGGAGGGGAATATGGCACCTCTGCTAAAGTGCTTGATTCCTTCTTTCCGCAGAGCAGGCGTCACAATGACCCCATCTTCCAGTACTAGATTGCTTCATGTTATAGCAGTTGCAGGCAGGAAATGTTGATAGAGAGGTGGCTGGTGCCCTGTGAAAGTCAGTCTCAGCTGTGCTCTGATAAGACTCTCTGCCCTTCAGCCAGCCAGCCTGGCATATTCTAGGCTGAGCTTCATTGTTAAGGGGAAGTGTTTGCAAACTGAGTGGCTTTGAGAAGATCCCCTGTCCATGCTCAGTTTCCACACTCCGGGCTTCACTGAATGCCAGTGTGTGGGTAAACATTGACTTGGGAGTGTTCCCAAAGTGGTGCAAAGGTACGGGACCAGGTCCCGGGCTGCCTGCTGCTGCCTACGTGCTGGTGGCTCTGAGGGTGGGGACAAAGTGCAGAGCTGCTTCCTGGAACAGGCACAGATAAGAGGTGGCTTGTGCTCAAGTTTCAGATGAACTCCACTGTGGGTTACAAAATCCTGTGTTGTAACCACTTAAGATTTGTATTACTACTGGCTTCCCCAAGAAAGGCTTTCTGTGCATCTGGAGTGTGTGTGTGCATGTGTATGATTTTATTTTGGTAATTGTTTTGGAGAACATTCAGAGAGGCCAGAAATAGCAAGGGGCTTTCTTGCTATGCCCTGTGAGGGTCACAGGGTCTCTGTGTAGACAGATACCACCCCAGGGCTGATCACACAGGCAGTTCTGAGAAACAGGGATGGCCCCCACATGGTGGCCACAGATCCCCAAACCCTCCCAGGTGCTTCCCTGTTGCAGAGGGGCTAACTGGGAAAGTTTGTCATTTTGGTTATAGCACTTTCAGTGCTGATCACTGACTGTCTATGGTCCTGCTTGCAGAGTTCTTTTGACCTGTAAAAGAAAAATGACATTTAAATCTATGGGTAGATCTAGGTTAGTCAAGAGGTAGAGTGAGCCAGGTTTAGGGGAGGCTAAAAATAATCTGAGCCCAGCCTGCAGGTGAGTCAGGCCTACAGGGCCAGATGCCTACTGTCACCCTGGCCCTCCCAGGGGCCACATACCAGGTCCAGGAGGTGCTCAGCAGTCTGTTACTCATATGTCAGATTCCCACCCTCATCATGTATTTCATGCACCAACTACATTTCTATAGAAAAGTGAGAGTCACTCTGAGGGGGTCTCTCTGCTGTGGAGGGAAGGAGTGTTCTTATAACATGGAAACCCAGGGACTGGGCCTTTATCCTGTTCTCCTTCAGCCCTTTTCCCCTAGGTAATTTTTTAAAATCTAACAACCATGATCAGGTTGGATGACATTTTAATAAGAAGTCTATTTACATACAGGGGATTATTTGAAGTTCCTTTTAAAAGCCAAGGGCATTTTTTGGTGGTGCTTAATATATACACAGGATATGGCAGAAAGTAATGCCTGCTTGAGTGTGGTTGGTAGGGAGGATAGTATGGGTGTAATAATGCTTAGCTTTAATTTGAACATTTCACCTAAACTGTCATATGGTGTGCTTGAATGTGCTATTGTTATGTTACAAAATTACATGATTATGAATTTGTGCTAAATATTTTGTAATAAGCTCTGATTGGTGTGGCTCAGTGGATTGTGTGCTGGCCTGCAAACCAAAGGGTCATTGGTTCTATTCCCAGTCAGGGCACATGCCTGGGTTGTGGTCCAGATCCCCAGTAGGGGCCATTTGAGAGGCAACCACACATTGATGTTTCTCTCTTTCCCTTTCTCCCTCCCTCCCCCTCTCTTTAAAAAAAATGAATGAAATCTAAAAAAAAGATTTTGTAATAAAAAGGGGTGTTATTTGTGCTGGACCCTGAAGTTATTTGATGGAAATTTAAAATGTGACTGTGACTATTGCTGAAGCACACCCTCCACATCTACAGACACACAAAATGCCTTTGTCATGAGGACCAACGTGATAGGACAAGCATGCCCACCTCATGCCCACAGGATGGTGATTTTCAAACTGAATGCTGTTCTGGTACACTTACTTAAAAAAAGATCTAAAACTAGATTTTAATCACCATAACCTGCAAAAAGAAGTCATTAGTTTCTTTTTACTCCTGCTGGGTCGAAAACAAAGCTGTCAGCAATGTCTGTGAGTTGAGGAATCTGTGTGCTTTCTTATTTTGGACAAAGCTTTTTCAGGAGAACTGTAATTGCGTCCCCTTCCACCTTTCAGTGTCAACACATTATCATCTGTTGTTCCAGAGACTCTCAAACTGATGAGACTGCTCCTGCTTAAGGCTGGATAGTTAGACCTCTGGGCAGTTAGGCTGAGTCTAAACCAACTTATTGCACTGTGGGCTTGAATCTGGCCCCACGGTCTTGGGGTTCAGGCACTGTGTAACCAGACATGGGTCTTGGAGATGGGGTGGCATTGAGGTCCAGCCTGGGTGGGGTCTGATAACTGACCCCAATCTGGTGCCAGATAGCATGGCAGACCATACCCTTCATCACAAAGGGTATGGTCCTCAGCCAGTGGGCCCTGGCCCAAGGTGCAAGGGAGCAGGTGCCTGAAGCCTGCCTCCCCACACTGCCTGGGCATCAGCTTGCTCAGGTTTTGTGCCAGCACCAAGGGTTCTTTGCATGGCTTGCCCCACACTCAGTGGGATTTGGAGTCTGCTCTTTAGAAACTTCTTTATTCTTTGCTGGACTTCAACCTGAGCATGCGCTTCCTCAGAACAAAGGAAAAGGTACCCAGTTCCCACCTCACACATACCACATACACTGTATACACACATACACCATACCATACAACACACATAACACCTCACATACATAGGAAATGCATACAACACATACCCCACAACCCATATACAACACACACAACATATAAACCCAGTTCCATACCACACATCACATATACTACACACAACATAAACATACACATAACCATACACATCACAAAACACAAAAACCATATACTCCACATCATACATAAACACATGCCCCACACCCTCCACACAAACATCTCACACACACACACACACACACACACACACACACACCACATCATACACACACATACAGGGTCCTGAGGAAAAGAGTGACTTCTGGGATAGGGATGGTGACATATCTAAGGACAAGAAGAAA
The DNA here is from genome assembly GCF_021234435.1 of Artibeus jamaicensis. Taxonomy (NCBI): domain Eukaryota; kingdom Metazoa; phylum Chordata; class Mammalia; order Chiroptera; family Phyllostomidae; genus Artibeus; species Artibeus jamaicensis. Next base: position 3,095,545 of record NW_026521576.1, on the reverse strand, counting down.
GATGAAAAAAGATGCCCAGGGGCTGGGAGGCAGGGAGAAGACAAGCCTGGGCCAAGTCAGTGTCAGGACTCCCTGTGGCAGGGCTGTGACAACCACCAACCCAGTTCTAGGAAGCCATCAAAGTGGCCTGGACAGTGGACTGAAGCCCAGAGAGAGAGGTCGGAAACCCAGGGAAACTGTTCAGCCACCGGAAGGTGGTATTAGTCAATGAGTTAGTTCAACCTACATGTGTGCCAAAGTACACACCAGTCACCACAAGGACTTTCCCCAAACGTTGAGCTGGAATACAGACTCACACACCTGCCCCCAACTCCACCTTGTGCACACACTTTGTAAGAGTTACTAGATGTTGCCAACCAGAGTCTCCAGATCCTGAGGAAACAGGTGTGGGCTCTGTACACTCCCAGAGTCTAGTTGGGGAACACTATGGAAGACTGTAGTGAACTTCTGCATGTGTTTCTAACCCTCCTGATAATTCTCACAGCCCTTTTTTCTGACCAAGAGCACATAAAAAATCAGGTTTTAAAATATTTAAAAAAAAACACTTTGAAAGGATGTCATGAACAAATCTAGGTCCCAAATGTATTGTCTTTAAGGGAAATGAAGCTTTACAAAGGACTAGTACTTCAAAAACTGAATGTACCACAGCAACAAAGCTTTGCTAGTCTTTTAACCATTGGGGGAATAGCTGTCCTGCAGGCTTGTTCTTGGTCCTGTGGTCCAGAGAGCTCTGCATCCCAGCTCCCCCTGCTGTGCCCCTGGCCATGTGATTCCTAAGAGAAAATAACAGTGAAGACAAGAGGTACAGGAATAGGACCTCACGGAAGAAAACTTCTCACCAAGCTCCCTAAAATGTCATGAAGACCCTGTCATGACCCTGTGTTGGAGAGGGTTCAGAGTCACAGGAGAGGTGCTAGCAGTGGTGTTAGTATCAAAATCCGATTACACTGGCAGAGCAATTTAAGTTCTAGTAATTCATCCTGAAAAACTAACCAGGGATATTCATGTGCACCCTGCTATGTTAATCTGTGAGATGAACAGCCTTTAGTCACAGGAAAGTGGGTAGCACATGGTAGTGCATACATTCCATGCAGCACACTGGAAATCATATTATAGAAGTGTGTGAGTGTGTAATTATAATGGAAAGATGTTTACTGTGTGCTCTGTTGGAAAAGGATACAACTCCATAGCACAATATAGCCCTATTTTATGTAATAAATACATAATACATACACCTTTTCTTACAATTTTTCTATAATTGTATGACTTCTCTATTCCTGCTCTAACAAATTGCCATAAACTTAATGGCTTCAAACAGCACACATTAATCATCTTACAGTTTTGTAGTTTAGAAAGCTGACTAGGTGCCAGCAGGTCTGATTCCTTCTGGAGACTCCCAGGAAGAATCCCTTCATTGCCCTTCTAGGTAATGAACCTTGTCCCACCTCTGAGTCTCTGGCTCATGACTTCTAGCTTCACCTTCATCTGCAAATGGCAACAGCAGGTTGAATTCTTCTCCTGTGCCTCCCATCTCTCTGTCAGGTCACACAGCTAGGACCTGTGGCTAAGCCGAACACAATCAGGATGTGCAGAATGATTTCCTATGGTAAGGTTAGCTGATTGCAACTTTAATTTCATCTTAACATCCTTAATTTCATCTGCAACCCTAATTCCTCTTTGTCATGCAACTGAACATATTTACAAATTCCAGGGGTTAGGACACAAATACGTTTGGGCAGCCAGTGACCATTATTTTCTTCACTACAACAAAATACATAAAAATATGTGTACTTTATTATCATGAAATAAGAAGAGACTGGAAAACCAGAAAGCTCCAGGATCTTTGTATTGGTTTTCTTTTATTTATTTGTTTATTGTTTAAATTTTAATTGTTCAAGTACAGTTTTCTGTCTTTCTCCCCAACCCTAGCCCATACCCCCCATACCTCTCTACCTCCCTCCTATTTCCATCCCCCTTGTTTTTGTCCATGTGTCCTGTATACTTGTTCCTGCAAACCCTACACCTTTTCCCCCTGAAATCCCCTCTCCTTTCCCCTCTGGTCACTGTCACCCTGTTTTCAATTTCAGTGACTTTGGTTATATTTTGCTTGTTTGTTTGTTTTGTTGATTAGGCTCCTGTCAAAGGTGAGATCATATGGTATTTGTCCTTCACCACCTGGCTTATTTTGCTTAGCATAATGTTTTCCAGTTCTCTCCATGCTATTGCAAAGGATAGGAGCTCCTTCTTTCTTTCTGATGCATAGAATTCAATATTTATATTGGTTTTCATTGTGGCTTTAAATGTTCACTTTCATTTTTGTAAATATAATTCCAATGTTCTTAGCTTTAATTCTGAATTTATATTAATTCAATCATGTCATCATTCATTTCATATCACAGCCTTTTCACTTCTATGTTCTTGATTGATCAGGCAATTTTATTTTCATTTTCCTAAAAGGTTCTATAGTTCTTGAATCCTGGCACATTTGGAAAATATATGTTCATTGCCTTAAACTAGAGTGATGAATTTACTTGGTCTAAAATTTCTGGGCATACCCTTTCTTCTCATATTATCTTGGACACTTTATTCTGTTGGTGGCATTAACTACTACTGGTAATTTGTCTAAGACCTTCCCCTCTCCCTACCCCTGCTGCCGCTGCCAAGATTCTTCTACTTACAATGAAAAAGTAGGTAGTTCTTCATTATAAATCCCTTGGAGTGTTGCACTAGAAGATGAATACAGCTTAAGTGTTAGAAATCACTTTTGTCTGTAACCCAGGCAGAGTTCTACCTAGGTTTAGAAATTCAGACTGTGGACCTGTTTTAGGGAGACCCCAGACTTCCCATCCAGAGAGATACTCAGCCAAAAGGAGAGGAGGTTAGGAGGGGAGGAGGGGTGGGGAGAGAAGGGAAAGAGGAGTAAGAGAGATGAGGGAAGGGGATGGGAGGGGAGCTAGACTGGATGAACAAGGATTTAACAGTGATACAGTCATGACAGTGGCTTTAGCTGAATCCCCAGTGCTCTGCAGCCAGATGATTCCTCAGAGGGTCTCTGAGTTTGGGCATTGATCAGTCATAATAGATGCAAGCTGCCTTGGGGCTGTGGGGAAGAGGCCAGATGGGTGGGTGGTAGGGTTGGGTGTGGTGGAGGAAGGTGGTCATGGGACAGTGACCTCCCCACACAGGAATATGCCTGCCAACCTGAAGGGGATCTGAGCAGTGCCTTGTGCTTTGAGAAGCAGGAGGCTAAACCACCCTAGCCTAGAGGCCCCAAACCCTGCCAATGTGACACCAGAGCTGACCATCTACACCCTGAGTCTGTTCCCTCCAACCCCTGCTGATGCCACTCACTGAGCTCACCAGCCATGGGCAGAGGGCACTAGAGCCCACTGGCTCAGCCTCTGGGGACAGGGCCAGACAGAAAATGCATCTGGCTGCTTGTCCAGCATTAGGTGTGCCTTCCTGCCCCTGGTGTCTCAGGGCTCTTCACTCAGGGCTGTTGCCTTGAATGGACATGTCACCTCATGCCAACTAGAGACCTTTCATCAAAAGATTACTCATAAGAATATAAGTATAGCATAGGAATATAGTTAACAATATTTTAATAACTACCATAGTGCCAGGTGGGCACTATATTATCGGAGGAAACACTTTGTAACCTGAATGAATGTCTATCCACTGTGCTGTACACCTGAAACTAATACAAAAAAAGTGTTAGTGCAAATCATAATTTAAAAAAAAAACTTTTAAATGAGTATTCAGTGAACAAAGTCCTGGCATCTGGCATAATCCTGTTCTCCTATCTGAGGTGGGAGCACTGACATGGTCATCTTATCCAGAAGCTGTGCTTCCTCATTTCTCACTTCATCAGCAGAGCTCTGTTCCTTAAAGTTGGATTTCTCTGTGGATAGGGGAGCAAGACTGCTAGTAAACTCATTTCAGAGTCTTAGTGACAGAAAATCTTACCTCTAAAGGGGAGAAATGACTTTTAGGTGGTGGGGGGAGCACTTATGCTTTGCAGGCATTACAGAAATACATGCAAAGGTGCTGGGCCAGGTACAGATTGAAGCACAGGGCGAGGACCCCTTCCTGCTGACTTGCTCAGTACATGACCCCTTTTCTCTGTCAGTGCACAAGCCAGACCTGGGCTCACCTGGGATATGGCCTGAGGTGGCCCTTCTCTGGGCCAGCTCCCTATCTTTGGGTGGAAGGTCTTTGACAGCATTTATGCCTAACCTGCAGCTCCTTCAGAGTGTGATGAAAAAGCAGCTTCCAGAGTGCCTGGGAGATAGAAAAGTGAGCTCAGGCATGGGTGGTTCTGAGCTCTCACACAGGCCTTTGGCTGTAGCCCAGGCTGACTTCATAGAACCTATTGTATTCATTTACCAGAGCAGGTAATTCCATAGTGTAAGTAGTTCTATGAATTGCCTTTTGGGGGCTTGTTTTTTGTTATAGAATTTTTAAAGTGACATATCTAAAATAAAGCATTTGAAAATTTTCTCTTTCCACTCCAGAGTTTAAGGAGTTTGGGAGTACTTTTCAAAAAAAAAAAAAATTCAACCAGTCTTATCAAGAGTTAAAGGGTTTTTTTTTTTCATAATTTGATGTTGAAGCTGAGGTAGTCAGTCTGTTCAGAGGTCATCCTTGGGCTGCTGTGTCTTGCCCACCCCGGGGCTCTCAGCAGTGTCACTGGGGACACCTCCCTATTATTAAGCCTCCCTGAGGGATGTGCGGGCCTGTCTTCCCAGGGTGCTCAGGGTCGGTAGACTCTTGTAGCACAGAGCAGCATGGGTGGTGGTTCACTTATGAACTATCCCAAAATTTGGTTCTTACACACAACTTTTTATTCCCTGCTGTTCTGTAGGTGTTAGGTGTGCCTAACAGGGCAGGGCAGGTTCAAACAGGGCACCAGCTGGGGTTACTCTGGTGGCCACATTCAGCCAGGGGCTGGCAGGCTGGAGTGTCCATGTGTTCTCTGTCTCCAGAGCCTCTGATCTATCCCACATCCAGCCAGAACCTCCTGGCAGTTTGGAGGTACAGACTATACAGACTGTACTAAAGTCAACACTCGAACGCTCCTAAGGATTGGGTATAAAAGTCTAAGATACCACTTCTATCACAGTCTATGGTGGATACAATAGTCAGGCCTGTCCACATTCAGGGGAGAGAAGACAACTCTAGGCCTCATGACCAGAGCAGGGATTCAGGGAGCCCCTGTCTGGCAGCACATGACGAATTTAGTCAACATTTCTTTCACAGTGGCTGTTTGCTTTATAGTTACCCTCTTCGGTCCTCAGCTAATATTTCTGGTGCCCCTCATGTACACACTGTCCTAGGGAGCTTGCATGTGAAGCACTGAGCAATGCCAAGACTGGGTGTGCAGTGCATGCCAGTGGGCACAGCCTATGTTTGTGGCATCTCTCCATCACTTGACATCCAGAAACAGCAACCAGCAACCCACACACCACACACCATACACTGAAGAAGGCCAGATCCTGCCCCTAAGCTCTGCAAATTGTTCAGGACCTCGATTCTCCTGAAGTGGTTCAGTCTTTGTGGACTGCCATCCCAGTTGGACACTTGCCTATTCCTGCCTCTCTTATAGACCCCACACATGTGAGTGATCTTGCTCAGGTTTTCTCCTTGAGGTGGAGGCACAGCTTTCTTGTTGTACAGCTGCATTGTGGGAGGGAGGAACCACTTACACTGTATCCTTGGTTCACCTAGATATAGGGGTGCTACCCAAAGAATACAGTGGTCCCAGAGCAGCTGGAGTGCAGCTGATGCCATAGGATCACTGATCCGTAGATGACTTAGTTCTTAAAGGTTCAGAGGTCACATGGCCACCAGGGGTCCCCACATGGGATGGAGCTTCTTCTATATATGCCCTGTTTTTTGAGCAGGGTACTTTGTCCTATTTATTCCTGGAGGATGAGCAGTTATCCATCACCCCCACCCCACCTCTGAGTAGGGGCAGCTTCTCCAGAGGGCCTCAGCTGGAACCAAGTGCTGCAGGAGGAAGGGTGGCTATGTGACTACCTGGAGGAAGCAAGCACCAGGGCTCAGGCAGAGGAGTTGGCTGTAGAGAGGTCAGTTTCCAGGGAGGGGGCTTTGCTCAAGGAACTCCTTGAGAGGAAGCTCTCAACCCTGGCTGCATATACCACAGTCTCCTGGGGAGTTTTTTAAAAAATCCCCATGCCTGAGCCCACCCAGGCCATTTATTTAAGTCAGGGTCTCTGAGTGTGGGACCCAAGTTATTGTCATGGTGCAGTCATGAACAGTTACTGGTTTAGTGAGTGAATATGTGTTTGAATTTCAATCAATGCAAATTAAAGTCAATGAGTATTGTAACTGCAGACAGGAAAGGTGCTGGTCCCCAGAACAGGCAAGGGTGTGGAGGCATGGCATGACCCACCCTGGCCTGAGAGACTTATTTCCTAATAGCAAAGAAGCCAGGCTTCCTAGAAGAGCAGTTCATATTCATTCAGTGGGAGATGAACAGCTCAGGCTTCTCTAATTCAGAAGTAAATCTAAAATTTGAGACTGGGAGGAAGGATATGAAGATACTCTGAGCTTTACTTCAGGCACTAAGGGCTGACTTGGAGCAAGAGACAGAGCACCTCATGTTTGTGGCTGTGACACCAGGAGTTTCCTGTGAATATTTGTAGTAAATCTGGTGAATCATGTAGAGTATATTTGCATTCTCATTTGGTAGCAGCACTAAAAGTAGAAACTAAAAATTCTGAACATTAGAGGGAGAATAGATGAGAAGAAAAGGTGGTAGAGGAAACACCACATGGTGTCTTCGGACTTTATATTCCAAGTGGAAAGTTGAAGTCATGGAACCCAACAGACCTCTCTTTCTTTCTCTAATTAATGATGGGTTGTAAAGTTGGGGTGTGGGCTGGGTGAACTCCTTTTATTTTCAAAACTGTGTTTGACACCCAGGATTTCATCAGTGTCTCCAGGTGCGTTGTCATTTATGTGAAATGCACACCCAATTGCATAACTCCTGTTACTCAGTGTTGTTCCATCAAGGCCACTGACATCATCTTGGGAGGAGGAGGAGAAATCCCACAGCACCTATTACCCTAAAGAAAAGGTGACACTTCTTGCATTTTTAAAGTAATAACTTTAAATATAAAAATACTTTAAAAGATACCAAAAAAGGAAAAAATACCCATAGTCCCACCACTTAAGGGGTTCAACAGTTTGCCTCACCTTTCACATTTTGGACTGGGCAGGACAGAATGGTTGCTGTCTGGGTTTTGGAGCCAGGATGTCTGGGATCAGATTTGCCACCTACTGGCTGTGGGAACTTAGGTAGGTCACTGGGCCGCTTTCTGCTTCAGATTCCTGGTCTGTGAAGTAGACATAACAAGCGTAGCCACGTGTAGGATGTTTATGAGGATTAAATGCGTGAATGTATGCGAAGTGCCTAGACAGAATCAAACTCAGCACTGTTAACTGTGATCACTTTTGTGGTAGTTCTGGACTGCAAACACATGTGTGCACACATAGGTGTGACAAAATCCATGTGTGCATATTTTCACATATGCAAATGCACATCCAGGTTCTGTGCTGACTTCCCAGCAAGTGGTGGGGGCTCAGCCCATGCCATTTGTACTCTATTTGGCCCTTCTTACTCTCCCCTCATTTTTGTGGCCACCTGTAGTGACTGATTTCCACTTTTAAGCTCCTTGAAGACTACATGTAAATGAACTCACATCTCTGCCAACCCCCACCAAACCCTAAAACCCCAAATCCCACTGCCAAACACTTGTTCTACTGGTGCTGGTACATGAGCCCGCTGCAGGGGTCAAGGTGGGGGACAGAATCACCTCCTCGATGCAGTGGAACACACAGTGCAGCTATTTTCAGATAGCACCGGGGAGCTCTGACACACCCCAGACACTGCCAGTGATCCCCCACTCAGTGGCTCACTTTGCATAACTTGCCATAAGTAATGTTGATTTCGGGGCAGCTATGGTCAACCCCAGATTGCTCTCAGACAAAAGTAAGCCTTAGGCTGTGCCCATTAACTCCCCCTTTGTCACAAATGAGGTCTGCTATGGACCAACCTGCCATCTGGACCCTGCCTTGGGAGCAGCAGGAACTCTCTGCCTCTCCTGGAATGGCTCCATGGCATGGCTGTGTACCACTTTGAGATCAGTGACAGGTTCAAGAAGCCCATTGGGGTGAGGAAGGGGTAACAGGCAAATCCCGTGTCAGGTGGGGCATGTTGCAGGTGTGCCCTGTGGACATAGACCAACATTGGTTGGCTACCTATTTGCTTTGTCCTTTGAATTGTCTGGCTTTCCTTTCCTTTGGGTGTTTAGCTCAGGGTTGATAGGATAAGGAGCACCTGGGCAGAGCCCACTGGCCAGGCCTAGTAGCAGCTCATACCTCTGCTGGCAGGTGCAGTGTCTCTCTGAGCCCAGGGACCCCTCCTCAGTACCCTTTGTTATTCAGTCAGACCTTCTCATGGCCATAGTTCTGTTCCCTCTTCCCCAAATCCATCCAGTTTAGAAATATCCCTGCCCACCCACTGAAGTACACAGCTTGTTTCCTGGCAAGCACACCTTCCACAGACAGCCTTGGCTAGCCACAAGATGAGTTTTTCAGGAAATCAAATCTTAGATTGGTGTTAACTTGTTTTTTGACAGTCCTCGAAAATGTGAGGGAAGGTGAGGCTGCTACATCTCAGAGCAGTGTGAACAGGCTGCAGTCTATTAACTTGGAAAAATAAAACATCTGGGTTGTGGGAAATTTAACTGTTGTTAGTGGGCCCCTAGGACCATGTCTCGCACATGCTCACTGTGGAGGTTGAAATTCCACAGAAGAAAGAACTGCCTGATTTCCAGTTTTCATCTGTCGGAGACCACATTTAAGTGAAGCTTGGGTTGATGAAGAAAAACAAAGGAGTTTCAAGAACCCTTGTACTGTGTAAGCTGAGGAAGCCTTTGCACTCTCAGCATCTCATTGAGAACCCAGGGCTGGCCCCACGGTTCTGTGCAGAGTGTGAGGAGCTTCCGACACTGCAGCAAACACCACCCCAGCCTGGATCTCCCAGCTCCTGGTTATCGGCTTGAGTCTTCCCTTTGGCTTCGCTCCAGGGATGACCCGCCTACAGGTCACACTGCCCAGGCATGCCCTGGGCCTGGTATTTCCAAGGAATGGGGACTGAGATGCCAGCCCTTCTTTTTGTCTCAGAAAACACAGGGGAAGGAGGAGGTGCGAACAAGGTGGCAGATGGACAATGTAGCTTCTATTAAAGTTGATTTTAAACATCAACAATGAAGACTGACACTGTCATCAGGAAATACATTCATCAGAAGCTAATTACTTTCAACTCCCCGGAGCTCAGAGCCATGAAACCTCACTTGGAGTGCTTTTCTGGAGCAGGGAGTCACACACAAGCTGTGGTGAGGGACCTGGGGTTTTAATTTTTCTCAATCTTTCTTGGACTAGTTCTTTTGTAAAAAAACATGAACACAAATTACTAACCAATGAGCACTCAGTTTGGTGTTGCAGGAATGTCAATTTCTCTAAAAACTCTAAACCCTACTCTCTGCTTCCAATGATCTATCTTGTCAGGGAACAGCAGGATGAACGGCTCTCAGAAGGGCCTCAGGCTGGCAGCCCCGCACCCCAAATTCTTTGTGCATGTTTCTATTTCAGCGGTGAACAAGCTCTTCAATGTTTTTATAAAACACCAGTGCTGTCAAACTGCTTTCACAGTCCTATGTCAGATGAGGAACCCCGAATTTTCCATTCATTTTTGACAGCTGCCATGTGTCTCTCTCAGGGCTCCTAGGAGGTTATCCTGTGGCGGCCTGAGCATGTCCACATGGTCACAGCCACTTGTTGAACTGAGTTTTATCCTCCAGGTGACATGCTGGTTCTTCATAACTAGTTAAAGATGTTCTTACTTCACTATTACCTATCTTTTTAGCAGGAAGGTCACATAGCTACGTAGTGGAAACCACAATAAGAACATTTGCCAAAATAGAAACTGCAGTGCTTCTCACATTTACACATTTACACAAAGAGCTCACATTGACACATTTACAAAATTTTGCACTATATGCCAATAAAAAGGAGCATGGGCTAATTTCCTCTTGGAGTTTTCTACATCATTCTTTTATGGATTCCTTAGTAACACACATAGTTTTTCAGGGTCTTGGTTCATCTTTGGATTTCTGAAAAATCAATATTTTGTCTCTGTGTTTTTCCCCACGGAGACAAGTCATTTACAGTTCCTTTAACTCTTTAAAGAAAAGAGTTAACTTTTCCCTTTAAAAAGTCACCTACAGTCATTCCCCCTTATTTGGGGGTAAATTCCAAGACCCCCCTGTGGATGTGTGTGTGTGTATATATGTCTTTTTCTTCTACACACATACTTTGTCACCTGAAAGAAACACTTTCCAGCTTCTCTTTGGCACATCCAAATTGCAGCATCACTACTCTAGCACTTTGGGGCCATTATGAAGTTAAATAAGGGTGACTTGAACACAAACACTGAGATACCACAACTGTTGATCTGATAACTGGCAGCTACTAAGTGATTTGTGGGTGTGCAGTGTATACAGCATAGAGATGTTGGACAAAGGAATGATTCACATCCTGAGTGTGATGGAGCAGGACAACACAAGATTTTATCTCACTTCTCAGAATGGTACTCAGAATTTAAAACTTATAAATTGTTTATTTCTGAATTTTCCACTTAATATTTTTGGGCCAAGGGTGACTGCAGGTAACTGAAACCACAGAAAGTGAAACCACAGATAAAGGGTGGGGGATGGGGTTACCATATTACCAAATATGACAAGTTCTTAAAGACATCATGGAATGAAGTTTAATATCATGACTTTGGAATTGATGTTCTCATTGGCTTAAGTTAGTCATTTCTGACACAATGGAGTTGGCTTAGACTTTGATACTCTCGTGAGAGTGTTAACTTGTTAACTTCAGTGCTTTAAAGTCTTTTTAAAAAATAATATTTTGTTATGTTTTTGGTATTGATGTTATACTTGTCTCAGAAAATATGTGTGGATATATTTCCTCCCCCTCTATTCCTGAAAGAGATTGTGTACTATTGGTGTTACCATTTCTTCAAGTATTTTACAGGGTTCACTTAGGAAATCATGTGGGCCTGAAGTTTCCTTAGTAGGAAGGTTTGTGATGACAAACTCAATTTCCTTAGTAAGTGTAGGGCTATTCCTATTTTCTCTTTCATCTTGTGTAAAGTTTGGTCAGTTGTTATCTGTCAAGGAATTTGTCAATTTCATTAAATTGACAGATTTTTTGGCATAAAGTTGTTCACAAAATTGGCTTATTGCCCTTAATTTTAATATTTCTTTTTTCCCTTGTAATATTTCTAATGTCAGAAGTGATAACCTGCCCTGGCTGGTGTGGCTCAGTGGGTTGAGTGCTAGCCCATGAACCAAAGGGTTGTTGGTTAGATTCCCAGTCAGGGCACATGCCTGGGTTGTGGGCCTGGTCCCCAGTAGGGGGTGTGTGAAAAGCAACCACACATTGATGTTTCTCTTCCTCTCTTTCTCCCTTCCTTCCCCTCTGTCTAAAAAGAAATAAATAAAATCTTTTAAAAAAAGAAGTGATAACCAGTCTTTCATTCTTGACATTGATGATCCATGTTTTGTTACAACTGATTCTTGATTAGTCCAGTTATGGGTTTATCTATCTTGTTGTTTTTAAAATACTAGGATTTAGCTTTCTAATTTCTTTGTCGTTTGTTTTGTATTTTGTTGATTTCTGATCTTTATTATTTCTTCCCTTCTACTTGCATTGGTTTTCTCTGCTTTGCTTTTTTTTTGAGACTCTTGAGGTGCAAACTTGATCTCAGATGTTTCCATTTTCCTCACTCAAGTATTTAAAACTGTTAAGTTCCCTCCAACCACTGGTTTAGCTGTGTCCATATTTTGATTGTGTATTTTCATTGTTGTTCAGTTTGAAATAATTTCTAAATTGTTTGTGATTTCTTTTTTGAAATATGCATTATTTAGAAGTGTATACTTTTTAATTTCCAGATAGATTTTCCTGGATGTATTATTATTATTGATTCTAATTTAATTCTTTTGCAGTCAGAGAAAGTGCTTCACATATTTCCAGATCTTTTAAATTTTTTGAGACTTCCATCATGTGTAATTTTCTGTGTACTTATGTAATGATGTATCATATAAATAGTTATTAGGTAAGGTAAATGATAATGTTCAGCTCCTGGAGATGTTTACTGATATTGATCAGTAAATTGCTGAGAGAAGAATGTTTATATATCTTTACTATGATTGTGCAATTGTTTTATCCTCCAGCAAATTAAACAAAGAAAGGAACTGCTTTCATCTGATGAAGACCATGTGTGAAAAACCTAGAGTTAACCCAATACTCTACGTACTGTTGAAATAATGATACTTTCTAAGATCAGCAACATGATAAAGAAGTATGTTCTCTCATCGTTGTAGTCAACAACATGCACTGAGAACCTAGCTTATGAGAGTAAAATCAGAAAAAGAGGTAAAAGGCATAAATTGGTGGGGAAGAAGTAAAACTCTCTATATTTGAGCATGGCATGGTTATTTACATGGAAAATTGCAAGTGATCTACAAAACTACTAGTACAAGGTGCAAGATACAGGCTAGTATGCAAAAATTAATCACATATTATATGCTAGCAGCACACAATTGGAAATGACATTAAAAATCCCATTTATAATGTCAAATAAAATTCTTAAAAATGCATTTAACAAAAAAGTACACAAGTTCTGTTCACAGAAAGAAAACTGCAGAATGTTGCTTGAGAGAGACATTTGAAAAAGACCTGACCACACAGAGATAGACCATATTTCTGGACTGGACGATTCAACAGTAGTACCAGGACACCAGTTCTCCTCAAATTGATCCATAGATTTTGCTTTGCAGATATAAACCGCTCAATAATTTTTAGATATTGCTGCTGACATAAAGTGTTTTCAGAAAACAGAACGTGTTACTAGATTTTTTTTCTTTACATGACCCAAGACTTTTCAGTGGTAATACAAATTGATCTTGGGCCTTTGGTTTGGTTTGCTAAAGTAAGAAGCCCTACTTTTTTTGGCAGGGGGAGGGGCTTCTCTTTGTTGAGTGGAAAATTAGTCTCAGGTTCTTTTCTCATTATGTGATTAAAGACTGCCCTTTTTAGTTTGTTTTACATGCCTTCTGGGCAGTTTTTGCCTAAGGAACAATTTCCATCTTGTGGTGATGAATTTTTCAGGACACTCCCAAAACCTGAGCTCTGAGTTACTCCTGGGATCATGTTACTTTATATAGCAAAAGGGATTTTCCAGATATAATTTTAAGTTTACTCTTTAGTTGACCTGAAAATGGGAGACAGTATGAGTAGGGCCAAACTAATCACAAATCCTTTAAGAGCAGAGTGTTTTCTCTGGATGATCAGAGAAAGGGACATTAGAGAGATTTAACACAGAGAGGCTTCCCGTTGCTGGCTTTGAGATGATGGGACAAGGCACAAGGACCAGAGAGTGGTTTCTAGTTGCTGAGAGCAATCCTGCTGACAGCTGGGAAGAAAGAGGAGAATTCAGTCTCCCGCAGATGCAAGGAATGAAGGAAGGAGCCTGAAAATAACTCTTCTCAGAACCTCTAGATAAGAGCCTCAACTTTGCCCTTCACAAGGTGCACACAGAGAAGCTTGCCAGCTGCCTGGACTTCTGACCTACAGAGCTGAGAGATAGTAAGTGGGTGTTGTCAGAAGCTGCTAAGTTTATAAATGGTGATTTGTTCTGCATTAATAGAACACTAATACACAGCTATGATAATACAATCACAGTAATAAATCATTAAGTTTGGTCTCAATTTTAGAGCTATTTTGTGGAACGGAGAGTGTGACTTCATTTTATTTATTTTTAAAATTGTGGACAAGGTTTCCATTTTCTAAGCTGTTGCTAGTGTTCAGGTAAATGATGGCCCACCTTCCTGGGAAACTTCTAGATTCCTGCTGATTGAAGTGTTGCTCCTAGACCTGCAGCAGCGTGGACCCCACCTGGGAGCTTGTTAGGAACTTCAAATCTTGGGCTGCATGTTTTTTTTCAGCTCAATTCCCAGGTGAGTAGTGCTCAATAGAACTTGAGAAGCAGTGCTTTGAGTTGCCCTGAAGTCTCATGGTTTAGCTCTCATGGATTCTAAACCCCAAAGAATCACCTCTGTTGTCAGCTCAGGAACCTTTTCCCCATGATGGTGCTGCTCCTGTTGTAAGGCCCAAATCTTCAGTTTTACACTTCTCATTCTAGCTAGTTTTCCTCTTGGCTTTGGAACCTTCTCTAGGATCAATGCTTCAAACAGCACCTGTACCTTAAAGTGTACACTTGACCAGCACCTGTACCTTAAAGTGCTGCATCCTGTCCACTGGAATTGGACCCATGTGCTCCAGCTATGCTCATTGTTCTTTCTCAGGGGAAGTCTATGTGCCCCCACTCCCAGTGATATGTATCTAAGGATAGCCTTGGAAAACAGTGGATTGTGGGATTTTTCATCAGCTGCTGCTGCAGACCAGCTGTGATTGTGCCAAGGCTTCCTTCTGCAGTCCTTCTAGAGATTCTGGGTGATAGCACAGGAAGCTGCTTCAACTATGTGCTGCAGTCTAAGCTCATCTTTGCTAATATCTTCACCATCTTTCCTCTTTCCCGTCCCACAGACTACATATCCCCAGGGAAGTGAAACTCCCTCTCCTTGCTGGCCCAACTTGTGCTGCTTTCTCTTTCTAAGAAACTCCTTCCATATTACCACCTGAGATACTACTTCTTTCAGGGAGACTTCCTGGGATTTCCTCTCCTAGCTACCCAGGTGAGGTAGCCATGATATTTGCTTCTATAGTACTTTGGTCATTTGTTGCAGCATGACACCACTCCAAATTCAATGGCTTAAAACCACCATTTTATTTTGTTCCCAATGTCTCAGGTCAGGAATTGGGAAATGGCCTGGCTGGGCCCTTTCACTTGGAGTCTCCTATGTAGATGCAATAGATGTCATCTGGGGCAATAGTCATCTGAAGTCTTGACTGAGTGGCTATCCAAGATGGTGCCTCAGGTCGGCTGGCAGCTCAGGTGGGACTTTGATTGAAGCACCCACGGCTGGCCTATCTCATGGCTGGGACAGCCTCATGGCATGGCACCTGTGTTCCAAGCCAAGGTGGCTTGAGAACCAGTGTTGTAAGGGACACATACAGAGCCTCAAAACCTTTTATTGCCCAGTCTAGAACTCCCATAACTCACATACATTGCATTTCTACTGGTCAGATGGGTCACACAAGCCAGCCTAGATTCAGGAGGAGGCAACCTGGACTCCACTTCTCAGTGGTAGGAGCAACAGTGACTGTGTGGCCAGGTTTCCTCCTTTACAGATGGCCACATGTCCTCCAATCACAGCCTGTTTCTCTCTGCAGAGGTTCTTCTCTGGCAAGTGATGCCGTCTTTCCATAGGGCTCTCTCCAAACACAGGGCCCAGTACCTGGCCACACAAGTTTGCTGACTGACAGAAAGACTAATAAATGCAACTCAGCAAAAATGAGGGAGAGGCAAGATTAGACATACTGGGGGGGGGGACCCAAAGACCACAGAGTTTGTTTATTAAAAAGCGTATATTTGGACTTCTGCCAAGATGGAAGTGTAGGTGGAACCACCTTGCTTCCCTGCACAACCAAATCTAAGAACAACTATTTTTAACAACAAAAAACACAACCAAGCCACACAGAAAATTGACCATACGGAGTCCAAAGACAACGAAATGCTCAGCTAAACTGGTAAGAGGAGCGAAGCCAGCAGCAGAGCAGGTTGGCAAAAAAAAAAAAAAAAAAAAATCCACGAACGGGTGGTGCGCAAGCAGCCGAAAGCGCAGATTGTGGGCTAGCTACCGGAGCACACAGGGAAGAGGCGAGCCTGGCTGTCTGTGGTTGGTCGTGCATCTGCGTGCAGATAAACCAGTGAAGAGGGGAGCAGGCACAGGGTAGCAGGCTCGTACAATTCCGATCAGATAAACAGGCCCGGGGCTAATGGTGAGCCTGGACGGACTGGGCTAGAGGAGAGGACCGCCATTGCTCCCTCTCTGACTACGCCCCCACACACAGCATCACAAACCAGTGACCTGGGTGGCCCCGCCCTGGTAAACAACTAAAGCTTCGCTCTGCTTACTTAACTGCGAGAACAGACCAAAAATGGCTCAAGAGCAACTCAGAGCCCCAGAGCCGATAAATCTAAGCGATGAAGAAATAGCCAAACTTTCAGATGCACAGTTCAAAACACTGGTGATCAGGATCCTCACAGAACTGGTTGATTTTAGTCACAAATTAGAGAAACATATGAAAGCTAAACTAATTGAAATGAATGGTAATGCAAAGGAAACCAGTAGTAATGGAAAGGAGATTGGGACTCAAATCAATGGAGTGGACCAGAATGAAGAAAAAAATGATCAAACAGAAAAGAATGAAGAAACAAGAATTCAAAAAAATGAGGAGAAGCTTAGGAACCTCCAGGACATCTTTAAACGTTCCAACATTCGAAGTATAGGGGCACCAGAAGGGGAAGAGGAGCAGTCACGAGTGGAAACCTTATTTGAACAAATAATAAAAGAGAACTTCCCCAATCTGGCAAAGGAAATAGACTTCTAGGAAATCCAGGAAGCTCAGAGAGTCCCAAAGAACTTGGACCCAAGAAGAAGCACACCAAGGCACATCATCATTACATTAGCCAAGATTCAAATGAAGGAGAGAATCCTAGAAGCAGCAAGAGATAAGGGGACAGTCACCTACTAAGGAGTTCCCATCAGACTGTCAGCTGATTTCTCAAAAGAAACCTTACAGGCAAGAAGGGGCTGGAAAGAGGTATTCCAAGTCATGAAAACCAAAGACCTACAACCAAGATTGCTCTATCCAGCAAAGTTTTCATTTAGAATGGAAGGACAGATAAAGTGCTTCTCAGATAAGACCAAATTCAAGGAGTTCATCATCACCAAGCCCTTATTATATGAAATGTTAAAGGGACTTACCTAAGAAAAAAGAAGATAAAAAAGATGAACAGTGAAAGAACAGCAAACTCACAGTTATTAACAACCACACCTAAAACAAAAGCAAACTAAGAGGACAGCTAGATCAGGAGCAGAACCATAGAAATGAAGATCACATGGAGGGTTAGCAACAGGGGAGTGGGAGAAGGAGAAGGAGAAGGGGGGAGAAGGTACAGAAAATAAGTATCATAGACAGTAGATAGAAAATAGATAGGGGGAGGGTAAGAATAGTAGGGGAAATACAGAATCTAAAGAATTTGAGACACGTGTTCATGAACTAAAGGGGGAAATGGTGGGGGAGGGGTATGCAGGGTGGAGGGGAATGGAGGGGGAAATAGAACAAATGTAATGGCATAATCAATTAAAAAGTTTTTAAAAAAGTGTATATTTATTCCTACATGTTCAAACTTTAGTCACCTTCAAAGTACTCTTCATCTGTTGCAATACACCCACTGAGATGAGTTTTTTCACTACTCAAAACAATTTTTGAGCTTATATTAATTTTGATGCCTGTTAGTGCTTCTGCCATTTTTGTTTCACCTCTCCAAATTGGCAGAATGTTTCCATTGGAGGATTTGTTTCATCTGAAAAAAAAAAAACCAAAAAAAAAACCATCACTCAAGATGAGAACAGGTGAATAGGGAGGATGTGGCACAGAGGTCATGCCATTTGTGGTCCAAAATTGCTGAACACTCAGTGCAACAGGGGCAGGTGTGCTCATAAACCACCCATCATGAAATGCGCAAACACACTGTGAGTCTTCAGAAAAAATTCACTGAAGTTGAATCAGCCTCACAACAATGCAAGCTGCTACAGTGATACAGATGGTTTTCTAGAACACTCACCAAGCAGGAGAAGCTTGTACTACAAGGGGCCTGCCCTCCAGAAGATAACTGTAGTTTTTTGGAGGGTCCCCGCTCATACAAAGGGGCAGCAACATGTGATGGGTATTTATTGTGCAGGTAACAGGGCTTGAAGTAAATGCAGTTATTCACTGGTTAGTCCCAGAGTGTGAGGTCAGCTGTTGACTTAAAGAACTCATGAGTCCTAACCAACAGATCTGTTTGGAGTGGCAGCCTGTCATAAAAAGACTTTAGCCAGATGCCAGGGCCCAGGAGAACCAGTGGAAGCACCACACAGACATGAGAGGCAACGGGGCTATCTGCTGCTGCTGGGCTGCTCAGGGAAAAGGGTTTCCAAGCTCTTTGTGCTCCAACCCAAACCGCTGACAAGACCCTGTACCCAAAGGCACCCTAGTCCTCAACGTGAAGGTTGTCTTTGAAACAAGGGTCATACTAAGTTTGTTTCAAAGAAAAAGATGTCTTGCCAACATGCAAACAAATAAATTTCCACGATACTCAGCTTAAGCTCCCTAGTTGGCAGAATTTTACTTACAGCAAAATGTTAATTTACTCACAAACATCCTGCTGAGTTAAATGTATTGCCCCACTCCTACAACAGGATTGTGTTTCTTGAGGGTGGGTTCTTCCCTCCCCTCTGAGTGTAGCAGGTTGTGTCCTGTTCTCTCTTCTGTGGTCAATGCACATTATGGGAGGCAATCAGCCTCTCTCGGCCTCAGCCTCTCTCCTAGCACAGGTATCTTCCAGCATGAGAGATGAGGCAGATAGACCTTGGTCTGACAGGTCTGTAAGAGGCAGAAGATTTGCCATGAAGGAGGGGACTCATGGGAAGTTTGGTGCTCACTGCCCAGCACAGTGTGTTTGTTGAGTATCTTCTTCCTTTTCATAGGCTGAGATAGTTTAGGGGGTCACCCAAGATATAACACTGCTAGGTTTCTGTGACAGCAGGAAGGATTTGGAGGTGATTCAGTCCAAGGCAAAGTTCAGCCCTTGCACTTCATAGCTTCCAGAAGTCAAGGCCCAAGGCCACTGACTCCTGTAGGGGTAAGCCTGTGTGTCTGGAGGTGTCTGGGAGGTTCGTGGTTTCACATGTGGGGAAAGACACAGGGACAGGCAGAGAGCAAGGCAGGCTGTGAGGAGAAGATGGGAGATCAAATCACAGGTTTGTTTTCTTTATACACTAGGAAGGTGGGAGCATGGGAGAAACTGAAGAAATAAGCTCCCAGGTCCACTGGTAGGTTTTGGCAGCCCCCAGCTAAACTCCAGGAATCTTGGAGAAAAATGATGTTTTCTTTGTATTGTTTTTGTTTGTTTGTTTTGGCAGTGGTAAAGGGATAAACAACTAGACAAGAAAAATATTGGATTCAAATGAGACTAATATTCTGTTGACCCTCTCCTCTGCCAATGTGAGGTGTGAATGCTTTGTGGGCAAAGCAAGAATCAGGCCATGAGCTACAGTGACTCTGATGTCTGCACTGCCTGGCTCTGGATTTACCCTCTTGCAGAACGTCTGTATCAGTGTCTATAAAAGAGGACTCTAACACCTCTTTTTCAGAGGTTTTCATGAGTCTTCAATATGCCCTGTTATATATAAAGCCTGTAGCACTGTGCCCAATGTATAAATGCTCAATACACAGCAGATGGTAGTTTCTATTCTGTGACTTTTGTAATAAATAGTTGTAAATCTCCTTCTATTTCTATCTGAGAGTAGACAAGCATGAGCTATTGCTGTGTGGAACTTTCATGTTTAACCTTTACTTGAGCCCAGCCATGGAGATGGAACCCTGTTGTGCTCTCAGCCCTTGCCTTATGTTCTCTACACACTGTGCCAATGTCCTTCCCAACACCATGCTGTTTTTAAGACATGCAGTTGTCTTGAGTCTAAATCCTCCGTAGCCAGAATGCCAACTCACCACTGATAGAGAGTTAATATCAGGAAGAGAGAAGAGAGAACACCTGTTTTAGGGGTCTCCAAACCATTGGCATCTTTAGACCACAAAGGAAGAACAGTTGTCTTGGACCACACATTAAACATGTAACACTAACAAAAGTTGATGAGCAAAAAAAAAGGGTTTAAGTAAATTTACACTTTTGTGTTGGGCCACATTCATAGCCATCCTGGACTGCATGCGGCCCTCAAGCCACAGGTTGGACACCCTGGAAGAGTAATAAATGAGCTACAGGCTGTTGAGGGTGACAGGTTACATTAACTTCTTTTTTTTTTTTTAAGATTTTATTTATTTATCTTTAGAGGGGAAGGGAAGGAGAGAGGGAGAGAAACATCAATGTATGGTTGCCTTTCATGTGTCCCCTGCTGGGAATTGGCCTGCAGGGAACTGGTCTGCAACCCAGGCATGTGCCCTGACTGGGAATTGAACCGCGATTGTCTGGTTCGCAGGCAATCCACTGAGCTCAATCCACTGAGCTACACCAGCCAGGGCACATTAACTTCTTTTTATTTTATTTCTTTTTGTTTTATCTTATTTTATTTTTTATTTGTTTTATTTTAATTGTTGTTCAAGTACAGTTTTCTTCCTTTTACTCAAATCCCAGCCCACCACCCAGCCCTCCCCACCTCCCTTCTGTTTCCACCATCCCCCATAGTTTTTGTCCATGTTCTTTTGTCCTTTATACTTGTTCCTGCAAATCCTTCCCCTTTTCTCCTGAAATCCCCTCCCCTCTCCCCTCTGGTCATTGTAAGACTGTTCTCTATTTCAGTGTGTTTGGCTATATTTTGCTTGTTTGTTTTGTTGATTAGGTTCCTGCTAAAAGTGAGATCAGATTTGTCTTTCACTGCCTGGCTTATTAACTTAGCATAATGCTTTCCAGTTCCATCAATACTCTTACAAAGGGTAGAAGCTCCTTCTTCTTTCTGCTGTGTAGTATTTTATTTTTTAAAGAAAATACCTGGTTTATTTTGTATATCACTTTTTTTAAACTTTTTTATTGATTATGCCATTACATTTGTTCTATTCCCCCCTCCATTCCCCTCCACCCTGCATACCCCTCCCCCACCATTTCCCCCTTTAGTTCATGAACACGTGTCTCAAATTCTTTAGATTCTGTATTTCCCCTACTATTCTTACCCTCCCCCTATCTATTTTCTATCTACTGTCTATGATACTTATTTTCTGTACCTTCTCCCCCCTTCTCCTTCTCCTTCTCCCACTCCCCCTGTTGCTAACCCTCCATGTGATCTTCATTTCTATGGTTCTGCTCCTGATCTAGCTGTCCTCTTAGTTTGCTTTTGTTTTAGGTGTGGTTGTTAATAACTGTGAGTTTGCTGTTCTTTCACTGTTCATCTTTTTTATCTTCTTTTTCTTAGGTAAGTCCCTTTAACATTTCATATAATAAGGGCTTGGTGATGATGAACTCCTTGAATTTGGTCTTATCTGAGAAGCACTTTATCTGTCCTTCCATTCTAAATGAAAACTTTGCTGGATAGAGCAATCTTGGTTGTAGGTCTTTGGTTTTCATGACTTGGAATACCTCTTTCCAGCCCCTTCTTGCCTGTAAGGTTTCTTTTGAGAAATCAGCTGACAGTCTGATGGGAACTCCTTAGTAGGTGACTGTCCCCTTATCTCTTGCTGCTTCTAGGATTCTCTCCTTCATTTGAATCTTGGCTAATGTAATGATGATGTGCCTTGGTGTGCTTCTTCTTGGGTCCAAGTTCTTTGGGACTCTCTGAGCTTCCTGGATTTCCTAGAAGTCTATTTCCTTTGCCAGATTGGGGAAGTTCTCTTTTATTATTTGTTCAAATAAGGTTTCCACTCGTGACTGCTCCTCTTCCCCTTCTGGTGCCCCTATACTTCGAATGTTGGAACGTTTAAAGATGTCCTGGAGGTTCCTAAGCTTCTCCTCATTTTTTTGAATTCTTGTTTCTTCATTCTTTTCTGTTTGATCATTTTTTTCTTCATTCTGGTCCACTCCATTGATTTGAGTCCCAATCTCCTTTCCATTACTACTGGTTTCCTTTGCATTACCATTCATTTCAATTAGTTTAGCTTTCATATGTTTCTCTAATTTGTGACTAAAATCAACCAGTTCTGTGAGGATCCTGATCACCAGTGTTTTGAACTGTGCATCTGAAAGTTTGGCTATTTCTTCATCGCTTAGATTTATCGGCTCTGGGGCTCTGAGTTGCTCTTGAGCCATTTTTGGTCTGTTCTCGCAGTTAAGTAAGCAGAGCGAAGCCTTAGTTGTTTACCAGGACGGGGCCACCCAGGTCACTGGTTTGTGATGCTGTGTGTGGGGGCGTAGTCAGAGAGGGAGCAATGGCGGTCCTCTCCTCTAGCCCAGTCCGTCCTGTCCCACCACTTGCTGCTGCCCCACGCCGTGTGATCTCAATGCTGGCCTCTTTACTGGTTTATCTGCACACAGATGCGCGACTGACTGCAGACAGCCAGCTGCGCCTCTTCCCTGTGTGCTCCTGTAGCTAGCCCGTGATCCTTTGCCTTTTGCTGTTTGCGCACCACCAGGTCAGGGATCTTTTTGGTCAACCTGCTCTGCTGCTGGCTTCGCCCCTCTTACCAGTTTAGCTGAGCATTTCATTTTTTTTTTTTCGGACTCCATATTGTCGATTTTCTGTGTGGTTTGGTTGTGTTTATTATTGTTAAAAATAGTTGTTCTTAGATTTGGTAGTGCATGGAAGCAAGCTGTTTCCACTTACGCCTCCATCTTGGCGGAAGTCCCCCTTTGCCCATTTTTTAAATTGGGTTGCTTGTCTTCTTCGAGTGGAGTCGTGTGAGTTCTTTATATATTTTGGAGATCAAATCCTTGTCTGAGGTATCATTGGCCAATATGTTTTCTTATACAGTTGGTTCTGTTTTTATTTTAATACTATATTCTTTAGCCGTGCAGAAGATTTTTTTTGATGAGATCCCATTTGTTTATTCTTTCTTTTCTGTCCCTTGCTCTAGGGGACATATCAGTAAAAAAATTGCTGCATGAAATATCTGAGATTTTCCTGCCTATGTTCTCCTCTAGGACTTTAATGGTGTCATGGCTTATATTTAAGTCTTTTATCCACCTTGAATTTATTTTGGTGTATGGTGTAAGTTGGTGCTCAAGTTTTATTTTTTTTTGCACGTAGCTGTCCAGTTCTCCCAACACCATTTGTTGAAAAGGCTATTTTTAGTCCATTTTATGTTACTGCCCCCTTTATATTAATTGCCCATAAAGACTTGGGTTTATTTCTGGGCTCTCTGGTCTGTTCCATTGGTCTATGTGCCTGTTTTTATACCAATACCAGGCTGTTTTGATGACCGTGGCCTTGTAGTACAGTTTGGTATGAGGTATTGTGATCCCTCATACTTTGTTTTTCTTTCTCAAAACTGCAGCAGCTATTCAGGGTCGTTTATGGTTCCATATATATTTTTGAAGTGTTTGTCCTATGTTTGTGAAATATACCATTGGTACTTTAATAGGTATAACGCTGAATCTGTACATTGCTTTGGGTAGTGTGGACATTTTGATGACATTAATTCTTTTGACCCATGAACATGGTCTACAATTCCATTTGTGTCTTCCTTGATTTCTTTCTTCAGTGTTGTGTAGTTTTTTTGCATACAGGTCTTTTACCTCCTTGGTTAGGTTTACTCCTAGGTATTTTATTTTTCTTTTTGCTATATCAAATGAGATTTTTTTCTTAATTTCTGCTTCTGCTGTTTCATTGTTGGTATACAAAAATGCCTTTGATTTCTGGACATTGACTTTGTATTCCACTGTTTTGCCAAATTCATTTATTAGGTTGAGCAGTTTTGGGGTAGAGTCCATAAGATTTTACATGTACACTATCATGTCATCTGCAAACAGTGACAGTTTTGTTTTCTCCTTTCTGATTTGGATGACTTTTATTTCTTTTTCTTGTCTGATTGCTGTGGTTAAAACTTCCAATACTATATTGAATAGAAGTAGTGAAAGTGGACAACCTTGTCTGGTTCCTGATCTCAGTGGGAAGTTTTTAGTTTTTGCCCATTGAGTATGATGTTGGCTGTAGTTCTCTCATATATGGTCTTTATTATGTTGAGGAACGCCTCCTCTATTCTCACTTTACTGAGTGTTTTTATCATAAATGGGTGTTGTACCTTATCAAAAGCTTTTTCTGCATCTATTTATATGATCATGTGATTTTTGTCTTTGATTTTGTTTATGTGATGTAGTACATTTATTGATTTGCACATATTGTACCATCCTCACATCTCTGGGATGAATCCCACTTGGTCATGGTGTATGATCTTTTTAATGTATTGTTGGATGCGGTTTGCCAATATTTTGTTGAGGATTTTAGTGTTTATATTCATCAGAAATATTGGCCTGAAGTTTTCTTTCTTTTTTGTGTCATTATCTGGATTTTGGAATTAGGATGATGCTGGCCTCATAAAGAGTTTTGGAGTCTTCCATCATTTTGGATCTTTTGAAATAGTCTGTGAAGGATAGGGGTCAGCTCTTCCTTAAATGTTTTGTAGAATTTTCCTGCAAAACTGTCAGGTCCAGAGCTTTTGTGTATCAGGAGTTTTTTGATTACTGCTTCAATATTATCTGCTGTTATTGGTATGTTCAGGCTTGCTACTTCATTAAGTTTTGGAATATTGTATTTTTCTAAAAATTTGTCCATTTCACTAGGTTTTCAAATTTATTGGCATATAGTTCTAGTAATTTCTTACAATCCTATGTATTTCTGTAGTATCAGCTGTAATCTCTCCTCTTTCATTTCTGATTGTGTTTATTTGGGTTTTTTCTTTTTCTTGATGATCCTGCTTAAAGGCTTGTTGGTTTTGTTCATCTTTTCAAAAAACCAGCTCCTGGATTTATCAATCCTTAGATTTGTGCTTTTAGTCTTTATGTCATTTAATTCTGCTCTGATCTTGGTCATTTCCTTCATTCTACTTGCTCTGGGCTGTCTTTCTTGTTGTTCCTTAAGTTCTTGTAGGTGTAGGGTTAGGTTGTTTGTTTGAAATGTTTCTATTTTTATTTTGGTAGGCCTGTATTGCTATGACCTTCTCTCTCAGGACTGCCTTTGCTGTGTCCCATAAGTTTGGGGTTATCTTGAGTTCATTTTGTTTGTTTCCAGAAAATTTGATTTCTTCCCTAATTTCATTCTTGAGCCATTCATTGTTTAATAGCATGCTATTCAATCTTCTTGATTTTGAGTGTTTTGGGCTTTTATTCTTGGGGTTGGTTTCTAGGTTCAGTCTCTTGTGGTCAGAGAAAATGCTTGATATGATTTCAACTTTCTTGAATTTGTTGAGGCTTGTTTTGTGTTCTATCACGTGTTGTATCTTTGAAAGTGTTCCATGTGCATTTGAAAAGAATGTGTATTTAGCTTCTTTGGGATGAAGGGCTTATATATATCAATTAGATCCATTTCATGTATGGCATTGTTCAATGCCACAATATCTTTGTTGATATTTTGTTTGGAAGATATGTCCATTTTTGACAGTGGGGTGTTAAAATCCCCTGCTATAATTGTGTTGCTGTCAATCTCTTTCTTGAAGTCCTCTAAGATTTTCTTTATGTATTTTGGTGTTCCTAATTAGGGTGCATATATATTTACAAATGTTTGTTTTCTTGGTGGATTTTTCCCTTGAGTATTATGAAGTGACCTTCTGGGTCTCTCTTTATGGCACCTTTTTCTTGAAGTCTATTTTGTCTGATATGAGTATTGCTACCCCAGGTTTTTTTTTTCCAATTTGCTTGGAAAATTAGTTTCCAGCCCTTCGCTTTGAGTCTGTGTAGGTCTTTTGTCCTGAGGTGGGTCTCTTATAGAGAGCATATATGTGTGGGTCATGCTTTCTTATCAGTTCAACTATTCTATGTCTTTTGATTGGATCATTTAATCTATTTATGTTTAAGGTTGTTATTAACAAGTACTTATTCATTGCCATTTTTTGTACCTGTGTTCCTCTCTTTGTTTCTCTGTCTCTTTCTTTCTTTCCTTAAAGCAGTGCCTTTAACATTTCTTGCAGAGCTTGTTTGGAGGAGGCACATTCTTCCAGGCTTCTTTGGTCTGGGAAGCTCCTTCTTTGGCCTTCTAACTTGACTGAGAGCCTTGCTGGGTAAATTATCCTTGGTTGCAGGCTTCTGGTTCTCATTACTTGGAATATTTCTTGCCATTTTCTTCTGGCTTGGAGCATTTTCATTGAGAAGTCAGCAGCTAACATTATTGGGGCTCCCTTTTATGTTACTTCCTTTGTCTCCCTTGCTGCCTTTAAAATTCTTTCTTTGTCTTGGAATTTTGACATTTTAATGATGATGTGTCTTGAAGTGGGCCTGTTTGGGTTCCTCTTGATTGGGACTCTCTGTGTTTCCTGGATTTGTGTGCCTTATTCCCTTATCAAATTAGGGAAATTTTCCATCATTACTTTTTCAAATACATTTTCTATCCCTTGTTCTTCTTCTTCTCCTTCTGGTATCTCGTTCTGGTATCCCTTCTCCTTTTGGTATAATATGGATAGTATTACATTTCATATTGTCATTCATTTCTCTTAATCCCTCTTTATTTTTCTGAGCCTGTTTTCCTTTTCTTGCTCTTTCTGGGTGTTTATTTCTACTGATCCAGCTCACTGATCCAATCTTCTGCTTCATCAAGCCTGCTTTTGATTCCTTCTACTGTGTTCTTCAGTTCAGAAATTGTATTCTTCTTTTCCTCTTGGCTCTTGTTGATAATTTCTATTTTATTTTTCATGTTGATGTAGTTTACAGTTCATTTATTGTAATTTCCCTGAGCTCTCTGGGAATTCACTCTGAGCTCATTGAACTTCCTGATAACCATTACATTAAACTCAATATCTGACAGTTGAATTGACTCTATTTTATTTAGCATTCTTTATGAGGCTTCCTTCTTTCCTTTCATTTGGGGATTGTTTCTTTGTTTTCTCATTGTTCGTGAGAGTCTTCTTGTTAGCCTCAGCTTCTTAAATTTATCTGTTCTGACTTTCTCGCTTGATAGTGTGAACTTCTATGGTAGAAGAGCTGTGAGATTCAGTTTCCTTGATCTCCCAAGCTCACTGGTCTTGGGCTGTCATTTAAGTTGGCTCTGTGTTTGTTTTGGGGTTTTGATTATTGTTGGGTTTTTCTTCAGTGTCCTTCCCACCAGCTGATTAACTCAGGGTCACTCTCTCCACCACCTCTTGTATTTTGTTGTGCTGGTGTAGGCAGGTTGTTTTGAAGCTGGTTCTTCTGTGTGTACAAGGTTTTGAGGATTCTCTCTTGTTCTTGTTCAGTTGTTTGTTTTGGATAATTTCTCCACTATTTATTTGTATTTCCAGATAGGTCTTGGATTTAGGTTAGTGTGGCTTCCATTTCCTCCTTCACTGTTTTTTGTTGTTATCTGTTGGTAGTTCTTTTGGGTTTCCTCTTCCAGGGGGTATCCTGGTGTTCACAGTTACCACTTACTCATGGTGCAGTTAACCAAGGCCTTTCAAGCTCTCTCTCTCAACCCACATTAACTTCTTATTCTAAGATGATCTCCTGAGGAAGATGAGTAAATAAGGTTTACTTTTGAGAGAAGTAAACCCCAACAAATTCATTAACATTCATTAAATGTCTATAAAACACAAGTTTCCCAGAGTGAGAGGTGGACAAATTAGTAATGCAGACAACCCAGATTTTTAAAAAAAAAAATCCTCACCCAAAGATATGTTTGATTTTAGACAGAGAGGAAGAGAAAGAGAAATATAGATGTGAGATAAAGACACTGATTGTTTCTCTCCCATTCGTGCCCCATCCAGGGGCACAAACCCTCATCCTAGATATGTGTCCTGACCGGGGATTGAACCTACAGTGATTTGCTGTACAGAATGATGCTCCAACTTACTGAGCCACTCAGCCAGGGCAATCCAGACCCTCCGTAACACACAGACTGTTGACCTTGTGCTTTTTAGAGCCAAGGGGTGAATAAATATTGAGGAATTTTTCAAGTAGGGAGCTTGAGATCTGTCAAGGTAGAAATATTTACTCCAAGGATATCAGCAAACACTATGAATTGGAGCTTCTTCCCTCTTCCTTTCTCAGAGAGCCATTTACCAACACAATTAAGGATGTCAATAAACCCAATTTTTTATAAAGGGTTATTTTGTTGAGGTGTGTCTTTCCAGTATTGTGTGGAGCAGATGCAGCATACATGATACCATAGGCTGGCTTTGGGGACATCCTAGGCCCTTTCAGCTATGGAAAGAAGGAGGCTTTTCTATGCTGGTTCTGTTCCCCCACAGAGAAGGAAAGCCAGGCAGGGGCAACTCAGCCAGTAGCACTAACCACATCTCACATCTTATGTCACCTACCTGGGTGACATCATGAAGGGACTCTGATATTTTTCATAGAGCCTTTTGCTGGGAGGAGAGTCTTTTATTTTGTCCACTGAGATAAAGAGAAGTTTGAAGATAAGAAGTCATGTACACTGGAGCACATTGGAGGGGATGATGGAATGGGTACACAGCCTGGCTTGGCGGTTGGTGACTCAGAGAGTGACACTGATGGAAGTGCATGAGCCACCAGCTCCCTGGATCTGAGTGTGGGTCAGAGGAGGTGTGGTGTTGGCTCAGTGCAGGTGTCATGTGCATGATAAAGCACAGGTGAGCTTTGTCCAGTTCCCTGAACAGTTGGTCCACAAACAGTTGAGAATCTTCTGTGCTGAAGGTCTTGGGAAACTCTTAATTGCAGAGGCTCTGGCCAGACCCTCTTGGGTCTGGCTACCATTTCTGCTCCCCACTCTAGGCTTATGTGTGCTTTTGCCAGTGCTTTGGGCAGCACTTTCTATGGGGGCTTCCCTTGAGCTGCTTTTGGGTTGCTGAAGCTGTTTTGCTTGAGGCACAGGGTGCAGGGAAGGACCTGAAACTTGTGGTCTCCACTTCCCCCACACACTCATCATGTGGGAGTTTGAAAGCCTAGTCTAAACTCCAAGGTGTTCTGCTCAGGTCCCTGAGGGTTGGGCTAAAAGTCTGCACCCTGTCCTTGGCCTGAGGTGATATGTCCCTTTGTTATTCTCTGTCTCTATCCTGCTCTGCCTGCCATCACAGTCTTGCCTTGGAGCCATTACAAGGAGCCACCTCAGGACCTGCTTTTGGAAAGCCTTGGGCATCCCAGCTCCTGACCAATGAAGGGAGACCTGGTAGAGCCTTAGAGAATCAGAGAGGATAGGGAGCCAGTTGCAGGAAAAAAGAAATGAAAAGCTCAGGGGCTGGCATGTGTACTTGCTTCCTACAGATGTAGAGTGGCCTATACTGGGTTTGAGGGGAGAACCCAGTGAAACAAGAATGGGCAGAACATGGACTGGCCCTAGAAGAAGGCTGCTCCAAGCCCTGGTGACGGGCCCCTCAGGAATGTGTGTGTGTGTGGGATGGGAGCCCCACCAGCTTACCTGATTTCAGACAAGAGAATGTGGGACCTCCAGCCTCTATAACTATGTGTGCCAATCGCTTATAATAAATCATCTATACATGTCATCTATCTACCTATATATTTATTATCTTCTGTGGGTTTGTTTGTTTTTTTTTGCAGAACCCTTACTAATACACAGTGTGAAGGCATTCTGCCATTTTCTGTTGAGACCAATCTTTTCCTTTGTATGACACGGAGACACAGGGCCTCCAGTTACTGGGCTCTTTGTAAAACCAGTAGTCAGAGCATTTGAGAAATATTACTTTAATAATGACCCACAATGATCCTACTGCTGAACCTGGAGCTGCATGGTCTCTAAGACATGACTTCAAGCATTTGTATTATTTTAGGATAGGTACATAATTTACTAATATTCTGCAGAAAATTGTGTAAATGCTGCACAACTGTCTCACCTGCCAAGTAGAAGGAAGAGCTCTCTAAGCTTTTGTTTCAAAGTGTTGTCCCTGAACTAGCAGCATCAGTATCACCGGGGAGCCCATCAGAACTGCAGAGTCTCAGGCTCCACATGATACTCTAGGTATCTCCCCAACCACTGGCCACATATGGCTGTTGGGACACTTGAATGTGCCTAGTGTCACATAACAAAATGAGAAAATTTCAGGTATATCAGGTTACATAAAATATATAAATATAAATTTCACCTGTTTCTTTTAACTTAAAAAAAAAAACCTCACCTGAGAATATGTTTATTGATTTTAGAAAGAGAGGAAAAGAGAGAGAGAGAGAGAAAGGGGGAGAGAGAGAGAAAACATAGATGTGAGAGAGAAAGATTGATCAGCTGTTTCCCATACACACCCCAACCAGGAATTGAACCTGCAACCAAGGTATGTGTCCTGACCTGGAATAGAACCTGCAATTTTTTATTGTAGGGAATGATGCTCCAAGCAACTGAGCCACACAGCCAAGGCTCTTACAATTTTTTTAAAAACTGTTGCCACCAGGAAATGTTGAATTGCACACGATTCACATTATATTTCTATTGAATAGTACTGCACTCATACCTGCTCACTCAGATTCTTCATTTTGATAAGAGCCCTAGGTGACCTGTAGCCATTAAAGTTTGAGAAGTGCTCCTCTTGGTCAGGGGTTGACACATCCAGCTGGCACTGGTTTTTGAGAATTGAGTTTTATTGGGACATAGCCACACCTACTTGTTATAAACTTTCTGTGGCCAGTTCCATGCTCCAGTGGTGGGATAGAGTAGTTGTGACAGACAGCTTTAGACACACAAAGCCTGAACTACCACCATCTGGTCCTTTCCAGTGGTGTTTCTGACCCTGGCCTGGGTCCTTTGTCCTGTTGTTGTTTTACGGCATGGTCTATAGTCTAAGCAGGCCTGTCCTGTCCTTGTCAGGAAAGGGCCCTGACCTGGCTGCCCTTGGTGCAAGGTGTTGTCAGAGGCTTGCCCATTTCCTGGAAGTCACGGTACAGGCCAAAGATTCTCTGGCCACATGATGGAAAAGATTAAAAGATGATTTAAGGGCAAAAGTCCCAGTCATATTGGAAAGGCCCTTCAAAGTCGCCTGGCCTATGTCTTACTTGTTGTTGGGTATGAGCTGCAGGCTGTCCTGATGCTGGGCAGGGGAGTGGCAGGAACTTCAGTGTTCTGCCCTAGGCTGTCTCCCCAGATCCTGGGTATGGTGAGTGCCCTGCAGCCACAGAAGTGTGTTAAGAAAGAGCCTGGCTTAATCCTCACACACGGATACTTGGTTTTGGTGTAATGTTTAATTTCCTGTGCAGTTTTCAAATATTATTAAAGGGGGACATGCAATTTTTATGTTAACCATTAGGAAACACAGAGTTTAAAAATAAAAGAAAAAGAGGAGGCTGAGGAACATCAGTCTATTTTCCTGCTACTCAGATTATGGTCCACAGAGCAGCAGCAGTATCTCTCTGCCTCCACCCTCCTGGGTCAGGATCTGCATGTGACAAGATCCCAGGTGAGGTCCAGGCTCAGAGCATTTAAACTCAGTGTTCTTCAATCCCTCTTAAAATCACTTGGGGAGGTCTGAAAATTCTGAAGCCCATTCCCTACTCTAGAGCTTCTGCTGTCATGTCTAGGTGAGGCCTAGGCACAGAGGATTTTGAGTGTCTCCATGTGGTATGAGTATGGAATGGGAGGTGAGGACTTCAGTCTATATTTTTGCTCTGAATTTCACAACCCAGAACCTGTATGGTACCCAGCCTGGCGGAGTCATCAGGAATGTGTTCTCAACTCACACTTCTTAAAACCACCATTGTTTCCCCTGTTGAGATGGTGAGAGATCCATTCGTCCATGAATTCTGTGAACTTCTGGTGGAGCTTCCAGAAGGTGTGTTGTGGAATCTGTTTGACTTACCCAACCTGGGCAAGGGAAATCATGGACCTTCCACGATGGCTGTAGCTATAAGGTCAGTGCCAGTCATGAGAGCCTTTGATACTTTCCTCCATTGTGGACAGGGGGCACTTGTACTAGGAGGACCTCCCCTGTCCCCTTCAGTCCAAGGACTAAATGGGTGGGTGTGATGGGCATCAGGGGGCTGTTCAGCTGGAAACCAGCACCCCTACATCACCACATTTGTTCAGGCTTGTCTGAGTGAGGCCCTCAAGTCAAGGCAGACCACGGCTCCCATTTTAGGCAACACTTTGTCATTCATCCTTGGCCTCAGGGAGGTCAGAGGTCCAGAAGGTGTCCATGCTTCATCATCCTAAGCTCTTTCTTCTTTGTAAATATATTTTATTGATTATGCTTATACAGTTCTCCCATTTTTTCTCCCCTTTATCCCCTTCCACCCTGCATCTAGCATTCCCACCCCTTAGTTCATGTCCATGGATCATACATATAAGTTCTTTGGCTTCTCCATTTCCCATACTATTCTTAACCTCTCCCTATCTATTTTCTACCTACCAATTATGTTTCTTATTACCTGTACCTTTTCCCCCATTTTTCCCTCCTCCCCCTTTCCAAATGATCTGCATTTCATGATTGTGTTCCTGTTGTAGTTGTTTGCTTAGTTTGTTTTTGTATTTATTTTTCAGGTTCAGTTGTTGACAGTTGTGGATTTGTTGCCATTTTAATGTTTACAGTTTTGATCTTTTTTTCTTAGATAAGTCCCCTTAACATTTCCTATAATATGGGCTTGATGATGATGAACTCCTTTAACTTGACCTTATCTGGGAAGCACTTTATTTGCCCTTCTATTCTAAATGGTAGCTCTGCTGGATAGAGTAATCTCGCATGTAGGTCCTTTCTTTTCATGACTTTGAATACTTCTTTCCAGCCCCTTCTTGACTGTAAGGTTGTTTGTGAGAAACCAGCTAATAGTCTTGTGGGAACTCCTTTGTAGGTAACTCTCTGATTTTGTCTTGCCGCTTTTAAGATTCTCTCCTTATCTTTAATCTTGGGTAATTTATCTATAAAGTATCTTGGTGTGGCCTCCTTTGGTTCAACTTCTTTGGGACTCTGAGTTTCCTGGATGTCCTGGAAGTATATTTTCTTTGCCAGATTGGGGAAGTTTTCCTTCATTATTTGTTCAAATAAGTTTTCAGTTTCTTGCCCTTCCTCTTCTCCTTCTGTCACCCCTATGATTAGGATGTTCAAACATTTAAAGTGACCCCAGAGGTTCCTTAACCTGTCCTTTTTTTTTTCAGTTCTTGTTTTTTTCATTCTGTGGCTGAATGTTTAGTTCTTTCTTCTGTCTCAAATCCTTGATTTGAGTCCCAGTTTCCTTCCTGTCACTGTTGGTTCCCTGTATATTTTTCTTATTTCACTTCACTTAACCTTCACTTCTTTATTTATTTTGTGTCCATACTCAACCATTTCTTTGAGCATCCTAACTATAAGTGTTTTGAACTCTGCACCTGATAGGTTGGCTATCTCCTCATTGCTTAGTTCTTTTTCTGGAGTTTTTATCTGTTTTTTCATTTGGGCCATATTTCTTTGTCTTAGCACACCTGTTACATTGTAAGGGGTGGAGCCTCAGGTACTGACCATGGCGGGGCAACCCACTTCTCTGTGTTGTGGCACTGCATGTGGGGGAGAGGTCAGAGAGGGAACGATGCTGTTTGCTTGGCTCTTGCCCTACTTTCAGTCATGTCCTCTGCTACCCCAAAGGGAATTGCCCCTTTCTGGGTTTGATTTCCATGTGGGTGGGTTTGTGTATGTTCTAGGACCCTGTGGGTCTCTCTAGTGAACTTTCCTGTGATACTGGGAGTTTCTCCCACCTCCACAACCCTCACATATTTTTATAGCCAAAGGTTTTGAGCTTTTATTTCCTTGTGCCAGAACCCAGGGCTGTGCAATGTGTCTTGCTCCCCAATTGTTCCTCCAAGTTTATCTGCATGCAAATGTGGGACCACCTGGTCCACTGGCTACCATCTTGTGATGCATCCTTTCTGCCCTGGCTGCCCATCTGTACCTCTCCTACCAGTCTGGATGAATGTTTCTTCTCAGCTTTTTGGTTGTTGGACTTCCATACAGTTTGATTTTCTGGCAGTTCTGTTTGTTTTTTGTTTTTAAATTGGTTGTTGTCCTTCTTTTGGTTGTGCAAGGAAGCAAATTATATCTACCTATGCCTCCATCTTGGCCAGAAGTTCCTCCTGGGCTCATTTTGAACATCCCTCCGGCTATGTCCGTAGGCTACTGCAACATCATGTGGCCCTTCTTTCTGACTCTGGCTCCAGCATTGGGGAGGGCAGGGTGGCATGGAATTGGAGCTGGGTCTGCCAAGCACCCAGGCAAGGCAGGCACATAGCCCCATAAGGCTTTTGCCAAACAGAGCTTCTTTGACAGCCATTGTAGGAGCAGATAATCCTCTAGAACTCCATATGCATCCTAGCAGGAATGCCAGAGTCAATAGCACCCAGCTGGATGCATGCTGAGGCCCAGGACTCAGGAGATTGGTGAATCCCTGCTCCTTGACCACCTGAGCGCTCCCAGAATGGCCAGAGCCTGGGGCTGAGGCACAGGAGCCTTAGCAGTGCCAAGGTGTTCTGACACAAATAGCATTAGCACAAATCTGAGCCTTTGGTTGAAGACAAGAACTATGTCAATTTTGAAGTGTAATGATCTCAGGAGTTAATTATTCTTTCTTTTCAGTATTTTTATCAATTGTTGCATGAGTTAATGTTTTGAGTATCTATTAAGAAAAATAATAGAGTGTTTAAAAGCAATAAAATCCAGTGTTAACTGCATCAGTCAAATGTGTGCCCTCCAGACCTCTTTTCTTCCATTCTTGCCTCAGTTTCCCTGGTAGGGATTAGAAATACTGCACATAGATTAGATGTTGGAGATCTGTGCAGGCTTGGGGGAGGTCTAGGCAAATAGACATAAGACAGGACAATGCAGCCTGGGTGGCCCCGTGCATTCAAGTTAGGGAACAGAGCATCTTGGTCCCAGAGGAGACTTCACCTGGGATGGTCCAGTGCCTCCACCATGTGCTTTCCAGGCCCCGAGTTACTCTCACTACCTCTCCTGTTTTCTCCTGGATACATGGGGGCCTTGGCAGAGGCTTCAAGGGGTAGCACAAGGCAGCTGGATATATGGGCAGCCAGGATGAGAGACAGAGACAACAGTTTCACAAGTGTAGAGGGAGCCAGACCCTCTTTGTGTGGTTGGAGAATGGCAGACAGAACCTGAGTCACTCTCAATCCCTTTCTGTTGCCTTGGCAACAATACCCTGGGCCACAAAAAGGACTAATTTTCTCAAGCAATGGTGTGGCCACCATCCCACTGACTAAATGTTGAAACTTTCATATTTGACGTGGGATGAAAACTTCTAGAATAAGGAACACCTTGCTGAGCAGATGAACACAGGCAGGTAATACTTCAGTGGGTGGGTATGCAGTGAAAGAGAGGGCTGGCTCTCTTTTTTCTCTGTAAAGGAAGTAACTCATTCCTTGACAACATCATCATGAAAGCCAGAAACAATGGGGCTTGCAGAGTCACAGTGATGTGTTGGATTTCCCAGGAAGGAAAGAAGAATGTGACAAACACTGTAGCTTTTTTTCAGCCTGAGGAAGAGGTGCTGAGACTTCACTTCCAAAAAGAAGAGGTGACTGAGCTGTATTTGGGAGACTGTGCTATAGGAAGCCTCAACCCAGCCCTGGTTTCCTTGTTCATTGTGGCATTTGGCTGGAGCCTGACTCAGCTCCTAAAGGCCTGTAGTGCACCTCTTCATGTTACCCTTACATATTCCAACTTTTTCATGCTCCCCATTTTTCTGAAGCTACCTTCTGCCACGTCTGGGTTGGCCTCTGCTCTTGAGGGTGCATGTGATGACACTGGGAGTGTCTCGATAACTCAGGACAGTTTCTCTTTCCAAGTCTGTAGCTACAGTCACCTCTGCAGCCATGCAATGCAACACATGGACAGATTTTGGCACTACAGCATAGGTGTCTTGGAGTCTTCTGCCTATGTCCCCCTCTAGGGAGGAGACCTGCTCACTGGGTGGGCAGCTCTGCTGACAAGGCCACTACAAGGATTTCTGCACCACCTGTTGTGACCCTGCCATCTGTCTCTTGTGGGTAGTGGCTTCTGCTAGGGGGAAAGAGGGGGCTGAGCTTTCCCCTCAAGATGTGACAAGTAGATGTGTCCTGATTTTTCACTTTCCCTAAGAATAAGTAAGTATAACCAAGGGATTTAGGACAAGTAAGCCATGTAAACCATGGCTGAACTCACAGTGTGCCTCTCTCTTTAAAGCTTGAGATGTTCTGAAATGATAGACATGCCTCTTTAAGAAGATGTTCTAGAATTCTTTGCATTTGAAAGAACACACAGTGGACATTCCATGTAAGAGGGAGGAAAAGTTCCTGTCTGCGGAGTGTGCGAGCACTTGTTGCATTTATAATGATAAAATTTATTTAAAAGGCCAAAACCCACAAACTAAAATGTGGTCAAACTGTTGCAGAGGGTAGGGGTGATGTCTGAGGTGAAGGAAACAGAAGTCTGTGGTTTAATAGCTGGTTTCATGATGAGTTATGGTATTTCTCCAGAAAAGCTCTGCCATCAGTTATGTTTGCAATCAGGCAGTTTCAGGAGTGAGTTCAGGATGGTTCTGTGTCTGGTCTTGCTGGTGGTCTGTCTTTTTGTTCACAGCCACAGCCCAGAAATTTGGGGAACAGGAGAAATAGGTTCCAGTTATCTATTGCTGTGTAACAAATCACCCCAAACCAGTGACTGCAAGCCTTTTCTTACCCCGCTCTGCCCATTGCCTGGGGCCGGCAAGAGGTTCTTCTGAGACCTCCCCCGGGACCATCCTGTTGGCCCATGTACACAGCTCTACTGTTATAATGAGGAAGCAGCCACAGATAATGCATACATACACCAATGGGCATGACTGTTTTACAGTAAACACTTATTTACAGAAACCGGCGTGGGTGCCAGAGTTGGCTAACTCCTTTTTTACAAGGTCACTCGTGTCTCCCAGGAACACAAAAGCAGATACTTCCAGGCCTTCTTATGGCTCCAACCATGCACATCATTGTCTCTTAAATGGTTTGGGACTCAGCCCCAATATACTGTGAAAGATACAGTAGAGGATGGGGGGCAGGGTCCTTGGATACCGCTGGGAACTCATGCTCACAATATGTATGGGGGGAAAGGCAAGGTTCCACTGTGGAGTCTGATTTTAAAAAACAGTAGAGAAACAGTAGAGAATGCAATCCTCACGTTTAAATGAAGAATCAGAATCTACCTTTAGAAGCAGACTTTTTATAGGCCTGTGGTATACATAACTTACTGAGTTACTAGAGTTACTCGAGGGCTGGATTATTTCCTGCTAAATTCTACACCACCAAGACTGGTGAAAGGACCTTAATTCACAGGATTTTGTGGTAAGGACTCTTGTCTTTGCCGGCTTCCTCTCACTGATAATTTTTGTACATGGATATGGGAAATAGAAACACCATGTGACAGTTACTCTTAGAGGTAGAGGCCATTGGGGTCACTCTGACATTGCATTTTGTTGGGGTCCCGATGGCTCTCACCTTGTGTTCTGCCTTCTCCTGGTTCACCTCTGTTTTTCAGGTGCCTGGACTATTGTATTGATGCAAAGGTCTCCATGGGATAGCTCATACAGGACTGAAGAATTCTAGGCACTTGTGAGAAATCCCATCCCTGGGGTAGGGAGGCCTCCTACCTCTTGCCTACTGTGTTTCACAAGCCTCACCTGTTCTTCCTCCAGCTGTCCATCCACTGTAGTGCCACCAGCATTCTTGTTATTATAACAGTCTGCATCATGTTGCTCCCTTTGGCATGTGCCCCTGATTGCTCCCAACCACCCACAGACCAAGCCTTCATTTGAGGTTGGTGCTCCAGCCGCCCTGCATTCTGGCTTCTCCCACCTTTCCCTCTCCCAGTGCACACTGCTCCTGACCCTGAACTTTTCAGTATTTCCAGAGGAGCCCTGAACCCTGCTATTTTCTCTTGTTTACTCTTAGACTGAAACTCTTCTCCCATTTAAAGATAATTCTTCAAATCCCAATCTAAATGCCCCTTCCTCCAGGAAGTCCTCTCTAGTTCCCCTTAGTTAGATCAATTCTTCCTTACTCAAAGAACAAAAATACTGAAGGAAGAAGGAAGAAGGAAGAAGGAAGGAAGGAATGAAGGAAGGGAGGAAGGAAGAGAAAGCAGATCATAGGTATTTTACTGGAACATACCTTGGATGCCCCATGAGCACGTTCACACACAAAATTGTCAAAACATACCTACCTTCACAGAATGCAAGAAATTATAACTGAAAAGTGATCATTTCTGATTGTTAATGATTCATCTCTTGCCTAGTGAGCAATATTGGGCCTGGCAGAGGGTTTTGAAAGTGCTTCTCAAGTTGCTTGCTGTCATTTCCCTGTGTGTGTGTGTGTGTGTGTGTGTGTGTGTGTACATGTGACACATTGAAGATCAAGCCAGTATATAAATTACATGCTGCTCTTCCATTTTCCCAAAACTTTCCTATGAATCAATGTTGCAAAAAAAAAAGGCAACAAGGCAGATAGATGGATCTCTTTGTCCTACAGAGGAGCAGTTCCTCCTTTATTATCATAGCTATGAGGTGTTTAGTAAGAAGGCTCTTTTCCCAAGGTTACAGAGGCCATCAGCTCCTGCTTTTGATGTTTGTTATAAGGAAATTTGAGCAAGCCCTGCTCTTCCTGCTTGGAGCCTGGCTGAGCGAACAATGGAGTTGGAATAATGGGAGGTACCTGATCTCCAGGCTTCAAAGTGAGAATAGGCTTTTGGGGGTGAGGGTGTGGTTCCACCAGGGTGTCCATAAACAGCACAGATGCACTTGGGGCAGACTGGTCAATGAGACATAGGACAACCTGGTGACTTCAGCTGGAACAGCACAAAGGGATCCTTGGGCCTTGGAGAACAGCTTGGGTACCCATTCTTTCCCCTGTTGGATTCCCCATCTTGTCCACATTAGAGTCATGGAGATTGAGCACCAGCATCCTTTGCCCCTGATGTGACACAAAAGTCATAATGTCATCGATGAAGTAGTCTTGAAAAAAATGTTTAATCTGAATCTCATGAGTGCTCTAGATTATTTGGTTTATAAGAAATACAAGGAAGACTTCCCTGGCTGGTGTATCTTAGTGGATTGAGTGTGGGCTGTGAACCAAAGGGTCACTGGTTCGATTCCTTGTCAGGACACATGCCTGGGTTGTGGGCCAGGTCCCCAGTGAGGGCCACATGAGAGGCAACCACACATTGATGTTTCTCTCCTTCTCTTTCTCCCTCCCTTCCCCTCTCTCTAAATATAAATAAAAATAAAAAAATATTTAAAAAAGGAGATTCTTCTTTAAAATAAAAAAGAAACAAATACAAGGAATAAAGAAAGAAACACAATAGCACCACAAGGAAGCAATCAGACAATCCAGAATGTGGGACATTTCTCAACATCTCAGGGATCTTTAGGAAGTCAATGTATTAGGAAAAACAGCATTGTTCTAGGTTACAAGGGACTTTGGAGACCTGACCTTCACATGCAATGAGTGAACTTAGGTGGCATCTGGAAGTACTCCATCGCCAACTCTAAAGGACTCTCTGGGGACAGTTGAAAAAAATTAAACGTGGACTCAGCACTGAATGTTACTAGGGATTGTTGTCCACTTTGTTAGGTGTGATAAGGTGGGAGAAGGTCATTAGTCCTCATGAAGCATGATGAGTATTCAGGAGCCAATGGTCATGATGTCTACTACTCACTCAGTAAACAGACACCCCCCAGCTTCCCAAATGCCCACTAAAAGTAGAAAATGTAAGCAACTGTTGAATCGAAGTTCACATAGTCTTTGGTTATTGACTATTTTATTTTTTCAACTTTTCTGTGTATTTAAAATGTTATAACAAGAAAACACTGGGGGTAAAATAAAATGCAAAACTAATTTTGCTGCTCCTAGAACTGCAAACCTTAAAAGACCTTATGGTTAGTCTTTGCCTGGACTGGCCTGGATGCCCCTCTCTCCCCTCTTCCCCTCAGGTTGGCTGTGCTCAAGCCATCCCTCAGACCCCTAAGCGCAGTGTTGCTCTTTCTTCCAAACCTGTGCCTGTGCTCTTCTCTCTAGGCACAAAGCCAATATTCAATCATACTCCTATGCTGTGTTAAGCGACCCCTCACATTTACCCCCCAAATATTTACTTATTAGAATATCTTAGACACTTAATTTAATAACCAGAAACTGTTGGAGGGCAAATATTATGTTCCTAATACATGATGCTCAATATATTTGCTGCAGGAATAAAACATTATTTTGTACTTTGCTGTAATCTGGGGAAATCCACTACTCAAGAATCTGCATTCCTGGATATTCTGAAAAGCAGAGCAGGCCATGATAGCAGTTAGGTGCTCCAAAGCCTCTGGAGTTGGGAGAGAAGAGCCTTTGGTATCTTCTGGAGTTGATTTGGGGCCCCTGTTTTCCTATTAGTTGAATAGAACAAGTCAGGACTGGAGAGAATGACAAAAAGTTTTCAGATGCCTCTCACCATTGTGAGTTTGAGGTTGGAGACTGCCTCAGGGCTTGGAGCAACTGTGCGATTAAATTTGTAATGCTGAATAGAAGATCATTGTTATTTGGTATGTCAGCAAATTAGAATATCAAGACCTTATTTTTATTGGTAGGCAAGTAGGACAGCACTGGAGAAGATGAAGAAGTTTTGCATAGAGAGATATTTGGATGGATGGGTAGTTGGAATAGTGATGTGTAGGTGATGGGTAGATGGATGGGTGATGGATATGTAAGTGAATGGATGATATGTGGGATATGAATGATGCTTGTATGTACATATTATTGATAGTTGGATGTGTGGATAGAAGGAATGTGTGAGTGCATGAATGAATGGTTAATGGATGAATAGATGAGTGGATATATATAGATACAGGTTTCTACGGCTGTGTATATTAATGCTGGATGTTTTGCTTGCTATCCAATAAGAGGATATCTTACTTATGTCCCAGCCTACCAAATGACCAAGGGCCTGAAAACCAACTCTAAATTATTTGGCAGAATAGTCACCCTACGGTGGATGTCAGAATTCTGACATGACTGGTGAACCTCAGCCCCAAGGCAATCACCCATTCTAAGTTTTGCAAAGATATTATTTTGCATGAATACCATTGCATAAGAGTAGAGCTCAGCTGTATCTCAAGGGTTGTGCTCTTGGGGTTTATGGAGCTCAATAATGAAGTCATTGCATTTGGGACAATTTTTATGACTGATTTTTCTCCAGAATCCTTCTTCTGAAGGAGGGATTCAGCTTAACTCCCACAAGCCTGTGAGTTAGGCTTGTGGAAATGATCAAGTGAGAGATTCTTGAATATCTTAGGCCACCACCTGATAATTATCTGATGGTGAGCATCCAGCTGTGGGTCCAGGAATAAGAGGATGAAACCATTTCCATAGGCTCCCTTGTGGAAGAGGGTGGAATCAGAAAACAGTAACTGTGGATTGAACAGCTGACTCAACCAGCACCTGGGTGACTGGCCCATTTAAGGATAATGGCAGAATTATCCTTGAGCCAGAACTGAAAATCTTTGCGGTGGGTAATTTTTCATGTTGACTGGGCTGTAGTACCCAGCAGCTACTCAAATACTGACGTAGGTGTTGCTGTGAAGGTATTGA
This sequence comes from Artibeus jamaicensis, assembly GCF_021234435.1. Lineage (NCBI taxonomy): Eukaryota > Metazoa > Chordata > Mammalia > Chiroptera > Phyllostomidae > Artibeus > Artibeus jamaicensis. The sequence continues at coordinate 3,054,122 of NW_026521576.1, read as the reverse complement.
GTAGATGTGGTTAACATCTATGATTAGTTGACTTTAAGAAAAGGAGATGACTCAATACTGTAGGTGGGCCTTATCCAATCTATTCAAGGCTTTAAAAATGGATATATTTTAAAAAAGAAATTCTGTTTCAAGATGGCAGTGTCAACTCCTGCCTGAGTTTACAGCTTGCACTACAGATTTCAGACTTGCCAGCCCCACAAGCATGTAAGACAATTTTATTTTTCAATTACAGTGGATATCCAGTATTTTATATTAGTTTCAAGTGTACAGCATAGAGGTAAGACAATTATATAATTATGGAGTGACCCCTCTCCACAATGAGTATAGTATCCACCTGGCACCATACATAGTGATTACAATACTATTGTTAATATTCCCTATGCTGTACTTAATATGACTTTTTTTGTAACTGCCTATTTGTACTTCCTAATCCTTTGCTCTTTTTCATCCAGCCCCCAACCTCCTTCCATCTGGCAACTGTCAGTTTGTTCTCCATATCTATGAGTTTGTTCTGTTTTGTTTGTTTATTTTGGTTTTTAGATTCCAGATATAAGTAAAATCATATTGTATTCTACTTTCTCTATCTTATTTCACTTAGCATAATACCCTCTTGCCCATCAATGATGTTGCAAATAGTAAGATTTTATTCTTTGTAATGGCTGAGTAACATTCCATTGTATACATGTATCACAGCTTTTTTGATACACTTGTCTACAGATGAGCACTTAGGTTGCTCATCTTGGCTATTGTAAATAATGCTGCAATGTACATAGGGGTACATATACTTTTTCAAAACCATATTTTGGGTTTCTTCAGATATATACCTAGAAGGGAAATTTCTGGGTCCTACAGTAGTTCATACTGTTTTCAACAGTGATTCCTCTATTTGCAATCCCATCAATAGTGCAAGAGGTTTCCCTTTTCTCCACATCCTTGCCAACACTTGCTGTTTGTTGATTTATTGATGGTAGCCATTCTGAAAGGTGTAAAGTGAGATATCACTGTGGTTTTTAATTTGTGTTTGTCTGATTAGTGACATTGACCATCTTTGTACGTGTTTATTGGTCATCTGCATGTCCTATTTTGGAAAATGTCTCTCCATATTTTTTAACTGAATTTTTTTTTGTGGTGAGTCATATGAGTTCTTTATACACTTTGGATATTAACCCCTTATAGGATGTATCACTGGCAAATATCTTCTTCCATTCAGTAGGTTCTTTTCATTTTGTAAACTGTTTCCTTTGCTGTGCAAAAAACTTTTGTTTGATGTAGTCCCATTATTTTTTCTTTTGTTCCCCTATTTGAGGAGATATATTGAAAAAATATTACAAAAAAAGTCAGAGAGTTTACTGTCTATGTTTTCTTCTAAGAGTTTTATGGTTACAAATCTTATCTTCAAATCTTAAATAGTTTTTAAATTTATCCTTGTACAGGTGTATAAAGATGGTCTAGTTTTGTTTTTTGCAATTACCTGTCCAATTTTCCCAACACAATTTATTTATTTATTTTAACATTTTTTATTGATTATGCCATTACATTTGTTCTATTCCCTCCCCCATTCCCCTCCACCCTGCACACCCCTCCCCCACCATTCCCCCCTTTAGTTCATGAACACGTGTCTCAAGTTCTTTAGATTCTGTATTTCCCCTATTATTCTTACCTTCCCCCCTATCTATTTTCTATCTACTGTCTATGCTACTTATTTTCTGTACGAACACAATTTATTGAATGAACAGTCTTTAACCCATTGTAGGTTCTTACCTCCTTTGTCGTAGATTAATTAATCATGTAGGCATGAGTTTATTTTGAGCTCTCTATTCTGTGCTATTGATCTATGTCTTTTATGTCAGCACCATACTGTTTTTATTACTATAGCCTTGTAGTATAGTTTGATATTATGTAACATGATACCTCTAACTTTGTTCTTCTTTCTCAAGATTGCTATAGCTGTTTGGGATCCTTTGTGGTTTCATATAAGTTTTAGGACTATTTGGCATCGTTGTAATTTCTGCCTTTGACCTGACCTGGCATTAACCTTTGTGTTTCTGTGTCCAAATTTCCCTCTTCATATAAACACACCACTCACATTGGATTTAGGGGCCACCCAAATCCAGTATGACCTCAACTTACTTGATTATATATAAAAAGACCCTATTTCCAAATAAGGTCCTATTCACAGGTTCTGGGTTAACATTAATTTTGGAGGGATACTATTTTACTTAGTGCCGAGATTTTGCCAAGAGCAGAACAAAAGGTTTTTTTTCTTCCCTTTTCCTTCCAACTTCTCACCCCTAGCCCATTAGGAAGCCAGCTAACAGATGCTCAGGACAAGGAGTTTGAAAAGTTTCATCCCCTTTGCCACAGACAAGAACACAGAAGGTTGCAAATGGACTGACATAAAAAGACAAATAACTGATCTGTAAGAGACAAAGAATGAGAACCCGAGTCATTAACTCAGCTTGGGAGCGAAGGTATTATAGGAGAGAGCTCATTTCCAATCTGAGAGCATTTTTTCCTTCACCTTTCAAGGCAGCTACAATGTACATCTGGTTAGAAGCTCAATGTTACATTAATAGCGGCACTGAATTGCTCCAGAAGCACTCTGCATGTATATTCTAATTTGTCCTTCAAGCATACCAGCTTGCACATCTCTATCAGCATCTTCTCAGAGCTGTTGGTTCCCACTCACTCCATGAGTGGGTGCTTCTGTCTGTGCCTGAGTGGGGCTTGCATCACTGCTTGCTGGTTTCCTAATGTCTTTGAGTGGCTGTCCCGTGTAGTCACTCATCTTACTCTTTCCTCAGCACTGGCTTGTGTCTAAGAGCTCTCTGTAGTCTGAAAGAAATAAAGATCTAAAAATTGTGGAGGGTGATATGGCAGCAAATTTTAAAAACAAGAGTCAGAGTTAAAGCAGAGCTTGAAAGCCATCCCTATGTACAGCTGTTTTTATAACTTTTTTGTATAAATAATAAATGTCCATTAAAAATTTAACATCTAGAACATTTAAGAAGTGAAAATAAAACTCATGGTTAATATGCTGATGTTTTATTTCTACCCCCCAGGTGTTTTCTCGTGCTTGGTAAACTTAAAATAAAAAAAAATAGTAAATATGTGAAAAAACCCCTGCTTCTTGAAAAATATAGCAGGGGCCTGCTGACAATGAACCAAGGGCCACAGAGATACCAGCTGGAAAGTATTGGCAGGGCCCAGAGGTATGGTACTAAGCAAAGGGGTAAAGAGAAACCTCACGGGCTGTTTCAGAACTTCCAGGAAGTAGCCTGTGCTGGTCCTGGTTACACAGGCAGCAGACAATGCACTCACCTGGGATTTACTTAGGAACAACAATAATCATTCCTGCCAGCAGAAATGACCAAGTCAGTATCACTAAAATTTATGTCCTGAAGTCTGGGCATTTTATTGTTCAGTCACAGGAGATGCCCTTCTGATTCTCATTGGTGGCATTTCTAACAAGGCTGATGTTAGGCTCTCCCAGGTAGCAACCACAGATGCCAGCAGAGAGCACCCACTCTGTGCTTCAGTGTCCTTGGCTATCCTCAAAACACGGTGCAAGAGAAAAGAGATAACAATGACAAAAGAAAAGGAAACTCCTTAAAGAATAAATGGTGAAGTGGGGTCACCTGCATTCCTAAGCAGATCTTCCAGAAGGAGAAGGTGAAGGAGGTAGGGAAGGGTGAGGTGGGCTCTGTCCCTGAGAATTCTAAGTGTCCAGGAAAAGTTCTGGACTGTTCTGAAGCGTGTGCACCTCAAAGTCAAATATGTGATAAATAACATAAAAGGTACTATTTTAATAATTTTGAGTGTACAATTCAGTGGTGTTAAGTATATTCACATTTTACTGTGCAACCATTCCACCCTCCACCTCTAGAACTCTTTGATCTTATAAAACTGAAACTGTTGTCATTAAACAACAGTTCCCCACTCTACCCTGCCCCCATGCTCTGGCACCTATTGTTCTGCTTTCTAGCTTTAGAAATTTGGCTGTTCCAGGCATTTCACATCAGTGCAATCATACAGTATTTGTCTTTTTTTTCTAACTTATTTCACTTAGCATTAGGTCCTTAAGGTTCATACATGATATAACAGGTGTCAGATTTTCCTTCCTTTTTATGGCTGAATCATATTTCGTTTTATGGATACACCACATTTTGTTTATCCATTCATTCAATGGTGGACATTTGAGTTGTTTCCACCTTTTATCTGTTGTGAATAATGCTATTTACATCTTAGTCATTTTTAAGTGTACAGTTTAATGGCATTAACATTCACATTATTGAGCAACCATCACCATCATCTGCCTGTAGAACTTTTAATCTTCCCAGACTGAAACTATGTCCCCATTTCTCAACCACCCTTTCTCTCCTTTGCTTTAACTACTAACCTCTATTCTATTTTCTCTCTGTATGAATTTGACTACTCTAGGGACCTCATATATGGGGAATCATACAGTATTTGTCCTTTTGTGACTGGTTTAATGTCAATCAGCATAATGTCCTTAAGGTTCATCAGTGTTGTAGCACATGTCAGAATTTTCTTCCTTTTTCAGGCTTAAGTAATACTCTATTCAAAGAGATTATATTTCTTTATCCATTCATCCATCTATGTGAAATTGATTTTAATATATTTTATTTAACCCATATACCCCACATATGTTCATTTAACATCTACTCAGTATAAATGTTATTAATGAGATGCTTCATGTTCTCTTCTCAGTATTAAGAGTTTGGGGTCTGGTGTGTGTTTTGCAACTACAGCTCATCCCCTTTCAGGAATACATAGTTACATGTGCTAGTAGCTACTGACTGGCACCATGATTCTAGGTTCTCTCAATTGAGCACTACTTCTTGGAAGTTAAGCTAGCATTCACAAAGAAGTGTATACTCTCTCTGTAGCTTCTAGAATGTGGCTGAGGTAGGTGGTAGGTAGGCTCCACATTAACCTTTGATCTATCCTCCCCTGAGGGCAGAGGCTGGGAGGCTCATACCTGCATTGCCTAGGTGCTCTTGCACATGGGTTCCAGATGCTCTCTCACAGTATTAGAGGCCAACATGAGGTGGGCTGTTGTTTTGGCTGGCCAGCTTTCTGTGGCAATGTTGGTGAATGTTGTCTTGTCCAGGGCTGGCTTCCAAGGGTCATGGGCAGCATGCTGTTCATCTTGCTGCTGTGGATAGCAATGTGTGCAGTGTGTCAGAAAGCTGGCAGCTAAGTTGGGGCTCCAGATGAAGTAGGTATGTTACTGAACAGAGGTCCAAGAGGGGGGCAATATTTGGCCCACCCAGGGATGCCAAAAACTGTTACAGAAAACAAGGGCCCTTCCCAAGGGTGGTACACTAATACCTACTGGGCTCGTCTGTCCATCATCTCTCAATGCCAGAGATTTGTGAAAAGGAATGGAAAGGTTTATTTAAAGCTATACAGACTTAAAGTAGTGACCCAATGTCCCCATTAATATATCAAAGTCCTTTAGGATAACCACAGATGCCCATAGCACTTCCTTCTCCCCCTGCCCTAATTCAGGGTACCGTATCTCAGGCAAAGAAGCACACGTCTGTTTCAGGTTGCTGGCACTGTCAGCTGTGTTGCCATCTGGCAGGATCTCCAATTAATACAAAGTCATATGGCACATTCTCACAGTCCACTGGTAAGAGTTCTTCCAGGCAAATCTCTCCTGCTTCCCAGGTCACGTGGCCAAAGGGAGCACTCCCAAAGCTGTGTGGGCATCTTCTACCAGAGCTGCAGGGGTCTGCACTCTGGCCAAAACCTCATAGTTCTTCCCTCCACCAGGGCTGCAGAGAGGGTAGGGTCGCTACTCTGGCAAAGCCGAGTGGCGGTTCTCTGCTAAAGCTGCATGGTGATTCTCTCTAAAATGGCTGTGGGAGTCCCCATTCTGGCCAAAAGCATGTGGTTCTCCTTCTCATATGGCCAAGAGAAGGTCCTCACTCTGCCAAAACTACGTGGCTCTCTCCTAATGGCTGCCACGTCTGCATTAAATCCTCATGCCAGTCCTCCTTTGTAGCCCCATTTCAGACTCCTCCTACAATCAGTTACACCTGCCAGGACTCCCATATCCTCCCAGCTTTACTGGGCTGCCATAGTGAGTCTGGGCAGGCATGGCCCCATGGCATGGAGCCAATCAACTCCAAGCTCTGATGCAGGCACTGTAACTCAGGGGACCTGCTGCGAGAAATGTCTGTTGTGTTTAAGCCATCCAGTCTGTGGCACTTCATTGTAAGAGCCCCAACCAACCAAATAAGACCGAATTTTCTATTGGCATGAAGATATATATATATATATCACACACACACACACATACCGGGAGCACTTTCATTAAAATACTGAGAAGACAGTGGCTTCTCACATACATCTGCCTTCTTTGTATGGTGATATGGGTCACACAACTAAAATATGCCTGCTTTGCTGAGGAAGCAAACAGATGATAAACATAATACTCAAATTTCCGTCTGACTTTCTATGGGTAGCTTCTCCAATTAGAGAAAGTACTGAATATTACATTATTATTGAATTTAATCATCATTTCAAGAGAGAGAAGAACTTATGGGAGAGTCTATATATAACTCATGCCAACTTATAAAATTGAAGAAATATATGGAAAGTTAATTATGGCTTTATAAGGACATTATTAATATTATAAAGGATGTTTAAAGGGTAATTTCCTCTATAGATTACAAAACAATTTAAGAAACTGATCCAGAAATAGCTCAGGAATAATTTTTTTCTTTAAGAAATAATGATAATCTGTGCAACCCATCCCTCTTCTGTCAGTCACATGACTGTATTGTGTTAGTATTTTATTTAAATATAAATGTACACATGTCGCACTTACACATTTCAAGATTGTGTTCCAGAGTCTCTTGAGAGATAAGCACACTGTAAACGGTACAACTCATGTAATATTTATGCTAATGTAAACCCTGTAAAGACAGCTGGAATGTCCCTGTGGACACTGCAAATGAGCATCAGCATAGCTGCATTTGACAAAGGTTTTTAGTGATTGCTATAAACTGAGAACTTTCATGAGTCTTAGGCTGGCTGTGGGACTGAGATATTCTATGCCATGCGCTGTCCCCCAAACACATATAAAAACACACACTCATGTACATAACCAATCATGCACACAGGCACATATCTTCACACACTTTTACAACACTCTCATACACGTATACACAATTCATGTACACATAGGAACACACATACACAAGCACACACACATGTAAGATATGAACATGCACGCTGTTGTGTAGGTGACAGTGTGGGCCTGTATATCTGTAGACAGCTGCATGAGACTAAATTAGGCACTGAGGACTCAGAAAATGCACCACCTATGGACATTTATGATGAATTATTTAAAAAAGAAATATACCAGCAAGATAAAAATAGATTTAGGAGAAGCATGAAGACAATATGAAGAATGGCAAGCAAGTGAACTTGTAAAATGGGTAAAAATGCTTAATTGTCACAAGATGGCCTCCACAGCTCTAGGTGTTACATTCTTACATGAGCATCCCCAGTAGGAGTGAAGATGTCAGCAAAACCTCTGTTGGAAAATGCTGGCCTGGACTTAATTAAGGCTCATCTCTTAGCCTGGGCATATTGCTATCCTTAAAAAAATCAGGGCATATGGGGAAATAGAAGTAAAGTGGAATGGTTACGCAAGCAGTTTACTGATTCTTTCATGATAGACAAAAATAAGAAAGGGTATGGAAGATTGGAATAGCATATATTAGCAGGCTTGATTACAACTGTTAAAAGAAGCTGAGGCATATTAAATTTTTAAAAGTTTATTTGAGCAAAGATCAATTTAAATCAGGCAACACCCAATCTAGCAGATAGAAAAGAGCTGCAAGGAACTGGACAAAATGAAACATGTTTATAACCAGAAGAAAGCAGAAACAAGGAAGCTATACTGAACAAAAGCAGTTTGGTTACTGTAAAGTTTACTTTTCTTAGTGGATGACTAAGTCTTGTCAGGCAGATCACCTAACCAGTGCTGATCAGATGGCTCCTGATTGACAGGTTATGATTCCATTTTTTTTTTAAAGAGCTGAAACTGTAATTAAGTCTTGGTTTGGTGATGTGGAGCTTAGTACAAGTGACTCCTTTTGGGCTTGTTGTCTTTTAAAAATTTTTAAACAATATGTATATAAATGTATGCACTCAAACCTATTTATTTTATGTCAACAGAGAGTATACTTTTATTGCAAACACAAATGGAACATTTACTAAAATTGTTTCTAAAGCAGGGAATAAGCATCTTAATAAATTCTGAAGTGGAGAAATTATATAGGCTACCTTCTCTGAACAAAATGCAGAAAAAAAGGCATTGACATCAAAACAATGGCAAAGTGTTTCTATTTGAAGATTTGAAAACATTCTTTAAAATAAAAAGAAAATAAAAACTACATCTGTAAGATAAGGATTCAGAAATGAATGCCTATGAGAATACTCCATCATGAAGGACATAGACAAAGCAATTATTGGAAGAAAGTTTGTAGCTTTTAATCCTGGTTTTAGAAAACAGTAGACACAGGAAAAAATCCAATGGTAGTGGAAGTAAGAAAATAATAAAAGTAAAGCTAAATATTAGTGAAAAAAGCAAACAAACAAAAATACAATGTGAAAGTGTTTTGAAAAGAAAAAAAATTAAATAAATCTCTGGCTACTCTGAACAGGTGAAAACAAACAAACCAAAAACTCAAAACAGCAAAAACAAGATACATAAAAACATTAGAAATAGAAAAGTTCCCATAAATGCAGAAAAAGATCTAGTTGAATGCAACTAATTGCCAACATTTTGGGGAATCTGTATGAAAGTAATGCTAATTAAGGAATACTAAATTATAGTAGGATCTCTCTTATCCAATGATGTCCAGACCTGTATTCAGTTGGTTAAGTGAAAGAGCATGTTAAAGGGGATCATAAAAATTCATTCATTACAGAGTTCAAACATTCCACTTTAATTAAAAACGTAAAAACACATATTCACTCACCAGTCTTTTAATTGAGGATCAAAGCCTTTTCTTTGAATATGGGTCTGCTGAGTGGATGTCTACTTTATCATTCTTACATAAACTGCATCTATAATTCACTGTCAATAATTTCTAGTTTCGATTTTTTAAATATAGGAGTGTGGGGGCAACTTTGCCTGCAAAGCCCCACCCCATCCTCCACAGATGAGAGTGAAACTACCAAGACATGATCTGCTTGGGGAGGAGAGGTGGATGATCCTTTAAAGGAGAAGGGCCAAGAGCCTCTTCCTCAAGGGGCTTTTATTGGGTTCATTTTCAAAAGAATACAGGTAAGGATCAAACAATAGGTATCATTCAAAGAACTATGAGGGCTTATTCTCAGTCAGGGTCAGATAGCTAAAGAGCCACAAAACTTTGAGGAACAAACTTCTTGCTTGGACCCTTATTATTTAAATGAGAGCATTCTAAACAAAGCAGGCTTCACAGGATTTTACATATTCTTTCTTAGGCCTGATCACCCTGGAGAACCTGCCCTTTCCAGCACAGGGCTGCACCACCTTCCCAGTCATATTTTTTTAGGCTTAAGTGGATTAGAGCTGGCTAGCACTTCTCCCAGACAGAAATGGAGACTCTGGCTATGTCAGAATAGCCAGGAAGCAAGGGTCCATCACTCCCTCTTTGTTGCAGCCCCCCAAGTCCTTCCATGTTTGCCTCCCAAGTGATCGTGTCTGGCTTAGGTTGCCCTCCTCTGAGGGGTCCTACCTGTCTATGATTAACCAACCAAGCATTGGGGGCAGGGGGATGAAGCAGAAGTAGTGTTTGCTACCAGAGACAAGCTTTGTCTCCTTAGTGGCTTGCATTCCAGAGGTTGCTCACTCAGTCTTAGCCATGGGGGGAAGTTACAGCTCCTGAAACCAGGCAGAGCAGTTCCCAACACAAAGAGGAGAGTTTTAAGACACTTAATGTAATATGATCTTGAATCTTTTTATATCAGATCTTCTCAGATTTCAAGTCTGTACATCTCCTGGGGATCTTGCTCAAATGCAGAGTGTAACTCAGTAAGTCTGAAGTAGGCTTGAGATTTCTAGTAGGATTCCAGCTGATGCTAGTGCTACTAGTCCATGGACCACAGTTGGATGAGGCAAGATAGAGATGTTTGTAATTGTGGCAACCCCTCCAATTCCAGCTATGTCCGCGCACTTAAGTCTAAGTCATTTTTTAAACTAATCTCTATTTAGTCCACCTAAATTTTCAACTTAGTCTTCATAAAAATGAAAAAAAAATGTGGTGTTTATTCTATTGGCTTATACAACATTAAGTTAAATAAAATTATTACAACATATACACTTGTCATAAACAGATTTAGGAACAAACACAACTAATATTTGGTAAGTGTTCACTTTTAATTCTAGAAGCAGGATAAAGTACAAGAGAAAGTGGCCTACTAAAGTACTGATCTTATTTTGAGAACCCTCCTTTCAAAGCACCCACTGCCATGGTTTTAATGTTTGTGCCACACCCCCCCCCCCACCAAATTCACATGTTGAAATCCTAACACCCAATAAGATGTTGTTAAAAGATGGGGTCTTTGGAAAGTGATGAGGTCACAAACGTGGAGTCTCATGAATGGGATTCCTTATAAAAGAAACCCTACAGAATTCCCTTATCATTCCTCCATGTGAGGGCACAACAAGAATTCTGAAATTTGGAAGAGAGCTCTCACCTGACCACAATGCACCTATTCTCAGACTTCACCCTCTAGAACTGTGAGAAATAAATATTTGTTGTTTATAAGCTCTCCCACTTGTGGTATCTTGTTACAGCAACCCAAATAGATGAAGATACCATTCCTCCACAAAACAGAACAGAAAGAAACAAATAACCCGGAACCAGATAGTGCATGTGGGTTTTGCCAAACTTGTAAGAATAAATAATCCCTATTTTATGTATATTTTTCCAGTAAATGGGGATTGATATATATATATATATATATCTTATTTCATTATATGAAGTTAGCATAATCTTTATTCCAAACTAGGTATAGTACAAAAAAATCACACACTCATTTCACTTATGAACTTAATTGTGAAAATCCTAAGTAAAATATTAACTCATTAATTGTAATTGTGTATTAAAGAAGTAAAATATCATGAACAAATAGGAACACAAACATATTTCAATATCAGAAAATCTATTGACACAATTTATCCCCTTAGTGGACAAAGAGAAAAACCATATATTCTCTCAATGGACATGAAAACTTTAAAAATATATTCAACATCCTTTCCTAATTAAGTACATAATCTTCATTAACTTAACAGAAAATATTTCTTTAACCTAATAGAGGCTATCTGTCAGAAATGTGCAGTTGAATCTTAAAGAGAACATAAACATTTTTTAATAAATGGAGAGACATCATTCTTATGAAAGAATATCTTAATATTATAAAGATTTCAAATTTTTCTAAATAATATAAATTTATTTCAATCACAATCAACGTGAGATAAAACATTTTTAATTAGAATTGGCAAGCTGAATCTCAGGTTTACATGTAAAAGAAAATGCAGAAGAATAGCTGCTCTGAAGCATTTGCAGAAGACAAGTAACAGAAAGAAAATATTTATCAAAGAAAGAGTAGTATTTAGAATATATGAATAGTGTCTACAAATCATAAGAACAGTGCAAACAATGAAATAAAGAAATAAGCAAAATAAATAGATGATTCACAATGAAATACAGGTAGATAATGAAGATATGTAAAAATGCCCCCTCTCAGGAAACATCAAATTCAAGTGTTTGTCTTCTCAGCTGTTGGATTAGAAACATTCTAGATGTTCATCAATGAGAGAAATTGTTAAATAAATTGTATTCTGTCCACTTGAGGGAAATGATACACATACGCATGTAGTGAACTCCAAGACACACGGCTAAATGAGGAAAGCACGGAGAACATTATGTAGTATACAGTTAACGCATCTACACATGCCAATATCCAGTCCAGTTTCACTGGGCTATTACCTAGGTCCAACTGGGGCAGAAGGGGTAGGCCAGGCACAGAGCCTTTTACAATTTGTTCAGAACACTAGTGTATTACTTGGATCTTTTTTTTAATTTTTTAATTTATTTAATTTTTTAATTTATTTTTTATTGATTATGCCATTACAGTTGTTCTATCACCCCCCTTCATTCCCCTCCACCCTACCCCCCGTCCCCACCATCACCCCCCTTTTAGTTTATGACCATGTGTCTCTCAAGTTCTTTAGATTTTATATTTCCCATACTATTCTTGCCACCCCATCTATTTTCTATCCTCCATTTATGCTACTTATTTTCTGTACCTTCTCCCCCCTTCTCCTTCTCCTTCTCCCACTCCCCTGTTGCTAACCCTCCATGTGATCTTCATTTCTATGGTTCCGTTCCTAATCTAGCTGTCCTCTTAGTTTGCTTTTGTTTTAGGTGTGGTTGTTAATAACTGTGAGTTTGCTGTCCTTTCACTGTTCATGTTTTTTTAACTTCTTTTTCTCAGATAAGTCCTTTTAACATTTCACATAATAAGGGCTTGGTGATGATGAACTCCTTGAATTTGATCTTATCTGAGAAGCACTTTATCTGCCCTTCCATTCTAAATGAAAGTTTTGCTGGATAGAGTAATCTTGGTTGCAGGTCTTTGGTTTTCATGACTTGGAATACCTCTTTCCAGCCCCTTCTTGCCTGTAAGGTTTCTTTTGAGAAATCAGCTGACAGTCTAATGGGAACTTCTTTGTAGGTGACTCTTCCCTTATTTCTTGCTGCTTCTAGGATTCTCTCCTTCATTTTTATCTTGGCTAATGTAATGATGATGTGCCTTGGTGTGTTTCTTCTTGGGTTTGACTTCTTTGGGACTCTCTGAGCTTCCTGGATTTCCTGGAAGTCTATTTCCTTTGCCAGATTGGGGAAATTCTCCTTTATTATTTGTTCAAATAAGTTTTCCACTGGTGGCTGTTCCTTTCCCCCTTCTGGTAGCCCTATAATTCGGATGTTGGAGCATTTAAATATGTCCTGGAGGTTCCTAAGCCTCTCCTCATTTTTTTGAATTCTTGCTTCTTCACTCTTTTCTGTTTGGCCATTATTTGCTTTCTTCTGGTCCACTCCATTGATTTGAGTCCCAGTTTCCTTTTCATTGCTATTGGTTTCCTGTGCAATTCCATTCATTTCAATTAGTTTCGCCTTCGTATGTTTCTCTAATTTGTGGCTATAATCAACCAGTTCTGTGAGCATCCTGATCACCAGTGTTTTAAACTGTGCGTCTGAGAGTTTGGCTATTTCTTCATTGCTTAGATTTATAGGCTCTGGGGCTTTGAGATCTTCTTGAGACATTTTTTGTCTGTTCACGCCTGTTAAGTATGAGGAGCGGAGCCTTGGACTCCCAGGTTGCTGGGTTGTGATGCTGTATGTGGGGGCTTGGTCAGAGCAGGGAAATGGCAGCCCCCTCTGCTGTTTCCCGCCACTGGGTGAGGAGCAGAGCCTTAGGTGGTTCACCAGGGCTGGGCCAATCAGAGTCGCTGGGTTATGATGCTGTATGTGGAGGCGGGGTCAGAGCGGGGAAATGGTGGTGCCCTCTGCTGCCATTTACCACTGTGGCCTGCTGGGTCCCATCTAATCGCCCACTCCCTCGCTTGTCTATCTGTGCAGGAATGCGTGACCACAGTCAACCCACAGCCCTGCTCCCTCGCTGTTTCCCTGAGGTTGCTCACTGTGTCTCTCACTAGGTCCAACCCTGCGCCTGGATTCCATGCGCCTGAGTCCATCTGACTGAGTTTTCCTGTGCAAGCCCGCTCCGCCAGCTGCTGGTTTCGCCCCTCTTACCGGTCAGGCTGAAGAATTTGTTGTTATCAGACTTCCAAAAAGTTCAATTTTCCGTGTCCTGGCTGTGTTTTCTGTTGCTAATATTTAGTTGACTCTGAACTTGGTTGTGTGAGAAAGCACGGTATCTCCACCTATTCCTCCATCTTGGCAGAAGTCTTACTTGGATCTTGGGTATGAAGATCTATTAATATTTTTAAAAGATTTTATCTGTTTATTTACTTACTTTTTAGAGAAGTGGGGAAGGGAGGGAGAAAGAGAGGGAGAGAAACATCGATGTGCAAGAGATACATTGATAGGTTGCCTCTTGTGAGCTCCCATCTGGGAACCTGGCCTGCAACGCAGACATGTGCCTTGACTGGGAATTGAGCCGATGACCTTTCAGTTTGCAGGCTGGCACTCAATCCACTGAACCACAATAGCCAGGGTGGGATCTATTAATATTTTTAAATGCTCTTGCCAAAATAGGGTACCTTCTAGAAAATAAAAAATTATTCTGCTTTTATTGTTTCTTTAGAAGGCTGTTTAGCATCAAATGCAAATGTTTCTGTCTTTTTTTTTTTTTTGGTAAGCTTATATATTTTTTTTCAAAAAGTATTTACTTCATTTTTTCACATTTTTATTGTCGTTCAAGTACAGATGTCTCCATTTTCTCACCACCACTCCCCCAACCCCAGTTATCCCCACTTCCCACCCTCGACCCTACCCCACTTTGTTTTTGTCCATGTGTCCTTTATACACATTCCTGAAGACCTTTCCAACCTTTCCCTCTTTTCCCCCTGTTATCTCTGCTCATCTCCCCTCTTCTTGCTGTCAGTTTGTTCTTAATTTCAGTGTCTCTGGTTATATTCAAGAACTATTCAGCTATGAGATTTACCACTCTGGCTCCAGAGAAAGATAACAATACTATATTAAGTTCCCAGTGCCAAGTTAGAGTTAATTTCCCAGGCCCAAGTATATGTGATCGTCTTGGTTTTTCAACAAAGTATGCTGGAGGCTGATTTCCCAAATGCTTCTTCCAAAAACAAAAGCATGAAATCATCATCCATGCAACTCACATTCCCAGAATGGCAGCTTGCAATCCAATGAGGGCAGAGGTGCTGAGGCCCAGTCCTTTCCCCACAGTGGTGAGATGAGTTCTGGGGAAATCATCCCTCCTCTGGGGCCCGACTATCCCCTCAAGTGAGGGGAATAATAAGAGTCACCTCCTCTTAGGGAATTTTGACAATTAATGAGATAAATTTGAAACAAACATAAAAAGACTTGATCCAACAAAAGTCATTTTAACAACTTGTTTTGATTCTCTTGATTTTTTCCACTTCTAATTTTAGAATGGAATGAAATTATTTTTAAATGTGCATTTATGAGTTTCCAGGCCACTTTAAGCCTTTAAATATTTAGCAATCTCTAAAGAAAAAAAAAAGAAACTCTAGTAACATAGAAAATTAGAGCTCGGAATAGACACAAGTCAATAACATTTTTTACATAAAGAGGACCAGACTCCAACTTGAACATCTCAAGCAACTTTATCTGCAAGCAAATTGAATTCATTCACTTCCTGACTCATAGTCTCATCAACATGCAAAGCTTTGGGAGACAAATTATGTTCCTCTTTGCCCGATGGAGTTCTAGCAGGTATGGTGAGTGTCTCCAACCTGTCAAGAGCTGGGGAGTAAACGAAGAATTAGACACATGGAAGACCAGGTTGGTACCAGGCACCACACGTAGTCGGAGGTCACAGGGACTTTAATTCATGCTTCTCTTTGGTTTGGTTTTTGACCTAGAACATTGTCAACATACTAAGTCAGCCTTTATTGTTTGTTTTTAAGCCAAGAAAACATAAAGTGACATTTTCTTTGTTGCGCAATTCAGTTTTCATTTGATGATTTCCCCCACCCCCCAAAAAAATACCCAAAATTGAACTAAAATTTCTGGAAGGGTCCTTAGAGTTTGAAATGTTGCTTGGAGAAACTAAGAGGTTTAAAGAATGCAGAAATATACTATAGAGCCACATTTTGGGGAGGGTAGGGTAGAAAAGTATGCAAAACATCCTCAAATGTGTGAAAAAATTCTTAGGTGTAGACATACACTGTGTTCAGTCTACTTTTCTATTGATGTTTGCTGAGCTCAGCTCTAAGAGCTCAGGCTGTGGCAAAGCTGGGGGACGTGGGCTGGAGGTAAAGGCTGGGTGCTCTGAAATCTCAGGGTGACACTGCACTCTCCAAGTTTCTTCCTGCCCCTCTTCTTTTGTAATGCAAGGGGTTCTCTTAAGCAGCTCTTGAACCTACATTCTAATTTGCTCTTTCTCCCAAATGTAATCTACTTTTCCCAGATAAGTCGCAGTTATCATAGCTTTACACAACACTGAATCCACTTTATTTCCACTTAAAGGGCTGCTTGTTCTATTTACTATCACTCTCGGGAACATATCCTCATTTAAAAGCTGACTTGCCTCTGCATTATAGAGTTAATGGGAACCTCAAAGCCTCCTTCTGGCTAGTGGGCACTCAGCCATCTCATGGGCCAGTGGGTCTGTCCCAGACCCTTGGAGCATTGTTCCAAGGCCCAAGGTGAATCCTGATCAGCAATGTGTTTCCACGTGTGCTGCCTCCAGCCAGTGTGAGCATTCCAAGCTCAGGGCTTCACAACTGGCATGTCTCAACAATCCTGAAATCCCAGAGACCTCAAAATAGATAAGAAATGAGAATTTAAGTTGGCAGCAACAGCCCTTGCAGGGGCTGCCAACTTTGGGTAAAGAGGGTCTTAATCTCCCTCCCATACCAAGATCCTTGTTATCCCCATGGTTTGCCATATGGGAGCCCCTCCCTCATGCCAAATAAACTGGTTTGTTTTACAGAGGAGCTGCTGGCAGCTGCTGAGGTTGTCATGACCATCCCCAATCAGACTTTCTGAGAAGCCAGAAGGACACTTGGGTCCCTCAGAGATCTGTGCAATGACCAAACTAAACTCCCTTTATTCCATTCACAAAACAAGAGGAAATGGATCTAGAAAAATGAGAGTGGTTGAAGATTCACTTTCTGGTCTTGGGTCTGGGGTGTTTTACTGTGAACTGGGACCGTTAGACAGATTTCAGATGGCTGGACCACAGAAGAATGTCACTCTCCTGCCAGAAGGGGACTAAAAAACTCCATTTCCACATGTGTTAAATGTCACAGTGGCAACTGGCAGAGGGAGACCCCAACAAAAGGCTGTGTAGGGGAAAGGTGGTGGCCTGACATACTTTGGAATGTGGCACCTCCCCAGTTAGGCCCAAGACGAGTCCTACCAGGGGCCGTTGGCTCTCTGGACTCTGCTGCATTTGGGCCTGGTCTCAACCTCCATCCCCACCATCCCCAGCCCATGGGGAGGTTGAAGCTACCTCTTACTGTGGGTGCCAGGGTCATAGTGCCAGGCTGGCACCCCCGCCATGTTCTGAGTAAGCTTCCTGAATGTATTACACACCCCTCGCTCATCTCAAAATCTCACAGCAAACGACAGCATCTTTCCTTTATATGCTTTGAAAAGGGCTGGCCAGCTCTCAGCACAGAAGGCTGCACTCACCTGGTTTTGCCTCTCTTCCTCACTGCCTCCTGTCTTCTGAGAAGAAATCCCTAACTAGTATGAAGCATAGAATGGGGGGCCAGATGCACAGAGCAAACCTTCCGGAAAAACCAGACTTTAAGTCTTTTTTATGGCTTTTGCTGTAGTTGTGTGTCTCCCTCTGGTGAAGAAGGTAGCTCTGGGCCCTGTGCTCTCTTCTCCCCCTAGCCCAAGTTCCCTCCACATGGTCTCCACCAGACATTTTGTGCAGATGTCCTTAAGGATCCCTGAAGGCACAAGAAGTTTAATGCTGGGCTGCCCAGAAATGAGTGAAGATGCCTTGGGCCCCTTTCATGGCAGGAGTCCAGCTTTGGGGTAAATGCTTCATTTGAGGACCTTTCCAGTGAAGCAGGGTTTCCAGGAACTGATTCATCAAACTCCTCAGAACCCATGTCTCAATGCCTGGTCTGCTGGGCAAGCTGGGGAAAATGCACATTTCCTGCTGCTGGTAGACTGAAGGAGGCTGTAGTAGCCACAGCCAGTGTTTACTGGCCTTTACTCTTCCTGTCTGTCAAGGCCCTAAAGGCCCTGTCTTATTTCAGGGGCAGGTGTTCCTCTTGACTCATACATGTAGATAACCCACATATGTAAGATGTATTCACCAGTAATTCCCACCCCCTCCCCACTCAGGGACTTCTCCTTCAGGTAAGATTTTGAAATGCAGTTTCTCTAGTACTGTCCCACAGTGAACCTCAGGCGGAGCCCTTCCATATCCTTTCTTTTCAAAATCTGCACCATCCAGGAAGTAACTCTTGGTTTTCTGGGGTGGAGGTGTTGAGGTGTCAATGTTCTCCTGTCACCTCCAGGCAGAGTCTTTGCTAAGACACCTTGGAAATCAGTGTCAGGCAGAAGAAAATGAGTATGCTTGTCATATGAAAAACATAAATGAGTTTGGATCATACAGGATTCATAGTGTTAAGGTAACTCTTAATAGGCTGAAGATTTTGCACTTTTCTTTGTGCTAAAAATTTCAGGCATTGAATATGCATTGAAGTAAGTGGATCACAGTCTGTGGGTTGGAGCGAACAGAGCCATTCCAAGGGACGTCATTGTCCCTGACCCTTCATGTGGCCCTGCAGGGTTCAGGGATGCATGCATGTGTAGTGCTGATGTTGAGCATGGACTGGAATCTGAAAGGCTTTGTTAATTCTGTAAACCCTAATCCTCAGAATAGATGGGGAAAATTGAGAAAATGAAATGTGCTCATCCCAGAGCTTGATAAAAAAAAAAAGAATCTTCAACAAGTATCATTTATTAATGTGTCTACTATGCATGGTAAACTTTTTGCTCAAAGATCTGGAGCTTTGGTGTTATTCTCTTCAGGAAAAGTAGGCCTGTGTGTTCTCCAAACCCATCTCTGTTACCTTGATGCTGCCTGCTGTCTGCACAGTGACTGATCCACCCCTGAAACAGGAACACTCCCATTTTAGGGAAAGGAGAAAGAGGTCTGAGGGTCCTGAGCATCTGTAGGGAAGGGAGCACTGTTAATCAGGGGGCTGAGTAATGCTGCAGGCCTACATGTCAGGAGCCTTCATTCACTCACTTTGTCTTTCAAGGAGACCACAGATGGCTCCTCCATTGTTAATATATTTTTTTTAATCAGGGGCCAATAGGGAATCTCCTCAAACATATGCTCAGTGATTATTTTTTAAAGAAAGAATGAATGGTGATTTTCTTTTGTGTTTTCCTTGAGAGGAGGTTTGCCCAATATCCTGAGCATGTACTCAGAGCCGGATGATGACATGATTAGGTGCCAGTTCTGTCACTGACCTTGGGCAAATTATGTGCCCCATTTGTATCTTCCCATATCCACTTATTTAATTGTCCTATCACCCACCTCCCAGAAACAGTGGGGTTGAATGAGATAATGTGAGTCACTTAGCACAGGAGTGGTGTATTCTCTGTAAGCACCACCAACAGCCTCCAGTCCCCACTGCCAGTCCTCCCTGGCTCCCTTGGCTCCACCTGAACTGTCTGTTGAATGCAAAAGGAAGACAGCTGAGTTTCACATATATTCATTGGCTAGTTGTATGTAAACAGAATATCTATTTATGTTCAAGTTTGTATTTGAGTATCTGTATGTATGGGAAATGCAGCTCTCTTGGTCCTTCTGTGGACATTTTGTGTAGTTAAATCTGTTATGGCTTACCACATTCTTCAGCAATGCACATTTTCTATGCCTGGTGGAGATGGTTTAAATTCTTAAAATTTTTGAGTGAGCCCAACACATTCAATTGTCTTTCCCTCTACTGCATTCTTTATTAGAAGAAAAAAAGCTCAATGAGTATCTTTTTGAGTTTTCCAAAAATAAATAATTTCTAGGCTGAGAGCAGGAGAAATGAAAGCATAAATGTTAATTAGGGGGCTGAGTAATGCTGCAGGCCAAGAAAAGGATCAGAAGACTAGCCCTCTCTACCAGTGCGTCCTCAAGTAAAAACAAGTCCAAGAAAAGAAACACAGTTAGAAATGATATGTATACAATTGACTCTTGAAAAATTCAGAGATTAGGGACACTGAGCCCCGCACAGTAAAAAATACACATATTTTAACTAAACTTAACTACTTAAAGCCTACTTACTTAACTAGTTAAAGCCCCAAATTCAACTACTATAAGCCTACTGTTGGCTGGAAGCCTTACCTATAACCTAAACAGTAAATTGACACATATTTTGTATGCTATATGTATTATATACTGTGTTCTTATTGTGTAATGAAGTAACCTAGAGAAAAGAAAATATTAAGAAAATCATAAAAATGAGAAAATACATTAATAATACTATATGTATTTTTTTAAAACCATGTATAAGTGGTCTTGCACTGCTGAAACCCATATTCAAGGGTCAGCTGGATTTTGCAAAGCAGTCATGGGACAGGCCTGCATACATTTGGTATAGGAATTGTAGGTGGTGGGGATGAGAGAATGCTCTGTATTCCTTCTGGTGATTTGGCCTGTTGTGGTTGCTCTATGGAGGGGTCATGATGACACTGTCTGAACTGTTTTCCTCTCATTTTCTGAGGCTTTGAAGTGGGAAATGCATTGTGAGAGGCCACTTTACCAATGCCCAGGGCCTGAGTCACCAGGGTTTCTGAGGGCAAAAAGCTATATATTGTTGTGTTAATCATTGCCACAGGATCTGGGTTCTTCTGAGAGAGAGAACAGTGGGCACCAGAGTACCTAACTTCATTTTAGTTGATTAAACAACATTCTTATTATAAGCTACAGACAGTATCACAGTCAGGGATCCACATCAGGCCACACATAGGAGCAAGTTGATCAAAAGACAAAGTTTGGCAGGACTTGAGTTTGGCTCTGGGGAAAAAACTGGAAGGACTTCTGGAGGGTAGCAGGGTTTGCAGCAACTGGGGTGGGAGGGGATGCCAGGCAGGGGAACTAGTGTGGCTCACTCACAGGGAGCGTACAGCTCGGTATTCCAATGACCAGAACAGCACTGCCCAATAGACAATCTCAGCCATGAATATGCTTCACAGAGTAATAGTAGGCTTGTTAAAAAAATAAATAAGTGAAATTAATTTTAATAATATATTTAACTCAATATATAGAAACTATTATCATTTTATCATGTCATTGATGAGGTATGTTACATTCTTTTCCTGCTAAGTCTTCTATGTCCAGGAACATATTTCACCTTCAGGGCACATTCTACCTCTGAGCAGCCATTTTTCAAGGCTCAGAGCCACACATGGCTGGTGCCTGCAAATGGATTGAAGTGTTAGTCCCTTTCCAAGATGTTGGGGGCTGGGATAAGCCTGAAACAGGCTGATACAATCTGACCTGAAGGTTGCGCCTGAATAACAGGACGCTGCGGTTAGGAGCCATAGAACTCCCCCTCCTGGACATGCGGGTGGCACACCAATCAGTGCCTTGATCATGCGCCCGCCATGCACCCCCCGGCCAATCGCAGGCTAGAGCACGCCTTGAAGCCACCTATCCACTGCACTTCCTCCACTGCCCTCCTCTATATAACTCCCTCCATTTTGAAATAAATTTGCAGCTTGATCAGATCTTTTGTCTTGCTGCCATTCTTCGCACCTCTTGTCCCCCCAACTCATTTGTTCTAGGTAGGTGGTCGAGCCCCAGTTGATTGCTCCGCGGGCCGGAGCACCAAGAGATAAGCATTACTGTTAGTCATACATATTCTCAGGGAGACAGACACATAGACAGACATGTGCTCAATGCAGTGAGCATAAACTACGTAGGTTTTCAAAGTGTTCATGGACAGTATGTGACATGTGTCTCATTTGTCTGTGCCCAGACCTCTAGTATGAGGCCTGTCAGCTTCCTCAGCATGTCTGCTGTCCACTTGCCTGGCCAGATTCATGTGGTTTCTTCTCCATGGAGACACGCACTTATCCTTCCAATGCTGAGCAAGTCATCTTCAGGAGACACCTGCATCTGTAGGAGACTGTGTAGTGACGGCCACATCACACCAATGATCTACTTGTAATATGACGTTGACACTTATTCTCTCAAGTGTCCGGGTTTGTCTGTTCCTCTTGAATCTGGGCTTCCCTTAAATAGAGACACTGGCCATAATTTCTACTGCTGACGAGGTGAGGACATAAATGTAATATAGCTTCTACTTCTTGTCTCCGGGATGCTCATTCCTGCAGCCCCGCTGCCATGCTCTAATGGAGTCGGGCATGCAGCAAGGCCACGAACAATGCTCTGAACAGTAGCCCCAGGGGAGGACCAGCTGACAGCCAGCTTCAATCACAGATAGGTAGCTGCTTGAGGGAGCCTCAGAATGAGCCCAGTCATGACCACCAAGGGGCTGCAGCCTTACATGGACCATCTAGCTGAGTGCAGTCAACCTCCAGTGCCATGAAAGAGAATCATAAAGCAATCATTAGTGTCATCAATAGTTCACCTGTGTTTTAAGCCACTAAATAAGGGAGTAGAAGATGCCCTTTCCTACTGCCTTGTCTTCAAGAGGGTCAGATGCCCCCTTGGTCCTTGGCCACTCCTCCACTGGAACATGGGTGTGAGTGCATGTTCATTTCCCCCTAAACTACCTTCGTCATGGCAGGGCAGGGGCCTTATTGATTCATGGGGTAAGCAGCCCTTAAGGCCCGTGGTACATATTTTTGTATGAATAAATGGATGAATATGAGTTGAAGTGAAAGTTTGTGTTCTTTAATTGTTTCTTCCAGTTAATCCTGTAAGGTGAAGGAACTGAGGCCTGAGAGGCTGAGGCTATGGGACTATGGGGCTACCTTGGGTCTGCTTTCAGGGTCCCACCACCAAATGTCCATAGTAAGTGTTTTTACTGCTCCAGAGGCTGGTGATCTGGATTCCAGCTTAGTGGTCTGAGTGTTAGATGGCAGCCACTGTCCTGACACAGTTGTTCCAAGTTCAGGTGGTGAGAGGCAGAGCTATGCCTGGTGATGTTGTGATAAAATTTCCTGAAATGACTTCTCCATGGTATTTTTAAAACATAGGTTTAAAAGAAGCCCAAGAGAGCGTTGGAAGTTCACTCTGCCAGAAACTCAGTTCACTTACACCCAGAAACTCAGATGTAGGCAGGTGGTGCTCAGGAATCTTAATTTTTAACAATCTCCTTGGATCTCTCAAGAACAAAGCCATGAGGGATGTCAACCATAAGGTTTCTCTCTAACATATTATGAAAATTTTCAAATATGCAGAAAAATTTAAAGAATAGAAGAATAGAATTGGACCCACCAATATCTTCAGCACCCAGATTATGCAATTAACATTTTGTAATATCTGCTTCATCTCATGCCAATTTATCCATCCATTCATGCATGTGTGCATGCATGCATCCATCCATTAATCCATGCATCCATTCATCTATGTGCCCAACCATTCATCTATTAATGTATGCATCCATCCATTCAACCATACATACATACATCTGAGGCAGACCCCAGCTCATGGGGTCCCAGGTGTTGTGGATGAGATACGAGACAAATTCACATGGACTACTGAAACTGAGTCCTGTGGAGGGAAAGGGATGGCATGGCTACTCTCTCAAGAGGAGAGCACGCCCTTGCCTTGACAGGCTTTTATTGCTCTTCTGGGCACATTACATTGAGGGTGGTCCTCATTTACTATGCACGGGTTCCCTTCAGATGGTTACCTTTTACAGAAAACAAAGGAAAGAATGTTGCTAATTACTTCAAAGAGAAGGATGTTGCAGATCAAGGGGAAAAGTGGTTGAACCAGTTACACTCCATACTGGGGAGGTTTAGCACAGACTTTAGGAAGTTACAGTAAGGACATGCTGCCTCAATTCAGGGTAAGGGAGTTTTAGCTGTTGGGAGCCTACCAGCACCTGTCTCTTGACACAGTTGGGATGGATGAGATGCATCTGCACAGCAGAGACAACCATGGCTGGGTTTCCTGTCTATCTCTCCCTGCATGTTTGTTTTTGTGATTAATAGGTGGTGGGATCTTTAGACACCTGCATTTCAGGCCCAATGATCCACATAATTCCAATGAAGTTATACAAAATAAGTTCTTGGCCAAAGAACAAAGTCCCCCCTAATGAAGTAGCCCCTGAATATCTAAAAGCTGACAAGTAGCAGCCCCTCCTCTACCTTGGACAGGAATATATATTAATTAGAATTAGAATGGCAAAGAAACAGGAGAATCTGGTTAGCAATTACAAACTAAGCACATAGAAACAATTACCAAGGAGTCAGAGTCCATATTACATAAAGAAACATTTTAGACAGAAAGATTGATAGCTAAGTTAGACATCACAAAGGCCTTATAATAAATTTCCTATAATCTGCTCAGTCTAGCGTATCCTTTTGCCCCATGCCAAATTCTAAGAACTTTAATAAACAATAAGACATCTAAACTCTGAACATACAACTATTTCTAATTGTCTGATTAATGGTTCTCCTGGTCAAAACAATCTTTGTTTAACATAACTGAAACTATGGAAATTATTGTACTTTTCCTGGTTACCTCTGTATTGTTTTTTTCTGCTTAACTGATCATGCCATGCACCTGTTCCTTTATTGTTATATAAAAATAAAGCCTAAATCAAACTCTATAAAAATAAAGCCTAAATCAGACTCTGAGAGTTCGGTCAGACCCTCAGAGGCTAGCTGTTCTCCGGCACCCAACTGGGTGTCCAACTTTTCATTTGTCGCCTGCACCGTCCATTCTTCAGGAACCCTGAGACCTGCTGAGGCTGGACCCCAGCATTTAGCAAAAAGCAAGTCTCAAAATGGCCTGGGTACAATGCAGGCCTGATTCCCCATGGGAGAACCTATCCATGGACATGGGTCTTGTGCATCAGACCTCGCTTTTCACTGGCCTTTCTGAGTGGGAGCTGGGCCTATGCCATGCAGAATGGCCTCCTATATACATCTATGCATCCATGCATACATGCATCTCTCCATGCATTTGTCCATGCACACATGCATCCGTTCATTCCTCCATGTACCCACCAATTCATCCATCTACTATCCATGCATCCATGTATGCACACACACATACACTTATCCATCTTTCTATTCATGCAAGCATCTACCCACATACATCCATCTTGATGTAGACAGTATACTGCACCCCCTAAACACATCCTGGTTAGCTTTCTGATTTCCTGTGAACAAGCAAAATATGTCCAGGCAGCAAATGTTTGTGAAATCATAAGGAGAAACAATACCAGGCTTATAAGCTAACTCTGCTCTCTCTCTTCTAATGGAGAGTGACTGACTTATTTGTCTGTCTGACCTGTTCTCATCCATTTCTGATATGGGTCTTTTTATATTCTTTTACCACAAATACTGTACTTCCAATTCATATGTAAGTAAAGATAAAAAGACACAAACATAAAAAGTACATACATGTGTAAGAATAAGCTTGATTCTGAGAATGGTTTGCCTCATTTTCTATATCGTTCTTACTCTTGCTTTTCTTTTTAAAGTGAAAAAAAAATTATTGTTGTTCAATTATAATTGTCTCCATTCTCCTCCCATTATTCTCCCCTGCCCTACCCTACCTCCACCTCTCGCTTTCCATCTTCCCCCCTACCCTGTTGTCTTTGTCCATAGGTCCTTACATACGTGTTCCTTGACTTGACTCTTTCCTCTGCTTTTCTAAGTGAAGCTTTTCTGAGATGCAGGTATCCTTGGTATAACTTTCGCTTGGGCACAGTGCTTAACTAGCTCTTGTTGTGACTTTAGAGCTGTCATATTTGCAAGCATTTGTATCATGAGCCTAATCTTCCTGGAGCTCCAGAGCTCTTTGCCCAATAATGGTTCAGATATGCAGGAAGAATGTAAGTCACTTGAGAATTTAAGCAAGACATGAAGCTTGACAACCTGACACTTGGGGCCCATCCATTTGTGCTGAGAAAGCCCTTGTGGTAAGGTGACAGATATCTTTTAACAGAGCTACCAAAGTTAATTGCCAGGAAAGTTTCAGAAGTACTGTTCCAGGGCAGGTAACATGTGGTTTCACCAGGAAAGAGAAGCAAGAAAATGTTAACAAAGCAAAACAAAACACTAGACATAAGACAAGCATTGATTGCTGCATTTCATAGGGGATTACAATCCTGTCAGTAGAGGAGGAGAATTGCTTGTCCCTGACCTTGGGCACTGCCTAGACTCCTGGTCTGTGCATGTCTGTGTCAGCCTGAGAGTTAGGACCAGACATGCACTGCTTCTGGTACAAACACCAAGCCCCCTTTACAAGTGTGGGAACTCATCTGCCTACTAGCAGGCAAATCTGAAGTCTGTCCAGCTCCACCTTTAAGGGAAGAAAGGAATTACAACAGAATTTAATATTTGATAAATAATATGCTTAAAAAGCAACCCTGAAACCCTGCATTTGAATTACCAAAAACTATAGACACATATATACTGAAGAGGAGCTGAGCTTGCCACCTCCAACTTTTTCTCTTTGGGATATTGATTGTTTTAAGCTGATTATTTTTAAGAAACAAAGGACTCAGGAAGAAATTTTGACCTTTCCCCCAACTGCCTAAAAGAATTTCTTTTAATTTATTTTTTAAAATTTTATTTATTTATTTTTAGAGAGAGGGTAAGGGAGGGAGGAAGAAGGAAAGATCAATGTGTGGCTGCCTGTCTCATGCCCTCTACTGGGGACCTGGCCTGCAACCCAGGCACATACCCTGACTGGGAATCAAACCAGCAAGGCTTTGGTTTGCTTAAAAGAATTTTAAGAGAGAGCACCTGCTCCAGAAAGGGAGCTATTATCATAGATAATATAGTTTGTTATGAACTAAGTGTTACAGACAGGAAGAGACTTCTTAAGGCCCTTTGATCAAAGTTCTCTCTGCATCCCATTGTTAGAGACAGTCCAGCAAACATTTGTTTATCAAACATGTGCTTTTCCATCTCAGTGTGAATTGTCTTCTTCCCCTTTGAGGTCCAAAATCACCACTCTCCTTTCTTCTTAGCTCATGATGGCATATAAGCCTCAACTGTCCAATTTGTCCTTGGCTCCATGTTCTTATGGCACCTTTGTATATACATATCTAATTAAATTTGATTATTTCCTTCAGTTAATCTGTCATCTGGCATTTTGCTTATTCTAATAGCCATAAGAACTAAGAAAAGATAGAGGAAATCTCCCCCTCCCCACACTACTCATACAACTACATTTATCCAGGTTGTTGGAGACTGAATCATTGCATACATATTAAAGTTCCAGGTAGTATTAAATTACATTTAAGAATTAAGCATTTTGGGAACAAATGTTTATAAGCCATATTATACTTTCTTTCCCTTCATTAAAAGAATGTTCTGAAAACAACTTGACATTTTCTTAATGGTTTACATCATTTGCCAGGAGAGGAGCCTGATGAACTTCAAACCTTCGTGGCTCAGGGCCCCTGAAAAACTCATAGAGGTGATGCATCAGAGAATTCAGAAAGGTACCTGTGTTCTCTGCTGGACCTCCCCAACCTTGACCCACTTCCCCTGCCACACACTTACAAACAGAACCACTGGAGAGTAAAACCAAAATCCATGGGCAGCATGTAAAACAAAACTGTAACAGAGCGAAATGCTTGGCCTCTCTGACTCCATCTTTATCAAGCCTGCTTTGTTCCCTGTGAAGTCCTGCATATAAACATACTAATCCTGCTTGTAGCTTGAGTTTTACAAAAACAGCTCCTTACCAGAAAGTGCTTGTCCCAAGGAGATAAGGGAAATACGTATTGTTTATCACAGATTTGCAGGAAACTTGTGATAGAATAATATCAACTGGGGTTAACAGATTAAGCACAATCTTCAGACCACTGCTGGCACCCAGATATCTGTAGTCATCAATCACTTCATGCCCCTCCCATTTCTTCTCCTCTTGACATAAAAGAAGTCTTAATTCTGTACGCTTGGAAGATGGATGTGAGGCACGACTAAGTTTCCTATCTTCTTGGTTGTTGTCTTCTTGATCAATAAATCTTTCCTTACTCCAAAATTTGATGTTTTGAGTTTTGGCCTTTTGAAGCATCAGGCACACAGACTTCAGACTAGTAACAAAACCAGGTGACAAACTATCCCTATAAACTCCAAAAACAGATGGGTGGTGATGAACTACTCTCAACCAGAGTCTATGGCATTGTCATCTGTGTCGTCAGAAGAAGCAGGACAGAGTGGGAAAGAATCTAAGGACCCAAGACAGGAGGCCCTCAAATAGTCTAGCAAGTATTTGGTGGAGGAGGCATCCAGCCAGTTGAGAACAGCAGCTATAATCACACTGTGTGAGTGCATGAGCCCACCTGAGATCACTCCAGGGGAGTATACAAGCTCACCTCAGACCACCCCATATGAGTAGATAGAACCCACTGGCAGACCAGCAGAGGCTGCTTACCGCATACAGGGGGGTTTTGGGGGTGATAAAAGAAAATATTATGAAATTAGATAGTGTTAATGGCTGCCCAACATTGCAAATAACACTGAATTGTACAATTTAAAGTAGTTACAACACTGAATTTTATGTTATGTATAGTTAAGCTCAATTAAAAAAAAAAAAAAAAAGGAAGACCCAAAGGGCTGGGACAACCTAGGACTTCTTAACTCTCCAAATGACCTTGCAAAAATCCAAGTTGATTAGGACAGCCCCAGGAAGGGGAGGGAGACAATAGGTGCAGACCCAAGTGGGAGGAGACAGAACCAGGTTACTCCCCAAATCAAGTTGGCATTTCAGGTCCCTATACTGCAGAACACAGGGAACTGAGGACTGTTCTCATAGATGAGGTTCAAATACAGTAAGACTAGAAAGCCTTTCAGGGTATTGCTGACACCTCCAGATGGGTGGTGTCAGCAATAACTCCTGGCTTCTAATACATGTACAGATAGATTAATAAAAATAGACATTGATGTTGGTGTACATGCATTTAGCTCCTAGCTGTACCTGCAGAGAGGCCCTAGAAGCAGTGACACCCAGTAGCAATGAGCATGTGCAGCACCTAGATCTGGGTTTCTAAAAACCATTCTCCAATATGAGAAACAAAATTCCTTATAGAAATGGTTGATTCCAGAACTGGAGCAGGGAAAGTACAAGATGAACCTGGAGCATCTTGAGATGCCAGAAAATAAGAAAGGACTCAGAAAGTGATGAGGACAAGTCAAAGAAATATAGGAGCCAATTTGTAAGAAGAAGAGTGGAGAAATAATAGTAATAAAGGACCACTGTAGTAGGTATCTACTGTTGTCTGACAAGTCAATGAAAAACTTAGTGGTTTAAACAGTAAACATTTATTATCTCACAGAGTCTATGGACCAGGAATATGGATGTAGCTTACCTGGATCCCCTGGATCAAGTCAACTATGGGACTGATGTTATCTTGTCATCTTGCCTTGGGGAGGATCTGCTTCCGAGCTTATCTTGTGGTTGCTGGCAGGTCCTCACTGGCTTTGTGGAGATATCAGTCCTTGCAAATGGGTCTTTTCATAGGGCAGTTTGCCACGCAGGCTGTACTTCCTTCAGATTGAACAAGCCAAGAGAAAGTGAGGGTGTGGCCCAGATGGAAGCCACTGTCTTCTTAAGCCACTGTTTTCTTAAGAAAATCTTATGTTTTTCTCTGCCCAGAACACTCTTTCTCACACTCCTATGACTTGCTTCCTCTTATCCTTCAGGTCAGTTCAAGTTCAAGTGTTACCCCCTCTGAATCTTCTTGTAAAGTAGTACACCCAGTTATGTTATATCTCAGCACTCTGTTTGCTTCATTTACAACATGTCTTACTGTTTTCAATTATGTGGTTTATAATAATATAGTGAGGAGTATAATATAGTCATGAAGTATAGGCTACAGGACTATGTCTTTGTTGCCCACAGCTCTTCCCCAACCACCTACCACAGTACTGGACACATAGTAAGACCTTGGTGACTATTTGAATGAATGGATACATTAAAAAATAGTCATTGTGCACAGTTTGTTTTGACCATTCTAAACAGTCCAAGGAGCAATAGGACCATTAGAACCAATTTGGAACCCTAAAGTGTCCCTACACACATGGGTCAACATGAAGGTTACGGGGTCCTGAGAGTCACTTGGAAAGGTCCATGACATACCTAAACCCATTAAGTCAGGAGCCCTTGGGGGAAAGATCCATGACACACATATTTGTTAATGCCCTAGAGTAAGTCCAGAAGCAGTGGAGGTTGAGGACCACCTAGACTGTGGAGAAAAAGTAAGCTTTTTGAGGGCTCTTCCTAAGAAAGATTCCTTTTCCTTCAGATTTGTTACTATTTGTTAACACCTGTGATTGAAAGGGAGCAAGCGTGTTTGACCCAACTTGCATTTGCTTGTAAATTCACTTCAGGAAAGCTTTTAGTTTTTGCCACAGCATGGATAAAACTGGAGAGCATTATGCTAAGTGAAATAAGCCAGGCAGTGAAAGACAAATGCTCTATGATCTCACCTGTAAGTAGAACCTAATAAACAAAACAAGTGAGCAAGCAAGCAAGCAAGCAAAATATAACCAGAGACATTGAAATTAAAAACAAACTGACAGTAACCAGAGGGGAGGTGGGAAAGGATAATGAGGGGAAAAGAGAAAAGGGTTTTTATCTATAAAGGACACATGGACAAAACCAAAGAGGGGTAGGATCAAGGATGGGAAGTGGGGATGGCTGGGGTTGGGGGAGTGGTGGTGGGAAAATGGAGACAATGTGCTTGAATAACAATAAAAATGTTTTAAAAAATTCACTTCAGGAAGAAAGCTGGCTCAGACTATTAACCAAAGGCCACATATTCTAGTCTAGACCAGGGGTTTTCAACCAGCTCACTTGCTGGAATGCCCTGGGAGCTGTGGAAAGTTTCAGCAATGGCTCCATCCCCTGAGGTCCTGCGGTTTGTGGTTTCAGATGCCCTGAGGGGTGCCAACATGTAGCCAGGGCTGAAATAGTGCCCTAGATCCTGGATTAGATGTTAGTTGGTCCTGGTTCCAGGGAGAAATAGCTCTGGAGGTGGCCTTCAGGGGCAGCCAGCCCTTCACAGGTTCACAGGCTGGAAGTCTCAGACTGTCCTTCATCCCTATGTCCAAGTCATGGTATCATATAATTTGCATAAATTCATGCTCTTTTTCTACCCAGGGTTAATCTTTTAAATTAGTTAAGCTAGTATATTGTAGGAAACAAACAGTGACCCTCAAGTAGATAATTAGCAAAACTGAAACAATTACATGATTTTCCCTTGGAGGCATTCAGCAAAGCCATTCTAGCTACAGAAGGAAGGACACAAAAACACAGAATGCAACCATGGCACATGTGAAAAATAGCATTTTGTCAGAGTTTGTGGGCTACCCCTTATTGCCCTCATAGGAAGTAGAATTTCCATTTGTTTATTGGTAAACTCTTTGACTCAACTGGTCAACTCCAGGCTTCCTATGTTGTCTGGACTCCAGGATGATTGACAGAAGGAAGGCGAGCATTATTTGCCTAGGGATTGCTCAGCAAAAGGCAGGTGTAATCTGTGTGGTGGCAGCCTGCACAGCTTTGCTGTGAGCTGGCCACTGCAGTTTTTCCAAAGAAAAGGCATCTCCAGTGTGCAGGGATATGGATCCCAGCTCCTGGGGTCCATGGCATTATGGATAAGATGGGACAAATTCACATGAGCTACCAAGTATTGTGGTAGAAAAGGGATAGTGTGACTTCTCTTTCAAGAGGAAAAAAGCCTTGACCGTTGCATTGACAAACTTTTATTGGGTTCAATTTCGCAGAAATACGGGTGTATATATGAAGCTCATCAATCACCATCAGGCAGAAATGATTAAACAATAGATAACATTCAAAGAATTCCGAGGGTTTATTCTGAGTCAGGGTCAGATAGATAAAGGGCCATAAAACTTTGGGGAACAAACTCACTTCCTGCTTGGACACTCATCATTTAAATTGGGAGTATTAGCAGAGTAGGTTTCATAGGATTTTATGCATTCTTTCTTAGGCCTGATTGCCCTAGGGAACCCACCCTTTCCAGCATACGGCTTCACTCACCTCTAGCATTGTTTCAGGCTTAAGGCATTGTTTCAGGCTTAAGTCAGACTGGGGAAGTAAGGCAGCCGAGAGATTAGGAGACTTCTTGCA
The DNA here is from genome assembly GCF_021234435.1 of Artibeus jamaicensis. NCBI lineage: Eukaryota > Metazoa > Chordata > Mammalia > Chiroptera > Phyllostomidae > Artibeus > Artibeus jamaicensis. Next base: position 3,022,124 of record NW_026521576.1, on the reverse strand, counting down.
GACAAAATGAGGACTCAATGAGGAGCAAGGGTCCATCACCCCCTTTTTCTATTGCCCCCCAAGTCCTTCCCTGAGAGCCCCTTCATGACTGTTCTTGTCTTAGGTCATCCCTCTTTTGAGGAATCTTACCTGTCATTGGTTCACAAGTCATCCGCCCAGGACCAAGCAGGGTGAAGAGAAAGGGGGCAGAGATGGTGCCCCTACAAGGAAGATAAGCTTTTTCTCCTAAGTGGCTTATGGTCTCAATGTCCTTTACTCAGCCTTAGCCATGGGGAATTACTGTTTCTGAAACCAGCCAGGGAAGTTCGCAACAGTGTGGTGTTGGTGAAAAGGCTGACATTCATGCTTCCTTTTGTCCTAGTTCACTCCCTGGTCCCTTCTTTGGTACCAGTTGGCCTGGCATGAATGACACCTCAAATAAGAATAATTAATCATCAGGTACTTCTGGCTAAGTCCCTGGAGGCTTAGATAGACACACTGTGCCCCCTTGCACAACAAAAAGAAGGACAACAACAAATTTAAAAACAAAAACCAACCAGAACTGACAGAAAATTGAACTGTATGTAAGTCCAACAACCAAGGAGTTAAAGAAGAAACATTCATCCAGACCAGTAGGAGGAGTGGAGACGAGTAGCCAGGTGGAGAGGACTTGTGGCAAGGTGGTGGCTAGAGGACCCAAGGCAGAGGCTGGCAGACTGGGCAGTCCCACATTCAAATGCAGATAAACCAGAAGGAACAGCTGGGGAGTGAGACAGACTGGGCAACCCACAGTTCCAGTGCAGGGAAATAAAGCCTCAAAGCCTCCGACTGAAAACACGTGTGGGGGTTGAGGTGGCAGTGGGAGAAACTCCCAGCCTAATAGGAGAGTTCATTGGAGAGACGCACAGGGTCCTAGAATGTATATAAACCCAACCACCTGGGAATCAAAACCAGAAGGGCCCAATTTGATTGTGGGAAGCAAGGGAAGTGACTGAAAACTGGCAGAGAGCTGAGCAAGCAGCATTGCTTTCTCTTGGACCCCTCTCCCACATACAGTGTCACAATGCAATGATGAGGGTTTTCTCGCCCTGGTGAACACCTAAGGCTCCTCCCATTACTATGTAACAGGCATGCCAGGACAAACAAAAAATGGCCCAAATGAAACAACAGATCAAAGCTCCAGAAAAAATGCAACTAGCCAACCTATCAGATGCAAAATTCAAAACACTGGTAATCAGGATCTTCACAGAATTGGTTGAATATGGTCACAAATTAGAGGGAAAAAAATGAAAGCTGTGCTAAGTGAAATAAAGGAAAATGTACAGGGAACCAACAGTGATAGGAAGGAAACCCAGACTCAAATCAACAGTGTGGATCAAAAGGAAGAAAGAAGCATTTGACCAGAAAAGAATGAAGAAACAAGAATTCAAAAAAAGGAGAGACTTGGAAACCTTCAGGACATCTTTAAACATTCCAACATCTGAACCATAGAGGTGCCAGAAGGAGAAGAGAAAGAGCAAGAAGTTGAAAACTTATTTGAAAACATAATGAAGGAGAACTTCTCTGATCTGGCAAAGGAAATAGACTTCCAGAAAGCTCAGAGAGTCCCAAAGAAGGTGGACCCAAGGAGGAGGATACCAAGGCACTCATAATTACATTAGCCAAGATTAAAGGTAAGGAGAGAATCTTAAAAGCAGCAAGAGAAAAGAAGACAGTTACCTACAAAGGAGTCCAAGTCATGAAAAGTAAGGACCTACATCCAAGATTACTCTATCCAGCAAAGCTATAATTTAGAATGGAAGGGCAGATAAAATGCTTCTCAGATAAGGTCAAGTTAAAGGAGTTCATTATCACCAAGCCCTTATTATATGTAATCTTAAAGTGACTTATCTAAGAAAAAGAAGATAAAAAATATGAACAGGAAAATGACAACAAACTCACAGTTATTAACCAAACCTGAAATGAAAACAAAAACAGCCCTGCCTGGCATAGCTCAGTGGATTGAGCGAGGGCCTGTGAACCAGAGTATCACAGTTCGATTCCCAGTCAGGGCACATGCCTGGGTTGCAGGCCAGTTCCCAGCAGGGGACGCATAAGAGGCAACCATACATTGATATTTCTCTCCTACTCTTTCTCCTTCCCTGCCCCTCTCTCGAAAAATAAATAAAAAAAGAAAAAGAAAGAAAACAAAAACAAACTAAGCAAACAACAAGAACAGGAACAGAACCACAGAAATGGAGCTCACATGGAAGGTTAGCAATAGGGGGGTGGGAGGGGGAGAGAGGGGGAAAAGGTTTACAGAGAATAAATAGTATAAATGGTAGGCACAAAATAGATAGGGGGAGGTTAAGAATAGTATAGGAAATATAGAAGCCGAAGAACTTGTATATGTATGACCCATGGACATGAACTGAAGTGGGGGGCAGGGAAATGCAGGTGGGAGGGGGTGTGCATGGCAGACAGGAATAAAGGAGGGAAAATGGAACAACTGTAATAGCATAATCAATACAATATTTTTTTGAAAAAGAACAATTAATCATCAAAAAAAAAAAACCGATCAAAGGACCTGAATGAGGCTAAAAAGGGAGATGGCTGATAAGCAAGGGACACATGAAGGACATGTGAACAAAATTGTGCTAAAAGCCAAAGAACATGTCCATGCTCAGTTTCAAAGATGGGAGAATGTATGGCTTCTGTGAAGTAAAGTCTCAAAGAAAACCCCCAAAGGTAAGCTGTGATGATAAGAAGAGGGTCAATGAGTTAGAAGTACACAACATCACACAAACAGTACTCAGAAATGTCACACCAGGAGCCCTGTTGCCAGCAACTTGAGGTGGATGCTGAGAGCCAATGAGCCACCAAAGCTGGGACCAAAGTAGAACATAGGTTGCAGATGTGGAAGTTTCAGGCAGGAAGCAGCATGCAAATGCTCTAGCAGGATAATTGGGAGATAATTCTGTAATTAGCAAGAATTTGGAGACAGAGAGAAGAAAAGGAAGCTGGTGCAGCTATATTGCTTTCCTGGTCTTCTACAAGAAGAGGGTAATAGATAAGGTTTCAAAGCTATAATTCAACATATGCCAATTTAAATGCATTACATAAGGTTTTAAAGATAATTGGAAAAAAAGGATAAAAGCTTTCCCAATGATCAGAAATCTCATAATGTTGTAAGACTTTACTAACATAGGACTCACAGACACTGTTAGTGTAGTATCAGTTTTTGCCATTTCTTTGGAGGGAATTGTGGCACATTCTAACAGTTTTAAATAAACATATACTTGGAACATGTCCAACAGATTTACTTAACCAGTCTTTGCAGGAAAATGATCAAGGCAGATGAACACCCTCAACACTCTATAGATTTATGTACAGCCCACCACTACCCCCTAGGCCATCTCTGTGCCCTAGTGGTTTAGCAGGCTTTGTTCCCTGCCGCACATTCTTGATAACTCCTCACTTCATGGCAGGGAAATTTCCCAAGTTGCTCTGGCATTGTCTAGCTGTGTGACCTTGGAAAATCATCAACTATATTTTGTCTCAATTTTCTTATTGACAAGCTGAAGATCATATTATTTCCTGTTCAAAATGGCTTCAGTCACCGTGACTGTGTAACAAGTTATCCAATAATATAGTGGCATAAAATAATTGTGTCTTATGCTCATGGATTTGGAGGGTTGGGTATTCACACGAGGTAGAGGAGATGGTTTGTTTCTGGCCCACCATGGCTGAAACCTCAACTGAAAGACCTTGAGCCTGGGGCCTGGGATCCCTTGACACCTCCCTCACATGTGTTTGGTGGTTGGTGCCATGTTGTCTCTCCACGTGGGCTTCTTGGGGCCTCTCACCAGATTGGCTGAGCTGAGAAGGCAAGCATCCAGGAGAGACAAAGCCAGGCTGGAAGCCCTGCTGCTTTTTCTGATGTAGTCTTGAGCCTTGGTGTCACTTCCACTGCCTTCTGTTGGTTAAGGTAGTTTCAGAGTTATCCAGGCTCAAGGGACATTTACGTTTCCCTAGGCTACAGACTAGGTGGCTTAAACAATAGACTTTTATTCTCTTACAGTCCTGGAGGCTGAAAGTCCAAGATTAATGTCTCTGCAGGACTGGTTTCTCCTGAGCCCTCTTTCCATGGCTTGTAGATGGCTGGTTGTCTTCTTCCAGCGTCCTCATGGTTGTCCCTCTGTGTGTGTGTGTCCTAATCTCCTCCTCTTATAAAGACACCTGTCATATTGGATTAGAGCCCACCCTAGTGACCTCATTTTACCTTAATTACCTCTTTAAAGGCCCCATCTTTAAATACAGTTACATTCTTAGGTGCTAGGAGTTAGAAATCTAACATATAAATTTTGGAGGAACATAATTTACCCCAAGACAAGAGGAAATGTAGACTCTTGGGTTGTGCTAATGATGGGGCACTCAAGAGTTGAAAATTTTTAGTTTTAGGTAATAGTTAATAAGCTTAGTAGTTAATGTATATAAAAAGCTACTGTTTCAGGAACTGCAGATATGGCCTACCCTGACTTCAGGACACCACAAGTGATTGACCTTTGTGCTTCAGAAGTGACCATAAGCAATCAAGGTGGTATTCAAGTCACTGTGTTCCAGGGAGACACAGTCTGCCTCCCAGGACACAGGACATAGGATCCAGATAAAATAACTGGTCAGCGTGTGAAAGAATGTTATGGAAATTGCCAGACTGCAGCTTTTATCTGATTAACCTGTCTCTTGAATTCCAAATCCCTTACCTACACTTTTGCCCCCTTGTAAAAAAGGCTGGCTTGAAAGGGAAGAGAAGATGGTCTGTTACGGCACATAACCTGCTATTTTCTCAGATTGCCAGTATCTGAATAAAGCCCCCATAAAAATTCAATCCCTGTATCTGCTTACTGAGTCTGGTAGGTGACAGGCAGCCAAATGCCAGCTTTTGCAGTTTTACTAACAGGTGTGGCCATTTTTTGTAAAGTGTAATCAGTCAACATGACTTACAGGGCCTTCTAGATACGATATAAATAACCTAGAGGAAGGTATGACACCTGGTGTAATTTACCAGCCTCAAGGAATAGGCCCTCTTGTTGAAGGGTTCACAGGTCATCACCCACAGGATGGCCTCAGTACCTACTGAGTGTAAAGGCACACACAACTGGGACTGTAGACATGAATAGAAGTGCCCCTTTTAATTAAGTCTTGGAAACAACCCCTAACTGATCAGGATTTTTGCTTCCACTTCTCCTGACATAGGACACAAATTTAAGCTTTAAAAAAGCACTCCTGAGAACAATGACCTGGATGCTGTGGCCAATGCTGTCAGTGTGCCTACATATTCTCACGTGCACCAGAAGGTGTATGCCTGCTAACGCCTAAGCACTTGCATCTCAGCAGTGCTCTTTCTGGCTCTCCACCACTTTACCTGACTCTTCAGTAGGATCCTGTAGATTAATGTCCCTCCCCACCCCAGCAGCCTCCAGTACTGGTCCCTGGGAGCAGCTTACACATGTTCTGTAAACTCACCCTGAGACCCGCCTGGTACCAAGGGGTCCCAAGTGAGCTAAGGCTCAGTTACCATGGTAACAATTGGCTTTCTTATTGCCTTTCTTATCTCATCTCACTTCTGTTCTTTGTACTCCCTGCCACCAGGTCTTTTGGAATAATTTTCCAAATATGCTGTCTGCACTGGAATATCACAGGAAGGAACTCTAACTAAGGCACTTAGGTTGGGCGGCTGTGTGTGGAGAATGCAAAAAAAAAAAAACAAAAAACAGCCAGGAGCAACTGCTTTGAGGTTTAAATGCAAAGTTTAAAATGTTTTGTTTTCTCTCCTATCTAAACTAGGCTCCCATCAGCTGGGCTTCCTAGTGAGCTCCTACCTGTCCTCTGAGCCCTACAGGTCCACCCCACCCTCCACATCACGGAAATGGGAACTGAGGGTAAGGCACACACTGTTGTCTGCAGTAGGCTCTCTAAGAAAGGCTCACAGGATTACAAATGCCAATGCATTAAACACCCAGTTAATACAATGGGAACCAGTGCTTTGTGATTAGAGTTTATCCTCCCAACCAAGCCAGCACAACCATTTGGCTAGAATGGAAGCAAGTGTGTGGAAATTGCAGTTGAAAAGCCACTGCCAGGTGTGGTCATGTGGATATGTTTCTGTGATGACAGGATAATCACTGTCCCTGGTGAGCGGTCAGCTGGGGAAGTGGTGGGGCAGGCAAAGAAACTCAGGTGTCCCTTCTGGGAAGAAGGGGTGAGAAGAAGTAACTGGGACAGGGTTTGGAGGGTCCCTCCTTGACCACTGCTCTCCCACAGCTCCCCTGGGACTGCATTCTAGCCCAGGGCTCACAAATCTGGCTGCCTGGGCTGCTCAGAGATAGTCCCTTCCCTGGTCTGCTGAGGAGTTCAGACTACAGAAGTCAGCAGAGAGGCATAACCCATGTGCCCTCTTCCCAAGTACACCCTGCCTCTCTTTGGGGCCCAGGGCAACTGCAGGGGCCCAGACTTGCCTGTCTGCATGGAGAGGGAACCCTGTCTTCTCAGCCTTTTCAGAGCTCAGGCCCAGTTTTCTTTGCCCACTGAGACCTCCTTTAGGCCAATGGCACTTGGGAAGGCCGAGGGAAGCCTCAACTTCAGGTCCTTGTGAAGGAACAAGAAGAAAATTGAGAGTGTGACAGAAAGATTTAGCGAAGCACAGTAAATTTGTTAAAAATAAAGGCATGCACTCAAGAAGTGAGAGTGGGCAACCTTGGAAAATCAGATGCCTGGGTAGGGTTTGGATGGAAGGTTTTTATTAAACGTGGGCCAGGGTGGTGTTAGGGTGGTTTTCTTCTCATGCTGATGGGGTAACTGCTGAGGCAGCTCACCTTGTCTCTTCTCCCTAGACAGGAATTTTTTTTTTGTCCTTCCAGCTACAGAAAATTGAAGAGCAAAAAGTGGAGAGCAAGTGGTCAGTGAAGGTCATGTCTGTGATGTTCCAGCAAAGATGGAAAAGGGGAGGGGTAGGGTTAAGTCCCTTGTTCCCTCTTCTAACTTTCCTGCCTCGTGTTTTCATTTCCCAACTGTGTTTAGGACCCTGCTGCACTCCTTTTGGGTCTAGTACCTTGGGAGACTCAACAGCCCCTCAGAGCTGTCGGTGTTCTCGAATGTGCCTGGTGCTGTCACAGGCCCTTGGTAGCTAGGGGACAGTAGAGGCTTGGGTGGACACAAAATCTGCACCCTGGCACTGCCCAGACAGGACACACTGACCTGTGGCCTCCACAGCCTGCATGTGTGGCTCTAGGCCCTGCTTCCTCCAGGGTTAAGGAACTAGAACTCTTGACTGTCTCAGGGCTGGGCCTCAGCACAACTAAGCAAGAGGCAACTAAACAGGAGCCCCAACCTGAAACACCAAGAAACAGAAATATGTAAACTGAAGAGAAGGAAGCAAGCCACTTAGGAACTGCGTGCAATTCTAAAGTTGAAGGAGAAAAGCAAAGCAGAGACATGAGGCCACTAGGACAAGGTGAATATACATTTGGCAATTGAGAGCATATTTGCTTTAACTGGATGAAGAATTTTGAAACACCAAACTGGGTCATAATTTGGAGGCTGAAGTGTTTGACAGAATGCTTTTAAAAGTGATTAACTTGATGGAATTTATCCCGAGGAGGGAGAAATAGCCTCCAGCATGCTCTGGATGTGGGATTAAAATGCACTTATTTATGTTGCTCAGTCAAGAACTGAATGTCTCTTCAAAAACGTGTAAATCTTTACCGCAGTCAGCTGGGCAAATAGCAATGATTAAACATTTCATCAGAGGCCTGATCCTTTGTTGTGTGTTCTTTGTGGCTACAGGAAAGAAACCACAACAGATCTTTAAATAGCAAACTTGTGGCTAAATTTCACCTCATCCAGGAGGAGCCACTGCTACTCGATGACCTAATTTTAGCTGCTTATCAGTCCCCAAGCTTGTTAGTTGATGTAACCGATCCTCTGATGTTAGATGATTTTGTGCTGAATACAGCTAAAATTTAATATGAGTCATTTGGACAGACGCCCAGCCAAGCTTGTGTGTGTGTGTGTGTGTGTGTGTGTGTGTGTGTGTGAGAGAGAGAGAGAGAGAGAGAGGAGGGAGAGAGAGAGGGGGAGGGAAATGTGGAGCAGGCTGTCCAGGTGGATAACAACAGCACAGTCTCGGGCTCCTTATTGCAGGGACAATCAAGTTCACATCACGTGCACTTGGAACACAGTGTCCTTGGACTGTGCCTTTTGTTTTATTTCCTCTCCTAACCAGCAAGACTTCTCTCCCAGCAGGCACATGGGAGGCAGTGATACTTGGCTCTTGCCAAGATCTAATGAGAATGTCAATAATTGCAAGACTTTTAAATGGAGGTTTTTGAGGCAAATCATTGCTTTTTCAAAGAGCTTTTCTTTCTGCTTATGGAGAGAGCAGCTGAGACACTTAGAAGGAGAAAAGAACATTTGACAGCCTCCTCCTCTCCCATTTTCTGCATGATTAGATAACACCTTTTCATCTTTTCTACTGTGTGGCTTTTCATTTCATTACAAGATTTCTTTCCTCATTCTGCTCTTTTAAGAGGACAATCTGCGTCACTCCTGGGTGTGTGTGGGCCCCAAACACTCCTACTTGCTTGCTATAGTTGGTGTCATTTCTTGCCATAAAAGAATCACATGGTTTGTGATCTCCATTTTCTGAACATTGCAGGTGAAGCTGAGAGATTGGAGGACTGAGACATCTGCCTTCTAAGGTGGCTATGGCCTCAGGGCTGCCTGCCTGGGTCTGCTTTCTGCTTTTCACCCTGAAAACGGTACCCTGCTTTTGATCTTTCTTCCCTTCTCTTCCTTCCTCCCACTCTTCCTTCCTTCCTTCCTTCCTTCCTTCCTTCCTTCCTTCCTTCCTTCCTTCCTTCCTTCCTTCCTTCCTTCCTTCCTTCCTTCCTTCCTCTTTCTCTCTTTCTCTCTTTCTCTCTTTCTCTCTTTCTCTCTCTCTCTCTCTCTCTCTCTCTCTCTCTCTCTTTCTTTCTTTCTTTCTTTCTTTCTTTCTTTCTTTCTTTCTTTCTTTCTTTCTTTCTTTCTTTCTTTCTTTCTTTCTTTCTTTTCTTCCTTTCCCTTCCTTCATTCCTTTCATCCTTTATTTTTCCAATTACAGTTCATATTCAATATTATTTTATATTAGTTTCAGTTGTATAGCATAGTGGTTAGACAGTTATATAATTTATAAAATGATGTCCCTGATAGTATCCAACTGGCACCATACCTAGTTATTACAATGTTACTCACCATGTAATGGTGTACTTTACATCCTCATGAGTATTTTGTAAATGTCAATTTATACTTCTTAATCCCTTCTTCTTTTATATGTAACCCTCCAATTTCCCTCCCACCTGGCAGCCATCAAAATGTTCTCTGTATCTATGAGTCTGTTTCTATTTTGTTTGTTCATTTGTTTTGTTTTTCTACATTCCACATATAAGTGAAATCATATAATATTTGTCCTCTGTCTGATTTATTTCACTTAACATAATGCTCTCTAGGTGTATGAAATTTCTCTTCCAGGGTTTAACCACTGCTTGCTCATAACCTCCTCCACCCAAGGTTGGGAGGCAGTGCAGAGGAAATGAAGCTTCAGTGCGACATGGCTGCTCAGTGTGGTGGACAAGGACATGGGGACTCTCCATCTCAGGGGCCTGTGTGGGTACCAGTGCATTCTCATCCTCCTTGCTATTCTGTCTGCCATTACCAGGGGACGCTGCACTCCAGGAGAGGTGCATGCAAATACTGCACCAGGGAGTGCTAAAGAGGACTAATGGATACAGTGTGTAAGATCCCCAGAAGAAAGTTACCTTTAAAAAAGCAGTTGCAATGAAGTGCCTAGAATTAAACACACACTTTGCTGCTCTGACCACCTTCCAGGTGGTTTGACAAGTGTCGGAGATATACCTCTCAATCAGTCTGTGGGACACAGAGGCCAGATGTGAACACAACATTCTATTCCATACATAGCATTTCAGGGACACTTAAAATACACTTCCTGTTACCTGTGTGAGTACCCCTCTGCTGGAAAATCAGGAGGTGCATGCTTGCTGGTGCAGCTGTGTGTGTCCTCACAGGACCACGCCATTGATGAGATTCCATCCCAAGACATCTCTTCAGACATACTCCAGTGAATTTCCCAATAAAGAAAACAATACCTATAAGCTTCAGAATTTTTTAAACATAAAAAAGATGAGATTAGCAGTACATGTCTCACTAACAACATTGGAAGATAGAAGATAACAATTAAGAATAATTGTAGAAGTAAATTTTATAAAGAAAAATAAAAGTTATGTTACAGAAAAAATAATGTGGTCATTTTGGACACTTAGAGCCTCAGAAAGTAAAATCACGTACATAAGGATACTCTGAAGAAATCACTTCAATCAAGCTAAGACAGTGAAGAGCTCCGATACACTGTGAACAATATATCTTATATTATACATTTGATATCAAAGTGGATATGATTAATAACTGGAAATGGAGCGCATGAGTGTGTTAACAAAGGATTCTTGAGATTCAACATTCATTCTCAGAGAGAAAGCATAATAATAGTCTACGATTTAAAATATTTTCAACATCAACTATTTTGTTCAAACCTAGGCATTAGGGCTGGGCATTTGTGTGTGTGTGGTGGGAAAGAGACTTGCGTTACAGGGCAAGGCAAAGGAAAAGCATTGTAGGTGGGTATGAGCAGGGTAGTAATGCGTCTGAGAACTCATACATTATCACAGATAGGCCGGGGTGGTCAAGGGAAACACCAAGTTGGGAGAATGGGGTTATAATTAACGTCGATAAGTTTACAGAGAAGTAGTGAGTATGATGGTTAATTTTGTGTTAACTCGACTAAGTCATAGGGTGCCCAAATACTTGTTCAAACATGATTCTGCACATTTTGGGGTGAGCTTAACATTTAAATCTATAAACTGGTAAGCAGATGCCCAGTCCAGTGTAGGTGGGCCTAATCTAATCAGTTGATGACCTGAATTGAAGCAAAAAGCTGACTTCTCTTGAGTAAAAAGAAATTCTTTCTTCCTGCCTGCCTTCACATGGAGGCATTGGCCTTACTCCACATTGGAGACCCTGAGCCAGAGCCTCTTATGTAAAACACTCCTGAATTCCTGATTCAGAAAACTGTGAAATAATAAACGTTTATGGTTGCCTTCAGCCACTAAACTGTAGTATAATTTGTTACACAGTAACTAATATATATGCATATGTGGACATGATTGGGGCCAAGGTCTCTCTGATGCTCAATGTATCATCAAACCCTAAATGTGCAAAACTTGTAAATTGCCCACTATTAAAACTTGTCGACATGGAAATTATATCTTACAGTTGTATTAGTATGTTTTGTTAATGACGTAAAATTTGCCACTTTTCCCTGCCTTTTTAAAGAAAGTTATTTCTTGATCAGAAGAAAGAAATCCCTGATTTATTTTTAGGTTCCTGCAACTGGTTGGATGAATAGGAGAAACTTGAAATTGTGGAATAGCTCCTAAGTGAGTTCACTGAAAAGCTGTGTAAAGGACAGACATGCAGATGCAGACTTTGAGGCCACATTAAACAACAGAAAGAAGAGGCTCACGAATTCTCCAGTGCGTGAATGAGTTTATTTTATGGAATGCTGTAGAACAAGAGCTGATGGTGAAATGCTGTAAAGAATGTGGAATTAGTAATGTTCTTGGCAACCTGAGCATGACTTGTTTTTGGAAAATGGTTTCACCTTAGTTTCTCATGTAGTAAAAGCAAACGATTGACAAAGCCATCTAGAATCCAGTAGTAGAAATGGTTTCAGGCTTTGGGAATAATATTTCTTTAAGTTTTGAGGATGAACATTGAAACCTTTGTGATACTTAAAAACAATAGTTGCAACAATCAGGTAGCCATTATTCACTGAATCCCTGGTTTTCATAGTCATTTTTCCCATTTTACCTTGGTACTTAATGTGTGTAAATATTCAGTAATGCATTTGCCTTTATGTATAAACATGCTATTAGAATCCTGTCAAATTTATTAATTTTTCTGTTTGTTATATTTTTAAAAATTAAATGGTTTTATTTTGAGGTAACTCTAGGTTCACATGCAGTTCTAAGAAATACTACCAAGAGGTCCCATGCACTTCTTACGAGTTTTCTCCAGTGGTAACATCTTGCAAAACTAAAGTACCACATTCCAGCCAGGATGATGCCATTGATGCAGTCAAGATACAAGACACTTCCATCACCATTTAGATTCCCCCATGTGCCTTTATACCACATCCTCTTCCCTCCCCCACTCTGCCCCCTTCAAGCCCTATCATCCACTAATCTGGTCTCTATTTTTCTACTTTTGTCACTTCAATAATGTCGTATATGTGGAATCATAAAATTTGCAATCTTTTGAAACTGCAACCTTTTGAAATCACGCAGTGTAATTTCCTGGAGATTCACCCAAGTGCTTGCAAGAATCAGTAGTTCATTTTGATTACTGAGTGGTATACAATGTGATAGGGATGGGCACAGTTTAACTATTAATCTTGATGGACATTTGCATCATTTCCAATTTTAGATTATTATAAATAAAACTGCTGTGAATATTTGTGTACATGTTTTTATGTGGACATAAGTTTTTATTTTTCTGGAATAAATGCCTGCAAGTACAATTGCTGGGTTCTATGTTAATTACATGTTTCCTTTTATAAGCAACTGCTGAACTGTTTTCTGGGGTAGATATTTTCCACTTATTCCAACCAGAAACATATGGGGGTCTCGCTTCTTTGAATCTCTTGAGCATTTGCTGTTGTCACTATTTTCTATTTTAGCCCTTCTAATAGGTGTGCAGTGACTGTGGCTTCACTCGTATTCTCCTAATAGCTGAGCCTGTTGACCATCTTTGCATGTGTTTCTTTGCCATCTGTATAGCCTTGGTGAAATGTCTCATTTTTTTTTGCCCATTTTCTAATTGGGTTGTTTTTTCTTTATTGTCAAGTTTTGAGAGTTCTTCATATCTTCTAGATACAATTCTTCTGTGAGATGGATGTGTGGTTTGCAAATATTTCCCCCCAATCTCTAGCTTGTGTTTTCACAGTCTTCATAGGGTCTTTTGCAGAATAAAGGTTTTTAGTTTTGATGAAGTCCAGTTTATCAGCTTTTTCCTTTGTGGATTATACTTTTGCTGTCAAGTCTAATAACAATTTGCTGAGCCTAAAATCCTATATTTCTTCCAAGTTTTATGTTTTGAATTTGTATCTGTGATCCATCTTGAGTTAGTATTTGTAGGAACTGTAAGGTTTAGTTAATGTGTAATTTTCAAGGTGAGGCTATGATTGTCTGTATAACATTTTTGTGCTTGAAACCTCATTCTTATTAATAAAGCCACGCATCATTCCTATGGCTGGGAGCACATTGCTGGTTTCCTCATAGTCTGCGCTTGCATCAAGTGTATCTCTCTGCTGCTTCGATTTCAGGTGCCACATCCTTGTTCTGAATTGTGTCAGGCCTGTCACTTTGGCAGGCCAAAAGTTGAAATATTAGCTACCTAGTCAATAGGGTCAGAACCAGTTACCACACCTGAATTTGCATTTCTACTGTTGGTATGTTTTCCTGCTGGTCTATATTTGGAATGATTTAACACTAATTGGTTCAGCCCTGGCTGGTGTGTCTCAGTGGATTGAGCGCAGTCCTGTGAACCAAAGGGTCACTGGTTCGATTCCCAGTCAGGACACATGACTGGGTTGAAGTCCAGGTCTCTAGTAGGGGTGTGTGAGAGGCAACCACCCACTGATGTTTCTCCTCCTTTCTTTCTTCTTCCCTTACCCTTTCTAAAAAAATAAATAAATAAAATCTTTTAAAAAACCCTGAATTGGTTCACATGAGTTTAGCCCTTTATAATTTAATAGTTTTGTTTTTTTTATCCTTAAATCTTAAAAACAAAACAAAATAAAAACAATACAATTCATAGGGACTAGAGGGATGAAGAATCTTTCTTAACTAGAAGACTGGATCTTAGTTAATTTTCTCCATAAGCTGAGCCTGAGGTAAGAACACAGGTGCAAGTTATTTGGGCAGTAACCTCCTCCCCCTGTCAGAAACACAGGTGAGGGAGGTAAAAGTGAGAAAGAAAAGCCACTAAGAGGTGGATTAATAATTAGGTTACTGTTGTAAGTGGTGGGGTTATTTCCAGTGCTGACCCTCTCTCTGTTGAACCCTATTGAATGTGTTTCAGGATTGCCCCAGCAAGGGAAGGGAAGCTGGCTGTTGATCCACAAGCTCCCAGTCCTCTTATGTAGTGGGTTGCACCTGGCCAATCCCAACTTGTGGATTAAGCGAGCTCCTGCAGGTAGGAGGCCACCCTGCAGAGAGCCAGAGAAACATGGGGGCTGGAGGTGGCTGCAGCTAGCATTGGTTCCAGTACTGCTAAAGCAGAAAATTCTAGGGTATGGAGGCCACATGTTCATGTATCAGAGAGGGCAAAAGACATGGTGCTCCTCAGAGTCCTTTCCAATTTGTAGCCTAAGTTATTACTGTGCTTGTAACGAATCCCACAAGGTTCTGTCAAACTGGTACAGAAGGCCATATAGATTCTAGTGCCTTTGGGGAATGGAAAAGCAGGAGCCCGTGATCTGTTCTCTAGCTCTCATCCCAAAGAATCTCCTGCTCCTTTGACACAGGCTGCTGGGAAGAGTAAGTTCTGTCCTCTGAAAGGGTTGTTCTTCTCTAACTAGTTGGTGGCCCATCTGCTTGGAAGACCTGTTGGGAATCATAGCACATTGCTGGTTTACCAGCCCCCATAATGTATGATGCAGGTGATCTCAAAGTGCACCTGCAACATAACAAACATCCCAGGAGATCTCATGTACACTAGGGCTTTTCTATGCTGCCATCAGGACATTTACACCTTGTTGGGTTTGTCTTTTTACTCTGAACCTCAAATCCAGTGGGACCACAGAAACATCCCATTGTGCATTGTTACAACTTTAGCATCTCTGGCTATGACTACAATTCATTCAGTTCCACTAATAAAATTGGAAGCTAAGTGAATATACTCCTGCTGAATGGAGAGAAATAGAGAGGCACCCCAAGAAAAAGATACAAGTGATACTCAGAACTGCAGGTGCCACACTTCACCAGCAGCAACTCCTCCAGGGAATAAACCACGTCCTCAAAGGGCCTCAGCACTGCAGCTAAAAATGTTACTTTTGTGCCACTTCCATAAAGCCACAAGAGCTCTTGACATTTTGAGCTGGCTTTGAGCAGAGAGGACGGTTAGCTGTTGGTGTTCATACTGTAACTCTTTGCCAGGAATTTAGAATATTGTTAGAGACTTTACTGCATTTCAAGCTGAGGAGGAAAAGAAACAGCTAATCGAATCCACAAGGTGACATGTTTATAACATTTAAAACTCTGCTGAGAAGCAAAGCTGAAAGCATTGGCCTCTTGTCGCTGTAAAATAATAAGTGCCTTGCATGGGCATTTGGAATATTTTTCCTCATTAAAACAGAAAACAGTGACAACAATAGCACAATAACCAGTCCTCGGTTGTCTATGCTCCACCCCATTCTAGTCTGTTAGTTGGCAAGTCCTTGTCAGTAGCTTTGTTTTATTCTTATGAGTTTGCACCTTGAAGAGGAGTCTGATAGCTGTGGCCAGTCTGGGCTTTCAATGAAGACTTTCTTGGGGATCACTGAGGAAGTCTGGGCAGACTCTGGGTGGCAGATATGAACAGGGAGAGACCGAGTTGTGTGGCTCTATGGCAAGGACAACATTTTCCTCACATGGTTGACCTGCGACACTGTTCCTGTGTAGCATTCTCTCCCCACACAGCCAAATCTTGGTCTGTTTTAGCTTGATGGACTTTGCTGGCCTGACCCTGATGAATCCCTGAGGTGCCACAAAACAAAAAGACCCATAGGCATTAGAAGGGTGTTGGCAGGCCTTGGTGTTGGGAACCTCCCTGCCTGGTTTCAGAAGCTGAAACCCCCCCATGGCTAAGGCTGAGTGAGCAACCTATGGACCATAGGCCACTAAAGGAGACAAAACTTATCTCCCTGGCAGGAGCACTGCTTCTCCTTTGACTTCATCCATAACTGGCCCCCAGTGCTTGGTCAGTTAGCCAATGACAGGTAAGATCCCACAAGGGGGAAATCACCTAAGCCAGGCATGATCATGTGGAGGCCCCAAGGGAGGACCTGGGGGGCGATAAAGAAAGGGGGGTGATGGACCCTTGTCCCCTTGCTTTGACGAAGCCTGAGTCTGCAGTCTTTCTGTGAGAAGTCTCCGAAAATTCCTTGGTTATCTGCCTCCTCTGCCTGACTTAAGCCTAGAAACAATGACAGAGGGTGGTACAGCCTTGTGCTGGGAATGGCAAGCTCCCTGGGTAATTAGACCTGAGAAGGAATATGTGAAACCCTGTGAGACCTGCTTTGTTTAGAATGCTTTTAGTTAGATGATCAGGGCCTGAGCAGAAAAAGAGTTTATGTTCCCAAAGTTCTGCAGCCTTTTAGCTGACAGACCCTGATTAAGATGAAGCCCTATGGTTCTTTGTATACTGTCTACTGTTTACTGCCTGACAGTGATTAATAAGTTGTACCTGAAATCCTGTGCAAAAATCCCAACAAAAGCCTGACTAGGCAAGGGTCAGGGCACTCTCTTCTTGAGAGGGTGGTGAGGCCATTCTGAGGCTCTCCCCCCTTGAGGGAGTAGCCTTGCTGGCCCTTTTCCTCCACAGGACTCAGTAGTTTATGTGAATTTGTCTCATGTCTCATCCATGATGCTGTGGGCACTGCTGGTCAGTACAAGCATCACTTGGTGTCCACTGAGACTTTTGCAGAGTGGCCTTAGCCCAGGACTGATGCTGAATTTGAATATGTATCAGCCTGGTAAACAACAATCACTTCTAACTGGTGACTTCTTGAGAACATGACTCATGCAGCTCACATACTGCCAGAGGCTCTTTCAGTACCAGAGCCTAACAGGGAGCCAACAGGCAAAGGTGAATATGGAGTTGCCTTGAGCCTTTTGCTTACATGTCCTCAGACCCACTGCTGGTGGAAGCTGGCCTTGGTATGCTTCTTGGTCATTCCCACGCACACCAAGACCAGTAGAGACAGTCACAAAGAGTGGATCGCTTTGCAACTCCAAATTGGTAGCACAGGGCCAGCCACAGGGGCGTCTGACATTGATCTGCACCAGAGTCCCTCTCAAGAGGCTCCCAGAACCAATATACCTTGTGGTAGGCTTCAGACCACACCAACACACAACACAAGGGGCACACCCAAAAGGAAATCTTGGCAGGCACCAGACCCTGATGGAATAAATTCCACTTTGTGTGGTCAGGCCCCACACAGCAGGTTATACATTGTGGTCGAGGTCAATTCTTATAGTTAGCCAGCCAGAGGGTCAATCCTACCCATGGATAGGCCAACAGTAACGAAGACTCAACTACAAAAGGAGAGTTCACTTAACTAACATAGAAGACACTGGTGGAGTCCCTAGCTCAGGCGATCAGTAATACTGTGTCACTGAGCCCCACAGGACACTTATTACATAAGGTCACTGTACTAAGACTTAGAAAAATAGATCCACCTAATGCACAGAAACAAATACAGAGAGATAACCTAAACAGGGAGACAAAAAAAAAGGACATGTCTCCAATTAAACAAAAGGATAAGGATGAATACCCAGAAAATAAAAACTAAATAAAATGGAGGCCAGAAATCTACCGGATACAGAGATCAAAACAATGGTTATAAGCATGCTTAAGGAACTTAAGCAGAAGAATGGATGAAATCAGTGACAACTTAAACAAAGAAATAGTAAGAATAAAAAAAGACCTAGAAATCATAAAAAAGAACCAGTCATAAATGAAGAATACAACATCTACAATGAATAATACACTAGAAGAAATAAATAGCAAGTAAGATAAAGCAGAGGATAAAATCAGCAATTTGAGAAACAAGGTAGCAGAAGAATCAGAGCAGCAAGAAAAAGGAGTTAAAGGATGTAGATAGTTTAAAGGTCTTCTGAGACAATATGAAGCATAACATTTGCATCACAGGGGGATGAGAGGGGAAGAGAGAGACCAAGGGGTTGAAAAGAAATGACTGAAAAATTTTCTAACTTAGTAAAAGAAATACACACAAGCTCAGAAAGTACAGAAAGTCCCAAATAGGATGAACCTCAAAAGGCCCACACCAAGACACATCATAATTTAAATGGTAAAGGTTAAAGAAAAAGAGAGGTTCTTAAAAGCAGCAAGAGAAAGGCAGTTAGTTACCTGCAAGGGAGGTTTCATAAGACTCTCACTGATTTCTCAACAGAAATATTTCAGGCCAGAAGAGATTAACAGAAAATATTCAAAGTGATGAAAAACAAGGACCTACAACCAAGTCTACTTTACCCAGCAAGACTGTCATTTAAAATTGAAGAAGAAATAAAATACTTCCAGACAAGAAAAAGCTAAATGAGTTTATTACCACAAAATCAGTATTATAAAAAATGTTAAAGGGACTTCTTTAAAAAAGAATAAAAGAGAAACAATTATAAAAACTAAACTGGAAATAAATACACATCTATCAATAATTACTTTAAATGTAATGGATTAAATTATTTAATCAAAAGAAAAGACATAGGGTAGCTGAATGGGTAAGAAAACAAGACCCATTTATAAGCTCTTCACAAGAGACCCACCTCAGAATAAAAATTCCATAACTTGAATTAAAATAAATGAAAAAAGATATTTCATGAAAGTGACAATAGAAAAAAATGGAAGTAGCCATATTTATATCAAACAAAATAGACTTTAAAACAAAGGCTAGAATAAGAGACAAAGAAGGACACTACATAATGCTAAGTAGATCAATCCAACAAGAGGATATAACCCTTGTAAATATTTATGTACTCAACATAGCAGCACTCAAATATATAAAGCAAGTGATGGACATAAATGGAAAGATTGACACTAATATTAATGCAGTCATAGTAGCAGATTTTAACACCCCATTAACATCAATAGACAGATCTTCCAGACAGAAAATCAACAAGGAGATAATGGTCTTAATTGACATACTAGACATGATGGACTTAATTGATATTTCCAAAGCATTTCACCCCAAAGCAGCAGGATATATATAGTTTTAAGTGCACGTGGAACATTTTTCAGGATAGACCATATGTTAAAACACAAAACATGTCTCAATAAATTTAAGAAGATTAAAATCATGTTAAGCATCTTCTCTGACCACAGTGAAATGAAACAATAATTGATTATATGAAAACAACTGAAAAACACACAAACACATGGAAGTTATGTAACATGTTACTAACCAATGAGTGGGTTAACAAAGAAACCAAGAAAGAAATAAAAAATACCTACAGACAAATCAAAATAAAAACACAACAACACAAAATCTATGAGACACAGCAAAATCAGCCCTGAGAGAGACATTCATAGCAATACAGGCCTACTTCAAGAACAAGAAAAATCTCAAATAAACAATCTAACCATACGCCTAATGGAATTAGAAATAAGAACAACAAAGTCCAAAGTGAGTAGAAGTAAGGAAATAAGGATCAGAATAAAACAAAAAAATAGAGTCTAAGTAAGCAATACAAAAATTAATAAAACCAAGAGCTGGTCCTTTGAAAAGATAAACAAGATTGATAAGCCTTTAATGACACTTATGAAGAAAAAAAAAGATAGAAGACCCAAATGAATAACACCAGTAATGAAAGAGGAAAAGGACCAACTGACATAGAAATACAAAGGATTATAAGAAAATATTACCAATGGCTATATACCAACAAACTGAAGACTCCTAGAAACATACAACTCTTCCAAAACTGTATTAAGAAGAAACAAAAAATCTGAACAGTCCAATTCCAACAAATGAAATTCAAGCAGTGTTCATGAATAGGAAGAATTAACGTCATTAAAATGTCCATACTACTGAAAGCAACCTATAGATTTAAGGCAATTCTTATTAAAATTCCAATGGCATATTCACAAAGTAGAACAAATAATCCAAAAATCGATATGCAATCAGAAGACCCTGCATAGACACAGTAAAGAACAACAAATTTGGAGTTATCATACAACCTGATATTAAAGTATACTACAAGGCTGTAATAATCAAAACAGCCCGATACTGGCATATAAATAGGCATATAGATCAATGAAAAATAATAGAGAGCCCAGACATCAACCCATGCCTTCATGGTCAATTAATACTTTACAAAAAAGCCACAACATACAATGGCCTATAGACAGTCTATTCAATATGCAGTATTGAGAAAATTAGACAGATATATGTAAAAAACATAAAGAAAACTTAGACCACCTTTTTACACCACATGTAAAAATAAGCTTGAACTGGATTTATGAGTTGAATGAAGGTAAGACTTGAAACCATAAAACTCTTAGAAGAAAATATAGGCAGTAAAATATTTGATATTTTTCATAGCAATGTTTTTTTTTTCCTGATATATCTCCTTGGGCAAGGGAAACCAAAGAAAAAGAAAAAAAGATGCTTGACATCAATAATCATTAGAGATATGGAAATTCAAACTGCAATGAGATATCATCTCACACCTGTTAGAGTGGCCATCATCAATAAATTAACAAACAAGTGTCAGCAAAGATGTGGAGAGAAGGGACTCCTTGTGCACTAACAACAGTAATGCAGCTTGGTGCAGCCACTGTGAAAAACAGTATGGAGGGCCCTCAAAAAATTAAAAATGGAATTACTTTATGATCCAGTGCTTCTGGGTATACAAGGTCTGTCTAGAAAAAGTCCAGCCATTGTTAATATAATGAGAACGGTTTGTACAACATGGATGTAACCTGGCAACCAAGGAGAGTGGACCAGAAAGCCCACGCATGAAAAAGGACAACTTTGCTATATTAGTTATCTGGGGCAGTAGATAATATTGAGTGAGCATGTGTACTGTGTGGCTGTTGCATTCAAAATAATGGAAGGAGTAGAGCAACGAATCTGAACATTAAGCCTGAACATTACTTAGTGGAAACTATTCAGATGATTCAGAAGGCTGCAGCTTTGGGCAACTGGTGATTGCCAGCTTCATCATGACAGTGTGCTCACTCATGCATCATGTCTCACACAGTGTTTTTTTGTGAAACAAATCCCCCAGGTGACTCATCCTTGCTTCAGCTCAGATTTGGTATCCTGCAATTTCTGGCAATTCCCAAAACTAAAATCATCTTAAAAGGGGAAAAGATTTCAGATGATGGGTGAGATTCAGGAAAATAAGACAGGGCAGGTGATTGGGAGAACTGTGTGAAGTCCCAAAGTGCCTACTTTGAAAGGAAATGAGATGTCAATGTCCTATATACAGTGTTTCTTGTATCTTGTATCTTCTTCAATAAATGTGTCTATTTTTTCATATTACATGACTGGATACCTTCTGGACAGACCTTGTATATCTGAAGAAACCCAAAAAGCTAATTTGAAAGAATATACATATCCTTATGTTCATTGCAGTGATATTTACAATAGCCAAGATATGGAAGCTAACAAAATTTTCATCAGTAGATAAGTGGGTAAAAAAAAGCTGTGGTACATATATACAATGGAATATTATTCGGCAATGGAAAGAATGAAATGTTACCAATGTGACAGCATGGGCAGACCTAGAGGTTATTATGCTAAGTGAATTAAGTAGTTCAGAGGAAACAGATACTGTATGATTTCACTTATATGTGGAATCTAAAGAATAATATAAGTCAACAAACAAAATTGAAACAGACTAATGGATACAGAGAATAGACTGTTAGTTGACAGAGGAGAGGGGAGGAGGTTAGGAGAGCTGGGTGAAAAAGGTGAAGGGATTAAGAAGTACAACTTGGTAG
Source organism: Artibeus jamaicensis (assembly GCF_021234435.1). Classification (NCBI taxonomy): domain Eukaryota; kingdom Metazoa; phylum Chordata; class Mammalia; order Chiroptera; family Phyllostomidae; genus Artibeus; species Artibeus jamaicensis. The sequence continues at coordinate 3,000,275 of NW_026521576.1, read as the reverse complement.
TTACAGAAGTCACAGGGTTGTAAAGTATAGCATAAGAAATATAGTCAATAATATCATCTTGACTATCTTTGGGCCCAGGTGGGTACTTGAAGTGTCAAAGGCACCACCTTGTAAAGTATATTATTGTCTAACCACTATTCTGTATACCATAAAACAATACAAAATAATATTGAATGTAAACTAATTAAAAAAGAAAATTATAAAAATAAACAAATAAAGTGGAAAGTAAAGGAGTTCTTATTTTATATCCCTGTTTTATTTTTGTCACATGACAGGCTTACCAGATCTTTGCTAAAATTAAAAATAGAGCCAGGGATTTGATGCTTCATATCTAAAAATAAAAAAATGAAAAAGAAGGGAGAGCAAATGTAATGAGGCATTCTGGACTGCATCCTGGAACAAAGAAAAAGCAGTGAGGGAAAAATACTGATGATCTCAGAATAAAGCTTGGAGTTTAGTTAGTAGCTATGTCAATCTGGTAGTTTTGACAAGTGCGTTATGATACTGTGAGATGTCACCAACAGGGGAAGTTGGGTGAACTGTGCACATGGACTATCTGGACAGTTTTTGCAATTCTTCTGTAAATATAAAGTCACTTGAATATTACAAGTTAATTTTTTTGAAGAGTCAAATGGGGGACTATGGAAGATGTGGTCTGAGTTTATCAGGAGTGATACAATTGCAGGTGATAATCTTCTCTTTCAATTTATGAGAGACTATTAACCTTAGATTGCTATATGACATAGCCCATACATCTCCACTAGTCCTTAATAAAAATGAAATGTAATTGTATTTAAAAATTACATAGGAAATGTTTTAGAAATTAACACTGAAGAGCTAACTCACTGAAGGTAAATGATTAGGTACAGTAGTAGTGAACAGAGACAAGAGTGAGGCAGGTAGCAGGAGACATGTTGACAGGCACTCACATTTTTGGCTTGTGGCAGATTTGGGGTGGGCACCTGGAAGTGGCTAGTGTGACCACTTGATAACCCATCTTTTCCTACGGTGACCCTCAAAGCTGCTCAGAGTCCCAGTGGCCAGCCTGGGTTCTCGAAATTCCCTAGGAGAGCCTGGGTGGGACCTTCCTGAGTGTTTCCCCTCAATCTGAGAACTGCTTTGTAACTGACGAGAGAAAATGATTTAGGAATACAACAAGTATACAACTAATCCTAATGTTTCACATGCAATTTCTCTACATTCTAACATGTACCAATTCATTTTTTTTACCAATTCATGCAGGAGGCTCTCCTGCTATATTGCCCTGGCTCATTTTAAAATTATTCTTTTAATTGAGATTAAAAGTTTCACCAGGTTCTGAAAGCAGTTCTTTCTACATCCCCACCTCTGAGTGTTATTCCCAGAGTCAGCCTCTTCAGCTCTTTCACTGACTCAGGGGAAATTTGCATGGCCCACTTTCAGATACTGCTTCTTCTTGATTTTTAAGTTTTAAATATTATCTATTGATCAATTACTTCAGAAAGTGAGATGTTAGCTTACATGACACAATAATTTAAAATAATTTTGGCCACACTGATCTCATAATTATAACTCTGAAACATTGTTTACAACTGCCATGTGGTACATGATGACACCATTTTCTTGCTTGTATAACATCTTAATTCTCCAGGAGTGAATAATTGACTCACTCCAGCTTAAAAATTGCTTAATTTACATGTACCTATCACTCATTCATTCTTGAATTGTCCACTAGACTGGTGATTCTTTCTATGTTCAATTGCTCCAAGTTTATATGAACCTCATCAGTTTCTTAAAAGAAACTCATCGGCTTTTTCCTCTGGCTCCATTTGGTCTGGTTTGTGTCTAGGCCTGCTTGTTCTGGAACCTCATTTTGTCATGAGTTTGGGACTGTGTTTTCATATCTCTTGCTCTGAATCCCCACTTTCCTAGATGCCACACTCTCCTCCTTATCTGTTTCATCTCCTTTTTGTAGCCCTGATGAGCCAATAGACTCCTGAGAAAAGGTGCTTTGAAGTAAAAAACTGTATCTGAAAATGTCTCCATTCAAAATGATATGTTGGCTAGATGTAACGTTGGGGGTTGATACAATTTTCCTTTAGAAACTTGAAAGCAGTGGTCCTTTGTTATAATCTTCCACCTTCACTAGTAAGAAGGTAGTGATTGGGATATTCCACGTGCACTGTCATCTCACTGTGAACTGGTTTGGCAATGAGTTCTGTCCGTCTAATGTGCTGAGATCTCACTGGGCACTTTCAGTATGGACACTCATTTTCCTAAATAATGTTCACTGATAATTCCTTCCCCTCAGTTTCATCTATTCTTTCTTTTAGGACTTCCTATTATTTGGAATTTGGATTTGGACTGACCTGTTTACTGTCTTAATCTTTTTTTGTTGACAGATTCTAAACCTTTGCTTCTGGGCTGCTCCCTGGGAGTCCCTCACATTTTCTTTCCACTTCTTATTGGCTTTTTCATTTTTGACACGTACTTAAATTTCTTTATTTTTATGGTCAGAGTGTGCTCTGTGATTGATTCTCATTTATCCTTGGTGGGATGCAGTTGTTCCAGTCATGGTTGCAGTATAAGAAACCTTCTAAAAAAACAGCGCTGCCAAAGATCTCCTGGCAAGAACACCTCCAAGGATGGCTGGGTGGTGATGGTAGACCAGTTGCCATCACCCAGATGTTATGTAGCTCAGGTTTCTCATGGTGTGGTGGCCAGGTTTGGAGAGGGTGGATCCTCAAAAAGAAAGTGTCTGAGGAACATCCCCTGCAAGGGGTCTGGACTGGAGGTGGGCAGTGTGGAGCACAACCTGCTGGCAAGGCTGCTGCTGACCCCATAGGGAATGATGGCACCTGGGAAGGGGTGGAGGGCAGAGGTGGTGGGTAGATACAGTTTGTTTTGAAATAAGAAGGTAGAATTATCAGGACAATGTAAGGGTTTATTCTGTGTGCAGGGAGAGGAAAGGAGCTGGGTTGAGGATAGGTGTTTGAGTCAGTGATTCAGATTCCAAATATTAAGGAGCTTGGGGGGAATTAAGACTGTTTTTGGCCAAATGAAGTTTGAGACCCTGGTTGGATCTCAAGGTCTCAAGAAGTCAGATGAGTATGTGTGAGGAGCTTGATGAGGAGGCTGGTGTCTGGAGCTGTTGGCCCTCAGATGACATTTAAGACAAGGACCTGGATGGCACCTCTGGAAGCCACAGCCAGGGAGGACAGGATGGGAGGAGGAGGGCTGAGACTAAAGCAAGAGGACAGAATAGAATGCTGTGCCAGGTTAAGATAAGAGCCAGTTGTCCTGCTGCAGAAAGATGGAGCAACTCTAACAACCTTCATGTTGTCAACACGGAGGTCAGAGGGGGTGAGTAGCAATTCTGGAGTGGAGGTCGCCAGATCAGAATGGGAATGTGTTGAGCAAAAAATGAAAGGCAGAGAAAGTGTGGATGGCTTCTATAGACCACATTCTGGATTTAATGATGAGTAACAGGGAAATGGGGCTACTGATGAAGAAAGATGTGTAGTAAAAAAATACCCCCTCAGCCCCCCTTTTCCCCCAATATATACCAGAGCATGTTTTCTTCCTGTTAGAATGAGCCGGTAGAGAAGGAAACATAATGGTGCAGGAAAAGAAATAAATTTCTGAGCAGGTATGTTTGTCAGAGAAAGGGATCCATTCTCTAGCCTTGGCAGAGGAACAGGGTCCTTGCTCAGAGTTTCCTGGCTCTACAGTCATGCCATCCAGCAACAGGTAAGTCAAAGATAGGAAAGGTGACTGACCATGGATGCCTGCCCACTTTACTTTCTGTCTGTAAGAGAGCTTGTGGCTGAGGGTGTATATGTGTATGAGTATAGAGCAGGCTACAGGAAAGAATAACCTGGTAAATAGGGAGCCAGTGTGCTGAGTCTTTCGGTCTTATGTGGGACCTCAGCACAGTGTAGTGGTCACATCCGAAGCTCACCTATCATCTACAGCTGTCCTGTCATGTCTGTAGTGAGTGAAGCCCTGGGTGTGGGGTCAGAGGGTTCAGGGGTAGGGAGCCCCAGGCTGGGCTGGGAAAGGCCTTGGGAGGCAAGAATGGGACTGCTGGGAAGTGGAGAGGAGCTCAGGCATTGAGAGGGCCTGGAGGGTGTGGGGCAGGAAAGGAGGCCAAGACTAAGGGGAGAAGGGAGTGGATGTTCCTTGGAAAGAGAACATACCAAGTCTTTATTTTTATTTTAGACACAGCTCCATGATGAGAAATCTTGAAGGACACCATGTTCTGGTTCAGGTTGTGCTACCTTGTGCGTCTCCTTTGACACCCCTCTGTCATGAGGTGAGAGAGGCAACTGAACCCTGGTGCTTTGCAAATGGAGATACATATGTGCTAAGCAGACAGTGCACCTCCTAAGTAGCTGGACACTGGGACATTTAACCAAGATCCTGTCCTTAATCTGGTGAGTAGAGAAAATGACCCAAACACAGTGTGTTGTTCTGGGACAAGGATTGAAGAACCTTGCTAGAGGAGTGTTCTGGTCTGTTCTCTCCTCCCAGAGTTTGTGGGGCTGATGGCCTGGTGTACACAGGACCCTGCAGTCTCAGGCTCCAGACTCTCAGACAGCAATTGCCAACTAGAATTGTGCAGGTACATCTGACAGTGCCTTGGCTGTCTCAGAGCTCTGGGCAGAGCTGCCCTGACTGTGATTTCATTGAGGATGGGGCACCAGAGAGAGGGGTTGGCCTGGACAAGTTCCTGTGGGAGGCGGCCACAGCAGGGATGTAGGGTCTGAGGAGAAGGCATCTGTGGCTTTTTTTCCTGCCTGAGGTGGATTAATCCCATTATGTGGGAGCCTGGCTAAGGTTCTGGGGAACCTTACAGCCCAGTATTCACTGTGCCTTGGGACATTACAGGGGGCTTCACTGGGCCTGGATGACCCTGGGACAGATACAGCTCTGGGAGAATCTCACAGAGTTCTGATACAGATTGAGGAGCAGAGTAGCCCAGGGCAAGAAGTGACGGGAGGCAGATCAGGACAACAGCTTCTGACGGACAGTCCCAGGAATCAGATAGCCCTACATACATGCTGTGGACTTGCTGCAAGGATACAGAGGCTGGGGGCCGCATCCTGGGGTCCAGCTGCACATATGGGGGGAGCTGGCTGCTTCTGTGAAGTTGTGACTAGGGTACATTCTGTGGCCACAGGGAAGGCACCATGCTTTTCCAGAGTGGCCACCACACTTGTGTGGCTCCCAGAGTCAGTGTTGGAGCTGGATTAGGAAACAAGCAAACCAAAAATGCTGTTAATTTCAAGCTTCATTGGCAAATCAGGTAAAAAGGTGAGCCAAGTACATCTGGGGTGGTGAGGGTACCAGGGGAGCAGTACAAAGATGTCACTTCAATCAGGGCACAAACACTAGAAAGAAAACTAAACACTTTAGAAGGCACTTGACCTTCTAAATACCAAGTTCTAAAAATAGACATGGAGCATACTGATGCTTTACAGCAAAAAATGCCAGGCTCCCTTCTCTTCACAGGAGTGCACTCATCACCTGAACCTGGTGAATCTCTTCAGCCCCAGTCCCTGGCAAGAGGGGCTGCAGTCCAGGCCTCAGGCTGATACCTGTATTCTGGTTCCACTGTTTGACTTGCTTTGTCTCCTTCACTCTGTGTGTTTTAGTAGGAGGCTTACTCCCCAAGTTAGCAAAAGAGTTGCTGGTCCAGTGAGGCCTTGTCTAAATCCCAAAGTTTTCTTTAAACTTCTTTAAAGAAATATTTGTTTCAAGTATTTGGTTAGGCTTGAGTTTTGGCCGATCAAGCAACCCAGATCCACAGGGCTTGTCTGGTCCAAAAAGGGAGGGAAGGGCAGAGATGGTGTCTTTCCTCTGTCTTTCTGGCACTGTCCTTCTTCTGCAGTAACTTCTCATTTTTTTTGAGAAGCACTGGCTGCAGGTGTTCAGCTGGGCCACATGTTGGTGACAAAGTTGGTCCTGGAAAGCCCAGCCAGCTACAGTGTCCTTGGAGTTATGTGGGCATCGGAGTGAGAAGGCCTTTTATGAAGAGTTTTCTGAGCCCAACAAACTTGCCTTTCACTCATAATTTTAACCCATTTTTATCCAAAAGTTTTGCCCGAACACAGGCCAACTTAAAAATCAGATGTGAGGAAAGTATGAAGACACCCTGTATTCGGTAGGATGGCAGACATCTTTGTCCTCATGTGCCAGGAAATTGAATTTGCTGGGACCTGTCCCTGTTAGTTTCTTCCTCCCTGCATTTTTCTCAAGGTAATTTATTCTTTTTAAGTATATTTTATTGATTAGGCTATTATAGTTGTCCCATTTTCTCCCCTTTTCCCCTCTCCACCCTGCATCCCCTCTCTCCCCAGCATTCCACCCCCCTTAGTTCATGTCCATGGGTCATACATACAAGGTCTTTGACTTCCTCATTTCCTACACTATCCTTAACCTCCCTGTCTCTTTTGTACCTACCATTTATGCTTCTTATTCCCTGTACCTTTTCATCCATTCTCCCTCCTCCCCTTCCCTCATGATAACCCTCCATTTGATCACCATTTCTGTGATTCTGTTCCTGTTGTAGCTGTTTGCTTAGTTTGTTTTTGTTTTTTTAGGTTCAGTTGTTGATAGTTGTGATTTTGTTGTCATTTTACTGTTCATAGTTTTTAATCTTCTTCTTTTTTCTTAGATAAGTCCTCTTAACATTTCATATAATAAGGGCTTGGTGATGATGAACTCCTTTAACTTTACCTTGTCTGGAGTGTGCTTTACCTGCCTTTCCATTCTAAATGCTAGCTTTGCTGCATAGAGTAATCTTGGATGTAGGTCCTTGCTTTTCATGACTTTGAATGCTTCTTTCCAGCTCCCTCTTGCCTATAAGGTTTCTTTTGTGAAATCAGCTGACAGTCTTATGGGCACTCCTTTGTAGGCAACTGTTTTCTTTTCTCTTGCTGCTTTTAAGATTCTCTCCTTAACTTTAATCTTGGGTAACTTAATTATGATGTGTCTTGGTGTGTTTCTTCTTATATCCAGCTTCTTTGGGATTCTCTGAGCTTCCCGGACTTGCATGTCTATTTCCTTTGCCAGATTGGGGATGTTTTCCTTCATTATTTGTTCAAATAAGGTTTAATTTTTTTGCATTTCCTCTTCTTCTGGCACCCCTATGATTCTGATGTTGGAACATTTATAGTTGTCCTGGAGGCTTTGTCCAGCAGATCCCTTGCACCCATCATGAATGAGAATAAGTGTACCAAGACAAGATCTGCTTGGGGAGGAAAGGTGGCCAATATCTCAAAAAAAAAAAAAAAAGCGCCTTGATCCTATTCCTCAATGGGCTTTTATTTGGTTTAATTTGCGGAGAAATACAGGGTATATACATGAAGCTCATCAATCACTGTCAGGCAGTAGTGATCAAACAATAGATAGCATTCAGAGAATTATGAGGGATTATTCTGAGTCAGGGTCAGATACCTAGAGGGACATAAAAGTTTAGGAAACAAACTCGTTTTATACTTGGACCCTTATTTAAATTGAGGGCATTTTTAGCAAAGCAAGTTTCACAGGATTTTATGCATTCTTTCTTAGGCCTGATCACCCCAGGTTTCAGCACAGGGCCCCACCCACCTCCAGCATTGTTTTAGGCTTAAGTGAGGTGAGGGATTTGAGCAGTCAAGAGATTAGGAGTCTTCTTACATATAGAATGAGGACTCAGGCTATGTCAAAACTGTGGGGTGAGGGTCCATCACCACTTTTTTATATAATCCCTCAAGTCCTTCCCTGATGGCCCCTTTGTGACCATGCCTATCTTAGGTTATCTTAGGTTGTCCCTCCCTTAAGGAATCTTACCTGTCATTGGACAACCAGTTATCGGCTAACCAGTCATCTGCCAGGGGCTAAGCAGGGTGAAGTAAAGGGGGCAGAGGTTGTGCCCCTGACAGGAAGATAAGTTTTATCTCCTTAGTGGCTTGTGGTCCCAAGGCCTTTTTACTCAGCCTTAGTCATGGGGTGTTACAGCTTCTTAGCCATGGGGGGGGTGGTGGTTACAACTTCTTCTTCCCAACAGGTTCCTCAGTCTCTTCTCATTTTTTTTATAAATTCTTGTTTCTTCATTTTGTTTGGTTGAATGTTTATTTCTTCCTTCTGTTCCAAATTCTTGATTTGAGTCATAGTTTCCTCCCCTTCACTGTTGGTTCCCTGTATATTTTACTTTGTTTCATTTTGCATTGCTTTCACTTCTTCCTTTGTTTTGTGTCTGTACTCAATTATTTCTGTGAGCATCCTGATTACCAGTGTTTTGAAATCTGCATCTGATAGGTTGTCTATCTCCTTGTTGCTTAGTTCTTTTTCTAGAGTTCTTTCATTCAGGCCATATTTCTTTGCCTCGGCACACCTGTTACGTTATAAGAAGCAGAGCCTTAGGTATAGGGTGGGAAACCCAGTTTTACGTGTTGTGATGCTGTGTGAAGGGAAGGGGTCAGAGAGGGAACAATGCCACTTGCTTGGCTCTTGCCCCACTTTCAGTCACTTCTCTTGCTTTCCACAAGCAGACTGTGTCCTTTCAGGTGCTGATTCCAAGGTGGGTGGGCTTGTGTACATTCTAGGATCTCATGGGTCTCTCCAATGGACTTTCCTGTGAGACTGGGAGTTTTTTCCACTGCTATAACCCACAACAGGTTTTTATAGACAGAGGTTTTGAGGCTCTTTTTCCCCATGCTGGGACCCTGAGTTGCACAGATTGTCCCCTCTCCAGTTGTTCCTCCCAGTTCATCTGCACATGATTGTGGAATATCCTGGTTTGCCAGCCCCTGCCTCATCCATCCCATCTGCCACCAGCTGCCACCTTGCCATGAGTCCTCTCTACCCTTGCTGCCTGTCTTGGCCCATCCTACCAGTCTGGACAAATGTTTCTTCTTTAATTCTTTAGTTGTCAGACTTTCATATATCTGGTTGTTTATTTTTAAATTGGTTGTTGTCCTTTTTTTAGTTGTGTGAGGAAGTGAACTGTATCTGCCTATGCCTCCACCTTGGCCAGAACTCTCTCCAGGTAATTTAAAAATGAGCCAGAACAAGCTCATTACTGTTCCTGAGAGCTGGGGTGGAGTGTGAGGAGGAGACTGAAGTTGGCTTTTGGTCACTAAGGTTCTCCAAGGAAGGGAGAAGATGGGACACACTTTCTGTCAGGCTGGAGGATTTGAATCCATCCTCTCTCTCCCCTGTTCTCTCCTCCCCTGACCGTGTTGGGATTTTGAACCTGGGACAGTGAAGTGAGTCACTCTAGAAGATTTGTGGATCATATTACATGAGGGGGTTGATGGTCACTTGTAGCTATTTTCACTGACTTTTTTGTGGCACCATCAGTCACTGGCTGGAACCAACTGTCTTTGTTTTCTGATTTCTGCTCTGTGGACAGGCCTCACTGCTTATGAGACACTGTCTTCTGTGGATGGGCCCCACTGCTCTGTAAACAGGACACAGGCTTGTGAGTCAGTGTCCTCATCCAGGAGGCCTGATCCACATATGGAACCCTCTGTCCACAGGACCAATGTAGGAGGCAAGAAATCCAAGTCATTTCTGTTCTGAGTCAATTGTTTAATGCAAGGAGCCCAGAAAGCAAATGAAAATCCTTTCTCAAAGTTTGGGAATTGAAGGGATCACTTCCATTTTATATTCCAGGAGTCTGAACTGAATAGGACCCCTTTATACGTTGGCATGCTGGGGTTGGCTCCTCTTGGTGGAGGCCTTGGGAGATTGGCAGTGGGTCTGTCAAGTGGATGGGAGATTCTGACTCAGGTGTTCCATGTCTGCACCAAGCACCCTCAGCGAGGGACCCTTCTGCTCTCTGCAGCCAGAGGCTTTCCTGAGAATCTCAGCCAGAGTGGATGGCAGCTCCTTAGTGCTGGCAGTGACCTACAACTTAGAATATTCCTAGGTCTGGCCATGGAACCATCATGCAGCCCAGAAAATAACCTGGCAGCTCTGATACAGGGGAGGGGTTAGGATAAAATCTGATTCCAGTTAATAAATGGCCCCTATTTTAATCTTATCATGAGATTTTAAAGAGAATGTGGTTAGACTTTTTGATGAATTTTAAGACAGTAAGCATGTTTATGATCTGCCAGGAAATAGTTGGTTCATATGGTATTTTGGTCAGTTAGTACACACTTCAATGGGCAACCTTCCTCTCCCTAGTTAACTGATGTCTTGTCATTGGATTCTAAGCATCACTTGTGACTTGGAGAAGCCCACAGATGGAGATGGAGAAGCCTGGTCAGAACAATGCTTTAGTGCATAAACTATATAGGATGGGTGGACTAGACTTTCCAAAGATGGCTGGTCAGTGTCGCCCAGGCCACATGCTTTTCTTCAGAGTCACCTTGTTATTGCCCCATCAAGCTGGGGCTTATCTGTTTTTCCCACCCCTTCAAATGCTTGTGTCCCTGGTGATACCTGACCATAGAATAAGTTGGAAGGAATGCTGTCCCAGAACCTCCACCTTCCTTCATTTGGGAGGCTGCTTGTGTAAGCATTGTCACCAGAGATGGCAATGCTGGGAGAAGGCTAAGAAGGCAGCAGGCTGACAAGGAGGCACCTGCACAGGGACTAGAATGTCTCCACAGTCCAGCCTACACCCCGTAGTCAGGTGGGAGCTGCCCAGGTGAGCCTCTCTCAATCTCCTGACCCACAAGAATATGATTGTTTTAGGTCAGTAAGGTTTTTCATTATGTTTTGGAGGGAGAGAATGTTGTAATTCAACCACAGAAAACTGAAACACAGGATTACCAAGGAAATTAATTATTAATTATATTAAAATACAGGTTATAATGGTTAATTTTATATGTCAACCTGCCAAGGCTTTGGGATGCTCAGATACCTAGTTAAACATGATTCTGTGTGTGTCCATGAGGGTGTTTTTGGATGAAATTAGCATTTGGATTGATAGACTGAGTAAAGCAGAGTGCCCTACTCAATGTGGTTCTCATCCAGTTAGCTGAAGCTCTAAATAGAACAAAAAGTCTCCTAAAGATAAGTGAGGACTCTTCCTGTCTGCCAGTCTTTGACCTAGACCATCAGGTTTCTTTCCTGCCTTGCAACAAGCTAAACCACTGCCTCTCCTGGGTCACCTTGCTGACTCACCCTGCAGATCATGAGACTTGCCATTGTCCATAATCACATGAGCCAATTCTTACAGTAAATCTCTCTCTCTGCCTCTCTCCCTCCACACATCCTATTTGTTTGGATTCTCCGAATAACCCCCTTCCCTCATATGCAGGTTACATCAACAGAAGAACTCTTCAGGCTTTAGAGATTACTATTTTAGAGCAAATTCAAAGCAACCTGTCTCTATATTGAAAATCCCATTATTTCAGGAATGTTATTAAAATGGGATCATAGAGTATCACCCTTTGGAGATTGGCTTTTTTCACTCAGAATAATTCCTTGGAGATTCATACAAGTTGTTTTATGTACCAGTAATTCATTATTTTTCATTGCTGAGTAGGACTCTATGGTGTGATATTGAGATTTATAATATGAAATATTTATTTGGTCTTTGTTCTCATTTCTGGCACAGATGTCCTAAAACCCTGGGAATTTCCTAAATGATGAGAGGTGTTCTTTATGTGAATGAGGGGACTTTTGGACCTAACTTCTGGATGGCGGCTGGTTGCCAGGAGGACCAATCATGTCACTAGAGGGTTGGGACTTTCAGTCCCTCCCCTTGACCTTCAGGGAGGGGAGAGGGGCTTAGGGTTGAGTCAAATACCAGTAGCCAATGATTTAATCAACCATACTTATGTAATGAAACTCCATAAAAACCCAAAAGGAGGGTTCAGAGAGCTTCTGAACCCCTGGAAATGTGGGGAGAATGGTACTCTGGGAGAAGGTATGGAAGCTTTCTGCCCTTCTCCATACCTTGTCTATGCATCTCTTCCCTGTGGCTGTTCCTGAGTTACATCTTTTTATAAGAAAGCAATAATCAAGTGACTAAAATGTTCAACTTTTATGAGCTTCTCTAACAAATTAATAAACAAAAGGATGAGGTGGTGGGAATCTCTGATTTATAGTCAGTTGGCCAGAAGCACAGGTAACAACCTAGACTTGTGACTGGTGTCTGGTTTGTGGCAAGGGGATGGGGAGGTACAGTCTTGGGATACAGAGCTCTTAACCTGAGGAATCTGTTGCTATCTCCTGGGAGTGTCAAAGTTGAATTAAAGTGGATACCAGTTCCAATAAAGTGGTGACAGATAATTTCTTGTTCTATTATCTATCCCCTACCCCATATAGTAATCAAAATTACTGCATGGTGTGGATGAACCACAATTTGTTTAACCATTCTCCCACTGAAGGACAGTTGGGTTGTTTCTAGTTTTTGACTATTACAAATAAAGCTGCTTTAAACATTTATGTACTTTTTTGTGTGTGCACATAAGTTCATTTCTATGGAATAAGTGCTCAAGAACACAATTTATGGGTTGTATAAATTTTTAGGAGTTGCAGGGACTTCCGACTAAGATGGAGGCATAAGTGAAAATACTGTGCCTCCTCGCGCAACTAAATTTAAGGACAACAAAGATTTAGAAACAAAAACACAACCAAAACAGACAGAAAATTGAATTGTACCAAAGTCTGACAATAACAAACCATTCATTCAGACCAGTAAAGGGGTGGAGTTGGCAGCCAGAGGTGAGGGGTCGTGGCAGGAAAATGTGGTGGCGGCTGGACGGACCCAGGCACACAGGTGGGGGTAGGCAGATCCCAGGTGGGGGGTGGCAATGGGCAGACCCAGTGAGGGTGCAAGGCGGCTGGCTGACTGTGGTCACACATTCATGTGTAGATAAACCAGGTGAAAAAATGGACAGTGAGATAGATCACACAACTCAGGGCCCCAGCAATAGGAATTAAAGCCTGAAAGCACCGATTGGAAAAAACTTTTGGGGGTTGAGGTGCTGAGAGAGGCTCCCAGCCTCACAGAAGAGTTCAACAGGGGAGACCCACAGGGTCCTAGAACATACACAAGCCCACCCACCTGGGAACCAGCATCAGAAGTGCCTAATTTGTTTGTGGGAAGCAGCAGAGGGGACCAAAATCCGAGAGAGAGCAGAACAAATGCCATTACTCTTTCTCTGATCCCACCCCCAGTCACAACCCAGTGACTAGATAGACCTGCCCTGGTGAACACATAAGCCTCCACCCCTCATGTGTAACAGTCACGAACACACCAAAACATTATGGTTCAAGCAGAGGAACAGCTCAAAGCCCCAGAGCCAATACTCCTAAGTGACCAAGAGATAGCCAACCCCTCAAATGCACAGTTCAAAACACTGGTGATTAGGATGCTCACAGAACTAGTTGATTTTAGTCACAAATTAGATGAAAAAATGAAGGCTACACTAAGTGAAATGAAGCAAAATGCACAGGGAACCAATAGGGATGGAAAGAAAACTGGGACTCAAATCAGTGGAGTGGACCAGAAGGAAGAAGGAAAAAACCAAACACAAAAGAATGAAGAAATAAGAATTCAAAAAAAATGAGGAGAGGCTTAGGAACATCCAGGACATATCTAAACATTCCAACATCCAAATTATAGGGGTACCAGAATGGGAAGAGGAAAAGCAACAAGTGGAAAACTTATTTGAACAAAAAATAAAGGAGAACTTTTCCCATTCTGGCAAAGGAAATATACTTCCAGGAAATCCAGGAAGCTCAGAGAGTCCCAAAGAAGGTGGACCCAAGAAGGAACACACCAAAGCACATCATAATTACATTATCCACTGTTAAAATGAAGGAGAGAATTATAGAAGTAGCAAAAGATAAGGGGACAGTCACCTACAAAGGAGTTCCCATCAGACTGTCAACTGATTTCTCAAAAGAGACCTTACAGACGAGAAGGGGCTGGAAAGAAGTATTCCAAGTCATGAAATCCAAAGACTCACATCCAAGATTGCTCTATCCAGCAAAGCTCTCATTTAGAATGGAAGGGCAGCTAAGGTACTTCTCAGATAAGGTCAAGTTCAAGGAGTTCATCATCACCAAGCCCTTATTATATGAAACATTAAAGGGACTTATCTAAGAAAAAGAAGATAAAAAATATGAACAGTGAAAGGACAGCAAACTCACAGTTATTAACAACCACACCTAAAACAAAAGCAAACTAAGCGGACAGCTAGATCAGGAGCAGAACCACAGAAATGGAGATCACATGGAAGATTAGCAACAGGGGAGTGGGAGGAGAAGGGGGGAGAAGGTACAGAGAATAAGTAGCATAGATGGTAGGTAGAAAATAGACAGGGGGAGGGCAAGAGTAGTGTGGGAAATGTAGAAGGTAAAGAACTTATGACACATGGACATGAACTAAAGGGGGGAGGATGTGGGGGTGTTGATGTTCAGGGTGGAGGGGAATAAAGGGGGTAAATGGAACAACTGTAATGGCATAATCAATAAAATATATTTTTAAAAAAGAAGGAGGTGCATATTGAGTTTCATCAGAAATAGTTTGTTTCCCAGAGTGGCTGTACCAATTTTTATTTCTACCAATATATTTTCTGTTAAATGAAATGTTATTAAATTATTTGGAGGGAGAGTAGTGGTGGATGCCATTTTAATAGGACAGCAGGAGGGACTCTTGGAGATGGAAATGTTTAGCATCTTGGCTACAGTGATAGACACACTAATCTGTATATGTTACAAAATTGTATGAAACTCAAAACATACACAGATGAATACATTTATAGTAGAAAATTTGAATATGATTACTGGGTCATCTCAATGTCAATTTGTGATATTACACTAAAGTTTTGTGATATTACATTAAAGTTTTGTGAGATGACAGCTTTGGAGAAACAGTAAGAGTAACTGCATGTGAATCTACAATTATCTAAAAATAAAAATGGATTAAACATAAATTAAAGAAAATATATTTTATTAATTAAAAATAAGTCTGTGGGGGATGCTGGGAAGATGGCGACGGAGTAAGATGGAGCTGATACTAGCTCCTGTACTGATGGGTGAAAATCCTGGCAGATCTACAGAGAAACAGCACAATAAACCATCGGTTACCCAGCATTAATGAAATTAAAAGACCAGAGACTGTGACTGACGCTGAAACACCAGACGGCAGCAGAGTCAGCTACTGGAGCTGGATCTCACGCGGCCACTGTGCTGCCGCCAGAGCAACAGGCCTGGGAGCTGGGGAGTCAGGTACGGAAGCCGGACACTCCAAGCCCCTGTGATGGTCCTGGGAGACAGAGGAGTCAGGAACCGGAGCGGGGACACCCTTGTGCCGATGCCATAGCTACCGGCCTGGGCAACGGAAGGGTCAGTTGCAGGAGCTGGGACACCAAAGGCCCCTGTGATGCCGCCATAGAGACAGGCCTGGACCCTGAGGAGCCAGCTACGGGAGCCGGGACGTTCGCGCACTGCCATAGCAACGGGACTGGACGTGGGGAGTCAGGTACGGAAGCCGGGACTCTCCAAACCCCTGTGACGCAGCAGAGGAGCCAGCTACGGGAGCCGGGAAGCCCTCAAATCCTGTGCCGCTGCCATAGCGACGGGACTGGACGCCGGGGAGTCAGGTATGGAAGCCTGGACACTCCAAACCCCTGAGACAGCCCTCGGTGGCAGAGGATCCCCCCTACGGGAACTGGGACTGTCTCAGCCCCTGTTCTGCTGCCATAGCAAAGGGACTGGACACTGGGGAATCAGGTACGGGAGTTGGGACTTTCTAAGCCTCTGTGCCACTGCCATAGAGACAGGACTAGACGCCGGGGAGTCAGGTACGGAAACCGGGACACTCCAAGCCCCTGTGACGGCCCCGGGTGGCAGAGAGAGCCAGATACGGGAGCCGGGACATTCCCAGCCTCTGTGCCACTGCCGTAGTAACGGGCCTGGGTGCTTGAGGAGGCGGCTACTAGAGCCAGGACATTCAGCAGTGGTAGGCGACCAACGGAGGGACCAGCACGAGGACCAGCGTGAGTGCAGGTGGAGACGAAGAACATCAAGAAACTTCAAGGAGTCTGCACCACTGAACTTCACAAGGATCATACCACAGAAGTTTACACCATAAAACCAGTGTTTCAGAACAGATCAATTTTGGAAGCAGAGACTAACAAGAAGAGTCTCAAACAATGGGAAGACAAAGAAACAATCCCCAAATGAAAGAAAAAGCAGAAACTTCAGAAAGAATGTTAGATGAAATAGACGCTGATCAACTATCAGACAGTGAATTCAAAGCACTGGTTATTACGAAGTTCAAAGAGCTCACAGTGAGCTACCAGTAACTACAGGGGAACTATAATGATCTCTCTGCCAGCTACAGCAACATCAAAAAGGAAATGGAAACTATCAGCAAGAGACAAGAGGAAATGAAGAATACAATTTCCGAATTGAAGCACACAGTAGAAAGTTTCCAAAGTAGGATAGATGAAGCGGAGGATAGGATTAGTGAGTTGGAGGACAAGGTAGAAAGCATCTCACAGAAAGAGCAAGAAAATGAAAAGAGGCTCAGAAGGAATGAAGACAGATTAAGAGAAATGCAAGACAATATGAAACGTAATAATATCCGAATAATAGGAATACCAGAAGGAGAAGAAGAAGAACAAGGGATAGAAAACGTATTTGAACGAGTAATGAGAGAAAATTTTCCTAATTTGACAAGAGAAAAAGTCTCACAAATCCAGGAATCACAGAGAGTCCCAACCAAGAGGAACCCAAGGAGGCCCACTTCAAGACACATCATCATCAAAATGGCAAAATTCCAAGACAAAGAGACAATCTTAAAGGCAGCAAGGGAGAAAAAAGAAATAACATACAAGGGAGCCCCAATAAGGTTAGCCACCGACTTCTCAATGGAAACACTTCAAGCAAGAAGAGAATGGCAAGAAATATTCCAAGTAATGAGAACTAGAGGCCTACAACCAAGGCTACTTTACCCAGCAAGGCTCTCAATCAAGATAGATGGCCAAATAAAGAGCTTCCAAGACAAAAGAAGCCTAAAAAAATATGCCTCCACCAAACCAGCTCTACAAGAAATACTAAAAGGACTGCTTTAAGGGAAGGAAGGATAAGAGGGAGACAGAGAGGAACACAGGTACAAAAATGGCAATGAATAAGTACCTATCAATAATAACCTTAAACGTAAATGGATTAAATTCTCCAATCAAAAGACACAGAATAGCTCAATGGATAAGAAAGCATGACCCACACATATGCTGCCTACAAGAGACTCACCTCAGGACAAAAGACCATCACAGACTAAAAGTGAAAGGCTGGAAACAAGTTTTCCAAGCAAACGGACAAGAAAAAAAAGCTGGGGTTGCAATTCTCATATCAGACAAAATAGACTTCAAAAAAAAGGCTATAAAGAGAGACCCAGAAGGTCATTTCATTATACTCAAGGGAAGAATCCATCGAGAAGACATTAACATTGTAAACATATATGCACCAAACATAGGGACACCCAAATATATCAAGAAAATCTTAGAGGACTTCAAGAAAGATATTGACAGCAACACAATCATAGTAGGGGATTTGAACACCCCACTATCAAAAATGGACAGATCTTCCAAACAAATTATCAACAAAGATATTGTGGCATTAAACAACACCCTAGATGAAATGGACTTAACTGATATATATAGAGCCCTTCATCCCAAAGAAGCTAAATACACATTCTTTTCAAATGCACATGGAACATTTTCAAAGATAGACCACATGATAGGACACAAAACGAGCCTCAAAAAATTCAAGAAAATTGAAATCATACCAAGCATCTTCTCTGACCACAAGGCACTGAAATTAGAAACCGACCCCAAAGAAAAAAACCCAAAGCACCCAAAAACATGGAGACTGAATGGTATGCTATTAAACAACGAATGGGTCAAGAATGAAATTAGGGAAGAAATCAAAAAGTTTTTGGAAACAAATGAAAATGATCTCACAACAACCCAAAACTTATGGGACACAGCGAAGGCAGTCCTGAGAGGGAAGTTTATAGCAATACAGGCCTACCTAAAGAAAATAGAAACATTTCAAACAAACAACCTAACCCTACGCCTGCAAGAACTCGAGGAACAACAACAAAGACAGCCCAGAGCAAGCAGAAGGAAGGAAATAACCAAGATTAGAGCAGAATTAAATGACATAGAAACTAAAAGCACAATTTTAAGGATCAATGAATCCAGGAGTTGGTTCTTTGAGAAGATAAACAAAATAGACAAGCCTTTAAGTAGGCTCATCAAGAAAAGAAGAGAGAGGACACAAATAAACACAATCAGAAATGAAAAAGGAGAGATTACAACTGATACCACAGAAATAGAAGAGATTGTAAGAAATTACTATGAAGAACTGTATGCCAAGAAATTTGAAAACCATGGGGAAATGGACACATTTCTAGAAAAATACAATCTTCCAAAACTCAGTGGAAAAGAAGCAGAAAATCTAAATACACCAATAACAGCAAAAGAAATTGAAGCAGTAATCAAAAAACTCCCATCACACAAAAGCCTTGGACCAGATGGTTTCACAGGAGAATTCTATAAAGCATTTAAGGAAGAGCTAACCCCTATTCTACACAGACTATTTCAAAAAATCCAGAAGGATGGAAAACTCCCAAATTCTTTTTTATGAAGCCAGCATCATCTTAATTCCAAAACCAGATAGAGACACAACAAAGAAAGAAAACTTCAGGCCAATATCGCTGATGAACATGGATGCTAAAATCCTCAACAAAATATTGGCAAATCGCATCCAACAATATATCAAAAAGATCATACACCATGATCAAGTAGGATTCATCCCAGGGATGCAAGGATGGTTCAATATTCGCAAATCAGTAAATGTAATACATCACATAAACAAAAGCAAAGACAAAAATCACATGATCATATCAATAGATGCGGAAAAAGCTTTCGATAAGGTACAACACCCATTTATGATAAAAACACTCAGCAAAGTGGGAATAGAGGGAGCATTTCTCAAAATAATAAAGGCCATATATGAGAGACCTACAGCCAATATCATACTCAATGGGCAAAAACTAAAAGCTTTTCCACTAAGATCAGGAACAAGACAAGGTTGTCCACTTTCACCACTTCTATTCAATATAGTATTGGAAGTTTTAGCCACAGCGATCAGGCAAGAAAAGGAAATAAAAGGCATCCAAATAGGAAAGGAGGAAGCAAAACTGTCACTGTTTGCAGATGACATGATAGTGTACATGGAAAATCCTATAGACTCTACCCCAAAACTGCTCAAACTAATTAATGAGTTTGGCAAAACAGCTGGTTACAAAGTCAATATCCAGAAATCAAAGGCATTTTTGTATACCAACAGTGAATCAGCAGAAGCAGAAATAAAGAGAAAAATCCCATTTGATATAGCAAAAAGAAAAATAAAATATCTGGGAATAAACCTAACTAAGGAGGTAAAAAACCTGTATGCAGAAAACTACACAGCCCTGAAGAATGAAATCAAGGAAGACACAAACAAATGGAAACATATACCTTGTTCATGGATTGGAAGAATTAACATCATCAAAATGTCTATACTACCCAAAGCAATATACAGATTCAATGCAATACCTATTAAAGTACCAATGGCATATTTCACAGACATAGAACAAACACTTCGAAAATTTATATGGAACCATAAACGAGCCCGAATAGCAGCTGCTCTTTTGAGAAAGAAGAACAAAGTAGGGGGGATCACAATACCTGATATCAAACTGTATTACAAGGCCACTGTAATCAAAACAGCCTGGTACTGGCATAAAAACAGGCACATAGACCAATGGAACAGAACAGAGAGCCCAGAAATCAACCCAACTCTCTACAGTCAATTAATATTTGACAAAGGGGGCAGTAACATAAAATGGAGTAAAGATAGCCTCCTCAACAAATGGTGTTGGGAGAACTGGACAGCTACATGCAAAAAAATGAAACTTGAGCACAGACTTACACCATACACCAAAATAAATTCAAGGTGGATAAAAGACTTAAATGTAAGTCATAACACCATTAAAGTCCTAGAGGAGAACATTGGCAAAAAAATCTCAGATATTTCACGCAGCAACTTCTTTACTGATATGTCCCCTAGAGTAAGGAATGTAAAGGAAAGAATAAACAAATGGGATCTCATCAAAATAAAAAGCTTCTGCATGGCTAAAGAAAACAGTATTAAATTAGCAAGACAACCAACTGTATGGGAAAACATATTTGCCAATGATACCTCAGACAAAGGTTTAATCTCTAAAATATACAAAGAACTTACACGACTCCACTCTAAGAAGACACCCAACCCAATTAGAAAATGGGAAAAGGACTTGAGCAAACACTTCTCCAAGGAGGACATACAGAACATTCAGAGACACATGAAGAGATGCTCAATATCATTAGCTATCAGAGAGATGCAAATTAAAACCACAATGAGATACCACTTTACACCAGTCAGCATGGCTATCATAAACAAAGCAACAAACAACAAATGTTGGAGGGGTTGTGGGGAAAAGGGGTCCTTAGTTCACTGTTGGTGGGAGTGCAGACTGGTACAACCATTATGGAAAACAGTATGGAATTTTCTCAGAAAAATAAAAATCGACCTGCCTTTTGACCCAGCAATTCCACTGCTGGGATTATATCCTAAGAATCCTAAAACATCAATATCAAAGAACCTATGCACCACAATGTTCATAGCAGCACAATTTACAATAGCCAAGAGTTGGAAGCAACCTAGGTGCCCATCAGTAAATGAATGGATCAAAAAATTGTGGTACATATACACAATGGAATTCTATGCTGCAGAGAGAAAGAAGGAGCTACTACCCTTTGCAACAACATGGATGGAACTGGAAAGCATTATGCTGAGTGAAATAAGCCAGGGGTTGAAAGACAAATACCATATGATCTCACCTTTAACAGGAAGCTAAACAACAAAACAAACAAACAAGCAGAAAAAAAAACAAATAAAAAACAAAGACACTGAAATAGAGAACAAGGGATAGTGACCAGAGGGGAGAAGGAAGGGAAGTTAAGGGGAAAATGGGGGAGGGATTTGGAGGAACAAATAGGAAGGACACAGGGATGAGAACTAAGGGGGGTGGAAATGGGAGGGAGGTGGGGAGCAAGGGGCGGGGGAGGCTGGGATGGGAAAAATAGACAAAAAACTGTACTTGAAAAATAACTAAATAAAATAAATTATTAAAAAAAAAGAATATTAAAGCTACAAGGCAAAATATAAAAAAAAAAGAAGTATAATACATGGATTGACAAAACGGTAATACTGTAATAGAAACGTATTAAGTGCTACCTGCCATACTTAGCCACCTATCTCTCACTGGAATATGTTGTAACATAACATTATGTTAGGTATCACTTCAAAATGTATAATAGATTGTCATTTTGTACATACTTCAAATACTAATACATATTGTCTCAAACTAAAACTCAGGTACCACAGTCCAAAAAAAAAAAAATAAGTCTGTGAAAATATTATCTGCTATTAAGTCTTAGGCAAATGTTGTTACTTGGTTTCCTGAATTTGGTGGCCAAGTGTTAGTTACTAAGATAGCCATCCAGTGGTAATTCAGTCCTGTTCTGAAGGCCATCTTTTCTGCCCCACACCTGGAACAGCGGTCTTTAAATCTAGGCCCCACCTCACCTCTTCTCCAGCCCCACTTTAAGAAATAGAAAAGTGAATTGGGTAGAATTGAGAGAAATTCACTGTGGGTAGCTGGGCACTCCAGAGAGCTGTGCTCTGCACAGAGGGGAGTTGTTGCAAGGGGTGGTGTGTGTCTGGGAAAAAGGAAAAAACAAGTTAGCATCTTCCAAGTGGGTGGAATCCTTTGTACAGCAGTGCTTGAAAACCAAGTGTGAAAGTTCACCCCAGACCCTAGAAGAGGTGGCTTCGTAGTGTCTCTGGGGCTGAACCATCAGGCCTCCTCAGCTTGCATTGGCAGAGATTACTGATAATAGCCAATGATGTTGAAACTTGAGAGGAGAAAACAAACTTTTATGGAGTGCTAGGGCCAGGCCAAAAGTTCAGGGCTGACGTGGCTTAGGGCTGGCAGGAGCTGAATTCTTTGGCTCACTCGCCTCTGACGTTTGGGAAATGGGGCTCTCTTAAAGTTCCCAGAGTGCTTATTATTAAGTACCACCTGTGTTCCAAAGGCCTGAGGTGGCAGTTTCCCTCCAGGAAAATGTTGACCTTTCTCATAGACTATCTTATGACCAAAAGCTTTGCGGCATTAAAATGTGATCTCTCACTAGGCTATCATATGAAGCCTATAAATAACTCCAGGACTAAGATCCTATGACAACCTTTCGCTGTTATTATTTAAAACAAATATTGGTTATTTCTAACCAGGCCAACAAGGTGGCTGTTGCTCTCCAAAGCCTCTTATTTCCCTCAATCTGACCTGGAAAATGGGGCCTTTAAAACAACCTGGGTGGTGGAGAGAGGTCCTGGTGGACTGCCTCACCTCCTCAGACCATGGCTGGCCCAGGGATAGAGATTTTCCTCTAGCCATTTATGTCCTGGATATCTTCCTGAAAAGCTTTCTCTGCCTTAATGTTTTTGTCTACATATGACAGTTTGTCTCCCAATAAGTCTGCCCTTGCAAGAACTGTGGAGAGTCTGAATTTTCCCCTTCCTTGCAAGCTGACAAGTTAGCTTGAAGAGGATAGGAGACTCCTGAGTCAGGGACAAATGACAGTTTGTTACTTACAGCTTCCACAGCATCAAGAAGGTCAGTGTTTTTAGGCTGGGTCTCTGAGCCCTAGTTCCCACATAAACCCCCTATCCCCGGGTTCTGAGGGTCAGGTGATGTCTGCACATACCATGGATGGCACTGCAGAGGGAGCCTGAGCTGGAGGGCCTTCTGATCTGCAGTGGCATCATCTTCATGACATTGAACAGTTAGCATGTCTGCTGTTGGTGTCACATGAAGACACTCTTTCTCCCAGAAGTTTTTGCACAAATACTCTGAAATAAATCACCTCCTTCCTAATTCGTGCAGAGTTGCTCAAGATCCATGGAGAATTGTCTCCCAAAGGACCATAGACTAAGTTCTTACTTAGTATAAACTTTTTCTGAATTAACTTGTCCTTCCAGTTCTGCAAGTGATGGCCCATTTTCACCCCCACTGTAACAAGCCACATGGCCTCATGGGTGGCCACAGAGTAATACCACTGGTTCTCTTCCAGCAAGCCTGTGCTGTGGCCCAGGGAGCGTGGTCAGCTGACAGCCTCCAGCTGCAGCGCCTTCGGGATCCATTGCAGGCTATAGTGGGGAACAAGTGTTCCTCAGGCAGTCCCAACTGAAGCCTTAAGACAACAGGGCAGTAGAGTATCATTTCTGCCCATTATGGAACTTCTGTAACTTACCTTTGCAGGGAGCTTCCTGTGGACTGGTTAAGACTTTCTCCAGGTTGCTCTGCAGTCTGAGGTGCTCCCTTCTATGCACTCTCCATCCTGCTCTCTGTCCTGTCAGAGGTGCAGGCCTGCATCAAGGTGTGAGGACTTCATTTCTCTGCATACTTGTGCTTCTTCTTCCCTTTATCTCATAGGTGTTACTCCAGGTAAATGTTGTGCACTTTGACCTCTGTATTGAAGACCCAATGGACATATTTGATTAGACTAGCCATTGCATTGCTCTTGGAAGAATTATCTGAAAATGTAAGGTTGAGTGCTTCTTCCTTCAAGACCCACAGTGGTTCAATAAATCTAAGATTCTGAGGTGAGGCCCTAAAGTGTTTCCCATTCCAGTGATATTTCAATTTTTAACTCCTATTTTTTAGAAACCTGTCCTTTAAATCCTTCTGGAAGCCAGAGGCAAACTTTTCTTAAAAGCAGACCCTTGTTTAAATTTATAAAAAGTTTCCGTTTGCTCTTGCTTGTGTTGAAGGCTCAGCTCAGTGACTGCCCCCCTGAACAGTCCTCTACCACTTTGCTCTCTGTCACTCTTGTTTTATGTTTACTTGTTTATAAATACCTGCATTCTTTATGGGATGTTAAACTTTATGACTGTAGAATCCATATTTGTCTCCAGTGACCAGAGTAAGGTCTGGCGTATACTGAGTGTTAATAAAAATTTGTCCAAATAACACATATTCCAAATTATTAATTTCCTACATCCTGAGCCTAATAATGGTTCCAATTCAAATTCCCTCCTCCTAACATTCTCAATTCCTTCTGCTCACTAACTCTAAATTATGTCATCATTGTCATTACACAGCTATCACAGTATCACTTGTTTCTCCTGCCAGTGAAAGACAGCAGTAGTAACTTCCCAGCTGTGACATCTGAGAGCTGTGTGAAACATAAAACAGCATTTTTAGACTCCAAAAAAGGTTTATACCTTTTATATGGTATAAAAGTGTATGCTTTTATGTGGGCGTCATTCCAGCTCTGTGTTCAGCACTGGACTTCCTTTGTAACCACCTCTGGGAAAACCCACAAAGATGAGAGAGTCCCTCTTGGCCTGAGGGACATCCCCAGGAGGGAAAACAGTTGGAATCACTGGAATTCTTAATTTGTTGCTGAGACCTGAGAACATTATTTGATCATCTGATGGTCATTTCTAAAATCACGATGCTCCAGTTTGCTTCCTTTCCCCCATTATCCCTGGAATTGGCCCTAATAATTTCAGAACGTTCCTATGTTTCTTCAAGCCAACATTTACTAAGCATGTGCTGTTCCTAGACAGTCAACGTTTGGCCTATTTTGCAAATGGGGATGGCAAGTCCAAGTTGTTCATGCTGTCCTAGGAACATCTACTCACCCACAACCTCAAGACTTGATTTTAATAAAGTAGCTTCAAGAATACTTCTTGACATTGCCTGCATGTCAAGAAGTAGTTATTCTGCCCCCATTTCTCCCCCTTAACTATGTATGACCAGTCAGCCTGAGGTTAGGGTGATTGTCAGTGAAAACAAGGGGCAATAAAGGAGTAAGATGGCACTGTGCCGCATAAAATGATTTCACAAGTAATGGGTATACTTGCTCAATAAAATGCCCTTCCCCAAACCAGCCATTATGTGTTTACACCTGCTGCTGTTGTGATCCTGGAAAAGAGTACTTATCTTTTCCATATTATAACAAATAACATCTCTCAGTTCACCCTCACTGCTCCCACTTACAACTCCCTGATGGCCATTTTCATGTTTTAGATCCTTAATTTTGTCTCATTTCACTACCATGATCACTACTAAGATGTTTGTGTTTAATTTTTTTTCTCTGAGTTTACATCAACAGTTTTAAACAAAAGTGTGATCATACTGTATGAATCCTTTAATATTTTTTCTTTCTCCCACAATATTTTGTGAAAATGTTCCCATTGCTAGAGATCGTCAATATATCAGTTTTATTTGTTGTAAAGTACCTATTACAGTATTATACTGCCAGCAATAATTTATTTGACCATTTCCTATTTTTGATATTTAATGATGTTTTAAAAATTATAGTTTTATTAGTAATGCTACAATGAATCCCATTTGATATTAATCTTTGTGTTCTTGTCAGGAAAATCCAGGCTTGATAGGCAGATAACATACAACACCCAAAACCTCGGTGACTTAACACACACAAGACTGATAAAAGGTGGCTGGGGCTTCATTACTCAAGGTCACTGTTGATGGAGCTGAAGAAGCTCCAGCATTGCCACCAGCCTCCGCTGTTCCCTGGTTTGCTTCAGGAGAGCTCAGAGCCAATGGAGAGCCCGTACTTGTCTTCTGTGCTCAGTGCATGTGATGCTATTCATCACTTCTTCTCACAACCCTTGGTCTGAGCCAGTTCCAGGGCCCAGTCTGCCTGCCCAGAAGCTGGTTGGTAATCTCCTAGGAGCTCAGAGGAGATGAAAGCAGGATGTAGGGAGCAAGGATAATATCCCCCCTGCACAGGGTACGACTTTTACCTAGGATTCATGTTCTAGAAAGGGAGTGGGTTTTGCCAAGTTTTTTTTTCTGAGAAGCTTATAACATTTTTATCATCCAATTAGCTTGTTTTCTGTCCCTGAAAAGCCTAGAATATTACCACTTTACACTCCTTGCTGATCTAAGAGGTGAGAAATGCCATCTTGTTTCAGTTTGTATTTCTTTTTTTTTTTAAGATTTTATTTATTTTTAGAGAGCGGATAAGGGAGAGAGAAAGAGGGAAAGAAATATCAATGTGTGGTTGCCTCTTGTGTGCCCCCTACTAGGAACCTGGCCTGCAACCCAGCACGTGCCCTGACTGGGAATTGAACCCAAACCAGCGAGCATTTTGTTCGCAGGCCTGTGCTCAATCTTCTTACCTATACCAGCCAGGGCTCAGTATGTATTTCTTTCATTATTCCTGGGAGTGCAGGGTTTTAAAAATATGTTTATTATTCATTTCTACATTTACAAGAGGCCAATAGAGTTACAAAAAATTAACCTGAACATTCTCTGAAGATATTTCCCTTGACCACTTCAATGTTAGACATGAAAATGTCTTAAACTATACATCACAATTGCCTCCACTGTTCATTGTTTTCCTTCATATAGCAATATGAGTCTTCACCCTAGTGTGCAAGTCTGCCTCAGAGATCTTCCTGCACCTTATAACTCACTGTGATTCTGGGTCCTCTAGCCTTACCAAGACATGAAAAATAAAATGGCTAACAGAACACCTACTCCCTGTTGTTTGGGTCCTATCACAGGCATGTTCAGAAAACTTTTCCAGGCAGTTAGTGTTGGGAGTAGGGTGGGGCAGCTCAGAGGAAAGATTTTATTGATGCTCCATGAGAACTAGATAGAAAAAGAAGCCGTAAGCAATCATATAAATGGAGCCAGTTTAAAATGGAGCCAGAGCTGCCATTCCAAAGGAACTGCCTGACACACCTTATGTCTCAAATCTTTGAATGTTAATTTAAGGCAAAATGACCTTTAGACTGGGCTTAAGCAATCTTATGCTTCCAAAGCTGTTTTCAAAACTAATAAGAAAGCAGTTACTATGACTACTGAAAATTAAAAACATTGTTTAGAATTAACATCACTATGGTATTTTATCTGCACCAATAGGACTGTTTTCCTTCTATTGATGTAATTGTTCTCCTTCCCTTTCTCATTAATATCTCTCACCTTCACCTTCTGATGGGAGCATTATTTGGACTTATGTCTAAATTAATGATTCCCAAATAACTATTCTTACTGATCTCAAATAAACACTTGTTTGCCTCTCACTTTGAAACAGTATTTATTTATTTTACTTATTTTCATTGTTACCAAAACATGTGATGAAGTGGAACTCAGAATCTTCTCACACTATGGGTGATTCATTTCAGAGGGGCTGTCAGAGGAGGGAATGCTCACTTCCAAGGTTGCAGTTTGTTAGGAGCTCTCACACCTGCTTCTCCAAAAGGCAGTCTTGGGAGCTGTTGTCTCCACTTTCCAGAAGCACAGTTGTTGAAGGGCTGCAAAGATAGCTACCCTGAAGACCATCTCTTGTAGAAGAGCCATTGAGTTATCAAAAATAAGGCTTCAGAGGTATTATTTTCTGCAAATTGTCTGAAACTTCTCCAAAAACTTCCCTAACTGGGATTGTTGACAAACCCAAGAACTTAGAAGATAGAATATTGAGAGGTTAATTACCATTGAACAACCCAAGGATGAGCAAAACCACAGACTGATCTAAAGGCCAACCAAAAGGACATAGCAATCATTTCCAAGCACACAAGGACTATTTGTAATAATTAGGCATGTCCTAATCAAGAAGCAAGTATTTATTATCCACGGAGTTAGTACTTATACAGACATAATTATCTGACTATAATGAAGTTAAATATATGCATACGTATATGTGTAAAACATTGTACATGAAAACTTTTGGGTGTAGCTAAGCTAGCACCTGGAGAGGAATGTCCAGTGTTAAATATTTGTATTAGAGGAGAAAATGCTTAAACTTAGTGGGACAAGAAACAATTTCATAAAGAGAGAAAATAAAAACCAAGCAAAGCCAAAGACTGTACAAGGAAGGGGGTAAAAAAAAAACAGAGCAAAAATCTGTGAAACAGAAAACAAATATAAAATGGAGAGAATCAATAAATATAGCAGCTGGTTATATAAAACAACAAATAAAATAGACAAACTAAGCCAAAATAGACGGAAAGGAAGGAGTGAGGAGGCACAAATAAGCGATAGTAGGAAACAAAAAGGCATGTACCTATAGATAGAGTAGAAGTGGAAATTAGAAGTATACTAAGAACAGCAACAATAAAAAAGCATAAAAGCATAGAGAGATAGATAATTACCTCTGAAAATGTGATTTGGCAAACTCAAAAACAAAAGGGATTTGAATAGACCTTTAATAGTTAAAAAAATGTTATTAGCAGTTTAAAAGTCTCCTCTGCTTAGTACTATACACAAAATGCCAGGACTGGACTCTTTTATAAGAATTCTGCCAAACGGGCAAGAAACTGTTATTCCAACATGATACAGAATGTTCCAGAGAGTAGAAAGGAGGCACTTCTCTGACGCATTTTCTGAGGCGAGTTTATTTTTTATAACAAAGAGAACAAAACATCATGAGAAAAGAAAAGATTAATCTTCCTTACAAATGTACACATAAAAATCCTAATTGAAATTACCAAAAAGAGTTCAGCAATAGGTAAAAATAAATAAATCATGGCAAATATGGTTACTCAAGGAATGTGAGAGTATGTTTGAACATCGATTTATGTAATTCACACCTTGACAGTTTAAAATTCTACTTTAATTCACAGAACAAACGCATAAGAAATTGGGAATAGATATAAGGTTTCTTAGCTTGTTAACAAACATCTACAAAAAACCTGTATCATAGAATCCAATGGTCTGCTATCACTCTTTTTAACCAATGCTTTTCTTGAGTACCTTACTATCATAAGGTATTAAAAGGAAATAAATTCCAAATGGTCACCGTTTTGACCAGTAGAAGCCCCTCCACGGTAGCTCCTGGTTCTGTTTGGCACAGCACCATTACCCATGTGGGATCCTTGCTGTTTGACCTAACAGGAGGCCTGGGCCTCCCTTTCTCCTTTCCTCCCCTAGACTGGAATCAGCTTTGGTTTTTTTTTCAAGGGGAACAGTAACCAACGCCACAATGCAAGCATGGGTGATGTTTATTGCTATTGAGATTACATTGATTCCAGAGTCTTTCATGGTCTTTAAATGTATATTTTAAAAACCATAAACTCATATTTATAATTTAAATTAGGATGTTAACATTAGAGTGTTTTCACTTCCTCCTTTTTATTTTATATTTGTATTCTCTTTTTTATACTGAAAGTTTAGAATTCTAAAACATCAACATAATTACTTGTTTCAGCATGTATCAAAATAGTTTTAAAATACCAATTTTATAGCAGAGTAAATTGTCAAAAAAAAAAAAAAAGGAAATAAGTGCAAGCATTCCCAAAGGGGAAGCAAAGCTGAAACTATCTATGATAAAAAGATTGTTTACACAGAAAAATTCAAGGGACTCTACAGACAAATTATTAAAATCAATAAGGGTGTTTAGCCATGTATGGACACAGTATCAGTATACAAAAATCAATGTGCTATCTGTAGCAACAGACCATATAAAATGCAATTTAAGCAATATGCCATTTATAGTGGCAACAAGAATATATAGTTACTATAAATAGCTCTAACAAAGCTGTGAAAGGTCATTATGGAGAAAATCGCAGTGTTTCTGACTTACATAAAAGAAGATGAATAGATGAATAGATGTAGAATGTAAGTTGTTTACAGATAGGAATATTCAACAGCACAAAGATGCTCATTTTCTCCAATTAATCTAAGAATTTATTGCAGCTTCAATTACTATTTGACAAATATTTTAGGGAGAATTTTATCAATGGATCAAAACTTCACACTTAAGAAGAAATGGCAAAGAATAAACAAGATTAATCAGGTCGGGAGCATCTGCTTACCAGATATTTGGATTTTCTATAAAGCTATAATAATAAACAAATAGGTAAAAGGATCAAAATAGAGAACTTAGACTCAGACCTGTGCATATGTAGAAAATTGATATATGATAGAGGGAGCCTTCTAGATTGGCACATATTTCAAGCAACACTGATGAATTAAGTATTGAAAAACATAAAATTAAATTTTCCTCACACTATAGTCAAACATAACTCCAGGTTGAATAAAACCTAAATATGAAAAGTGAAATTAAAAATAAATTCAAGGTTATATAGAAGATAGTTACCATCTGAAATTTAGCAAGGATTTCCCAAAAGACAAAAGGCAAGAAAAAAATCCCCAAAACTTAATCCATTTGACTGTACTAAGGTTAAAAACAGCATTAGAAACAATATTAAAAAAGTGAAAGGATACAGTTTAGCCCAGGAGATGATTGCAAACATATAACTGATCAAGGATTAGCGTTCACAATATATAAGGAATTCTTTTAGCTTCTAAGAAAAAGCAAACAGCCCAGTGGATTAAAGGCAATCACATAAGAAATGTCCCCAAAGACCCACCAACATGAAAACATACTCAATCTCACTAGTAGTCGGTCAGGCGAGAATTAAAACAATAAGTAGATTGGGAAAAAGTAAGGATTGACACTACTATTTGCTGCTGGGGATGGAAGGGCTAGGAACTCTGACTTTGATGACAGGGAATGTAAATTTGCCAATCTCCATGAAGGCCAATTTGGCAGCATCGAGACATTCCTTATGACCTGGCAATGACAATGCCAGTTGATTCCCTAGAGACAGTCATACAAATGCCTAGAGTCATGAAGCAGAAAGTTCACAGTAGTATGGAATGTAATAGGAGAAAACACATAAAGCAGCCTTAACATACATATACAGGAGAATGGATCAATGCATGGCAGTGAAGTCCCTCAAATATGGACTAGATATTTTTTTATTCAGTGAAATGAATGAATTAGCATTCATAAATTTACAAAACACAATGTTGACTAAAACAAGAAATTTACAGAGGGATATTTACAACCCAAAAACATTCATAAATGATTTTATAAAGCAAAATATACTGTTACAATGTTCATGGGCACATAAAAAAGAGTACAGAAATAAAAATATGTGTGAGACTTATATGTTTAATTAAGTGGCAGTTACTTTGTGGGGAGGGCTAGTGGAGATGTGGTTGGGGAGGGTATTAGGAACTTTTGACTATAATGTAAAATTTTATTTCTTATGTAATAAAAGATCTGTGAAGCAAATATGACAGAATATTGAGATCTCACAAAGTTAGGTAGAGGCTTCATGGGTTTTATTTTATTTTTTTCTATCATTTTCTATATGCTTTACATAAAGAACATCGTTTGGGATCTTTTTTAAATACTGTATGAGAAAAATCATCAATAAAAAGAAAACCTTTTTATTCCCAATTAACTAAACAAGATGTAAGATCACAAACACTTTTTTCAAACTTCATCTCCTACAAATTAAATATTCCCTTTACTATTTTACTTTGTACTAAAAGTTGGACTTTTAAAAATATACAAAAGTTTTATTGAGATACAATGAATAGAGCACAAAATTCACCCTTATAAAGTCCATAGTTCAATGGCTTTCAATATATTCATAGAGCTGTGCAGGGCTGTCTAATTTTAGAACATTTCATCATTCCAAAAAGAAAGTCTGCATCCATTTGAAGTCACTCTTCATTCCTCCCTTGCCCCACCCCAGCCCCTGCAACCTTCCATACAAGCTCTGTGGATTTACCTATTCCAAAAATTTAATATTCAGAATCATACAGATATCTGGCTTTTTGTTTCTGGTCTATTTCATTGGACATGTTTTCAAGGTTCATCTTTGCTGTACTGTGTTCCAATACTCCATTCCTTTTTATTGCCAAATAGTATTTTATTTTGTGAATATGCCCATATTTATTTATTTATTTGCTTGTTTGTTTCTTTATTTAATTGTTGTTCAAGTACATTTTTCTGTCTTTTACGCCCACCCCAGCCCACCCCCCCCACTGCTCCACACCCCCTTCCCATTTGTGCCCCCTTTAGTTTTTTTCCATGTGTCCTTTATATTAGTTCCTGTAAACCCTTCCCCCTTTCCCCTGAAATTCCCTCCCCTCTACCACCTGGTCACTGTCAGCCTGTTCTCTATTTCAGTGTCTTTGGTTACATTTTGCTTGTTGTTTGTTTTGTTGTTTAGGTTCATGTTAAAGGTGAGATCATATGGTATTTGTCTTTCACTGCCTGGCTTATTTCACTTAGCATAATGCTTTCCAGTTCCATCTATGCTGTTGCAAAGGGTAGGAGCTCCTTCTTTCTTTCTGCTGCATAGAATTCCATTGTGTAAACGTACCATAGTTTTTTTATCCATTCATTTACTGATGGGTACCTAGGTTGCTTCCAACTCTTGGCCATAGACAAAAAAACTGTACTTGAAAAATAACTAAATAAAATTTTAAAAATAAAAATAAAAAATAAATTGTGCTGCTATGAACATTGGGGTGCACAGGTTCTTTTGGATTGGTGTTTCAGGGTTCTTAGGATATAATCATAGCAGTGGAATTGCTGGGTCAAAAGGCAGGTCTATTTTTATTTTTCTGAGAAAATTCCATACAGTTTTCCATAGTGGTTGTACCAGTCTGCAATCCTACCAATAGTGAACTAGGGTCCCCTTTTCCCCACAACCTCTCCGACATTTGTTATTTGTTGCTTTGTTTATGATGGCCATTCTGACCAGTGTAAAGTGGTACCTCATTGTGGTTTTAATTTGCATCTCTCTGATAGCTAGTGATATTAAGCATCTTTTAATGTGTCTCTGGATCTTCTGTATGTCCTCCTTGGAAAAGTGTCCGATCAAGTCCTTTGCCCACTTTTTCATTGGGTTGCTTGTCTTCTTAGGGTGGAGTTGTGTAAGTTCTTTGTATATTTTGGAGATTAAACCCTTGTCTGAGGTATCATTGGCAAATATGTATTCCCATACAGTTGGTTGTCTTGCTAATTTAATACTGTTTTCTTGAGCTGTGCAGAAGATTTTTATTTTGATGAGATCTTATTTGTTTATTCTTTCCTTTATGTCCCTTGCTCTAGGGGACATATCAGTAAATATGTTGCTGCATGAAATATCTAAAATTTTCCTGCCTATGTTCCCCTCTAGGACTTTAATGGTTTCATGGCTTATATTTAAATCTTTTATCCACCTTGAATTTATTTTGGTGTATGGTGTAAATTGGTGCTCAAGTTTCATTTTTTTGCACATAGCTGTCCAGTTCTCCCAACACCATTTGTTGAAGAGGCTATTTTTACTCCATTTTATGTTGCTGCCCCCTTTGTTGAATGTTAATTGACCACAGAGACTAGGGTTTATTTCTAAGCTCTCTGTTCTGTTCCATTGGTCTACGTGCCTGTTTTTATGCCAGTACCAGGCTGTTTTGATTACAGTGGCCTTGTAATATAGTTTGATAGCTGGTATTGTGATCCCTCCTACTTTGTTCTTCTTTCTCAAAATTGCAACTTCTATTTGGGGTAATTTATGGTTTCATATAAATTTTTGAAGTGTTTGTTCTATGTCTGTGAAATATGCCATTGGTACTTTAATAAGTATTGCATTGAATCTGTAAATTGCTTTGGGTAGTATGGACATTTTGATGATGTTAATTCTTCCAATCCATGAACATGGTATATGTTTCCATTTGTGTTTTCCTTGATTTCTTTTTTCAGTGTTGTATAGTTTTCTACATACAGGTCTTTTATCTCCTTGGTTAGGTTTATTCCTAGGTATTTTATTTTTCTTTTTGCTATATTAAATAAGATTTTTTTCTTGATTTCTGCTTCTGCTGATTCATTGTTCGTATACAAAAATGCCTTTTGAGTTCTGGATGTTGACTTTGTATCCTGCTGTTTTGCCAAATTCATTTATTAGTTTGAGTAGTTTTTGGGTGGACTCTGTAAGATTTTCCACGTACATTATCATGTCATCTGCCAACAATGACAGTTTGCTTTCCTCCTTTCCTATTTGGATGCCTTCTATTTTCTTTTCTTGTCTGATCACTGTGGCTAAAACTTCCAATACTATATTGAATAGAAGTGGTGAAAGTGGACAATCTTGTCTTGTTCCTGATTTTAATGAAAAATATTTTAGTTTTGCCCATTGAGTATGAAGTTGGGTGTAGGTCTCTCATATATGGCCTTTATTATATTGAGGAATGCTCCCTCTATTCTCACTTTGCTGAGTGTTTTTATCATAAATGGATGTTGTACCTAATCAAAAGCTTTTTCTGAGTCTATTGATATGATCATGTGATTTTTGTCTTTGCTTTTGTTTATGTGATGTATTACATTTACTGATTTGTGAATATTGAACCATCCTTGCATCCCTGGGATGAAGGTCATGTATACCTATTTTGGTGATACATTTATCAGTTGATGGATATGGGGTTATTTTTACTTTTTGGCTGTTTTGAATAATGCTGATACAAACAGTCACTTGCAGGTTTTTATGTGCACATATGTTTTCAATTCTCTTGAATATATGGCTAGGAGTAAAATTTCTTGATCAGGTGGTTACTCTATATCTGCCATTTTGAGGAACTTTCAGACCAGACTGTTTTCTAAGGTGGCTATACCATTTTATATTTCTACCAGCAATGAATGAGGGTTTGAATTTCCCCACAGCTCATCAACGTTTTTTTTGTCTGTCTTTTAAATTTTAGCCATGCTAGTGTGTATGAGGTGGTTTTTCATTGTAGTTTTGATTTGTCATTTACCTAGTGACTAGTGATGTGTTTGTCTGTGGTTTATATATTTACCTTGGAGAAATGTCTGAAATCTATTGCCATGTTTTAAATTGGGTAATTTGTCTTTTTAATGTTGACTTTTATTGTTAGCAGATGAATGATTTGCAAGTATTTTCTGCATTCTGTGGATTGTCTTTTCATTTTCTTGATGGTGTTCTTTTAAGCACAAACATTTTCAATTTTAGTAAAGTTGAATTTACCTATTTTTCTGCTTTTTGTAATTTTGATGTTATATCTAAGGATTCATTGCCTAACCCAAGATCACAAAGATTTACACCTATATTTTCTCCTAAGAGTTTTATAGTATTTTCTTTTCCAGCTTGATCTATGATCAAGTTTGAGTTAATTTTTATATGTGGTATGAGTTTAGGGTCTGACTTCATTCTTTTGTATGTTGATGTTGAGTTGTTTCCACCCTGGTTAATAAAAAGACTATTATTCTTCCACTGAATGCCGTTGGCACCCTTGTTGAAAATAAATTCACCATATATAAACATTTATTTCTAGACTCTGTATTGTATTCTAATCATCTACATATGTATCCTTATGCCAGGACCATACTGTTTTGATTACTGTAACTTTGTATTAAATTTTAAGTTGGGAAATGTGAGTTCTTCAACTATATCTTTTTGAAAAAAGTTTTGATCATTCAAAGTCCTTTGTATTTCCTTATAAATTTTAGGACCAGCCTGCCACTTTATGCAAAGACAAGGCATGTGATATTTTAATAGGAACTCTATTGATAGAGCAATTTGAGGAGCACTGCCATCATAACAATATTAAACTTTCCAATTTATGAGCATAGGATGTGTTTCCACTTATTTAGGTCTTTTAAAACTTCCTTCAATGGTGTTATTAGCTGAGAGTGTACAAGTCTTTCACTTCTTTTGTTAAACTTGCTTTCTTATTTTTGATGATATAGTTGAACCTTCAACAACTCGAGTTGGAGGCATCAACCACCCTCACAGTAAAAAATCCATGTATAACTTAAGTTGGCACACCAAATATGTGGAAAATCTGCATATAAGTAGACCCAAGCAGTTTAAACCTGCATTGTTTAAGGGTCAACTGTACTTTAAATGGCATTGTTTTCTTCATTTTCCTTTTAAATTCTTCATTGCTATTGTATAGAAGAACAATTAAATTTACATATTGATCCCGTGTCCTGTAACTTTTCTGAATTTATTTATTAACTTTAATAGATTATTTTATAGGTCACTTAGAATTTCTTATATATAGGATCACGTCATCTGTGATTTTTTTAAAGATTTTTTTTGCCCTGTTTTGTTTAAGCTGAGCTGGCATTTTGATCCTTTTATGAAAGTTTTTGTAATTTTATTTTGATATAGCTTCAAATTTATTGAGAACTTGCCAGTAAAATGTCATATCTATCACCCAGATTCACCAGAGTTTATATTTTACTCCATTTGTTTGATCCATTCTGTGAATGTGGTGTATATACTGTATAAGTAATTAACTCTTTTTTTGAAACATTAGAAGGAGGAAGATGGCGACAGAGTAGGACAGAACGTACTCCAGCTCCCGTACACATGGGTGAAAAGCCTGGCCGAGCTACTGAGAAACAGCATAATTACGTAATAGATCCACAGCATTTATGAAGTTGGGAGAGCCGCATTTGTGACGGATGCTGAGGTTCCAGTCAGCAGCAGGTTAGTGGCACATAGGGGAGTTGAGTGGAGACAGGAGCGGAGGCGATCCGGCGCCCCCGGCCCCCGGTGCTACGGCCTGTGTGATTGAGTTTACACAGAGAACAGAGCAACACGAACAAAGGGCCGTGTTCATCTGCGGACTCTGTGGTTGCCAGCCTGGAAGAACTGAGAGGACTCTGTGGTTGCCAGCCTGGAAGAACTGAGAGGACTCTGTGGTTGCCAGCCCTGGAGAATTGAGAAGCGCATGGTTGCCACTGGTCTGGCTGGGGACTGGGCTGAGCTGAGAGACAGGCTGTCTAGGGAGGCTTTTTTATTATTATTATAATTTTTATTGAAAGTGGACTGAGGTGCTCTCCTGTGACAGCTTGGCTTGAGTACCACCCAGCCTGGCAGCGAGGAAGTAGTGCACCAGAGAGCAAGGGAAACAGGCAGCCTGGCGGGAGTGGGGGGCAACCGAGTCCCAGTCTGGTAGCCTGGATGGCGCATGCTGGCAACACACCCAACAGAGAGGTCCTGCTGCAACCAGAAAATCAGTTTGGGCAGTTTAAAACCAACAAGGGAAGTTTTTTTTGTTTTGTTTTGTGGGGGGTTTTTTTTGGTAATCTCATTTATTTTGAATTTTATTATTGCTTTATCTTTCAATACTTTGATTCTCTTCTTTCTTTTTTTCTGTTTTAGTCCTTCTTCCCTTCTTCCAAAACTTATTGCTTTTTCCTCCCTTCTCCTGCCTTTTTTTTGTGCTGTTTTCTTTTGTTTGTTTGTAGCTGCATACTCGTATTTTTTTCATTATTCTCACTTCTTTTATATTCTAATAGTATCTTTGTATTCCTCCTCCTCCTATATAGGCTTCTTAGTCTTGGCAGGTTATATTGTTTTATCTGACAGGTCTCCTCTGTTCTTTCCTCCACAATGTATTTCTAATTTTCTATACCTTACATCTCTTGTTTTCTTTTAGCACACTACCCGAACTCTACACTCCCTATACAGACTGAACTCATAGAGTTGGTCACATGATTGTTGCTCTAATACTACTGTAAATAATAGCTGTTCTATGTAACTGTAAACACTTCACAACTAATCTCCCAGATCTTAGTCCACTTTACAAGTTCCTGAATTCTATTACTGGAGTAATTAACTGTATTTGCTCACACACTACACCTATCTACTATTCCTTACTCTCACCTTACCTCAAAATCTGACCGTCTGCAACCTCACTGCTTTCTAGTCCCAACTTACAAGCCTTCCCTCCCCAACAAGAGGCTTATCTTTTGTCTATCCTTTCCTAAAAGTGGCAAGTTGGGTTGAGGATTAAGGCTAACATTATATATAGCCTAAAGATCGTCTATCTTTTCCCTACCAGCTGTGATTGTAACTATCATAAAATATTCTTCTGCTGTCATAAAACATTTGGCCTCCCCCTCCAACTGATTACACACAGACGAAAAAAAGGAGTAGGTAGAAACAGAGAACATCAAGATACCTGCAGGAGTCTGCACCACTGAAATTCACAGGTATTCTACCACAGAAGTTCACACCATAAACCCAGGGAGTCAGAACAGACCAATTTTAGAAGCTGAGGCTAACAAGAAGAGTCTCAAAAACAATGGGAAGACAAAGAAACAATCCCCAAATGAAAGAAAAGGCAGAATCCTCAGAAAGAATGTTAGATGAAATAGAGGCAAGTCAACTATCAGATATTGAATGCAAAGCACTGGTTATCAGGAAGTTCAAACTCCTCACAATGAGCTACCAGAAACTACAGGGGAGCTACAATGAACTCTCCGCAAACTATATCAACATGAAAAAGGAAATAGAAACTATCAGCAAGGGACAAGTGGAAATGAAGAATACAATTTCCAAATTGAAGAACACAGTAGAAAGTTTCAAAAATAGAATCAGTGAAGCAGAAGATAGGATCAGCGAGTTGGAGGACAAAGTGGAAAACATCTCACAGAAAGAGCAAGAAAAGGAAAAGAGGCTCAGGAAGAATGAAGAGGGATTAAGAGAAATGCAAGACAATATGAAACATAGTAATATCCAAATAATAGGAATACCAGAAGGAGAAGAAGAAGAACAAGGGATAGAAAACGTATTTGAAAGAGAAATGAGAGAAAATTTCCCTAATTTGATGAGAGAAAAAGTCACACAAATCCAGGAATCACAGAGACTGCCAAACAAGAAGAACCCAAAGAGGCCCACTTCAAGACACATCATCATTAAAATGGCAAAATTCCAAGACAAAGAGAGAATCTTAAAGGCAGGAAGGGACAAAAAAGAAGTAACATACAAGGAAGCCCCAATAAGGTTAGCTACTGACTTCTCAATGGAAACACTCCAAGCAAGAAGAGAATGGCAAGAAATATTCCAAGTAATGAGAACTAGAGGCCTTCAACCAAGACTACTTTACCCAGAAAGGCTCTCAATCAAGATAGAAGGGCTTTTGTGTGATGGGAGTTTTTTTTATTACTGCTTCAATTTCTTTTGCTGTTATTGGTTTGTTCAGGTTTCCTGCTTCTTTTTCATTGAGTTTTGGAAGATTATAGTTTTCTAGAAAT
Source organism: Artibeus jamaicensis (assembly GCF_021234435.1). Taxonomy (NCBI): domain Eukaryota; kingdom Metazoa; phylum Chordata; class Mammalia; order Chiroptera; family Phyllostomidae; genus Artibeus; species Artibeus jamaicensis. Next base: position 2,961,354 of record NW_026521576.1, on the reverse strand, counting down.
TTGTCCATTTCACGTAGGTTTTCAAATTTCAGTCACCCAAAATCATGGAGACTGAATAGTATGCTATTAAACAATAAATGGGTCAAGAATGAAATTAGGGAAGAAATCAAAAAGTTCCCAGAAACAAATGAAAACGAACTAACAACAACCCAAAACTTATGGGACACAGCAAAGGCAGTCCTAGGAGGAAAGTTCATAGCAATTACAGGCCTACTTAAAGAAGATAGAAACATTTCAAACAAACAACTTAACCCTACACCTGCAAGAACTCGAGGAACAACAACAAAGACAGCCCAGAGCAAGTAGAAGGAAGGAAATATCCAAGATCAGAGCAGAACTAAATGACATAGAAACTAAAAGCACAATTCTAAGGATCAATGAACCCACGAGTTGGTTCTTTGACAAGCCTTTAAGTAGGCTCATCAAGAAAAGAAGAGAGAGGACACAAATAAACACAATCAGAAATGAAAGAGGAGAGATTACAACTGATACCACAGAAACAGAACGAATTGTAACAAATTACTATGAAGAACTGTATGCCAAGAAATTTGAAAACCTAGGGGAAATGGACACATTTCTAGAAAAATATAATCTCCCAAAACTCAATGAAAAAGAAGTAGAACACCTGAATAGACCAATAAAAGCAAAAGAAATTGAAGCAGCAATAAAAAAAAACTGCCATCACACAAAAGCCCCGGACCAGATGGGTTCACAGGAGAATTCTACAAAGCATTTAAGGAAGAGCTAACCCCTATTCTTCACAGACTATTCCAAAAAATCCAAAAGGATCGAAAACTCCCAAACTCCTTTTATGAAGCCAGCATCATCCTAATTCCAAAACCAGATAGAGACACAACAAAGAAAGAAAACTTCAGGCCAATATCAGAGGTGAACATAGATGCTAAAATCCTCAACAAAATATTGGCAAATTGCATCCAACAATATATTTAAAAGATTATACACCATGACCAAGTAGGATTCATCCCAGGGATGCAAGTATGGTTCAACATTCGCAAATCAGTAAATGTAATTCATCACATAAACAAAAGCAAAGACAAAAACTACATGATCATATCAATAGATGCAGAAAAAGCTTTTGATAAGATACGGCACCCATTTATGATAAAAACACTCAGCAAAGTGAGAATAGAGGGAGCATTCCTCAATATAATAAAGGCCATTTATGAGAGACCTACAGCCAATACCATACTCAATGGACAAAAACTAAAATCTTTTCCACTAAGATCAGGAACAAGACAAGGATGTCCACTTTCACCACTTCTATTCAATATAGTATTAGAAGTTTTGGCCACAGTGATCAGGCAGGAAAATGAAATAAAAGGCATCCAAATAGGAAAGGAGGAAACAAAACTGTCACTGTTTGCAGATGACATGATAGTGTACATGGAAAATCCTATAGACCCTACCAAAAAACTGCTCAAACTAATTAATGAATTTGGCAAAACAGCAGGATACAAAGTCAATATCCAGAAATCAAAGGTATTTTTGTATACTAACAACGAATCAGCAGAACCAGAAACCAATGGGAAAAAAATCCCATTCAATATAGCAAAAAGAAGAATAAAATATCTGGGAATAAACCTAATCAAGGAGGTAAAAGACCTGTATGCAGAAAACTACACAGCACTGAAGAAAGAAATCAGGGAAGACACAAACAAATGGAAACATGTACCTTGTTCATGGATTGGAAGAATTAACATCAAAATGTCCATACTACCCAAAGCAATTTACAGATTCAATGCAATACCTATTAAAGTTCCAATGGCATATTTCACAGACATAGAAAAAACACTTCAAAAAATTATATGGAACCATAAACGAGCCCGAATAGTACCTGCTCTTTTGAGAAAGAAGAACAAAGTTGGAGGGATCACAATACCAGATATCAAACTATATTACAAGGCCACTGTAATCAAAACAGCCTGGTACTGGCATAAAAACAGTCATGTAGACGAATGGAACAGAATAGAGAGCCCAGAAATAAACCCAACTCTCTACAGTCAATTAATATTTGACAAAGGGAGCAGTAACATAAAATGGAGTAAAGATAGCCTCTTCAGCAAATGGTGTTGGGAGAACTAGACAGCTACATGGAAAAAAAAAGGAACTTGAACACCAACTTACACCAAAATAAAATCAAGGTGGATAAAAGACTTAAATATAAGCCATGACACCATTAAAGTCCTAGAGGAGAACGTTGGCAAGAAAATCTCAGATATTCCATGCATTAGCATTTTTACTGATATGTCCCCTAGAGCAAGGAATATAAAGGAAAGAATAAACAAATGTCATCTCATTAAAATAAAAGGCTTCTGTGTGGCTAAAGAAAACAGTATTAAATTAGCAAGACAACCAACTGTATGGGAAAACATATTTGCCAATGATACCTCAGACAAGGTTTAATCTCCAAAATATACAAAGAACTTACACGACTCCACTCTAGGAAGACATCGAACCCAATTAAAAAATGGGAAAAGGACTGGAACAGACACTTCTCCAAAGAGGACATACAGAATATCCAGAGACACATGAAGAGATGCTCAATATCATTAGCTATCAGAGAGATGCAAATTAAAACCACAATGAGATACCACTTTACACCAGTTAGGATGGCTTAGGATGGCTATCATAAACAAAGCAACAAACAACAAATGTTGGAGAGGTTGTGGGGAAAAGGGGACCCTAGTTCACTGTTGGTGGGATTGCAGAGTGGTACAACCATTATGGAAAACAGTATGGAATTTTCTCAGAAAAATAAAAATCAACCTGCCTTTTGACCCAGCAATTCCACTGCTAGGATTATATCCCAAGAATCCTAGAACATCAATTTCAAAGAACCTATGCACCACAATGTTCATAGCAGCACAACTTATAGTAGCCAAGAGTTGGAAGCAACCTAGGTGCCCGTCAGTAAATGAACGGATCAAAAAATTGTGGTACATATACACAATGGAATTCTATGCAGCAGAGAGAAAGAAGGAACTACTACCCTTTGCAACAACATGGATGGAACTGGAAAGCATTATGCTGAGTGAAATAGGCCAGGCATTGAAAGACAAATACCATATGATCTCACCTTTGATAGGAAGCTAAACAATAAATCAAACAAGCAAACAGAATAAAAACAAAGACACTGAAATAGAGAACAAGTGGGCAGCGACCAGAGGGGAGAGGGAAGGGAATTTAAGGGGAAAAAGGGGGAGGGATTTTGAGGAACAAGTATGAAAGACACAGGGATGAGGACTGGGGGTGGGGAAATGGTAGGGAAGTGGGGAGATGGGGCGGGGGGGGGGTGGGATGGGAGAAATAGACAAAAAATTGTACTTGAAAAATAACTAAATAAAAAAATTAAAAAAACAATTCTAAGGACCAATGAATTCACGAGTTGGTTCTTTGAGAAGATAAACAAAATAGACAAGCCTTTAAGTAGGCTCATCAAGAAAAAAAGAGAGAGGACACAAATAAACACAATCAGAAATGAAAGAGGAGAGATTACAACTGATACCACAGAAATAGAACAGATTGTAACAAATTACTATGAAGAACTGTATGCCAAGAAATTTGAAAACCTAGGGGAAATGGACACATTTCTAGAAAAATAAAATTCCAAAAGTCAATGAAAAAGAAGCAGGAAACCTGAACAAACCAATAATAGCAAATGAAATTGAAGCAGTAATCAAAAAACTCCCATCACATAAAAGCCCTGGACCAGATGGGTTCACAGGAGAATTCTACAAAGCATTTAAGGAAGAGCTAACCCCTATTCTTCACAGACTATTCCAAAAAATCCAAAGTGATGGAAAACTCCCAAACTCTTTTTATGAAGCCGGCATCATCCTAATTTCAAAACCAGATAGAGACACAACAAAAAAAGAAAACTTCAGGCCAATATCGCTGATGAACATAGATGCTAAAATCCTCAACAAAATATTGGCAAATCACATCCAACAATATATCAATAAGATCATATACCATGACCAAGTGGGATTCATCCCAGGAATGCAAGGATGGTTCAATATTTGCAAATCACTAAATGTAATACATCATATAAACAAAAGCATAGACAAAAACCACACGATCATATCAATAGATGCAGAAAAAGCTTTTGATAAGGTACAACATCCATTTATGATAAAAACACTCAGCAAAGTGAGAATAGAGGGAGCATTCCTCAATATAATAAAGGCCACATATGAAAGATCTACAGCCAACATCATACTCAATGGGCAAAAACTAAAAGCTTTTCCACTAAGATCAGGAACAAGACAAGAGTGTCCACTTTCACCACTGCTTTTCAATATAGTATTAGAATTTTTCGCCACAGCAATCAGGCAAGAAAAAGAAATAAAAGGCATCCAAATAGGAAAGGAGGAAACAAAACTGTCACTGTTTGCAGATGACATGATAGTGTACATGGAAAATCCTATAGATTCTACCCAAAAACTGCTCGAACTAATTAATGAATTTGGCAAAACAGCAAGATACAAAGTCAATATCCAGAAATCAAAGGTATTTTTGTATACTAACAATGAATCAGCAGAACCAGAAACCAAGAAAAAAATCCCATTCAATATAGCAAAAAGAAGAATAAAATATCTGGGAATAAACCTAATCAAGGAGGTAAAAGACCTGTATGCAGAAAACTACACAGCACTGAAGAAAGAAATCAAGGAAGACACAAACAAATGGAAACATATACCTTGTTCATGGATTGGAAGAATTAACAACATCAAAATGTCCATACTACCCAAAGCAATTTACAGATTCAATGCAATACCTATTAAAGTTCCAATGGCATATTTCACAGACATAGAACAAACACTTCAAAAAATTATATGGAACCATAAACGACCCCAAATAGCAGTTGCACTTTTAAGAAAGAAGAACAAAGTTGGAGGGATCACAATACCAGATATCAAACTATATTACAAGGCCACTGTAATCAAAACAGCCTGGTACTGGCATAAAAACAGGCACATAGACCAATGGAACAGAACAGAGAGCCCAGAAATCAACCCAACCCTCTACAGTCAATTAATATTCGACAAAGGGGGCAGTAACATAAAATGGAGTAAAGATAGCCTCTTCAGCAAATGGTGTTGGGAGAACTGGACAGCTACGTGCAAAAAAATGAAACTTGAGCACCAACTTACACCATACACCAAAATAAATTCAAGGTGGATAAAAGACTTAAATATAAGCCATGACACCATTAAAGTCCTAGAGGAGAACATTGGCAAGAAAATCTCAGATATTCCATGCATTAGCATTTTTACTGATATGTCCCCTAGAGCAAGGAATATAAAGGAAAGAATAAACAAATGGGATCTCATCAAAATAAAAAGCTTCTGCATGGCTAAAGAAAACAGTATTAAATTAAAAAGACAACCAACTGTATGGGAAAACATATTTGCCAATGATACCTCAGACAAAGGTTTAATCTCCAAAATATACAAAGAACTTACACGACTCCACTCTAGGAAGACATCGAACCCAATTAAAAAATGGGAAAAGGACTGGAACAGACACTTCTCCAAAGAGGAAATACAGAATATCCAGAGACACATGAAGAGATGCTCAATATCATTAGCTATCAGAGAGATGCAAATTAAAACCACAATGAGATACCACTTTACACCAGTCAGGATGGCTATAATAGACAAAGCAACAAACAACAAATGTTGGAGAGGTTGTGGGGAAAAGGGGACCTTAGTTCACTGTTGGTGGGATTGCAGACTGGTACAACCATTATGGAAAACAGTATGGAATTTTCTCAGTAAAATAAAAATTGACCTGCCTTTTGACCCAGCAATTCCACTGCTAGGATTATATCCCAAGAATCCTAGAACATCAATTTCAAAGAACCTATGCACCACAATGTTCATAGCAGCACAACTTACAGTAGCCAAGAGTTGGAAGCAACCTAGGTGCCTGTCAGTAAATGAATGGATCAAAAAATTGTGGTACATATACACCATGGAATTCTATGCAGCAGAGAGAAAGAACGAGCTACTACCTTTTGCAACAACATGGATGGAACTGGAAAGCATTATGCTGAGTGAAATAGGCCAGGCAATGAGGGACAAATACCATATGATCTCACCTTTGACAGGAAGCTAAAGAATAAAGCAAACAAGCAAACAGAATAAAAACAAAGACGCTGAAATAGAGAACAAGTGAGCAGCGACCAGAGGGGAGAGGGAAGGGAACTTAAGGGGAAAAAGGGGGAGGGATTTTGAGGAACAAGTATGAAAGACACAGAGATGAGGACTGGGGGGGGGGGATGGGAGGGAGGGGGGAGACCGGGCGGGGGGGTGGGGTGGGATGGGAGAAATAGATAAAAAAAAATGTACTTGAAAAGTAACTAAATAAAATTTAATATTAAAAATAATAAAAAATAAATAATAAAAAATAAAATTTAAGTTATTGTAAAAAAATATATTTCATTTATTTATTTTTAGGGAGATAGGAAGGGAGGGAGAAAGAGAGGGAGAGAAACATCAGTGTGTGGTTGCCTCGCATGTGGCCCCCACTGTGGACCTGGCCCACAACCCAGGCATGTGCCCTGACTGGGAATCAAACCAGCAACTCTTTAGTTCACAGCTCACACTCAACGCACTGAGCCACACCAGCCAGGGCATGGAGTTTATGTTTCTGCATAACTGAGCACAGACAGTATCCCCCAATTAATCTACCATCCTGCTGGCTACCCAAGTGAGGACTGTGCTGAGAAACAAGAGATTGAGACTAATACTCATGACATTCTGGAACTGGTGCAGTTATTACTATTCCAATTTACAGGTGGAAACCTGATGCTTGGAGAGGAACAAGTACAGCCAGGAAGAGGTTTCCCAGCATCAACTCAGATTTACGTGAACCTGAAGCCAACTCTCTGTCTGCTATGACTGGTGTCCCAACATGCTGGAAGGAGTGAGAGGTGAAATCCACTGTGCATCACAAACAAGAAAAGGTAGAGCTTGGAAAAAAAAGATTTATGTGTCGATTAGGAGGTATAACCTTGGACACAGTGACAGATGGAGAAGTGCCAGTAAGGCAACTCACACAGCTGCTTTTACTACTGAAGTGAAAAAAACACACAACAAAACTTGTGCTGTGGGACAGACCTCAGGCACTGAGAGAAGCCTGCCATCACCCCGTCTTCTGATGACTCATGGGTGGAAATGCACTACAGTTTTGAGTTTGTGGGTCTGATTTGTGACAAGCTGCTGAAGTTCTTCAGTAACATGTCTACTCATTCTATTCAATTAGACAGTTAAAAATGTACTGATAAAGCATGAGAAGGTTTTGTGAAGTTTTTAAAGAGACTCAAAACTGAAATATAAGATTGTCAGTAGGTTAAAAGAAAAGTAGCATATCATGTCCTTCCTTTGATGAATTAGGTAGATCTGAACTTTGAAACTAAATGAGACCAATTTGGTTTGTATCTTCTGAAGCCTCGCTTACCTGTAAGTAATCTTCAGGGTGGAAAAAGTGAAAGCCCCAACCTGAGCTGGAGCCAATGAGGCAGTGGCTTGAAGCAAAACTGGGGCTGTACAGTGGGCTCACTGCTGAGTGACGTCAGCACACTGCTTAAGTAGCTTGTGCCTCAGTGTCCTCATCTGTAATAGAAGACAATGACCCTTCCAGGGTTATTGTAAGTGTAAAATGAGTAAAAATACCAAGAGCTTAGTATAGGGCCTGTTACAGAGTAGCACTTTATAAATGTTTCATTTTAATTTTCTCCCCATGTAGAGGACAATGGCTGATTTAAATTCCAGTTTTATTCACACTGTGGGCAGGTGGGATATTTTATAATACTGTCTTTTAAAAGAGAGATGGAACAGGACACTAGGGCACTTCATGTTCCTAACTGAGGGTCACCCTTGTGTCCAAGTACAGTCCAAGTACAGTCCTTTTCACACCTAAGTCTGTCTTTGCGTTGTGACTGTACCTGAATAAATACTGACAGATGTCAGAGAAAAAAAACTGCTCTAGGATGAAGGTTCTGCTCAGTTATGTGGGTAATTTGAAATAACCATCCTAGAATTCCTCCAATTTTAGAGTTATTCAGTGAGAACATTTATTGAGCATCTATTTCTAGCATGTTCCAGACACTGTGCTAAGAACTATAAGTTATTTGCAGTCCTCTAATATTTAAATCTGTTTGCAATAAAGTTTATCACTCAAGCTCCCTGGAGTTGAGAAGCCTGGTTTAAATGTACTTGTCAGAGGATAATTGACTTTTGAGGTAAGTCTGGACAGGAAGTAGATGCCCATTCTCCTTGCCATCTGCATGGACCTCCTTTCACCTGAGACCTGCTTCAGGGCTGGCTGCTCCAGCCAGGTGCCCCAACAACATGCTGTGCTTAAGTCACCTGAGGTCTTGTTAAAGTGTCAGCTCTGATCCAGCAGGTCTGGGCTGGGGCTGAGTCTGCATTCCCAACTGCTCCTTGGGTTGCTGATGTCCCTGGTCCTGGACTCCTGGGCACTCTTTTCCCAGACACAGAGTTCTCCTGCCTCTGCTAAGAGTATCTTCCATGTGATATGGACTATCCGAAGTGGCTGATGCACTATGCCAACTGTCCCTTCTCTGGGAAAAGCCAATGGATGTAGGGTAACTTATGACCTAAGACACTAAATGATCCTGGAGGTCAGGATGGTGGACTGCTGGAGGACATCAGGTCAAGAGGAGTGCCCAGTCCTAGATCTGGTAGCTATTAGCATGGGAACATCATTGACCTTGAGCTTGTTCAGCATTTGTAAGTTAAGGATAGAGATGCCAGGGTCAGGGGTGAGCAAGGGGTGCGTTGTGCGGATTAGAAGTGTTCACACATGGAAAGGCAGCAGCACCCCATCATCCACTCATCTGTTTATTAACAAACGTTGTTGACAAGCTCTGTGGGGCAAAAAGAGTCAGTACACGGGGTCTCTTCCTTATGAGACATCCACAGAGAATGAAGATGTTCTCTGATATAACCATCACACCTTGTGTGCATTCCAGAAATTTAACATTGATTCTCTGCTATTATCTGCCTTGCAGCTTGTGTGGAGAATCCTCATATTGTCTAGTGCCCTTCCAAACTTTGCCCCTCTGGCCCAGATTTGGTCTACCTGGGACCCTGTCTCATGGATGGCTGTTTAGTTGCCTTGAGTTGGGAACAGTTTTCTTTCTGCCATGACCCTGAGAGTTTGGAATATCATAGGGCAGTTGAATTGTTGGATGTCTGACATGTCATCAATGCTAGATTCAGGTGAGGCACTTCCTGCAGGAATGTTCCCTACATGGCCCAGGTCATCAGGCACATGGTGTCTCTGTCCCACCACTGAGCACATGGATTTCCATCGCTGGGTAGAGGTGGTATCAGCCAGGCATCTCTACTAGGATGATATTTTTGTCCTGAAATGCAATGGAAGCTGAAGGAGATGGGGAAAGTCTGCTACTGAGAGACTGAGAGAGGTATGGGGAAATTGCAGGGGAGGGGAGAGCACCCTATGGGCTTGCAGGATAGCCCATGGGGCAATGCAGCTGGGAACTGTGAGGCAGCCTTCTACTGGGCTGGGCTCAGTCCCTGGAAACTGGCCTCAGACACACCTTATAATTCAGCAAATAGAATACTCAGGGTCTTAGGTCTGTGTCCACTTCAGATGGGTTTGGGGCATGGGGTGTTGTGGGGCTGTTGTGGTCTCACCCAGGACTGGTGTGTATGTTTGTATGCCTGTGTGAATGTATGTGGATATGTGTGCATACAACCATATATGTTCATTTATGTGTGTGAGGTGTGTTTGAGTAAGTGTAAATGTTGTGCATATGCATATATATGAGTATTGAGCGTGTGTATATGTGTGAGTGTGTCAGAGGTTAGCCTATGTGCTCATAGGAGTATACATGCATGCATGTGTTTCTCTGTGTGTGTATGTATATGAGTGTGTACTATGGTGTGAGAGCATGCATGTGAGCATGAATGTGTGAGCATGAGTATGTATCAGCAACAGTGGCCCAGGCAGGTGGGTCAAGCCCCATAAGTAGTGGACGATCATGGTGGGAGGGCCTTATATTTCACTGCCCTGACAGATTCCTGATTCTCTGACTCCTTGTGTTCCTGCAGGGAGGCTGATGCCCAAGGGCACATGGATAATGGAAGAGAAGTCTTAGGAAGTCAGAGGTGTTGGTGCTCTGATATATCACTGTAGGCAGCCCAGAGGCCTGGGAAGGAAGTCTGAGCCCACTGACCAGAGGGAGCTGTGACTCCTACAGATGGAGGGGTGCCAAGGAAGTGGATAGTTGCCCTGACTCTTGTGGAGGCATCCTCTTTCCCAGCCATGGCAGGTCCCTGTCTCCCAGCCTTCCTCTGGCAGTCTGTCTGACCCACATACACATCTGATTTTTAGCATCTCCTCAAGAAATGTGAAGGAGCCTGCACTCCCCAGCCAGGCACCACATGATGAGTCTTGGAAGGAAGGGTACACCTAAGGCAGTCCTCAAACCCATCCGTATCTCCAGTGAGGATGACTTTTATAACCCTCTGGAGCTGTGGTTGTGTGTCTGTTGACTGTCCTCAGTGTATGGATACAAAGGGGTGTTTGTGTACACAGACACATGCCCATTTTCCTTCTGGTCTGTCACCTGGGCCTGGATTTGAGAATGCTTTCATCCCAATGAGGAGGAAAGCTCTGTCAAGGATACCAGGTTCTGTTTCACAAGACTGGCTCTGCTCTTCTGAGTGGAGTTCAGCTTGGAACTACAGTGGTCATGGAGGCTGCCCTTCCTGTGGGGTACCTGTCACTCACTAAGGTGACAAAGTAGGCACTGTCTCATTTCTTTTGCCAGCCTTGGGTCCTGGCTTGGTGGCATTCCATCTTCTGCTGGCAGTTTCCAAGAAGTCCCACCCACCTGGCCAGTGGACTTAGCCACTGCTCCTGCTGACTCTGCCACCGCCCACCCCACGTGTTGGTGGAAGTCCTGGCTCTCATGCTGCACATGACTTGTCATCATGTGTCTCCCATCATCACTCAGCTTCCTTTGAACTTTGACTTAGTTGAGCCACCTTTTTTGAACTTGTCCCTTTTGCAAGCAAGTTGCTTATTAATGGTTTGGTCCTAAGGTGCTCAGAGTACTCTATGGGGTATTATTGGTTAATTCAAATGTTGCAGTGAGAGCAATGTGGACAAGAAGGACAAAGAATCCCCACCTCTAGTGGGGACTGTTTCAGTAAGTGCTCAAGCTGTTCCTTCAGTCTATGTTTTCTGTCCCTCTTCTTCACGTGCTTACATCTTAATGATTTTATAACACAGAGATCGTACACATCTTCTCTGAGATGAAGTGTCGCTGGAAGTCAGGGTTGCTAAGAAAATAAGAGGGAGAACGGGGAGGAAATCAAGTTGTGTGTATGTGTGCATTTAAAAAAATCCATTTAAAACAATACACCTGAAAATTGGCTCTCCCCTCCCACTTGCTGAGCCGGAGAAAGGATTGTGATTCAGGAGTCCTGCTAGCTGGTTCTGCCTGGCTCTTCCTCCTAGAGCCATCTGCAACCTGACTGGCTAGATGAGTAGTAGCTATGTGCCAACAATGTCACCCATGGTCTTGTTTGACTCAGAGTTGTCACAGAGTGTCCTGCGGCCCTCCAAGAAAGACTTCATTCTCAGGGTGAGTGGAGCCACCCAGAGGGACAGAGTATGTTCAATGTAGAGTGACTGCCCCCAAGTGTCCTTCTGAGGGAAATGAGAGGAAATGAATGAGGTGCTGCAGACATTCAGACCTAAGGAAGGATGCTGTGTGAACAGAGAAAAGTGCCCACAGCCTCCACTGCAGGAGTGCAGCCAGGTGTCAAATGTCTGCATTCCTCTGTGGGATAGGCACTGTCTCATGGACTGGCCTGGTCCCGGGTGAGTGCCTGTCACTCCCGGTCTGAGCTACATCTTAGAGGAGTTGCTGTGCTCTAAGAAACAAAGGGCTGCTTTTTATTGAAGCCTGGACCTGAAGGTCTGCTGCATACCTTCTAGTGGATGATAAAAAGGCCCCTTCCTTGGGGACCTCACACCTTTGGATAGATGCCGCTCTGATGCTGTGCCCTGCAGCCTGGGTGAGCATACCTTGGGCCAGCTCTAGACCCCTTTGCTCCTGGTGAGCAGAAACACAGCAATGTTTTTTGATGGCTCTGCAGACACTTTCCACACGTTCATCCTCCACCCAAGTTGAAGAATGAAATCCTCAAAAACTTCAAGAGTAGGCTAAATTTTGCATCCCAGCATTTGGAGGGCTTAGCTGGTTTGCTGGCCTACTGTCCTTCATTCCTGTCCTGGCTAGCTCAGACCAGCTCTGCTCATACATTTCCTCAAAACCCTGTTTCCCCAAGTTCCAGGTTAATTTCATGTATCATAATTTTAATGCCCGGTAACCCTCTTAATTCTGACCATTCTTTTCTATGACATCCAATCTTGATTTATGAATGTAGTGTCTTCTGTTTTTTCCCTAAAGATATTAATTACAATTTTTCTGAGGTTGTGTTTTGTTTTCTGATTTGACTCTATTTTCTCTGGTTTGATTTTTTCCCTCCCTCCTTCTTGTCACCTCTCTTTCATATTGGAAAATTTTCTTAAATGCTTGAGAAATCCTTGTCTATTCATGTTAAAGGGAGAGTTAACAAAGAGCTGACTGTTGAAGTGACAGGCTGTACCACGTGGGGGCTGCCCTGAAGAGATGTGGTGGCAGGCTAATGGTGTGTTTGTGTGCAGATAGGAACTCACATCTCTTCTGTGGGACCCTTCCTTTTCCCCCAAGATGAAGCCTGACTGCCGTGACTCCGAATGGGGCAGGGTGGGGTCCTGCAGCAGAATGCTACATACCGCAAAGGGTTGGGTTGGGTGGACTCACATGCAGGTGATGCTCTAGTGAAGGGCAGAGTGGGGTGGGAAGGGCATTAGCTGGGAATTTGCAAAAGTAACTTGTTGGTTTGTATGCAACACATTAATCCAGGCCTTTCTTTTGTACCTTCCAACATCCCTGGTAGATCACATTCCTGAAACATTTTGGTGTTTTGTGAAGAATTTGGTTCACTGTTGTTAGAATTCTCTGCAGGTTTATGGCTTGTGGCTTCAGCTAACCTACTACTGCTCCATTTGCTTTATTTTTAAATACCTTTATTGAGGTATAGTTGATATATTAAGTGCATATATTTAAAGAGTATGATTTGATACATTTATCATAGGTATACATTTGTAAAACAATCACCACAATCAAGATAGGGAACAAATGACTCACCCTGAGTTTCCTCATGCCCTCCCCCTCCTATCCTCTGGCAATCACTAATCTAATTTCTGTTGCTATACACTTGAGTTACATTTCCTAAAATAAATGAAATCATCCAGCAAATGCTCTTTTTTGTCTGGCTTCTTTCACTCAACATTATTATTCTGAAAGTGACCCTTGTTTGAGCTTATAACATATGTATTTTTATTGTTGAATATTATGTTGTATGGATGTTATCAGAGTTTATTGTCCACTTACATGCTTATGAACATCTAGATTACTTCCAGTTTTTGGCTATTACAAATAACATCCTGTGTACAAGTTTTTCTATAACATGTGCTTTCTTATGCCTTGTGTAAATGCCTAGAAGTGAAATGGCAATGTTATAAGGTTTATAGGTTTATATAGATTATAGGCTTAATATTAAAAAACCTATCAAAGTGATATCCACAAAGATTGTGTCAGTGCAATTTCTACCAGCAATGTAAAAGAGTTCCACTTGCTCCATACCCTTGACATTACTTGATATGGTCTTTAAATGTTATCTGCTCTGCTAATTGGTATGCTGTTGGTGTCTTGTTGTAATTTTATTTTCATTTCCTTAATAATTATGGATGTTGAGTTTTTCATGTGTTTATTTGCCATCTGTTTATCTTCTTTAATAAAGTCTCTACTTAAATCTTTTGCTTGTTTTTTGGTGGGTGGTCCTTTGTTTTCTTATTAATGTTTTTGTAAGCTCTTTATATATTATGTACACTAGTCTACTTTATTTCTATATGGAGAAAATAAAAGATAATAATATAAAAATGCTATAAGACTGTCCTGATATTTAATACATAATCACATGTTTTTATATTTGCTTTAAATGTTATTTTTTAAAGTAAAATTTTATAGATGAGAGACCATTGAAACCTTCTTCTTACCCCTCCCTGGTTCTCTTGTCTTTCATCTAAAATATAAACATTAACCTGAACTTGGTGTATATCCATATTTTTATATTTTTAGTACATATACAAACACACACAGAGCTAAAATTTTTTCATTTTTATCCCTAAGCATATGCCTGTTTGGACATTATATTACTGCAATCATACAAACATATTTGATGTGACTCTTCTGCTCATTTTGGATTGGTATGGTTCACTCATGTTGCTGTGTATAGCTGTGGATCATTTCATGATTGTAGATTTCCATCATATAAAGACAGCGCAATTGACTTCCTCCAGCATGATGGAAGGGCATTTTGCTTATTTTTGATATTATCAGCAATACTGCTATGAAAATTCTTGTATGTGCCTTCTGGAGCACAATTTTTAAATGTTCCCCTCAAAACAGAGAAGATGGGCCACTTTACCAGTTAACACCGAACATATTTACAATTCTACTACTGGTGATGAGAATTCAATTATTTACATTCTCTCTAATACTTAGGATACCACACTTGATATTTTTGCCAATCTGGTAGGTGTAAAATGGTACCTCATGGTATCTTAGCACATTCTATTAACAACAAGCCCTCCTAGATATTTCCGTCCTCTGTCTTCCAGATCCTGTGTTACTATCAGCTCTTACAGATTATCTGTTTTATTCCTCAGGATGCTATTAAAGCCTTCTCTTTCTCTTTGCTGCTTTACAGAGTCACTATCATATATCCAAGCATAGGGGAGATTAAAAAAAAAACAACTTAGCTGGAAGTTCATTGAGTTTTCTGGATCTGAACCTTGTTGTCATTCAA
The DNA here is from genome assembly GCF_021234435.1 of Artibeus jamaicensis. Lineage (NCBI taxonomy): Eukaryota > Metazoa > Chordata > Mammalia > Chiroptera > Phyllostomidae > Artibeus > Artibeus jamaicensis. The sequence goes on along the minus strand of NW_026521576.1, from coordinate 2,946,349 downwards.
CAATTCTGGAAAAGTCTCAGCAACCATCTCTTATAAATGTGTACTTTTCCCCATCCTCCTTTATTTCCTTTCAAACTTGAATTAGGCATGTATTAGATCTCATGTGAGCATTCACAACTTTTAATTACCTTTTATTTTTCTTGTTTATTTATTTTTCTGGATTATCTTCTGGATAACTTCTCTCTCCCAGCCCTCTCCCCATTCTCTCCCCACTGAATATAATCTGTTGTTTAGCTGTCCACAGGCTTTTGTTTGAAACTTTTTTCATTTCTAGAAGTTCTTTTGCTTTCTTTTCCAAAGCTGTGCAGATATTACTCATAGTGCTTTGTTCCCTGATCATATTTTTAGGCTTCTTTTAAAATTTACTTGAAAATATAGTTATTACAGCACAACTTGCCAGCAATGGGTATTCCTATTAATTTTTTTCACAATTAAAAATCATATTTTAAGACAATTTAAGAGTAAAGGCAGGCTTTTCATATTAGGAAAAATGGTAAAAGTTTTGCATTAACATGCTAGCAAACTTTGCATTCCATAGTTTTCACCCCTAAGAGTATCACCTGTGAACTATTATGTTATATTTTGTTGATTTTGATGAAAAAGTTAGATTTTGTGCCCAGTAGGCCAGAAATACCATGGCTTCCTATAGAACAGAAAGAGACTCTCAGAATTCCAACTTTATGGGACTATCTAAGGATCACATTGTTTGGAGTTTTTAGGTTCTGATTTATATAACCTCTACAAATTGTTTTTCTTTTTAATTTCCCCTAAACAAGATAGACCACACACACACACACACACACTCATAGAACATACTTTTTATTTAAAAATTTTTTTAGTTATTTATTTTTATAGAGAGGGGAAGGGAAGGAGAGAGGTAGAGAAACATAAATGTGACAGAGAAACATCGATGGCTGTCTTGTATATGTGCCCTGACCGGGGACTGAATTTGCAACCCAGGCATGTGCCAGGACCAGGAATGGATCCAGTGACGTTTCACTTTACAGGACAACACTCAACCCACTGAGCCACACCAATCAGGGTCTCACAGAACATTTTAAAGAATGGCTTCCATCTCCTAAACATTATTTTGTCAAATTAAGCCCAGATTTACCGTGGGCCAGATGTGAAAATCAATAACAATAACATGGAATGATTAGACAGTCTTTATCATGTGCCAAGCACCTCTCTATATGCTTCACACTCACTGACTCATGTCCTCCTGACAATAACCCTGTGAGGTAGGTATTATTATTAATCTTACTTTATAGATGAAGGAACAAAGGCACAGAAAGGTTAAGCAATGTGTCCAATGTCATACAGGGAATAATAGAAAATCCAAGATGAGAAGACGCAATGAAGTCCAGCATCTGTGCTCTTTTTTGTGATGATATATTCTTTTACATTTTAACCCCTTTGTATGCTTCTGAGTTTTGTAAGGTATGTAGATAAGTATATTTAAAGTTTTAGTGATATCATTGAGGGGAGTACTACCTGGGAATTTATAGAGCTAAGTTATCAGAGCGCTTATCATGTTTTACTTTTTCAAGTGATATATATATTTATTTTAAAGTATATTTTATTAATTATGCCATTACAGTTGTTCTATTTCTCCCCTTCATTCCCCTCCACCCTGCACACCCCTCCCTCACCATTCCCCTCCTTTAGTTTATGACCATGTGTCTCAAGTTCTTTAGATTCTATATTTTTCCTACTATTCTTGCCCTCCCCCCTATCTATTTTCTACCTACTGCCTATGCTATTTATTTTCTCTACCTTTTCCCCCCTTCTCCTTCTCCCACTCCCCTGTTGCTAACCCTCTATGTGATCTTCATTTCTATGGTTCTGCTCCTGATCTAGCTGTCCTCTTAGTTTGCTTTTGTTTTAGGTGTGGTTCTTAATAACTGTGAGTTTGCTGTCCTTTCACTGTTCATCTTTTTTATCTTCTTTTTCTTAGGTAAGTCCCTTTAACATTTCATATAATAAGGGCTTGGTGATGATGAACTCCTTGAATTTGATCTTATCTGAGAAGCACTTTATCTGCCCTTCCATTCTAAATGAAAGCTTTGCTGGATAGATCAATCTTGGATGTAGGTCTTTGGATTTCATGACTTGGAATACCTCTTTCCAACCCCTTCTTGTCTGTGAGGTCTCTTTTGAGAAATCAGCTGACAGTCTGATGGGAACTCCTTTGTAGGTGACTGTCCCCTTATCTCTTGCTGCTTCTAGAATTTTCTCTTTCATTTTAATCTTGGCTAATGTAATTATGATGTGGGTGTCTTTTCACTTTCTTGATGGCACCCATTGACATAAAAGTTGTTTTTTTAATGAAATTTAACTTATCTAGTTTTTGCTTTGTTTTGTCATTTGTGCTTTTGCTGTTATATTTGGGAAATTATTTTCTAACTCAAAGACATGAGAATTTATTCCTATACTTACCTTTACTGTTATTTCCTTTTATAATTCTAGCTCTTACATTTAGGTTTATAATTAATTTTGAGTTAATTTTTGTGTATGGTGTGAGGTAGGGGTCCAATTTTATTCTTTTTCTTTTTTTAATTAATAAAAACTATATATATTTAAGGTGTACAACCTGATGATTAGACATATGTATACATAGCAAAATAATTCCTAGAGTCATGTTAATGAATATATCATCTCCCCACATAGATACCATTCATGATTATCTGTTTTGATCTTTATGTGTTTCCCTTAAGCTGCAAATATTTTGAGAACAAGGACTATTTCTATTTATTTAACACTGTTTCCTCAACCTCTTATACTATTTCTGGTATTCTAACAGAATAAATGGAGGACTAAATGAGACCTGGTACAAACCATTTTATCTTAAGAATCAGAGTATATTCTATAAAACAGTAGATCTTAACTGTATGAATCTATGTGAGCCTTCAAGTCTTATTCATCAAATTATACAAATTTTTCTCTACTGGGATAGTTTAGTTATATGATTATGTATCCTTTAATAACTGGTCTAAAATTGGACAACTACATAATTTTAACTTGAGAAGTCTTTGGAAAAGCCTACTGTTTTTCTTGCACCTGGTACCTTTGAATCATTCCATTTTATGGCAGAGCCAAAAATAATAATCAATAATAATCATTTATCATAGTTGAAGACTTTTCAAACACCATAAATGACCATACCTTTTGGTTACCTCAGAGATAGATCATTTTTAAAGTGGCAGCCTCAGAAGTATTGGTGATTATATGAATGCAGCTTCCTTTGAAACATGCAGAAGCATTCACATGAAAAACATCTTTACCTTTGTTTTATCCTTGTAAAGTAGGAAAGAATAATTGTTTGTGTGAATTGGGATATTCTGTATGCTTCAGCTATGTGGTTTTAGTTTTACTGTGGTTATGGACATCATAATGGGCCATGTGAACCCTTGATGAGTATATCTATTGCATCAAAGTGTAATTTTATTTGTTCAATGGAACCATTCCTTACCAGTTTTCATGAAGAATAATATTGACTTGGAACTATTTGGGCATGAAATATTATTTGATTTTTAGAAGAGTTGGAATGTTTTCCTGGAATTTATATTTTTTCTAATTGTGAACATGTATGAACCTGTGTTATTTTTCTGCTTTCAAAAAAGCTGCTTATTCTGGTAAAAAGCCCCTTTGTGCACAGAAGAAAGCACAACACTTTATTTGATAGAGAGTGGTACACCTTAGAAGACATATTTCAATTAATAAAGTGTAGTTTCCATGTTATTCAAATCAGTAGAAAGAGAAGGAGATTTCTCATTCATTTTATATTTTACTTAGTATACTTTTAGTACCAAAATCTGACTTTAAAGAGAAAAAATAAAAAGGAAAACAGAATCAGTTCCACTCATGGATATACATGCAGAAACAAAAAACTATAAAATATTAGCAAATCAAATTTAGAAGTAAATTAGAAAACAAATTCTGCTTGACCAAGTGTAATTATTCCAGTAATATAAAAAAGATTCAACATGTTTAGCAAACTCATTACATAAACACATTAAAGAATTATATAATTATATCAATAGATTTAAAAGTGACAGTTGAGTAATTTTTAGCTATTTTAACATAAGCTGTAAATAAAATAGAACTAGAAATAAGCTGCTCTACTATAATAAAGATAATTTATCAAATATCTATATATTAAATTGTTAAGCATATTAAAATGTTAAGCAAGTAAAATGTGCAACATGACTGCAATGACCTTTATTATTACTATTAAATAACATTATTTTGGAAGATCTAGATAGTGTTATAAAATAAGAATAAAGAAATAAGTCATACCAATGTTAAAAGAGTCAAAATTATCTTTATTTGTACTTGCTAGGATTTCAGGTTTGGAAAATGCAGATCAAATTAATGAACATGGACAACAGAGTGGTAATGGAGTGGGGGAGGAGGTAAAAGGGAGATATGTAGTAATGGAAAAAAGACAATAAAAGATAAATAAATAAATAGCAACTATTAAATTAAAGATTATTTGTACATAAAATAAATAAGTAAAAAGCAATGGCTTTAAAAATAATACCAATAAGAAGAAATTACATGAATACTACTTCACTACTTTGTTTTATAACAAAAACAAAAGCTGTGAAATCAGTGGAAATGAATTTAACAAGATATGTTTACAACATAAAGACTATTACACAGTCTTTAGAAGAAGATGCAGAACTGGGTCACATGCCCACTCTGAACTGCTCTCTTAGAAGAGCTATAGGATTAGAGAAGTTAGGGTGACCCTGGAGCAGAGTGAAGTTAATTTCCCATGAAGAATATAGCAGACAGTTTTGTCTCCAGAACAAGTCTGGAATTTTATTGGTGAGGGAGTAGAAAGAGATTGTGGCTGGGCAGAAAACAGTCATTAATTTGGGATTAAACAAAGACAGATCCATACCTTATTTCATATAAATATATCCCAGATGGTTTAAGTAGGTAACTGTAAAATAAACCCAGAAAAATATTAGAAGAAAATGGAGAAGAATATGTGGAGTGAGGAAAACCTCAAGGAACAAAGAAACCTCAAAGGGTAGAAATGCAAATAGTGACAGATTCACTACAGAAGTTAAACATTTCTATACAATAAAGGATTTTAAATAGTTAAATAATAGATGATGGACAAACATGATGGTAAGACATTTGTGATATATGTGAATAAAAATTTAATAGTGCTCCTATATGAAGAATTTCCATAGAAAAAGGAAAACAAAGATCCAATTGGAAAAATATCAATAAATATGTATAGGCAAGAGAAAATCCAAAAACCAGAAAAACATTAAAACTCTCAACTTCATTTGTAGCAGGAAAATTAAAATTAAATCAACACCCAATTTTCTATCAAATTCTAACAATTTAGAAAAAGGCGTTAGAGGAACTAGTGCTCTGTTATTTTACTGGAGTGTGAATTGCAACTTTTAGGAGCAGTAATCTTACTGTGTCTATTAACTCCTGATGTAGAAATCCCACTTTTAACAATATAACTTATAAAAATAACCAGTGTATAAAAATATATTTCCAAAGATTTCCTTGAATATGCATCCTTACTGAAACAACAATGCCACGCACCTGATATAGACTAAGCACCTCATGATAGGTGTGTGTTAGACTCTACTAGGGAAGGCAGTAGTTGTGGTAGAATTGTAGAATGTCTCCATATCCCTCAATAAATTCATACCAAGCAACTGGGAGAAAAATATCAGTGTGCATGAACAGCATCTACGAAAAAACTTAAGTGATGCATTGTCCTTTAAACCTCAAATACCAAAGGTGGGGTTACAGGAAGGCCACTGTGCAGGAGGCAGAGGAGAAAAGACAGGGTGCTCTGGGGTCAGATGACCCAAAGTAGAAACCAGCAGGTACTTACTGGCAGGCTTCTAGGCTATTAGGCAGCTTCGCAGGCATCAGATCACAGATGAGTACAAGGGAAATGGAACAGCTGATCAAAGTAGTATGGGTTTAGGGTCTATGAATCCTTGAAACCAACCAGCTGGGACTTCTTTCCCAGGCAAATCTCCACAAGAGGAGGCTTCTGGCACTTTGCTCCAGAACTTTCCCATGTGTTCAGTGAGGAAAATTGACCTGCACTTTCCTTTTTACAATGAATTTGGTTTTGGTAGCAAAGTCATTCAGTCTTCATAAAACAAGGTGGAAATTTTCACTTTTTTTTTTCTAGAGTTTTTGTGAGATCAGAATAAGTTTTTCACTAGTGTAGCCATCTGAGCTTGGAGTTTTCTTTAAGAAAAGGTTTTATTTTATTTATTTTTTAAATTTTTATTTTATTGATTATGCCATTACATTTGTTCTATCCCCCCTCTTCATTCCCCTCCACCCCCCACCCCTACCATTTCCCCCCTTTAGTTTATGACCATGTGTCTCAAGTTCTTTGGATTGTATATTTCCCATACTATTCTTGCCCTCCCCCAATCTATTTTCTACCTACCATCTATGCTACTTATTTTCTGTACCTTCTCTCCCCTTCTCTTCCTCCCACTCCCCTGTTGCTAACCCTTCACGTGATCTTCATTTCTATGTTTCCACTCCTGATCTAGCTGTCCTTCTAGTTTGCTTTTGTTTTAGGTATGGTTGTTTTATAACTGTGAGTTTGCTGTCCTTTCACTGTTCACCTTTTTTATCTTCTTTTTCTTAGGTAAGTCCCTTTAACATTTCATATAGTAAGGGCTTGGTGATGATGAACTCCTTGAATTTGATCTTATCTGAGAAGCACCTTATCTGCCCTTCCATTCTAAATGAAAGCTTTGCTGGATAGAGCAATCTTGGATGTAGGTCCTTGCTTTTCATGACTTGGAATACTTCTTTCCAGCCCCCCCTTGCCTGTAAGGTCCCTTTCGAGAAATCAGCTGACAGTCTGATGGGGACTCCTTTGTAGGTGACTGTCTCCTTATCTCTTGCTGCTTGTAGGATTCTCTCCTTCATTTTAATCTTGGCTAATGTAATGATGATGTGCCTTGGTGTGTTCCTTCTTGGGTCCAACTTCTTTGGGACTCTCTGAGCTTCCCAGATTTCCTGGAAGTCTATTTCCTTTCCCAGATTGGGGAAATTCTCCTTTATTATTTGTTCAAATAAGTTTTCCATTGGTGGCTGTTCCTTTCCCCCTTCTGGAACCCCTATAATTTGGATGTTGGAGTGTTTAAGGATGTCCTGTAGGTTCCTAAGCCTCTTCTCATTTTTTTTTTAAATTCTTGTTTTTTCATATTTCCTCTTCGGTCATTTTTTCCTTCCTTCTGGTTCACTCCCTTGATTTGAGTCCCAGTTTCCTTTTCATCACTATTGGTTTACTGTGAAATTCCCTTCATTTCAATTAGTTTAGCCTTCATATGTTCCTCTAATTTGTGACTAAAATCAACCAGTTCTGTGAGCATCCTGATCACCAATGTTTTGAACTATGCATCTGAAAGTTTTGCTATTTCTTCGTCACTTAGAGTTATGGGCTCTGGGGCTTTGAGATCTTCTTGAGACATTTTTGGTCTGTTTGAGCCCATTAGGTATGAGGAGCAGAGCCTTAGGGACGGGGCAGAACCACCAGGTGGGGTTGCTGGTTTGTGATGTTTATGTGGGGGCGGCGTCAGAGCAGGGAAATGGCCATCCTCTCTGCTGCCTCTAGCTGTTGGGGCCTGCTCGGTTCCATCTCACTGCCCACTCCCTCGCTGGTCTATCTGCGCAGGAATGCGCCACCACAGTCAACCCGCTGCCCCGTGCCCTCGCTGGGTCTGCCAGTCGCTCACTGGGTCGCTCACTGGGTCCGCCCTTTGCAACCCCATGCCTGGGATCTGTGTGCCTGAGTCCCTCTGACTGAGTTTTCCTGTGCGATCCCGCTCCGCCAGCTGCTGGCTTCGCCCCTCTTACCAGTCAGGCTGAAGAATTCGTTGTTATCAGACTTCCGAAAAGTTCAATTTTCTGTGTTCTGGCTATGTTTTCAGTTGCTAATATTTTGTTGTCTCTAAACTTGGTTGTGTGAGAAAGCACGGTGTCTCCACCTATGCCTCCATCTTGAAGGAAGTGTCCGGGAAGGTTTTAAATTATAGTTTTAATTTCTATCATAGTCATAGTATCATCCATGTTTATTATTCCTGGGATCAGCTTTGGTAGGTTTCATTTATATATACATTTTTCTGTCTTTCAGAAATTTAAATGAATTACAACTTTATGAGTTTTGCATTGTATTTAGTCATTGTCTTACAATTTTTTGAGCATCTCCAGAACCTACAGCGATGCCACCTGTAACCCCTGATTTGAGCATTTGTGTCTTCTTTTTTACACTGATAAGTCTCATTAGGAGTTTGAAGAGTTGGTTCTTTCAAATAATGAAACTTTAACTTGATTGAGTTATTGTATTAAATGTTTGTTTTGATTGTGTTAATTTATGCTTTTCCCTTACATCAACTTTGTCACTCCACCACTTAAAAAAATGGGTGTTCTTTTTCTGAATTCTTTAAATGGATACTTAAGTCATTGACATTTAGTTGTTTATCTTCTCTAACATACATGTTTGGGTATTTAAATTTCCCTCTAAGTATTTCTTGAACTATAGCTTACAAGTGTTTTTGTTATCATTTCGTTCAAAATAGTTTCTAATTTCTATTGTGATGTTTTCATTGATCCTTGAGTTATTGAGAAATTTATTTCTTACCTTCCAAACATAAGAAAAATTTTTGGTAAAATTTTGTTATTGTTTTTTAGATTGATTGAGCACTGATCAGACAACATACCAATATTATGTTGATCCTTTGACATTTTCTGAGGCCTGCTTTACAGTCAGTATTTGATGATTTTTGTAAATGTTTCTTATGTTCTAGAAAAGAGGTATATTCTTCATTATTATAAATCAGATCAAGCTTTTTACTTTTTCCAAATCTCGTGTTATCTTACTAATTTTTTATCAAGTCTATTCTAGCAATTACTGAGAGACATCTGTAAAGATCTCCTACATTGTGGATTTGTCTTTTTGTCTTTTAGATTTCTTTTTTTCCTTATAGATGCTGGAGCACTGATGGTATCATGTGCATAAAAATCAGAAATGGACTTCTGGCCAAGATGGAGGCATAGGTGGAAATACTGTACCTCCTTGCACAACCAAATTTAAGGACATCAAAGATTTGGAAACAAAAATACAACCAGAACAGACAGAAAATTGAACTGTACCAAACTCTGTCAAGAGAGAACTATTCATCCTGACTGGTAAGAGGGGTGGAGTCGGTAGCTGGGGCAGAGAGTGGTTCTAGCAGGAAAGGGTGGTGGTTATCAAATGGGCACAGGGAGGAAACTAGTAAACCCAGTAAGGCGCACAAGGCAGTTGGCTGGCTGAGGACACACATTCATGTGCAGATAAACCAGGCAAAAAATGAGTAGTGAGACAGACCGTGCAACCCAGGGTTCCAGTGACAGGAAATAAAGCCTAAAAGCACCAACTAAAAAAACTTGCAGGGGTTGAGGTGCTGGGAGAGGCTCCCAGCCACACAGGAGAGTTTGTTGGAGAGACCCACAGGTCCTAGAACATACACAAACCCACCCACCCAGGAACCAGTACCATAAGGGCTCAATTTGCTGTGGGAAGTGGCAGAGGGGACCGAAATCAGAGAGAGAGAGCAGAACAAATGCCATTGCTTCTTCTCTGACCCCACCCATACATACAGCATCACAACTCAGCGACTTGGGTTGCCCCACCCTGGTGAACATTCTAAAATTCCAAACATCTTGCACCCCTCATACAAAACAAGCACAAATAGACCAAAACATTATGGCTCAAACAGAACAGCTCAAAGCCCCAGAACCAATACTTCTAAGCAACCAAGAGATAGCCAACCTATCAGATGAACAGTTCAAAACACTGGTGATCAGGATGCTCACAGAACTGGCTGATTTTAGTTACAGATTAGATGCAAAAATGAAGGCTACTCTAAATGAAATGAAACAAAATGCACAGGGAACCAACAGTGATGGAAAGAAAACTGGGACTCAAATCAATGGACCAGAAGGAAGAAAGAAACAACCAAACAGAAAAGAGTGAAGAAACAAGAATTCAAAAAAATGAGGAGAGGCTTAAGAACATCCAGGACATTTTTAAACGTTCCAACATCCGAATTATAGAGGTAGCAGAATGGGAAGAGGAAGAGCAACAAGTGAAAAACTTATTTGAACAAATAATAAAGAAGAACTTCCCCAATCTGGGAAAGAAAACAGACTTCCAGGAAGTCCAGGAAGCTCAGAGAGTCCCAAAGAAGGTCTACCCAAGGAGGAACACACCAAGGCACATCATAATTACATTATCCACTGTTAAAATGAAGGAGAGAATTATAGAAGCAGCAAAAGATAAGGGGACAGTCACCTACAAAGGAGTTCCCATCAGACTGTCAACTGATTTCTCAAAAGCGACCTTACAGACAAGAAGGGGCTGGAAAGAAGTATTCCAAGTCATGAAATCCAAAGACTCACATCCAAGATTTCTCTATCCAGCAAAGCTTTCATTTAGAATGGAAGGGCAGATAAAGCACTTCTCAGAAAAGTCAAGTTCAAGGAGTTTCTCATCACCAAGCCCTTATTATATGAAACATTAAAGGGACTTATCTAAGAAAAAGAAGATAAAAAAGATGAACAGTGAAAGGACAGCAAACTCACAGTTATTAACAACCATACCTAAAACAAAGCAAACTAAGCAGACAGCTAGATCAGGAGTGAACCATAGAAATGAAGATCACATGGAGGGTTAGCAACAGGGGAGTGGGAGGAGGAGAAGGAGGAGAAGGTACAGAGAATAAGTAGCATAGATGGTGAGGAGAAAATAGGGGGGAGGGCAAGAGTAGTGTGGGAAATGTAGAAGCTAAATAACTATGACACATGGACATGAACTAAAGGGGGGAGGATGTGGGGGGTGTTGGTGTGCAGGGTGGAGGGGATAAAGGGGGTAAATGGGACAACTGTAATGGCATAATAAAAAAATCAGAAATGTTCTGATATCCTGATGAGTTGATTCTTTTATCCTTTTCTGTAAAACACTGTTTTACCTTTGGCCTGTGTTGTCTGACACTAACGTGGCTTTACCACCTTCCCTTTGGTAAGTATCTGCATGACACCTCTCTTGATTTTTTACTTCCAACCTTCTGTATCCTTATGTTTTAGAACATTTTATTTACAGTTTTATTTTTTATAAAGTCTTATAATCTTTGCCTGTTAATTGGAACATTTGTCTTACATCTAATATTATTACTGATATATTTATTTAAATCTATCATCTTATTATTTGCTACTCACTGTCCATCTATTCTTTCTCTCTCCCTCTTTTGGGTTGAATGTTATTTGACTCATTAGTTTGAGTTATATAATCCATTATCATTCTTATTCTAATTATCTTAGAGATTACACTAGGTGCTCTTGTCCTATTATGTGTATAGTATTGCTGTAATTTACCCCTTACCAGGAATTCAGGGACCTTAGGACACTTGAAATCTATTTACTTCCTTCCACATTAATTCTTTTATATATACCACATTCCTTAGACTTAGCCTTATTTTTTTATTCTTTCTCCCTCCACCCCTGCATTTCCCAGCTTTTTTCTGTTATCAGTTTCCTTCATCTTGTGGCACCCTGCTTAATGATTCCTTTAGTGAGTTTGTTCTGATGAGAAATTCTGCACTTATGTTCATCTGAACATATTTTTATCTCATCCCCTTTCTTGAAGTATATTTTCACTAGGTATGTAATTCTATTTTGATATTTAAAAAAACATCAGCATCATGCCATTGTCTTCTAGCTTCAAATATTTCTATTAGAGAATCAGATATAATTTTAATTATACCTTCTTTGAAGATAATTTATACTCTTTCTTTAGATAGTTTTATGACTTTCTCTCAATCATTGATTTTTAGCAGTTTCTCCCTGTTCTCAGATTTTAGTATGTTTCTGTGTGTGTTTAATACTGTTTGGGGTTTGTATGGTTAGTTAAATCTGTGCTTGATATCTGTATTGGTCTAAGTTTTCAAGAAATCAGATTCTAAGATGTCTCCGGATAGGGTGGAGGACAAGTGACATAGAAGAGAAGCAAATGCCAGACAGTGCTGACTGTAGCTTAATAGAAGGATACAGTGGGAAGCTCATCTTTTCTAGGATATCTGCAGGCAGGCTGAATGGAAAAACACTGTCGCAGAATAGTCTGTCATAGGAGGGAAAGAGAGGAGTTTATTTGCTGGTGCTCTTATTTTTTGTTTCCCATTATCAAAGCTCCCCTGTGAGTTTGACACCCCCACACTTCTTAGTATGTTGCCCTGGAAGAACTGATCACAAAACTCAACTGAGTTAATAAGTGGTAGGGGAGTGGGAGCCTAGAGTCCGGTCAGGCCAAGCCTGGGCACCAGCGTTGCTGTGGCTCCCACCAAGCTGCCAAATGCCATATGGAGAAGCGAACCTTACCTGGAAGTGAGGCCAAGACAGTCTGGTCCCTACAGGTGACATGGTAGTAGCTGTGGCTGCAACAGTAGGGCAGCAGCTGGAAAGAGGTATGAATAACTCTGACAAGGGGTATAAGTTGTGCTCAATAAAATGTGTTTAATCACTTTGAGGAAATCACCATCCAACAGCTCTTTATATTGCTTTTACTTTAGTCTATGTGTGTTGTGGAAGACTATATTTTCTTATATTTTACCATTCTTTTGTATTTCCCCTTTGCTTTTTTTGGCACTTTTCAGAATCTTTCCTTTTAATCTGTGCTCTTGTTCACATAGTTTCTCTTTGTTGTGCTAAATCGCTATTAAGCCTATTAATTGAGTTTTACTATCAATAATTTTATTTTTCAGTTTTATAATGCTTGTTGTTTTCTTCAAAAGTTTCTAGTTTTCTGTCAGAATTTTCAATTTTGTTCTTAATCCAATTGAACATATTAAGGGTAGTTACTTAAAGTTTGTGATTCATACTGGAACTTTAGAGTCTACTGAGAAATTATTGTTAAATTTTGTTGTGTGTGATAATGGTTAGGTTGTTAGAATTATATACTGAAACCCCTAGAGGTAAAATGATATTATGTTTGTATTTGTTTTAAAATAACCACTCCAAAATATGTGTGTGTGTCTGTGTAATTGTTGAAGATAAATAATTTGTACATGGGGTTTCATTAAGGTATTCTTTCTTTGATGATTGCTTAACTCTTTCCAAAATAAAAAAGTTTTTTAAAGTCTGGGTCCAATAACTCCATTTTTGGTGGGGAGTTTTTAAGAGTTTGCTTCTGTTTTCTATTGCCTTTCTTGGTTTGCATTTCTGTGTTTTGTCTTGTGAGTGTTTGGCTATTTATTCTTTTTATTATTATTATTTTGTGATTGAATGTATAGTTATTTGTGAGGTTGTCATATAAACTCTTTGTCAAGCTGAGATTGTTTGCTTCTATAAGTCTTCTTTGAAATATTTTTATCAGTAAAGTATATAATATTCTATTTCTTTTTCTGTATCTCTTGAATATTCATATGATTTTTTGATGTGTTGAATCACATCACTTTTTCTTGAATGTTGAGCCATTCCTGCATCGCTAGTATAATTCACACATAATCAAGGTGTATAATCATTAAAAATATTTTTTATTAATTTTTAAATTGTTGTTCAAGTACAGTTGTCTCCATTTCCCCCCCACTACTCCTCCCACCCCAGCCATTCCCACCTCCCACCCTTGATCCTACCCCACTTTGGGTTTGTCCATGTGTCCTTTATACAACTTTCTGAAAACCCCTTCCTCCTTTTTCCCCTTTATCCCCTCCCACCTCCCTTCTGGTTACTGTCAGTTTGTTCTCAATTTCAATGTCCTTGATTATATTTTTCCTGCTTGTTTGTTTTGTCCATTAGGTTCCCCTTATAGGCAAGATTATATGGTATTTGTCTTTCACAGCCTGGCTTATTTCACTTAGCATAATGCTCTCCAGTTCCATCCATGCTATAGCAAAAGGTAGTAGCTCCTTCTTTCTTTCTGCTTTGTAGTATTCCATCATGTAAATGTACCACAGTTTTTTGATCCATTCATTTACTGATGGGCACTAGGCTGCTTTTACCACTCAGGTATTGTAAATTGTGCTACTATGAACATTGGGATGCATGAGTTCTTTTGAATGGGTGTTTCAGGGTTCTTAAGGTATAGTTCCATCAGTGGAATTGTTGGGATGAAAGGCAGTTTCATTTTTAGTTTTCTAAGGAATTTCCATACTGTTTTCCACAGTGGCTGCACCAGTCTGCATTCCCACCAATAGTGCACTAAGGTTCCCTTTTTTCCATAACTCTGCAACACTTGTTGTTTGTTGATTTGTTTACAATGGCCATTCCAACTGGTGTGAAGTGGTATCTCATTGTGGTTTTAATTTGCATCTCTCTGATGGCTACTGATACTGAGCATCTTTTCATATTTCTGATTGAAGGTCAAGCATTGTATATGACAGGCAGTAGGAAAATTGGAGGCTTCACCTGATATTATCTTCCTCCATGAAGAATGTATGCTTTCTCTTGGCTGCCTGCTTGGAGCCAAGCAGCTCAGAGTCACCATAACCCAGTTTCACACATGATTTGAAGCTTGATGCATTCCCCACAATAAATGATTAATCTGGGTTCCCTTTACTCCTAAGATGTAGACCTTCATGATTCCCACCCAGAGTGTGGGTGGCCCATGACACCCTCCTTCAGTGGGGGGCTTTGCATCCCAAATTTTAATACTCTCAGTTTTGAAAGGCTGTCAGAAACTTAAGATTCCTTTTGTTGCCTCTTGACGGCTTTTGTGGGAATTGGCAAACCTCTCTGGGAAGAATGGCCTCAGAAGCTGGGTCCAACACTTTGTCCTCTCTGTAGCTCTCAGATCTTGCCCTGTAATTTTTTTGTTAGCTTGTTTTCACTCTAGTGACTTCAAGAAGATTGTTTTCTTTAACATTTGCCTGCTGTTATAGTTGTTCTCTAGGAGTGTTGTGCTAAATTATCTAATCCATCAATGCCATCTGTCTTCTCTGTGTCTCTTCTTTTGATGGGTTTCTGCCTTTACCTTCTGCTCAGCATTCTGTGAAGGCTGCCTGGGGTTTTGGGATCTTCTGGTTCCATTTATGAACAGAAGCTGCTGTAGCAGTCCTACACCTGGTTCATGCTGACATAGCTTTTGATGGCCCAATATATAGTTACAGTGTTTGTATTTCTTTGCACTAGGCCTATGCACAGACAACTGAGTTGACTGCACTTGAAGACAGAGTATGTGTCTGCCCTTACTGGGTTTCCTGGGCTCAGAGAAAATGTATGTAACAGGTGAGGGGACCTGAACTCCTCCTGAAAACTTTATGAATTTACTTCGTACAAACCATATTTCCCTCAATAGCACCTTTTTGGAGACTTTTAGTGAATGTAGCTTGGTCTATAAAACTGAAAGCACTTGAGTCAATGCTGAGGTTTGAGGAAGAAAACATGTGGAAGGGCTTTGAGTAAAGAGCTGGTCAGATCCTTTGAGCTCGAGTCCCTGCCTTTGTGAGTGTGACTCAAAGCCATTGACAGGGAAAAGGGAAACACCCAGATTTTCAAAGGGTCATAAACATGGGCTCTGAGCTGTTATGAACCTGCCCTATAATTTGGATCTAGGGGGAGGGTGTCAGGGAATAAATGGAGTTTTGGCTCATGTCCATTTCTCAGTAAGTTCAGTGGCTCTCAAAACCCATGCTGTAGTTATTTTTCTAGTTCCTGAATGTACAGTTAAGATGGAAGTGCTCAACAATTGGCTAAATCCCTGTACTTATATCCTTACAAAGGGTGAGGGGAGGAACTCTCTGCCAAAAATGATCAAATGAAAACCCCTGGAGCTCCATGTCAAACCAAAATCAGTACAGATACTCTGAGAAAATTGCAAAGATGAGTGCCACCATCAAAACTGCAAGGTGCAAAAGTGAGGACTCCCATCTCCTCTTTCTCTTATTGAGCAATGTGGAGGACAGGTAGTTCTGAGAGAATGACAGTGAATTAACCTGAAGTGATCATGTGTAACCATAACTATGGCTATCCCTAAAGAGATATCTCTTCTTCTGAAGCCAATCGACACAGTCTCTGACACCTGGTATGCATCCTTTATTTTGGCTAATAATTTTTTGTTTTTCAAAAGAATAAAAATCAGCAGAAACAATGTTCTTTCATGGGGCAGGAAAATAGTACTTCTTCACTGTGTCAGGGCCATTTAACTAGAAAACAAAAAACTGCATTTTTCAGACTCCATGGTAGCTCAGGTAGCTTGACAAACTAATTTTATGTCAAGATTTGAGAGATAAATTAGGTTCCCTTTATATTTGGTAGTGTGGGACTTGGCTGAGTACAGCCCATGAACCAAACCTGATGGGCCATCTGTTTTTGTGAACAAGACCACTGACTGCTCATTTGTTTATGTATTATCTGTGCTGCTCTGAACTATAATGGCCCAACTGACTAGTTGTGATAGAGATGCTATGACCCACAGAGCCAAAACAATATAGTATCTGGACCCTTCCAGAAAAGTTTGCTGACCTCTGGTCTAGAACAAGATTGGGAAGCTGGGGTTGAAGCTTAGTTCACTCATTATCTCTTTGTTGCTTTCTCCTCCAAAAGTTACCCTAGTGTTCATCCTCTGGGCTCCTGAGTACCAGGAAGTCATTTCTTGATGTGCTGGGGTGTTAGACCCACAGCTCTGAACTTAGCCTGCTGTGGCTCCAGCAGTGACCTTGAAGGCAGTAATTCCACCGATGAGCTGGTTCTTATTGTTCTGAAAAGCATTCCAAAAATCCTGTCTAAAACCTGTTCTATCAGTGATTTTTAAAACACTTATTTTCAATTATTAAACCTTTTCTGGATCAAGTATTTAGAATTTGTTTTTAGTTTCCTAAACTGAGTCCTGATTGCTCCATGCCTCAAGTCTGTGTGCTAGTTATTGATATTTAACTGAATATTACAATTCTTCATAGATGTCAATCATTTATAATTTATAACATAAATATATAAGCTATATACATAAATCAGAGACAAAGACATCTCATGTTTTTATTTAATAAATTAGAAGGCAAAAACTAATTTTTTGTCAAGATCTGAACAGGTTAGTTAGAAAACCCCCAGGGAGTGGCATCGTTAGAAATATCAACAGAGCCAGCTTCCCCTGTCTCTGCAGGGCCGGCCCACTGCTGGCTTGCTTTTGCTCTCATCAGAGTCTCCATTTTTCCTAGATACAGAATGATCTGTGAAGACAGACGTTCCTGACTTTCTGGTGGGAGCTCCATCCAATCTCTAAGGCCTATTGCACAAGGGTGGAGGTGGATGAAGAGGAAAGATGTTCTCTTATGCAACTCAGTTTTCTCATTAGGTCACCACTGGTGGTAAGGCTTGGCATGCTTAATTAGGAGGTAGCAGGTCTAAAGAAACACTGGCTCCTTACAGAAAAGAGCTGAGGGTGACAAGCTGGAAGTCAATTAGGACAGGATAACATCATGGCTTTCAGCACAGTCAGACCATCAGCTAGTACCCTTTATTAAAATTATCTAATTTTGTTTCTGAGTTACCCTGGGGCAGAGCTAGGGTTGGACTACACATGAAAATCTCTGCCAGTTCTCCTTGTGCTTTGCCATAATGCAGACTCTCCAATGCAGTCAAGCTCTACTCCTGTCCATGAGTCAGAAAACAGGCCCCCCCACCCCAAGCCCCAGGCTGCTCAGTCACTGGGTAATGGACTGAGAGTCTTTAGAAATACTGGCACGCACTCATTCAATTATAGTGCAAAAGTATGTAAGTTCAAGAATCTATATTTCTTTGTTTTTCTCCCCTTTCTTTTTGTCTCTGTGTATCTTCCCATCTAACTTCTAAGTTTGCTTTGTAGCTTTAGGTCAAGAATGAGCAAATTTCTCAAATGTCATCACTAGTGGAAGGGAAAAAAACAAAACACTAGTTCCTAGAAGTGGGAATGGCAGGTTGACTTCTAGTCTGTCTGTATAGAATTTATATTTAATCCAATATCCAGTGTTTACATTTTGGGAAATATAATCATGAAAATAAACCATGTGCTAACTCAGAGATAAAAACTGTATTTAGCATGTTCCAGAAAGAGATTCTAGAAATGGCTCTTGATCTACTGGGACACATTTGAGCAACTGCTCAGACATGGTTTTCAAGAAAGAGGAGAAAGTGAGAGTAGGACATCCAGCTGGCTTTTGTGGTTGGCAGGTAATTTATACCCAATGACAACAAAATGGCTCCCCTCTGGTTTCCTTAGACACACAATTCAAGCTATGAAGTGAAAGCTTTTCCTTAAGAAAACAGAAGCAGAGATCCTGGGAAACTGAAGAGCTTGAATGAGAATAGCTGAAGATGGGTAGGGGAAAAGATTTCATCTTATAAAAACCACTGTGGCTGTGAGACTGCTCTTAAATGATTGTCATTTTTCTCATGGTCTCTGTGAGGACTCTCTGGCTGTTTTAACCTACATTTTCATAAATGAAGGCCAGAAGCACAGTGGTGGCAGACTAAACATTAAACATTTGACTTGGTTTGTGTGCCTGTCTCAACCCATATTGCTTCCAGGTAACAGTATGCAAACTTATGATTATAAACAGGAACTGAACTATTTTGAGAATGAAGTCTTATTTAGTTTAAAGCATCTGAAAATGCACTTGTTTGGTTTCCTTGTCATACTCTGGCACTGATGCTAATCTCCCTATTTAGAAAATGCACACTGTTCTGAGGATAACATGCCAAGACCGGTTGGCTGGATTGCTTCCAACTCTGCTTTCTGCTGCTCAGGCAAAGCTTTCTGGAGTTATTCATTCACAAATGTTTATTGAGTGCCTACTATGTCCTGAGAAAACTCCAAAGGCTCATGATCCTTATTGCCTTTGGTGGATAGGAGAGTGCTCTTGTCACTCTCTGTGTTGACACGTTGTGGCCCCACCACTCCACCAGGCACAACTGGAGAGCATGGGGCACTCCAGGAGTTTTCTGGGAAACTTAGGCACTGAGCTTGGGAAGGTTGGGTGCAACATAGGGACATGAGCTGGGGTGATCAATGTTCTGCCTTCAATTTTACAGAGGGAGGGGGATTTGGAAGGGAAGAATTGAGTTGCCCCTGGCCCAGCAGTCCATCTAGTAAAGAAACCAGTCACCACAAGCAACTAAACAACAGCAAATGTTCTTTTTTGTTTATTTTTGTTCTGCATACACACAGACATACACATGCAAATGCATGTATCACGTACATGCATCATACATACCACATATACCACACATAATTTTTACCCAGGTTTCTGAGCCTAGAGCAAGAATTACTGACTAAACAAACTGGCTTTTCTTCACACTCTTTCTAAAACATACAAAGATAAATATGATTTAAAAAAACACATCAGAACTAAATTGCCAAATGAAAGTTCAGTTCTTTCATTTGTAAGACAATATACATGATGCCACTCTTTAAGGAATTCCTGAAACTTTTTCAAGATGTAATACAAAAAATTGGATGTTATCACAGATTCTGAGAGATTTTGATTGATTATGATATTCCAGAAATATTCAGCTTTACTATTGCTTTAGTTTTATGCATGTCTTTACAGAATCCCTCCCTCCCTTTACTCTCCCTTCCCTTCCTCCCTCCCCCTCCAGTTTCCCTTTTTTTGTTCACATGTATCTTTTTTCTTATTGTTGTTCAAGTATAGTTTTCTACCTCTTCCTATCTTTTCAGCCATTTCTTTATCTAAGATCCTTGTTTGGAGACTAGGCAGGCTGTATTTTGTAAAGAGTGTCACACCACTATCTATACCATTCTGCAAACTTCTCTTAAAATGCAATACTAGCCTCTTCCATTGAGAGATAAGGCATTCCATCTCTTAAACCCAGAAGCCCTGTGTCTGCCTCAACCAACAGAGGAGGCACAGTGATGCTGTGGGAATTTTAGGTCTGGGCCATAGCAGTAGAATAACTTCTGCTGCCTCTCTTGGGGTGCTTGACTTTAGATAGCACCACACCTCCCTATGAGGAAGCCCAAGCCACACTGAGAGGCCACTTGTGGGTGCTCTAGCCAGGAGCCTACAGACTGCATGGACCGCCAAACCCAGGAGAGTGTTTTGCGCGTCAAGTACCCAGTGGAGGCACTGGCCTGCACAGGGCAGAGACACACCACTCTGCTACTCTTTGTCCAAATTCCTGACCCATAGGAACTGAGAAAGGTCATAAAGAATTGTTGTTTCAAGCTACTAAATTTGGGGGAGTTCACTGGGCAACAATAGGTAACTAATATGGGGGCCTCTTGTTTCACAGGCCAGGGAGTTAGCTGCATTGGCTGAAAGCCTCAGAGCTCACTGAGCTCAGGGACCTCAGTCCCATTCCCAATTCCCCCTTTTATAAGCATATGTTCCAACACCCCTTCACTATCCTGTGATGAAATTCATACATAGTGCATTCTATCTAGATATGTGATATACAAATAAACATACAGATAGCCATGATATATTTATATTGGTATACCCAGATATCATACTAAAAAGTAAAAAGCAATCATTCATAATAGAATAACCTAAAATTTAGGATATGGTTGTTTCTCCTACAAAGCAGAATGTTTTTCTAAAAGTCATTGTGTTACAGAATTTTGTGTAAAAAAGTAACAAGGCTTATGGAGAAAATAAGGCCTGTTTCAGAAGTCTCAGTACCTGTATAATCTTTTATTTATTACAAGATAAAGGAGAAACCTTAATAATAGTTCTGTGGCAGATTGAAATATCTTGTTTTCAGTAAAGACATAAATACATATAAATATATTCTTTACCTTGACAAGCACATGGAGCGTGGTAGGTGGGTATGATTTGGGGAGGAGGAGTTCACAGGAGAGCCATGTCATTCAGGATGAACCTATCAGATGGACAGCTGGGGATCCCAGTCTTGTTTCTGTCTTCTTGTTGGCTGGTAGTGGAATTCCTGCTGCACTCTGTGTTAGTCATCTTTAATCCACTGCAAGTCATTTTCGGTTGTGCTTAAGGCAGCTGATAACTGTAGGATTTTACTTTGCCTTATTTTATTGTTGGTTTCAATGTCATTTATTTGATATTGTGCATCATGAATTCCTGTAGATGTAATTCTCTTGCAATATCATATGATTTCTATGTCTTAACAAATATTTTATTACTTCAAGTTTCTCCTCAATACTCAAGGCTGTCCTTTGTCATTCATACTTGGAGTTTTAAAGCCAAAATGGGTGGTCATGTTTGGGACTTTGCAGTGGATACATCTATCAGGAAGTATCAGGAAACTATACCCACACAAATGCAGGACATATGCACATGTGAGCTCTCAGTAGGTTACAGTTCTGGGCTGGGTCAGGGCATGTTTCACCTACACCATTTGGTGTTACAGTTGCACAAAGCTAATCCACATCATTAAAAATGGCTCATTTTTTGTTTGTTTCATTTTTATTACATGATTTTATTCTCCAGATTATCTGCCAGGTATCATGGTTGGGTAGAAAATGGTTGTAAATCCTTTGTCTCTCTTCCTGACCCCATCTTGAGAGGTGGAACCCATTTTCCTTCTTCTGGAAGCTGGGTTGGACCTGTGATTTTTTTGAGCCTTTGACATGGAAGGCTGGGTTACTCCACACTTGGAACATTACGTCCTGAAGCCTACCCACAGTCCTGGGAGACACCCAGGCACCCTGAAGAGACCATTCAAGGAGCAGTAAGGTACTCTAGCTCACAGTGCAGCTAAGCTACCAGCTGGTACAGTTGGCGCCACCCAAGACACCCAGCCAGGGTGGGCCTACAGGGGTCAACACTGCAGATGGGAAAGGCTTCTGTGTCCTTGCCAGTCAGCTGGCAGAATTGTGAGCAGTGATCAATAGTCTAATTGTTTTGAGATACTATTTTTAAGGGTGTTTGTTGTATAGAAATAGACAACTAAAGCAGCACATAAACAAATGCTTTTTAACAACATGTGCTGTAACAGAAAAGACCTCACTATGAGACAAGGAGGTGACAAGGATGTAACCAAATACTTGTGCCTACTTAAAATAAACTAGGTTGGATTTAAGGGAAGGAAGCCAGTATTCAGCTGTATATGTTACATTTTTAAAATAATCTCTCTCCCACACATAGACACACACACACACACACACAGAATCACTTTGAGTGTCCCATTCACAAATGTAAACTGATGATACAAGTGTTGTTTCTGTAAATGAAGTACCACAGGTAGTTTTGTCATTCGGGATGTTATTTTCTTAATGATGTATCATTCTCGGTTAAGTCCCAGGAAAAAAAGAAAAAAAAAATCTCTGAACTTACATGATAGACACATTCTTGGAAATTTCAATGTCTTTTCATCCTATGTAAAGATATCCCTTGTTCTTACATGTAAATAGTTCGATTATTGTCTCAGATAAGCAGGTTTCTTAGTCTACAGGGAAATTTAAGTGAGTGTTCAAATGACATGTGAGATGAGGGGTAATTTGTCATTTTGTGGGAGTCTTGCATCCCTATTTTGTTTCTACCAAATGCCAGCAACACTCCCCCATACCCTAATCACTGTGATAGCCATATCAACCTACAGTCCTTTGTTAAAGTTAGAATGTGGGTTGGAAAGGAATGGGATACATGAACAAATATAAATGAATTTGGGCACCTTGAGCCCCTAGATGCTGCCACATCTTCTCATTCACCTGTGTAGGACAGAGTTAACATAGAAACATAGGAAGGCCCAAGACTGCTCTCTTTGGAAAGGCCTGATTGCTAGGATAAACTTCAGATAACCTCCAGAAACTTTGACTTAGGGAGGGACCCCATGATTCCTTAAATGATAAAAATCTGTTTGTATGAACAGTGTGATTTATGCTGAAATGTGTTTATTCCTGGGACTCTGAAATTTTGGCATGCTTTAGTCTGAGGGTGGTTATGTGACCAGTCTGCAGTAAAAACCCTGGGTGCTGAGCTTCTGCTCCCTATAAATGACATTTCACATGTGGTGTCACAGCTTGTTGCTGGAGGTATAAAATGCATCCTGTGTGACTTCACTGGGAAGGAAATCTTGGAAGCCCGTGCCTGGTTTCCTCCAGACAGTGTCCCATGTACCTTTATCTTTTATTGATTTTGATTGATATCCTTTCATATAAAACATAGCTGTGAGTACAACTTATATGCTGAGTCCTGTGAGTCAAACTGGGGGTCGTCTTGGAGGACCCAGCACAAAGGGAGGAGCAGCCCTTCCCCATGCCAGAAAAGGTCAGCACCCTTTGCCTGAAGACTCCTAAAGGCTGCCTTGGGGAGGGTGGCCATGTAGGCACCTCAGCACCCACCCTACTACTACTCTGCACTTCCAGAGCTACTTGCGTCTAACTACAACTGACACAAGTCCCAGCAGGCCCTAAAGGGACCGGTAATCATTTACTTGCCAAGAGGTGTGATATGCACCCAGAGAACAGTATGGGACTTTTCTAATTTATATTGACAGAGGCCTGGGGAGCATAGGCAGGGATGGATCTGAAGGGTGTGGCATCATGGTGGAAGGAACATGGCGTTGGAAGAGATCAGTATCTGATCATCCATCAGACAAGAGAAATGTTGGACATGTCCCAGAAGAACTGTGGCACTGTGTTTCTGTAGGCAGATGAGGGAGGGAAAGTAATGACAGACCTCTCACTTCCTTTACTGATGAGCATGTGTGTGGGTGGGTCATTACCATACCATAGTTATTCACATCACTTTGAGCAAACCCACACACCTGTGCATGGAGAAGATTCTGTGATATTTCTCCACCTCTTATTAGAGTGACTATTGTGTTGTCCCACCCAGACTCTTTGCTCCTGCACATAAAGACCAGTAGCTTGTTAAATGCACTGATAAACCAAAGAGATGCTCATCCATTCTAAGAAAGACTTATCTGTATTCTTATTTGTGCCAGTGTATGTATCAGTGGCCAGCAGTTGTGTAGTATGGTATTGTACTTGGCTCTAATTCAGTCCAGGCACTCTACATTTGCTTCCTTCCAGGAGATGTGGGCTAGTACTGTTTGCTACCAGAAGCTCATGGGAAGTTTCCATATCAAGTGTTGTTATATTACAGCCTGGTACTGGCATAAAAACAGTCATGTAGACCAATGGAACAGAACAGAGAGCCCAGAAATAAATCCAACTCTCTACAGTCAATATTTGACAAAGGGGGCAGTAACATAAAATGGAGTAAAGATAGCCTCTTCAACAAATGGTGTTGGGAGAACTGGATAGCTATGTGCAAAAAAATGAAACTTGAGCACCAACTTACACCATACGCCAAAATAAATTCAAGGTGGATAAAAGACTTAAATATGAGCCGTGACACCATTAAAGTCCTAGAGGAGAACATTGGCAAGAAAATCTCAGATATTCCACGCAGCAACATTTTTACTGATATGTCCCCTAGAGCAAGGAATGTAAAGGAAAGAATAAACAAATGGGATCTCATCAAAATAAAAAGCTTCTGCGTGGCTAAAGAAAACAGTATTAAATTAAAAAGACAATGATACCTCAGACAAAGGTTTAATTTCCAAAATATACAAAGAACTTACACGACTCCACTCTAGGAAGACATCGAACCCAATTAAAAAATGGGAAAAGGACTTGAACAGACACTTCTCCAAAGAGGACATACAGAATATCCAGAGACACATGAAGAGATGCTCAATATCATTAGCTATCAGAGAGATGCAAATTAAAACCACAATGAGATACCACTTTACACCAGTTAGGATGGCTTAGGATGGCTATCATAAACAAAGCAACAAACAACAAATGTTGGAGAGATTTTGGGGAAAAGGGGACCCTAGTTCACTGTTGGTGGGATTGCAGACTGGTACAACCATTATGGAAAACAGTATGGAATTTTCTCTGAAAAATAAAAATCAACCTGCCTTTTGACCCAGCAATTCCACTGCTAGGATTATATCCCAAGAATCCTAGAACATCAATTTCAAAGAACCTATGCACCACAATGTTCATAGCAGCACAACTTACAATAGCCAAGAGTTGGAAGCAACCTAGGTGCCCGTCAGTAAATGAATGGATCAAAAAATTGTGGTACATATACACAATGGAATTCTATGCAGCAGAGAGAAAGAAGGAACTACTACCCTTTGCAACAACATGGATGGAACTGGAAAGTATTATGCTGAGTGAAATAGGCCAAGCATTGAAAGACAAGTACCATATGATCTCACCTTTAACAGGAAGCTAAACAATAAAACAAACAAGCAAGCAGAAAAAAAAAAAAAAAACAAAGACACTGAAATAGAGAACAAGGGGACAGTGACCAGAGGGGAGAAAGAAGGGAAGTTAAGGGGAAAAAGGGGGGAGGGATTTGGAGGAACAAATAGGAAGGACACAGGGATGAGAACTAAGGGGGGTGGAAATGGGAGGGAGGTGGGGAGCAAGGGGCGGGGGAGGCTGGGATGGGAGAAATAGACAAAAAACTGTACTTGAAAAATAACTAAATAAAATTAATTAAAAAAAGATGATTTATTTAATTTTCCCTGTAAGAGAATCTATCTTTGTAAGGCTGTGGCTTTTGCTTTGGCATTTGAGAAATTAATTACCATATTCTATCTGGGTTCTTGGATAGGCCACATGGAGATCCCCACTTCTACCCCAAACAACACTATAATGCATCATATATGAAGCCAAGAGTCTGCTGGAGATGGTTGGAAGTGTGTGTGTGTGTATGTGTGTTTATGTGTAATTCTATCCAGAGCACTCTAGCTTGAAAATGACTCTAATTTTGTAAAAGTCAATAAATTCATGCAATACTAAATCAGAGGATTTGCAAGAGAAATCATTGGGTATTCAAGAGAAAAAGTTGATTCTGAGATCAAGATGAATGTTAATGGATAATAAACTCTCAAAGAAAGATGAGTGTAGAGAAAGATATTTTTCAAGTATAAGAAAATGAATGAGGTAGGAAATATATGAGGTTGATAATGGGTTGATAATGGGTTTAGAAAACCATGTGTCCAGGGTCAAACCCAAGTTATAGGTGACAATGTTAATGCAGGCAACTGAAGTTAACAAAAGAGAACAGAGACAGACTGTCTGGGCCTGACTGAATTTGGAAGTTATACTTAATCAGGCTTAGATCTGGAATTTACAGCTTCAGACACCCCAGGGTATAACCTAGTCCCCACCAAGGGGATTAACACCCCTCCTAACGCCTTGCTATCTAGGGAGAAAAGATCTGCTTTCCAATCTCCTCAGGGAAGCAAAGGTCCATTCCCCACAGATTACCGGGAATGGTGGGGGGTAGGGGTGAGGAAGAACAAGTAAAGGGGAAATTCCTTTATTCAGCACATGTGCAGTAGAAACCGAGATTGTGTGTCGAAAGTATGTGCGTGTGCAATAGAAAGCTGATGACGCACACAAGTTTGAGGCACGCACAGTAGGAGCTAAAATGGTGCAGGGAGAGGTGTCTAATCTGGGAAAAAGATTGGATTGGATAAAGGACAGGAAACCATGGAAGGATTAACAAAGAGATTGGATAGAGGGAGGAGCCAGCAATAAATTGATGAAGAGCTAAGAATGAGATTGGTTAGTTTGAAAGGCAGTTTACCCCTTCCCAAACCAAAGGTAACATATTTAAAGCTTAACAAATGCCCATCTTGGTAGACAGGAATGCATTCCTATTCTTGTTCATCCATTTGCAAATTTCCTCTCCATAGCAGTAGTGCAGGCCTGGCAGCCTCATGGGTCTGGGTGTGGCAGTGCTGCACTGGCCAGAGCATAGCTGGGAATAGAGACTAAACTAGCAGGACAGGAACAAAGACTGAGCTTCAGTAAGCTATGGCATGGACTGAACTGAATTATGAAAACCTTGGATGCCCTGCTGTTTTGGGGTAATGGCACAACATTGCTGGACCCTGGTCCTTCTTCTGGGCTTGCTGAAGACAAGGCTGGACTTAATCTATAGCAGGTTGGAGCTGAGCTACCTGGTTGTGGATGAAACCCTGGGAATCTGGGGACAGTCCCTTGTGTTTGCTCCTGTTCCAATAAGTCTTACCACTACACTTCATCCTACTATATGTCTTCCCATGCATGGGTCCCAAAATGCTTGTTTTGCAACATCACTGTTTCTCTTCTTAGCTTGTACTTCCATATTACCAATATGGTTTTATAAACATGAATCCCTGTTAACAAAGCTAAATAAAAATTAAATTGTTGATTTTCATGGTCTTTGCTCTAAAGTACATTGTCCTCTAAATCTTGTTGTGAGTGAAGAGAAACATAGCTGGACTTTAGACTTGGAAGGGCAAGTCCTGGCAGCCAGGACAATGAATGATGAGATCATTGTTTTCTACTTATTCAGACAGAAATCATGTGTCACTCAGTACCCCATAAAAAGCAAAGAAGGGCAGTTATTTGCTTATTCTGAACATGTGAATCATTACCCATGACCAGGTAGTTTCAGTCCCAGAATCCACAGGTACATGTAACCCATTGAGGAAGGATGATCAGGTGGCCAGACCAGATCAGGACATTTTTCTAGTACTTTATAGGAAGCTACACTTAAGACAAAAATCAGTGGTCTTATCTATTAAGGAGGGGAGCTAACAGCAGAAGGGGCTGGTGTGTATACATATGGACAAAACCATTCTGGGATATGGGCTGGACCAAGCACATCTTGGTACAAGAAGATCTACAACAATTTGACCAGCACATATTAGAGGTAGGTTCATCTCTACAGGGAGGAAGGCAGAGGAAGGGACCTATACTGTCACCCACAGTTCCTCCTGTGATTTCCTCCTCCGGTGATTTCCAGAGCAATTCTGCTTGGCCTCAAACTTGCATTTATTTTCAAGTTCCACCTTCTCATGATTCGTTCCTCTATATACTCACAACTCCCACCAGAAGGAAACAGTCTTTTTGTAAAAATGTCCTCTGTTTATCCTAAGAGTTGTGCAATGGTATTTTCGTCATCTCTTCATCTTGGGAGATGCTTAGGCACCTAACCCATACTGACTGGAACTCAAGAAAGTTCTCTGAGAGCCCTGGCTGGTGTAGCTCAATGGATTGAGCCCAGGCCTGAGAACCACATGATCACGGTTCGATTCCCAGTCAGGGCACATGCCTGGGTTGCAGGCCAGTTCCCAGCAGGGGATGCATAAGAGGCAACCATACATTGATATTTCTCCCCCTCTCTCCTTCCCTTCCCCTCTAAAGATAAATAAACAAAGTCTTTAAAAAATTAAAATTAAAAAAGTTCTCTGAGAGCCCAAGCTAATAGACACAATATAAGATTTAAACTCAGGAAGAAATCTGTGGGTCCAACTGGGGTGTATTTGCTGCTAATGGAGCACAGCCATAAACAAAATAGATTCTAGAATCCCCATGAAAATAAGATACCTAAGAAAGGTTAGTAGGTGCTGGTTTGGGGATGGTTGAGCAATATGTTTCTGTATTTAAAGCCATGAGAGACAGGGAATCACTACATAGGAGAGATTTGGTGACATTTTTTTTTACATGTTTTATGTTAATTCTACAACACTAGAATAGCAATTCAGATATAACAAGAGAGAATGGTATTCGGTGACCAAAAGGCTCACTTTTCCCCAAATATTTACTTTTCTGGATTTCACTGGTACCTATTGGTATCAGAATTTCCTGGGTTTGGCTGTTAAAAGCTTCAAGTATATTACAAGATAGAGATCACCTTAAACCATTGTCTGTCATCAGTGTGTAAGCATGAAAGCAGTTTTTTCCTGAGAAGGTGGTAGGGGGTGGCCCTGAAAACAAGAGAAAGAGCAAAAAGCTGAGGGTAGGGAAGGAAGTGCAGTCAGCTTTTAGAACTTGAACTCTGAGTGGGGGCAGGGGGCACAGGTACTCAGCTTGTTCTGTGGACTACTAAAGGGAAAGCAGGTGGGTGGGGGAAGGAGAATTGCTGAACAGAAAGAAACATGGGCAAAGATGGGGAGCAATCTAACACAGGGCTCAGCTTATTTATTAAAACACCTAAAGTGGTGCACTGCTAAGGCCCCTGCACAGAAGGATGGGAGTGGGAGGAATGGAAGAACACCTTGTGCAGTTCAACCAAGGGGTCATCACATACTTGCATTGCCTGCTGCAAGGTAAGCATCAAACAGTGTTATATGCTAAGCGTGAAGAAATAAGAAATGATAAAGAAACATTATTATTCCTCAAATGCTACTCAGTAAGATTGCTTTTGGTGCTCAGAGAAGCTGAGATTATGGCAAACAAATCACATACATATATGCATGTATATACATGTATATGCATGTGAAGATGGTGGTGTCCACATTATGTACTAAGGCCAATGTGACTTGAGAGTACCAAGGGGTATCCAGGCCAGCTGAATATCACTGTGCATTTCAACTCCAGTTGGCTCTGGTGCAGTGCCAACCAAAGGTATGAGAGTGTCTCTAGCGTGTCATGCTGGGCAGCCAGTGCTTCTGAAGAGGTCCCACCATGTACATAGAGGCTGCAAGTGGGGGAGCAGAGGAAACCAGGAGAGGCTTAAGAAACAGAGAAACCTAGTTCTAATCCCTGGTTTGTGGCTGTAAGGCTTTGGGCAGTGGTATAAAATCTGTGAGCCCCAGATTTATTATCTATCAGGTAAGACAGTAACATCCGATGCATAGAGGGACTTCCACCAAGATGGAGGCATAGGTGGATTTGCCATGCCTTCTCACACAACCAAGTTTAGAGACAACTAAATATTAGCAACAGAAAACATAGCCAGAACACAGAAAATTGAGCTTTTCGGAAGTCTATTAACAACAAATTCTTCAGCCTGACCGGTAAGGGGCGAAACCAGCAGCTGGTGGAGCGGGGTTGCACAGGAAACCTCGGTCAGACGGACTCAGGCACACGAAATCCAGGCGCAGGGTTGGACCTAGTGAGCGACCGAGCGAGCCACCAAGCGACCAAGCGAGCGACCGCGGGGGAGACAGCAGGGGAGCAGGGCTGCATGTTGACTGTGGTAGCGCATTTGTGCCCGGATAGACAAGCGAGGGAGTGGGCAATTGGACCAGAACCCAGCGGGTCCCCACAGCCAGCAGCAGGGAGGGTGCCGCCATTTCCCTGCTCTGACCCCACCTCCACATACAGCATCATAACCCAGCGACTCTGAGTGGCCCGGCCCAGGTGAATCACCTCAGGTGCTGCTCCTCACCCAGCGGTGCAAAACAGCAGAGGGGGTCACCATTTCCCGCTCTGACCACGCCCCCAAATATAGCGTCACAACCCAGCGACCTGGGAGTTCAAGGCGCCGCTTCTCACACTTAAAGGGTGCGAACAGACCAAAAATGGCTCAAGAAGATCTCAAAGCCCCAGAGCCTATAAATCTAAGTGATGAAGAAATAGCAAAACTCTCAGGCGCACAGTTTAAAACACTGGTCATCAGGATCCTCACAGAACTGGTTGATTATAGCCACAAATTAGACAAATATATGAAGGCAAAACTAATTGAAATGAATGGAAGTGCACAGGACACCAATAGCAATGAAAAGGAAATTGGGACTCAAATAAATGGAGTGGACCAGAGGAAAGCAAATAATGGCCAAATAGAAAAGAGTCAAGAAGCAAGAATTCAAAGAAATGAGGAGAGTCTTAGGAACCTCCAGGACATCTTTAAACACTCCAACATCTGAATTCTAGGGGTACCAGAAGGGGGAAAGGAACAGCCACCAGTGGAAAACTTATTTGAACAAATAATAAAGGAGAATTTCCCCAATCTGGCAAAGGAAATAGACTTCCAGGAAATCCAGGAAGCTCAGAGAGTCCCAAAGAAGTTGGACCCAAGAAGGAACACACCAGGGCACATCATAATTACATTAGCCAAAATTAAAATGAAGGAGAGAATCCTAGAAGCAGCAAGAGCTAAGGGGACAGTCACCTACAAAGGAGTCCCCATCAGACTGTCAGCGGATTTCTCCAAAGAGACCTTATAGGTAAGAAGGGGCTGGAAAGAGGTATTCCAAGTCATGAACTCCAAAGACCTACAACCAAGATTGCTCTATCCAGGAAAACTTTCATTTAGAATGGAAGGACAGATAAAGTGCTTCTCAGATAAGATCAAATTCAAGGAGTTCATCATCACCAAGCCCTTATTATATGAAATGTTAAAGGGACTTATCTAAGAAAAAGAAGTTAAAGAAACATGAACAGTGAAAGGACAGCAAACTCACAGTTATTAAGAACCACACCTAAAACAAAAGCAAACTAAAAGGACAGCTAGATCAGGAGTGGAAACGTAGAAATGAAGATCTCAAGGAGGGTTAGCAACAGGGGAGTGGGAGGAGGAGAAGGGGGAAAAGGTACAGAAAATAAGTAGTATAGACAGTAGATAGAAAATAGATGGGGGGGGCAAGAATAGCATGGGAAGTATAGAATCTAAAGGACTTGAGACGCATGGTCATAAACTAAAGGGGGGGTAATGGTGGGGACGGGGGGTAGGGTGGAGGGGAATGAAGGGGGGAATAGAACAATTGTAACAGCATAATCAATAAAAAATTTAAAAAAAAGTAACATCCTTTTTGCAGGGTCTGATAGGCATCATATATGACATATCTATTATTCCTGCACATGGGGAGTGCACTGTGACTGCAAAGCCCGGATGATGACCGATGTGACTGAGAGTCATCACTCTTATTTCATCCTTCATTTCCATTTGTCAAGCAAGTAAAAGGGCCTAGTATGTATTTGTAAATGTTATAAATAATCAGTAATTATTAAGATTTAATAGTTATGAAAAAGACTGGCCTTCCTCAACTCTCCACTGCCCCTTTAAAAAACAAGACAAAAAACCCACTTTATCAGACAAGTTATACAGCCTCAGTGTAGAGATCCAAGCAATAGAAAAGTGAATAGAGTAAAAATCCTTTTCTTGGAAATGGGTCTGTTATGAAGCCTTCAAGATGTTTTCCTGTGGGTTGATAAACCTGCACTTAGATGTATATACAGATCATTTTTACAAGCATTAGATTAGATAATACACATGACTCTCTTTTTAAAAATATAGCTTGGAGATTTTTTTCTATGTTAGTCTGAAATCTCTCCCTTATTATTTTAAGGAACTGAATAATAAATATTCTGTAGTATGGATATATTATCTTCTATTTAACCTTTTTCCCCTTAAAGGACATTTTAATTATTTTCAAGTTTTAAAAAATACCATAGTGTTTGCAATCCAGTATTTTGTGGATATGCAAGGCTAGTACCAGAAGTGGAATTATAGGCCCAAGGATACACTCATATACAATGCTGAGTTTATCAAGCTGCTGGCCTATAGACAAAAGGTACACGAGTGTCCCAAATTCTCATCAACTGTGTGTATTTTCAATTTAAAAAGCTTTGTCAATTCATGGCCTTTTAATTGCCATTATTTATTTATTAGTGAGATTGAACACTTAAGAAAACACTCTGGTCATTTGTATTTCTTCCTTTCTGTGACACTATTCAATCCACTTGCTGAGTTTTCTAGGGATTATCTAATTCTTATTGATTTATAAGAGTTAAAAGAACTCTAAGGACATTATGCTTTCCCCCTCCCTCAATATACCTATGCTTTAAATTTTATGTTCTTTATTGTGCAGAAGGTTTTAATTTTTTTGTGGTTATTCAGTTTTTCCATTTACTGCTTCAGGGTTTTATACTTTGCTTATGGCAATCTCTTCAATGTTCTATATAAATTTTTCTTTCTTTTTTTTTTTCAAATTTGTATCTAACAGGCAGTGATAACTTAAATATTCAATTATTTTAGATACATTTATTTAAATATATCAGTTTGTTTCTGGACTTTTAAATTCTATTCTGTTGATGTGTTTGCCTTTTCTGTGTCAATATCCACTCTTTTAATTGTTATAGCTGACTTAGTGGCTCTCATACTTAGTAGGGCAAGTCCCTCTTCACAGAAATTCTTGTTTGGCCATTACACTTTTCCCCTTCTGGACATATTTTAGACTTAGACCCCCAAATTTCATTTAAAAATTGGTTAATAAGTAGTTCAGGTATTCATCAACCACTGAATGGATTCACAGCATGGTTCATGTATACAGCAAAAGGTTAGGCAGAAAAAAAGAATTGAACTCCAGATATAGGGAACTACTTGCTGAATCTCAAAATAATTACACTGTGTGAAAGAAATTAAATATAAAAGAGCATATACCATAAGGTTCAATTTATACAAATTTCCTAAGAGGTAAAACTGACCCATGGTGGAAAAAAATCGGAAAGTATTTGCCTCACAGTGGGAGTGAGGCTCCCTTGACAGATGCGTGGGAGAACCGCCTGGGATGGTGTCAATATTTCACATTTGGTACTAGCTTATGTTACACAGGTGTATGCATTCTAGGCCTTTGGAAATGTTTACTTATGATCTGTGCATTTAACTGTATGTGAATAAAAAACACTATAAAAAGTAATAACTCTAGCTAATGATAAATATATACAGAATGTTTAGAGGTGCTGTGTAATAAAGCCTGAAATTTGATATGCATTTAAGAAGATCAATTGAGGACTTCCCTCAAGATGGAGGTGTAGGTAAGAACACTTTTAGTCCTCCCACAACCAAATGTAAAAACAACAAAGTTTTAACAACAATAAATGCAACCAAACCACACAGAAAATTGAATACGGAGTCTGGAAACAACGAGTCACTCAGCTAAACCAGTGAGAGGGGCAAAATCAGCAGCGGAGCCTGTCAGGCAAAAAAGATCCTGGCAATGCACAGGCAGCCGGGGACACTGATCCCAGGTTCGGGCTAGCTACGAGCGGAACCCAGGGAAGAGGAGCTGCTGGCTGTCTGCAGTCGGTCGAGAATTTGCATGCAGATAAACCAGCGAAGAGGCGAGTGTTGAGACAGATCTCACAGGCCCTGGTGACCGGTGCAAGGCGGCAGACTCGCACATTTGCGCTCGAATAAGCAGGCGGGGGCAAGCAGTGAGGCAGACTAGGTGAGCGGAGAGGACCACCATTGCTCCCTTTATGACCCCGTCCCCACATTCAGCGTCACAAACCTGAGACCTGGGTGGCCCTGCCCTGGTAAACAACTAAGGCTCCGCTCCTCATATGTAACAGGCACAAACAGATAAAAACATGGCTCAAGAACAACTCAGAGCCCCAGAGCCTATAAGTCTAAGCAACGAAGAAATAGCCAAACTTTCAGATGCACAGTTCAAAACACTGGTGATCAAGATCCTCACAGAACTGGTTGATTTTAGTCACAAATTAGAGGAACATATGAAGGCTAAACTAATTGAAATGAAGGGAAATGCACAGGAAACCAATAGCGATGGAAAGGAAACTGGGACTCAAATCAAGGGAGTAGACCAGAAGGAAGGAAAAAATGACCAAACAGAAAAGAATGAAGAAACAAGAATTCAAAAAATGAGGAGAGGCTTAGGAACCTCTAGGACATCTTTAAACGTTCCAACATTCGAATTATAGGGGTACCAGAAGGGAAAGAGGAACAGTCACGAGTGGAAACCTTATTTGAACAAATAATAAAAGAGAACTTCCCCATTCTGGCAAAGGCAATAGACTTCCAGGAAATCCAGGAAGCTCAGAGAGTCCCAAAGAAGTTGGACCCAAGAAGGAACACACCAAGGCACATCGTCATTACATTAGCCAAGATTAAAATGAAGGAGAGAATCCTAGAAGCATCGAGAGATAAGGGGACAGTCACCTACAAAGGAGTTCCCATCAGACTGTCAGCTGATTTCTCAAAAGAGACCTACAGGCAAGAAGGGGCTGGAAAGAGGTATCCAAGTCATGAAATCCAAAGACCTACAACCAAGATTGCTCTATCCAGCAAAGTTTTCATTTAGAATGGAAGGACAGATAAAGTGCTTCTCAGATAAGATCAAATTCAAGGAGTTCATCATCACCAAGCCCTTATTATATGAAATGTTAAAGGGACTTACCTAAGAAAAAGAAGATAAAAATATGAACAGTGAAAGGACAGCAAACTCACAGTTATTAACAACCACACCTAAAACAAAAGCAAATTAAGAGGACAGCTAGATCAGGAGTGAACCATAGAAATGAAGATCACATGGAGGGTTAGCAACAGGGGAGTGGGAGAAGGAGAAGGAGAAGGGGGGAGAAGGTAGAGAAAATAAGTAGCATAGACAGTAGGTAGAAAATAGGTAGGGGGAGGGTAAGAATAGTAGGGGAAATATAGAATCTAAAGAACTTGAGACACGTGGTCATGAACTAAAGGGGGGAAATGGTGGGGGAGGGGTGTGCAGAGTGGAGGGGAATGAAGGAGGGAAATAGAACAACCGTAATGGCATAATCAGTAAAATAAAATTTTAAAAAAAGACCAGTTGATGGTTGGATACAGGATGGGATAGACAGATGGCTTGTGATGAAGTAAATATGGTAAAAGTTTAAAGTTTAGGTTGTGAGTATGTGATTGTTTACTGTAAAATTCTTTCAACTGTTCTTAATGCTTGAATTTTTCATAAAAATATTGGGAGAAAATTCTGCTGAAATTTTTATTAGTCTTCCACAGAATTCATAAAATTATTTGGAGGAGAATGGGTTCTTTATAATATCAATTCTTCATTAGGATAATTGTGTATCTTGATGTATTCAGGGATTTTTGGGGGGGCCTTTAAAGTATAATGGGTTTTTTAGTAGGTGTAGAGAAAAGCTCAATTTATATTTGTGGGTATCTCATCTGGTGAACTTGTTGAACTCTTTCATATAGTTTCATGATTTGTTAGAAATTGTTGTGACTTTTCTTGATATACAATCATTTTTCCTTCATCTTGCCTTTATGTGATGACTGTATTTCATTGTATTAATATCTCTGGTATTTTTATATTCCAATATTGATTTTCTCATTATTTTTTTAAAAATCTCAGTGACAGCAGTGCATGCCAGCAATAGCAAGGAGACTGTCTGAGGAGGGCAGGACATCAAGTAGAGTGTGGGAGAACTGAGGGTGCCATGTTACGTCTCCTCCAAGGCATGGAAGGATTTCAGACTCTGAGGTTTGAGGGAACCTCTGGAGAGTATACACCAGGACTGACTCTGCCCAGTTCACCTGTTAAGATCCTCTTTTAGGGTCTCTTAGGGGTTGAGCAAGTGAGAGCCTAGAGATACTGTACAGTCTACTGAGATAGTCTAGATGGGAGATAATGGTGGTCTGGACTGTGGTGATGGAATGTGATGAAGGGGAAGGGTCAAGGGTGACTTCAGGATTTTTACCTTGAGCAACAGGGTGTATGTCAGTGTGGGAAAAAGTGGGGAGATGGAGGTTAGAATGGATGGCATAGGGTTTACAATGGGGCATGTTAGTGAAGCCTATATGACCTCTGACTAGAGATGTTGAGTTTGAGGGTCAGGAAGTTGTGTGGATTTGGAGGCCAAATGTAGGAGACACAGGGAGGGTGAGAGGCTCAGAGACCAAGTGAGCCCAGTAGCTCAGCACTTTGGAGTTGAGTAAAAAGGTGGGTTATGGTTCCATAGTCCAGGAGAAGCATTCGATAATGGAAGGAATACAGAGAGCTCGTGGGGTCCAGAAGGGTGATTCACCACCCCAAGCTTGGGTTGGACTGCAAGATCATCAAAAACAGCAATGGGTAGTAGAGACTCTTTGGTAAATATGTTTACCAAAG
Organism: Artibeus jamaicensis; assembly: GCF_021234435.1. Lineage (NCBI taxonomy): Eukaryota > Metazoa > Chordata > Mammalia > Chiroptera > Phyllostomidae > Artibeus > Artibeus jamaicensis. The sequence continues at coordinate 2,909,746 of NW_026521576.1, read as the reverse complement.
GTGTTAGTGAGGCTGTTTTGTACCTGTGATGGGAATTTAAAAAAGAAGCAGTTCCGTTAGGTTATGCAGGCCTCATCTCAGAATAGGAGCAGGGCACTGACTGCCCCAAATCTAAAAATGATCCTGAAGACAAAGGTGAAAAGAAGTACTACAGGTGTAAGAGGCCCACTGGGGCATGTGGACATCTATATTTTTGTCTTTTTGCTGTGAGGAAGCTGGTGGCCAAGATGACAGTTAGAAGGCTGTGCAGATATAGGCACATCTCAGCTCACATGTGACACTTTCGGACCTGAGTCCCTATAATTAGGAGTCCCAGATGCTGCGGTCCAGGCCTTGCCTACCACAGGCAGAGCTCCCAACCCTCCTTTGGAGGATATTTTGGACTGGGGGTTTTAATTTTATTTTTGCATAAGATTCACCTTGGATGGCAACATCAGGGGTGATTAATGGCCCAGGCCACGTTGCCTTTTTCAACCCTTCTCTGAGGTGCAGGCCTGGGCTGTGGCTTGAGGCAACGGCAGCAGGACACCCACTGAGATGCTGCGGAATCCCACAGGCGGTGCCTGACTTCCGGCAGATGTCCCAGATACCAGGCAGGAGAGCCCACCACAAACATGGTTGCGTAAAAAAAGTCTGCTCAGTGTGTCTGCCAGCCCCAGGGTGCTCGCACTCAGCCTGGAGTGTGGAGAGATCCAGGCAGACCTGAACCCACAGCCCAGAGTGTCCCATCTTCCAGGACAGTAGCTCTGGCTTGTCAGACTGGGCCTCTTCTTCTCCGGCTCAAGTCAAGCGTGACCTCTGCAGTGTCCAACCTGGGTGGAGGAGTGGCTGCAGCAGACAGTGCCCTTCTCCCTTCCTGGGCCAAGCTTGATACTGAGAGCAGGGCCTCTGAGACATCTCTATGTACAGCTAACAAATGCTTCCACATCTACTCTCCGTGAGCCTGGTGTCCCGGTTTGTCAGCCCATCACTGATAAGCGGGGATCCCAGGCTGGCACAGTCCAGCGCAGGGATCTAGCATGGAGCACATAGCAAGTGGAGCTCACATTTGGGACTTGGGGGCAGGGGCACTGCTCAATGAGCAGATAAGGAAGTTGAGTGCATAGTATGTAGGATGGTGCCACATGCCTCTGGGAAAAAACATAGGACAGTGATGTCATCAGAGGGTATCGGGCTGGTAGGCAGAAGCACTGAGCATGAGATTCTGCTCAGAGAATGTAGGTAAGGTGCATCTGTGCAGATGAAGAGACTGGGGCAGCCAGCTGGCATCTGGGATTCACAACTTCCCTCCAAATGCAATCTTCATTGTAGGAAGCACGGGGGCCCCGCAGAGGGGGAAATTGAGGCTGAAGGTCTCATGGCTTGTTTATCTTGGGCTGGAGTCTGAATCAAGTCTCCCTTTTATGGGAAATACAGGAAGAGAATAGATCTGAAAACAGAGAAAACCAGAAGATTTCAAGATTTACTGATTAATGGTTTCATAATTGTAAAGCATAAAAGTTACTTTGAATAAATAGCAAAGTAGGTGGAATAAGCTTGCAGTGGACTCTGACCCTCATTCCTACCTTTCCCTTATCACTCTTCCTCTGTCCAGGTCCTTTTTCAAGGCCTCAGCTCAGTTACCTGCTCCCATTCCTGCTCCTCACCATCTTGCCTGTATCTTCCATCCACCCCCTGTGTTGCCCTCTCTTCTTCCTTACTGTCACCACCTCATCTCCCTCTTGTCTGTTTGGCCAACCTATTTTGTGAGCAGCTGACACCTTCTCCGTTTGGGCAAGAGCACATTGCACACTTGCGTTTCCAGCTTGACCCAGTCAGTAGCTGTATCTGTGAGACGGGCTGTCGAGGTTCTCCCAAGAGAAGCCAGGTTCTCTCTAGAAAGGTGCAGAGCAGACTGAGTAAGGAGGAGTTTGGACTGAATACATGATGGGGCTGCCAATGCAATGCTTGGAGGGCCATAACACAAGAGGACCATGTTCCTTCCTATTAAGGGGTTAGAGAGCAGATGTAAACACAGAGGGACCAGCTCCATCTGGGAGGGGGCAGAATTTCTGGTGAGAGAATGTGGGCACAGAGACAAGATTTCACTTTGCTGCTCCCAGCTGTACGACCTTGGGCATCACCATGCCTCTCAGTGCTCAGGGCTCAATGTAACCAGTATGTCCAGCATTTATAAAGTTTGCCTCCCTGGTAGAGTTGCAATAAAGAGAGAATAAAGTCTGAAAAGTAAAGTGCACTCTGTGAGTTTCATCACCATGATGTGTTCTTCAGTTTCCAGGAATATAAACGTGCTTGATGTCCAACTGAGTTGTGTTCCTGACTTATCATAGCTAAATGTTTATCTGTATGAACCATGGACTTATTCAGCAGGGTGAGGCTTTGGAGCTCCTTCTCAAAATATTTAAAAATCTTTACAAAATCCATAAGATGTCATTAAAAGCTAATCCTATATGTGTATGTCTGCAATAATTGCAGTGTTGTTGTGAGATTTCTGAGGCAATAGGACCATAAGAACTTGTAACCCTACTGTGGTTTCCCATCCACATTCACAACTGAACTCAATACTAAATTTCAGCTGTAGGTGAATGAAAATAAAGATTTTCCCCCCATTTATGTACATGTACATGTCTTCCAAATTCTGTCCACAGACTTTTGGTGGATCCATGGCCCCTAGTTAGAATGTAGGAATCAGGAGAGTCATCTCTCTAGATAAAGGGAAGAAAAGACCAGGTAGATCATTTCATTTGGACATTTAGATGAACTAATTCAATAGTAAAAGACAAAATTAGATGAAAATTTCATATTTTTACTGAGGTTTAAGAAAGTTATCTGCAGAGGAAAATTCTCTGGCTAAAGGGGCCAAGTACAGTTTTGCCACTAAAGATAAAATAAGAACATTTGCTGCTACTTTTGTTTAGGGCTGACTTCCTAATGGGGATCTTGCAATTTCCATCTCAAGGTGTAAAACTGTCCAAGGAGGTGGGCAAGAATAATCAAGGGCCTCCAGGGAGGGTTTGCTATTTCCATATGGGCTCAGCGGTTTATAGTTAATCAGACCTGGGATCAGGTAGGTCATAGAGAACCGGAAACAGGATCAGGTAAATCACAATGGAGCAGATCTGAGAGAAGGGAAAGATATCCCAGATGGAGCAAAAGGTGATCTGCCCATGTGTTTGGTGGCAATTTCCAGACATACAGATTCTTTGTGGAAGGATGTTTCTCACAACAAGGTTAGGAGAACATATGATACATGGAGGTGCACATTCTGCATTGATGACTATTGTAAAGATACAAACTGAATAAGTGATGGATGACATCATCTTTGAAAAGCAATATGGTTTGTAACATGGCAGGAATAATAACTTATGGAGACTAGATGGGGAAGAATTATTGTTTTTTTCCTTCTTTTTTATTGATTATGGCATTACATTTGTTCTATTCCCCCCCTCTGTTCCCCTTCACCCTGCACACCCCTCCCCCACCATTCTCCCCCCTTTAGTTCATGAACACATGTCTCAAGTTCTTTAGATTCTATATTTCCCCTACTATCTTACCCTCCCCCTTATCTATTTTCTACCTACTATCTATGCTACTTATTTTCTCTACCTTCTCCCCCCTTCTCCTTCTCCTTCTCCCACTCCCCTGTTGCTAACCCTCCATGTGATCTTCATTTCTATGGTTCACTCCTGATCTAGCTGTCCTCTTAATTTGCTTTTGTTTTAGGTGTGCTTGTTGATAACTGTGAGTTTGCAGTCCTTTCACTGTTCATATTTTTATCTTCTTTTTCTTAGGTAATTCCCTTTAATATTTCATATAATAAGGGTTTGGTGATGATGAACTCCTTGAATTTGGTCTTATCTGAGAAGCACTTTATCTGCCCTTCCATTCTAAATGAAAGCTTTGCTGGATAGAGCAATCTTGGTTGTAGGTCTTTGGATTTCATGACTTGGAATACCACTTTCCAGCCCCTTCTTGCCTGTAGGTCTCTTTTGAGAAATCAGCTGACAGTCTGATGGGAACTCCTTTGTAGGTGACTGTCCCCTTATCTCTCGATGCTTCTAGGATTCTCTCCTTCATTTTAATCTTGGCTAATGTAATGACGATGTGCCTTGGTGTGTTCCTTCTTGGGTCCAACTTCTTTGGGACTCTCTGAGCTTCCTGGATTTCCTGGAAGTCTATTGCCTTTGCCAGAATGGGGAAGTTCTCTTTTATTATTTGTTCAAATAAGGTTTCCACTCGTGACTGTTCCTCTTTCCCTTCTGGTACCCCTATAATTCGAATGTTGGAACGTTTAAAGATGTCCTAGAGGTTCCTAAGCCTCTCCTCATTTTTTTGAATTCTTGTTTCTTCATTCTTTTCTGTTTGGTCATTTTTTCCTTCCTTCTGGTCTACTCCCTTGATTTGAGTCCCAGTTTCCTTTCCATTACTATTGGTTTCCTGTGCATTGCCATTCATTTCATTAGTTTAGCCTTCATATGTTCCTCTAATTTGTGACTAAAATCAACCAGTTCTGTGAGGATCTTGATCACCAGTGTTTTGAACTGTGCATCTGAAAGTTTGGCTATTTCTTCGTCGCTTAGACTTATAGGCTCTGGGGCTCTGAGTTGTTCTTGAGCCATGTTTTTATCTGTTTGTGCCTGTTACATATGAGGAGCGGAGCCTTAGTTGTTTACCAGGGCAGGGCCACCCAGGTCTCAGGTTTGTGACGCTGGATGTGGGGACGGGGTCAGAAAGGGAGCAATGGCGGTCCTCTTTGCTGGCCCAGTCCGTCCCACCACTCGCCCCCACCTGTTTATCTGAGCGGAAATGTGGGAGCCGGCCGCCCTGCACCGTGAGGTCTCAATGCCTGCCTCTTCACTGGTTTATCTGCACTCAAATGCTCGACTGACCACAGACAGCCAGCAGCTCCTCTTCCCTGTGTCCGCTCATAGCTAGCTGGTGCCTTCAGCTGCCTGCGCACCATCCCGGTCGGGGATCTTTTTGGTCAACCCTCTTCACTGCTGGCTTAGCCCCTCTTACCGGTTTAGCTGAGCATTTCATTGTTTTTGGACTCTGTATTGTCGATTTTCTGTGTGTTTTGGTTGCATTTATTGTTGTTAAAACTTTGTTGTTTTTAGATTTGGTTGTGCATGGATGCAAGGTGTTTCCACCTACACCTCCATCTTGGCAGAAGTCCGAATTATTGTTAATATGACTTGTAAAATAAATACAGGAACCTGAATATATTAACATTGTTCATTTTTATTCCAGAACCCCAGATGAAATACAGTTTATTTATACCTTTCCTCATTAAATAATAAAATAAACTTTCCAGAGAAAAAGTGCTTCAGTGAATTCCTGGGGTTTCATCCTACATCTTTCCCACATCCTTTATCCCTACAGCAGCTTCCCTATCATAGCATCTGTCTTTGTCTCCTGCATAGATAAGCAGCAGTGCTGAGAGACGATGTGCGTTGAGGCCCCTGGGAAGTGGGGGCTGGATGACTTTCTGGGAATGCTGTGGAGTCCAGGTTGGGATCTTGGCCCACATGACCTGGCTAGGTTGTCTGCCTGTGTCTGCAGTCTCCAGGATGCAGATGCATCCTCACATTGTTTTAAATGACAAAAACTGGGATCTTGGCTCTGAGAAGACTGGACATTTCACTCCTTAGAGTGAAAACTCCATTAGAAGAGACAGTAGATTTCTAGCCAGACTCACCAGCTACCGTGCCACTGGCAGAACTCAGTACTTCTTCCTTGAGGCTGGCCCTGAAATGGAAGCATGGTCTCTGCAGGTGGAGACTGGAGGGACAAACACATTCAACAGAAGTTCTGTGCTTCTGCACATCCTTGCTTTTGTTTTGTTTCCTTTAGAAAGAGACAGTTTCTGATCCTCACACAGCTCCTAAAAATTCTGCAAAGACTTGCTCAGTGATGTCTCCTGGAGAAGTGCTGCCAGTCTAACATATCATCCACATGGTGCCATGAGGCCAGGAAGCCAGTTTTTGCAGCATTTTGGTCTTAGTCATGTGGTGCATCATTCTTCTGCTCTCTTCTCCAGCTCCTATAAACTTTTTTGGTTAAGAGACTTTTTGAGTACCAGTTGCCCCAAAGCTCAGACAGGGGCTGCTGATGTTTAATGCAAGGGGAAGAGGCCCTGTGTCATCCAGAGAGGAGACTCCAATGAGGGAGGGGCCCTCTGCACCCTTTGGAAACACAGAAGCCTGACCCTGCTCCTCCCGAGCTCATCTCACTCACTGCTTCCAGTTTTTTGGTTTCTGTGACAATACCAACAGTCAGTGTTCTGACTGATTATGGAAACAGAGGAGGTAAAAAGTTTTCCAGGTGTTGGCTTGTTATTTTTTCTAGTGATACAGTTTCACAGTTGCCTTTCAGAGAAAATAAGCATTTTTGGTAATGCCACTTCTCTTTTCTCTTTTAAGCTACAAAGTATCTTTATTTCTAATTTCTGGTAGAAGGGTCTCCCCTGAGTGAAGGGCTCAGCTAGAACTTGCAGCCATGCTGCTTTCAGCCTTTCCTGAGAGTGAGACCCCCTTGAGAAATTAAAACTACACAGGTGCCAACACCTTCTGCATAGTGAGCCTGGGTGAGGCCTGAGGCCAGGAATACTCTGCTTCTCAGTGATTGTGCAGTGCAGTGATATTTGAGAACCACCACAGACTCTCCCTCTCTTCTGTGTCACCTGCTAGGGTAAGAAGTCTGTTCCTGTTCCTTTCTCCTTACCTCGCAGCATCCAACTTTAACACGTTACTTTCTCTGAATGCTTAAATTCTGATCCTGCCTACATAAATCTGGACATAAGGAAAAACTACAAACATTAGTTACTTAGAAAATTAATAATTATTCATCATTAGCTAGATTTAATCACTTACAAAATTTTAGCTGCATTTTCTTTTTTAATTTTATTTAATTATTTTTCAAGTACAGTTTTCTGTCTTTTACTCCCATCCCAGCCCACCCTGCCCCATGCTCCACACCTCCCTCCCATTTCCACCCCCCCAGTTATTGTCCCTGTGTCCCTCATACTTGTTCCTCCAAATCCCTCCCCTTTCTCCCCTTAAATTCCCTCCCCTCTCCCCTGTGGTCGCTGTCCCCCTGTTTTCCATTTCAGTGTCTGTTTTTATTTTGCTTGCTTGTTTGTTTTGTTGTCTAGCCCCCTGTTAAAGGTGAGATCATATGGTATTTGTCTTTCAACACTTGGTTTATTTTACTCAGAATAATGCTTTCCAGTTCCATCCATGCTGTTGCAAAGGGTAGGAGCTACTACCCTTTGCATTTTCAAACTTAGTTTGATTGACTGAGTTAGAGCACATGTATTTCCAAATGGTGGGACAGTGGTGGTATAATTGCTCTTTTGGCCTGTCTTCTCAGCCAGCTATTCCCTCAGAAGAGGAAACTGACAGAGGGTGCTGGATGGGTGGTGCTGAGCCACAGTGGGGCCTTCTATGCAGGGCCTCTGAGATAGGTCCAGGAGTAACATAAATTTATCACAGCCTCAGGGCCTTTCCATGGCTCAGACTGTTCATTTTCTTCCTTTAAACTGTCTGCCATGCACAAAGAATTAGAGGGAAGGTCCATTTGCCAGCTCCTTCTGTGACCTCTTGCATTCTCATTCAAAAGCCACATTATCCAAGACCAGCTGGTTATTCCTGACTCTGTTGAATCTACCAAATGACTTTTTAAAAGGACATTGTTTTATAGCAGTTTTAAGTTCACTGCAAGTTGAGGGGAAGGCACAGAGATTTTCTACACCACCCCAGCCCCATTCACAGCCTCCTCCATTACCAATGTCTCCCCAGCAGAGCTGGTAACTGGTGAGCCTCACTGACACATCATCACCACCCAGAGTCCGTGGTTCACCTTAGGTTCACTCTTGGTCTTGTACACTCTATGGGTCTGGACAAACATGTGACACATGTCATAAGAGTAGTTTTACTGCCCTAAAAATCCTCCATGCTCCTTCTATTCATTCCTTTCCTTACCCCAAGCCCTGATGACCACTGGCCTTTTTACTGTCACCGGAGTTTCCTCTAGGTGATTTGTCTTTTTCCACACCATCTTCCCTGAAGAAGTCACAGGTCATAGGATGGAAACGGAACTTGCAGGGACTTCCTACCCACTTGTTCCGCTGGACCTTGGGCTGGTGGTCTTACCTGTGCCATGAGCAGCACCTCCTGTTGTGAAGGAATAGTGCTCATTGGTGTCTGGTTATGAGGCCTAGGGGAGAAGACACTCATGACCAGCAAGCTAGTTCTGTGTAAGCTGAGTACAAGTGACCACACAAGTACCAGTACCCAGTGGTCATCCTGCCCGCTCTGTGCTCATTACTCTGGGCGTGGGAATTGAGAAGCCTCTGGTGGCTTTTCTCATCGACAGCACTTCTTCAGGCACAGGGGCTGTTGGCCTCAGAAAGTCCTTAGTTAGCCTTGCACGCTTTGCCACCTTTTTCTCTCAGAGTGCTACCTCTTCCATCTTTCCCTTCCCAGTGGGTGGTGGCTAAAAAGGAAGATCACACTGACACAGACCATGCTTTCTGATAGCTACTCTGCAGAATCTTTATCTACTCAGGAGACATTAGGATTCCACAAACTGCATATAATATATGTGGCTAGCACACACGATGACAGGAAACATGTATAAGAAACTGCTTAGGACAAAAGTGCAGCTCAGATACTACATACACATAAGGCAGTAATTATAGCCCATCCTTTTAATTAGGCCCTGCCTGGTGTAGCTCCATGGATTGAGCACAGGCCTGAGAACCAAAGGGTCTCTGGTTTTATTTCCAATCAGGGCACATTCCTGGACTGTGGACCAGGTCCCCAGTACAGTGGTGCATGAGAGGCAACCACACATTGATACTTCTTTCCCTCTCTTTCTCTCTTCCTTTCCCTCTGTTTAGAAAAATAAATAAAAATTAAAAAAATTATTAAATAAGTTTCCCTAAGCACTTTTTCTAATTTTGATTTGTATTTAAGTAATTTGAGTTAGCAGGATATTTGTTTACTGTAAATATTTTAAAAATGGGTATGATGAAAGACCTCTTTCAACATTTTTCCTGCACTTACAGAGGGAACATTTTGACAATTCTTGATACAATAAGTTTCTACTTCTCTCAGCTTTGTTTCTGATTTTAACAATGAAGCAGAGCATTTGGGGAAATGCTGTAAGGGTGAATCCTTCTTATAGAAGGAAGAATTGGAGCAGAGGCTGCCTTGCAGGGAGGGTTGGCTGGTGTGCTGCTCCTGCCACTGGCCATGGGGCAGCAGGTGGAGCAGCTGGAGGGATGACTGAGGGTCAGAAAGGCTGGAATGTGCATCTCATTCACTAGCTGTGAAGTTTTTCCCTTCAACTTCCCTGGGCTTTGGTGTCCTCACATGTAAAATGCAGAAAGGAACATTCTGCCCATTCTCTACTGATTAGAATAGCAACAGGATTGAATAAGAAATGCCTATGAGCCACTTACATAGCAAATGCTCAATGAATGGGGGCGATTTTTAGTTTGTGTCCAAGCAAACATAGGGCCATACCTCTGGAAACAATAAGATGAATGACAAAATCCTCAAAAAAAGCATCAAAGTGTAATTTGGTTTTTTAGTGCTTACCATTTTCATTATTTAACTCCTGCAGCAGTAGGGCTGACCTAGCAGTGGGGAAAATGGCTTCAGATTTGTAGGGCAAGACATGGCACTGTCAAAACCATGCTGAGACTAGCTGTGAGCTTGGAGGCATACTGGGGCAGAGAAGGCGACAACAAGCCCATGCCTGGCTTTGAGGATTTTGTGTCACTGTCCCTGGACATCGCCAAGTGAGTCAGGGAGCTGAAGACCTAGTGTCCATATAATGGCAAAGCTGGAGCTAGGCCCTGTCCTGGTAAAGAGCAGTATCATTCCTTAACAAGAGTTTAGTCTCACTGGTCCCTTCTAGAACTCAAACCCAGCATGCACTGTGCCCATGTAAGGGCACAGTAACTTGCTCCCTATCCTCGCCCAAATGTCAGCAGCCTCTGCCTTCTAAGAGTTGCTGAGTCAGTCATAAAGTTTTGCTAAATATAGCTTTGCCCAAGAATGATTTATTTCTGCCCTGGCTGGTGTGGCTCAGTGGACCCAGTGCTGGCCTGTGAAATGAAGTGTTGTTTTGATGCCCAGTCAGGTCACATGCCTGGGTTGTGGGCCAAGTCCCCAGTAGGGGGCGTAAGAAGCAAACCCACACTGATGTTTGTCTCCCTCACTTTCTCCCTCCCTTCCCCTCTAAAACTAAATAAATTAAAATTTTGAGGGAAAAAGAATGACTTATTTTTCCTTTTACTCCTAAACTATTAGACGACACCATTTTCTATATTCCTATTTTTAGAATGTACCAAACAAAAACATTTAACTTTACTAACTATATGCCTTTACTAATTGCCTTTACTTTAAAATACACCACCTTTTTTACACTACATACATATATGTTTATGGTTTGTTACTTGTTAATATGTTATATTTGGTAAGTCAAAATGCCCAAAGGATTAGTAATTTGGTTTCAAGAGCCTTGGACATCATTTGAGGCAAAGAGGGGCCCACTGTGGGGCAGTAGGAAAGGGGACTTGTGTGTTGGGGGGGAATCTACCAAGCCCTGTGGCCTTGTACTTTGGCAGTTTTCACATGAGAGATATGCTCAAGCTCTCAACCTTCTAAGTGGAAATTAGAAAAATGAGGCCACTGGGAGTATGCCATCTGTCCTTCAGGGCTTTCTAAGAAAGTTCATTCTTGTCTCAGATTCTGCTCATGTGGCAAGATGAGGTAACAGAGCCCTGGCTGGCATAGCTCAGTGGATTGAGTGCGGGCCTGAGAACCAAAGGATTGATTCCCAGTCAGGGAACATGCCTGGGTTGCAGGTCGGTTCCCAGCAGGGGCCAGTTCCCAGCAGAGGTCAGTTCCCAGCAGAGGCCGCTTGAGAAGCAATCATACATTGATATTTCTCTCCCTCTATCCTTCCCTTCCCTTCTAAAGATAAATAAAATCAATTAAAAAAAGATGAGGTGCCCTGGCTGGTGTAGCTCAGTGGATTGAGTGTGGGCCTGCGAACCAGACGATCGCGGTTCGATTCCCAGTCAGGGCACATTTGTGGGTTGCAGGCCAGTTCCCAGCAGGGGCCAGTTCCCAGCAAGGGGTGCACCAGAAGCAACCATACATTGATATTTCTCTCCCTCTTTCCTTCCCTTCCCTTCTAAAGGTAAATAAATAAAATTCTAAAAAAAAAAAGATGAGGTAACAGTAGCAACCATTCTTTTTAACCTCTATGAGTAAGTAATACATACTAGCAACTTATGGCAGTTCAACACCATCTGACTACCCCTTCCCCTCCCTCCCTTTCTTTTTCCTTCTTCCACCCTCCCCATTTTTTGACACTTGACATTTTGCCAGTCAGTAAAAATTAAATATCTACTCCAGTTTAAATAGCACCCCCCTCCCCCAAATAAGAACACTTGAGTTCTGGTCAAGTTCTATCTGTTACTCATTTACAAACTGGGAATGATAAAACTCCTCGTGGGGACATTATGGTCATTAGATAGACTTTAAGGATGATTGTTAATTACAAGACCATTCCTGTTCCAGAAATGGATTCACTTGTGTGGACTAAAAGGCTGGTGTGCTTCCTATGTGCTGAATTCACCCTTTGAATTGGGTACCAGGTAGGATGGGCTCTTTCATAGCCATCATTCCATTAGTGGATGGGTCTCTCTGCTGACAGAGCCTGTGGGCTGCTCACTCAGGCTTCCTGGGTTGTCAGGGGGACCACCAGAACAGGTTTCCCTAAAACTGGTTAAGGCAGCTCTTAAATTTGAGAAGCACAACTGGGGCCCTTAGGCTCTAAACCAGGGCTACATGGATCTGAAGAGGATAATCTTCAAGTCCCAAACGCCTGTAAAGACAGCATGTCTCACCAATGCCTGCATAACAGCCTGCATCCATGTGACTCTAGAGGGGAGGGAAGCTCTGAACACTCCTGGTTCTGTTCTGTGACTACCTGCACCTGAAGCCAGGTGCTGGCTACCAGCTGTTCTCCTGGGATGCTCAGTTTAAAGCTAAGTGGAGTAGGTATTGTTGGGAGGTTCATACAGTCGTTGGGGCTTGCATTGTACAACATCTAAAGTAAGAATTAGGTAAAATGAATTCAACCAGACTTTCCTGGCTTACCCCCAACCATTTCAGTGGTAAAATGCAGACCCAATAAGTACTAGTAGAATAAGCATGGGAGAGGATTCTGGATGAATCCTTCACCATGCCTGATGAAAAACATTTAGCAGACTGGCACACTGGGCTCTTACAAAATGATGCCCTGTCTAGTAAAAATGGCAGGCTTTTTCACTGAGTTTCTCTTATATGCCAGGCACTGTGATTTATGTATATTCTTGCATCAGTCTTCACACTAAACCTAGGCAGTAAGTAATATGATACCTGTTTTTGAGGTGAAGAAAAGGGCCACACATAGCAGATGGCAGACATGGGATTTGGACGTAGGCACATTTGGCTCTGAAGTTCATGGCTTTATGTGCACATTACACATTACCCTGCTACCCTGCAGGAGGATGAAAGTGGACATTTCCCAATCAGTGCTTCTCAACATGTGTTTTCTGCTCACATAAATTTGACAGAGTGTAAGCTTCTACAATGTTTTTAAAATTTTTTTGCATTTTATTATTATTTCTAGAAGGTGTTAATACTTTCTTTAATTGTTGTTCTATTACAGTTGTCCCAATTTTCTCCCATTGCTTTCCTGTGCCCCTCCCATCCCCTCTCCCACAGTCAATCCCCACCTTGTCGACCATGTTCGTGGGTCATTTATATATGTTCCTTGACTAGACTCTCCCCCTTCTTTTACACCTTATTTCCCTCCCACCTCCCTTCCGGTCACTGTCAGTTTGTTCCTTGTTTCCATGCCTCTGGTTCTATTTTGCTCATTTGTTTGCTTTGTTCATTAGATTCCTCTTATAGGTGAGATCATATGGTATTTGTTTTTCACCACCTGGCTTATTCACTTAGCATAATGCTCTCCACTCCATCCATAATTACACTATTAACAACCAGTGAGTCAATATTAATAAAGGTAAACAGAGACTTAGATTATTATAAGAAAGGAACAATGAATATGAGATGACTAACTGAAAGAAAACTGATTTTGAGAGAGTAAATGGAGGAGCAATAATAAGAGTAGGGATAGAAACAAAGCAGACAGAAAACAAAATTTATATCATAAATGAAAAAAAGGAGGGAAGAAGGCAGAATGGAGTAAGGAAGGGAAGTATATAGTATTAGGTTTAAAAAGAAACTTAAAAAATATATAATGAGAGATAGAAAAAAAGTAGAAACCAAATTGGAGAAAAAGATCCAGTATAGCATTATCAATAACAAATGAATAAAGATTAGTACAAGTGAGATGGGAATAAGTGGGAAAAAAGAAAGAAAGAAAATCTTAAGAGATGTCTAGAGAAAAGAAGTGATTTTGAGATGATAGAGGGAGAAGGAACACTAAGTGTGAGAAATAAAAACCAGGCTAAGACAGGGAAAATTAAAAATTTAAATGAATAAGAAGGACTAGGAAGAAGGCAAAGTGGAGTAGAAGAGGGGAACAGAAAAATTTGATATTTGAAATACAAAAATAGTGAAGATGTAGAAATAAAATTGAAGAAATACAAAAGCAACCATCATATCCACTACCAATGAGCAAAGATTGATAGAGGTGGAGAGAAAATAAGGGTATTTTAAGAATGGGGAAAATAATGTGAGATGACTAATGACAAGAAAAATGGTTTTGAGAGTCTGGAGATGGGAGAAATAGTAAGAGTGTGGAATGTTAACAAGTTGTAGCAATAGGGAAAATAAAACTTAAAATGAAAATAAGAAGAGGAAAGAAGAAGGCAAAGTTGAATAAGAGAAAGGAGGAGCAAAATATAAGATTTGAATAAAACTATAATATAAAAACTAGTGACCTAATAGGCAAAAACTTGAAAAACAAGAAATGAATGTTTAAAAAGCTATGCAGGAGAGAAAATAATGCAAATCATGAAGAAGACCATGGTGGAATTCATCTCAGTAAAATTTAGTGTGTACCATTGTCTGCTCTTTCTGGACCAGATGGTGTCCCAGTCAGCCTGTTTAAGACTACCAGCAATCCAGTCTGTGGCTGTCTCCTTCAGTTGTTAATCTATTTATTCTGTAGTCATCAGTCAGGCTTAAGCATCACAGGGTAGGGCAGGTAAATTCCTATGGGTGAGGCTATTGCTTCCTTTCAGGCTGATGCCACTTGGAGAGGAGTACTCTGCCTGAGAAAGATGGTTCCCGTAGTATGGGGAATGACTCAGCACAGGAATCCTGGTGGCTGCTCCCTCAGTTCTGTCTGCACAGCCACCCATCCCCAGACTCTCCTCAAGTATCTCTAGTCCACTTTGCCTCTCCTTTGCCAGAATCCAGGGTAAGTGTCTGCAAGTAAAATTGTGGGTTTTGGACCTTTAAGAGAATCTCTGCAGCTCCAGCTGTCTCTCCCTGGCAGACAGAAACCCTGATGCTTTTCACAGCTAGATGTTATCTTGGCTCCTTTCCAGCTTTGGTGCTATAGGCTGGGAAGCCCAGCTTGGGGTTTAGACCCCACACTTCTCAGGGGAATCCACCCCTGGGCAATTCAGGTGCCACCCATGGGAGCCCAGCCAGCCCTACTGTGTCTCCTCCACACGCCATACCAGTCATGTTGTAGTGAAGTGTTTTCTTTTGTTTGTCAGTGATTATAAGGCCTCTCTCCAGCTATGGTTCAGTTGGTTATTCTGTGTGATTTCTCTATGACTTAGTTGTAATTCCAGATTGGTCCTGGGAGGAGGTTGGTGTAGCTTCCACTTACTCCTCTGCCATCTTGGATCTTGTTCCACAAGGTTATTTTTCTCACAAAGAGCCTCCAATTTTCTCTAGTGCATTGTGATTGTCTAGGAGAGAGGATGCAGTTTGCATAAATTATATGACAATAAACACTTTTGCATTGGAATTTATAGTAGCCTTTCACATAAAAGTCTTCCACACAATATGGTTTTATAGAATGCCAGCTGAAAGTACTTGTATGTACTGGGTAGGGAAAGATATGGGTAAACAGGGTGGAGCAAAGATTTTGGAAGGGAAAAGAAAAGAAGGACCCCCAAAGCAAGAGATGGAGCCCAGAGGACAAATTTCATCCCACTCCTTGTTCCCAACACACACACAATATGCTAAGATTTAATCTGCATATGTATTCAAGAAACCTGGAGAGAAAGGTATTAGTGAATCATATTTCTATTATTTCATCCACAAATAAATAAAATCATTCTTTTGAAAGAACCATTGACAAAGAAACAGTAAACATTCAGTTCACAGAATTTCTTTCTCACGCGCTTTGTAGCTAGACTACCTTCCCAAGAGTTGGTGTGGACAGTCAGTCCCTCCTGTTCCGCTGTACCCGTAGCGGAGCATCGGCTAGCATGGCACGCAGGACTTCTGCCAAGATGGAGGCGCAGGTGGAAGCATTGTGCCTCCTCGCACAACCAAGTTTAAAAACAACAAAGTTTTAGCAACAAAAATGCAGCCAAACCACAGAAAATTGAACCATCTGGAAGTCTGACAACCACAAACCCTTCAGCCAAACTGGTAAGAGGGGCAGAGCCAGCAGCAGAGTGGAATCGGGCAGGAAAGATCCACCAGACCAACCCGGGTGTACGATCCAGACATGCCAGCAGCCATAGGCGGATCCCAGGTGTGGAGTAGTGGGCAGACCCACTGAGGGCACAAGGTGGTGGACTCGCTGAGGGCTGACTACAGTCACACATTCACGCGCAGATAAACCAGTGAAGGAGCGAGCAGTGAGACAGACTGTGCAGGGCCCAGTGGCAGGAAGCAGCAGGGGGAACCACTATTGTCCCTCTCTGACCCCGCCCCCACATACGGCGTCACAAACCAGGACCTGGGTGGCCCAGCCATGGTGAACAACTAAGGTTCTGCTTCTTATACGTAACACGAACAGATCAAACTCAGAGCCCCAGAGCCGATAAATCTAAGCGATGAAGAAATAGTCAAACTTTCAGATGCACAGTTCAAAACACTGGTGATCAGGATGCTCACAGAACTGGTTGATTTTAGTCACAAATTAGAGGAACATATGAAGGCTAAACTAATTGAAATGAAGGGAAATGCACAGGAAACCAATAGTAATGGAAAGGAAACTGGGACTCAAATCAAAGGAGTGGACCAGAAAGAGAAAAAAAATGACCAAACAGAAAAGAACGAAGAAACAAGGATTCAAAAAAATGAGGAGAGGCTTAGGGACCTTCAGGACATCTTTAAACATTCCAACATCCGAATTATAGGGGTACCAGAAGAAGAAGAGGAACAGCCACGATTGGAAACCTTATTTGAACAAATAATAAAGGAGAATTTCCCCGTTCTGGCAAAGGCAATAGACTTCCAGGAAATCCAGGAGGCTCAGAGAGTCCCAAAGAAGTTGGACCCAAGAAGGAACACACCAAGGCACATCATCATTATATTAGCCAAGATTAAAATGAAGAAGAGAATCCTAAAAGCAGCAAGAGCTAAGGGGACAGTCACCTACAAAGGAGTTCCCATCAGACTGTCAGCAGATTTCTCAAAAGGGATCTTACAGGCAAGAAGGGGCTGGAAAGAAGTATTCTAAGTCATGAAATCCAAAGACCAACATCCAAGATTGCTCTATCCAGCAAAGTTTTCATTTAGAATGGAAGGGCAGATAAAGTGCTTCTCAGATAAGATCAAATTCAAGGAGTTCATCATCACCAAGCCCTTATTATATGAAATGTTAAAGGGACTTACCTAAGAAAAAGAAGATAAAAAAATATGAACAGTGAAAGGACTGCAAACTCACAGTTATCAACAAGCACACCTAAAACAAAAGCAAATTAAGAGGACAGCTAGATCAGGAGTGAACCATAGAAATGAAGATCACATGGAGGGTTAGTAACAGGGGAGTGGGAGAAGGAGAAGGAGAAGGGGGGAGAAGGTAGAGAAAATAAGTAGCATAGATAGTAGGTAGAAAATAGATGGGGGGAGGGTAAGAATAGTAGGGGAAATATAGAATCTAAAGAACTTGAGACACGTGTTCATGAACTAAAGGGGGGAAATGGTGGGGGAGGGGTGCGCAGGGTGGAGGGGAATGAAGGGGGGAAATAGAACAAGTGTAATGGCATAAGCAGTAAAATATATTAAAAAAGAATTTCTTTCTCACAAAATTCTTTTTTTTTTAAGATTTTATTTATTTATCTTTAGAGGGGAAGGGGGGAAGGAGAGAGGGAGAGAAACAACAATGTATGGTTGCCTTTCGTGCGTCCCCTGCTGGGAACTGGCCTGCAGGGAACCGGCCTGCAACCCAGGCATGTACCTTGACTGGGAATCGAACTGTGATTGTCTGGTTGGCAGGCCTGCACTCAATCCAATGAGCTATACCAGCCAGGGCACAAAATTCTTGTTAGAGAAGTCATTTTTGGAAAGGGTGAGAAAAAAAATGAAAATATTGATAGAACCAGCCAGTCAGTGTGTTTGCTATGGTAATTGGTATTGGTAGCCAACAATAAGTACTTCCTCTGTGCAATGCTATTATAATTCCACAAACTCTGCTTCTTTATGGATGGCTTGGAAGGGTGGAGACATCCACTATCCCCAACGTCCATTCTCCCTTTCTTCCTTTTAGTAAAGGAAACTCTCAGAGTTCGAAGTGGGTACATGAACTAGACACTGTGTTTCCTAGCTCCCTTTGCTTTTAGATAAGATCATGTGACCAAGTTTGGGCCAATGATATGAGACAGTAAATGAAGGTACTTAGAAACTATGGGATCATCCATAACTGCGCATCCTGCCACCTGTCATCTGAGAAGTCCTGACATTTGGAGTAGTTGCTGCAGTATTGTGGACCCTGCTCTAAAAGTGGCAGAGCTACCTTTGAGCCCAAGCTGTGTGCTTTTGACAGCCTTCATTAGAAATAAAATGATTTTATCCACTGTAGTTTTGGTCTTTGTTACAGCCATTCAGCCTACATTCTAATCTACGCAATCCAGTGGTGAAGGTTAGTTTTAAATTCTTCTCTCTGTCTCTGTTTCTGTCTCCCTCCACATTGAAATCTGACTGGCTGTCTTTCATGTGTTGAAGTCTATGCATGAACTTTACATTTCACACCCTAGTTAATTCACTAAATGCAATCTTGAAGAAAAAGATGAGGGGGTTTACAGAAGCAAGATAAGGCATAATGCTGACCACTCTGTTGACAACTCAGGGTGCTGCTTGGTTTCTTATTTAAAAGCTAAAAACTTATCTGACTCTTCATTTTTATCTTAAATGACCACTGAGAAAATACTGTATGCATGCAGGATATAACAGAAATAAATAATAGATAGGCTTTCTTCTCTTGATTCAGAGAACACAGGAAGGCAGAACCAAACATTCAAAGAGCAAACACAAAGTTATCTTTCAAAATCTTTTTTAAATGTAAGTATGAAGTGTGTGTGGCCTGGGAGAAGCAATGGCACTGGAAGTTTGGAGGTTGGGACAAAGCCCTTCACAGGGCCTTAGAGTCTGTGGAAGAAAGGAGGGAGATCCTTCTGTCCCTTCCAAACTCTCTGTGATCATATTGGGAGCAGCTTAGATTTTTCAAAATGGAGTAAAAATAGACCTTTCAACAAATAGTGTTGGGAGAACTGGACAGCTACATGCAAAAAAAAAAAATGAAACTTGAGCACCAAATGGGATGTCATAAAAATAAAAAGCTTCTGCATGGCTAAATAAAACAGTATTAAAACAAAAAGAGAACCAACTGTATGGGAAAACATATTTGCCAATGATCCCTCAGACAAGGGCTTAATCTCCAAAATATATAAAGAACTCACATGACTCCACTCCAAGAAGACAAGCAACCCAATGAAAAAGTGGGCAAAGGACTTGAACAGACACTTATCCAAGGAGGACATACAGAGGATCCAGAGATGTATGAAAATATGCTCAGCATTGATAGCTATCAGAGAGATGCAAATTAAAACCACAATGAGATACCACTTCACACCAGTCAGAATGGCCATCATAAACAAAGCAACAAACAAGTGTTGGAGAGGATGTGGAGAAAAGAGAACCCTACTGCAATGCTGGTGGGATTGCAGACTGGTATAACCACTATGGAAAACAGTATGGAATTTTTTCAGAAAACTAAAAATGAACCTGACTTTTGACCCAGCAATTCCACTGCTAGGATTATATCCTAAGAATCCTGAAACACTAATCCAAAAGAACCTATGCACCTCAATGTTCAAAGCAGCACAATTTACAATAGCCAAGTGTTAGAAGCAACTTAGCTGTCCATCAGTAAATGTAAAAAACTATGGTACGTTTAGACAATGGAATTCTATGCAGCAGAAAGAAAGAAAGAGTGCCTACCCTTTGTGAGAGCATGGATGAGACTGAAAAGCATTATGCTAAGTGAAATAAGCCAAGTGGTAAAAGACAAATACCATATGATCTCACCTTTAACAGAAACCTAATCAACAAAACAAACAGACAAGCAAAATATAACCAAAGACACTTTAAAATAGAGAACAGGCTGACAGGGGAAGGAATTTCAAGGGAAAAGGGGTAGGGTTTACAGGAATAAGTATAAAGGACACATGGACAAAAACAAGGTGGGAGGGGTGGAAGTGGGAGGGAGATGGGGAGGGCTGGGGGGTGGGCTCAGATGGGAGAAAGAGGCAGAAAACTGTACTTGAACAACAATTAAAATTTTTTAAAAAGATGGCCTCAATGACATCTTCTGTCCCAAAATCTTATCTTCATTAAGATCTTACTTCCTCTCTCCTCAAGAGTATGGGGGTGGGGAGGATCGAAATCCTTTCCTGTGGGTCTGGCCTAGTAGGAGAGGCTATGCAGAAATGATGACATGAGACTTCCCCAGCTATGGAGCTTCTGCTTGGGGGCTCTGGGAAACTTAGAGGCCCATAGGGATCATGCCATGAGAAGTCCCAGCCAGGGCAGAGTCCATGTGCAGGCTCTTGGGGATAGTCCTGGATGGGTAGGCCTCTGAGTCATGTGAGAGAGGTCTTTGGATGATTCCAGCCCAGCCATCAGAGTCTGTCCAGTTGAGGTGCCCGCATTATGGAGAAGAGGCAGCTCCCCTCATGACACCTGTATCACTGCTTGTTCCTACACAGTTTGAGCACAAGTTGTTACTTCACCCCAGAAAGTCAAGGTGGCTTGTTAGGCAGTAATAACTGGAACAGAATTTAATATCCTTCCTGCAGGGTTCAGTTTAGAGTAAAGTGAGAAGCACATCTTGAACACCATACCTTGAGTTATTAGTCATCTGGAAATTTCCTAGTTACAATTTCAGAGTGGAAAAAAATCATCCCACACGTAGTATTTGGTGACTGGAAGAGAGCTCACTGAGCAGTAAGTAATATCGAGAAGGCCCTGAAGGAAGCCTGGAGCACAGTGTCCTGGATCCCAGGGCTACGCGCTCTGTGGGTGCTGAGCCCAGTGCTGGTCTCTGTGGATGGCAGCACCAGAGTGACAGATCTCAGGGGCAGTAACCTCTCAGGGGCTGTGATGGGATGGAGTGTGAGGGTTTCAGGAACCAAGAGTTTACACATATTCTCTTGAAACATATTTGTTCTCACCCACAGTGATTCCACAAATGTCCTTGACTATCTTGCACCTTCCTTGGAGAGTTTGGGACACCTGCCTCATGGGAAAAAGGGTCAAAGTAGTGTCATGGTTTGAGGGCCCTCTGTGGGCATTTCCCCGGGACACGTTAGGGCTCCCAGTGAGGCCGAAGCTATGAACTTCAGAAAAGCCAGACCTGAGGGTAGAGAAGGACCTGTGGAAAGCAACCAGGTAGTCACACTCCTGTCACAGAAGAGAGGACCAAGGACAGGTCTGCAGAACCCCCACCAATACTGCTGCTGCTGGTCTGGTCCCTCTCAATGGCCTGGTTCAGCTCTAGGACTGCCCAGAGCCAACAAGGTAGTTAGCGGGCCTGGGGCTTCAGGATGCTGCCCTGGCTTTGGTAAGACTACTGAAAATCCCGGTGCCAGTATTTTGTGCATTTTGTTATTTCTAATTTTGTTTTATTTTCCTTGGGATGAATTCAAATCATTGGGAGGCAAATCTTCCAATGGAGAAATTACATGTTGCCATGTGTGAATTCTCTGGGGCAGAGATTCACAAAAAAAGTTGCTTTTTGTTGTTGCTTGTTTGTTTGTTTAAACTAGGAATTAGGCTCCAATTGATATTTCCCTTTTCACTTAACAAGTGCAAGAGTCACAGACTGATAAGCCCAAACAGCCTGAGTGACAGTTCCCCCTCACCCATCTCTGCTCCCCAATCCCCTTACAAGCTTCAGAACCTTTCCACATTTTCTGTACATTAGTGCAAGCAAGTGAAATAATATTTCCTTTATTTTCTCATTTTCCCACAAAGAATAACATTTGTTGCCTTTGTTTTCAAGGGAGTAATTATTTAACCATAAATTTTGGACTATTATTCAAATAAGATAACTTTGAATGGTATTGAAATTGGGATAATTTTTGTGTCAATTTAGATGGGCTATGGTGACCAGCTGTTTGTTCCAGCACCAGTCTAGCTTATCACTGTGAGGGTATTTCTAAGATGCAAGTAACATTTAGATCAGCAGTCTTGGATTAGAGTAGATTAACTTCTATATAATGTGGCTGGTCTTCATCCAATCAGTTGAAGACCTTAAAGACAAAGACTGAGATTTCTCAAAGGAGGAATCTGCAATGTCTGCCCCTAGAAATCTGCTAGAGTTCCCAGTCTGCATATCTGCTCTGAGGTTTTCAGATTCAGGACTTTAACAATAACTCTTCCCTGAATTTCTGGCCTACTGGCCTACTCTGGAGATTTTGGACTTGCCAGCCCCACAATAACCTGAGCCAATTCCTTAAAGTACACTTCTCTATACATACACATCTTACTGGTTCAGCTTCTTTGGAAAACCCTAACTACTACAATGGTTACATCTATTTTTAGGAGATGTCTGTTGAGGAATTTAGGGGTGCATTGCTATGTCTGTAACTTTCAACTGGGAGAGACAGAGAGACAGGATATATGACAAAATGTTAATCACTGAACCCAGGTGACATGCACAGTGTTCATAGTGCCTGTAGTTCAAGCTTTCAATATATGTAAATATTTTCTTAATGAGAGACTGGGGACATCACTTCTCACCTGCATTTCCACACAGGGCCTTGTGTGTGAGGGGTGGGGCAGCAGACCACGCATGTGTGCTCTGTGTCCCCAGTGCCACAGCAGAGATGAGCGACGTGGGGGTGGAAAGAGAAGTGGTACTCTGGAAAAGTCCCAGGTCTGTTGTCCTCCCCTCTGCACTGTGCTCCCAGTACGCCTCTCTGGTAGTTTGTGAAGGGCCCCAAAACTGGTCCTTTCCTCTCAGTACAGCACGGACACTGAGGAGAACACTTTGGGAGCACAAGTATAAAAGCAAATTGGAGAGACTTAGCCCGAAGAAAATGCTTCCTGAGTGCACGTGTGCTTGTGAAAGTGGCTGTGAAAATTTCTGCACAAGAACACTGAGAGGAGCATGAAATGGCCCGTGTGCCTTAGCTGCTGTCTACTGGAAATGCAGTGAGATGTCCACACCCCTCTCCTGGAAACTTCCCGGAGCTCAGCCATTTCCTTATCTGCACAATGGTAATGATACTTCTGCCCATCCCAGGGTTGATATATGAACTACATTTCTAAAGTCCTCACAGGGAAACCTGCTCCAGGTCTAAGCACTCAGAAAATGTTATCCCTTTTTTTTTTTTTTTGCATAAAAATGTTTGTTTCTGGAAAGTTGTTGTTTTCAAGCCCAGTGAAGACAGAAACTGGGTGAGGCCTGCAGATCAGGTCCTGCAATAGCTTTCTGCCAGCACCCCAGCTAGGCCCAGGGCTGCCATGACCAGTCCAGCTGGATTCAGTTGTTTCCACTGCCCAAATACTGAAACACTCTTTTCATGTTTTGGAATTTAAGGAATGTTGAAAAACTAGAGATTTTGTGTTTATTAAAAAATTCAAATTTCTGTACCCAGCTGGCCCTTGGTGAGCTTTTATTTCCTCACATTTCAGTGATCCTGGGGGGCTACCAGCCTGCCAGACTCATTGCCTTGCTGTCTTCCCACGGCCTGAGGCCAGAATGTGCACTAGTGAGTACCAGCACCTTCCACACCCCTACTGGGTCCTGGATACCTCCTGGTTTCCTCAAGACTTGTACAGGTTATTGATGAGGTGACATAATAGAGGAAAAATCCCAAATGAATTTAAAATGGTGTGAGAATTTAATCTATATCGGTTGTGTTTAACCATGACTTTCCCTCCAGCCACTGAAGGGATTCTTATAGAACACTGAATTGGTTCACTGTAATTTGTTCAAATTAAATAAATCATGCATAGAATTAAGTGCTTCTTTAAAAAAAGAGAGCTCTCTTGAGCTGTGGAGCAGGGCCCTGCCTCGGGCTCTGTGGTGCACTTCATCTCCCACACAGTACTTCCCAAGTCCAGTTGTTTGCCATACAGCATATAAACTTGGTCATTATCTAAGATTTCACTTTAAAATGATTCTTTCTATGTAAGTGCATAAAGAAAACTTTACATCACTTCTGAAATCATTGGTTGATGTACTACCTGTATTTTTCATGATACACTCTAAAACAATACAGAGGTTTGAGGTGACAGTATGTCTGTGTCACATTTTGAATCACTTTAAGAAGTCCTAGCTTAATATAAAGAATATATCTATATCAGCAAATATCACCAAAATATTTACATATGTGATTTTATTTTCCATGTTACATCTAATTTTTACACAGGGTACATGTTTTGAAAGTTTTCCAGAGAGCCTTATCCCCTGACAGCACATGGTCTTGCTGGTGGCCAAGTTCATCCCCAGCAGAACTGGACATGTGCACTCTTATGGAACTCACAATAAAATTGAAGTTCGAACTGCAAGTCCTGCATCGTTTCCAGAGAAGGAAGCTTCCACACACTGAGCTGTTGTTCAGGTGACATGGTTTGAGAGGCAATGTGAACCCGAAGACAGGTCTAGGACACACTTTGTGCCACTCAACAGTCTCACAGGTCCTGACTCCCTATAGTCTTCCTCTCACACACAGCCCCCCTCCCCTGGCTGCTGCACACACTGCCTGCTTCTTTGTCAAACAAGCCACTCACAGGCCACTGCCACTTTCTGGCCACCCTGGGGCTGCTAATAGGTGCTGGGTATGTCCCCCGCCTGCTGCCAGCTCTGCCTGGGTGGATGCTGGAAATGACCCATGGGATTAACAGAAAGCCAGTAGGAGAGGAGACCTCTCCAAGTCTGAGTGACAACTGTGCGGACTGTGCAAACACAGATCTCATCCAGGCATTTCTGCACTCTCAAAATGCCAACAAGGTCAACGTTTTGGGATGCCACCCAATGTCTTTTTGAGCTGAGAATTTTACCATGCTTTTAGTGTGGTTGAATTCATTATTTATGTCCTTGAAATTGTGTATGTATGCATTGGTAGGCCTTGCTGTACTACTAGTGTAGGCATTTTGGAGGATTTCTGGTGGGTGGAGAAGGTCACACTTCTACTCTCGGTGGAGGCTCCTTCATGAGGCATAAACACCATTCTAGTGACAGTTGCAATGCAGGTTCTGCACAGATTGCAGAGGCAGGCCACCTGAACTAGCTGCGTAAGTCAGGGCAAATCACATGAATGTTCCATGCCTCAGTTTCCTCATCTGTGGTGTGGGGAGGTACCATAGCTAGCTTACCAGAGGGTAGGTTGTCAGTATTAAATGAAGTGAAGCACACAGGGGGTAGGACAGCGCTCAGTTAGCACACAGTAAAGTGTTTGTCAAAAGTACTGACTAGTCT
Source organism: Artibeus jamaicensis (assembly GCF_021234435.1). Lineage (NCBI taxonomy): Eukaryota > Metazoa > Chordata > Mammalia > Chiroptera > Phyllostomidae > Artibeus > Artibeus jamaicensis. The sequence goes on along the minus strand of NW_026521576.1, from coordinate 2,884,810 downwards.
GGCGAACTACAACTTCATAAAATTCCCAGTTTTAGCCTACAGTTTGTGGGTCCCAGTATATCTTACATCACCTCTCAAAATACCTTGGACTTTCCCTGTTGGAATTTGAAATTCCAAAAGATTCTAGTCTGCCATGTCCCAAAATCCTGTTTTATTTCACATAAAGGAAACACCAAACATGAGAACTCTTACTCCCACTATGGCAAACCCTGGGGGGAGGAACATGAACTTTAATTGGAGTCATTTGTGGGGAGATTGGCTTGAAGAGTCAGGCAAACACTAAGATCAGAGAATGATATTTGTTCTATGTTTAATTTCTGAAGCACATTGAGGTTTTTTTGTATATTCTATTAAACTGTCGATTTTTATGTGACATTGACACTTGAAAAAATGATTAATTATGTTATTTTGGTTTTCTGTAACACTTTTGTCTAATTATTCTGCTATAAACTGAAGTCTGTTATGATTTTTCTCTATGAATATACCTTCTATGCTGTATTTTATCCTTTATGAATGTTAATGCCTTCTCATTTGGTGCATGGGTATTCATACTGTTAAGAATGGGAACTGCTGGTATCTCCATTATGGACTTTGCCTTTGTCACTGTGGAGCACCCTCCCTGCCTCTCCTGATGCCATTTCCTTGAACCCACACTTCGTTAGATGTGGTCCTGCTTTCTTTCTCTGTTGCATTTGCTGCTCCGCCTCCACTCACCCTTTTCCCTTCAAACACTTTGACTCACTTTAAGTATGTTTCTAATATTCAGTATATTGTTTGATTTTGCTCCATAATTTAATATTTGAGTTCTTTTCTCTTTATATGTTAATTTAATGCATTTATATGCATTTATTAGCCTTACTTTTTAGTAGCTTTTAAATCTTTGTTTAGTTTGATTTATGTGTTTTCTTCAATAATTTGTTAAAGTGCTAAACTTTTAATTGTAATTAAATGGAGTACACTGAATCTTCTCTTTCTTTGAATAAGATCCATTGACTCCATATCATATACGGTTACAAATGTAGTGTATTTTCTTCCTGTTCTCTCCCTGCCGACAAGCCATTTAATCTTGTTTAATTATTTTTCTTAATGTTTCCCTTTGTATTTTAAGGAGTGCATTTCTCTTTTAATTTATTCATCAATTTTATGGTCTCCCTTGATCTTTCTCTGGTTCTCAAAGATTAAGTAAGAAACTGCCATGTTTGCAATAACTATCAAATTACGTCTACATGCTCTCTTCATTACTCTCATATAAATCTTCACTACATAGTGGCCCTTCTCCTGCATTCTCTTATGGATGCATCATCCTAGCTTTGTTTCCATCTTGATGCAGCGGTTAAACAGGCATTGCTCATAGTGTGTCCTCTGCTGTGAATTCTCAAGTGTTTCCTGCAGCTGTTTCTCAAATTACCGTATATTTGAAAAATGTTTTCCCCCTTACCTCTTAGGTTAAACAACAGCCTGGCTGGGTTCAAATGTTTTTAGTCACTCTTTCTGTTTTGGGGACTTTTCAGGCTATTTCTGTCTCCTGGTGTTGGTTAGTGTTATGGGCACACTGGAGGGCAAACTAAACCTCTCTAACCCAAAAGTGTGATCATTTTGCAGGTTATGTCTCAGAGTTGATTGTTCTTTGTCATTTTTTCCTAAGAAACAATGTGTTCTTTTAAATACAAAAGTGTATGTCTTCTTTGATTTCAGGGAAATTCTCTAGCATTACATTTACAAATCTTTGTTCTGTGTGATTATTTACCATATTTTTCAGACTATAAGATGCACTTTCCCCCCAAATTTGAGAGGAATAATGGTTGTTAGTGCTGCTGTTCAGTTCTGTTTACATTTTCATTGCTGAAATATTATATTATTTATGTTATTAAATATTTTACCACATTTTTTGCTTCAAATTTTTTTTCCTATTTTCCTCTAAAACCTAGGTGCATCTTATGGTCCAAAAAATAAAGTAGTTCTCTGCCCTAGAAACAGTTATGTATGTGTTGGATCTCTATTGCCTGTTTTGTTCTGAAATCCCTTAACTCTACTTTAGTGTTTCCATTTTAGTGTTCTCAGCTTCTTCAGTCCTGTATTTCCTGCCATTTTTCTGAAGCATTTGTATTTCTTCGTACTGCCTCCAAAGCAGGCTTTGTTTCTGGAAGAACACTTCTTTCCTGACCTCTGCTGCCTTATAGTTCACCTCTCTCTGTCATCTTTCACCTCATATCTAGACATCCTGTATCTTTGTTCTCACATTTGCTTTACTAGGGCAATTTATTCACTGCTTTGTTGATTTCATAGCAGTATGTTTATTCACAATTCATCTGATTTATAACAATATTTTTCAGGAGAATGTTCTCTGTCTGGAATTTGATTTTCCTGTCACATTTTTCCTTTTGTTTCATGTGGTCTATTTGATTATATTCTGTACCAAGTCATTTGACTTTTTATCTTTAGAAGAGATGAATTCTTCCTGGACAAGTCATTGGAAAGTAGTTCCTAGAGAAAGGGGCATGGACTGGTCCAAGTTAGTAGGGCTTTCTTTTATAAGGCAGGATTGTGTGTGCCACAAAGTATTTTAACTGCTACTTTCCCTACCAGCAGAGGTTCCAGCTCATAGCTCAGACTTTGTATCCTCCATTCCTCCTCACCAGCAAACTGCTCCCAGCAAACCTGGCTGTTTCTCTGCCTTTTCAGCTTTTAAATACTTGCACAAATTGTGTTATAACAAAGCACATCTGCCATTCTATTCCCATCACTGAAGATGAGGGGTTAGTGGGTGTCATTCCAGGCGCATCACTCCCTCTGAGAAAGAAGCCTTGTTCACCAGGCTTTCTGATATCTTACCTTCCATGTCTCCCCACAGTCTTTAACAACTGATTTGGGCAACCTTCCCTCTTACATCATAGTTTGGTATTTCAATATCTCTGGGTTCATCAGAGAGATAGTTTCTGTTTTTAATATTGTTGCTATTGGATGATCTCTCAGAAGGAAATAAGGAAATAAAGATTTTGTTCCATCATGTTAAAACCAAATGCTGTGAAATTCAGACTAAATTTAAAACAACTTCTTTTAATGTATCCACTTTAATTTGTTAGATTGCCATGTCTATACTAGTTTTTCAAAAACACCTTGAAGACAGAGACTAGCTTTGTTCTTTGATATGTTTATATTAGAGCCACTATTTCTCAGGAGAAGTGATATGCAGATACCTGTAGACACTGCCTCTTCCTCCTGGACATCACTCCTTCATTGAAGTAGCCCCTACTGGGAGAACTACCATACTTGCTAGGGTTTTATATACCCCAAGGGGAATTTAATCAAGAAATTATAAATTTGGGTAAATAAGACAAAAAAGAATTGTCCTGTAGAAAGCTGTCACTCATAGTTAAAATAACAGTGTACAAATGATTTTTGGTTAAATTTTGACATACAGTTAACTAGACAGTCAATATTTATCAATATTTTAAATAACTGGAACGTGACACTCTATTTTATTTTATTATTATTTTTTAAAGATTTTATTTATTTATCTTTAGAGGGGAAGGGAAGGAGAGAGGGAGAGAAACATCAATGTATGGTTGCCTTTCATGCGTCCCGTGCTGGGAATTGGCCTGCAAGGAACTGGTCTGCAACCCAGGCATGTGCCCTGACTGGGAATCGAACCGTGATTGTCTGGTTCACAGGCCCGTGCTCAATCCACTGAGCTACATCAAGTTTATTTTAAAATTTTAAAGGATTGCTCCACATGTCACAATACCTGGCACATAGTAGGTTCCCAATAGATAACTGTAACTTGATTACTATCCATCACTGTGACACATGCTTGATTTACGACCCCTGTTTTGCTCCATCCAATAATGTAGAGCTGTCTGGGGTACTCGACCTCCAAGATGGCTCTAAAGGCAACGGCAGCCACTTTTGCCTCTGCTGCCTGTCTGTTAGTCAGGTCTGATGTTCACTTCTGACTTCTCTAATTAGATATGGAAGAGCACTCTCCTGACATTCTTCTTCTTCTTCTCATCATTGGGAGATTAGCAAAAGTTTTGGGTAACAGGGCTTGAGTGTTTCCATTAACTCTTTTTTTGTCTTCTCACATCACAGGTAATGAAAGAAAACCCAAGAGAATACAGTAGGAATATTCATCTTAATCATTGTCAGTGAGACTATTTTTCCCCAATCAGAATCAAAGTTGACCTTCATTAGTCTTATTTGTCTTATTATTGATACCAGTTGTGTCTCCATCTGAGGACTAGGAATCTTTATCAAATATTAAACAATTTTTTCTCTAATGCAAGCTTGCAACTCTTTTTAAAAAACATTTTTCTTCCTTAGATTCCAGTCAGCAGGGTTCTATTTCTTTTGAAATAAGTAAAATATTTTAGGCAGATCAGGATATCTGATGGAACAATATTTTCAAACATGTTTTTCCTAATGCTATTAGCACTTTAGGACTTTTGCATTAAAGGAGCCCCAGTGGCTGGAGACAACCTGCTGCAGCCCTGGCTGGGATGGAGGTTTTTAGCTTTGATTTGGGAACTCACAGGAGGTGTAACACATTACTTTTGACTGAGTTTGATCATCATATTTTTTTCAATGCCCCCACACAGCCAACTGTCCAATAGGATAGCCCATAGCCCACATAGCTGGTGTGTTTGGAATGCATCAAGTCCAAATTGAGAAGGTTGCATAAGGTAAACAAAGAAAATAAAATATCTCCCTAGTAATTTTTTACATTGGCTGCACATTGAAATAAATCAATTTTATTTTGTTTTACTATTTCAATGTGGCTCCTAGAAAATGTAAAATTACATATGTGGCTCAGATTTCTGACTTGTGTTGTATTTCTACTGCATAGCACAAATCTAGACACTAGCCCAGGCTCATTTCTGGATTCTGGGCTAGGTGCAGAGGGCAAGAAGGATGGAAAAATGAGAAGAAGGAACTAGGCTGCTGCACAAAGAGAGGCAGACTCAGTCCTTCTTCTTCTGCTAGCTAGCTACATGAGCTTGCCCAAGGACAACACTTCTGCACCTCAGTTTGTAGGACTGTGAAAATGGGCATAATAATATTTCTTACAAAAATAGTCAAGGTTTTGCTGGGTAATAACTGAAGCATCTAGCATACAGTAAGCCTTTACAAACCGTTAGTTCCTTCTTTTTGGCGAATTGAAAGAACTGTTAAAACATATATATTTGTTGTTAAACAGTCCTGCCAACATCCTTTATGAGATGCTGTAATGGTGCCTTGGTTGGGGACCATTCTGTCTTAGGGAAGTGATGCTACACAACACCTCAGTCATTCAGGCAGGGGGGTGGGATGAGCATGCAGTGTCACCTCTGCCAAACCTCAGCAGGAGCCCTGAGCTGTTGAGAAGTGGCAGTAGCACACAGCCCAGAGCTCTCTGCAGCCACCACTGGCACAGGCAGCAGGTTCAAAACTGCTTGTGCAGGGAGGTGGGGAGAAGGGACCATCAGCGTGTTTTCCAGGAAGTGGCCCCTGGACATTACCAATTAGCAATTCAAGGTTTGAATAGTGGGGGTATTTTCTGCCCAGGCTACAGTCAATAGGCTGAGGATGCCACCTTATTACTGGGATTTCTCACAGCTTTATTGCTCAGGTGAATGTGCCATAATTCCTACAACTTCATGGTTGCTGCTTGCAAATACCAAGACAGTAAGTTCCTATAGTGGGACAGGTTGTTTGGGGGGGTTCTCTGAGAAGTTCATGAAAGGTCAGAGCCAGGCTTCTAGGCAGGCAACTGGACTCCCCAGACCCTTGGCAAGGCATGGGCACCCATGTCTTTTAGTGGTTATGGCACCCGAGACCTCCCCCTTGAACCTCCCACTTCTGAAATTTATGAATGTTGCAGTATTCATAAAAATACATACTCTTGCAAAGTTTCTTACCAGTGATGCTCTGAGTGGAGATCACACACTGTAACAGGTGGGACTCTGGTCTCTAGTAAGTTGTTGGTCCAGTCATTGAAGAAGAAATAGTGCAGAGAGATATATAAATATTTTTAAAGCCTTTATATTATTGTATGTATTCCTGAATATATGTGTTTGATTATTTCTGTGTTTGTATTTATTATTTATTTATTATTATGTACTATTATATGTTTATTATGGTGGTGTGCATGTATTTATTTTGGTGGTTCATGATGGCCTTGGTATTCCTGCTCTTGTATTGTTCCCTCCCAATGATCTTGACCATGTATGCATCTTGCTTTGGCCAAATGGACATTAGCACCATGATGGAGGGACTGGTAAGAGCTTGAACATTGGGCTTGATTTCCTGGAAGTCTCTCTCTTAGAGTCCTGAGTCATATAATAAGATCCAGAAGTCCCTCTGGGAAAACCACATGGAGTTCAGAAAGCAAGCCCAGCCAAGTGCAGAAACCATCTTGGACGTTCCAATCCCAGCAGCATCTATTACTCAGCCAAGAAAGCTGAGTCATGAGGAACAACCATCACTGTTTTAAGTCATTTAATTTTAGCATTGTTGGTTGCACAGCAATAGATAATTGAGACAATACTAGTTATAAAAACTACAATAAGAAAAAATTAATTTACTCATCAAAATGCATAAAATAAAAGAAGATCCAATGAATCATTAATGATATTACATAGAAAAATTAAGAGTAGAAAAAATGATAAAGCCCTAAGTAAGATTAGATTACAGGAAAGCTTGCAATTACATCCTGAATGGTTGCAGGTCATGCTAAGCTTCCTGCCCTGAAACCAAATGAGGAGATGGGACCAGTTATGAGATCCACAATAAATAAAAGCCTCGGGAGTCCACTGGATTGCTTATCTATGAGTAAACTCTGAGCATCAATGCCTGGCCTGAAGGCTTCATTCAGTGGTGGTTGAGTGCAAATTCTTTTTCTATCTTCCTTTATTGTGAAATGCAAAACACAATGAGAAAATTACACAGAGCCAAGATCATTGATCACAAAGTGAAGACCTGCATAACTAGTGCCCAGGTCAAGAAGAAAAACAATACCACTCCCAGAGGACTCCACCCCCACTGCCCCTGCCCCTAAAGGAAACTGTTATCCTGACTTTGATGGAGATCATTTCTTTGATTTCCTTTAGCAACTGAGTACTATAGTTTGGTTTTGCCAGGTTTGATTTTATCAGAATGGAAAGTATGTAGTAAGTATTCTTTTGTATAGAGCTTCCTATACTTAGCTCTAGATCAGTCTTTGTCATTCCTGTCTAGTATAACACCTTATGAATATATTACTATTATTGATGTACATTTGGGTTATTTTCAGTTTAGGGCTGTGACAAATATTGCTGCAATGAATATTATTATGTATGTGTCTTAGAAGACATTATCATGCAATTCTGTTGGAAACGTACCTGGGGTAAAATTGCTGGGTCCTATGTTATTTGTGTCCTCAGCTTTTACAAATGATGCCAAGCTGTCTTCTGAAGCAGTTACACTGCCAGAAGCTCTCAATGTGTGAGAGCTCTGCCACTTAACATCACAGCAAAGCATTGATGTTGTGGTGGGGAAAGGGCAATCAACTGTGACTTTAATTTTCTCTGATTATTAATAAACTCAATACCTATTCATAGATTTAATGACCATTTGAAATCTCTTGCTCATTTTCTTATTTAGTTTGTAGAAATCCCTTATAAAAATGGGAAAGAGTAAAGTAAGTATACTGCCCTTTGTAAAGTAAGTATAATGCAGGTGTTTGCTTCCTCTTTGTGGCTAATCTTTTCCCTTCTTATTGGTGTATCTTGATACCAGAGGGTCTTCAAATTATTGTAGAACAATTTATCCAGTCTTTCCCTTAGTGCATAATACTTTTTGCACCTTGTTTAATTAGTCTTTCTCTATCCCACATTCAAGAAAAAATCCTTTGTATTTTTGTTGAAAAGATTTATTGTTTTGCCTTTCATATTTAGACCTACAAATGTGTTTGTATAGTGTGAGTTCACCCAGTTTTCTTTTATTTCCATGTGGATCTCCAGCTGACCCAGTGCCATTTATTGAAAAAACGTATCTTTCACAGAGGCTAGCTTTTTCTTGGCTTTATACTTTGTCCATATCTTTTTAAAGAATCCTCACCTGAAGACAGTTTTTCATTGCATTTAGAGAGACAGGAAGGGAGAGAGAGAGAGAGAGAAAAACATCAAATAGTTGCCTTCTCATAGACCCCCTGACCAGGGATCCAACCTACAACCTGGGTATGTGCATTGATGGGAAATCAAACCTGAAAACTTTAGGTCTATGGGATAATGCGCCAACCAACTGAATTACACTGGCCAGGGCTATTTTGTCCATAACTTGACATTCATTACTACCCTTTGAATCTGTTAAATGTGCTGCCCTGCCTCTTAGCTGCCCTCTTTGAAAGTGGAAAATACACTGGGCAAGAGCAGGCAGGAAGTGAGCTTATCTCTTTGGTCTCTGTCTTCACTTCAGTCTGGCTCAGTAATTCTTTACTTTGAATTCTCTGATGCTCTTAAACTAATGTTTTCATACTGTATTCAGCTTTTAGCTTGTCCTTAGTGGAAATTCCACTTTAAATGACCTAATTCATCATTACTAGAAAAAGTTTGGCAATTGAGTTTTAAATAAGATTTGCAATGTCATTGGACATGGCAGGAAAGAGTGGAAAGATGAGGGTGTGGAGCCTTCAAAATGCACCATGAGTTTATAGGGCACCTCAGCTTTGGGGGTGGTATAAATGCCACACAAAGGACTCTGTGGGGCAGAGAGGCCACACTTAGGAGAGAGAAGGCCTTGGGTCCATAAAGGGGTTTCTGGGTGTGGGCTGGCAATAATGCAGGCCTGGAGCCATCTAGATTGACACAAGTCCTGGGATAAACCACACTTTAGGGGACTCCTTGTCAATCCTGGCCTTTTCAAATGCAACCACCTCTCAGAGATGACAGCAATCCCAACAGAACTCATATGTTTAGAATCAGAAAACCCTTCATACCTGAGCTGAGGTATTGGCCGTTTTAGTGTGCAGCTCTCAGGGTGAGCTGAGCTTCCTGAGAAGTTGACTGGCTTGTTCTTTGCTCCCCCAGCTAGCTCTGGCCTGCCTGGAGCTGATGGACTATTCATCTGGGCAGCCTGAGGATCAGCCCCGACTCTGGCTCAGAGCTGCTGCAACACACTTAGTGGCAGAGCTGTGGCTTTGCTTACTTGGTTGTGGGGACAGATATTAGGGGCCTGGGCTAAGCAGGTTCTCTGAGACTCTCAATGACTGGACTAGCAAGAGTCACCATATATACATTCTCCCAGGTGGGACCAGCCTGGTCTTGATTCTGTGCAATTCAGTTAAACAAATGCCATGCCTAGCAGTATGACCTGGTAGTTAACAAGTCACGCTTACCTCACAGACTACATGATTGACTGCCCGTTATCAACCCAGCATAGGACTTCCTGTTGACCTTGTATTTGAGGATGAGGATAAGAGCCCAACAGAACTTTTCTAGAAAGGATTGGTTAGTAAGTGGTTTAGGCTTCGAAGACCCTATGTTATGCATTCCGGTTACTCAACCCTGTTGCTATGACGTAAAAATGGCCACAGATAAATAAATGGTCAATGAGGGAGTGTGGCCATGTTTCCGTAAAACGTAAACAGTCACAGACAGTGCCTGGATTTGGCCCATAGGCTATTGTTTGCCTACTCATGCTGTAAGTCAGTCAGTAATGCTGTTTTCTATGGGAGAAAGAATTGTGTAAAATTGTGTTTAATTGTTCTTTTACTTTAATTCACCATTTAACTTAATTTTTTGTTAATGACATTTTAATTAACATTCTTAGTAAACACCACACATTGCATTTTAATCTTTTTAAAATTGACCAACAAAGAGGAAAGGCAGCTTTGAAATTTTTTTTGTACCCTATAAGGTATCTGGTATTTTGAGTCTGTTTTCTGCCTACATAACTCCACTGGAAATTTCTAATGGATTTACATAGTGGGTGAGTCAGTTGCTAATGGTCTTTCTGTTCCTATTTGTGTGATCTCTGAAGAGCGTGTGGATTTTCCTATTTATTGCCCATTATCTCCCCAGCCACCTGGCCTTGCATTTTTACTCTTACTTAGAGCCAGTGCCTACACAGTTCTTACATGTCCAAAGAATACCCATAGAGCATTTGCAAAGTGGAATGGAAAGCCTGACTGCACCTTCTGTGATGTATAATTCTGTTCCCACCAGAAGTACCAGATTGCTCACAAAGCATCAATATTTAAATCAAAGCTGGGTGTCACTGCTGTAAGCCCAGATGACAAAGTCCAGGGAAAGATACTTTGGCTTGGTGATAAAAGGGAAGGGAACAAGTTTCTTTTCTAAGAACTTCCTATATGCTGAGGACCAAGACGTGAGCAGTGAGTTTAGGGGCAGAAAACCTACACTCAAGTCTCTTTAAGCCCTACGACTGTGGGCAAGTCACTGAATTTTCCCTGAACCCCTTTTTTCTATAAAATGTGAATTTTACAGATGGATTACAAATCCACAGTTCCTTTCCCTATCCTGATCCTGGACCATTTGCAGTTGGGCAGTTCAGCCCTGCCACTGGGAGGTAGAGCCTCAGCCTCCATGCTGTGAACAGGGTTGTCTTATGACTCGATTTGGCTCTGGCTTTTTCCTGGAGAACAAGCCTTGGCTGGCCTGCTAAGAAAAGAGAATGTTTGTAGAGAATGAGGAGTCCCACCTGACAGCTCACCAGGCGACCAGCACACTGCCTAGAGAGGTATGATGCAACATGCACAGCCCAAACTACCATACTCTATCGCCTCCTGCTGCTCTCATCCTGAGTGGCCAACCAGCTGACTCCTGAGCTAAATAAGCACTTGCTCTTTGCAGCAGGTAAAGTTTGGGATGGTTTGCTATGCAAAAGCAGCTAAATGTTATTATTGCTGTAGCTCACAGACTTTGTAAAGGGCCAGTGAAGTCATGTTATTAGAATGCTTTGTGAATCATATATGGCAAGCACTTATAAGCTGTTTCATCAACTTGGTAAGTTTCAATCAGTATTGAGACCAAGCAGAAGATACAAATCAATATAAACAGCCCCTTAATTTCCCTCTACTTCCCACTTCAACATGTGGAAGGGCTTGTTTATATCTCCTAAATATCTCAGTCATCCTTTAGCCTCCCCAGGTCCACAAGCTTCAGTCATGCACTCAACCAGTATTTATTGACCAACTACAATGTGCCATCACTGTTTTAGGCACAGAGAGTATAGGGGATGGGGCAGAATAGGGAGGCAAATAATTAAATGAAGAAAGCAAAGTATCAGAAGGGAAGGTGGTGTGGGATATAGGTACCAAAAGAAGCCATAGAGTAGTTGGGTTGCTACTTTAAGATGACTGGTTTGAAAAAGAGGTACCAATGAAGTGAGAGCTAATACAGGGAAGTAGCCAAGTGCATGGCATTTCCATAGGGCTACCAGAGTACACATCCCTCTTGTAGTTCCTAAGCATGGATTCAAACCTCTAAGCTGGCCAAACCAAAAGTCTGGGGCTGCTAAGTGTCTGAGGCCCTGCTGTCAGCAGCGGGTTGGTGAAGCAGGCAGTGTTCTTTCCTCACCACTTGATTTCACTGGCAGCAGTTGTGCCAAGGTCTAATGTGAGTGGACTACATATTTGAAAATAAAGAGGTTCATATGTATATTTATGACCTGTTGCTGTGCAGTAGACCATAAATCTATTTCCTTTCCCCCAAACATCCTAGTTTAAAGCAAAAGTAATCATTTATGATCTTTTATAGTTGCTGTGGGTCAGAAGGTTGGGAACACTTTGCTGACTGGCTCAGTCTCATGAAATTGCAAACAGAGGTTAGCCAAGGATGCACTCATCTGAAGGCCTAACTGGGGCTGGAGGACCCACTTCTGAAGTGGCTGTTAAGTGGGTGCTGGCTGTTGGCTGCAGCCTCAGTTCTCCACCCATGGGCCTCTCCACAGAACTGCTTGAGTGTCCTCATGACATGGGAGCTGACTCCCCTGTAGTAAGTGATTCTTGAGACTAAAGTGGAAGCAGTAAAATCCCACACCATACTCGGGCCACATTCTACTGTCACAAGAGGCCAGCCTGGCTTCAATAAAGGACGGGGTGCATGCCAGGAGAGGGTCTTGGAGACTGCCTACCAGAGCATACTCTGATTTCCCTAAAAAGCAAATTACATGGGTGACTGTGGTGGGGATTTATCACTGAGTCACCCCATAGGGCTGGATTTGAGTCAGAGCTCTCATGTTTCATGCTGGCTCCTCTCATTTGGGAGAGACATGTAGTTTAAGTCTCAAGTCTTCAACTATGAGATGGGCTCTAACTCCTGCCTTGTTGTGTGATGTGAGAATTGGGTCCAGGGTTTGATAAGTACCCTTCTCTTTCCTTCCTTTTAGCCAACTCCTATCTGCTAAAGCAGGACACACTGGAGCACAGTTGTTAGAATGGGTACTTTGATTATTATAGATAGTTTAATAACCTTTCTGCCTTGCTTATATAAAGACTGAGCCAATGGATTTTTCCCCTTGGCTTTGCCTGACATTTTTTAAGTCCATATTGGAGAGCAGTTGGATTGGGGCTACACCACCTCCAGTGCAGAGGCAAGCAGACCTGCTGAACTGGCATCTGGTCACCCCTTCATTTGCGGAGTCCATCATTTCAAAGTTAATGCCTAGCCCAGAACGAGTGTCCCTTTCTGACCTTCATTTGTCAACAATGTCAGTTCCCAAACTGCACACTGATGAGCCACACAGACAGGTACATATATGACCCTTATGGCCTGTGGGCAGCCATCCAAAAATGCACTTAGAACTCCAGTCCATACAGAGATGACTAGGGCTGCAGATTCATTGTCAACTAGCTCTGATCTTAGCCAACTGTTAAATATGTTTACAGATTAGATGTCAATTATGCAACTTGATTTAAACATTTTTGAATTCTGAAAATTAGCTTTATGCTTCAGAACCTGGTAGCCACTGATGTTCTTGGTCAAATTGGTAGGCAGTTCAGGTAACATAATGAGTCGATACCTCCTTGTATTTTGTAGTCATTGAATAAATGTCTTTATAGCAATGTCAGTCACCATGTGGGTGAGATGGGAAAATTCATGCTCTTCCCAGTCAACAATATCAGAATGATCCAGTATCAATAAAATGGAACCATTGGGTGGACATCTAAGCTTAAACAGAAATCAGCTGGACTCTGCCAAACTCCCTCCCTCTCATCCCAGCAGGTCTTATTCTCATGGCCTCAGGAAACTACAATAAGAGACAGATAAGGTATAACTGGAAGTTTTGGGTTTCACAGTCAATTGGTTGTGGAAGACATGGCTCCTGACCAAAAAAAAAAAATGAGATTAAACACTCTGGAACCAACCTTATTACTACTTAATGTTCATGCCTAATACAGGTATGAATCTACAGATAAGCTATGTGATCTTGTGGCCTTGCCTTCTTAATTTACTTAATAATACAGTTGAATGCATGGTCAGAACTGCAATTATGTGAACGTTGTCCTGGAGTGACTCACTGTGCACATAGGTTATATTGCAGGCTTAGGGTCTGCAGGATAGTCACAATGGTGGGTATCCTCATCCTATGAAGTGCTTAGTAACGTGCCCTGCTCTTCTCTTTAAATATTATTTAACTCAGAAGCTCCCTCTCAGTAGAGAATTTTGTAGCTGGGAGGGAGTTCAAGGTTCATGGCAAGCAGATGCTTGCTCTCTGTGGTCGTGTGCTAGGACCATTGTGACAAAGCACCATGAACTGTAGTTTCAACAACAGATAAAAATTCCCCCAGTCCTGGAGGCTGGAAGTTCAAGATTACGATGTTGTTGGGGTTGGTTCTTTCTAAGGATAAGAGGAGGGACTGTTCCGGGCTACTGTTGGCTTGTAGATCATTGTCTTTTTCTTCTGTCTTCACATGCATGTCTCTGTATTCAAATCTTCTCTTCTTATGGGATGCCAGTCATATTAGACTAGAGGCTTTCCTAATTTTAACTTAATTGCCTCTTTAAATACTCTACCTCCAAATACAGTTACTTTTTGAAGTACTGGGGGTTAAGACTTCAAGTTATGAATTCTGTGGGGAGACACAATTCAGTCCATGATACTTTGCTTCGAGCAGCCCAGTACATTTGGATAAACATACAGAATATATTTAAGATATGTTATTTTTAAAACGTAAGTCTATTGCCCATGTGATTTGGTTTCTGATGGGTCCTGTAAATTGGTTTGTCCTGGTGTTAGGAAGAGATGGACTCTGTAAGGTCTTGAAGATAAGAATGCTCCTGAGCAAAAGGAAGGCAGTGCTTGTTTAACCTTAACCACCACCACAAAAGTTGTTAACACATAGATTCCTGTCTACCCCAGAAATTTCTCCTTTAGTAGGTCTGGGGGGGATCTAGAATTTTCTCTTCTGGCAAATCTGCAGGCGCTGCTGATGGTGGTGCTGGTGCTGGTGCTGGTGCTAGTGGTGCTGCTGGTTGTGCTGAAGGTGCTGGTGGTGTTAATGGTGCTGCTGGTGCTGCTGGTGCTTCTGCTGGTACTGCTGGTACTGGTGCATCAAGGTGAGCAACAATGGGAGACTTCACCCAGGAGAGCAGTCACAGTGAACAGGATTTCAGTCAGGGGAAAGCAAATGGAATTTCTTCTCCTTGGGGTATTGACTTTATGGTTAAAAGTGTTGTAACCATTGTTAGACACAGAAGACAAGATGAGATGGAGTTGAAGAGATACTTGTCATTGAGCACGTGTTAGGCATTATGTCTTTGGCACCTAAAATGGCCACTGTAGATTGTCCTGGACTATAAATCACTTATAAGGTGCCAATGCAATTTAGTCCTAGTTGAGAATAAACTTCACCTTCACTTCTCCAGGGTGCTTGACCTGAGTGGGGAGATTTGTGGGTTTCATACCCCACGATAGAAGGAACCCCACTCAGTGCTTTTCCTTAGATGTCTGCCTAGGCCCACGTATTTTGAAGATACAATTTTGTAAAAATCTCACACACATTTAACTCAGGGTTCCAGGATTTATCTCCAGGTGCAGCTAATGTTACTGACAGAATTGTTCAGAATTCTCTGTCTTCTAGCCATTAAGGGGATTAGTCAGGGAGAGAAGTGGTAATGCCCTTTCTATCTAATTTGACTAGAGTTTTATTAAGGTGTAAAACAAGCTGCACTGTTCCTGCCAGTGATGAAGCTAGTGACATGTGCGTAAATGTCATCCTGTGATGTCAGTGATGGGAGATGCACCCATCTTTACTGGATCTGTGCTAATGCACAGAGCTGGGTGTGAAGTCCTTGAGACTTTGGGGCAAGCCAAGAGGAACCTAGTCCCTTTATACTCTCCTTCCTTGTGGGCTGGCTTACTGGGGTATCAGGGAATGTTAGACACATAGGGCAACCCCTAATGTAGAGCCAGGAAGCAGAGCTGGAGCCAAGGCCTCACACATCACAAATGACCCAGACCTCTCACCTCTCCATACAATGGAAGGCCCTGTGTTACGTGTGCCTCCAATGTGGTTGGGAGGGTGGCTGAGGTCGTGTCTGCCTTGGGCAGAGCCTATACCCCCTCTTCTTCCTGGAGTGTATCACAGGGCAAGGAGATGACTCAGTGACTCAGGACTCCTTCCTGCCCTTGACTCATCAGCTTCTCTTCTCATCAGAAACCCTGCTTACAGAGGTGTCCCCAGCCAGTTGCACTGAACTCTACCCCACTCCAAGGATGACCTGAATTCAGGAGGAGGGTTAGATATTTTGGGTCTCAGGGTTAGACCTGAGTTAGATATTTTTGTCCACCCAGCCCCATTTTCCAGGGTGTGTGTGGAGGCCAGCATGAGGGGGCCATTATTTACTCAGAGGACAGATGCTGTGGTCCAGCCTCATGGACCTGGGATCCTCTTGTGGCCCATCTGTGAGGGAGCTCTGCTCAGATACCCAGCTGTCTGCAGAGCCATGTTCTCCTTTGTCTGTGACACCAGGCTGCACAAACTTTGGTGAGGACTGGAGTTCCTGGGGGCTTGTGAATGCCCCACCCCAGAGTGCTAAGAAGGTCAGTCTAGAGGGGATCTAAGACCATATTTCTGGCCAGCTCCTAGGGCTATGCAGGTGCTGCTGGTCAGGACCACACGTAGAGAGTCAGTGGATGACTCAAATCACATGGTCTGCCACCCTCCCCTGTCTTACCTCCCCAACCCAGCACATAGAAAACACTCAACAATGTCAGAAATTATTACTATTGTTGCCTTCTAGAAATGTCTTCCACAATAACAGGGCTAGTTTCCTAATCCATATGTAGAAATTCCATAGAAATACATAACCTGACTCTTAGACTAATGTGACAGGTAAACTGTGCACCTGTCTAATCCTTAGCCCTCTCAGGTCAGAAAGCCTGTTCTTGTGTGAATCACCCATTGTCACAAATCACCTCACCACACCTATGGGTGCACAAAGCAAGATCTGCTTTGGGGACCCTATTACAACACCTCCTACCTCCGTAGACCCTCAGGTGCTTCAGTCCATGTTGGGGCCCCATCTCAAGGGCACATCGTGGGCATGCTCAGGAAAGGCCTTGGAGGTGGGGCAAAGCAGGAGGGTTCCCTAGAAGTGGCCTCTGGGCTTCTGTGGTTTTGTTCCAAGAAAAACAAAGAGGCTTTCAGTCTTGGTGTTATAGAGCCCACTCTCACTATGTGCTCACCAGACCATGTGCTGCTAGCCTTCCTGAGTGAGGACCAGCTCATTTTGCTCTTATACCCCTGCTTTCAGTACAGTCATGGTCCCTGCTTGGTAGAAGTGGACACAGGACCTAGAGAAGCAGAAGAACTGCTCAGCAGATGCAAATTTTCAACACCTACTCCTCCTGGCCCTGTCTTCTTTGCTTTTGCTCCCATTGATGGCATGTGCACACTCACACCCACACACACACTCACACCACACTCACTCATGTACACATAATACTCTCACACTCACACCCACGCCTACACTCACACTCACAAACTCACACCCAGTCTCTCACACATCCACACTGATATACACTCACATTGTCCCTGAAACCCCCACACATATACACACAAACACTGGGAAGGGAGTTTTTCAGCTGACAATGGTCATGAATTCTGAATCACTTCAGCTTTCACTCTCAAGTCATGCTGCTCTAGTCTGGAAGTGTTAGGTCTGAGTTGAATGAATGTTTGGGGCAAGAAAATCTTACACTTTTGCTGAGAGCAGCTCGTGCTGGTGGCCATGGGGAGCAGTGTCATGCTAGTGGCACACCAAGGACAAGCCTGGGAGTGGGCTCTCCTGGTGCAGACTGCATGGAGGTCACTGACTGCAGAGAATTTAAAAACAGTTATGAGAAGGATTTAAATTAGTGGCTTTTTATGGTCATTAGGCCCTAGGAATCCTAAACAATGCCAGGAATGACGTACTCTTTCCCCAAAACATCTTTGTCAGTGCAAATTCTAAACCACAACTATAAACCAGAGCTTGTGATTAGTATGTCAGCTGCTGCCAATTACTGTGGTCATCACCAACCCTCTAGTGGGCTCCATGCTGATTCTGAGACCCCCTGCGGCTTGGTTTCCCCAGCACTCAGACTCGGTTACACACTCCCTGTGGTGAGAGCACATTCTTAAGGGGTCTGATCATTCCAGCTTGCTCTGGCACAGCTGGTGTTCCCAGGCCTGAGGTGCTATGTGTATGGGGGCCCAAACTGCAGATTCAAGATGCACAAGACACCTCAGTGAGGAAAAGATGAAGAAATAGCCCTGAGGGCCTCAGTGGGGCCATTTGCATTTCTGTTTAAAGTTCCAAACAGTGACCTAAGTTAGAATCGTGAGGTGCAATATTTTTGTTTGTTAAGTTCAGATTTTGTTTAATACTTGAACATATTTATTTTGTTTCATGATTATTAAAAGCTATAGCTGTGACTTGTGGAGGAGACTGCCAGGTCTGATCCATTGGTTCCAGTTTTTCCATGTGCATATCCTGAAATATGTAAGGTACATTACACATATGGCCACTTTTTCTGTTGCTAAGTTGTAACTGTCTCTGTGTGTTATTAATCTTTTACATCATATGTCTTTGTTCAAAAGCCCAGAGCAAAGCTGCTGCCTTTTGGCACTTCTGGAATTTTCTGCCCAGGGTGTTCTAGAGCTATATGGGAATTACTGCTTGAGAACCTCCAGCCTGGCCTGTCAAGGGCTGTGGCTATTTCCTCCAGTGCTGGACACTGTGGGATCAGAAATGGGTGCTCCATGATACTACAGGCCTCTGGCTGAGCCCTTCTCAGGAACCACCCCAGCTAGAAGGCACTGTCTCTCCCTGAGCTGCCTGTTTCCTAGAGATCTCCCATCCAATGGGCCCCAAGGAGTAATAAGTCCAAGCCCTATTGGCTCTATTGGGAAAGCCTGCAGGACCACCAGCAGCACCTTCCCTCCACATTTCAAATTCTCCCTCTGCCAGTTCCCACTCCTACCTCATCCCAGGGTCCATCCTGAATTTTGAGAGTGCTCCCTGGCCTACTTCCTCTGCACAAAGCAAGATATGCTTTGGGGACCCTATTACAATACCTCCCACCTCCCTAGACCCTCAGGTGCTTCAACCTGGCCCTCTGGCCTGTGTCCTCTTCCCCAAATGCATGCGTGGCCCCCCTGGTAGCGATCAGTGCAGTGTAGTAAATGTTAACCCCTCACCCTCCCATTCAGTTTTCCAGGCTCTTGGGAGCCTTACTCTTTTGGCCTTGTGGCTGAGTGGAGCTGTGTGAAGGGCTGACTGATAAGTCACTGGCAAAGCTGATGTGGGTCAGTTCAGGGTATGGTTTAATTGCCTGCTCAGGCCTTTCAGAACTGTCTCCTCTGGCCATGACTGAGGTCCTGGAATGAGTATATTAGGTGCAGCACTGGCTACTCATCTATGGAGTGACACAAGAATGGGGAATATATCTCTGGTGGCAGACACCCTGAGATTTGGGTGAACATTCTGACTGATACAACCCCCAGCGGTTAGAGTCTTCTAGCACCTTCAGACCTTTTTTTCTGACCTCCTAAGTCCTGGACAAAACATACCCATCTATTTAAAATATTGTCTAAATTCAGCAAGGATGTTGTGCTTTTTTCTTTTTAAAAATTTTATATTGATTTTATATAGAGAGAGTTATTTATTTATTCATTGGTTGATTCTTATATGTGCCCCGATCAAGAATCAAACCTGAAATGTTGGTATATCAAGGTGGTGCTCTACCCAACTGAGCTACTGGACCAGGGCCCATTTTTTTTTCTTTCAAAGTCTGTCTTCCCCACTGGGCTGATAGCACCTCCAGGACAGGAGGCATATCCTAGTCATCGATCCCTCCTAAGACCTTGGTAACAGTAGAGACAAAGCGTATGAAATGACAACTTGAGTGACATGCTAGAGGCGGTGATGAATAGATGTGTGGCACATGAGACAATGCTAACAGGGGCATTGCTGACACCCTGGCGCTGGTGCCAAACACCACTCAGTGTTCCTTAACTGGTCTGCTTAAGGGCACTGAGCTCCACCTGCCAGTGAGTGTCCCACACTCATTTCAGAGAGGCCTTCAGGGTGATGGGATGTAAGTGTACCTAAAATACTCTGTGACACATTTTGTCTGCATCACGGGAAGCTTAATATTAATATCAGATGTTTGTTCACAGTCACTTCGTGTACTGAGCAAACACCACACATCCTGGGGTCCCAAAGATGGCTGATTGGAGCTAGAAAAATGCCAGTGAGTACCATTGGAACCAGCCCCAATAAGCTTCCCATTGAAATACAAGTAATGACACTGTTGTTTCGGCAGCTCTGCATGTGTCTCCTCTTTCCTCACTTGCCCTATGCTTCTTTCCTGCAGGGATCTTAGGTCCTCATTGGCAGCTGTTTGGTGGGGATCCAGCTCAAACATCTGCACTGGTCGACATGGGATGAGCTTGGTATTGTTTTCCTGCTTCAACTCTTCCTGCTTCTTGCCTCCATGGGAGAAAAAGGATAAAGGAGGGACTGGTCATTGCGTCATTCCGAGGAGAGCTAACTCTAATCTTTTCCACCAGCAGACAAGTGATGGAGACTACACTGGTCAGGGTTCTTCAGAGAAACATAACCAATGATAGTAGATACAAATTTACAGAGAGCATGAAAGAGTGAGTGGGAGTGAGGGCAAAAGGGAGAGAGATGCAACCAGAGAGAGATTTCTTATGAGACTCTAGCTCATATGATTATGGAGGCTGAGTGATCCCACTGTCTATGTCCACTAGCTGGAGGCCCAGAGGAGCTGAGAGTGTGGCTCTGATCCATGTCTGAAGGCCTGGGAACCAGCAGGATTAACAGCCTAAGTCTCAGTCTGAGGGCAGAAGGCCATTGTCCTAGTTTCAAAACAGTCTGTCACAGAGAGCAAATTCTTTTTTCTGCTGTTTTTTTTTTTTAAGGAATTCTACTAATTATATGCCACCTACCTACACTGGGAGGGCAATCTGCTTTGCTGATTATCTTCCTGAAACACACTCATTGACTCATCCAGAATTGTCAATGACTCATTGACAATGGATGTTCATAGCTCTAGAACATCCATTGACTCATTCACTAGATATCTGGTCATGGCCCAACCAAGTTGACACACAAAATTACTCATCATCGAGTGTGGTGGACTCCAGCCAGCAGAGTCTACCTGTTGTGACTGATGATGAGAATAAATGCACAGGAGAAAGCAATCTTGTGGAGAAAAGGGGGACAGCATGGCTACTCTCTCAAGGCGAGAGTGCCTATGAATGCTTTGGCCATTCTCTCAAGAGGAAAGCACCTCGACCCTTGCCTAGACAAGCTTTTATTGTTTTTCTCAGGTCTTACATCAAAGAAGGATTTGTTATCTACTACACAGAATATTATTGTCTACATTTTAGGTACAATCAAGGAAATGAAAATAACATGTAGAGGGGAAAGGCGGTGAGCTGATGAGCTCTGTCCTTGGGAAAATTAATACAGACTTTGGAAATTACCTTGAAGATAGACAATATACATTTGTTGTTTTAGACCAGGGTGATGGAATTTTAGCAAGAGCAAGCCATAACAGTCTGTATGCATTTTCTAAGCCTGATTCCCATGGAAAAACTCAGTTTGAAAGTCTGGCTCCTGCCCACCACTTCACTTCTGTAGGTTTTCCATACAGAGCTGAGTCACATTTGCCAGACTAAAACAAACCAGTCCCCTATAATCACGACTTTTCTTTCTGTCCATAGCTACAATCTCTGGGTACCTGGGGCCTCATCTCTTGTTCTGGGACACTCAGAAGTGTTCCGGGCCATGCATGATTATTAAATAAAGCTGAGGATTGCCTTCAGTCACACCCAGGAACCATTCCTGTAGGGCAGCCAATGTGAGGGCAGTTGAGGGGTCTTATGGTAAGGAGCCAGAAGGCTGATATCACTCCTCTTCATGGAACATGTACTCTGAGCCCACTGGAATGAGATAGAGGTTGGCAGGCACGAACTTGGCTCCAGCCCTGTCCTCTTCTGTCTCACGGGGCCATCACCCTCATCAGAGGGAGGAGTTGATGCTGTGACCACAACTGCTGGTGGTCCTCCTTTCATTTACCTCACCCAGCCTTGGGTAGGCAAGTCTTTCATTTGCTACCTGTTTAATGCATTGTTATGGGTCATTTATGACATGCATATTTACTTTTGGGTTTTCAAATTTTTTTCTAATGCTTATTTTTTATGCGAAAATGCTCTTCTCTTATGGATTAAAAGCTTTGCCTTTTCATACTATTGTCTCAAAGTAGGCTTCCTGTTTGAAGACCAGTGTTTGAACACTAACTCTTTTTTGTTTGGTAAATATCTTCTGTAACAACCTTGTCCCCAGGAGAGAACACACCATGTTTGACAGGTAGAGGCAGGAACCTCTTGCCAGGAGAAGAACCTGCAATAAGTACTGCAGGTGCACTCTTCCTGCAGGAGGCCGGCCAAGGGCATGCTTTGGCTATGCAGGCTGTGGGGGGCTTTCAAAGGTGTGGCCAGCCCCCTGCCCTTTTCCCCTGATTTTCTTTTTATTAAATTCAATGCTGTTCACAGTCAGAAGAAACATGTCTAGGTGATCAACTCCCCTCTATAGCTGGGAGAATCAGTCTCGTGTATTTGGGGTGGGTTTTCTGTATTCCTGTCACATCAGAGGAAAGATTTCTGTTACTTCCTCCTTATCAAGCATTTATGGGTGGGCCTAGGGTGTTTACTGAGATTCCTCTTATTGATGAGTGATACTAACCCTTCTTCATTCCTATTCGACTGGCTCTTTTCATGCTACTTTGACTTGGAGGCCTTCAGTTCATTAGGCTTAGAAGGAAAGGGGTTTTTCTTTATTTTTTTTCCGTCAAGGGATGAAATTTTTTAATTTTTATTTTATTGATTATGCCATTACACTTGTTCTATTCACCCCCTTCATTCCCCTCCACCCTGCATCCCCCCATCCCCACCATTCCCCCCTTTAGTTCATGTTCATGTATCTCAAGTTCTTTAGATTCTATATTTCCCATATTATTCTTGCCCTCCCCTATCTATTTTCTACCTACTGTCTATGCTACTTATTTTCTCTACCTTCTCCCCCCTTCTCCTTCTCCCACTCCCCTGTTGCTAACCCTCCTTGAGATCTTCATTTCTATGTTTCCACTCCTGATCTAGCTGTCCTTCTAGTTTGCTTTTGTTTTAGATGTGGTTGTTAATAACTGTGAGTTTGCTGTCCTTTCACTGTTCATATTTTTATCTTCTTTTTCTTAGGTAAGTCCCTTTAACATTTCATATAATAAGGGCTTGGTGATGATGAACTCCTTGAATTTGGTCTTATCTGAGAAGCACTTTATCTGCCCTTCCATTCTAAATGAAAGTTTTGCTGGATAGAGTAATCTTGGTTATAGGTCTTTGGATTCCATGACTTGGAATACCTCTTTCCAGCCCCTTCTTGCCTGTAAGGTCCCTTTTGAGAAATTTGCTGACAGTCTGATGGGAACTCCTTTGTAGGTGACTGTCTCCTTATCTCTTGCTGCTTCTAGGATTCTCTCCTTCATGTCAATCTTGGCTAATGTAATGATGATGTGCCTTGGTGTGTTCCTTCTTTCCTTCTTAGGTCCAACTTCTTTGGGACTCTCTGAGCTTCCTGGATTTCCTGGAAGTCTATTGCCTTTGCCAGAGTGGGGAAGTTCTCTTTTATTATTTGTTCAAATAAGTTTCCACTCATGGCTGTTCCTCTCCCCCTTCTGGTACCCCTATAATTCGGATGTTGGAGTGTTTAATGATTTCCTGGAGGTTCCTAAGTCTCTCCTCATTTTTTTGAATTCTTGTTTCTTCATATTTCCTGTTTGGTAATTTTTTCCTTCCTTCTGGTTCACTCCCTTGATTTGAGACCCAGTTTCCTTCCCATCACTATTGGTTTCCTGTGCAATTCCTTTCATTTCAATTAGTTTAGCCTTCATATGTTCCTCTAATTTGTGACTAAAATCAACCAGTTCTGTGAGCATCCTGATGACCAGTGTTTTGAACTGTGCATCTGAAAGTTTTGCTATTTCTTCGTCACTTAGAGTTATGGGCTCTGGGGCTTTGAAATCTTGAGCCATTTTTGGTCTGTTCGAGCCCGTTAAGTATGAGGAGCAGAGCCTTAGGGGCGGGGTGTGGCCACCAGGGCGAGGTCGCCGGTTTGTGGCACTGTATGTGGGGGCGGGGTCAGAGCGAAGAAATGGTGGCCCTCTCTGCTGCCACCTGCTGCTGGGGCCCGCTGGGGCCTGCTTGGTCCCGTCTCACTGCCCACTCCCTTGCTGGTCTATCTGTGCAGGAATGCAGCACCACAGTCAACGCTGCTCAGTGTCCTCGCTGGATCCGTGGGTCACTCACTGGGTCACTCACTGGGTCCACCCTTTGCAACCCCACACCTGGGATCCACGAGCCTGAGTCCGTCTGACCGAGTTTTCTTGTGCAACCCTGCTCCGCCAGCTGCTGGTTTCGCCCCTCTTACTGGTCAGGCTGAAGCATTCGTTGTTATCAGACTTCCGAAAAGTTCAATTTTCTGTGTTCTGGCTATGTTTTCTGTTGCTAATATTTAGTTGTCTCTAAACTTGGTTGTGTGAGAAAACACGGCGTCTCCACCTATGCCTCCATCTTGGCAGAAGTCCAGGAAAGGGGTTTTTCAATACTCTGTAGCACCACCATCTTTCCTCACATGTCTGTGTTGGCTAGAAAACCAGAAAACATAATGGACTTAATTTTAAAAAGTTTGAAAACACTGTACTCTCTGTTGACCATTTGATATTCTGCCTTGGGGGTCAATGGAGAGCAAGAGGCAGTGTTATGTGGCTGTAGGAAGAAACTGTGATAGGGACACTGTGGACAAGACAGGCCCTGGCCAGAAGATCCTCAGCAGCTTAGGCAAAGGTGGGCTCCATGGTGAGCCTCCCAGGAAGGTCTGGACACAGGAGAGAGCCAGGCCATGGGTAGATGCAGGAAGTTGCTGCTGGCCCAGTGAGCCTGTCCTATCTGACACCCTCTCTGGGGACAGTGGCCTCCTGCTTGAGAATGGGCACACTCCCAGGCCACGGTCTCCTGGAGATGTGGGACCTGGCAGTGGGCCTGACTGTAAGGCAGCTGCATTTGGAATGGGAGTTAATGGCAGCTGGACATGCAATCAAATTTCCAGTTGGAGGCTGGGTCAATCTGAGAACATCAACTCCTCCGCCAGTGAACAGCTTCATTTACTTTTGTGTTCATTGACTGAATTTACAAATGGCATTTTCTAGGCAGGGGAAATGCCCCACAGCCTGCAGATATCAGGTAAAATCATGTAGTTACTATGCACTCAACAGAAGCAGTAATACTGAGGTTACATTGGTGTCGGCCAAAGAATATGATCACCCAGAATTTGCATTCTCCAATGTTAGAGATCTCTCTGATTTATTGCCTTGTAGGGTTTCATCTGGGTAGGAAATTTGATTCCTGGCCAGAAATTCCTAGGCAGTGGGTCCCTGGACTTCCTTGAATGGCATGGCGTCTTGCTGAGGTTCCTGGCATTGATTCCTCGCTGACTCCGACCTCCTGGAATCCAAGGGGACATTTCTGAGGAGACAGCGAGCAGACTCCTCCCATTTTCTTGGCAGCAGGGCAAGTGAGAGTGGGCCAATGTGTTTTTCACACCTTCTGGGTTGGAGGAACATCTGTAGAGTCAAGTGTGCAAGTTTTTCTGAAAAACATTCTCTGTGAGTAAGGTCATCTGTGCCTCCCTTCTTTCCTGTCTTACCTTCTCATTTCCTTTATTTCTGATAAGTTCTTTCAGAAACTTGAGGTGGGGATTTTCAGCAACTTCTGTAGTACCACGAGCAATCTATATTTTAAAGTCTTTGTGAGCTCAGCCAGCACAGCCTGAGCAGAAATAGGGGGAAATGGACTTGATCTAGAGCAGCTAGAAGTGGCTTCTGTTCCCATGTTGTGTGCTGATAGAATTATGCATTTGGTGGGCTGGGTTTGTTTTGTTCCTAAAATCTTTAGACAATAGCCACTGCTACAGCATGAAAATACCCCTGAAAGTACTGGCCTTTTGTCCAGTGAGTGGGGTTGGAACCCATGTTCCATACCCAAAGAGTATGGAACAAACCCAAAGAGTCTGTTATCAGCAGATGCCTGCATGGACACATTGCAGTGTGTCGCCACTGTGGAAGTGACACTGGATACAATGAGAACATGGTGATCTAATGTGCCTGGGATAACACAGATGAGCATCTTACAAATGTAATCTGAGCCAAAGGAGGTAGACAAAAAGTGTAAACTGTGTGATTGCATTTATACAAGTTACGAAATCAAGGGAAACTGAGCCATGTTGTTAGAAGTCAGGGTGAGGATGACCATGGCTCTGCTGTCACCAGGTGGTGACTTCCTGTGGTGCTGCTGGTCTCTGCTCCTGTTCTGGGGCTGGAGACATGGGAGAGTATTTTGTGAGACTTCAAAACCCTGTACATTCAGTAAATGTGCTGTGTGTGTGTTACATGTATGTGCTGTGTGCTGCATGTGTACTTGTGCGCACGTGTCTGAGATTTAACAGTAATGAGCAGTGAAAGGAGAGGCCCTTCTCAGACACCACTGTCCTCTGCCCAGTGATATTTCTTTCCTGCTTGTGGCTCTGGTCTATATTTTCTCTCTTTGGCTCTGACAAGCTCAGGGACAGGAGAGGGTGGCCAGCACAGATTGCGTTGGAGTCCCAGAGTGGTTCCCACTGTGGGACCATGGCTTTGAAGTCACTAACAAAAGGAAAATGAAAAACTACTTTTGCTGTTGTTGTTTTCAACATTAAGACTCCAGGTTATCCAGAGAAATGACTACCCCTAAGAACATTTGTGCTTGCAGTGGAAGACCCAGGGTTCTTCTAGCACGTCTGCAAAAGGAAAAAAGGATTGAAGTGTAAGAAGTGGAGGTTTGAGGGGAAGTCCCAGACCCTGGTTCTATGGGCAGAGACCTGGGGGAAGACAGTGAGCTGAGCACCAGCCAGAGTCAAGGAAACAGAGAGGCTTTCAGCTGCTTGCTTTTTTTAGGTGGTAACCCAGGATTTACTACTATTACCATAGTTGGTTTTGTTCATGAAGAACTGAACCTCTTAAGAGGAAGAAAATAATTTTTTTCTGTCTGAAACCCTGCAAAAAGAACTATTCTCCTCAGATAATAGAGAACAAACCAATTCAAAACTTTCACTTCTGTGTTTCTGTGCTGAATCTCAAGTGTACTTAGGACAAACACACTGAAGCACACAGACCTATTTTAAGAGCCACAGGTATTTCCACATTGGTACTTTGGCCTATTTCTAGATCCGAAACTGGACGGCAGTTCCACAAAGCCCACCCTACCTGGCACTGGCTCTGCACAATGGCTGAGGAAGAGCCGGCTTGGGACTGGCTGGAAAGGCAGTTCTGTCTTTACTCTGATGGAATGCCAGGAATTTACTACGTTGTAGCATCTACTTTGGCATTATACACAGAGCCAGGATTGGAGCTTCACCCAGTCTTTTCTGGAAATGATTCCTCGGAAATCAGTATATCTACTTAAAGAAAAACATGTAACCATGCACTTCCTGGCAGCTTGCATCACTGCTGCCATTTGTGAATTTCTTTGGTGAGACTTTATCTGGAAGCCAATGACAAGAGTTCCGTCCTCATCCAGAATATGATGGTGAGCCAGTCTCTGTGTGTCTATCAGCCATGGGAACACTTTCCTTTCTAGAACTCTGCCAGAAGGAATATGTAGGAAGGGATTTCACAGACACTCAAATCTGGGTGTATCCCATAAGGAATCATAATCCTGGATCCTGAAATGAGCATCTGGAAACCCTGGTCCATTAGTTGTTGGCCAGGCTGTTTGAAGTCTGGGTCACTTGGCTTAGGAGCCCCCCAGAACTGTTGTGAAGTGGGGCTGCCAGACAGAGCTTGCAGGATCCAAGAGGGCGTCTCCAGGGTTGGCACCTGCTGCAGTTATCGCCACACCCCCTCCATTTACACATTGTGCTTTCACAAGTAAGGTCTGATTTGACATTTGCCAAAGCTAAAAAGTTGAAAGGCACTGAGCTACTTGAGGCCTTCATTTTACAAATAAGAAAACTGGGCACAGAGAAACATGCCTATCAGGGATTTCCAAACAGAAAGACAAGCAGTGAGCATACAGTTGTCAAACATCTGAGCAAAATGAACACTATGGACAATTGACAATCAAATTCAACAAATAAAAAGAGCTCATCCAGCAAAGTGTTAAAGGTAATCATAATTAACATATTCAAGGAGATTATAAAATATAAATTATCTGTAAAACAAAGAGTTTGTTATGAAAAAGAACTATATAACTTTGAAATTTAGAAAAT
The DNA here is from genome assembly GCF_021234435.1 of Artibeus jamaicensis. Lineage (NCBI taxonomy): Eukaryota > Metazoa > Chordata > Mammalia > Chiroptera > Phyllostomidae > Artibeus > Artibeus jamaicensis. Next base: position 2,856,962 of record NW_026521576.1, on the reverse strand, counting down.
GATTGTTAATGAAACTTCAATAAATAGACCAAATAGCCAAACAGACCTAATTGAAGAATGAGCTAAAAGATTAGAAGGATTCTCCCAGACTGTTTGTAAGGACAAAATAATGAAAGTCAGAGAGAAAAATTGTCACACAGAGGGCAGAACCAGCAGTTCCAGGAGAACAGAGCATCCAGGAAGGAATGCCATCAATTAATGAATAGAAGGACATTTATTAGAAATGTTTCAGCTATAAGCAGTTCTGGCCTCACAGCTGTGTGGCCTTTGCATCACATGGGGCCCTAAGCACAGAAGGGTCTCTGCTTGGTCTAACACTCTGAAGTCACTACCCTGAAATTGTTGATTTGGTCTTTCTTTACACAATATTTTTTAGATGAAGTCCCTGTGACAATGGAGCATGTGTGTAGGTGGAGATGACAGGCGTGCTGGTGTCTGCCAGGTTCTTGCTGCCCTGTTCACGGTCATGATGTGCACAAGCACAGAACTTCCTCAGACCCAGGGAGTATGGAGTTCAGTGAGACTCAGAGCAAGTTCAGCTGAGCGTAGTACCTCTGTAGCTGAGTGAGAGGGGCCAGGGAATCTCTGGAAAGCCACGCTCTTCACTTGAATGGTGTAGGAGACCGTTCTGCGTGGCATGGGCCCACCTCCCACTGGGAGATGCACAGGACCCACGGATAGGTTCTCTCATGGGGAATCAGGCCTGCAATGTGCCTAGGCCACTTTGAGTCTTGCTTTTTGCTAAAAACTCCCTCACCCAGATTTGTGGCAAACATTTACTGCAAAGTAACTTCCTAAAATCTATGCTAAACCTTCCAAGGACCAGTGTAACCAGTTCAACCACTTTTGTCCTTTTCATTTGCCAATATCCTTCTTCTGTGATGTGATTAGCAGCACTGGCTCCTTTGTTTGCTATAAAAGGTAATCACCTAAAGCAACCTGTGCATAGTAAATGAGGACCATCATGTAATGTGCTGAGAACCCCAATAAAGGCCGGTCACAGAAAGGGCCGAGGCTTTTGCTCCCTGTGAGAGAAAAGCCATGCTGTCCCTTTTCCTCCACCAGACTCGGTAGTCTGTGTGAATGTCTCATTTCATCCATAATGATACGGACACTGTGGGCCTGTGTCCGCATCAGAACGGGAACGTGCTTCCAATTCAGAGAGAAAGCATTGGCTTCTCAGAAACACGAGCAATCAAGGCACCACCCTGTCCGGTCCTCTCTACCCCCTGTTTTCCCAGTGTCTGCCCCAAACTTGCTCTGACAGTTATGTACAGAAGAAGAGGGAGCAACAGGAAGGCCTATTGTGCCTCCTCCTGAAGTCTCTTCTTCCTTTACAAAGGCAAAGTGTCACAAAGTGAACTGGAAAAGGTGGAGTTAGTTCTGGGTAGCATTTCCACCATTCTGGTAAGAATGGAATACCCAAGCATGTCAAGGTACAAAATAAAAACTGTAATTTTGATGGTTCCTCATGTGAGTTAAATGCTCTTGTGTCTGTCTGAATTTAAAACTGGCATTGCACAAAAAGGTGAATGTTAAAATTCATGCCAGTAATTAAAAATTTTAACTTTACTAGGAATGGCATGAAATAACAAAAATTCCTGGCAAGTCAAGAAGAGACTGTGGAGGAAAGGAAAAGCTTTCTTTGGTAACTTTAAGTTGCCCTGCTTTCTGAACAAGGGTCCCACATTTTAATTTTGCATGGTTTCTGTGAATGAAATTTAAAAGGCCTGGCAAATGCAGAGCAGGATATATTTTCAAAACATTTATTGTGTAACTTTAAAGGTAAAGCAGACTTTCTGAGGTTTCCAGAGAGAACAAGAAGAGTTCATTTACAAAGAATGAGAGTGCCCATGAGGGACAAGCCGATGGGTAAGAACTCTGTTGCTGCCTGGGGGGTTGGAGTACCAGGTCACCTGGCAGTGGAGGAGGAGGGGCGGCTTAGGGTGACCTCTCCGGGCTCCCCACTTAGGGAGGAGGTTTGGATGGAGCTCAGAGCCTCTGAACACCTAAATGGTGCTTAGGAGCAGCCCAGGCCAAGGCTTGTCCTTGTCTGGCCTCGAAAGCAAAGGAGGTGGAGAAGACATCAGTCTGGGCAGAGGGTGGGCAGGTTGGGAAAGCCCCTGGGTGTCTCTTCACAGAACTGGCAGGGCTACCCTGGAGCCAGGCAGGGTTCCTGAGACATGCAGAGAAGCTGGGCTAGTCCTCAAGGGCTGTGGGTGGTAGGCCCTGTTCAAGGATGTGTGGGAACACGGTGTCCCCTACTCTCACCTCTGGACACCCTGGCCCAGCAGAAGGCTTTGGAGGCCAGAAGGCCAAGACAGGCTGTGACAGACATGGTTAGGACTCACCAGGATTCATACTGCCTGGGAGACTCCGGCTGCCTGTGTCAGCAGAGGGTCAGGATCAATTCTCTGTGCCTTGGGTTCACTCATGGGTAAACACACACACCTAGACACACAATGATACGTAGAGAAATGCACAACACAAATATATAAACATACAGACAAACACATATCTACAGACATACACATGTACATGCACATAGATACAGAGAAACACACAGGCACACACAAACGCAGCTATAGAAAGACACAAATACACATATAGATGTACACACACATTGTCCATGTATATACACAAACACAGAACAACAAACACATACACATACATACACATGCACTCACAAACATACATACAGGCACATACAGAGCAATGGAAATTTCTCCTTTGGCCCTTCAAGTGCTATGCAAATACTTGGGCCAAGCCAACTCCTGCCAATGTTAGGAGCTGATAAAGGACCAGGGAGCTGGGCTTCTGCCTTTCATCCCATCCCTCAGTCCCCCTGGGGGAGGCACTAGTGAGTAAGCCTGGCCAAGTCCTTCAGGAGGAGGGGTGCATAGTAACGACACGTTGAGACAAAGCCCAGCAGGCTGGTGCCTTGGCCAGTGCTGGGCTCACTCAGCCGAGCTTCCTACATTAGTCCAGGATGGGGTTTGGGGGGTAGGGGGTGCATAGGGAAGGGACAGAAACCTACTCCTACCTTCCAAGGGCCAACACCTAATGTCTATGAACATGCACTTCCAAGTGGCTGTAACATTGTGCTCCAGGCACTGTGAAAGCTGGGGGGAATGTGAGGCAGTGGATGATGGCTGTGGAGGAAAGGGAAGTTTGATGAGGAAAGCTGTCTTCTTGAGCTGGAAGAGCAGGAGTACAGTCAGGGTGGGTGGGAAAGATGGGCTCCCAGCCACAGAGCCCGAGGACATGCAGAGGAGAAAAATGAAAACTGGTGTCTGCGTTGTGGGGATTGTATGCATTTTGTATATATTTCCTGGATCTCCGGTAGGGGGGATATATATGGTCCACACCCATCTTAGTACCTTGCATCTTCGACAGAGGTGTATTAGACCTGGGGGCCTGTGTCACATCCTGGGAACCTACATCCTGAAAGGTCTAATTCTCCAAACCATGAACTATGCAATAGATCCATTGTTTTCACACCTTCCTGCAATCAAAGGCCTGGGCTCTTCAAGCTCCATTTAAGGATCCCATATATCTCTGCTATGGGGATGATCAGGGACATGTGACGTGTTCTTTAGGTCCCAGGAACTCCAGGCCTGGATGAGGAGCCTGACCAGCTCATATTCTCAACATTTGCCTCAAAATGGGCACATGCCAAGGCCCAGCTGACAGGAATGAGCACATGCCAGGCAGATCCTTAACAAGAGGACATAAAGAAACTTTTCCAATCCCTTCTCACTGGCCAATGCCTAATGGTGAAGATTGGAAATTGCTTCCCTGAGTAGAGGAAGCAGTTGCCAACCACTTACTTTGGAAATAAATCACTTACTACATCTTCTTACACCTGTCAACATGTGATTTCTAATAGTGCATCTTGGTGCAGCTTTCATGCTTTTATAAAAATAGGTGGAACCTTAACAGCAGCCACGGGCGGAGGAGTTCTTGCTCAGGTGTGTGCTGCCACCTAGTGGACACTTAGGGAGTAGCTGCTCTGTGCCCATCGGGCACCTAAATATCCACTGGGACCTTTGCCTCCTGCCAGGTCAGGCCAGCCCAACCCTCTTTTGGAAACATGATGTAATGGCCACCTTTTCCTTATTTCTCTGCTTTTTCCTTCCCTATCACAGCCTACAAAAGGCCGAACCCAAATATATGAACCTCCTGTGGAAAGGTTACCCAAGGTTGGCCTTTGCACAGGTACACTCAGGCCCTGCCCTCTGCAACTCCAGAGGGCAGCCCCTCACCCTCAGCCCAGTAGTTCTGCCCTGGCCCCCAGAGCTCCCGTAGAAGCTGAATTTGGCCTCATCACCTACTGGATCAGTAGATTATTATAAGGGTGTGCCTCAGGGCCCAGAACTGGGCCTCATGCTGAACTGCCATGGGGTGGCCTCAGAGGTGCCTACAGTATGTGCCAGGCAGTGCCCCCCTGAACTGTGCCAGGCAGCACGCCCCCTCCCCCAGCCATGACATCATACAGAGCTGCCCCCTAGTGGTCAGAGCCATGGGACGACGCCTGGTTCGGGCTCTTCAGGCTCTAACCAGTCTTCACAGACAGCATCTCTTCAGCACCTCCCCATGATCCTCAGGTGCATGACTGTTACTGATCAAACACCTGAAGCAGGGCTCATGGAAAAGACAGTGGGAACTGGGGTTTGGCCCAATTCCACTAGCCACAGAAAGACTGGGCGAAGTCACCCCAGCTTTGGCCTCCAGGCTCCACCTCAGGCCTTCCCTGCAGAGTTGGGATTCATCTTCACTGGAGCAAACATTACCTGGGGTGTCGCTTCAGATAATAGGTTCAGTCCTTCCCTTGGCACTAGGACTTGTATTGTTGTCTGTTTCCTCCATCTTTACAAGTTCTTTATTACTGTTTGTTTCACACACACTTGGATGAGTACCAGAATTTTGGCAACATTTCCTTTTACCTCCAAAGCCCTCAGGCTCAGGCTGTTTCACATGAGAGGGGGCTGGGGAGCTCAGGGCCTCTGCCCTATGTCCTGCCTGGTGAGGTTAGAGCCCAACACATTGGGGTTTCTGGGGCCTTATGGGGTCAGAGGGTAAAGCCAAAATATGCTGACTGGACTGGGCATGATTGCCCCACAGATCTGGCTGGATAAACCCATGTGGTCCTGGGAAGACAGGTTCTAATGACAGCTAGAGGGCCACAGGTCGTGGGGTGATTCAACATTTCCTCAGTGGATAAATTCAGGAGGCTGAAGACCACCTTCATGGCTGTGTTTCCTAGACCCTCTGCAGAGACCTGATCTTCAATATGGTCACACACACAGGTACTTGGCTAGGGCTCCAACTCTCTTGTGGGAACACAACAATACTTCACTCAGTATGCTCAGGGTGAGGCTGGCACTGCAGCCCCAAGATGTGCTGGAGCCACCATACCTAGGTGAATGTAGCAAGTCTCCCAGGAGGCTGCAGCTTCCATGTGTCCTGTGGGCTTCAGAAGTTCTCCTCATCAGCTCACAATAGGGCCTGGGGTCCCACTTGAGAAGAACTGCCAGACTGTCAGCTAGGACCTCTGTGAGCTGGGAGCAAGGCAGTGGTTTAAGCCCTGTGGGGACCCAGCCACTTCCAAGCACTTGAGATGAGCCAGTGAACGAAGGACAAAGCATCCTTTGCACAGTGTCAAGGGCCTGAACCATGTCCCTCAGATTCATGTGCTGAAGTCCTAACCCTAGTGCCACAGAATACAATCATATTTGGAAATAAGAGCATTGCAGGTGTAATTAGTTAAGATGAAGTTATAGGAGAATAGGGTAGCCCCTTATAAAAAGGAGAAATTTAGACCCTAAACCAGACACACACACTGAGAAGCCCATGTGAAGACACAGGGAGAAGATGGCTGTCTACATGCCAAGGAGAAAGGCCTCAGGAAGCACTTTGTAAGCACTGTAAGCACTTTGATCTCAGACTGTCAGCCCCACAAAACCATAAGATGATAAAATTCTGTTTATGTCTCTCATAAGGAATACAAAGCTGTGGGCTTTGTCAGGCAGCCCTGGAACATGGCCACGGAGAGATGCTGACTGAGTGAGGGTCAGGTGCCAGTGGCCTCAGGAAAGAGCATGTGAAACACGGCCTTGAGTCGAACCTGATAGCCTTGCCCAGCTCCAGACATACACAAGTGTGCAGACAGGTGCAGCACATGTGATCTAAAGACCCCTGTGAGATGTGGGCTTCACCTTGGTCTGTGTGTGGACTTCAGGGCAGGCTGCTTTCTCAGCATGTCTGGCCTCCAGGCCACATGTGAGACCTGGGGACTCAGCAATGGGGTGGAGCACTTATAGGTAGTATTGAGCCAGGCATGTTTTCACCCTCCCTACGAATCTGGCCTTGGTTCCACCCACAACCTTCTCTTCTGCTACCCCTTTCTCCCTCTACCTGCTTTTCCTTCCTGATTTTCTCTCTCTTGTCTTCCTTTTCCTTCTTTTTCCTCTCATCCAGCTTCTCCCCATCATACTGGCTGCTGGCAAAGGTGGATGCTCCAGGAAGCTAATGCAGGGTCGTCCTTTGGGCCCAAGTTTGCATGGTCTTCTTCTGAGATCCTGATGAGAAGGCCTAGCAGTGCAGTCACATTTTAAAAATAAAATTTCCCAGAATAAGAAGTTTTATTTGCATTCTCTTAGGACAGCTGTCTCTTTCCATTTCCTGGGCAGCACTGGAATAGCTGAGTGTAGGAACCATTTCGCATGGCATGGAAATGTAGCTCTGCCTCCACATGGAAGACCAGTGGGGAGTGAGTGGCACATAGGACCATGCCCACAGAGAGGTTTCCCCATGGGGAATCAGGCCTGTATTGTGCCTAGACTGCTATGAGACTTGCTTTTGCTAAAACTCCCTCACCGTGAATTGAGGCAGAAAGTGCTTACTGCAACTTTGTAAAATCTGAGCAAAACCTCCCAAGTATGGACTGTAACTGGTTCAACCACTTTTCCCCTTGGTCTGCAACATCCTTCTCTTTGTAGTTATTAGCAGCATTCTTTCCTTTGTTCCTTTTATCTGTAAAAGGTAATCCCCTGCAGTGAACCTGTGCACAGTAAATGAGGACTACCCTCCATGTAATGTACCTAGAAAAACAATAAAAGCCTGTCCAGGCAGGGGTGTCTGGCCTGCCACACTCTCTCTCTCTCAGAGAGAGGCCATGCTGTCCATTTTTCTCCATAAGACTTCTGTTGTCCATGTGTATTTGTTCATTAGCAGTCACAACATACACAGATCCTGCAAGCCAGGGTCCCCCTCAGCTGAGGGCACTGTTAATATTCTAGAAAAGAAAAGGCCAGCTAGAGATCCAATTGCAGTCCCTCCTACACACACATAGTTACCCCAGCTGTCTAGTGCACCCAGAAGACCACCACCCACTTCTCTAGTTTGAGATGGGAGGTGGAAGGTGACAGGTTTGTGTCCTCTTGAGATAACAGTAAGAGTACAATACAGGGTCTACTCTCAACATCTGGGCCAAGTCTTAGCAATATGGGGCAGTGTGAGAGATGCTTAGTTCCCTGTTTAAGGGAGTAGCTCATCCTAGATTCCCAGGATGTCTGAACCAACCCATGTGGAGCCCTGCTGGGTATCTATAAGAGATTTGCTTCTCACCAAAAATACTTTGGGTTTCTCTCACTACTGGGCGCCTCCAAGCCACTGGGAGCACAAGTGTTAGTCATTGCATTTGAGCTGGGATCTTCTGGTTCTTCTCCTGGGTAAGGCCTAGATCCTACAAGTTTCTCTGAGTCCTCCTGGGCTGACCATGGATCCTCCTCAGTTCCCTGCTGACCTGTCCCCAATTTTTCAGACTTTACAGAGAGAGATAGACAGAGAGAGAGAAAGTGAGAGAGAGAGAGAGAGAGAGAAGGATGAAGCCTATTCCCAGGTCTGCTCCTGACCTGCTGAACCAATGTAGATGGGCTACTCATGACACTGACTCCTCTGTGCTGTAGATTTTCCTGTTTTTTTTTTTCATGGAATGTTGAAGCCCCAATCATGAAAAGCTGATGATGTTTCACAGTGAAAATAAAAGTGATGGCTTTTCTATCAGCCCAGAGAATTCAAGGCCCTTATCTGAGGCCAGTGTGGAATTACTGGGGCATTCAGTGACCCACTGACAACAAGCCAACACCACTTGACCTTAATGGGAGAAACCCAACCTGGTAGAACTCAGGTCTGGCTCTGACCCTCAACGTCCTGTCACAGGTCCACAAATTGTTCCAAGTCACCCATGTCAGAGAGCTGATAAGAAGGAGCCCAAGTGACAGGCCACACATGGGCAATGAGTTGCAAGCCTTACCTCCTGGTGCACTCCTAAAAATTCTCACTGCCTGACTTCCCTGTGCCCACTCCAGATTACTGAAACCATACCCAGGGATGGACTGGCAGTCAGATCCAAGAAACAGCAGTGTTTTACAAAGGAATGTGGGTTGTCCTTTTTTTAGGTGCTCTTTTCCATGTCATGGCCTTTTCATTTGTAAAGTAAGGAATCAGTAGTAACAGTGATCTCAAAAGCTGATTGTTTTTAGACTTAAAATAGCAAATATACCTAAAAATGCTTTGCAAATGCACTTTCTATTACAGAATGTTCAAGAATAACACTGCACAGATCTAATCTCCCAAAACAAGCTAAATCATTTGCATGTGCAAGCAATTCTCTGGGCATTGGGATGCTGTTCTTTGTTTTTATTAGTCAGTCCTTTGCATGCCAGTCAGCCCAGTGGTCAGAGGTACAGTGAATGGTGGCATCATACAGGCATTTGTTTCTCTGATTCACCTGCTCCCTGGGTGCTTTCTGAAGGCTGAGAATGGGGAGAGAAAGACTCACACCCACAGATTCTAATGTTAATCTCAGGTGGCATGGTCTGTTTTCTCTCCTGGTGAAGCCTCCAAGAGTCGCCAGTGGCCTAAGGCCTGAGACCACTTGGGCCAAGGCTGGCTGGGGTGTGAGGAACTGTGGAGTTGGTGCCCCTCCTTTAGGCCACTCACCCCTCAAGGAATCAGTGAGGGATGAAATGTTTGCTGTAAAGCCTGCTCTGCAGGTTAAGCCTCTTCTGGGGGAAGAGTAGGCAGTCACAGCAAAGGCTCATGTTCCACTGAGAAAGGACCTGTGAGTCTGAAGAGGGCCCTCCCCACCAATCATGTTCTCCTGCTCTCTGTGTTCCACCTTTCATCTGGCTGTGGACGAGGCTGCTCTGCCCAGCACCTACCCTGCCCTCTGCACTCCCAGAGGGTCCAGAGCAGGGGTCCCCCATGAGCACAGGAGAAGCAGACCTTTCACTGAAGTGAGTGGGAGTACTTGCTTCTTAGGAGGATTTAAGTAAAAGTACACCATGCCCCAGGTCTAGACCCACAAGACGAGTTGTGGGTCTAGATGAGTTGGGGAGGGTTAAGTGCTATGACTGCTAGCAAGTGGGGACACTGTGAACCAAGTGGGTTAATAGTGGAAAGTTATGTTTATGTTGAAGAAGTATCAGAAGTACAAAAAGATCTGAGGGAAAAAAGACAAAGATGCCTGTTTAATAGAGTCACACACACACATACATGGGAAACATTACAAAAAAGTACAGCCCCCATTACCAGGCATTGGGCCCTGTGTTTCCAAATTACAATCCACAGAAGTAGGGGCTCTGAGTACAATGAACTTAGGGGAACATTAGGGCACTCCCTTGCCCTAAATGAGAAAACAGTCTGTGGGAGACCATTACTTAGTGCACAAGTATAAAGTGCAGAACATTAAGGAATAGATATCTTACTGATTTTAAGAGAAGAATGTCCCAGAATAAACAAATGTCTAAATATTTTGATTGCAGAGAATAGTTGATTAAAATGCCTATTTGTTCACTGCTGAGCTTTAACTCAGGGGAACCTCCTCAGCTCTCCATCCACCTCAGGAGGTTGGGTTCATCTCTGGTTGAGCGGAGCTCACTGGGATCCTGATCTGCCAGGGTCTGCTGTGTTGTTAGTTCACCTCCTTTCTGCACATAATCACACAAGGTACACATTTGAGGTAATTGGATTGGCTTCATCAAGCATATTGTTTTCTTTTTTGTTCACAGTGAAATGTTGACAGAAGACAGAAGTGGGGAGGTGGTGGGAAGGGGGCCAACTGGGCAGCTGACAGATTCTAGGACAGCAGTGTGCTGCCATGGGGCACACTTGGCACCAGAGGCCATGCTCTACCAGGAGCTTCCGGCATGGGAGCAGATGCTGTCCTCGATGTTCTCTGAGAGTCTGCATTGTGAAATTAAAAACTAATTTCCTGAGCATTGCATGCAGGTGATTTGCATCGTCCAAAGAAATCATGTCTTTTGGCACAATCCACTTGATAAGGACTTGAACTTATCAAAATGATTTTCTTGATATGCTTCCTTAGTTGTTCACTCCTTATGAGGCCCAGGACTCTCCTCTGCACCCTGAGCAGGGAAGGAATGTTTACACCTCTGTGATTTATAGAAAATCACAATGTCATTTGATACAAGCTGTGAAGACAAAAACAATTCCAGACACTGGGTCTTTGTATAAACGAGGAAGAGTTGTAACAAACAACATGCATTTTTCACTCATTGTTCCACAGTTTAATGACAGTCATGGAAAACAGAGTCATTCAAAGCCCTGAAAGATTGCAAAGGCATGAAGTCTTATGACTCATGACTTCGGTTCAATAACACCTAAGAAAAATAGCTCCTGGAAATGTCCCCAGCTGAGTAACACGTGGGTTGACAGCATTATTTGGTCAGCAGATGCCCCCCTGTTAGTGGAAGTAGCTAGTTACTAATAAAAGAAGGGAGCAAAGTGAATCAGATATGAAGGAGCCAGCTTGCTTCACCAGGAAGCTACGGCCTCACACACTCCCCAAGGGACTGAAGCGTTGTCCCTCCAAGGGGATTAACACCCATTCCTTCACCTAGGTAGGGAGCAGCCCACCCTCTAGTGCTGGACTGTTGTGGGAAGCGGTGTAGAGGGGGAAGCACATGACATTGGGACCCAAAATGGTGACCATAGAAGGAAATAGATTTGTTGTAGGGGGTGGACCCATTGAAAGCCTATGAAAGCTTGAGAAGTTGATTGGGTATTTTGAAAAAGTGCCTGGTCCTTTCCAAGCCTAACATAATTCCAGGAAGCAAAAGCCTTTCTCTCTTGCCAGTTATACATTCTGGCCTCATTCATTTACATGTTCTCTCCATAGCAACCATGGGGCTGCAGCAGCACTGCCTGGGGCCTGTCAGACCATGCAGGCTCCAAAGGACTAAGTTGTAACATGAAACAGAAACTCTGGACCCTAGGCTTTATGGTAGCCTTGATAAAGACAAAATTGGACTTTTTCCATGGTGGGATGGATGGAGATGGGACATTGGAACCCAGGGGAAGTCTTCTATTTCCACTGAGATAAACCTTGCCACCCCACAGTCTCCTGTGCGTGGGCTGGTGGAATGCTCTCCTCGTGATCATGTGGAAGCGCCGTCTCCACAGGCAGCAGCATCAGGAGTGAGTGCAGACGAGTGTGGAGTGAGCCAAAACCAGCTCTGGCCATGCCAGTGTCCAAGTGGGTGTCCGCTGGACTGAGGGAGAGTGGCTCTGGAAAAGTGCTCTTTCTTCCTCCAGGTTAACATTGTAAAACTACAAAATAATAACTGGCCTTAAAAAGAGCTCTTTTTAATGAAACAAATGCCCTGGTGGTCCTGCTATGTCACAGTGCTATTGTATTTTCTTTCTTTAAAGGAAAATTTATTGTGTGTATGTGTGTGTTTGTGTGGGGACATGAGAGAAGTGGGGCACATAATATGCAAACAGTCAATGTCTGAGAACCTGATGTGCTCGATTTTCAGCTAATGGATAAGCAGTTTCCATCTGTTTCCTTGGCTGAGTTCAAGGACAGGACAGTATTACCTTCCCAGAAGCTCCCAGTATCCTTCCCAATGCAGAGATCTCTCCTTCATGGGCAGTTAAGTGAGGTGTGTCCCAGTGTGTAAGGAAGTCAGTCTGTCTTGCTTATAGGCATTGAGCAAAATGGTGCTTCTGTGGTCAAAGAGGTCAGACAAATGTCAAGGTAGCACAATGTGAACAAAGGTCTTTGTTGCGAGACTCCTGGAATTCTTAGTGGGTAATGGGCACTGAGGCCCTAATTGAAAGGCACCTGGAGTTATTTGGTCAGGGAGCCCATTGCTTGCACAGCTCTGTTCTGTCCTCTAGACTCACGTTCACTGGAAAACACCTGTGAGGTAGTGTTTGGGGTTCTCTTTGGGCAGAAAGGAGGACTAGGGCAGGGGCCTGATGGCCTCTCCTGGGCTCATACCTGAGAACATGTTTATGAGTATTGACCCCCTCCTAACTTTGGAAAGACAAGCATCGGTCTTAACATCTCTCTGTGCCCGAGCTCACTGTATGCTAAACCCACCTTATTTTACCACTTCCTGTGATCACCACGTACACAACAGTGGTGGTTTCTGCCTCTCCCAGGGGTTGAACATTCCAAACTCCAAGGTCAGCTCCTCTCCCGAGCCATCTCATGGTACCATCTGCTAGCTTGCAGAATCCCCACCTGCTAGACCACCAGTGGCCTTGGGGTCCAGACCGAGTCTCCCACTGACATTGTGAGAACATAGCCCCACCTTCTGTTCCCAGCCTTATATTTATAAGTGCAGGTTGATAATCCCCACCTGCAATTGTGCAGATTGCGGCTCAATTCCTGTGACTCGCCCACATCAGTGTTGGAGTACCAGCTGTCTCTACTGTATTCCAAGTCGCACACCCGCTCTCACTGCTCTAGGAGCTGTGCACCAAGTGGCTGCCCAGCAGCTCATGTCATTCCCATCTCAGTGCTGTCCCAGTTTCAGGGCTCTCAATGGGAGTGAGGCCAGGTATGCCAGGTCTCCTTCAAAACTCTGCCCGCTGGGGCCAGGGGACCTCCAATGGGGTGGGAGGAGTTGGCAGCCAGACACAGAGTGGGCGGAAGAGAAATGAGTATAGCCACTAGCACATGCTCCCAGGCAAGACAACTCCCCTCCCTGGTATTTAGGTAGTCCTCTGAAATAAGGTTCAGTGTGGTGTGTGTGTGTACACGTGGTTATTGTACACATGTGAGTGTGTGGGCATGTGTGTGTGTGCACCTCCTTTAAAGGAGGTGATGGAAGCTCTGGAATTCTTTCCCAGACTCTCCCAGCACTCTGTTGCTATCTTTACAAAGCAAAGAAAAGCTCACGACCTATAGTCCTGCTTTGGACCCTTTGGTATTCCTGGGTCCCATCAGTCACCTTCCATCAGGGTACAACACGAGCCGTCAGGCCCTCCTGGGCCGATCCCATGCTCATGAGTGGAGAGCCATGGTGACCAGGGCTCTCCTCGAACAGCCTTTCCCTTTTGTGGTGGCAGAAGCTGGCAGACCAGCTCTGAGGGGACTGCATACATCCATCATGTCAGGACATAGTTGGGAATTATTTAAAAACAGACAAACACTGCTTTGACAATGCTACTTAACATTGTTTATGTGACAGAGTGAACTATCACATTCCAATAATGTCCATGAAAATGATCACAACTTAAAATTTTATTAATAATTATAGGTTTAAAAAACTCCAGTGACGAAAAGTAGCTCTTCTGAAATAGAAGGAGGATACTGCTTAACTGGTCTAGTGTGCTGTTTGGGAGGTTAGGGGTGAGGGCTGAAAATCCAGTGGTCAACTCTGTGTGTGAAAATCTGGGTGGAGCTACAGTCCTTGGGTTGATTGCTGTAAATGTGAAGTCAACATCCAACAAATAAAAGCAAGGCTCGTGACAACAAGTACAGGGGAAGGACATGCTCCAAAGAAACACACATGATTATTTTAACCACAGAATAGAATATGTTTCTGTTATGAAAAATTTTGATCCCACTAGGGATCAAAGTCATAGCCTCAGCAGTCAGTTGGTGCTGGACTGGCCAGGGCAGCATGTCTGTCCACAACGCCCTGGTGGTTCCACTAAAGAAGGACTAGAAGGTGAAGGCACATGGAGTAAGCCCAGACCCATGTAAAGACATGGCTAGAGCCACAAGAAGGGCAGCACCCATGTGACAATCAAGTATAGGCCAGATACCTCTACAAAGTCTTTTCCAAAGTTGGCTCATTCACATTGTAAGTCCTTCTCCAGTGAAGCTGCCTTTCCCTCTCTGCCCTCCTCTGGAGAAAGCACATTTTCACTGGAAAGACGTCTACACACTGCCACAGTGGTAATTCTACACACAGGAAAGTCACGACGGAGGACAGGGGCACCTGCAGCTTGTAGGCTGGGCTTCTGGGGGGAGCCAGGCCCCTTCTCCCTATTGCCAACTCACATTCTAGATGGTCTTCATCACCAGAGTTTTGGGAGTGGCAGAATGCTGCTGGAGAGTGAGGGAAATACCCGCAGGAGGGAGCTCAGTGTGTGCCCCCAGATTCCTGCCAGTGTGACCTTTCCCACAGACACTCCGGGGACAGAAGAAGGAGGACACCAGGAGTCAATAGTAAATCCATTTTCTCAGATGCCATCACCGATGTGTACAACACTTCATTTTAGGGATCTAAATCGACATGTCGTCTGACCAGAGAATGTCATTAGTCTTTTTTTAAAGATTTTATTTATTTATTTTTAGAGGGGAAGGGAGAAAAAGGAGGGAAATATTAATGTGTGGTTACCTCTTGTGCAACCTGGGACTTGGCCTGCAACCCAGGCACGTGCCCTGACTGGGAATTGAACCAGTGACCCTTTGGTTTGCAGGCTAGCACTCAATCCACTGAGCCACAGCAGCCAGGGCTGTCATTAATCTTTTTTAATTTTGGAGACTCTAAGTGTATACTGCTACTGTTTTGAGTATCTGCTCAGCACACATGGAATCTCCATTTAACAAAATTATTAAACCACCAGGAAGCACATTTCTAAAAGGCATGGATGGTTTCTAAAAGTTTCTTAACAGAAGTTCTGTGAAGAAGTGATGTCTTGTTCTGGCCAAGCAAGCATGCTGACTGCTGCTTTCATGTCTAGCTTCCCTCTGTTAGGTATAGGGCCTCCTCTCCTGTTCGTGGGCTGGAAGTACACTTCAAACTGTCTTAGGCACAGCTGAATTCTAGATGGTCCAAGTTTATGCCTTGATTGACCTAAGAATGATGTCTAAATAACTCTGAGTTTGAGGAGCCACAGCAAAACTGATTATCAGTGGTCTGATGACTTGTGTAAGATCAGACATTAGTTAAGAATTATCTAAGACTAGGAGACCAAAAAATAAATCTTGAGTTTTGTACCTTCTCCCCTACATCATACTCGATTAAGCCTATTTGTGGAAAGCATCAGGGTCTGAGACTTTATTATGAATTAATACTTTCTTCACAAATTCATCTTTACATGGCCTTGGCCACCAGGGTGTCTCCCTGTGAATACAAAAAAAGACAGGAATTCTATCTGCACCCTCTCTTCAAGGGAGAGGAAGCATGGGCCACACTAACTACATGACAGCAACAGCCCACAGAGCCCTACTGTCTGTCTGCCACATGCTCTAGACGACGGACACCCTTCCCCTGCACGTTCTCCAGTCAGGCGGTCTTCAGAGAGTCTGTGGCAGAGAGGCTTTCAAGGGGTCAGTAAGCCAACCCTTCCAGCAGGCCACACTTTTCATGCAGGTGCAAGACTCTGGTTCAAACACACAGAACAAAAGCAGTATCCAGACTTCGTTTCCTTTAACTGGCTACACCTTAGAAGCCTCACTGGTAGAACTTGATTTTTAAGCCTCAAGGCACTTTTACCATCAGGGAAGCTTTTCAGGGACAGGGCCAGTCACAAGGCCTGTTTAAGACAAATCTCCTTCTCTCCCTTCCAGTCCTTCACTGCCGGGATCAGAGGTATCACTGTGGCTGCTTGGCACTGACAATGCAAGACAAGTGGCTGAATACCACAAGGCAATATCTCCAGGCTGTGG
Organism: Artibeus jamaicensis; assembly: GCF_021234435.1. Taxonomy (NCBI): domain Eukaryota; kingdom Metazoa; phylum Chordata; class Mammalia; order Chiroptera; family Phyllostomidae; genus Artibeus; species Artibeus jamaicensis. The sequence continues at coordinate 2,841,019 of NW_026521576.1, read as the reverse complement.
GGGGTCAGAGCAGTCTAGGAGCCAGAGAACTGAAAAGACAGCGAGGAAAGCTAAAAACAGATCCTGAAAATAACCTGCCATGAAAACCACTCAGAAGAAGCACAAAGGAATTCACAGTTGCTGTTGACCCTCTCGTTCGTCTTTCTCACACAGCTCCTCCCAGTGGGTTTGTCTATGCACGGTATGTTCTAGGACAGGCTTTGGGGAACCGGTTTTGGGGAACCACAGTCACAGGCAAGTGCCTGTGAGAGTGCCTCTCCCGATGGGCAGTGGGAGGCGAGACTCAAAATCCATGCATTGTAGTAAGTTTGCCTGTGATGACTCATTTGCTCAGAAGCTGCACAAACTGGCCCAGGAGTCTTAGTTCACCACGTCATAGTAGTAATTTCGCAGCCGCAGTTCCACCGCTGCAAATCCAGGCCTGCTCTCCACACTAGAAACAAAAGACAGGCGTTACTATTCGTCATCACACTGGAGAAAAAAACGCACTCTCTCCTGGAGCCTTTCCAGGGCAAGTGAGAATGGCTGCGCCCCCTTGTGGCCTTTTTTGAAGCCTGCAGCTCATAGCATGTGTCTGCTCCCCAGCGCCCCCCCGCACCCCCCCCCCCGCCCCCCCCCCGCCCCAGCCCCAGGGCGGGTTACCAGAAGCCTGTGCAGAACACAGCATCAGGCCCATGCCAGACCTACAGAACCCCATGTGCATTCAGCAAGACCCCAGGCGACTCATGTACCCCTTGAAGAAGTTCTGAACTCAAAGTCTGGACCTTTTAACCTAGAGACTGTCTCCTTGTGATCTAGCAAAACAGATGTGTCTGAAATACTTAGCTAGTCAATATGCTGCAGACATACCCTTAACATATGATTTATAACCTTGCTAAGAAAAGAAAAATAGACACAGTTTAAACTTTCCCTCTCCACTCTCCAAATGGATGGCTCTGGATTTCTGAAAATGTGCTGTTGTGTTTTATTTTTAAAAATATTTTATTGCTATTCTATTACAGTTGTTCCCATATGGGTTCTTATTAAAACTTAAAACCTGTAAGGGCAGAAGCAAGGACAGAAGCATGTCTATTATACATCTTAACACAGCAAGACCTCACTTTCCTGTCACTTCTCAGGGGAGGAAGCAATGTAAGTAAACTATGGGAAAAAGTTTTTCATAATTTGCAATCTCTAAACGAACTTTTACAGACATCTTTGAACTGGATCTGTCACAAGCAAGTATTTCTTAAAAATCTAAGAATCTATCATTGTTTGGAAATAAGTTTTCTTATTTCACCCCAATTTTTGGCTCTATTGCAAGTGGATAAAATTACCCAAAAAGTGAAACAGAACTGGAAGTCAAACTATGAACTGTCCACATTCAACCTTTTTGACCTAAAACTACAATTTTATAAGGCTCAAAAGAACAGCCTGGGAGCATGCATCAGGCCTTGGAATCATTCATCAATGTAAGGGCAAAGTGGTTTCTTCAGAAGCAAAATGTTTTCTTTTTCTTTCTTTTTGTTTTGTCATATGGCATCAAAATATAGTAAGTCCTCAAAAGGTTTCATGACTTTAAGCAAAACAACACATAATGAAACCAATTTGAACACTGGCTGATTGATATATATAAGAGTTAGGTTCCTATGGCATCTTATCAGTGTCACGACAAATGATCCTATTTGAGAATCTACAGCTTTCAAGAACGAGCAAAAACTGCTTGAAAAAATTAGCCATGTGTGGTCACGGCTGGCGACTTAGACCCCAGTGGGGGAGGGGGCTGTGTATCTGGATGCCAAGTTGTATTCTAGGAGGGAATGAAATGGCTGAGCCCCGGGGTACAGAAATATACATAGAAAGCTCTGCACGCACAGAGACAGCCTCAGTCCTGCTACAAAGAGAGCACAAACTCCAGCCACAGGGACCTGAATGTACAAAGAGCCTGTCTGAATCTTGCTTGTGTGTGTTTCATTCATCCAGCAGCTGAGCACCAAGAAATCTAATGCAGAGAAACGGGAATACAGACAGGGCCTCAGGGAAGATACCTGGACAGGTGTCTTATGGAACCTCTCCTTTACTCCACAGGTGAGGCTACCATGAGGAACCTAGGATTACCCTGAGCTTGAGCAGAGGAGGTGGCTAAGTGCCTTGTGGTGGGTTGCTTTGGCCCACCTGGACTGGAATGCTTTTCCACATTCTCTTGTGCCCAATGCACCCCTTCTCCTCCTCTCATTTCCTGCACCCATGCTCCCCAACCTGCAGTTGTCAGGTGGAAAGATCCTTCCAACAGAGGCCAATATGGACCCTAACAGTAGTTAGGTGACCCTACCCCCATGGTCCTCTATTCCCATCCAGAATTCCCCATGGTTTGCTCTATTGCTCTACTGCAAGATGCCATCATTTGAGTATGTGGGGGTTAATCTGTTTCATGTTTAATAACATCCAGTCCAAAATTGTGACCTCCATGAGGGAAGTGTCAACAGCTGCTTATTCACAGCTGCTTATTCACACCTACTGACTGTCCTCACTAACTTGGAGGGCAGTCAGTAGGTGTATCACTGATAAATCTAAATGTGTATATGTACACGTCTTTCTGTCTAAACTTCAATGCACCCTTCCATCTATCATGTATTGATTGATGGATCTATCATCTGTCTACCTATTATCTATGGATCTATTTACCTATTTTCTATCCATCCATCCATACATCATCAATCAATGTATCTATCCATTTACCCTCCCTCCTTCCACTATATATGTATATATGTATGTATGTATCTTCTATGTATCCATCTACCTTCTTACCTACCCGTCTATCTAAAAATCTATCACCTTGGTAAAGGTGGCTGACTATCTACAATGGAGGAAAGTTGGAGACTATACAGGGATCATTTGTATTTGCTTCACTGAATGCACCAGGTTCTGGAATCCACATGTTCCCATGTACCAGGCAACTATTTCATTTCCTTCTGCAAATGACTAACTGCATATGAGCTCCTCACACATATGTGCAGCAGTCTCCAAGCCCTCTGTCCTCTGGCTCTGAATTGCCACTGCACTTGTCTCCTTCCAAGAAAACACAAAAGAATGCACTTATTTTATAGCTTACCATGTATTGCCTGCTGCTCCTTCTGTAACTGCAGATTCCTACAGGGGACCTAGCCAGGATCTCTGTGAGGTCTGCTGAGGTTAGGTCCCCAGGTTGTCAGACCAGCTCCTGGTGCTTCTGAGTTCTCCTTGCTGGCCATGCCCCTCCAAATGTTTTGTTCTTTTTTTCCATTCAACTGTACATCATTTAACTACTTATATTAAGACTGTCTCTGGCTGTGTCTCTCTGGATGACCCCAACATTCCAGGCCATTACCAGAAAACATTTAACCCTCGAAAATATAGCTTACTGGAAAAAGGAAGTTTGATAAAGAGTTGTCATTCATAATTTTAGGCAAGGTCCAGAGTCAGTCACTGATACTTAAACACTGTTGCTAATGTCTAGACGTCAGTGTAGGGCTCACTGGAAAGCATTCCTGGGGTTGGAGGTGAAGGGAAAGATAGCAGTGCCTGTAAACCTTACTCAGACTGTGACCTAAACCTCCAGGTGGGAAAAGTAACTGGGAAACAAGGTTTTCTGAAAGAGGGGTGTTCTACCTCGCTCTGCCTCCAGTGAATACCAAGAACTGTTTCCTTTGTCCTCCCCTCATGGGCCATCCTGGCGATAACAGCACCAAGAGCTGGGTGTGTCTCTGAGGACAAAGGCAGGTGAGCAGATGTGGTCTGGAATCCTGTCACAGGAAGAACACTCTAATGCTATCAGTATTCAAGGCTCACCATGGCCACCCAACCAAGTGGGGGTGTGTTTTGGCTACATCATTCCTCCTACCGTGGTTCATGGCTCCTAACATGGTTCACTCTGCCAGGCACACTGCCTAACAACTCTCCTGCAGCCCTGAGTCCCCTCCTCACTAGTCAGCATCCATCACAAAGAACAGCAGACAGAAATAAACATGTCAGTGTTCACATTAAGAGCAAAACACTAACTTCAACTGTTTCCCTGAGAGTTCATTTTAATTCTAGTTATTTTCATTTTTTTCAGAATGATTTAAATTCATTTTTTTCAGAGGAAGTTAAATCTTCCAAATGAAGCTGCAGTCAGGCGGAAGAACTACCTGAAGGTGTGCCCTCCCTAGGGCTTCGCACATCTGACGTGAGGGTCTGTTCTGCTCCCAGTGGTGCCTCACTAGCCACCAGGTCCTCAGAACTCAGTGGGGTACATGGTGCACAATACCTACTAAGCCAGGAAGGACTGTGGTGTCTTCAGCAGCTTTGTAGGAACAGGTGCTATGAAGAGGAGATTGCCAGTCTGCTCTCATTCAAGGGTCCTGGGAAAGTCTCAGAGGTGCTCTGTCCTCCTGCTCCTGCCTTTCAGGGGTGCCTCAAAGCAGGACAGCTGGAGTTTGATCCAGCACAGGTGCAAGGTGACAAGGTCAAAGTCTGTATCAAGGCCTGTAACATCACTAAGGGGAGATTTGTCTTCTGTTTCCTATATGATGCCACCCTAACCACAATTTCTAGGCTAGACCTTTCATTTCCATTTTGAAAATGGCAGGACCTACCTGTCACTGATTCTAGTAATTCCAGTTTGGGCACCGGGGATGGTGATGTGGGAGTTAGTCAGGACTTTGAAGACTGGACACCCCCCTTCTACAATCTATTTCTAGCCTTTCTCTCCTGCCGCCACTCTGATAGTCTGAGTTCAAGAAGCTTCCCAGGGCCCAGATAGGTACCTTTGCTACAGAAAGGGCCTTTCTTTGAACTGTGTCAGCACCAGCAACTGAACATTCCTGTCCTCTCTTTTTGGGGCTCACCATGCTGCTTCTAGATAATAATATTTTTTACTTGCACTCTCAACTGTGTGGGGTGAAGAATCCTCCCTGCGGTATGGTGCAATCCCAAGTGGCACCCGAGATCACTTGCACTATCCCTCATTCTTAGTATGCTCCTGCATCTCCAGCTGTTGCACCTCAGAGCAAAACCGATCCCTGAAGTATTAAAATCTATTGCAAGGATATGAGCTCCTCCCAATGACAGACCTGCAGTGATGCCAAGCTGCTCAAGGCAACGCCAGAGGTACAGAGACCACAGCTTAGGGCTCTCCACAATGCACTCACAGGCTGATCCACCCGGGGAAAGTCCCTGATTCCCAGTTGTGATGGGTTTCCCTTGCCTGCTGAACTTCCATAAGCTCACGTATGCTTCAGGCAGGATGCATTAGAGTGCTTAGGGCAGACTCTGAGGGCCACTGTTCCCAGGTCCGAGTCACTTCTTGAGAAGTGCCACCTCAGCCAATTCATCTGTGAGCTAGCCAACATCCATGGTTGTGCCTCACTCTGAAAGGTGGTTGGAATTAAGAAAGCAGACATTTCCCTCTAGGTGCTTCTGCCATCCTCTGTCACCAAAAATTGTATGCAGCACTGGACCAGACTCTTAGAAACATCTTTATATTTTGACCACCCTACCACCCTGGCCAATATTATGTACATTTAAATTTTGACATCCTGAATTTAGAGTAGTTGTCTAAACTTATTTTTTTAGACTAAAGAATAGAAGTGTGTGGTCCAGAAAGCAAGACATTTTCCCCATTGTTTGTTTAGACCAGAACACGTCCCTGCCTCATGAGAAGACAGAATGTATGCCTCTTTTAGTGCCCAGCCACACCAAATGCCTCCAGAGTGTCTGGATAAATCACAGGAAGGGGCAGTACTCACTCATACGTCCAGCACAGGTTCATCAGATCATACATCTCTCTGGGACACCCTGGAGGGCACCCCATCCTCTCTCCTTTCTCTAGCATGGCGGAAACTTCACTTCCTTTCATCCCCTAAAACATGCAAAATGTACCTTAGCTTTTTAAACATAGTATTCAACAAAACAAAGCAATACATAGACCCCACTCTCCCCAAAAGAAACAAAAGAGTACATGACGTGTGATGTGAATTATAAAAAGTACAAAGACAGCAGCACCTAACCTATGACCTAGGAGTTAGATAAGGTTGCCCCTACGGGGAGGTATGCATGCAGGGGGCAGAGGATTTGGGGTTCTGTTCTCTTTCTTGCTCTCGGGGCTGGTTTCATGGGTGTGTCCCATCTGGGAAGGTTCAACAAGCGGTATCCCAGCATTTGTGCACTTTCTGGTATGTATATTTTGATTTAAAAAAATCTAAAAAATGTAATGAGCTCCCATTTTGATATTGGAAATGGCCATTATTTCTACTTCAACTTTAATGCTGATTTGGTTGTACCTTATATGTATCTACATGTGTCATATACAGTGAAAAAAGACATACTCTTCAGTTACCATGAAATATTTCTCTGCTACACCCACTGTGGAAAACAGTATGGGGCTTCCTCAGAAACTTAAGAATAGACTTAAAGTATGACCCAGCAATCAATCCCTCTTCTGGGAAGAATAATATTTCATCTGCAATTGCGAATAAACTGAGGTTGTATTAACTGCCCACTGTGAAAAGACAGCCAAAGACTCAAGAAGAATGCCCTGATTGTGATTTTCAGGGTGCTGCCACAATAATTGGTGCTTCTCTGTTCTGAGGGCCACATAATTAGGATGTGACACGGTAGTGGCTAACCCGATATGGCTTCTGCCCATAGGAAAACGCTTCCCACATCAACACCCCGAAGCTCCAGACGTCACTCTTGCTGGAGAACTTGTAGTAGTTGATACACTCCGGAGCGTACCACTTCACGGGCCACTTCCCATGGGTCTGGGCCTGAAAGCAATGCAAACAGAGAACTTCCATTAAGAACAAAATTGTGCACACCCATGTTCACAGCAGCACTATTCACAAGAGCCGAGAGGTGGAAGCAACACTAGTGTCCACTGACACATGAAGGGACAAATAAAATGGGGTCACCTCATACAATGAGATGTCATTCAGCCCTACGAAGGAAGAGGGTTCTGACACATTGAACAACACAGAGGAACCATGAGGTTATCTTTCACAATGCCGAGTGACATAAGCCAGTTTAGTCACAGAAAAACAAATACTGTGTGATACTCATCTGTGGGCCCTAGAATAGTTTAATTCATAGAGACAGAAAGTAGAATAAGGGTCCCCAGGGGTTGGGTAAAGAGGGAGGAATAGGGAATTAGTGCTTAATGATTATAGTTTCAGTTGGTAAGATGAAAATAATTCTGGAGATTGGTTGTAAACAAAGTGAATATTTTTAATACTACTAAACTCCATTCTTTCTTTAAAAATACTTTATTTATTTATTTTTAGAAAGAGGGGAAGGGAGAGAAAGAGAGGGAGAGAAACATTGATCTGTTGCTTCTCACATGCCCCCAAGCAGGGACCTGGTCAGCAACCCAGGCAGGTGCCCTGACCAGGAACAGAACTGGAGACCTTCTGGGTTTGCAGGATGACACCCACCCACTGAGCCACACCAGTCAGGACTGAACTGTAATTTTGAAAATAGTTAAGATGGCAAAATTCATGTGAAGTGTATTTTACCACAATTACAAAAAAGAATAAAATCATGACTCACAAAATGGCAGCGTGTGTGCATGTGTGTATGTATTTGGTCTGAATCTTAAACATTATTAAATCCTGAAATCTTAAATTTTAAATCCATCTTTTAAAAGATTCAGATAAAATTTCTTCTATCTTTCAGTCATTTTCTCTCACCTCTTCCTTTTGCCACTCACACTTCACGGAGCTTGTTGTTGCGATGCAAGAGTCAAGCCTGAGTATTATGTCATGATTATGCTCCAAGAAGAACTGGACTATTTTTAAGTGTACTTGTCTACAAGTTTTAAGCCAACACAAATTACTTGGGCATAGACTGTTTACTGGTATCCTTTTAAACTGGTTTAAACTAATTTCAAAAGTGTTGGTAAAACAATCAGAATCATGCCTACCAAAACTCTTTCCTTTGAGGCTTGGGGTTCAGTGTTGTGGGTAAGCCTTGCCTGCCTCCTGTGGATGTCACTCTGATCTGGGCGAAGTCTCCCAAAGCAGAGGGAGGGAGGGAAACTGCCCTAAGATGGGGTAGGAGAGGGCAACTTGGGACATCAAGTAGAGACCTAAGTGTCATGGTAGTTCTCTGTGTGACAAACTGATTGTACCTCTGTCTCATTCACATTATGCATTATTTATAGATTTTGATTTCTAAAGTTGTGAACAATATAAAATGGGTGTTATTTCAAGTTTATTATGAACTTTGAACTGATAAAAAGATAAACCTTTGACAAATCTTAAATGTGATGAAAGATCAGTCTCTGTCCACCACCAGCTCCAAATTCTTGTCTCCAGAGACAACTGCATTTGATAGCTTTTCTTGGGTCCTTCCAGAAAAATGCATATACAAGTATAAATATAAAATAAATACTTTTGGGAAAATAATAAAATTAGAAGTATACTCTTTTTGTTCTTTACTTTTTAATTCTTCTACTTAGCCATGTATCTTAGATATATTTCTATGTCAGTATATGTAAATAAAGATTTCAGAAGAGCTAATTGTATGCTTCATGTAAATCTTCTACAACTAATTTAACCAGTCTCCTACTGAGAGGCCATTAAGTTGTTTCCTGAGTTTTGTTATCACACATCACACTAGACATTACTGACAGTGTGCGGAGGCAAACCTTGAACACACTGTGATTTGGTTACAGATCACCACAATAAAGCGAGTCACACAATTTTGGGGGGTTCCCAGTGAATATAAGTTATATTTACACTATACTGTAGTCTATTAGGTGTGCAATAGCATTAAGTCTAAAAAACATGTACATAATTGTTGCCAGTGGAAAGTCTTGCCTCAATGCTGGTGGCTGCTGACTGATCAGAGTTGCTGAAGGTTGGAGGTGGGCTGTGTCAATTTCTTAAAATAAGATAACAGTGAAGTTCAATGCATTGACTGACTCTCCCTTTCATGAACAACTGCTCTATAGCACGGGATGCTGTGAGATAGTATTTTACCCACAGTAGAACTTCTTTCAATATTGGAGTCAATTCTCTCAGATCCAGATACTACTTTATCAACTTAAGCTTATGTAATATTCTAAATCCTTTGTTGTCTCTTCAACAGTCTTCACAGCATCTTCACCAGCAGTCAATTCCATCTTATGAAACCACTTTCTTTGCTCATTTGAGATGCAACTCCTCATCCCTTAGAAGTTTTATCATAATACTTGGAAGCAATTTAGTGACATCTCTAGGCTCCACTTGTAATTCTAGTTCTTTTGCAATTTTTAGTTCACCTGAAGTTACTTCCTTCACTGAGGCCTGGAACCTCAAAGTCATCCAATCAACTTCTTCCAAACTCCTGTGAATGTTGATGTTTTGACCTCTTCTCATGAATCATAAATGTTCTTAGAGGCATCTAGAATGGGGAATCCTTTTCAGAAGGTTTTCAATTTATTGTGCTGACCAAAAAGTCCATTTAGTTTTTTTCCATAAAATAAAAGGCACATTTTTCATTTTCACTAATAACTTTATTGATTTGTATATTTTGAGTATGTTGGTTACCTTCTGCTACTGGTTTCTAGTGGGTAGAGGTCAGGGTGCTGCTAAATATCTTCCAATTCATAAGACAGCTCCATAGCAAAGAATTATTTGGCCAAAATGTCAACAGTACCAAGAAACTTTGCAAACCACTTTTGACATGTTCATTCAGTCACAGCACCTCCTCCATATACTGTACAAATTTTTTGTTTCAGCCGTGCTTCTACTTTTCTTAAAATAATAAAGCATAATATGCTGAAAATGTTGCATATTTTCTTCCATCTCAATATTAAAATGACTGTACAAAAATTCACCAATTTTGATGTTTTCTTTTTAATGCATGTTGATATGACAGCTGTCACAATATAATTTAACAAAATTGTTTTGAATGAAGTTAAAGACAGCTAAGCACTACTAGAACCATCCTATGGAAAAAAACTAAATGAACTTTTTGGCCAACCCAATACTTTGCCCAGATCCCTCAGAGAAATCATTATTAATGAGACCTATAGAGGCCATTGTAGGGTTAATAACAGGCCTAATTTCAATATTGTTGTGTCTCAGGGTGTAGGAAGGGCCAGGGAGAAGGAATGAGAGAGGGGAAGGCTGGTCACTGGAACAACTGGAACACACATTTATTAAGTTTTCTACCTTATATGGGTACAGTTCATCTCACTCCAAAGCCATTTTAATAGTAACATCAAATTATTACTGATTACAGATCAGCATAACAAAAATAATAATGAAAAAGTTTGAAATATTGTAAGAATCACCAAAATGTGACAGAGACACATAGTGAGCAAAAGTTGTTGAAAAAATTGTGCTCATAGACTTGTGCAACAAATGGTTGCCACAAACCTTCAATCTGCAGAAAACACATTATCTGCAAAGTGCAATAAAGCACAGTGTGCTGTGTCTGCTTGGGATATCAGGCATTTGTGAGGAGCTGCTGTATCAAAGGATGTGTGGTCCACGGGCTGGTGCTGCACAGTTCAGCTGTGGTGTACACAGATCTCTGGGGGCCACGTCAACTGCTTCCTTTGCTATCATTTCTCTTTAATCCTCTTCAACTTTTTATTCTTTTCCATCTCATTTTTTTTCTGATTTCATAAGAAAAGTCCTCCATGTCACCAGCTTCTCTGAGTGTTCAGTCTCTTTTGCAGGTTCTAACATGGCTTTTAGCTTTTCATATACTGTGATAATTTGATGCACAGATATATTATGAACTGTTTACAGCAATAACATTAGCTAACACATCCTTCGCCTGACATAATTACCATTTTTGTTGTTGTTATGGTAAAAAAAAATTAGTATGTACTCTCTTGTTAACTTCCAAGCATGTAACACAGTACTGTTAATGATAATCACCATGCATTAGATCTCAGAACTTACTCTCTTACAGCTAGAAGTTTGCATCCTTTGATGACCTCCACCCATTTCCCTCCCCCACAATCTACTCTGTTTCAATGTGTGCATTTTATTTTTTGGATTCCACATGTAAGTGAGATGATAGCATATTAGTCTTTTTGTACCTGACTTATTTCACTCAGCATAATGCTTTCAAGTTTCATCTATGTTGTTGCAAATAGCGGTGTTTCCTTCTTTTTAAAAGCTGAAGACTGTGTATGTGTGTGTATATGTTTTGTACATTTATTCACGGATAGATATTCACGTTGTTTCCAAATTTTGGCCATTGTAAATAATGCTGCAAAGAACATGAGATGTTTAGAGCTCTCTAGAGATAGTGATTTTATTTCCTTTAGAAAAATAGGTAGAAGTGGCATTGCTAGGTCATATGGTAACTCTATTCCTAATTTTTTGAGGAGCTACCATACTACTTTCCATAGTGGCTGCACCAATATAGATTCCCCAGAACAGTGGGGAATGTTCCCTCTTCTCCACATCCTCTTCAACACTTATTATTTATTTTTGTCTGACAACAGCCATTCTGATAGATATGAGGTATTATTTCATTGAGTACTGGTCTTTCACCTCCTTGGTTAAATTTATTCCTACATATTTTATTTCTTTTGATGTAACTATAAATTAGGTTGTTTCCTTGATTTCTCTTTCTAATACTAAACTGTTGATTTCCTATTGTTCCAATGAACATAGTTTGGAGGATATTATTCTGAATAAAGCTAAAATTGTGATATATTAGAGTATTTCCATTTTTAACAATAAATCAAAACTTAAGAAGAATATTTTTACATAGTTATTTTTAAATCAGAAATATAGGAAACAAGTCCACATGGCAATGGCGAATGTAGCTCAGACCTAGTTTAGAAAACTGACAGGTACAAGGCATCACACAGGAGCCAGGCCCACAGATCAGCTTTCCCAACAGGGACCAGGCCTGCATTATATCTAGGCTGCTCTGAGGCTTGCTTCTGCTAAAACTCCCTCACCCTGAGTTAAGGCAACAAAAGTTTAATGCACATCTTTGAAGTTACTTCCTAAAGTCTGTGATAAACCTCTAAGGACAGAGTGTAACCAGTTCAACCACTTTTTCCCTTGCATTTGCAACATCCTTTTCTTTGTTATCCATAAGAAGTAACCAGTAACATCTTTTTCTTTGTTATTTGTAAAAGTTAATCACCTAAAGCAAACATGAGCATAATGAATGAGAACCTTCCTTGATGTATGCTACTAGAAAGCAATAAAAGCCTGTCCAGGCAAGGGTCGGCACCTGCTCTCACTTAGAGTAGCTGTGCCATCCCTTTTCTCCCCAGGACTTGTGCAGTCCATGTGAATTTGTTCATCACATCCATAACACTGCGGACACCTAGAGGGCATCAAGGAAAATTGCTTCTTGAAACCTCACTGTAATGAAATATAAGAGATACATTCTCATTTCGGATTTTTACCACCTGCTGCTTCAAGTACTGGCAAAGTTGTTCCTACCTTGTAGTAGTTTTCATCAGCACGAAGTGCTTTGGAAAGCCCAAAATCACTGATCTTGGCATAATGTTGAGTAACCAGCAATACGTTTCTTGCAGCCAGATCTCTATGCACAAAATTGGACTCCTCCAAATACTTCATTCCCATAGAAACCTGATGAACCAGTTCTATGATGTTCTTATCCTTGACATGCCTGCAAGTCAAGCATGTGATTAGTGATGGTGGATAGTAGTCCATTTCAGAATAACCAACTGTGCTCCTCACAGAGAGAGAAGGCAAGTCCACTCATTTCCCATTCTTCTTAAGCAAGATTCACAAGTGGTGACAAATAATCTAGTTTACTTATAGCTGTTTAAAAGTAAACACCATTCTCCCAGTGTTCAACTGGTCCAGTTTTTTCAAGGCTTACTTTGAATTGCATGAAAAGGAGTATAATAGGGTCATGAGACCTGGCTCAAGGCAAGCCAGGCTTCAATCAGAATCCTTGCTCTAAAATCGGATATAAAACAAATCCAACCCTGAGTGTCAGTTTTTTACCTCTGAAGTTGGGGTAACACCTTCCTCTTAAATGGAAATTAAAGACACAATCTAAGTAAAGTATAAGCATAATGTAGCAAATGGGCTTGGGTAACCAGTGGCGATTTCCATGAGTATTTCATACCAGTTTTTCCATTTCAGCAATGGCTTTAGCAGAGAGCACAGCAACAGATGTTTTCAGAATTACTTGTGGGAATGTAGAGGTCAGCCAAACAAATAAGTCATCACTGTTATGCCCTATAACATGTTTATTAAATATTTCTTGCGAAAAGCAGCAGGTTTTTCCTAGTGAGGTGATATTGACCACCAAGTAGTGCTAATTCTGTCAGTGGGCCAACACAGAGTGAACAAAGTAGAATGAAAACCAAAGCTCTCTCCCCTCCTCCAGCAAGATTCTTAGACAGTACGGGAGGACAGAGGCTTCCTGAAGAAACCAGACTACTATGTGTGCCCTTGGGTGGGCCCTGCCCCTCATAGTGTAAACTTCAGGGGTCCCTGAAGATACCTGTTCTGCTGTAAATATTTATTGAGGGGACCAAGTTCTGCCATCTCCATGACCAGCATCCAGGACTCAGCTTCACAGATCCCGATCATACGAACAATGTAAGGGTTGTCTAGCTGCTGCATGACATTGGCTTCTGCTAATAGCTCATCTTTCAGAGCCGGGTCATTGGCCTCATTTTTCAGGATTTTCACTGCTACTGTTTTCGCACCTCTGTAAAAGAAATCATAATGCATAAGACACTTTTCAAAGTGTCTCACTTTCAGGTAAATATCTTCTAGAAGTAGTGTTATACAAATAATAGCTACATAATGAAAATGTATCCAAAGAAACTGTGCTATAAATGACTAGTTTTCCAACAATGTTCTGTCATTTTATGGACAAAGAGAGTGATACTTCATTAGTTAAAAATAAAGGGATAGGGACTTCTGGCCAAGATGGAGGTGTAGGTAGACACACTGTGCCTCCTCAAACAACCAAAATAAGAACAACAACAACACAGAAACAAAGTAACAACCAAAACTGAAAGAAAATTGAACTATATGGAAGTCCAACAACCGAGGAGTTAAAATAGACACATTCATCCAGACTGGTAGGTGGGGTGGAGTTGGGAGGCCAAGTGAAGAGGGGTTGCAGCACAGGAAGCAGTGACAACGGCGTGCAAGGCACACCGGGTGTGCAAGGCGGCACCTGGCCTTGGCACCCTGGCAGTAACTGGCAGACTCTGGGTGTGGAGTGGCAATGGGCAGACGCGGTGAGGCCGTGATTGAGAAGCAGGGCACCATGCACAAGGTGGCTGACTGGGCAGCGGTCCCACATTCGCGGGCAGATAACTGGGGAGCAAGACAAATTGAGCAACCCAGGCTCCTAGCAATGAGAAATAAAGCCTCAAAACACTGATTGAAAACACATGTGGGGGTTGAGGTGCAGGGAGAGACTCCAACCTCCCAGGAAAGTTCATTGGAGAAACCCACAGGGTCCTAGAACACACACAAGCCCACACACACGAGAATCAGCACCAGAAAGGCCCAGTTTGCTTGGGGGAAGCAGCTGAAAGGGCTGAGGTGCAACAGAGAATGGAGGAAAGCACCATTTTTTCCCCTCTCTGACCTCGCCCCCATACATAGTGTCACAACCCAGCGACTTAGGTTGACCCACCCTGGTGAACACCTAAGGCTCTGCCCCTTATACGTAATAGTTGTGAACAGACCAAAACATTATGGCTCAAGCAGAAGAACAGCTCAAAGTCCCAGAGCCAATATACTTCTAAGTGACAAAGAGATAGCCAACCTATCAGATGCACAGTTCAAAACACTGGTGATCAGGATGCTCACAGAACTGGTTGATTTTAGTCACAAATTAGAGGAAAAAATGAAGGCTAAACTAAGTGAAATGAAGGGAAAGGCACAGGGAACCAATAGTGATGGGAAGGAAACTGGGACTCAAATCAATGGAGTGGATCACAAGAAAGAAAGAAACATCCAACCAGAAAAGAATGAAGAAACGAGAATTTGAAAAAATGAGGAGAGGCTTTGGAACCTCCAGGACATCTTTAAACATTCCAACATCCAAATTATAGGGGTACCAGAAGGGGAAGAGAAAGAGAGACAAGTGGAAAACTTATTTGAACAAGTAATAAAGGAGAACTTCCCCAATCTGGCAAAGGAAATAGACTTCCAGGAAATCCAGGAAGCTCAGAGAGTCCTAAAGAAGGTTTACCCAAGGAGGAACACACCAAGGCACATCATCATTACATTACCCAAGATTAAAATGAAGGAGAGAATTATAGAAGCAGCAAGAGTTAAGGGGACAGTCACCTACAAAGGAGTTCCCATCAGACTGTCAGTGGGTTTCTCAAAAGAGACCTTATGGGCAAGAAGGGGCTGGAAAGAGGTATTCCAAGTCATGAAAGACAAGGACCTACATCCAAGATTGCTCTATCCAGCAAAGTTTTCATTTAGAATGGAAGGGCAGATAAAGTGCTTCTCAGATAAGAACAAATTCAAGGAGTTCATCATCACCAAGCCCTTATTATATGAAATGTTAAAGGGACTTATCTAAGAAAAAGAAGTTAAAGAAACATGAACAGTGAAAGGACAACAAACTCACAGTTATTAACAACCACACCTAAAACAAAAGCAAACTAAGGAAACAGCTAGAACAGGAACAGAACCACAGAAATGGAGACCACAAGGAGGGTTAGCAACAGGGGAGTGAGAGGAGGAGAGAGGGGGAAAAGATACAGAGAATAAGTAGCATAGACGGTAGGTAGAAAATGGACAGGGGGAGGGCAAGAATAGTATGGGAAATGTAAAAGCTAAGGAACTTAAGACACATAGACATGAACTAAAGTGGGGGAATGTGGGAGGGAGGGGGTGTGCAGGGTGGAGGAAAATGAAGGGGGAAATGGGACAATTGTAATAACAATCAATAAAATATATTAAAAAAATAAAAATAAATAAAGGGATAGGAAGTGGAGCTGAAGAATATCCCAACCAAGTAGAAAGCCTAAGTATAACAATATTTAAATAATTTTTAAATAAACCTTACAAACTGACATAAATGGAGACCTATAATATTTTGAGATTGACCATCTCACATTACATGTAATGCATGTAAATACAACATCCTTTTAATATACAGATGCAGAAATAAAAAACATATGTTGTTAAAGCTCATAGTTAACAAAGCACGTTTAAACTGAGCTTTGTTAATTTAAGCAAGCCTCAATGAGTTTGCAAAAATTATTTTTTATTTTCTAATAAAAATATCACACAGGGCATGCTTGAACTCTTAAAAACATTCTAATATAGTGGAGTTTACATAAATAAATGGAACTCAACTATGAATGACTTGAAAAACTGAATCTTTCATCCAATTCCCACAAGTGCAGGATGTATAGCTGTTCTGTTGAACTCCAAATGGGAGAATAAAACAAGAACTATCCAATAAAACAGGTAGAATAATAGAATAGTAAATTAAGTCTGACACACATTCAGACAAGTACAGACAGCCTGAGTGTAGAACTGGACATGGGCTTACATACTGGGTGCAGGCTGTAACTCCCACACAGAGGTAGGCACAGACCATGGGCACTTCAGGAGCCCCTCAGTTCCCTCCAAAGATCATGGAACTATTGTCCCCTGGTCTCTCTGGACAGTTTATTGTTTTGCCTTCACATTTCATTCAACTCTCCATCTGGACTTGTTTTGTATATAGTACGAAGCAGGGGTCAAAACAAGCAAAAAATCTTTTGATTCTTCCCAATGTTTAAGGAAAAAATAACACCCATTGCCTCTTCCAGGACAAAGAAAAGGAAGGAAACTTTATAACTCATTTTTATAAGGCCAGCATTACCCCGAGGCTAAAACCAGACAAAGAAATCACAAGAATATAATTTACTAATAGCCCTCATGGACATAGATACAAAAATTCCATAAGAAATAATAGAAGGTCCAGTGAATTCTGAAAAATATATTATGAATATTTAATTCATGAAAAAGATGAGTTTATTCAAGGTGGGTTTTATATTTGAAAATCAATCAGTGTATAATTTACCACATTATACAATAAAGGAGATAAACTTATGTTTATTCCAGCAGAAGAAAAAAAGTACTCAATAAAATGTAATACACATTCATGATTAAAAATAAATCTCTCAGAAAAGAATAAAGGTGAACTCTCTTCATCTGATAGGAGCAGCTATAAACCTAACAGTGAAACACTGACAATTCTCCCCTGAAGTCAGGAATGAGAAGGGAGGCTACAGTCACTTCCATCCTCTGCTGAACCACAGTTCCTGGCTGATACCATAAGGCAAGAAAGAAACATGACAAGTATAAGGATTAAACAGGGTGAAATGTCATTCACAGATGATATGCTGTGGGTCAAAGACTACACAGATAAGCCCTAGAAATAACAAGTTAGAAATAATAGGTGAATTCAGTAAGGTTGCTGGGTATCCGGTCAACAGCCAAAACCATTTATATTTCTATATCAAACCAACACTAGAGCTAAAAATTATACCATGTATATTAACATCAAAAGTACTAAATACCTACAAATGAATCCAGCAAAAAAGTTTTGCAAGACCTCAACACAGAAAAGTATTAAATAACTCTGCTAAGAGAAACCTGAGACAAATTACAGATGACTCAAGGAAATGGAGAGTTGGGTCATGTTTACTGACTGGAAGACTCAGTACTGTGAAGAACTTGTTGTGCCCCAAGCTGATCTTTAAGGCTTTTCCTCTTCCCAAACCCTCTAGCTGAATTTATGCGTAAGGGGGATCCTCCAAAATACAAATTTATTTATAAAAGTTGTGCATTTATTCTTAAATGTTTAAGCTTCAGTCACCTTCAAAACACTCTCCACTTTATGCAATGCACCTATGAGATGTTTTTTCCACTGCTCAAGGCAGTTTTTGAACTTGTTGATTTTGAATCTTTTTAGTGTTTGTGCTATTTTTTGTTTCACCTCTTCCACATTGGCAAGATGTCCCTTGGAGGACTCTTTTCATCCAGGGAAACAAAAAAAGTTGTTCTCAGGGTGAGATTGGGTGGATAGGGAGGGTGAGGCATGGGGGTCATAACATTTTTGGTCAAAAACTGCTGAATACTCAGTGCAGTGTGGGCAGGTGCACTTGTAAATCCCCCCTCATGAAATGGGCAAACACATGAAAAGAATCTTCAAAAAAAATTCACTGAAGCTGAACACAGCCTCTTGCAACAATGCCTGCTAGTACACCGATACAGTTGGGTTCCTAGAACACTCACCTAGCTGGGGAAGTCTGTACTACAAGGAGATGCCTTCCTGAAGATAATTCTGGTTTTTTTGGATGTCCCCTCCTTGGTATCTATAATCATGTTTGTTAATTTACATATATAGTTAAGGCAGAAATTTAACTATCACAAAGTAGTTGTGAAAATGTATGCCTTAATACAGGATAATTTAAGCTCATTTTACAAAATGACTGTGGTATATATACATATATTTTAAATAAGTATATTACTCAAAAATACACACACACACATTTAAAACATACACACATGCACACACAAAAGTAGCAGGATTGAAAGCAAGACTTTCTGTGCTTTTATCTAAATTTTTGACTGCTGAATTACATAAATTACCTACTTAAAAATAATTTACAAAAATTTCCTAAATTTAAAATATCATCTAACAACAACCAGTGTTTTCACTGCACACTCCATGTAGGTGGTCTTTCAAAGACCAAATGAAGTACAAAGAGATTTTAGTAGTTTAGCAATTCTAATTGTTATAAAATATACTATTATTTGAGATTATAGGATAAAGCAAGTAAATAATCATACTAATAATATTTGGAATTAGGACATTTCTGGGAAAGAGAATTGAGACACCATTTTAAAAATCAAATAAAATAAGTAGACTACATTGTTACCGAATGACTGCATTTTAGTTAAATAATACATGGGTGCATGTGTGTGCATACAGAGATCTTATACACACATACACTACAGTTAGTTAACAGTAGTAGTGTTTGGGTAGTACAAAGAGGACACTTTTATATTCTTATGTTTTGATTGTCTCTATTTTCTGATTCTCTACACAACACATGTACTATGCCCAAACTAACATAATTATTATATGCATACTTATATGCATACCCACATAATGGATATTTTCATGGTAACTCTATCAGAAATGAACAAATATTATATTGTTAATAAAAACAG
The DNA here is from genome assembly GCF_021234435.1 of Artibeus jamaicensis. NCBI lineage: Eukaryota > Metazoa > Chordata > Mammalia > Chiroptera > Phyllostomidae > Artibeus > Artibeus jamaicensis. Next base: position 2,821,862 of record NW_026521576.1, on the reverse strand, counting down.
ATTTAGCTATGGTGGCTACATTTTCTGTTTGGGATTAAGTGAACTTAATATATGCATATTTCTAGCATGTCAGCTCACATGAGAGTAAGAGTGGTGTGATGGTGCAAAGCTTTAACTTACTTTTTCATCTGGTAATAGCCCTTCTTCACAGTGCCAAAGTTACCAGAGCCCAGTTCTTTGTCCTCCAGGGTCAGCAGCTTCCGGTCTAGGTAGACCTCCTTGGGCCTGATCTCCTCGGGGTCTGCATAGGGGCTTTCATATACTTCTGTGTCCATGGGCAAGGCTTCTCTATGGGCTTCTGCAATGAATTCAAGAAACATAGAATCCTGGGACTGGATCCTTAGTGCAAACCCCAGCATCTACCACTCCTACCTCCTGTGTGGTCACGGCTTCCCTTTCAAGATCTTGGCTACTTTGGGTAGTTAGGGTGCCAGTGAGTACTAGAGGTATGGTCTCACCCAGTTTGTAGGGAGGCAGTAAAAAGCCCCTCATGCCCATTGTACTTGACTCTCATTCTTGCATTAACATTTATTAAGAAAGGGTCTTTCATGCCAGAGGCAAAGACAGGTGAGCCTTCCTTACAAGCTGTGGTGACTTACTGTGTCTGAAAATGTTGACCCTCCTTCCATTGATAGCTGCAGTCTATGTCACCTTGCCTTAGTGGCTTTTGTAACTTTGTCAACTAATGGAGCCTATCAGAAGTGATGTTGATGACATGTTCAGGAGAGGTGATAAAAAGCTTATTTTCTAGAAACTGACTCTTGAAGCTTCAGATGTCATACAAGGTGTCCAACTGCCTTGGCACCTTCTGGGCTGTGAGACAGCCCAAGTCATATGGAAAGACCAGGCTGAGAGGCCCCAACATTATAGATGGAAAGGGGCAGATGCAAGCTGACCCCCAGCCCCCGGCCTCACCATGGCTTCCACCCCTGCTGGCCTAATCTGACTGTAAGAGGCCTTGAACCACAACCACCCAACTGAGCCCTGCCCAAATTCCTGACCTGCACCAGATGAGGAGAGATCAATGAAATGACTGCTGTTGTTTTAAGCTACTAAGTATTGGGGTCGTTTTTATAGCAATGAACAGGCCAAGTCACCAATAAAAAATGACCTGGGGTCACCTAGAGAATCCAAGAAGGTCATCCAGAGGTTTCGCTTCTGATAACAAGTCTAGTAGAGGGCTACTGAGTTTCCTAAGGGCAGTCACCCTGAGCTGCAGCCTCTGCGGCCTCATACAACCACAATTCCCTAAACATGTCTACAGTTCCAACAGCTCAGACATCTGTTCCAGTTCTCCCAGCCACCCATTTACTGCACTCAGCTGAAATGTATTTCAGTGCACACAAACATCTTTGCAAGAACATAGTACTGAAAATATGAACTTTGAGTAGTATTGTACTACAAGACATGAGTTTTGAAGAAGAAGCACTGAATAACACTTTCAATGTGGTCAGTTCATTGTGAGGGAGGCTGTGTGGACTGCTTCATCTGGCAGTAAATGGTGACTGAAAGGGCATCTCTCACCTCTTTCTGCAGCCCGGGACCCTCGGTCTGGCTCATAGGGGTTGAACGTCACAGAGCTCTCTGGCCAGGTCCCCTGAGACGAGGTGGCCTGAAGCACACAAATAAAATGTCACCTTTCTTCACTGATACTCTGTTGAGTTGACATAATTATTTTTATTTTCAAGTAATCACATTTAACATATACAGAGAAAACAAAGGGAGGAATGAGAAAGAAAACAGGAAAAAAACAACATGGCTTATCTCACTCTTCAGGCAACTGCTTAGATCCTGTGAGGGCTGTGTGGAGCTCACAATCCCATAACTTGTAACTTGCAGGGCCTGCCAGCGTCTCAGATGCTGCTAGGAGTAGTCACCCAATCATTCAGGCAGAATTCCTTCTCTGTTACAGCTCTTTCAAATCCTATCTGCACCTCCCAAAACACACTGCAGGTATTCTTTATCCTCTTGCATTCATTTTCCTCCATTAACTCTTTCAATTATACTATATGGAGGTTATTTCAAAACAAACATGAAATATCTACTGACTGCTCTACCCACTCCCTAATTCCAAAGTATCTATACAGCTGGAGCTTTGGACTCTGCCTTTAGCTTTCCTGAAGACCTAGTGACATTTGGGTGATGCCAGAGGGTAGCACTGGACACCCAGTAACCATCATCATCGTCATCAACGACTCTGTGAGGTTAAAAGCCTCTTGCTAACCTGAGAAGAGCCTCTTACTAACCTGGGTACAGTAATTCTTCCTGTACCCAGAATAGGTAAGTGAAGTGTATCAAAGCAAAGCTTTGCTGGCTGTTATTGCTGGCATTAATTTGCATCATGAAATCATAGGGGGGTAAATCTAATCTTGATATTCTATAACCTTTTCCCTTTGAAAGTCTCTATCTCAAGTCAGCCTTACCCACCCACAAGGGTATTGCTACTAAATTTGGCTCATAGGAGAACCACGATTTGAACCATTTGTTTTTGGTGTGTGTTGAGTATAAATTTTATGTATCCCTTGACCTTATTACTGCCCAAGCAGTGGCCATGAAGAAATGAGATACAGCCAGATTTTGGATTTGTTTAAAGAAACAGACATTAAGCTGAATTGTACACAGTCACTTATCTCCTGGCACATACTGGTATCCCTGACTGCCTTCCTGATGGCACAGTGCCAGGAACCAAAGATACAATAATGATATCACAATGTGCCACAGCCACCACCTGGCCACTTGTCTCCTAAACCTGGCTTCCTTCTTCATGCTGTCTACTGTGCACTACAGAGCCACTACTAACAGTGACAAAGGCCTGTCTGATGTGGCTAAAGGACACTTGCTTTCATGTGTCAACAGGATGCCACTGGATCCATTTTCTCATGACTATTTCAGCATTCTAACCGAACTGTTTATAGAAGTAGCTATGACAGATCAGGTGTGAAAATGGAACCTAAGTTCCAGGGGACACAGTAATTCATTAATGGCATTAGAGCTTTGTGAGGCCCACTGCTCATGCTTAATAAAAATGTGCCAAACAGACACGTGAAGGATAATGAAGCTGGGAGATGTGAAGTGTAAACTCATGTGATTTAAAATTCTCTTTCTAGTCTTTATGGCTAACAGAGGGAAAGAGGAGTGCATAATTCCAAATGACAATCTACCTTTTTCAGAAACTTTCATATGATTATGGGACTATTGGATGTACTGCGAGTTCTGTCTCATTTGCTGAGACATGAACTCACTCATGTGTCTCACTGTCACATGTCTCACTCATATAATCCCCCCGTGTCAGCTGAAATGTCCTATGAGAAACTAGCAGTTCCCAAGCCTCTCCATTCCCACCTTTGCTTGGTTCCCTCCTGCAATCAAACTCCAAGATAGAAATAGTTTGCAAATTAAAAAAAAAAAAGCCTCTTTTTGGTTCACATTCTATCACTTCAACTTCTCTGATTTTTCCTGCAGGTAGGTAAGTTGTGAGCTGCACAGACAAAACTTCAGGATACCAGGACACAAAGAGGGCCCCTTCCCTTCACTTTAACTCCTCCTGCCCTCTGCCTACTTAAGATCATATCCTGGGGCTGTTGCCTCTTCATCCTGAGAGAGAATGTTCTCCAGGGCAGGAGGACTTCATAAAAGCTGTTACAATTAAGCCAGAACGCAATTATCTGACATATGACTCCTGTGAAGAAGAACTTTAAAACAGAGGTGACGTGTAAAAAAAAAAAATACTGGAAACTACATGAGGGCCACAGGACTAAGAATGAGTAGTGATAAACACAGCAAATTTGCCCTGGACAGAGTAATGCATACTTGGGTGGGAGGTGGGGTGTGCATCCGGGTCTGTCTGGACAATGGACAGGAAATGGATTGGGGGTCACCTGTGAAAGGTGGGGACATGTTTTCACCCAAGGTGGTTCAGGACTTGATTTTGGCACTGCCCGCCCAGACCACCACATGGTTGCAGCCTTCAGAGACTGGCTGAGCGTCACAATGCCCTCAATGACCACTGCAGCTGGCCACCTGGACCCCTTGCTCCTGCCTGCACCAGGACAGAGGATGGCGTTACACTTGGGAGGACATCCTATGGAAGACACAGGAGGTTTCCTTTTGTGTCAGTTAAAAGGGCAGTGGTAACTTCATGGTGAAGATGAAAATGCGGAAAGTACTGGATAAATATGTCACTTAGGAGAATGGCAGGAACAACAAAAACATGAAATCAAAATGTTTGGGGGAAAGAAATATTTGAGGACTTTATGAAGAATGAGATCTGAGGCATATTGGTAAATTATAACAGTACTGATTAGTATTTTTAAGGAAGTTTTAATTTAATAAAAAGCATATTGTTGTTTTACTATACCCCTAGTCATTCAGTCTGCTTTTTATTTGATATTTATTTTGCCGTAATCAATAGTATCACCTTTTCTGCTTTGAGCACATGGCATAAATGAATGTTGACAATTGCTTTTTTCCCTATTTTTGCTAATACTCAAAACAAGTCAAATTGGCAGGATACCACTAGATGGCACTAGCTACCTTAGCTTTCTACCTTGCAAAGAACAAGTTGTGGTTTTCAAGTTTTATAAATTCTGGTAAAAACAGATCACTCCACCATAACAAAATATAAATTAGGTTATGTTATAAATTATAATTACAAATCTCTTTTTTTCCAGGGTCAACTGCAAGTAGAAAATGTATTTGACAAATATTCATTGAGTGCCTACTTTTAAGAAGTGGGGATTCAGAAGTTAACACAAGAGAAAAAATCTGAGAAGCACTTTATCTGTCCTTCCATTCTAAATGAAAGTTTTGCTAGATAGAGCAATCTTGGTTGTAGGTCTTTAGATTTCATGACTTGGAATACCTCTTTCCAGCCCCTTCTTGCCTGTAAGGTCTCTTTTGAGAAATTCGCTGACAGTCTGATGGGAACTCCTTTGTAGGTGACTGTCTCCTTATCTCTCGCTGCTTCTAGGATTCTCTCCTTCATTTTAATCTTGGCTAATGTAATGATGATGTGCCTTGGTGTGTTCCTTCTTGGGTCCGAGTGTGTTCCTTCTTGGGTCCGACTTCTTTGGGACTCTCTGAGCTTCCTAGATTTCCTGGAAGTCTATTTCCTTTGCCAGATTGGGGAAATTTTCCTTTATTACTTGTTCAAATAAGTTTTCCACTGGTGGCTGTTCCTTTCCCCCTTCTGGTAGCCCTATAATTCGGATGTTGGAGCGTTTAAAGATGTCCTGGAGGTTCCTAAGACTTTCCTCATTTTTTTGAATTCTTGCTTCTTCACTCTTTTCTGTTTGGCCATTATTTGCTTTCTTCTGGTCCACTCCATTGATTTGAGTCCCAGTTTCCTTTTCATCGCTATTGGTGTCCTGTGCAATTCCATTCATTTCAATTAGTTTCGCCTTCATATGTTTCTCTAATTTGTGGCTATAATCAACCAGTTCTGTGAGGATCCTGATGACCAGTGTTTTAAACTGTGCGTCTGAGAGTTTTGCTATTTCTTCATCGCTTAGATTTATGGGCTCTGGGGCTTTGAGATCTTCTTGAGCCATTTTTGGTCTGTTCATGCCCATTAAGTATGAGGAGCAGAGCCTTGGACTCCCAGGTCGCTGGGTTGTGACGCTATATGTGGGGGCGTGGTCAGAGTGGGGAAATGGCGACCCCCTCTGCTGTTTTTCGCGCCGCTGGGTGAGCAGAGCCTTAGGTGGTTCACCTGGGCAGGGCCATTCAGGTCGCTGGGTTATGATGCTGTATGTGGAGGAGGGGTCAGAGCAGGGAAATGGTGGCGCCCTCTGCTGCCGCTTGCTGCGGGGGCCTACTGAGTCCTGTCTAATCGCCCACTCCCTCGCTGGTCTATCTGCACACGAATGCACGTCAACCCGCTGCCCTGCTCCCTCGCTGTTTCCCCAGGGTCGCTGGCTGGGTCGCTCACTAGGTCCAACCCTGTGCCTGGGTTCTGCGTGCCTGAATCTGTCTGACCGAGTTTTCCTGTGCAACCCCGCTCCACCAGCTGCTGGTTTCGCTCCTCTTACTGGTCAGGCTGAAGAATTTGTTGTTATCAGACTTCCAAAAAGTTTAATTTTCTGTGTTCTGGCTGTGTCTTCTGTTGCTAATATTTAGTTGTCTCTAAACTTGGTTGTGTGAGAAAGCACGACGTCTCCACCTATGTCTCCATCTTGGCGTAACTAAGTTATATGTGCTTTTAATTTACATGGGTATATGAAAATACCGTTCTGAGAGACGGCATCATTTCACAGTCCAACAAAGTGTGGAAATGCTTGTTTACCACACCTCCGCCGCCCTTTGTGATGCTGTGCTGTTTTAGTTGGGTTCAGTTTCACAGGTGGGCTTAACAGAGGACCACAGTTTTAACTTGCATATCTTATTAGAAAATGGAACATCTTTACCTATGTTTATTTATATTTGCTTTACTATAATCGACCTACTGACATTTTCTGTCCAATACCCTGTTAAAGAGTTAAAACTTTTATTGATTTTAGACTCTTATATATTAAAGATAGTAATCTTACACATATCATTATTACAATACTGCCAGTTTATTATTTGTTTTGCTGATGTTACGATTCTTATCCACAATTCCTTATTTTTATGTAGCCTTACTAATATTTTCTTCAACTTTCTTTAGACATGTTGTACTTTACTCTAAAGACCTATTAAAACTCACTTACTAGATTTTACTTTGGTCAATGTGAGTAACATGAGCTGGCTTCAGCCAGCCTGGGACAATGATGGGGTGGGAGAAGGGCTCGTCTCCTCACAATCCCAGCTTCTTTATATGTCCACCTGGCTAGCCTGAGCTGAAGTCCATTTTTGCATCAGACCATGATCTTGAGTTTGCTGGCAAGGGATTTTGCAGATGTAATTAAAATCCCTAAGTTGTTGATTTAAATTAGTTGATTATTTTGGGTGAGCCTGGCTTACCCAGCTGAGAGTCCTTAGAAAAGAATTGCAGCTGTCTGAGAGAGAAAAAGGCAGGGAGGGGCACAGCTGATCCCTGGCTGTGGGTGACACTTTCAGTTGTGCCTGAGGGGTCCCATCCTGCCCTGATTGTCCCTTCCTCATGGCCTGCTTATCTAGCCCCTGCAACTGTGTAAGGTAAGTTCTTGTGTTAAATCTATATATGTGTGTGTTGATATATATATGCATATATTACACATATATGTGCATGTGGGTACTGTTATGCATGTACATGTATGTATTATATATGTACCTGTATGTATATGTGAGGGCATATCTGTTTTATGTATAAATCTTTGACTGGTCATGCTCCCCTGGTTGAACTCAATGATGATATACCTGCAAACCACAGAATTAAGATAAATGTGGAATGCTGTGCCTACTTTGTTCACAGTGAAACTGCTCACCTCTGGACTGCACCTGAGCTGGGGGACATTGGCACACAGGCTTTGGGTCATTATGAAGAGCATAATGAATAAACAGGGGTACTAACTGGAGGTGTGGCCCTCATCCACAGTGGGCTTCTCTGTGGCTGCCAGGCAGACCCTGTGAATGGACTGGCCAAAAAAGTTGGGGGAGCGAGTGGTTTTGAGGCTGCTGATGGGACACCAGCCACATTGTGTGTCTTGCCCTGTGTCATTCTGTGAAGCTTTGTCAAAGCAGCATTTGATTAACAACTCTAGTATCTTGAGTTTGACTGCCACACCATAGTGGAAAGTCACTAATGTGAACTGAATTTGTGATCATAACCTTGAAAGGATTATTTATAACAGCAAAGCACCATAAATCAGAATACACTTTGAATCATCTTAGTTGATGGGGCTCCATCTGGCCTATTTTCTACTGGATTATAGTCCTATCAGGTGCCATCCTGGCACCGAGTGGAGCCCTCTCCCAGGGAAGAGGCAAATGCTGACAGGAGGCCAGGCCAGGTGGGCTAGAGGTGGCAGAAGTTGAGGGGTTTGCCTTGGATCATGGGAAACGTGGACCTTTCTAAGTTTAAAGTCTTGGTCACCTCCTGGCCCTGATATTGAAACAAAAATCAAATTGTGGAGCAAAAGGAACACTGACATAGAGAATGTATCATCTTGACAACCTGGTTCTCTACTCCTAACATGCAGCCCTCTTATGGGCAGCCCTCATTGTCACTACCAGAAGTGACCCTTTTGTGGGCTGATCCATACTGACTGGGAGTGCAACATTAGAATAAAATTATTATTCAGGTTTATCACATTACTTTCCCCTCAAACATTACCTTAAATTCACTTCTGTATGGTCTATGTTCTATGGCCACTAAGACTGAGAATGTCTTGAGTATGACTGCCCTCTTGGAAAATTTTTACTAAACAAGATTTCAGGGCTTTTATGCTTTTATGAGCAGACATCTCCAAATACTCAGAATTTATTTATTAAAAATTATGTATTTATTCTGACATGTTTAAACTTCAGTCATCTTCAAAGTACTTTCCATCTGATGCAATACACCTATCAAGACATGTTTTTTCCACTGCTCAAAACAGGTTTTGAATTGATTAATTTTGGTCGATTTTAGTGCTTCTGCCATTTTTTGTTTCACCTCTTCCATGTCAGCAAAATGGTTATTTCTAATCCTACAATTCCATCCCATCTTTATATATGTTATATTTAAAGTTTGGTGCTGGAAATTTACAGCCATAATGAAGTTATTGAAGCACTTTAGGAAATATACACACTTAGGCCTTCACTGTGCAGTACTCACAAAACCTTGGTGTTTCATCCACCAACGTGATTTATATCATTAGTTACCATAATACTGCAACACACAATTCTGGCAACTCTAAAGTAACTTGTCTCACTTGTAAAAGACTTTCCAACATGAGAATCAGCTCCCACTTATCATGCTGACTGAGTTGACTTTCAAGCACGCGTCAGCAGAGATAGCATGTGCATAGTATGGACTTTGCAGCAAAGTGGCCAGGACCCACATGGAAAGCACAGTGTATGCCCAGGTGGGCTACCCATGAGGGCTACACATGGCAGAGACGTGGGGCCAGAGCAGCAGGAAGGGCAGGGCAGCGCACATGGAGGGCAGCTAGCGGGCGGAGCACAAGTGCTGAGTGCGGGTCAGTCCTGCTACTTGGGGACAGCAAGCAGGGGATGTTTTAGCACCTTTCTGTGGCCAGGCTTTGGGAAGGAGTATGATTTGATTCTTGAGATTATTCCACCCGCTGACCAAGTCTAGAAACCATAATGGCAAAGAGGAACAGTAAATGTTTTAGAAAACAAATAAGGCTAGGTATATAACATGCTGTTTTAACTGGCTTTATAATCATAACACCAAACCCTCCAGCTTTTGCTGATGTGACTCAGTTGATCATTAGGAATATTTCAAGGAAAGTTGAGCACCTGAGCAGGAGGACCTAGAAGAGCATTTGAGTGCTATTTCCCACAATAGGCTATAAAACTAGAGCTGTTACATTAAATGGACTATGATGCATAGAGAATTATTAAGTCTTAAACTCAAATAAATCATTGTGAAGAAACTAAAAGATAATTTGCTCTTTTTTTTTTTTTAGTTGTTCAAGGTTACAGTCCCATGTGCTTGTGGGAATTCACTGAGTTAAACACTTAGGGCACATTCATTTATTTTTTCTGTATATATCTCATCTGTCCATAAAAAAATTGTTCTAAAAAAACCCTAAAAAAAACCCCTAACTTCTTGGAGCCAGTAGGTGATAGATGGCTAAATATAGGGCTTGGTATTGTTTTAGTTATCAGCACCAATTTATCCTTGAGGACAAAAAATCAGTTTCTAGGCACACACATGTAGAGCTGACAGGCCCAAGAGCCATGAAAAGAGTAAAATAAAATGACCCCTTAAAAGTGTCATATCTTAGACATCGATCCTAAAGTTCACTGACAGTTTAGCAAATTCCAGGTCCCCCAAACTGGTGACAGGTGCTGCTCCTGGAGAGACCCCAGTTTCAACACAGGGCACAGCTCCTGAGCAGTCCCTGGTCTCCATGGGGCCAGAAAGTGCATTCTGCTCTCTGCAGACTTTAAGGGCTAGTAGACAAAAAGTGAAGTGTAGAGCACACAGCCCATAGAGAGGTAATTGCTACACTTCATGGATGGCATGAATGGGAACTGAAGATCCACAGTGAGGTCCTCCGGGAGGAGCAGAAAACCAAATCATGCTTTGAGTCTAAAACCGTGCGGCAGTGCATCACTATCGGAGTGAGGAAGGCCTGGGATCCTCTCTCTGTAGGGGCACCAGGCACACTTTGGGCAAACCTGCATGGAGAAGTATGGATGGGCCACATTCTTACCTCCTGCTGACAGGGCAGGGGAGGTGGGTTCTGACCTAGTGCCCGAATCTACACTTCTCTAGGGCTCCTCTCTGATGTTACCCTTTCCTTAGCCTTCCTTGGCCACACTACTCTCAAGCCAGCTCTCCTCAAAAGGGCAACACCCCTAATAACAATGTCTTGGTTGATTTAACCAAACAAATTGGGCAGAAAACATCACTGAGATGTTATAATGCCAGACCTTGGTTGTTGTACCAACCAAGGTCATGTTGATCATGCTCATGTGCCCACACAAGGGCTTCAAGACTGAGCTTGAAATCTGCCATGAAGCATATTTCTGAGTTAACATTGGGTTTCATGGTCATTTTATATACTTTTAGCAAATGGAGAGAATTTAACCTACAAAAAAAGTTAACTTGGTTAACTTGGAACTAGAATCAGGCTGATGCTAGCTGACATCAGCAATACCAGTTTATCAAGTCTGATAAAACAATAATCACCACTACTCCTGTTAGCCAAAACATGCTTTCCATTTCACTAACACACAACTGCTTTACCTTCAGAGGTACTTCTAGTAACACTTACCCCTGGATGGGAACTTGGAAGTTGCGGACGACTTCCAAAATTATTTCCTGGTGAGAAAGGGGGATGATTACTGCCCTATCAGTGAAAAGCATCACCTACCCCCTTCCCAAAGCAGATCAATCAATGCGATTATAAAATCCTGCTTCTTGAAAAGCAGGTATAGTTTCTTCATACATTTCTTTTTATTGTTTTACTCAACTTTCTCACCATGCAATCAGCACTAGTTTTTTTTCCTTTTGAATTAGTGTTTCAGATTTTAGAAGACACTGTTCTTTACATATTTTTATTTAGTTATTTTTCAAGTATAGTTTTTTGTCTATTTCTCCCACCCCAGCCCCCCCACCCCGTGCTCCCCACCTCCCTCCCATTTCCTTCCCTCCTAGTCCTCATCCCTGTGTCCTTCATACTTGTTCCTCCAAATCCCTCCCCTTTAGCACTAGTTTTTTAACATAAGCAGCTATTTTTTGATCAACGATATTATATAGAATTGGAGCAATCTGACACTCATAATCAATTAGTACAAACAAGCCCTCCTCTCACCTGAATTGCAACAGGCCAAATCTAAAACAAGGCTAATTACTATCAGGTTATTGTTATTCTCTAAAAGACTGAGATTCCAATGTCATAGTGACTCACCTGTTTGCCCACCAATTTTTTGACATGGAACTGTAAGAACTCTTAACAAACCATCTGGTTTATAAGAATAATGTTCGACTAGCTGAAAGAGAAGAAAGTAAGAAAGTGCAATAAATAACAAGGCAGGAAAAGGAATCCTACCTGGAGCAGTTGACTCTTCTTTTGAACTTTAAAAGTGATTCAAGGACAACCTTTAACCACAAGGACAGCCCACGATTTTCTTGTTGGTCTGTCTGATCCCTCTGACGTCTCTCGTCCCACTCTCAGACTTAGGACAGAAGTCCACATACTACCTTTCCTTCAAAATCCCACTCCACTCTCCGCTCACCCCTTCTCTCTCTGTCTTTCTCTATCTGCTCTCTCTCTGTTTCTGTCTCACTCTTTCTTTTTAGGTAGCAAGTTGCATTTACAGTATTTGTTTGTATTCTCCTACCTATGTCTGTGTGAGATTATGGAGGTGAACTCAGCATTCAGTCATCCAACGAACATTTTGCTTCCCTAGGCCCTGGGTGAGGACAAGGTAAACTCAGGTGAATAACACATATTTCCTGCCCTGGAAGTGCTTACTTTCTGGGTGGAGAGACAGATAAATGCTTATTACAGTGCCATGGGCAAAGGCTTTGGAGGGACCAAGTCATTCAGCCCAAAAGTTTCAGAGAAAAGACATTACAGCACAGGTGACATAGGAGCTTGGGACATAGGGGAAGGTCACCTCTTGGAAAATAACCTTGTATCCACAGGGCATGGACATCTTTGGCTAATGGCTCCCAGAAAACTATGATTATGATGTTTAATTTCTACATTAAAAATAAATTAGTGGCAAATAGATTTATTTATATCTTATCAAAATTATGCAATATTTTTCTCATAACAGATACTTTCTCTTCAGACAATCTAAAATATTCATATCTGATATCTTCCCTTGTCTGTTTATTGGTACTTTTTCCAGTCCCAAAACTTACCTACTTGTGTGAATGTTTGTTGAATGAATATATTTTACCCTTCCAGGTAACATTCTTTTCTCAAAATTTTAATTATTGTGGTTAGACTATAACATGATATCTACCCTCATAACAAATGTTGCAGTCATGATCAGCCCTAACTTGCTACTAGAATGGATCCCCAAGCTTTCCCCGTTCTGTTAAATGCAGTAGTATGTTCTCAGGCCAGTAATATTGAGGTCCCTAAAACAGGTGAGACATCTCATCCACTTCTCCAGAGTCATTCAAAAATCTCCTTCAGTGCTTGTGTTTTTAAACAATCTAGCCAAGCCCTGGCTGGTGTAGCTCAGTGGATTGAGCACAGGCCTGCAAACCAGAGGATCACAGTTCGATTCCTAGTCAGGGCATATTCCTGGGTTGCAGACCGGTTCCCTGCAGGCCAGTTCCTAGCAGGGGATGCACAAAAGGCAACCATACATTAATGTTTCTCTCCCTCTCTCCTTCCCCTCTAAAGATAAATAAATAAATAAAATCTCTTTATAAAAAAAAACAATCTATCCCACAAGGGTGGCTGGGAGGTGGGTGTACATGTAGGGATTTCCCACTTAAACAGGGGTCTGCAAACTCTTTTGTAAAGGACCAAAGAGTGCAATTTTAGGCTTTTTCAGGCCACACACTATCTCTGTTACACAGTCCTTTATTTAAAACAATCCTTTAATATATAAAAGCCACTTTCCTCAAGGACTATACAAAACCAGCCAGGGGCCAGATTCAGCTCCTGTGCACCAAAGGAAGGAAGGCTATTGTAATAATTACCAACTCTCAGAAAAAAATAGCAGCAGAGTGGGTGGGGCCAGGGCACACAGGTGCCTTACACTGCTGTTGAGAAAAACACACGAAATCACATCTGTAAAAATGAAAGTTACTTCTACTATTTTTATGTTCTTTTTTAAACACAGTGGCTAGAAAATATACAGTGTGAAGAACTTAATTAGACCTGAATACTATAATATGCCAGAGAAATGAATACACATGGGACAAAGTCTTGGGAAGGAACTTTCTAACAACTAGTGATGTTTGGCACTGTAGGTACACACAGACTATGAAACTGTGAGTGGATTCCCAGGAGAAAAACCACAACTGGGGAGAAGCTGGATGGCTACACAGGTGATGGAACCAAGAGCCTTGGAGCCTTTAAATGCACACCATCAACATATCATATAAGAGTCAAGAGACTTTGGTGAGAAGTTAATGCTTCCAGGCTGCATTCTCTACTCATCTCTCTAAATTTTCAGTGGAGTATTTGATAGGCTGAATGCTCTCAAATCAATATCATTAAAATAAAGCAAAGTCTGTGGTTGATAATTAGCTATACGCTAATGAGCTACAAACCAAAAGACAAGGTCAGTGTTATAACTGATAAAAATAATATTGTAATTTGCAGCATTTGGAATAAAGCATTTCTTTTACTCACTATAGCATTAGGAACCAAAATAAATTATTGGTGGTGGTTACTCTAAGTACATCTCAGTATTGAGTTGGGACCTTTCCTCCTGTTACCACATATGAGGTTCCTGGCCAGACCTGGGTGTGGATGTTTGCACACATCCCTCACTCACAAAAGCTCAATGTAGTTGTTGCTTTCTGGGTGGCAGAGTCTCTTGGTTTTCTCTGTCTCTGCCCCACTGTGGTATATAGGACCCTTTGGTAAAATGTCATGGACAGTGGTTTCATTTCTGCACAAAGCCTGTGATTTAAAAGAAGACAAGCCACTTAACCTGTGACAGCCCCATGGAAACCAGTGGTGAGCATGGGTTTAGTGCTCACTCTACTACAGCAACTTTCAAATTTTGAGCTGTTTCAGGATTATTGATAGTTGGATCAAGAATAAACACTTCAGAGCAGAGTGGAACAGTCCGTGCAGGGGGTGGTGGGAGCACAGGAAGTGCTGCCTTACTTCCTAAGTTGTCGTCTTACTTTCAGTGGAGACTCATTTTGCGGCAAGAATGCCCCTCAACATTTTATATTCAACTCAGCCTCTCACTGCTTAAAGACAGTATGACTGGCCATCTCCACCCCTTCTCCCCAGCCAAACACACCTTTGTGTGTATTTGTCTTTTTTTCCCTTTTTAAAATTTAATTATTTTTCAAGTACAGTTTTCTAGTGTGTATTTGTCTTAAAGGCTATTTTCTAGTCCCCAGTACAGGGTTCCTGTTAACTCTGAACACAGCCTTGAGTGGCACCACCCTGAGGTTCCAAGTCCTGACTGGCCCTGGAGAAGATACAGAACCTTCTGGAGCCTCATTAACCAAACATGATGACTAGACCAGTACTTCTTAAATGTGGACATTGGTATGTGACACCTACACAGTGAAGAGCAGGTTCTGGTTGGGCAGGTCTCAGGTAGGGACCTAGGAGGGTTTCTCTAAAGGGCTCCAAGGGTCCTGTGACCCTGATTTCCCAGGGTTGTGCGTACCTGCCAGAGCGTGTCAAACTTCTTGCCATCCGGGATGGAGAGCTTCCCTGTCTTGTCCTTGTCGATGCGGTAGTGCAGCACTTTGCCCTCGTGTAGCAGGCACAGGGCATAGGACCCATTGTTGTCCCTGGCCCTGATCCTAGAAGACAGGAAGAGTCAATCATTCCCAATCCCATCCCCCACCAGAAGCACCCTGAGCAGGCTGCTGGCCATGGTGTCCCCATCTCAGGGTCAAGGGCTTTGTCCACCATGACCAGTGAGGCCCCAGTCACAGCTTAATGATACCAAGAGCTCAGGACAGGAAAATTCTATGGCCTGGAGCTGGGTTGCAACGGAGCAAGAAGCCCTGGCTGGGCATCAGGAGAAGCCGAGGCTCTCCTGGGGCAGCAGCCCCTCTTGGGGTACCAGCACCTGAGACTTACAGGACCCTGGAGCTGGCTCAGTGGGGGGTCTATGGAACTCTCTGATTTGCCTCCTTTCTTCCCTGAGGTCAGAGTCCCAGCCAGTGCTGTTCCCAGCCCAGGAAGTACAAGGTGCGGGTGTTTCAAGGGCATTCTAACTAGGAACTCCTGGACCACAGATGGACAGGTTTTAGAGCTCCCACTTCCAGGGCCTGCTCTCCCTTCTGTAGGGTGGGGGGCAGGGTTGGGATTTAAACTACTATTGCATATGACACAGTGAGATGAAGTCATTAAGAAAGAAAACGTCATCCACTGAGAGTTGAACGGCAGGCAAAATCAGAGCTGTGCTGGGCTGAGCTGACTGCCCTGGTTCTGATTCCATAGCCTGGTGGGGTCAATGGGAGATACCCCCTCACCTTATCCCAGGGAATGAGAACTGTGAGTCCAAGAACCAGAAGGGAACACACACTAAAGTGCACAAGAAGGGGGACTTCTACCTACAGGGAAGAGAGAGGCTTGCTGGGAAAGCCAGGTGGGGGTGCTGCAAAGGCACAGAATAAGTGTGACCCCTAAGCAGTTTAGCTGCTTAGTCACAGTCATCCTCAGCCCATTTTCCCTTTCTAGCAACTTGAGCCCTTTGGATCATGAGATCTGAGAAAGGGTATATCCTGGAGGTACTAGAAAGCTGTCAACCCCGACATTTTCTAAAATGAGGGAACTGAGGCCCCAAATATTAAGTGTTCAAATGTACTATATTTGGGGAAGAGTTCAAATGTGCCAACCTGCCAGGAACTTCTGCATTTGGGGGGCATTTGTGATGACTCCTCCCAGCTGCAAGAGGTCAGCAGTACAGGGTCACATGAGACAGGCTTTGGAAATAGGTATGGTCACACTTTCCTGTCCTCAGTCTTGTAGGTTTGTCTCAAAAAGCTAACCAAAGGCTGGAGAGCTAAGCTGTGTTGTATGAGATGGGAATTTTGTTTTAAAAATAAAGTTCTTATCAAGTTGTGCTTGTCTGTGTATAACAGGCAGGTTCCCTGCACACCTCATGGCTCAAGGCAGCTGGTCTGAGTGGAGGGATGTGCACAGGCCCTCCTGAGCATCAGCAAGGGCCGGTTCTGAAACCTCTGCACTGTGACAACAGCTCCTTGCTCCCGAACCTGAGGGGTCACCAGCACCCTGAAGCATAAGCTACACTTCCTGGTAACATGGCCTATGAAGGCCAGTTGGTCGCTATCAAACTAAGAACCAACCATACAGAAAAGGCAAAACATTTGTATATGGGGGAGAACTGAGTCCATTTTGTAATGTGGAATATGGCACTACTTAAATTTTGTTTATTATAATACATAAGCATTAGTGAAAAACAAATATGATAGTTTGCAAGTATAGGAAACTATGTAAATTCTTAATACTAACCATTAAGAATCTATACATATACACACAAAAGGATAATGGGAGCATTAAGTTCACAGGCCATTCCAAATGTCACTGTCCTTGATTTACAGTCCTTCACATCTTTGACCTCAGAGTTGTAGAACAGTAAATGGGACCTGAACTCTGTGTTTCAGGTTTATGTCCAATTTCCACCACTCCATCTTGTCTTGTACCTTCACTGACTTTTTCTCATTATAAAACTGAGGCAGAGAATCACAGATTTCCCAGGAACATGGTTACAGTCACTTCATTAGAAATCTGGGAAATGCCAATTAAGACCACACTGGAAAACAGAAGCATGGTATAGTGTTCCACATGGAAAACATTAAAAGACTTAATTAAGTGTTGGCGAGAATGGGGGCCACAGAATCCTCTGTATACAGCCAGTGGGAGTGTGAATCTAACCATTTTGGAAAACAATTCGGAATTTTCTACTGAATTCTAATCTATTCACCCCTTGTGAGTCAGCAATCCACTTCCAGCTATACCAAATTTGTGTACTCTGCATCCTGAAAGTATTCTTGGATGTTTACAGCAGTTTTATCTGTGATCACCAAAAATATTAAACCTGAATGTTGGCTGACTTCAGAGTGAGTAAATAAATTGTGAGATATTCATAAAAAGGAATGCCACAGGACAAAAAAATGAACAAACAGCAGTGATACAAAGAAAAAATGACTTTTGTGAACATAAAACCTCCTCAGGATTCCACATACAAAAAGTTCCCGAACAGGCAAAAGGAAGTGGTTTTGTTCAGATGTGTACAGGTCTTAAGGTGATAACATAAAAAAAAACAACAACTAAAACAGGAAGAAGAAGAAGAAAGTGAGGGCATGCTGGACACAGAGCCCAGGAAGTGGTGTCCTCCAGGGGTGGGGTGTGAATAGGGACCTGCTGAGATGTTGGTGTTTTCTTTCTTGACTCCAGTGGTGTTGGCACTATAATTATTCATTAAGATGCTCAGACAAAGTGACATACTCTTTTGTGTGTGTGTGTTTTTTCTTTTGTGTGTTTTATACTTCATAATAAAAATGGTATAAAAAGAGAGCTGGTACAGGTGGAAATAGAGTGGCTTTGATTTTGGACAAGTGACTGCTGCAAAGACACACACAGTTCCCAGAGGACAGTCTCCCTCCTGTAGCACCAGCCAGACAGCCTGGCCAGTTCCCAGGACAACAGGGTAACAACTACCCTGTGAGCACACTCTAAGGATGGCAGACACAGGGACTGGCTGCGGGCATGCGGCCTGAACAGCCCCGAGGCAGCTGGCAGGAAATGAGGGCACAGAAGGGAAACCCACAGGCCCAACAGCTGTAGGTGGCAAAGACCAAGCTTGGTGACATTAACAGCCAGCAACTGTGAGGTGTTTGCTGGCTGCGGTCAGATCCTTGGCTGGGCTAGGCTACTTTTAATAAAAAATATGGAAAACATGGTTTGGAGGCTAGAGCAGCTTCTCTTTTTAGCTCCCCATTTCTCAGGAAAGTGCCCCTCTGCCCCACACACCCACCAGGTTTGTTGCACAGGTGCCCAGAGAGGGGAAGAGTGAAGTCTGGTCTTTTCAATGTCTCTCAGGGTTGCTGCCTTCCAACCTCAGTGTCAATGGCCTCAGGCATGTCTACATAGGCCCTAGAATACTTTTTCCCAGTGATTCTCTTGGAACAGTCCAACTCATACAGATTTGTGTTTTGCTACTACAGAGCATGGGATTTCAGTGCTTTGAACTGGAGCTATGCTGTGAATTTTCCTTAACTAGCCTTGAGATGTCTGGATGTCATGTGGCATGCACACTCTTCCTGGTGAGAAGAAAGGGAAGGCACCTTCCTCCAAGGTGGACAGCCTGAGGCTCTGTGATGAGCGGTGAGGTGGGGAGAGTGGTCATTCTTAGAGAGGTTGAACCACATACCCTCCTGAATGGGACAGAATGTGTGGTGGTGATGCCCAGACACTGGCAGGGAAGCAAGGACCTGGGAGGTAGTAGGACCCTCCAGGCAGCTTCCGCCCACCAAAGTCATGAGACATGGAACTGTGTCTGTTGCAGACAGAATAGCTGGGGAGGAAGGAACAGTTTGTGGGAGTGGCATGCTGGACAGTGTGTATGCTGATACAAGGATGAGAGTCCCTAACTCAGGAGAGGTAGCAGCCCTAATGATACACTAAAGACAAAAGAAAATGCCACTTCTGGGAGCTACTGTTTTCACCATAGTAAAATTTAGGCACACGTGCCCTCCATGTACATAGTGAAAGCAGATCAGTACAGAATACAGATTCAAATCTGGGGTCATGCCAAGCTTCTTTCCCATACCTGCCTTTTTAAAGATTGTATCACAAATTCCCCTCTCCATTTCCCTGGGCACTAGTTCATGAGGTGGAACTAGGTCACTATTCTCTGCCAGCTTCACGGGGACCTTGATTAGACCAATGAACTGACATTGACATCAGTCCACAAAACCCTTTGAACTTTTTACTTCAGATAGGTTGAGACTATTTGTGTTGATCTGCGGCTGTAGACCACACATGTCAAATAAAATGGTGTACTTTGATCGTAGCACATGAAGGTGCTAAAAGAATTTAGCTTTTATTGTCACATCTGAGGCTCAAGACAGCCATATGCTGTCTCACTCATGAATGAACAAGGGTAAAATATTCTCTAAACACACATTTACTTTTTAAATTTAAATATATAGCAAAAAGTGAGTTGAAATTTGAGCAGGGATAAGTAAGTAGCAAATGAGAGCAAAAAAAAAAAAAAAAGAGAGAGAGAGAGTTTGGTCTAAGGGCCAATACCAGTACCAGCACTGGAAAGAAAGACAATGTACTGGGCCAGCAGCATGGTGCACCCCTGTACCTCAGGTGTTCCCACATTAAAGCACATGCCTGTGAAGAAAATAACCTCTTCAGCTCTGCAGAACAGCATTCTAGATGTAGAATGCTCCAGATACCCAATGATAAATATTAATCAAGTACAAGCTCAAAAGGGTCACAAAAATATAAGGAAATGTGACTTACAGGAGAAGGAGTAGGGAGAGAAAGGGAGTGGGAGATAGAGATTTATATCTACTCCCAAGGACTTTCAGCACTGTAGTCATCAGGTATGGAATATAGGTTAACTATGTATGAAATCTCCAAAGAAACAAAAGATGGAATCACAAAAAATAGCAAGCAGTAAGATATCCTCAAAAATGCTCAGGGATATTTCCAAATGACAGCAACAACAACAAACAGAACTGCTAGAAATGAAACAAACATGTGATTGGTGGGAAAAAGTTCAGAGAATGAGTTTAACAGCAACTTAGACATAAAATTAATAGAATGGAAGGCAAATTTAAAGATATTACCATAATGTAGCACACAGAGAAAAGGCAATACAATATTAGAAAAATGTAGAGGATAAATTGAGAAGGTGTAACATCTGTTTAATAGAAGTTTCTGAAGGAATACATGATAAAAAAAAGAACCAACAGTAATATTTGAAGAAAAATAGCTATTTTCCAAAACTGAAGAAAGAAAAGCACCTGTGGTTGTAGGAAGCACAGATACCTGACCACCGTTGGCTTTGAGTTAAAATTAGTTTGTTCATCCCCAAGACAACTCAAATAAAACACTAGTTTTATCATTTTATCATTGAGTAAACTGAAGTCAGAAAGATGAATTAAGTTGTCTCCACAGAGCTGTTAAGTGGCTGGGCCTGTCGGACTTCATGGCCTGAGTTTCTCCACTACTGCACTTAAGTTTCTACAAATAGAAGTAGTATTAAGGTATGTATATCAACCAGTCAAATAAGCAGTATTTGAGTTGTGTTGCAGGACCCTCAGAAGTGACAGTTTTCTAGTACACATATGGTTAGAGACTGTCCAATGAACTCTGAAAATCTCAAATGGTCACTGTTCTTAATCTAGCTTAGGTAGGTAACAGGCTTTGCCAACAGGGTCCAATGTGGTCCTCAGACCAGTAGCATAAACATCACTTGGGAACTTGTTGGAAATGCAAATTCTTTAGCCATTACCCAGACCTAGTGAGTTAAAAGCTCAAGGAGGGGGTGACCCTTAGCAATCTGTGCCTTTAACCAGCCTCCAGGTGGTTCCCACACACAGAGAATGTTGAAGACTACTGCTTATATCATCTCCTCTAGATTTCATATCCATCTTGTGAAACACAACGAAAGGTATAGCTTTCTCATTCTTCATCCTTCATCCTAATTTACATTTGTTCCTTGCTCATAGGGAATACGGGTATATATTCTTACAAGCTATCTCACTGTCTCTGTAAAATGCACCATGTTGTGAATACATTTTTATGGCTACTTTACACCGGGTTGCACTTGCACTGGAAAACATTCCTCGTACCTATTTCCAACTCAATGCATCCACTTGCAATCCAGTTCATAGGCACTGTGTGTGGGGGGGGGGGCCTGGGACATTGGTGAAAGGTATTGTTCTAATAGTCAAGGGTGACAGGTATGCCCTCTGGTGTCCCTGGGCCAGGTCCATCCTGGACAAGAATTACATGGCTCTGATTTGTACTCTTCTGATTCTGGGTGGACACAACCCTTTTCCTTAGAGAGACTTGTCACTGAATCTTCTAGTCCCTAGTTGTGTACAGAGCAGTGTACACTCTTGCTAGACCATCTACGCATCTTGCTCATTGCTTTAATTGCAGGGCCAAAAGTAAGAGGCATAAATGGATGAGTGAATTGTGTGTGTGTATGTGTGTGTGTGTAAAGGACAGAGAGAATAGAAAAGGATATGGTAAGGAAGGGAAGGGAGGAAGAAAGAAAATCATGAGAACTAATACAGACATATGACTCAAAGATCAAAATGTTGATTTCTCACTGAAGGTGACAGGGGAAGGTCAGGGGACACCTGAATTTCAGATGCAGAGTATGTAAGCACAGGCCACACAGAGGAATCAATTATGGGGCTAGACTACTGATTGCTTCTGTGGGGTAAGCCGCATTTGTACTTGGTCCCTGCTCCAGAGGCTTCTGCACACAAGGACGAGAGGCTTCTGGGGGTGGTCTTAACTAACATAAAAAGCTGTCATAAGAAAGAAGAGTGTCTAGCAGGGAAAGGAGCATGTCTAGGGGTCCTACACATTGTGTGCAACAACCACAGGCCAGCACTGTGAGTGAACCAGTGAAACACACAGGCCATAGCTCCTAATACCCTGCACACTCCCCAACTCGTGCATCTCTCAGATCACTGACTTCAAATTCTCCTGGACTTCCTGTCTGCCTCAGTTTCTTACCATCCCTGCTCTGCCCACATGACCAGCTGTCACATGAGTAATGCTCTCTTTTAACTCCTGCAAACTTCTGTGTATGGTCTAAGACTTGCCTCTCGGCTACCTTTCCCCAGCAGGACACACAGGATTACTGCCATGCCCATGGCAACCTCTGTCCCCCCACCTGCTCTTCACACTCTGGAGGCCATCCAAGAAGTCAAGGTCTTTCTCAGAATCTGACAAGTGTCCCAGAGATGACTAGCCCACTGGTTTGGCCTAGGAGGCTCTGCATGGCAGCATGCACTCTCCACCCTGCCACCACCCAGGAAACCCCACTCTCCTGTGACCTCCTTCTTAAATCCCCTTCACCTCCTGTCTCCATGGCAACACTGGCCTGGCACTCAGCAAGTATTTCCAAAGTAATATGTGCAGTCAGCACCTTGAACTCACTCTTGGTTCTGTAAGATTTATAAAAACTTTAGCCAAAAAACAATAAGATATTAACAATAAGATATTGTGGGTACTAAACACAAAGACAGTGACAATTCCGTTGTTTTTTCTTTTATAGGACATACAATTTTTGGAGCATTTTCATGGTAAAATACTTTACATAATGAAACAAAGAGCAGAGCACATTACATTGTGGGGAAGAGATATGCAATTGGAGAAGCATTTGTGCACAAGGGCTGTGAGCAGCCCTGTGTGAGCCACATGGGGAGGTATTTTTGCCAGGGAGGGTCAGGGGCCTCAGTCAGCCCCAGCAGGGCCCAGCACTGTGACCACAAGGCTTTGAGGTTTTGTCCTGAGAATGTGCCTGTATTTTTTATAATGAGTTGTGAACCTAGAAGAAGGCTTAGTTTTCTTTCTCTTATAAGTGGAAAAATATTAACAAATTATTATTTAAAAAAGAGGCAAACACTATGCAGTTAAAAAAGAAAATAAAAGGTACTACTGAGAGTTGTAAGGAAGGTAAGTAAAAAATTATATTTTTCTCTAAATTTTGTATTTGTAGTATTTACTAGCCTTAAAAATTTGTGATTTTTTTTCTTATTCTAAAAGTATATTTTGTACCTAATTTTGTACTTGTTAAAAAGAGGGTCTTCAAATTGTATATGCTTTGAACCCTACTAATCCTGGATCCTTCCTCTGGGGGATGGAATTCATAATTTTTGGAAAATAAGCTTTGTTTCCCTTTTCTAACAAATTTGCATTTTAGTCACACCTGAGCTATGACTAATTTCTCAAAATGGCCAATTATACCATCACACAAGGCCTCAGAGAGCCAAGGGTACACACCCCTAACAGCATCTGTCCCTGGAGTCACTAATACAGCAGAGCTCTGACCCCCAGCCACAGGACCTGGGCTGGGAATCCCTGTCTGGTGTTCACATGAATGTACAGAGTGAGTGTGCTTACCCCTAGACTCCCCACTGTCTCTTCCTACATCCAGCCAGACAAGTCTACTGAACTTTAGTTGGATCTTCCCTAACACATACCCCAAAATGGACAGACCAACTTGCCCAAAGCAAGCCCTCCCACGTCCAGCGAGTTTCCCAAGCACACTCCCACCTCAGAGCACAAGTGCTATTCCCTTGCTGGGTGGCTCCCACTGCCTTCAGGTCTTTGTCAAATTTCTGCTTCACAGCAAGGCCCTTCCTCACCACCCAGCATGAGACAGAACCAGGTGCCCTGGCCAGCACGCTCTGTTCCCTTCTCCATATACACTGACGTCCTGTGAAGTTCCCATTCAATGGCTCATTGTCTGTTTCTGCCACTGAGATGCAGGCTCCATGAGGCAAATGCTGGTATGGCTCATGTCTCCACCCCCAGTGCCTGGAACAATGTTGGCATTTGGTGCCTCACACAACTAGGACACCAGTAAATATTCGTCCAAAGAGGAGCAATTCAATTTAAATGGTTGGAAAGTAGGCAAGTAATACATTCTTTAGGAAAATGTGAATGAGGCCTGAGAAGAATCAGTGGGGAAGGAACCGACAGCTAGCAGAGCCCCTGGGCGGTGCCAATGCAGGCACTACTTGCAGCACCCCTTGTGTAAATGGGGAGCGAGCAGCCCTCTCTGACTGCAACTGATCCTCAGCAACCTACCTGAGAGTGGGCATCTGAACCAGCAGACACTTGTTGTTTAGATTATGCAATTAAGATGTTATGTCCATAGTCCCATGATATTTGTGTTAGAAATTATTCCTAAGAAGATGGTAAAAGTCCAAACCTCAGGTGCTACACCAAGAAAAAAGTATCTCCCAGAGCACAGAGTCTCTGTGGGCAGCCCTTACTGCATTCACTACATCATCAATCTATTTACTGCTAGTACCAACTTCGCTCTCTGCACTTATTTTTAGGATTACTTTGTTTTAAAAAAGTATGTGTTTAAGATAATTTCTTAAATAATAAGTATTATGGTAAAGTCTACGGAAAATCGTTTAAATAGATACTTCAAGACACCATATTTCTAGGAAATGGTTACAAAGTCAGCCGGATATGATTCCATGCTCATGGGGCTACTCAGCCCTTTGTTAAGTGTCCAAGGTGAGAAAAGGACCCTCGTCCACGGGAACACCCAGTGAGCATCTCTGGAGGGTGCTCCATACATGGAGCTGTTTGTCTGAACAGTGACAAACAGTGACTGCCATGCCTGCAGTGCTGCTGTGTCACCTTAGCTAGGGCACCTTGGGGAATGAGATGGACACCTGTCCAAGACAGGCTGTTCCCTTCTCTTGACCACAGACCTGCCGGGAGGTAGCCAGTAATTCTAAGACCTCAGTACTAAGGTCTACCTTGACCACTAAAGATAACAATAAGCAGGACTTGGGATGCTCACCTCATCCCTAAGATGATAAGGCTGAAGTCCATAAATCAGCTTGTAATCAAATGCCTGCACTATCTTTCCCATGAGCTACTCTCAGGGAACTTTCTTTAATATCTGCTCTACTGGCACTTAGTTTCAAGTAAAACAGAAGTAAATTCTAAGATCTTCGGGGAAATGTGAGTGACCAAACTGTGGTATGTTTAGTTTAAGTGAATAGCCATGGATATTGCTATGCATCCTGTATTTGCCATTAAAAGCAGACTATGAGGCTGACATTGTATCTTTAAATTATGTCCCTCAGTGTCCAAGAAAATTGTTCACTTTGGGGTCCAAATGGGGCAAAACAAACACTGAATTACAAGGGACAGCTTTGACTGGAAACATCTCCTGGCAGGCTAGTGAGTGTGGCTCCTTCCTGAGTTGCATGGGTCTAGTAATGAAAAGCCTGAGTTACCTGGTAGTCTGAGAAGGCCTGGAGGTATGAGTGGGAGGAAAGACAGAATACTTACAAAAATTTTCCATTTGTTTTTGATCCTATCAGGACAATTTGCTCAGATTCATCCCGAGAGATTTTTCCGTGGAACCAGGGCATTTTCTCATGGGCTGTGGTGGCGATCAGCTTCTCCAGCTGAGGCTTCTGGCTGATAATGGCCTGCTCCAGAGCTTGGCCCTATTACAATGGGGGAGAGCAGAGCAATACTGCGTTAAATGAAAAATGGCAGTGAAACCATTTCCAATCTGTTCTAAGTCCTGACATGACAAAATACAGTCAAATATGTGCATTTGCTCATTCACTCAATAAATAAAGCCAGTGAGATCTTACAGATTACTTAAGATTGACAGATTACTTACAGATTGACTTTACAATATTGAGATTTATTGGCCTTCTAAAAGCTGCACTAATTTTAGTAACCACCTGGTACAATACACAAGGTCTAGAGAACATGCCCTCTGCCTTCCTTGGATTAGTTGTCTAGTAGAACTTTTTGTTCTGTACTGAGCTTGATCATCTACTAACAATTAAGAAGCATTAGGGTGCTTTCCCGCCTGCCTTTTAAGGCTGCACTCTGCACCCACACACACCAGTGCCTGAAACTGCAGGTGCCGTGATCACAGAAAGTGCAGGAACGACCGGTGTGAAAACAGAAGTGGCAGAAAGGCCACTTTAGTATAGAACATATTAAAGGAGTAACGGGAGTGTCATGGAATATAATCCTCAAAAGCCTATGTAGTCATAATTCTGCACATTTCAGCTAACAGCAAATTGTGGGGCACACACATCCAGGAAGCTCAGGATGAATGGTTCAGCACAGAAGTCTGAGCAGGAGAGCATAGGAATCTAAGTTGTCACAGCCTATGGGACCTTTCTGGATGACAAGGTATCAATACACACATATTAAACACACATCCCCTTCTCTGTGGCAAACCCACCCTGTTCAAGTTTATCCTGAAGATATTGCCTGACAGCTCAGAGGGATGGGTATAGAGAGATCTTACTAACAGCATTATTTGTAAACAACTAAAGTTCAATAAATTACATTGCATAGGAGAGAATATCAGGCAGCTAAAAGAGGTTAATAAATGTGTGTGCCGACACAGAAAGTTCCGCAAGAGAGGTTACAAAGCTATAAAATCCAGTGCCTGCTGTGTCTAGTATGACCCTCTTAGGTAAACAAGGATGAAGAGAAGCCTGTGAAGTCTCTCTGAAAGGGCTCAGCATGAACTGGGTGACAGTGGTTTCCTGCGGTGGAGAAACCCACATCGCTGGCACGCAGGGGCTGCCCTCTCAACTGTGACCACAAAAAAGGAAAGGCTGCCTTCTTGGAGCAAAGCATTTTTTGGTTCAAGTTGATGACTAAGGCTGCTTATCTGAGGGAGCAATGCTTAGTTGTGCTGCACGGGCTTGGGTATGGAACTGCAGGGCTCACACAAGACTGTACACAGTGGCGGGACCAGTGTGGCCCACCTGCAGGTTCCAGGTCTGCTTCACGTACTCCCGGATAAGGTTCTCCTTCAGGTCCTCAAAGGGTCCAGTCTTGGGCTGCACCCCAGGCGGCCGGTTGAAGGGCTTCTTGAGGAGGCAGATGAGGCCATCTGACTCTTGGGAGTGGTAGTGGCAGAGCTCAGCAGGGCTGGCATGTGCCCTGCCACCCGCGATGGCGTAGGTCCCATTCAGCTCCCGCTCAATGGTGTAGTGGTGCGCTTTGCGCCCGTGTGCCACCGACAGGGCGAAGCCACCCAGGTAATTGCGGCTCTGGCGCAGCAGGTAGAGCCCGTCACTCATGCCACCCTGGACCAGGTAGTCCTCAGCCTCCTCCCGGGTGATGTTGCCAAAGAAGAAGGGCAGGTGGTCAGCCACACCTGAGGCCATGCCTGTCTCCCCTCACGGCCAAGGGCACACAGTGTCTACCTGTCAAAACAGAGAGACATCAGTCAGCACCCACACAGCTGTAAAACTGACAGTGGTAAAATTGACATCTTTTGACACTGGAGCCAGGCCCTCCATCAGGGGAGGCCCTTTCCTCCTGGGATTTGGCCTATAGCCCTAACTAACCTGCTGTCCAACCTTCTGCAGGCATAACCATTCGATTTCAAACCCACACTCTCAATAGGGAACCTGACAACAGAACATCGGACAAATGTGGTCACAAACGTCTGGGTTTTTTTGGTCGAGTGAGAGAATTCTAAGAGACACATTGAAAAGAGAACTCCCACTGTGGGGCTTAGGAGATGGTCCTGACAGTCAGCAGGCACACTGGACAGAGCCTGGATGAGCTTATGTCCATCGCTCTCTCAAGGTGCAGACGGCAGTAAGGAACATGCACTGCTGGTCAGGGCTACATGCAGTGAAGATGTTGCTGTATACTTTTCACCTAAACGCTGAGTGTTTTTTGTCCTATACATGGTAGTTAGACACTAGGGAGCTGAAATGCTGGCATGTGGACACACCAAATAATACACATTTAGCCAAGAGATGGGACCTACAAGCCTCTGACCTGAGCATGAATAGTGGCATCCTCTCAAAACACCTGGCCATGGGCTGTACACTGTCTCCTCCCTGCCTTCTTTCAGATCATTTCTGGTCACCCACTTATAACAGCCCACATTGAAGAAATAGTGGAGGTTTGATATTTGATGAGGCACCTGTCACAGAAAAAATACTTCTTCAATAAACAGACACACAAACACAGGCACACAAAGACACAGACATACAGAGAAGCACACAGACATACATAGACATAGGGTAATGTGAAACAATCTCTTCTGGACATGAATTATCCTACAAATGGCTGTAAATGTAAGCATACCTACCCAATAGAGGCAACAGAGTTTTCTCTAGGCAATATTGCCAAGTCAATGCTCCTGATGAAGCCCATAATAACATCTAACACTGACTATCAGTGACTCATTTGTTTGTCCAGTTTCTAAAACTTCATCTCCCAGAAGGTTAAGTACAGTCTACATTTGCACTCAAGTTGAAGAACACTGTTAACAAGAAGACATCTCTGGAGAGACAGTGAGCCAATACATCTCCTGGAATCACTATTTTACTTCTCGCTTCATTCTGCATTTCTAACAATCCTTCTTGGATGCTTGCATTGCACGTTCAGCCCTACCCCTCAAGAGTGAGGCCCTAAGTATTACACTTTATTACACTCTGCTCTGTCCCTGCAGTGGGTCTTTTAGAACCTCAGCCAACCCTTGTTCTGTGAACACCACCTGCACTTTCAACTTTTCTCCCCTGCAGCCCAGCACTTCTCAAACTTCCATCTGTGCACATCACCTGGACTCTGAAAATGCAGTAGCCTGCGGGACTGCAGGGCCAACAGTCTCGGTGATGTTCATGCTGGTCCCTGACTGCACCTGCAGCCAAGATCTCCACTGCCACCTAACTGCCTTCCTTGACCAGGTGCTGCCCAGCCAGGAGTGAGCCTCCTTCCAAAGCCCTTACTTTCTTTTAGGCTTGTGTTGAAAATAGATTAGGTGTGAGCTCCATTCTGTCAGTATCCATTACTGCTGTCTGGTTTGACCACATCACCCTAGCTTCATGGCAATAAACCCGCCAGCTGCTGGCCTCCATCCTCCCCTCCTGTTCCTCCTTCACTCGCCTGTGGTCCCCCAGTGTCCTGCTGCATGTCCCCATGCTTCCCATCACTGTCCCTGCATGCCTGCTAGCTTTATACCTAGCAGGCCTGACCCCCAGACTACAGCTGCTTTCTCCAGGTCCTTGCACTCACTCTCTCTGGCTGCAGTGGAGAGGAGAGCAGCAGGGCAGGATGGAGGACAAATCATCTTTGAGACCTGCCTCAGATGCACCCTGGCTCTTAGCTGTCCCTGCTCTCGGGGACCTTGACATAGATGCCACCTACTATGAGCCTCAATTTAAATTGTAAGTCTTCAAGAACAATATTTTAAGTGTTAAAATACTTTTTAATTTATATAAATCTTAACATCCCTATCATTTGTTAAATTCATCTCTTTGTCACTAACACTTACCTTGGCACTGGCCTCTGCTGAGTCCCACATCAAAACCAATCGACATGAGACAAAGACAGGCTGTGATGAGGCAGCCTGCCAAGGGCCTGTCCTCCAGG
The DNA here is from genome assembly GCF_021234435.1 of Artibeus jamaicensis. NCBI lineage: Eukaryota > Metazoa > Chordata > Mammalia > Chiroptera > Phyllostomidae > Artibeus > Artibeus jamaicensis. The sequence continues at coordinate 2,792,481 of NW_026521576.1, read as the reverse complement.
TACACTGGGGCATACCTGTAACATGGCTCTGAGGGAACATTTCAGACTCATCCCTGAGCAGGGGGCTTCCCTAGGAGTGCGTAGGTCTGGCTGCACTGGGTGGTAGCAGCCCCATGGCTGCTGGTATGACTTCCTGTGCTGAAGGTGATTTTGGCAGTAGAGATGGGGTACTGCAAGGACAGCTCTGACAGCAAGGTAGTCTGACTGACTTCTTTATGTTTACTGTTGAAACCTCTGCACTGCCCCTTTGCTCTTTACATCCTTTGTCCTCTGTTTTTTCCAAGGTCACCAACCTCCAAGTGGCCAAACCCAAGGTCACCCGTCTGGCCCTAGCTTGCCTGACCTCCTGCGGTGCCCCACTTCAGTGGGTCCCACTACCCATAACATGCCCAGGAGCTCACATGTTCCTCTCTCCAGTGTAGTCCTGACCCAGATGCTGCTTACCTGATGTTTCTACTGGAATGTCTAACAGACAACTCAGCCCTCATGCCCTCAGAATGGAGCTTTCAGTGGTTCATGAATATTCCTCCTTCAGCACCTCCTAACAGGAAATGACACCAACCCTAACTAGTAGCTTTGGATGAGACCCTACAGTCTTTCAGGATTCCTCTCTCTCACTCATCATGCATGTCTAATCTACAGAGTCAGAAAAGACATGGTTTCCACCAGATGCAACCATTCTATGCCAGGGAGGATTCCCTTAGGTAGTGTGAGCTCCATGCAGGGACCTGCTGCATCAGAGGCTGGGAATCAAGGAGGTCAAACCATCTGGTCCCCAGGGAGCTCTCATTACCTTTTCTTTAATGTATATCCCAAAGCCCCAACTCCTGTCTTCCTTGATTCTACTTTCTTACTCCCATAGATGGAAGTTCTTCCAGCTCTCTCTGCCGGAACAAACTTTGAAGCAGGCAGTGTGAGGCTGCCAAGCCATCTCCTACCTCATCACACCCCAAACCCTCTATGGATCCCACTTCCCCCCATGGTTTGGCCTGAGCTTCTTCCTCATTTTGCCTGCTTATGCCCATGCTCACCGTGTCCAGCCATACAGCCTTCCTTCCTAATATGATGGGACCTTTCCTGACCCCAGCTGCCTTACTCGAACCTGGTTGGTTTCTCCTTTTCAGCTGTGCGGTCTCAGATCTGTCACCTCAGATCCATGTCTTCTGAGAACCATGTCTGAGCTAGCTTCATGCCCCTATTTATCTTTATTTCACCAAAGTGTCTATTTCCTTCGTTGTTAAACACAAGCCTACCCTCTGGCACCAATGTCTGGAATTACTGACCTGTTCCCTCAACACTTAGGGGCTGCCCAGGTGCTTGCAAAATACCTGTAAAATGGAAACATACAGATCTTTCCTTTCCAGTGTTTCCACAGTGAATGCACACTGCTTTTTTGTTGTTGTTTTGTTTTTTTTTTAATTTTTTATTTTTTTTAAATTTTATTTAGTTATTTTTCAAGTACAGTTTACAAATAGACAAAAAACTGCACACTGCTTTTGCAATCCAAATTCTCAATGTGCAGGGGCTGCTTTGCTCATGTGGTGAGCATGGTGCTGGAGTCAGAGTACGATGGACACTCATCCAATCCTCTAAGGTTCCCCAGCTGATGGAGCGACACACCTACATAGGGCTCATCACCTCTTAAGTGGACCTGTGCCAGCCTGGGATGGACACACCTGGCAGAGAAGGCTTTCTCAGCCAAAGCCCTGCCTCTCCTGCTCCTCCATCTGCCCATAGGATGCATGGGTTTCCAGTTATGTTCCAACAAACAGTCTTCAGAGTCTCCCAGCTCTGCTCCAAGCTCACATACCCTCCCTCCCTCAATGTTATTCCAGTGCATTCACTATCCTGGTCACCTTACCCCGCACAATTCTGTTCTGCCCAAGAGTCTCTTAGAAAGGCAACAGCTTTGATGCTGCTGCTGCCACTGAGATATAAACAAACATGGACACACACCCCTCCTGTGTCCACATTCAGTGGTCCACAAATGTGGCCAGGTGGCCTCAGCTCCCCAGCAGCCAGGCCTGGCCTCAGCTAATGAAAAGCTGCCTTTCCAAATGAGGCTTAGTTTACACACTAATAGAGCTGCATCAGCCCCACACTCCTTTTGCTGGTATCGCCTGTCTCCACTTCTATCTGGAAGATGGTCAGAGGCACTGGTCCCTAGACCCTGCAAGGGCCACAATGTATGAGCCTGGAAAGCAGGGTCAGAGGCAATCCAAAGTTCAGATTAATTTACTGTCACTAACAACATTATAAATCACCAATGATCAGAGTGTCGTTTCTTTCCCTTCTTTTTTCCTCTCTTGAGTTCATCAGTAGTACTACTCTTGGCTCTATTCTTGTCATCTTCTGAATCTATAGTCAATTCTCATTATTCTTGGTACTTAAATTCTATAAAGTCACTGTGAATACTGAATTCTCAAATACTGAACCATTAATTTCTCCTGGGAAAAACAGAGTTATCCCCCTGTAAGCCTGTGGTCATGACATTTTAGTCAACCAGTCAACATATAACCTTGTTTTATGTGTGTTCCTATTTAAATAAACGTATTTCATGTGTGTTGTTGACTTGTTACCATTGAGCTGAGGACCAAAAGTGCTGTGACTCAGGATCAAGTGAAGCTTACCTAACACATATGTTTTCTCCACGAGGCACATTTCAGCCTCCCTGCACTGAGGATCTCCAGGCAGCACTCAGTGCTAATGCTTGGGGCCATCCAAATAGCATGTCACCATTAAAGAGCACAGCGAATGCAAAAAAAGAGTGGCTCTAAGTAGACCATGAAAAGGACACTTATTTGCAGTATGAGCTGAGACAAGAAGGTATGAGTCACCTCTTTTGACCTTAGCTGGGAATGTGCATGTTGGGTGATTCAGATTTTTCCTTTTTCTGTGCATGTTGACAAATGAACACACAAGTGTAGTGAGTATTGATTTGGAGCTTCAAATACATAGTAGGGAGAAGGTGAATTTGTAAATGTGGATTTCATATTTAATGAGGGTCAACTATAAATAATTTTCTTCTGCTCTTCCCACCTCTGGAAAAGACCCAACCTCATCTATAAGGACTCACCATTTTGCTTTGGTATAAGACTGTTTTCAAATGCAGTTGTTTTGTTCCCTAAATCTGTTCATTTCAGTGCTTTTAACCTTGGCATAGAACCAGAAGAAGTAGCCTGTCTTTTTATTAACACTATCTGTCCTGATTATCAGAGGCCAAGATCTGTGATTCAAGGCTTTTGCTTTTCTTAAGACCCAATGAACCATGGCATTAAACCAAAGGGTGCAGCCCCCTCTCCTCTCTGTGCAGCAGGGATCCCCAGCCTCTGGGCTGTAGACAGGTACTAGTCCAGGCCTGTTAGGAATCAGGTTGTGCAGCAGGAGGCAAGCGTGAATGTAATGTGCTTAAATCATCCCCAAACCATGCCCCAGCTTCAGTCTGTGGAAAAATTGTCTTCCATGAAACCAGTCCCTGGTACCTAAAAGGTTGGGGACTGCTGCTGTAGAGGACATTTCCAGTGGTGCTCAGCACATTCAGGTGGCTGTTTTCACATCACTGGCCATTCAGCCTTCCCAGATGACAGAGAATGAGGTGACAGTAGAAGAAGAAGTGGATGGTGCTCTGGGGAAACAATATCTAGGGATAATTTCCGCTATGTCCTACCAGGTTGGGAAGCGAAATAAAGAAGATGCAAAAAGTTATCTGACCCTCTCATGCCCAAAGCCACAGAACCACCTCAATGCAAAGCAGCCTCGATAAAATCTGCCTGGGAATTTCCTGTGCAGCTTAAAGCTGAAAAATATAAGCGTCAGGACTTGGGTGAATGGAAAATTATTATCTGTGGGTTCAGTTAATTTGCATTAAAAAGAGGAAAGAGCCCAGCACACAGAGAGTGTGTGTGTGCTGGGCTCGTCAAGGATGGCTGGTCAGTTTTAGAGATGTGACTGGCAAACTCAGCACCGTCTGCACTGGGAAGAGATGGTTTGTTTCCTCTGCATTACTACTCCACCAGTCTCCACATCACACAGCATGTCCATTGTGAAGCAACTGGTTATTAAAAAGAGCAATGGGCTTAGTGGATAATCAGTGAATATGGAGTCTATCCAAGGTGTCACTTGGTAATGTCCCTCTTGAGTGGAAGAGGAACGGTGGGATTTCAGCTCGTGGGCTGAGGTGGCATTGATCCTGGGTGGGTGTGGGGACATCTCCCCAATGAATTTCACGCAGCCAGTGTGTCCCAAATACCACCTCATCACTCACTCTCCTCTGAGAAAAGATAAAAACAACAGACAACAGAACACACATTGAAAGTTGCTGACAGCTCTTACTGGCTTTCTCTTCATCCGGGCAAACCATACAGGAAAGGTGGACAGACAGAAAAATGACTGAGCTTCCAGGATCCTGCTCTTAAGACCCCTCCCCACTCAGAGAACAGAGGCTCCTGGGAGGCCTGGATCCCCTCCCAGTGATATGGCTTCCCCTGTCAGATCCATATGCACTTTGCTATGATCTTCAGCTTCAGCTCTCCCTTCATTCACAAAACCTCTGCAGGGACCCTGCAGCCACTGCAGAAAGCAAACATCCCGACTTAAACAAAAAGGACACATGACTGTGGATGAAGACATCTACAGAAAAGTTTTACTGAATATATATTTTAAAAATCACCATAATTTTTCTCTAATCAGTTAAAGGATAGTTGTGGATGATTCGCTGCAATTTATTACAAAACCATATGATAGTGTCCTTAGATTTCATAAACCTGTGACACAAATACACCCACTGCTTAAATAAGTGGTAAAGGTTATATGATAGAAAGAAAGAACTAGGCTGGCAAAAAGCTAACCCTAGCTCTTAGGGACATGTGCTCAGTAGGGGAGTGCTGCACAGGGGAAAAAAACCCAGGGGCACAGTTATGAACCTGTTGAGACTTTACTATCCTTCCCATGAGTTACAAAGTTCTGGGGTCATGGTTCTGGATTTACTTGATTCCTATACATTTGACCTACCTTTATTTCCTAGACCCAAATGCAGGTCCAGAATTAGAAACCCAGGACAGCATGGAGTATGGGAAGAAAAAAGCCCACAAAGTGGAGAGAAGTATTTAAAAGACCAGTGGAGACAGAGAGAGCAGATGAGTCCCTACAAGGTGGAACACTCCCTGTTGCCACATACCCTGTGACTGGGGAAGTAGGCTCCTAGGCGCGGGCATGCAAAGCCAGCCAGAAAGCAGAAGTGCAAGTCTCCACACAAAGGACTGCTTTTAATTTCACACTGAAACAAATCAAGGACACCCAAGGATAAGGACAAGGATGTGGATCCCACAAAACAGACTCAAGTCTAAGAGCGTGTCAATGAGCTTGAAATACACTCTCATAAGAGCTCTTACCAAATGAACTTTATCTCAAATTGCTAGGTGGGGCATACCAAAGAGAAATAACTCTTTGGTTATTTCATATTTTAAAAAAGCCATAGGACTCTATAATATCAAATTTCAAATATGAGACAATCCTATGAGGTCCTTAACTGCGATCTCAGGATGCTAACTCAAGTGGGGCTGGTAAGGTTGAGCAGGCATGATTTTTATGTCAGGATGGTGACGTGCAGGTCAGAACTGATATGCCAGCTCTCTCTGACTCAGATCCCAAATCTCCTGGCACACAGCTGCTCATGGTACCAGCAAGAGGCACAACTTTACAGAGGGCTTCTGGCAGGTGAAATCACTCGGGTTGACACCTGAGGTGCTTTTCAAGCAGCTACTAAACGTATGCATACTCCACAATAAGCAGGCTTTTGAATTTCTCACTCCATCATGTGTTGTCTCCCACACTTGGAAAATCATCCAGGAGAAGCCCAATCAGGCTTCACTCCACATCCCTGGAGACACAAACTGGAGAGAAACCCTCTATGCACACAGGAAACTGGAAGGACTCCTGAGGATAGGTTTACTAGGATGGAGCAAGGGGACGTGTTCCAAAAAGTAACAGTAGCCAACCTGCATCGCAAGCCTGAAAAAAATGATAACTCCATGATAAAAAACATCACCGTTTTGTATATAATAAACTTGAGCCAAAAATGCTAGGACAGCCAGGAGAACGATGGTGACGAAGATGACAAGCATGGTAACAAGAAGCAGCTATTCCATAAACAATAACTTGCAGGGTATCAGCTGATCTGCACAACCCCCTAAAAGTAATGGCTACTATTACTCCCAATTGACAGACTAGATATCCATGTCAGGAATGTCGGTTACCTCCTGAAGAACACACAGGAGCCAGTGGCGGGTGCAGTGCTGACAGTCAGCATTTTTTTCTTTCTTGTTAGTTTGGTTTCTTTTTGGCTTATTGATTTTATTTTGTTTTATTTTTAATTATTTTTATTCCTAATTACAGTTGAGACACAGTATTATATTAGTTTCAGGTGTACACTCCAGTCATTATACATTACATAACTTACTGACCATCCCAATAAATCTCACAACTGTCTGAAACCATAATTAGAATATTGCTTACATTTCCTATGCTGTAAATTACATCCCCATGACTATTCTGTAACAACCAATTTATACTTCTTAATCCCTTCATCTTTCCCGCCCATCCTTCTGATGCACCTCCCATATGGCAACTATCAAAAGCATTCTCTGTATCTATGATACTGTTTCTGTTCTGCTTGTTCATTTATTCTGCTTTATTTAGATCAGTTGTTGATAGATATGTATTTATTGCCATTTTATTGTTCAAAATTTTTTTCTTCTTTTTCTTAAAGAAGACCCTTTAAAATTTCATATAATACTGGTTTGGTGGGGATGAACTCTAGATTTTTCTTGTTTGGAAAACTCTTTCAGTTCTTTGATTCTACATGATAGCTTTGCTGGGCAGAGTAATCTTGTACATTGTAGGTCCTTGCTATTCATCACTTTGAATATTTCTTGCCAATCCCTTCTGGTCTGCAAAGGTTCTGTTGAGAAATCAGCTGACAGCCTTATGGGAGCTCCTTTGAAGGTAAATGTCTTTCTCTTGCTTCTTTTGAGATTCTCTCTTTGTATTTAACCTTTTGAATTTTAATTATGATGTGTCTTGGTGTGGGCCTCTTTGGGTTCATCTTTTTTGGGACTCTGTTTGCTTCCTGGATTTGTATGTCTATTTCCTTCACCAATATAGGGAAGTTTCCTGTCACTATTTTTTCAAATAGCTTTTCAATTTCTTGCTCTCTTCTACTTCCAGCACTCTCATAATGCAAACATTGGCATGCTTGAAGTTTTCCCAGTGGCTCCTTACACTATGCTGATTTTTTTTTGGATTCTTTTCTCTTCTTGCTGTTCTGATTGGGTATTTTTTGCTTCCTTATATTCTAAACCACTGATTTGATTCTTGGCTTTAGTCACTATACTGTTGACTCGCTGTGGGTTATTCTTTATTTCAATAATGTACCTTCATTTATGACTGGTTCTTTTTCATGTTGTTGGGTTCTCATTAAGTTTATTGAGCATCCTGTAACCAGGGTTTTGAATTTTGCATCTAGCTTATTTGTCTCCATTTTATTTTGTTCTTTTTCTGGAGTTGTGTTCTGTTCATATTGGTTATGTTTCTTTGTCTCTTCATTTGTACAGCCTCTCTGTTTCTATATATTAAGTAGAGCTGCTATGTCTCCCAGGCTTGGTAGTGTGGCTTAATGTAGTAGGTGTCCTGTAGAGTCAAGTGGCACAGCCTCCTCTATCACTCAAGCTGGGTACTCAAGGTGTGCCCATGGTGTGGGCTGTGTATATTCTTCTCTTATAGGTGAGCCTTGATTGCTGTTGGGACAACAATTGGAGGGCTTTACCCAAGCTGATCAGCTATAAGGACTGGATGTGACCACTGACCATCAACCTGAGACTGCTATGGGGAATCAGGTATGCGTAAGCCTATTCCACAGAGCCAGACTTACTTCAGTAGGGCTCTGGTGCCCACTGAATCTGCACCTTGAGTATATCACTTGTGGAGGTGGTTGGGTAGTGGTGCCTTGATGTGGTGTGAAACTGTCCACTGGGTGCATGGCCTCTGGAGACTCTCGGGAAGTACAGGCCAAGGTCAGCCACTGCCTGTGTTCTGCTTGGGGCCACCCAGCATGAGCTACAAAAGTATCTGCAGATGGCTACTACTTGTGTTGGGCTTGGAGGTACCCAGGTGAAGTCAAGGTGTGAACAAAGGCCAGTTGCTGCTAGTGCTGGGCCGGGGGCCACTTAGTGAGAGATATAGGGCATGCTGAGCCCAGATGCTACGTGTTTGAGAGATTTAAAAAAAATCTGAAGCATGAGACAAGGCAGGCCATTTGTACAGAAAAGCCACTGGAAACAGTGGGCCTGAAATGGAGTGGGGCAGGACCTTGGGGAACCACCAGGGTGGGTTAACAGTGTCAGCCAGGATGATAAAGTCTCACACACGGCACCTGCCTGCCAGCTCTATGGGGAGAGGGTTCATCAAAGGAACAATGACTTCTGCCAGCATTTTTGTCTGGGAGAAAGCTGTCCCCTAACTCTTTCACTAATGTTGGAAAATTCAGTTCCTTACCATATGTCTCTGGTGCCTTTCAAACTTCTGCCCCAGTGCTAGAGCTCAGAGGGAGTGAGTCAGAATAAGTCCACCCACAGGCTCTTTAAGAGGCACTGCCTGGGACTCCAGAAGTTTCCCTCAGCTTCAATTCGCACTGGTTTTTACAGACAGAAATTATGGAGAATTCTCTTCCTGGCACTGAATACCCTTGAATGGGGGGGCTTGGTGTGAGGCTGGAACCCTTCACTCCTGAGATAGCCCTCCCAATTTTTATATACTACACATAGGTGTGGAACGGCCCATTCTTTGTCTACACCTCTCCTACCAGTCTCCATGTTGTTTCTTTTTCAATTCTCTAGATGTAGGACTTCCACTCAGCTCAATTTCTAGCAGTTCTGAATGATGGTTTTTCTGTAGTTGTAATTTTGATGCGTTTGTGCAAGGAGAACCATGTTTACCTATGACACCATCTTTACTGGAAGCCATAAGTCAGCACTCTTCTTTTTCACAACTTATAGGCACCCGCAAGTTCATGTGAACAGGCACCATGACTAGCACATGCAAGCTCAGGCTTTACTGCCAAACTGGAGTCCTTGTCTTGTCACCTTAGAGTAGTGGTTCTCAGTACACAGCCCTGGGACCAGTTATATCAGCATCACCAGGAAATTGCAAGAAATGGAAATGCTCAGGGTTTTACCCTGACCTGCAGAATCAGAAGCTCTGGAATCGGAGACCAGCAATCTGTTTGCACAAGCTCATATTTAACTTTGACGGAAGAATGCCATCCATGTAACTGCTAGAGACAAAAATCTAGGTTCTCTTAGGTAGCTCCCCCCTCCATGTTCCTACACGTAACATATCACCAGCCCCATCCATCTTACCTTCCAACCTTTCAACCATGTTCTCTCTTCAAACAAAGCCTGATCGCACCATTTCTCTATTAAAGATCTGGCACAGTTCATGCCTGATCTCAGGATAAACGTGTCCATCCTCCAGCATATCAGCTCACTCTCAGATCTCACTCCCATTGGTCTTTCTCTGCACAGTATCCCTGGATGCTCCCAGACAACCCAATCCCCACTCAACATTCCCTGTGCCTTTCTTTTTCAATACTGACCACAGTTCTGACTTAATTTTAATTTACTTTTGCTTAGATCTGTGTGATTATTTGATAAATCCCTCATCTTCCTGACAAAGGCAGAGATGATGCATACCCATCTCTACTCTTTAAGTAAACTTTTAATTCTAGAATGTACTTAGATTTACAGAAAAATTGCAAAGATAGCACAAAGTTTCCATATTCCCACAGTTTCCCTATTATTAACATCTTACATGACTATTATGGTATATTTCTCACAATCGGTAAGCCAATAGTGAAACATTATCATTAATTAAAACCCATGCTTTATTACTTGGATTGCCTTCATTTTCACCTAATGCCTTTTTTTTCCCTGTTCCAGGACCCCACCCAAGATGTTATATTAGATGCTGAGGCACCTATTGGCTGGGACAGGTGTTTAGACTCTCCTTGTTTTTGATGATTACTGGTCTGGGAGTTTGTCGAATGCCTCTCCTCTGGTCTCTGCCTGATGTTTTTCTCCTGGTTAGACCGAGCTTTTGTGTTCAGGGAGGAAGATGACAGAGGAAAAGGGTCATTCTCCTTGAATCATATTAAGGCTGCACGTTGTCAATGTGGCTTATCACTGTGGATGATAATCTTCGACACCTGGCAGAGGTGATGCCTGTCAGGTTTACCCACTGGAAAGTTACTTCCCCACCCCAGTCTCTTTCCATCCATTGTCTTTCAAAAGAAGAAACTGTGCAGCCCACACTGAAGGAGAGAAGAGGTATGTTGAGTGTGAATATTGTCCTAAGTTATTTGGAATTCTTCTGCAGAGTAGGTTGGCCTATTCTCCCTCATTTATTTATCCAAGTAATCATTTACTTATGTAAATATGAATTCAAGGGTATTTATTTTACACAGTAGGTTACAGTCCAATAGCATTTATGTTATTGCTGAAATTGTCACAGCTTGGCCACTGGGAGCATGTACAACCATCTCCCATGTTCCTATAACATAGTTACATCAAGGTGAGTCTTTTGGTTTTGCTTTTTGAGCACTTCCTTACTACAGGATACTCCAGGTGCATCTTGTATTTTTAGTGCTCCAGTCCTAGAATCTCTTATTTCTCAATTCTTTTAATTAAGAATGGTATTAGAAACCAAGATCTAGGTGCTAGATGTGCTCATTGATACAAGGACGTCATCAATTCTAGACCCTCTTAGATGACAGAGCAAGGACATGTATGTGTGTACACTTGACCTATATACACACACATATCTAATGTATTTCTCTATCTAACCATCTGTATCTACATCATCTAAATGTGATTTCATACTGATATCTCCATCCTTCTGCTTCTATTTTCTGGAAGGAAATATTGTTGGAAATTGGTATAATTGCCTCCTTAAATGTATGCTATACAATAATTCACCAAAGAAACCACATGGGCATGGTACTTTGGGGAAGGGTATTAATTGTTGATTTAAATAGAAAAGACAGGGCTATTTAGGCTACTTCTTTTTGGTAGTTTGTATCTTTCAGGGATTAGTCTTTTTCAAGTTAGTCATCACATTTGTGGGTATAGAACTGTCTACAGTATTCTGCTGTTGTCCTTTTAATGTTCATAGGATCAGTAATGATGATCTCTCTTTTACTTCTGATACTGGTAATTTTTGTTTTTGTTTACTTTGGCTAAAAGCTTATTAATTTTATTGATCTTTCCAAAATCCCATCTTTGGGATTTAAATTTTTTTTCTATTGTCTTTCTGTTTTCAATTTCAATGATTTCTGCTATAAATTATTTAATTTTGTCTTGTTGCTTTAGGTTCAATTTGTTTTTTTTTCCTGTCATTGTCTTAGGTGGAAACACATTATTAATTTTATAATTTCCTTTCATGTAATATATGTGCTTAATGCTATAAATTTCCTCCTAAATGCTGTTTATGCTGTATCACACACATTTTGATAAGCTACATTTTCATTTATGTTCAGTTCAAAATATTTTTAAATTTCTCTTCAGACTTCTTTGTTCCACAGGGATTGTATTATAATTTGAAACTATTTAATTTCCAAATATTTGGGGAATTTACAGATATCTTTCTGTTACTTATTTCTAGTTTAATTACATGTGTTATGAGAACATAATTTGAGCAACTTATTCATTTATGTTTACTTATGCATGTTTCCCAAGAATGTGGTCCATCTCAGTGAGTGTTCCATGTGAGCTTGAGAAGAATGTGTACTTTCTCATTATTGGGTTGAATACTGTCAAAGTGTCAAGTGGTCACTGGTGCTGCTCAGGTCCCCTCTATCCTTTCGATCTTCCATCTACTTAAACTATCAGTTCCAGGCAGAGGGTGATGAAAATCTCCAATTATAAAGTAGTGCATTTGTCTATTTTCCTATTGGCCTGTGTTTCCATGGTATATTTTTATGCTCTTTTGTTATGTGCATATACATTTAAGATTATTATGTCTCCCTGGATAATTGATCCCCTCATAATTATGCAACATCCCTCTTTGTCCCTGATAATCTTCTACTTTCTGAAGTCTGCTTTGTGTAAAATCTCCATCTTCTTACTAATTAGTGTTGTGGAATATCTTACTTTTAATATGTATGTGTCTACATTTATAGTGGGTTTTCTTGTAGATGACATATAGTTGGTTTTTTTAAATTTACTTTGACAAACACTGTGTTTTAATTAGTGTAGTTAGACTATTTACATTTAAAGTGATTATTGATTTAGTTAGATTAATATCTACCATGTTTGTAAGTGTTTTTATTTACTGCATTTGTCCTTTGTTCTTTTTTCTCTCCCTCCCCTTTTTTTTCTTTCTCTGGTTTTAATCAAGCATTTCATATGTTTCCATTTTATATATTCCCAGTATATTTTTAAAAAAATTTGTAATGGCTTCCCTGGAGTTTATAACATACATTTTAAAATCTAAATTCCATTTTCAAATAATACTCTACTGCTTCATGTATATAGCAGGTACCTCATAAAAGAGCATTTCTAATTATTTCCTCCTACCCCTTAAACAATGCTGCCATTCATTTCACATATTGATATAATATAATCACCCAATACACCACTGCTTTAAACAAATAGTTATCTTTTAAGATCAATTAAAATAAAATAATATTTTAACATTTTAAATACTAATACTTTTTTGTAGGGCCAGTCAGCTAGTGATAACTTTTCTGTGTTTGTCTAAGAAAGTCTTAATTTTTCCTCATTTTTGAAGAAAAATTTAGCTGGATGTAAGATTCTAGGTTGGTGCTTATTTTTCCTTCCTCGACATTGTAAATTTTTCACTACTCAATTCAGGTTTGCATTGTTAGTGATGAAAAGTCTGCTGTAATTCTTATCCTTGCTTTTCTGTATATAAAGGTCATTTAGTTAGATGATTATAATAGATGGTCTATAAGTATTGTCAGGTGAAGAATGAATACACAATCCAGGTGTGATTATTCCATAAAAGATAGTGCATAATCATGTCAGATGTATGAATGAATGATTGCTTCATATGGGATTATCTGGTCCACATTTGTCAAATGAGTAACAAATGAAAAAGTAAGTGACTGAAATATGACTGCAGTCTTTTCCAGATAGGAGCCCTACTTGTTCATCTCCAATCTAAGGCAGCCATAGGTACTTGGGTCCAGTCTACCCTGTTTCACTTCAAGTCACAAGAGAGCCCCACATCCCCCGAGGCCACAGAGATCATTCTCTGACATGCAGCACACACCCTTTCTGCATATATTTTTCATACTCCCCCATGCCCCGAGGCAATACAGTTTGCAAACCTTCACATGCCCTATTTAGATACAATCTTCTGTTATTTTCTAGTAGGCTCATTAATAAAGCATAATCCTACCTCAAATTATGAAGAGACTATGGGTCTTACTATCTTCTTTTTCTATGTACAGCCTTTAACAAAATTTGAGGTCTAAACCCAGGAAGCTACAATGATTCTACAAAATTCTAGGCCTAGTGCTGCGAATGCAATTGTTCACTTTTCTCTTCATCTCAAGGGTAAGGTACATTTCCCATGTCTCATTTTAGGCAGAACCTTCTTATAGTCACAGAAAGCTGTGTGTGTGAAGTCTGAGAGGAGAGGTGGTCTGTGCTATGGTCATGAGTCACAGCTCAAGAAAGACTCCCTCGGTATAAACACAGATTCTTCTGCCCCTAGCCATAGAGCTGAACCTCAGTTTCTTCATTTGCAAAATGAAGGTTATGGTAAGGCCCACCTCAAACAGTGGTGTAGTATTCCCTGACCATGCTTCCTGAAGTGCTCACAGCGTGTGGCCTGGCACCTGGTTAATGCCCTGGGCTGGCAGTGACAGGCATGGTGATGACTCAATGCACACCCTCACTCTTTGGCTGAGAGACCCCTCACATAGATTTCCTTACTAGCTCACCATGGGAGGGCAGGTCCATACACTCACCAGTCTCTTTGATTCAGCTGCTATAAGCAAGCTCAGAGATTGGTCCATAATTACAAGTCTCTTGATGAGAATTCTGTCAGGTGGTAAAACTGTATTCTTATAATGTCTTTTTTAAAGAGAACTATATTAGTGTTTAAGGGGTAAAAGTTTATGATATCTGTGATTCACTTAAAAACCATCTAAGTCATAACTATATGCTTGGTCATTATATGATTCTATCTACCTGAATATTAGAAAATATTCACTATGAGAAATGTAAGCTCTTTTTATGTAAAAATATAAAAACAAAGCATCAAATTCACTCTACATAATACAAGCTTTAAAGGTCCACACTGGTCACTGCTCTGATTGCATGAGGGCCCTGAGCGAGTTCACAGGCACATTAACTGCGGGCAGCAGGGCCCAATGAGCAATGAAGACACTGTGCTTTATGGACCCTACTGAAGAAGTGAGGGGTGAACACCAACCCTAGCTCCAACCCTCTAAGCACAATGAGTGACAGAGATGGTGAAAGAATAGTGTGTATAAAAATCTGAAAACACAGAGCCTTAGGAAAAACATTCTCTGTTGTTAATGACGTTACCTCAAGTATTATGTTCACTAAAACTTCCAGCTGCTAACATGACCAGTATTTTACCTTGAAAGGGACATCCATGCCTCTTCACAAGCATGGCTTGGGTTCCACACTTCCAGGAAGGAGCAGGAGCTGGCTCCACTGGAGAATGCCTTGCCATTCATCCTAGCTGTGTGGCACTGCTTTCTGCCAGGCAGCACTGGTTATGATAGAAATGGCCCCTCATTTACAAATTGCATCTGGACTGAAGGAACCATAAGTATCCGATAAAAATCAAGGCTTTGGGCCTATTTCCGGTGAGACATGGAAACCCTGTCTCGATTGTGTTCAAAAACTGGCAACTGGGGAGCACTCCCAGTGTGCACTTGTCCCTTTGCACCTGTGTTGTCTCAGGCAGTAAAGACCCACTGAAGGAAATGCCTGCTGTCGCCCTGCTGTACAGAAGGGGCTCCTGTGACAGCCTTCTGAGTCAGTCTGGGCCAAATATGAGCTGTGATGACCTGGAGGTCTGAATACCGTGAGCTTTGGGGACCTCCTTGTAGGGGTGCATTATATTACATCATCAGTCTCCACTTCTGAAGTTGGAAGTACACCTGCCATCAAATAACTTCCTGTTTAGGGGAAAAATATTTAGAAATCTGGGCTCTTAAAATTATTCTTTTGTGAGAAAAACACTTGTGTGAGAATTAGAAAATTCTTATAAAACTCACTGGGCTTGGTACCACAAATAAACAGAAATATCAAGTGAGGATACTGCTCTTAATCTGATGCCTGTGATTTGACCTCTGCACCTGTTCACTGATGTCCTCCTGATACCAGAAAAGTGTCAGGCACAAAGTAAGAACTCAAGAAAAATCTGCCAATTTAATTAACTATTGTGAAATGCAAGGCTAAGAGATTTGCACTGTGTTATAAAATAGTTAATTTGTTTCAAGGCCATGTCTCATAAAAACAGTCAAATTTAACTTTGTTTTAAAACCATGTCCTTGCTTTGTACAAGAAATAAAAACATACAGTCAATTTTCATTATTTGTGATAATTAGGTTCTATAATGCTGTCCTGAACACTGAATTAGTAAATATTGAAACACTGCTTCTTAAGAAAATAAAGGGTTAGGTTCCTGAGAGCCTCTGGTTACAACATTTCATCAACCAATCAATTCATAACATCTTTTTATGTGTGCTTCTGTTTAAAGACACTTAATAATATGTATTGTTCTTTAATTAACATTGAGTTCATGGCTAACAGCACTGTAACTTGTGGATGAATGCAGCTTATCTAATACACAGTTTCTCCATAAGGCACATCACAGCCTTCTTCACTTAAGAACCCTGAGCAGCACTTTGTACAATCCTATGCCTTCGGGCAATTTTAAACAGCAAAATCACCAACAAAAAGCACACAAATTTGACAAATGTGGCACTCAGTTGACATGAAAAGGACACTGGGCAGAGCATCCTAGTGTTCCCCCTCGGCTGGGCATATGCACACATGGTGACTCAGGCGTTTTGCTGCTCTGTGCACATCCATTGAGGTCCAGTTGAGGACCATGAGGACTGATGCAATCTCATATCAACTCTAGTGAGTAAGCAAATTCACAATACAGATGCATAAATACTAAGGGCAGATTGGACATTATCTCACATGAGAGTGCTAAACATAGATCTTAGATTCATAATTTATCCATTTTGAGTGACATCAAGAATATTCCCATGGGGCCTTGTTGGTCACAAACTTGATGGGAAACAACAGGTTATTATAAAAATCAATACAATGGTGAATAGGTACTAATGTTGAAAAATTCAAATCTTAGTTGATAACCATGTCTCATTGTGCTTGCCTGGTCTCTAACAAAATGGTTCTTGGTAGTATCAGAAACACAGGTTTTATTTACAAAGTAAGAGTACGCATAACCTTTGCACCCAAAGGGGCCTAAGCATGAAGATCAGACCTGCTCTCATCAGGTCTCTGGCCTTGACAAGTTACTCTTCATAAAAAAGGTACAGCTCCTACTTTATTTGGATTGTTCTTCTTTTAGAAGAACTATAGGCAATGCAACATCTGTCAATTATGTGTAGTACTGCTCTTTTCTGCACCTGAAAAAATTTTGTTTTAAAAAAGTTGGCTGTGAAGAATAAATGAAGTTACATTTGGTCAAGTTTTGGGAACCTCCCTGCCTGGTTTCAGAAGCTATAACCTCCCCCCATTGCTAAGGCTGAGTGAGTCATCTTTGGACCATAAGACACTAAGGAGACAAAGCTTATCTCCCTGGCAGGAGTGCCCCTTTTGCCCCTTTTACTTCACCCTGCCTGGCTCCCAATGCTTGATAGGTTAACCAATGACGGGTAAGATTTTCCCAGAGGGGAAAGACCTAAGACAGGCATGGTCATGGGGAGCTCCCAGGGAAGGACTTGGGGGGCTATAGCAAAAGGGAGTGATGGACCCTCGCCCCTCAGCTTTGACATAGCCTGAGTCCTCATTCTGTCTGTGAGAAGTCTCCTAATCTCTTGGCTGCCTTACTTCCCCTACCTGATTTAAGCCTAAAACAATGACAGAGGGTGGTGCAGCCCTGTGCTGGAAAGGGCAGGTTCCCCAGGGTGATTAGGCCTAAGAAAGAATATGTAAAATCCTGTGAAACCTGCTTTGCTAAAAATGCTCTCAATTAAATGATAAGGGTCTGAGCCGGAAATGAGTTTGTTTCCCAAAGTTTTGTAGCACTTTAGCTAACAGACCCTGACTCAGAATAGTTCTTTGTATGTTATCTATTGTCTGTTCCTTATTTCCTGACAATGATTAATGAGCTTTACCTGTATTTCTGTGGAAAAGGAACCTAATAAAAGCCCATTGAGGAAAAGGGCCTTGGCCCTTCTCCTTTGAGAGATCAGCTACCTTTCCTCCCCAAGCAGATCATGTCCTGGTAGATTTATTCTTATGCTGGGTGGCTGGTGGGGGGGGGGGCTGAGGGCGGAGCCTCCCCACAATCAAGATGTGGTGCAGGCCTCCTGCCTCCTATTCTTTCTTTCAACCAGACTGTGAACAACTCCAGTGCAGGGAAGGGTGCTGACTACTGGTATGACCCCAGCACTCAGCCCCATCCTGGCTGGCAGGAGGCAACGATAAACCAGTGAGCTGAACAGAATGGAGAACCAGCTAACGATATGGCACAGTTTGGCCACTGTGATCAAAGAGGCCAAGAGCTATATGAATTTTTTTGGCTATTTTGAAGTTGTTTTGTCTTTGTTTGTTCTTAATTGTTTCTGCAGACACTTAGTTGTTCAAGAAAAATACCAAAGACTCTAAGTTACTCTGTAAAATAAATCTCAAAATATCAGATAGCTTGGGTATTGACAGAGTAAAGTTTTCGCAATCCCATTCTCTCTGAAATCACCCACTGTGAGAATAAGAAAGAGAATTGCCCTGGGACTAGTAGACACCTCTAACCCCAAACCTACCCTACAGTGAACAGAGCCAAATGCAGCAAAGGTTGGACCTGGGAGTGTGAAGATCCTTAGACAAGATGGTCAAGGAGGGGAGCAGGTGCAGACCTCAAAGTCTATAGAGCTGAGTGCTCCACACGGCAGTGGGGAAGCCAACATTTTCTTGAAGATGGAGAGGGGATTTTAAGTGGCTAGGAGCCTCCCTGGGAAGAAATAAATATCCAACAAATTCTCTCTCTGTCACACATACACACACACACACAGCATTAGTAAGAATGAGGAAAACACTCTGTTAGACTAGAATATTTTGGGCTGATCCCTAACATGAGTCATTTCCAATATGAGGAACCTACAGCAAGTCTATACAATTACACTAGATAAAAGGAGAGAGGCAATAGGAGAAACATACAGCACATAAAACATTCTCCAGAAAACCATTTCAAGAGGCTGAGGAAATCAAGACCACCCACACAGCATGAAATCAAGAACTTTTAAGACAGTAGTCACTTTGTTAAACCAATAGCTCCAACCACAGATACAGAAGTTAGAGGATGACAGGGAGAAGCAAGAAAAGCCATCAGAAATAAGCTGGCGGAGATCAGGAAACAAGATAGGGAAGAAATGACAGTGTTATTTCAACAGCAAAAGAGCACAGACGATAGAATGTAAGGAACCTGGAGGACAAGATGGAGCACCTTGCGAAAATGAACTGGAATTAACAAAGAGTGAAAAAATTCAACAGAAAAAGACTAGGACCAAAGAGATCCAAAATATGCAAGATGGATATCCATGAAGTAGGGAATTTAAGTAAAGCAGTGGAACATAAATTCAGAGTTACAATTAAATGTCCAGAAGTAAAAGAGGAATTTTCCCCTGGATTCTCTTCTCCAAAAGCCAAACAAGCAGACAGAGTGAAGTCCCCACAGGGGCAACTGTGTGCTGACAGCTGGTGAGCACATAATTTAGCATGCTGACCAAAACAACAGTGGTGGCCAGTAGTTTTGATCTACAAGAGAATCAGGGCAAAGCAGGGTTTTACCACACCTGGGCACCTGCTTCAAAATCACTCCAGGTGCTTCTAAAACATTAGACACCAGGCCTGGCCTGTTCCCAAGTGTTTCCTCTACACATAAAATTGTTGAGTGACTGCTTTCATCATCAACTTAATTCACGACAAAAAAAGAATAACTCTAGACCAGAACAGTGATTCTCCACCCTTGCTATAGGTTAGAATCATGTGGGTGCTGTTTTTTTTTAAAGTACTTGTGACAGGGTCCTGTGCCAAACTTACTCAAAACCTACAGGGCGAGGCCCAGACCTCAGTATTTTTATTTTTTTTCATTTTCACATTTTTTATTGTTATTCAAGTACAGTTGTCTCCATCACCCTCCCCTTCCTTGCTCCTACCTTTAAAAACAGTGAGGTAAGATCAGACCTCAATAGTTTTAAAACTTTCCATTCATACCTGCCTGCAGCCCAGACGGAGAATAACTGCTCTAGCACAGCCACCTCTGCAGTGAAGGTCCAGTGACTCAACTGCATCCAACAGAGCTGACCACTGAAGTGGTCAGCAGCATAGGCAGTAGCGACTGAGGGGAATGACAGAGTGAAGAGTTTAAAATTTCACGTAGAAAGTGAAGGAAGTAATATTAAAGCCATAATTCAAGAAAACACTTGTAGTTAAACACCGCCCCCCCCCCCAACACACTAATTTTTAGCTATTCTGATTTTCCTAACACAGTAACTCAGGTGGAGGGCCCTGCCCATGTCCTTGGACCAACAGCGCATGCCTGAGGACTCCTGAAGGGAGAACACATGTATTACTCCACTTCCTGCTGTCCGGATGAGTCATGAAAGAAAGTTCTGTAACTCGAAAACCTTCAAGCTGGTCTCTGTGGTACTTTATCTTTCCTCAAATTTAGCAGTGCCAGAATTCCAGGGACAGCAAGCTGCATTTCTCACCCACTGCCCAGAATGAGAAGCAAGGGTTCCAGCCAAGGGGACAGGACCACTGTGTCACATCTTCCAGCCACAGGTCCTCTTCAGGTGCTCCTGCCTCTCACAGGTACATCTGCCTCTCATCCCTTCATGTTCTGTTGCTCCCAGGGTTCTCCAATGAGCACATGGCACACATTCCCAGAAATGAAAGTCTTGTTCTCTTGTATTTGAAATAATAGATGTGGTCAAGCAATAAGCATTATACCTTCTTCATTTTACCTTAATGAGGGACATGTTCCCTCTTCAGATCTTTCTTTTAAATGGATAGAATCTCAGATCCCAAATATGTGGCAAAAATTATGCTGGACTTGTTTTTACTGAAGAGAAATGAGTAATAAGTACTAAGGTCTTTCTGTTACTTCTAAATCCTCTTGAACAAAAACTAATTTATTCTTTCTGAAGCCATGCTGAACCAAGTATACTTAACCTGGGGATACATAAACTAGTGACCTCCAAGCTTGGGCTCCCACTAGACTGTTCCAGGGAAAAAATCTAGAACCATTTCAGTTCCTGTCATGGAGACAGACTGTAACAGTGCCTGCACATGCTTGTGTGATGTGTGCTGTATATATGTGTGTGTGACACTGTCATTCCGAGTAAGGAGACTGGCACTATGGTGAGGATGAAGGGGCCAGGCCAGATCCTATAGACAAGACTCAGAGTACTGCCATCACTTCCCATGGTCAGATCCCCTTAGGGAAATGGAAGCATTTAGGATCTACATGGTAGACAAGTGGCAAGTGTTATGATGCCATCACAGTGGTATTAAGTTAGGCAAGGGGGAATGGGTAGAAGCTGGCTTCCCTCCCTGACTCCCCAAGATGTACCAAGAAAGCAAGTACAACATGCCATCTGGGTCTGTCCCACAGTCATGTTGCAATGACTGAAATGCTTGTTCTTCACTGCTGCCCTCAAAATGTGGCTAGTGTGACTAAGAACTGAATTTTAAATCTTATTTCATTTTAAGCACTTGAATGTAAATGACCACATGTGGTTGGTGGCAATACATCACAGTACTAGATTCTTGGCAGGAAAGCTGGGAAAAGGTCTCTGGCTTCACCTGGGTCAGGTGTAAGAGGTGGAGCAGGACCAATGTGATGGGGCTACAGGTGGACAAAGTCACCCAAGGAACAGGCTGTGTGGTCTAGACACCTCTCCTTTCTGGACATGTGTCCTGTGTGGACCAAATGTGGAGGACTTAGGTTTTCTTTTTATTAAGGAGAGACACATTCCACTGCAACCACCCCATTTATTGTATCCAAATCAAATTTAAATTATTGAAATACAAGGAAGGAATTTGAAGAGTGCCAACATGTGTGAAGCAGGCACCATGATGGAGGCAGGGAGCACACAATTTCTACACCATAGTTTCCATTTGCACATTTAAAAGTGCATGACCAGGGCCAAAATAATGTCACAAATTGTTTCAGTGCTTCAGGGTAAGAGTGATGCTATGACCCCTACGGAGGGGGTCCACATCCAAAAACAGAGAGGAGAGAGCTGAGGAAAGCACTCTCTACACGTTGCTTGTTAGAACTCAGCAGAGTTCTCAAATGCATCATTAGGAATAGATTTGCTTCAGAGTCATTGACACTGTTGGGTAAGTGACACTGCTTCTGTGACCCTCCCGCTAAATCTTCTAAAATCATCTTGTGCCTAAATCACTTGTTTTTTCAATCCCCAGGTAAACAGAGGTTCTTTCGTTCTTTGACCTCCTGCAGCTAACCATGGCCATCTTTCAGGGGCCTGTTCTTTGCCTGCCGGTTAGCTCACTGCTTTTCTCAGCATGTCTCTGAGCTCCATGACCCCCCAGAGGCAGGTATTTGCAGCCTCTTTGTGCTGGTGAGGCTGCCAGAGCCTAAGCCCTTTCGACAAATGAATGAATCCAGAGCCATGTGCCAAGTTTGCTCCTGCTGCCCATGCTGCCCCCAGAGAGGCTTTAGAGCCACTTTTTGGAACTAGACATTTATAAGTCAAGGCCCTACTCCTAGAAGTTTTTATTACAAAGGATAAGTGCAGGTGCATGGGTGAGCCCTGGGGCTCCTCATGTGAGGGCTACATGGTGCTCGTGTGTGTGTGTGTGTGTGTGTGTGTGTGTGTGTAGACACAGTCAGGACCCGGGAGGACACAACAGATAATCCCAAAATGGCCCCCAGGTCAATATTTGCTGCAGTCCCTAAGAGCCAAAAGCCAAGCCACATACACCAAAAAAACCACTGCCCTGCTCTCAGCCTGAAGCTGTGTTTGTCCTTATGGGAAAGAGCCCACATGAAACAGACCACAAACTGTCTGGCAGACAATATGTACAGTGGAAAAATGCTAAACACTATTCTTAAAGATGGAAACCATTAAAATGACCTTGTATAGAAAATGTTACAGGTGGGTTTCTCTATCAGACCAGTACACATGTTCTTTTTCTGTGATCATTTTACATTTACTCATCTCCTACAGGTCTCACAGCATGTATGAGAACCCCTGGTCATTCCCACTCAGCAGTCTTCCTCTGAAACTTCCACAGACTCCTGACCTCATGAATACAAATGCCCAAGGGACAGAGAGTACACAACATAAAAACATCTGAGATCCTTCTCTCCCTTTCTCAATCTCTGTCTCCTCTCTCTCCCTCTTTCTCACACACACAACCCCCCACTCTAACTTCTAACACACTGAGCCTTTGCAATCAAGGGCACACATAGCTGCCACTAAAACCAGCATACCAATAAATTCAAATTTGGTGGAAATTCTGTTAGGCTTTAAAGATGAACTTGTGTGCCATAAAACTCCACTAAATAGTTCGAAACCAGTGGCTTTTAACATTGGTGGCTCCACTTAGTGGGGTGGGTGGTGAGAAGTCTTAATGATTAAAGGCCAAAGGCAGGCTACAGGCCAGATCACATCAGAATCTGGGGAGGCAGCCTGTGCACCAGTGGGTGAAAGCAGCATGGGGGATGGCCATGTGCAGTCAAGCTGGAGACCCTGGCTGTACAACTCTAGACAAGTCACCTACCTTCTCTAAGCCCAAGTCTTTGCTTGGAGGCAAAATGGCCCCAACAGCCATGATGGATGCCCTGTTCTAAATTAGTTCACTTCCTGGTCTCATCCTATGTACTCTCCTGACGCCAAGCAAAGATTCTTATTTTAGTATGATCACTAAAAACTTCTATGTGCTGAGTAAAAATGTGTATTTCACCTTTTTCTCTAAACCAGCTCCACTGTTCTCTCAGCTGCTGTTCACAGTTTTGTGCCCTTGCTTCCAGATCTCCCTGCATATTCTTACATACACACACAGAGCTGTATAGGCAGACCTGCGTCTGTATGTAGTAAATAACATTCACTGTAGCCTACATCATTAAGAGCATGTATGTGTTTTTAAAAATATACTACATTTTGCTTTTTAACTGACTATAACTTGGATATCTTTATATTTCAGCTCATAAAGACTTTACACTTTTATTTTTTTTAAGATTTTATTTATTTATTTATTTATTTAGACAGAGGGGGAGGGAAGGAGAAAGAGAAAGAGAAACATCAATGTGTGGTTGTTTTTCACACACCCCCTACTGGGGACCTGGCCTGCAACCCAGGTATGTGTCCTGATTGGGAATCAAATCAGTGACCCTTTGCGTTACAGGTCGGCACTCAAACCACTGAGACACACCAGCCAGGGACAACACTGCACACTTTGAGACCTGTAGATTCCAATGTATGGACATACCATAGTTTATTTCACAGTCCCCCTACTGACATATGTTTCTTTTTCCTTTCTTCTTTTTATTGCTATTACAAAATAAAATGTTGCAATGAATTACTGTGTGCATATATTTCTCCACTTTTGTCAATTTATGTGTGCAATAAGTTTCTAAAAGACAAATTACCAAGTCAAAGCACTGGGAGCATTTTAAATTTCAGAAGATTTTGCCCATCAGCTGGGCCAGTCTCCGCCCACAGGTCCAAGTGTGCCTTTCCCCACATCTTGTCACACGGTAAACCTTCACTGCAGGGATGTAGGGCATGTCTATTCATTTGAGGTTCACCTGTCATTTTTAACTGCTTGCCAGTGTCCTTGATTGATTTTTCTATTGGACTGTGTTTATTTTTCTCACTGATTTGAAAGAACTCACTGCATATTAAATTTATTGATACTTTACAACAGACATTGAAACTAAATATATCTTACAGTTTTTCCCCACTTATTTATATATATATTTCATTTGTATGGGTATTTGCTTAAAATTTTAGTAAGTCACACTCACCAATTTTTTTCTATTAGGGTCTCATATTTTCTATCATATTCAGAAAGTCCTTCCTCACCCCACAAGTATTTAAAAACTCACCTAAGTTTTCTTTTAAAACTGTTATGATTTCAGTTTTATTTTTCTTCTTTGCTCAACTTGGAATTTATGTTGGTATAAATAGCTTTATTTTTTCCAAATTATTAGCCAGTTTTCCCAGAACCATTAATTAACAATAACCCATTCTGTCTTCCCTGACTGCTGGGAAATGGCATCCTTGCCTTGCAATATTTTCCAGGTGTATATATGTATATATATATATATATATATATATATATATATATATATATATTCATGCTTTGCCACAGCATCTTGTAGACTTTGTCTCTCCCTATTTCCAAGTTTTTCTCTGAGTCTTCTCATAAGTTCCTTTAAAATTTTTTTCAATCTGAAGTAGAAAATATTGTATCTTAGGCATTTTAATTTGCTTAGTTTTATTTGTTGTTTACAAACACAGCTGGCCCAGACAGGTCTCTGTTGTGCACAATGAGGTCACTACAGGGAGAGGCCAGACTCTATGTAACCACCTGTGGTAGGCTGGGTCATCAGGTTCCCTAAATCCATATGTTTGAGCCCTAACCCCCAATACCTCAGAATGGGACTCTGTTTGGAAATGGGGCTTTTACAGACTTGATTAAGTTAAAATGAGGTCATTAGGGTGGGCAAAATTCATATGATTGCTGCCCTTATAAAAAGAGGTAATTAGGATAAGACACACACACACTGAGGCATAACCATGTGAAGACACAGGAGAAGACACCATCCACAAGCCAAATGGACTCCTCAGGAGAACTAACCCTGGTGATACCTTGCTCTCAAACTTCCAGCCTCCAGGACTGTGAAACAATAAATGTTTGTTGAAATTCTACCTGCATCACAAATGTTTCTGCAATAGAATGGAAATAAACTTGAAATTATGCTTCTTCCTCTGCCCTACTGTAACCCATAAGGACACCTTGTACTTCTCCTCCCAACCCTGGGACAGTGGTGTATGCAGAGAGCGGCACTTCTTTCCGATGCGAGGAAAGCACAGACACAGCGGTCTGCTGTGTGGAGGATAGAGGACAGCTATGCTCTCTGCAGGTGGCTCAGTGTGTGCTTGGCACTAGCTTTCCACAGTACTCTGTGCACTCTGGAAGTCAGCTCAATTTGTGTTGAAGTGATGTAGTCATAGTAACCTCTTATGAATTTGGAATTTTTTTATACAATTCATAGTGAATTGGCTTAATTTTTTAACACAAAGCTATAAAGATAAGATACATTATGTTTTCTAGGACTACTGGTAAAGAATGAGACCGACACGACCCACTGTGCTCATGGCCTCATGCTGCCCTGGGCTTCCCCATGTCCACTCATATGACTTTATATCTCCTCAGCACTAAGCACGGAAGCAGACCTTTTTTCACTCTTTATTAGAGTAGTGGGTGTGCATTCTGGTTCTGAATTAGAAACACCTCAGTGTGAGGCCTCAACTAACAGCAATATTCAGGATGGATGAAATGGCTCCTAGATCACTTCCACCTCTAACATTCCGTGCATCCTGAAACATGCTGCTATGAAATTAATGATTTTGCACTGGTGATTTCTAAAAATCATGGACTTGACAATGCTGCCCTCTCCTTAGACACACTTTCTGTCCAGCTCCCAGGGCAACAGAGAAGACCAGAGAAGCCCCAATCCTGAGATCCACCCCTGCTCTATCAAGCTCTTCTCTCTCCTCATTGTCACTTCCTTTATTGACACAGCTACAACAATCAGCTGATTGGTGTTGCTAAAAAAAAAAAAGGAAGTGGTGGACTTCCGCTTTAAGCATTTGCAGCAGCTATAAATGCAGAGAATGAAAAGAAACAACAATAAAAACAACAGCACAGAATATAAATCCATACCACTCAGGGGAGCAAAGGAAGAACATCACTAGTATATTGGAAACTATCACAGTCCTTGAAAGACACAAAGCAAGATGGTCTCAAACTGAAGAGGGAAAGCACAGCCCACATACACACGCAGGGGGACAGCTGTGAGGCAGGAGAAACCCTGGAGAGGACAGAGGCCTGGAGTGGGGCCAGGGTGAGGGAGGAATAGCCAAACCCTTAACAAACCCTTAGCTGTGGGCACCCCTAAGAGCAACAGAAGTTCCTCTTCAGGAAGACCTTCTTGTGCAGAGGCAGGGCATGGCTAATTCTGCAAAGAACAGAAAGCAGAGGCCCTGTTCCCACATACTGGTTACTGGCTCATGCTGCTCTGTGCACATCTCACCTGCCTCCTCTCTCATGGGCCACACAACAGATACAGTCTTAAAAGACCAACTCCTAGCTCCCTGAACCCCCACCCCCCAAAAAAAAAGAGCAGCCCTGGCCTGGGAGTAAAATCCTAAGCAGCCCAGGAAAGCTAAGCCCATGAAGGAACAATACCGAACGAGAGGATGAGGAGGTATTGAAGGGACAGAGGTCAGGGAGAAGCAGGATAATGTCTGCACTGCAGACAGCAACAAAAACCAGAAGATTAATGTATTGTTAAAATTAAAAATGAATCGCATTCCTTGGAAATTAATCACTTGCTTGCCAAAATGTACAGATGCACTGAGTAAGACAGACAGAGCTGAAGAGCTTTCTTAAAAGAAAGATTAACCTGATGGTTTCATGAAACCTAATGTGAATGGTAGAAGAAAGGGACAGAATTAAAGAAGTACATTCACTAAAGTTCTGCTTATAATATCAAAGTTAGGGAAAAACCCTTAAATGTTTATCAGTAAATGACAGTTTACATTCTATGAAATAAAACAAAATGATCACTGATAAAAAGGGCTCCCCCAACTTTGGCATGCTTTCTTTGTCGATTAACAAAAGTAAATTGTGTCCTGGCCTATGTAGCTCAGTTGGTTGGGCAACATTCTGAATATCAAAAGGCAGAGGGTTTGATTCTAGGTCAGGACACATGCCTGGGTTGTGGGTTTGGTCCCAGACAGGGTTCACGCAGGAGGCAACCAAGTGATATTTTGGTATTTCTTTCCCTCTCTTTCTCCCTCCCTTCCCCTCTCTAGAATCAATAAAAGAAAAATAAATTTAATAAAATAAAATAAGGTTGCGGAATGATATCTGTATTAAGAAGACATATACACACACTTGGAAGATTGCACCTTCTAAAGATATATACACATATACATAGGATGAATAAGTGCTTCCTATGGTGGGACAGGCTGGGGCTAAGGGTGAGTCCAAGAGGCTGTTACTGCTGCCTGTCATATCTGAAGTCTTCACCAGTGCACCCAAACTCATGCATCAGTTATGCAGTTTAACATTTTTCAAAAAGAAAATGATCGAAAGTTCTCTCACCTTGGAGGTCACAGAAACTAACATTTTTAGAAATGGTGCATATTCATCTCTGATCTGCTTGGGAGTTCTACTATTAGCCTCCATCCACGACTGCAGAAGCACCCTGAGAAAGGTTGTGGCAGTTATGTCAGTTCTAACCACAGGCCAGGTACGGGCGGGGCACTACACGTGTGATCTCCACTGTGCACCACAGCGAAGCCTTCCATGACCGTCCCATCAATGGACACTAAAAGTAGCTTTAAAACACAGGATGGGATTTGAACCCAGTGAGGACTCAGACCCCTCCTCTCAACCACTGTCAATACAAATACAAAGTAAATGTGACTTTGAGGTGTTAAGCAATCAAATGATTAAAATATTCTTAGCATTTAAGATATAATTAACCACAGTATTCTGCCAACACCCAAGCACAGCCTGAGAATCTTTGTAAAAGGGCAGCAGAGAGTCACCTAGTATTTCTAAAAGTGGACTTTTGGACATCTGGTCCCTGATCCAAGAACCAATGCACCCCATGCCCATGAAGGTTTACGAGAACACAGACTTATGTCCCTCCACGCATATTACCTGCACAACAGCTCTGAAGGATCCCATTGCATCATCTGTGGTTACCCCTTTGTATGCAACTTTATTCTGTCCAGCATTTCACTTACTTGAGCTTCCTGAGCAACACCCTGAAAATGCACAGCGCCTGTTCAGGAATCAAGAACATTTGGGCGAGCCATCTGATGAAAGCCCTGGACTCAATATTCCCAGGCAAGTACAATCAGATTATAAAACATCAATGTCAGATCAAATACAGAGGTAATATTCAGACTGGTTTTAAATGGAGATGCCATTTAAAATGTTCCTATAGAAAAAATTATAAAAACTCTCCACTACAAATAAATAACAATGGAGATAATAATTTTGGGAAAATGTTTTCAATAATTAAGACAATGGATTTACAACAGGCACAATGTACATGAATGTTAGTAAGAGGTATGTTAAGGCCCCAAAAGATAAAGCAAAGGGTCTGATAAGCAATTTGCAGGAAATGTATTTTCAATTCCCCAAAACATGTTTTAGTTATTAGTGTTTATGTAGTGAGGCTGAAGAGAAACTGTCAAACTGAAGCAAGAAGATGGAGGGTTCCAGAAAAAAAAGCAAAGAAAAGTGCAACTGATAGGTTGCTTGATATATGTGACTCAGTGGGTTATTGAGTCAAGAGGAGTTTTAGCTTAGTCTCAGAGTTGGGAAGACAAATGTAATAGGCACAGGGCACATTGGAAAACAAAACAAAACAAAACAAAACACCACCACCACAAACCAGAACAAGAGTTTACTCTGGGGAAAAATAACAAGGGGGGCAAAAAATGTAGCTACATTATATACCTCACTTTAGAAGTAAACATCATCACAATAAAGTAAACACTAAGTAGACCCTAACCCCTATTCTAGAATGATTATCCTGGGTGGTGGGCAGTTTAAGAAAGGCAGGGGCTCATTTCTCAGAGTAGAAGTCAGCAGACATGGTGTATAACAGAGCCAAACAAAAGCAAATGAGCATATTATAAAAAATAAGGGGGAGAAATATTAATAAAAATAAAAAAGATTGCTTTGGGTGAGCAGTACTACAGGATAGGAAAGTATTATCATCAATTAAAATTAAATAAAAAGAAAAATTAACTCTGGTCATACCAAAGCATTTCCATGACAACTTAACAGAAATGGATGGACTTATTAAATTAAATCAATCAAACTGGCCACGACAGAATGAAAACTTATCAATTAAGACAAACAGATGGAGTGAGAAAGCTGAATGTCACATGTTGGACATTCCAATGCTCTTTGTAGCCACTCGGAGTCTAACTAAACAAACCAATGTTCAGGCCTTTCTTGAACAGCTGCGGACTTCAGGGTCTCTTCCATCCCCTACATTCCACCAGTGACTGCCTCCAGGCCTGGTCCCACTGACCCTGACACCAGCCTGCACTCCTGGCAGACCCTGCTGCCTGCTCAGCCTCAGCTCAAACTAGGACCTCTCCCACGTAGCACACCAGTCTGAAAGCCCAGCACCCTCTGGCATCCGCACTCCCCTCCAGTGCTCCAGCACAGCAGTGAGGGCTACTGTTACCAGCTTAAGGAGCAAGAACTCCAGTTTCAGAGCTAGGTTCCCCCAAGACAGAGGATGCTGTTCCCCCAGATACTGAGTACCATAAAGTTTTCAGTGCACCCTCCTTGTCATCAAGGCATCACCAATATTCTAGATCGTTCCTACCTTCCTCCTCTCATCATCAGCCTTTGGTAGCCTCCAAAAACAAATATATGGTTTCTCCAAGAAATAAAAGAATCAAGAAAAGAGTAATTTTTGATTTGTTAAGTCTGCTGCAACAGAAACTAAATGTTCTTTCTACCGGTACCTATTACCTTGGCTGAATGTGATTATACTTAAGATTCCAATTCAAACACCTTTCAAGATTCATAGGGCAAAAGTTACATAATTAATCATAAGGGCAAATAAATTCAAATTGATACAAGATATTTTTTGTCAGACAAAGTTGTAAGCTAATAAAAATTTTTCTTAATATAATATTAAATATATTATTTCTTAATAATGTAATATTAAAATGAATAAACTTTTTCATTAAAATTTAATCAGCTAGTTTTATTTTAAAAATCTTCCTACAATTCCTCAGTTAAAAAAATCTTTTTTCCAAGTGAAAAGAAACCAACCTGTTCAAATCAAAGTAGAAAATAAGATGATAAGACATGTCAAGGAGTTTAATGCTAATCTCCTTTTAAAACTCTACCTTTGATTTTAATTGCTCTTAAAAAAATAAAATTGGTAGACATTTAAGAAAATTCTCCCCAAAGGCCTGAATTCCTAATTTTTCCCTCCACTCATTTACAGCTAAACCATTCCAAAAGTGGAAGAAAATGTTAAAATTTGCAAAACAGGAAAGAAGAGGTAAATTAGGGTATAGTTAGAAAAAAATCCACTATAGTTAAAGTTGAAAAGGCAAAAATTAGCTCAGACTTTAAAAAGTGCCCTGCCATTCCTTAGGTACAGATGACAGACAGAATCAACTGCACAGTGAATAGAAGACAATATTTCTTCCCAGGGCATACTACAGCTGGAAATGATGACAATACCCTTTCCCTGAGTAACTACTGTATTTTGCTCTACAGTCCTGGACTATCAGAAATTTTGCTGTTCAAAAGTACATCGGTAAGGATAAAACATCCTATTTTCACTTGCAGGATTCGTGTTTTGATGGTTATAAAAAATTCAGTGAAGTCCTGCTATTTCAGACTCTTTGAAAAGGGTACACTGCCCATGTAATTACTGGAAAGTGAGTTATTGGGCAGTAGAAAAACAATTTGCTTTCAAAATCAAACAGTAGCTTGAGGGAGTCTAATACAGATTCAATCCTTCAGCCCAACTCCAAAGAGCTCTGAAAAACAAGTTTTTTAGTAATTTTAGGAAACTTCTTTTAGTGACCACACCTGCCCTAAACTGACACATAGTTTTATTATTCTACCTCGAGAGATTATTCACAGTATAGGCACAGAAACAATTGTGTGGAGTTATAGGACGCTGTTTTGGAGTGCTAGGTGTCACTATGCACGTGTACCTTTCTAAATTCTGAGAAATGTCTTTTTCAATGATGAAAATCAGATTCTAACTTTGAATTTTAAATTCTGAAAAACCTCTAATTCCAAAACATATCTGAGCACAAAGGTCTTGAATAATGATTATGAACATGCAGCGTGCTGCCTAAGTGATGTCCTACTAAGAAGTCTTTGGTTTTAAAACAGAGAAATCAGACCTGTACTAATATTAACTATGAGCCTAAGGAAGGCTAAGGCATTATTTCTTAAATACAAACCTAGCAACAAAATGATCTCCCTGCCACTTGCATCCCTCAGAAAAGGCAACACCTAAAATTAGGTAATGTTTTTATCCTAGCTTAAAACATTCAAAATCATTTTAGTTAAGACTATTCATATAAGCCTACATATCCAGGCACTACAAACTTACAGAATACAAATCAGTTTCTATTTTACTACAAAATTTTTCTAAGCACATCAAAAGAATGATGATTGAACAAAATGATTTGATAAAATAATTTGAACAGATTCTTCACTTAAAACACCTAATACTTTACAAGTATTTAATTCTTTTAGTTCAAATACAAATATATCCATGCACGAGGGGCAGGGGACGAGTGGGGCATTCATGAATTTAATTGCACTTTATAGAAATGCTACCTGTGTAATACCATAAATATGTTCTCACCAAAACAAAGAAAGCAGACAGTGGAGTTAATTCCATTTCTTCCAGAAAATTACCGTCATTACGTGATTAATTTTTTTTTGAAAATTCAAATGTCTTACAACTTCAACTCTCGACTAAATGCTGAAATGTTCCTGCCAACAGTTTTACTGGGGTTCAGTGAAATCTTGGGCGAGTGAAGCCAACTCATTAAAATAATCTCTAAGGCTGTTTTCAACGTACAAATATTTAACCTCTAAATTCTCCAATAACTGTCTTCTGTTCTTGAACATTCAAACACACAAAGAAATTACTCAAATTTCCATTTTACTATATAAAACTTTACTGCTCTGCAAATCACTCACTGGCCAAATAAGCTACTTTTTCATGAAACTATTCCGAAGGAGTAAATCATTTTAAATTTGAGTAGTAGTTACGAAAGTTTCCTGTGTTTTACACAACTGCTCTCCCTTTGTGTCGTATAAGAAACATGGCTTATATAAAACTTCTGCAGGTACACTGAGCCACAACAAGCACTGTGGAATTTTCCAGACCATTCATGTAACTGGCCAAACGAAATGCGTTCTTTCGGACACCCAGTTTCTCCGTGCCACGGATTCCCGCTAGCGTTTCCCAGCACAGCCCGCTTCCGCACGGTCCGCGCCGCGGCGGCACCAGGAGCCCCGGGTCCCGCACAGTCCCCTGGCCCAGGCCTGGCTCCCAGTACAGAAGCCGGACCTGAGAGGATCTAGGTTTAGGAGAAAAGCGGGCACCACTTACCGATATCAATTTCCCCTCCTTTTTCAAAGGACAAGGGCTCCGAGTGTGCCGCCAATGCGCCCGGACACCCAGAAACCCGCCGAGGGGACGCACGGCCGCATCCCAGCCTCCGCCGCCTTCCCCAGCCCCAGGGAGCCCGAGATTCCGCGTCCCCGCGGCCCCGGGGTGAGAGCACGCGCCACACCTACCAGCGCAGGTGAGCCAAGGGCGGGGCGGCACGGGGTCGAAGCTCAAGGAGCTGAGGCGAAGGACGGGGCGCTGGGCGGGCGCGTTCGTGGGGCTCCCTGGGAGCAGTGTGAGGCCCGGGGCTCCCGCTCGCTCCTCCCGCCGCCAGACTCCTCACCCGCCGAGCGCACGGGGCTTCCTCATTTTGGGCAACTTCCTCAACGTGCCGGGACAGACTCCGCACTTCCTCCCGGCCGCCGCCCGCGTGCCTGTAAGCCCCCAGTGCCAAAGCCCGAAGTAGGGCAGCGGCAGCTAGACCGCCGAGGACCCGACCCCAAGTGTGGCCTGAGAGGCGGGGGGGCCGGAGGGAAGGAGAGAAGCCAGTTGGGTGCTCTGCCCTCTTCCAGGGCTCAGAAGGCCAGGGCCGGGGGTCTTCGTATACACAGAGAGCCATTGCCAACAACAGAAACCTTTTCCCTTTGTCGCCCGCCGCCCATTCCTGCTAATGACCGTAGGCCCTCCAGGCAGGCCTGTTCCCGCTGCTACTGCTCAGGAAGAGAATCTTGTTCCCTGTGCTATGTGTCTTCCCAGTCACCAAGCCGAGACACCCCTGCTAACTCGTAACCAGGAAGCCATGGAGTCAGGCCAGGTGGCCTTAGGTGTCGCCAGACTTCCCCACAGGCCTTTGGGAGGTCCCAGCCTGTTTTTGAGGGCTTTAATTATTACGAAGATCTTGACAGTGCCTTTAACTTGTTTCCTTTACCCACAGTGGCCTGCTGTCTGGAGCTAAATTACATTTAATCCTTTTCTGTAATTCTTCAAATGGTTTAAAAACACCTACCTGGTTTCCCCTCCCTATCCTCTTCCCCTTTTTCTGTGTTGGGCAGCACTTTAAAATCTTCCCATAAAAGTTTCCAGCCCCTCACATTCTCAGTAACACTGGTTGGGGGTGCCTGATTTTAAAGCCTGTAGCCTGAACCCAAATACAATAACCAAAAAAAAAAATGTAGTGTGTTAGATTATAATTGCCATGGAGAAAAATAGGTGATAGGGAATGCTTACATTCCATTGTAGTCCCTCAGCCTTTTCACGTGGACATTCTCTTACATTCATTTTGCCATTAAATGTTTTTATTTATTGTATTGTATTTTTTCCATTACCATTTATCCACCCGATACCCTCTTCCACCTCTACCCCCCTCTCTTCTGCAATCACTGAGTCCATGAGTTCTTTCTGTTTTTTTGTTTTTTTTTTTCCTTTTTTGGTTCAATCCCTTGTCCCCTACCCTACACCTCCCCAGAGCTATTAGCCTGCTCTCTATCTAGGAGCCTGTCTCTATTTTGCTTGTTAGTTGTTGGTTCATTAGATTCCACACATGAACGTAATCATGGTACCTGTGTTTAGCTGACTGGCTCATCCATGCTGTTGCAAAGGGTACAATTTACTTCTTTAAATGTTTAACTCAAATGAAGGATTTTTATTATGGTTATATGTGTTAATCATTGGACTTAAATACACTTCACTAAGCCATCAAAATAGCCATCATCCTCTAAACAAAGGCTTAGAATATCCAGATAGGTTTTCAGAATTAGTAAAATTGTTGGAGATGGGCACTAGAGGACCTATTTTGAGTTTACTAAGATTACATATTTCTTTAGGGACTGCTCATAGACATGAGGTGATGTTCTAGGTGCCTCTTCTTGCCACCCTTTAGTACTGCTATAGTCCTTTTTGAGTAAACTTTAAAAAGTTAATCAATGTGCTTATAATGATTTTTTTAAATGTTAAAAATCATCACACAAATACCTGTAAAAAATCTTCCTAAAAGTCAACACATTTCTCCCACACTTCCTTCCTTTGCTCCATATTTTAACTTTGTTTTTAATCTTTCACTGTGATAATCTTCAGCTATGGTTGTACGCTGAGTCCTGGAATCCCTCTCTAGCAATGCTCAAAGTAGGATGATCTCAGGGACACACCACAAATCAGTTTTTAATGAGTCCTGTTTCTTGTGGATTCTTTATTTATTTACATTTTATTTCTTTCCAAAAAGTCAATATATTTTTCTGGTTTTGCTGTGTGAATTTCACCACATGAAGTCTCACATGTCTGCTGCGTGGTCTGAGTGTTTCCATGGTTCTTGCTCAGGGTGCCTGGCTTTCTTGTGTACTTGGTCACATTCGACTGGGAGCCATTCATTGTCCCTGAAACATTATTTGTGAAAATTAGTTGACGCCTGAGAAGAAGGTATTTTATTTCGAAGAGAATTTATCTTTGTTTCTGTGAGAAGCCTAAGAGCCAACTAGTGTTTGAACAATTTAAGAAAATTCTTTAGCTTATGTTTTTGTTTGGCCAGCTAAGTGATATAAATTTGGCCATAATTTTGGTCAACTTATGGTTATAATTTTTCAAGGATAAACATCTTCTGTTTCTGTTCTGTGCTTCATTTTGCTTTTATTTCAGAATCCTTGTTTCTTGCATTCATGCCTTCCTCTTTAGTTTACTTCATCGTTTTGGTGGATCACAAGGCCCAAGAGTTTCCTGAGAAATGGAAGTAGATATTTTAAAGAACTTACATATCCAAAAAGTTCTACCCTCAAGTTTGATTGCTGGTTTGGATTGTATAGAATTCTAGTTCGGAAATGATTTTTCTTCACAATTTGAAGTCATTATTCTTTTTTCTTTCTTTTTGCTTCCAGTGTTGCTGTTGAGAAATTGAAACCATCCCAAGTCTTTGTCTTTTCATTCTGATTCTTTGTCTTCTGAGCATCGTTACTAGTTAGTTATTTCACCTTGTCCAGGCTTGCCAGCTTTCTCCAGACCTTCTATTTGCCTTTCTCCTCTCTGGTGACACCTCCTTGATCACATCCTTTTACTTTCCCCTTTCTAGATGACAGTGTGAGGGCTTATTAGTCGCTTTAAGCCTGATTTTTCATGGCCTTTGAACATGGAGGGATGGAGTTGTATTGCAATGGCTAGGCTTCTCCCTCCTGCATGAGACTGGGTTGAATATAGGAGAGTTCACTACTCCTTGGGAGACAGAAAGGGGATAGCATTCCCCCTGTTTTGGAGGCAGCTATAAGCATCAGCTCAGTCCCTCAGTTGATGTGTGGAGGGTTCAGACTTCTGATAGTCATGCAGATGGCTAACTTTTCTTTTTTTTTCTTTCAACTCCACTGCAGCCATTTTCACTACTCCTTAGTCAAAAACGGGAAAAGCTAAGAATAAATTATCGCTCCTTTCTCTTTTATCAATATTTGAGTGAGAATTGTCAGGATTTTGTAGACTCACCAGATGTGGTCTCTGGGAGGTGGGAACATGACCTCACCCTGATCCTCTCAAACTTCTGTTTTTTACATGAGCTAGCACTTTCCCAACTTCATCTTATTAAGCCCTTCTCCTTTTCTTGTTTGGTTACTGTTGGTAACTTGTACATTTTTGTTTTCTCCTCCTTTTCTTTTATCTTAGGTAGCATGGAAGGAGGAATCTTTTTTTTTTTTTTTCTAGATAGCGAGGCCTTGATACTCCCTGAATATTTCACCACTTTTATCCAAAATTTAATGTCACACATTTTTATTTTTACCATAGAATACACATTGTACATTGTAAGATTTAGAATGCTAGGTCCTCATTTTATTTCTTTCAAATTAAAAATATGTGAGTTACAAGTGATATATGTTAGAATGCTTTAGATTACAAGTATAAGAATACTTAACTTCAACTATTGACATGATAAAATTTTATTGGTACAAAAAGGAAAAATCTCCAGTTAGGATAGCATCAGATGTATTTTTATATAAATCATTTTAAGTTGAGATAAAAGCAATATAAGACAAAATTCACCACTAGAACTTTTTAAAAATATACTAACTTAATTCTATCTTGTGTTATGCAAGCAAGTTAATTTTGGTAGGCCAGCATCACTGAGTCTCAGTGATGCTCATCACTTGGTTACATCTGTCTGCCCAAATGCCACAGAATGTGATGGGAGGAACAGCTTCTTCTGCAGTCTGGTTTCCTTGCTAGTTCAAGGAACTAGCAAGAAAACCATGATTTAAATGTGACTTTTCACCCACAAATGATGTACTTCCTTCTTTTTCTGTTGTCAGTGAGGTTTTGAACAAGAAAGAAAAAGTTGCTTAAGGCCCTACGATAGCATCTGAACTTCAACCATATGCATCTAAGCCCAGTGGCCAGGGGTTACAAGCCTGGGCTATTGCTTCAATGCTGCTCTTTTCCTGGACCTGTGGCCCTTTTACATACCTCAACAGGTAGCCATGCATTCGCCTAGGTTACTTTTTAGAACTGTAATCAAGTTGGCCTTCAGTACCTGTTGTTTGAACCAAGCATGGATCAAAAATGTTTGGGAAAGAAAACATTGGTGTGGCTCAGTGGATTCAGCACAGGCCTGTGAAGCCAAGGGTTGCCAGTTTAATTCCCAGTTTAGGGCCCATACCTGGGTTGCCAGCCAGGTCCCCAGTAGGGGGTACATAAGAGGCAACCAAACATGGATGTTATTCTCCCTCTCTTTCTTTTTCTCTTCCCCCTCTCTAAAAATAAATAAATAAAATCTTTAAAAAATATATTTGGGAAAACAATCCTAGAAAGTTCCAGAAAGCAAAACTTGAATTTGCCACATCTGAGCACTACACTGAATCCACAGAAATAAAGTGGTTTTGTAGGCATATTTGCATATACCCTATTTTCCTACAATATAAATATAGATTACATGCAATTGACTAACTTAATCATTTTTATTACCGAGTTGTAAGAATTTTTTGCATACTTTAGATACAAATCCATTATTAGATACAGGATTTGCAAATATTTCCTCCTAATTTGAAGGTTGTTTTTTTACTTTCCTGATAGTATCATTTGAAGGACAAACATTTTTAATTTTGATGAAATTATTTTTACTTAGTTTTTGTTTTGTTGATTATGTTTTAGTATTATATATAAGAAATCATTGCCTAGTCCAAGGTCATGAAGATTTGTTCCTGGTTTTCACCATGTGTTTTATAGTTTTGGTTTTTACATTTATGTCTCAGATTCATTTTAAATTCACTTTCATGTATAGTTCAGGACATAGGCCCAACTTCAGTTTTTGGCATGCACATATCCTGACTCAGCACAACAGCAGTTATTGAGGCAACTACACTGATCCTTGCACAGTGCTGAGGTTAAGGGCGCCAACCCTCTTACAGTAAAAATTTTGCATATAACTTTTGACTTTGCAAAAATTTAACTACTTACAGTCTACTTTTGACTGAAAGTCTTATTAGTAACATAAACAATCAATTAATACATATTTGGTGTGTTACATATTTTTTAAATTTTTTAATTGTTGTTCAAGTATATATAGTTTTCTGCCTTTTACCCCCATCCCAGCACAACCCCTCAGCCCTCCCTACCTCCCTCCCATTTCCACCCCTCCCTGTTGTTATTGTCCATGTGTCCTGTATACTTGTTCCTGCAAATACTTCCCCTTTTCCCCTGAAATTCCCTCCTCTCTCCCCTCTGATCACTGTCAGCCTGTTCTCAATTTCAGTGTCTTTAGTTATATTTTGCTTGCTTGTTTGTTTTGTTGATTAGGTTCCTGTTAAAGGTGAGATCATATGGTACAGTCATCCCTCACTATATTGTGGTTCACTTATTGTGGCTTCACTGTATCATGGGTTTTTAAAAATATATATATCTAATTCTGCATCATGGAGTTTTTTGCTACATCGTGGGATTTTGCAGTATGTGAGTATTTATATAATTATAATTTTAATTATTTTTGCCTAAAATTTTAAAACAATATAAAAATATTTAAAATGTTAATTCAAACATATTAAAAGAATATTAAATTGAAATTAAAATACAGTATGTATTTCATCAGCAGATGAATACCATACTGTACACAATGGAAATGCAGTATACCAGTACCACATGCTTAGGTTTGCCAATGTGAGGTTGTACATGGCACACTATTGGCTGACGGAATGGAAGGCAACCAACCACAGCACTATGTTCTGTATCCTGGGTGCTGATTGGCTCAGTGACCGTAGCATTGGTCTGGTTGCTCTCTGGCACTGTGCCCATATGTTCAGCATCTCTCCTTGTCCACTTCACATAGACATGTGATTGCTGTGTGTAGTGTTACTCTGCGGTGTTGTGTTTTTGTGAAAGTTTCATAAAAGTTTGAATTTATTTCAAGTCCTACGATGCCACCCAAATGTTCTGCACCTTCTAAGGCTTCTGGCAGTGAACCCAAGTGCCAAAGGAATATGCTTACTATCAGGGAAAAGGTGGAACTTCTCGACATGTAAAGGAAGGCAAGAGCTACGTGGCTGTAGGCTGCCATTATGAATCAATGAATCTACTATTCACTACATAAAGAAAGACAAGAAGAATATTAGGTCTATGGCAACAATGACTGCAAAGAGGGTGGTCACTTCCCACAATAAGGCCATTGTGAGGATGGAGCTGCATTGGCCCTGTGAATAAATGACTGCAGGAAGAATAATATCTCACTGGATACCAACACCATCTGGACGAAGGCTAAGAAACTTTATGATAGTTTTACGGAAAGCACAGATGTTCACGATGGTGACGAGGATGAAGATGAGGACAATGACTCAGAAGCAGGACTGTGGAGTGCTTCTTCCACCAGACCAACCCCATTCAGTGCCAGCAAGGGCTTGTTTGACAAATTTCAGAGACACTTTGGACTCAAGACTGTTTCTCTGCGTGGAGAAGCTGCCTCTGTGGATAAAAAGCAGCACCAGCAACTCCCCATAACTATGTTCATCACTCCTATGAAGAGATCAGTTACACCTCTGCCCTTAGCGAAAATAGAATTATGGCCCAGGGCAAAGATACTGCACCACCTGATGAAGCGTCTGATGAAGTGGTGCCTTCAGAAGAGCTGTAATGCTCTTCTTTGGTGTGCAGTACAGTCATCTCATTGTTATCACCTTCATTGCCATCAGTAGTGCATAGCTACATAATTCATGGTCTTCATCATTCAAGTTGTAGTATACTTTACTGGTGAGTACCCATATAGAATTTTATATGTTATTAAAATTACATAGGTTTAAGAGTGTAGAAAGTGTTTAAGAGCAAAAGAAGTGTTTATAAGAGTGTGAGAAAGCTTAATAAGAGAGTGGGAAAGGGTTATATGAACGTGGGAAGGGTTTATAGAGCCTTAAAATATATATAAATAAATAAATATAATGCCGCAGCTTTGCAGATTTTCACTTGTCATGGAGGTCTCTGGAACCTAACTCCCGAGATAGGTGAGGGATCACTGTATTTATCTTTCACTCCCTGGCTTATTTCACTTAGCATGATGCTATCCATTTCCATCCATGCTGTTGCAAAGGGTAGGAGCTCCTTCTTTCTTTCTGCTGCCTAGAATTCCATTGTGTAAATGTACCATATGTTTTTGACCCAGTCACTTACTGATGGGCACCTAGGATGCTTCCAGCACTTGGCTATTGAAAATTGTGCTGCTGTGAACATTGGGGTGCAGAGGTTCTTTTGGATTGGTGTTTCAGGGTTCTCAGGATATAATCCTAGTAGTGGAATTGCTGGGTTAAAAACCAGATCCATTTTTAGTTTCCTGAGAAAATTGCATACTGTTTTTCTTTTTTTTTATAATAAATTTTTATTTAGTTACTTTCAAGTACATTTTTTTTCTATTTTTCCCATCCCACGCCCCACCCTGTCTCCCCCCCCCCTCCAATTTCCCCTCCCCCAGTCCTCATCCCTGTGTCTTTCATACTTGTTCCTCAAAATCCCTCCCCCCTTTTCCCCTTAAATTCCCTTCCCTCTCCCCTCTGGTCGCTGCCCACTTGTTCTCTATTTCAGTGTCTTTGTTTTTATTCTGTTTGCTTGTTTGTTTTATTCTTTAGCTTCCTGTCAAAGGTGAGATCATATGGTATTTGTCTTTCAATGCCTGACCTATTTCACTCAGCATAATGCTTTCCAGTTCCATCCATGTTGTTGCAAAGGGTAGTAGCTCCTTCTTTCTCTCTGCTGCATAGAATTCCATTGTGTATATGTACCACAATTTTTTTGATCCATTCATTTACTGATGGGCACCTAGGTTGCTTCCAACTCTTGGCTATTGTAAATTGTGCTGCTATGAACATTGTGGTGCATAGGTTCTTTGAAATTGAGGTTTTAGGATTCTTGGGGTATAATCCTAGCAGTGGAATTGCTGGGTCAAAAGGCAGGGTGATTTTTATTTTTCTGAGAAAATTCCGTACTGTTTTCCATAATGGTTGTACCAGCCTGCAATCCCACCAACAGTGAACTAAGGTCCCCTTTTCCCCACAACCTCTCCAACATTTGTTGTTTGTTGCTTTGTTTATTATAGCCATCCTGACTGGTGTAAAGTGGTATCTCGTTGTGGTTTTAATTTGCATCTCTCTGATAGCTAATGATATTGAGCATCTCTTCATGTGTCTCTGAATATTCTGTATGTCCTCTTTGGAGAAGTGTCTGTTCAAGTCCTTTTCCCATTTTTTAATTGGGTTCAATGTCTTCCTAGAGTGGAGTGGTGTAAGTTCTTTGTATATTTTGGATATTAAACCTTTGTCTGTGGTATCATTGGCAAATATGTTTTCCCATACAGTTGATTGTCTTTTTAATTTAATACTGTTTTCTTTAGCCATGCAGAAGCTTTTTATTTTGATGAGATCCCATTTGTTTATTCTTTCCTTTATATTCCTTGCTCTAGGGCACATATCCGTAAAAATGTTGCTGCGTGGAATATCTGAGATTTTCTTGCCAATGTTCTCCTCTAGGACTTTAATGGTGTCACGGCTTATATTTAAGTCTTTTATCCATCTTGAATTTATTTTGGTGTATGGTGTAAGTTGGTGCTCAAGTTTCATTTTTTGCACATAGCTGTCCAGTTCTCCCAGCACCATTTGCTGAAGAGGCTATCTTTACTCCATTTTATGTTACTACCCCCTTTGTCAAATATTAATTGACTGTAGAGAGTTGGGTTGATTTCTGGGCTCTCTGTTCTGTTCCATTGGTCTATGTGCCTGTTTTTATGCCAGTACCAGGCTGTTTTGATTACAGTGGCTTTGTAATACAGTTTGATATCAGGTATTGTGATCCCTCCTACTTTGTTCTTCTTTCTCAAAAGAGCAGCTGCTATTCGGGCTCGTTTATGATTCCATATAAATTTTTGAAGTGTTTGTTCTATGTCTGTGAAATACACCATTGGTACTTTAATAGGTATTGCATTGAATCTGTATATTGCTTTGGGTAGTATGGACATTTTGATGATGTGAATTCTTCGAATCCATGAACAAGGTGTATGTTTCCATTTGTTTGTGTCTTCCCTGATTTCTTTCTTCAGTGCTGTGTAGTTTTCCGCATACAGGTCTTTTAAGTCCTTGGTTAGGTTTATTCCCAGATATTTTATTTTTGTTTTTGCTATATCGAATGGGATTTTTTCCTTGATTTCTGCTTCTGCTGATTCATTGTTTGTATACAAAAATGCCTTTGATTTCGGGATATTGACTTTGTATCCTGCTGTTTTGCCAAATTCATTAATTAGTTTGAGCAGTTTTTTGGTAGAGTCTATAGGATTTTCCATGTATACTATCATGTCATCTGCAAACAGTGACAGTTTTGTTTCCTCCTTTCCTATTTGGATGCCTTTTATTTCCTTTTCTTGCCTGATCTCTGTGGCCAAAACT
The DNA here is from genome assembly GCF_021234435.1 of Artibeus jamaicensis. NCBI lineage: Eukaryota > Metazoa > Chordata > Mammalia > Chiroptera > Phyllostomidae > Artibeus > Artibeus jamaicensis. The sequence goes on along the minus strand of NW_026521576.1, from coordinate 2,749,897 downwards.
TCTAATACTATATTGAATAGAAGTGGTGAAAGTGGACATCCTTGTCTTGTTCCTGATCTTAGTGGAAAAGCTTTTAGTTTTTTCCCATTGAGTATGATATTGGCTGTAGGTCTCTCATATATGGCCTTTATTATATTGAGGAATGCTCCCTCTATTCCCACTTTGCTGAGTGTTTTTATCATAAATGGGCGTTGTACCTTATCAAAAGCTTTTTCCGCGTCTATTGATATGATCATGTGGTTTTTGTCTTTGCTTTTGTTTATGTGATGAATTAGATTTACTGTTTTGCGAATGTTGAACCATCCTTGCATCCCTGGGATGAATCCCACTTGGTCATGGTGTATAATCTTTTGGATATATTGTTGGATGCGATTTGCCAATATTTTGTTGAGGATTTTAGCGTCTGTGTTCATCAGCGATATTGGCCTGAAGTTTTCTTTCTTTGTTGTATCTCTATCTGGTTTTGGAATTAGGATGATGCTGGCTTCATAAAAGGAGTTTGGGAGTTTTCCATCCTTTTGGATTTTTTGGAATAGTCTGTGAAGAATGGGGATTAGCTCTTCCTTAAATGCTTTGTAGAACTTTCCTGTGAACCCATGTGGTCCGGGGCTTTTGTGTGATGGGAGTTTTTTGATTACTGCTTCAATTTCTTTTGCTGTTATTGGTCTATTCAGGTGTTCTACTTCTTTTTCATTGAGTTTTGGGAGATTTAATTTTTCTAGAAATGTGTCCATTTCCCCTAGGTTCTCAAATTTCTTGGCATACAGTTCTTCATAGTAATTTTTTACAATCTCTTCTATTTCTGTGGTATCAGTTGTAATCTCTCCTCTTTCATTTCTGATTGTGTTTATGTGTGTCCGTTCCCTTCTTTTCTTGATGAGCCTACTTAAAGGCTTGTCTATTTTGTTTATCTTCTCAAAGAACCAACTCCTGGATTCATTGATCCTTAGAATTGTACTTTTAGTCTCTATGTCATTTAGTTCTGCTCTGATCTTTGTTATTTCCTTCCTTCTATTTGCTTTGGGCTGTTTTTGTTGTTGTTCCTCAAGTTCTTGCAGGCATAGAGTAAGGTCGTTTGTTTGAAATGTTTCTGTTTTCTTTACGTAGGCCTGTATTGCTATGAACTTCCCTCTCAGGACTGCCTTGGCTGTATCCCATAAGTTTTGGGTTGTTGTGAGATCATTTTCATTTGTTTCCAGAAACTTTTTGATTTCTTCCCTAATTTCATTCTTGACCCATTCATTGTTTAATAGCATACCATTCAGTCTCCATGATTTTGGGTGTTTTGGGTTTTTTCCTTTGGGGTTGGTTTCCAGTTTCAGTCCCTTGTGGTCAGAGAAAATGCTTGGTATGATTTCAATATTCTTGAATTTGTTGAGGCTCCTTTTGTGTCCTATCATGTGGTCTATCTTTGAGAATGTTCCATGTGCATTTGAAAAGAATGTGTATTTAGCTTCTTTGGGGTGAAGAGCTCTGTATATATCAGTTAGGTCCATTTCATCAAGGGTGTTGTTTAATGCCACAATGTCTTTGTTGATATTTTGTTTGGAAGATCTGCCCATTTTTGATAGTGGGGTGTTAAAATCCCCCACTATAATTGTGTTGCTGTCTATATCTTTCTTGAATTCCTCTAAGATTTTCTTTATATATTTTGGTGCTCCTATGTTGGGTGCATATATATTTATGATGTTAATGTCTTCTTGGTGGATTTTTCCCTTGAGTATTATGAAGTGACCTTCTGGGTCACTCTTTATGGCTCTTTTTTTGAAGTCTATTTTGTCTGATATGAGAATTGCTACCCCAGCTTTTTTTTCTTGTCCATTAGCTTGGAAAATTTGTTCCCAGCCTTTCACTTTTAGTCTGTGATGGTCTTTTGTCCTGAGCTGGGTCTCTTGTAGGCAGCATATGTGTGGGTCATACTTTTTTATCCATGACGCTATTCTGTTTCTTTTGATTGGAGCATTTAATCCATTTACATTTAAGGTTATTATTGATAGGTACTTATTCATTGCCATTTTTGTACCTGTGTTCCTCTCTGTCTGTCTCTTTTCCTTCCTTTCCATAAAGCAGACCTTTTAGTATTTCTTGTAGAGCTGGCTTGGTGGCAGCAAATTCTTTTAGACTTCTTTTGTCTTGGAAGCTCTTTATTTGGCCTTCTATCTTCATTGAGAGCCTTGCTGGGTAAAGTAGTCTTGGTTGTAGGCCTCTGGTTCTCATTACTTGGAATATTTCTTGCCATTCTCTTCTTGCTTGGAGTGTTTCCATTGAGAAGTCAGTGGCTAACCTTATTGGGACTCCCTTGTATATTATTTCTTTTTTCTCCCTTGCTGCCTTTAAGATTCTCTCTTTGTCTTGGAATTTTGCCATTTTAATGATGATGTGTCTTGCAGTGGGCCTCTTTGGGTTCCTCTTGAATGGGACTCTGTGTGATTCCTGGCTCTGTGTGACTTTTTCTTTTATCAAATTAGGGAAATTTTCTCTCATTACTCTTTCAAATATGTTTTCTATCCCTTGTTCTTCTTCTTCTCCTTCTGGTATTCCTATTATTCGGATATTATTACGTTTCATATTGTCTTGCATTTCTCTTAATCTCTCTTCATTCTTTCTGAGCCTCTTTTCCCTTTCCTGTTCTTTCTGTGAGATGCTTTCTACTTTGTCCTCTAATTCAATAATCTGATCTTCTGTTTCATCCACCCTATTTTTAATGCTTTCCACTGTGTTTTTTAATTCAGAAATTGTATTCTTCATTTCCTCTTGGCCCTTGCTAATAATTTCCATTTCCTTTTTCATGTTGATATAGTTCACAGTGAGATCATTGTAGCTCCCCTGTAGTTTCTGGTAGCTGATTGTGAGCTCTTTGAACTTCCCGATAACCAGTGCTTTGAATTCAGTACCTGATAGTTGACTTGCCTCTATTTCATCTAACATTCTTTCTGAGGATTCCTCCTTTCCTTTCATTTGGGGATTGTTTCTTTGTCTTCCCATTGTTTGTGAGACTCTTCTTGTTAGCCTCAGCTTCTTAGATTAATCTGTTTTGACACCCTGGGTTTATGGTGTGAACTTTTGTGGTGGAATGCCTGTGAATTTCAGTGGTGCAGCCTCTTTTGGTTATCCTCTTTTTCTCTGCTTCCACCTACTCAAATATGCAGCAACTTTTGGCTTCTCTCCTACAACAATGTGCAATTTGTCTCTCTGACTCTACTATTGGGAGGCCTCTTCTATGGGTCCAGCTCTGGTCTTTTCATATTTTCAAGTTGATTGTGTCTCTTGTGGGTAAAAGAAAGAAGTGACAAGGAAAGAAATAAAAGGAAGAAAGAAAAAAATGGTGGGGGAATGGAAGAAAGAACAGTAAGTTTAGAAAGAAAAGAAAAAGAAATAGAACAGAAAATCCGGGAAAAGAGGACAAAAGTATGGAAAGATGAAACAGTAATAAAATTTAAAAGAAATAACAGATTATTTTAAAAAAGCAAAAAGATAAAGAAAAGGAATGGAGAAGGAAGAAAAGTAAAAAAAAAAAAAGAAAGAATAAAAATAAAATGAAGTAAAAAACAAACAAACAAACAAACAAAAAAACCCCCAAAACAAAAAGACGCACAAACAAAGATGATCTCTCAAAAACAACATCAGAAAAGGAAATGTCACTTGTTGGCTTCAAACTAGCCGAACCAGTTTTTCTGGTTGCATTGTTGTGATTTTTTCAGCCAGCCCCTCTAGGATCCAGACACTTGGCGCCTCTCCCCAGCTCCCTACAATGGGGAACTAGGACTTCCTCACAGCGCTACTCTCCCAGGGGTTACCACCATAACCTGGTTTGCTGTGTTTGCAGGCACCTGCACAGGCTTAGTTGCCTAGTTCCCTCGGGATTGAGCACAGACCTGCCCCCGTTCAGTTGGGAAGCCCCAGGCCCTCTGCCCAATCCTGGGCTCGCTGCCAAGCTGGGTGTGAAGCAGACCAGGCTGCCATGTCTACTGGATTCAGAGCCCCAGGCTGCACCTCTGAGTTCTCTTGGGTTGGCAACCACAGAGTCCTTGGTTGGGGCCCTTTGTCCTCCGCACCCTCTCTGCAAACGCTATCAAAAGAGTCTCTCCTGGCACCCCACCTTGCTTGGCCAGAAAGGGAGGGGGGTTGAGGGTCTCAGCTCTTTTCCCAGGACCCCTCAGCGCCAGGGGCTTCCAGATAGTCTGAGGAGGGTGGACTGGAAGCCGGGAGCCGATCTGAGGACTGGGTGCCAACCCAGAAACTCTGTGCGCATGTTGCAGCACACTGCGTGGTGTGTATCCCTTCTGCTCCTGTGTTTGTCTGGGTCCCCTGGCCAACCTCTGCCAAAAAAAAACCCTAGGGATGGAGCAGCACCACGCCGGGCACTGGACCCAGAACTGTGTGCAGGCTGAAATCTCCTCTGCTCCCCTCTGTTTGGGCCACTTGGCAGGTCCCCGGCCCAAAAATCCTCGGGAAGGAGCTTTCTGGGCGCTGAACCTTGGCCTAGGTGCCCTTAGGCACCTGCCCAGACACACTGCGTGTGGAGCCACTAATTCCCCAAATTGCGCGCAGGCTGAAATTTCTTCTACACCTCTTTGCCTGGGCCACTTGGCCTGCCTGGCGGAAAAATCCCAGGGAGGGAGCCGTCCCGGTGCTGAATGGTGTCCCAGGCGCTGTTAGGCACTCTCCCAGACACAGTTCCCACCAGGCGCTGGACCTCCGAGCTATGCACAGACTGAAATCACCTCTGCTCCCCTCTGGTTGGACTACTTGGCAGGCCCCAGGCCCAAAAATCTTAGGGAGGGAGCCGTCTGGGCACTGAAGGCTGTCCCAAGTGCCGCTGGGCTCTCATCACTAGGCGCTGGTTCCCCTACCCTGCACCTGCTGTTTCTCCCTGCTCCGTCCCAGAGACTACTGTACCGCTGCTGTCTCCCTCCAGTCTGGTTCCTCCGTGACCGATGAGGTTTCTGGTCTCTTATTTTCATATATGCTTGGCAACTGCTGGCTTGCTGGCCTCATCTCCTCCGATCAGATAGGTTTCTCTCTCTTTTGTACTAGGAACTGGTATCTGCTCCATCCTAGTCTACCGCCATCTTGAAACTCCTCCTTTTTTTTAAAATTTTTTATTGATTATGCTGTTACAGTTGTTCTATTCCCCCTTTCATTCCCCTCCACCCTACCCCCCCATCCCCACCATTACCCCCCTTTAGTTCATGACCATGTGTCTCAAGTCCTTTAGATTCTATATTTCCCATGCTATTCTTGCCCCCCCCCTTCTATTTTCTATCTACTGTCTATGCTACTTATTTTCTGTACCTTCTCCCCCCTTCTCCTCCTCCCACTCCCCTGTTGCTAACCCTCCTTGAGATCTTCATTTCTGTGTTTCCACTCCTGATCTAGCTGTCCTTTTAGTTTGCTTTTGTTTTAGGTGTGGTTGTTAATAACTGTGAGTTTGTTGTCCTTTCACTGTTCATGTTTCTTTAACTTCTTTTTCTTAGATAAATCCCTTTAACATTTCATATAATAAGGGCTTGGTGATGATGAACTCCTTGAATTTGATCTTATCTGAGAAGCACTTTATCTGTCCTTCCATTCTAAATGAAAGTTTTGCTGGATAGAGCAATCTTGGTTGTAGGTCTTTGGATTTCATGACTTGGAATACCTCTTTCCAGCCCCTTCTTGCCTGTAGGGTCTCTTTTGAGAAATCAGCTGACAGTCTGATGGGGACTCCTTTGTAGGTGACTGTCCCCTTATCTCTTGCTGCTTCTAGGATTCTCTCCTTCATTTTCATCTTGGCTAATGTAATTATGATGTGCCTTGGAGTGTTCCTTCTTGGGTCCAACTTCTTTGGGACTCTCTGAGCTTCCCGGAATTCCTGGAAGTCTATTTCCTTTGCCAGATTGGGGAAATTTTCCTTTATTACTTGTTCAAATAAGTTTTCCACTGGTGGCTGTTCCTTTCCCCCTTCTGGTACCCCTAGAATTCGGATGTTGGAGCGTTTAAAGATGTCCTGGAGGTTCCTAAGACTCTCCTCATTTTTTTGAATTCTTGCTTCTTGACTCTTTTCTGTTTGGCCATTATTTGCTTTCTTCTGGTCCACTCCATTGATTTGAGTCCCAGTTTCCTTTTCATTGCTATTGGTTTCCTGTGCAATTCCATTCATTTCAATTAGTTTCGCCTTCATATGTTTCTCTAATTTGTGTCTATAATCAACCAGTTCTGTGAGCATCCTGATGACCAGTGTTTTACACTGTGCGTCTGAGAGTTTTGCTATTTCTTCATGACTTAGATCTATAGGCTCTGGGGCTTTGAGATCTTCTTGCACCATTTTTGGTCTGTTCGCGCCCTTTAAGTGTGAGAAGCGGCACCTTGGACTCCCAGGTTGCTGGGTTGTGATGCTGTATGTGGGGGCGTGGTCAGAGCGGGGAAATGGCGACCCCCTCTGCTGTTTCTCACAGCTGGGTGAGGAGCAGTGCCTTAGGTGGTTCCCCTGAGCCGGGCCACTCAGAGTCAATGGGTTATGACGCTGTATGTGGAAGTGGGGTCAGAGCGGGGAAATGGCTGCGCCCTCCACGGCGCTTGCTGCGGGGACCCGCTGGGCCCCAGTCCAACCGCCCACTCCCTCACCTGTCCACCTGTGCGCAAATGTGCGACCACAGTCAACACGCAGCACTGCTCCCCACTGTCTCCCCCGCGGTCGCTCGCCTGGTAGCTCGCTCGGTTGCTCACTAGGTCCAACCCTGCGCCTGGATTCCGTGCGCCTGGATTCCATGCACCTGGATTCCGCGTGTCTTGATTCCGCGTGCCTGAGTCTGTCTGACCCAGTCCTCCTGTGCAAACCCGCTTCACCAGCCGCTGGTTTCGCCCTCTATCGGTCAGGCTGAAGAATTTGTTCTTAACGAACTTCCAATTTTCCATGTTCTGGCTGTGTTTTCTGTTGCTAAAATTTAGTTGTCTCTAAACTTGATTGTGTGAGAAGGCACGGAACATCCACCTATGCCTCCATCTTGGCGGAAGTCCTGCATACTGTTTTTCATAGTGGATGTACCTGTCTGCAATCCCACCAACTGTGCAGTAGGGTTCCCTTTTCTCCACATCCTCTCCAACACTTGTTGTTTGTTGCTTTGTTTATGATGGCTATTCTGACTGGTGTGAAGTGGTATCTCATTGTGGTTTTAATTTGCATCTCTCTGATAGCTAGGAATACTGAGCATCTTTTCATGTGTCTCTGGGTCATCTGTATGTCCTCTTCAGAGAAGTGTCTGTTCAAGTCCTTTGCCCATTTTTTAATTGTTTTGCTTGTCTTCTTAGAGCGGAGTCTGGTAAGTTCTTTATATAATTTGGAGATTAAACCCTCGTCTGAGGTATCATTGGCAAATGTGTTTTCCCATATGGTTGGTTCTCTTTTCATTTTAATACACTTTTCTTTAGCTGTGCAGAAGCTTTTAATTTTGATGAGATCCCATTTTGTTTATTCTTCCCTTTATGTCCCTTGCTGTACGAGACATATCAGTGAAAATAGTGCTGCATGAAATATCTGACATTTTCCTGCCTTTGTTCTCCTCTAGGACTTTAATGGTGTCACGGCTTATATTGAAGTTTTTATCCACCTTGAATTTATTTTGGTGTATGGTGTCAGTTGGTGCTCGAGTTTCAGTTTTTAGCATGTAACTGTCCAAATGTCCCAACACCATTTATTGAAGAGGCTATTTTTGCTCCACTTTGTGCTGCAGCATGCTTTGTCAAATATGAATTGGCCATAGAGACTTGGGTTTATTTCTGGGCTCTCTGTTCTGTTCCATTGGTCTATCTGTTTATTTTTATGTCAGTACCAGGCTGTTTTGATTACAGTGGCCTTGTAGTACAGTTTGGTATCAGGTATTGTGATCCCTCCTACTTTGCTTCTCTTTCTCAAAATTGCAGCAGCTATTTGGGGTCATTTATGGTTCCATATAAATTTTTGAAGTATTTTTGCTATGTCTGTGAAATATGCCATTGGAACTTTAATAGGGATTGCATTCTATCTGTAAATTGCTTTGGGAAGTATGGACATTTTGATGATGTTAATTTTTCTAATCTGTGAACACAGTCTATGTTTCCATTTGTTTCTGTCTTGATTTCTTTCTTCAGTGTTGTGTAGTTTTCTGAGTACAGGTCTTTTACCTCCTTGGTTAGGTTTATTTCTAGGTATTTTATTTTTCTTTTTGCTATATCAGATGGGATTTTTTCTTGATTTCTGCTTCTGCTGATTCATTGTTGGTATACCAAAATGCCTTTGATTTCTGGATATTGACTTTGTATCCCACTGTTTTGCCAAATACATTTATTAAGTCGAGCAGTTTTTGGGTGGCGTCTGTAGGATTTTCTATGTACACTATTATGTCATCTACACACAATGACAGTTTTGTTTCCTCATTTCCGATTTGAAAGCCTTTTGTTTCCTTTTCTTGTCTGATTGCTGTGGCTGAGACTTCTAATTCTATGTTGAATAGAAGTGGTCAAAGTGGACAACCTTGTCTTGTTCCTGATCTTAGTGGAAAAGCTTTTAGTTTTTGCCCATTGAGTATGATGTTGGCTGTAGGTCTCTCATATATGGCCTTTATATAATGAAGAATGCTCCCTGTCTTCCCATTTTGCTGAGTGTTTTTATTATAAATGGGTGCTGTACCTTATCAAATGGTTTTCCTGTATCTATTGATATCATCTTGTGATTTTTGTTTTTGCATTTGTTTATGTGCTGTATTACTTCTACTGATTTAAGAATGTTGAACCGTCCTTGCATTCCTGGGATGAATCCCACTTGGTCATGGTGTATGATCTTTTTAATGTATTGCTGGATGCGCTTTGCTAGTATTTTGTAAGGATTCTAGCATCTATGTTCATCAGTTATATTGTCCTGAAGTTTTCTTTCTTTGTTGTGTCTTTATCTGGTTTTGGAATTAGGATGATGCTGGCTTCATAAAAAGAATCTGGGAGTTCTCCATCATATTGGATTTTTTGGAATAGTCTGTGAAGGATAGAAGTTAGCTCTTCCTTCAATGCTTTGCAGAATTCTCCTGTGAAACCATGTGGTCCAGGACTTTTTGTGTGTTGGGAGTTTTTAATTACTGCTTCAATTTCATCTGCTGTTATTGGTCTATTCAGGCTTACTGCTTCTTCTTTATGCAGTTTTGGAAGATTATATTTTTCTAGACATTTGTCCATTTCACCCACATTTTCAAATGTCTTGGCATTGAGTTCTTCATACTAATTTCTTACAGTCCTTTGTATTTTTGTGGTATCAGTTCTAATCTCTCCTCTTTCATTTCTCCTTGTGTTTATTTGGGTCCTCTGTTTTTCTTTATGAGCCTGCTTAAAGACTTGTCAATTTTGTTCATCTTTTCAAAGAATCAGCTCCTGGATTCACTGATGCTTAGAATTGTGCTTTTAGTCTCTGTCATTTAATTCTGCTCTCATCTTGGTTATTTCCTTTTTTCTACTTGCTCTGGGCTGTTTTCTTTCTTATTCCTTGAGTTCTGGTAGGTGTAAACTTAGGTTTTGTTTGAAATGTTTCTATCTTTTTTAGGTAGGCCTGTATCACTAATAACATCCCTCATAGGACTGCCTTTGCCATGTCTCATAAGTTTTGTGTTGTTGTGAGTTTATTTTCATTTGTTTTCTCAAACTTTTTGATTTCTCCCCTAATTTTGTTCTTGATCCATTTATTGTTTAATAGCATGCTATTCAATCTCCATGATTTTGAGTGTTTTGAGTCTTTTCTCTTGGGATTGGTTTCTCCTTTCAGTCTCTTGTGGTCAGGGAAAATGCTTGGTATGATTTCAATATTCTGGAATATTTTAAGGCTTGTTTTATGTCCTATCATGTGGTCTCTCTTTGAAAATGTTTCATGTGCATTTGAAAAGAATGTGTACTTATTTCTTTGGGATGAAGGGCTCCCTGTATATCAGTTAAGTCCATTTCATCTAGGGTATTGTTCAATTGTACAATATCTTTCTTGATATTTTGTTTGGAGGATCTATTTTTGACAGTGGGGTATTAAAATCTCCTAGTATAATTGTGTTCCTCTCAATAACTTTCTTGAAGTCCTCCAAATTTTTTTAATGTACTTTGGTGCTCCTATGTTGGGTGCATATATATTTACAATGTTTATGTCTTCTTGGTAGATTCTTCCCTTGGGTATTATGAAGTGACCTTCTTTGTCATTCTTTATGGCCTTTTTAATTTTTGAAGTCTATTTTTTAAATATGAGTATTATTACCTTAGCTTTTTTTTCTGTCCATTTCCTTAGAAAATTTGTTTCTAGTTGTTCACTTTCAATCTCTGTAGGTCTTTTGTCCTGAGTTGGGTCTCTTATAGGCAGCATATGTGTAGGTCCTGCTTTCTTATCTGTTCAGCTATTCTATGTCTTTTCATTGGGGCATTTCATCTATTTGCATTTAAGGTTATTATTGATGGGTATTTATTCATTGCCATTTTCATACCTGTGTTCCTCTATCTCTCTCTCTCTCTTTTCCTTCCTTTTCTTAAAACAGTCCCTGTAGTGTTTCTTGCAGAGATGGTTTGGTGGAGATGTATTCTTTTAGGCTGCTTTTGTCTGGGAAGCTCCTTATTTGGCCTTCTATCTTGATTGAGAGCCTTACTGGGTAATGTAGCCTTGGTTGCAGGCTACTGGTTCTCATTACTTGGAATATTTCTTGCCATTCTGTTTTGACTTGGATCATTTCATTGAGTAGTCCGCTGCTAACCTTATTTGGGCTCCCTTGTATGTTACTTACTGTTTCTCCCTTGCTGCATTTAAGATTCTCCCTTTGTCTTGGAATTTTGCAATTTTCATTATGATGTGTCTTGAAGTGGGCCTGTTTGGGTTCCTTTCGATTAGGACTCTCTGTCTTTCCTGGATTTGTTTGACTTTTTCTCTCGTGAAAGTAGGGAAGTTTTCCATCATTATTTTTTCAAATAGGTTTTCTATCCCTTGCTCTTCTTCTTCTCCTTCTGGTATCTCTATTATTTGGATATTATTACATTTCATATTGTCTTGTATTTCTCTTAATCCCTCTTTATTCTTTCTGAGCCTCTTTTCCTTTTCTTGCTCTTTCTGGGTGTTTTTTTTTTTCTACTTTTTCCTCTAGCTCACTGCTCCGATCTTCTCCTTCATGGAACCTGCTTTTGATTCCTTCTACTGTGTTTTTCAGTTTAGATATTGTATTCTTCATTTCCTGTTGGGCCTTGTTGATAGTTTCTATTTACTTTTTCATGTTGATATAGTTTGCGGTGAGTTCATTGTAGTTTCTCTGTACTTTCTGGTAATGTTCTCTGAGCTCCTTGACCTTCCTGATTGCTTGACCATTGCTGTGAACTGAATATCTAATAGTTGAGTGGCCTCTACTTCATTCAGCTTTTTTTCTGAGGCTTTCTCCTTTCCTTTCATTAGTGGATTGTTTTTTTTTTCTTCCTATTGTTTGTGAGACTCTTCTTGTTAACCTCAGCTTCTTAAATTGACCTGTTCTGACTTCCTGGGTTTATGGTGTGATCTTCTGCAGTAGAATACCTGTGAGATTTGTTGGTGCAGTCTCATTTGGGTGTCCTGGTGTTCAGTGCTTTCACTTACTCTTTTTTTGTCATTAGTTGGAGGGGTAAGGCAAAATGGTTTAAGACAGTAAGAGTATTCTATTCTATTTTCAGTAGCAGCAGGGAGAGACGAGATAGGAGGTCCTTTGGCTATGTGTCATGTTAACTGTGATCTTCCACCCAATTAGCCACTTTTTAGAAATGATGGGAAGAAGGTAAGACTCTTATTGGGGAAGGAAGGATTGTGAGTTGGATCTAGAAAGCAGTGAAGTTGTGGGAGGTCAAATTCTGAGGTAAGGTGAGAATAAAGGATAGTAAATAGGTGTAGTGTGTGAGAGAATAGAGTTAAGGACTACATTCATTGAGTTCAGGAAACTGAAATGGGCTAAGATCCGGGAGGTGTGTTGTGAAATATTTACAATTGTATAGAACAGCTATTATTTACAATAATAATGGAGCAACAATCATATGACAGAATCTATGTGATTTATAATAAGAATAGGAAGTATAGGACCTTGATTAGTCTGCTAATGGAACACAAATGAAATGAAAGACAGTAAATTAGCAGTACACTGTGGAAGAGAGAATAAGGGAAACCAGTCAAACAATACAATTTAACCAGCCAAGTAAAGAAGACTAAATAGAAAGAAGAGAAATATAAAAATACTAATAAAATAAAAGGTGTAGGAATAATGAAAAAATAATAATATAAATATGCTATAACTTGCAGGTTCTCTGTAGTAGCAAAGTGAAATTTGTCTCACTATCTCAGCTGTTGGGATTCCCCCTATTTGGGTCCAACTCTGGTGTTTTCACAGTATAAGGTTTTTTTTGTCTCACTTGTGGGAATTAGGGAAAAAAAGAATGAAGGAAGGAAGAAGAGATAAAGTGGGAAAGAATGGAAGAAGGAATAAAATATGAAAGAGGGAAAGAGAGGAAAAAGGGGTCGAAAGATTAGAAAAGATAAAAATAAAAAAATAACAATTACTTAAAAAAAAAGCCTCTTTTTATTTGAAACTGGCCAAAGCAGTTTTGCTGGTCTTCCTGGCTTCAGCAGGCCGAGGGGAGATTGGTTTTGCTCTTCTCCCCTCCTGATTTGCACTCAGTCAGCCTCCACCCTAGCTCCCTAGCAACCTCTGGTCTCTCAGGTTCCACAGGTTTGGGTGTGCACTCTCCCTGGAGCTATGAGTGTGAGCACAGGTGCCTTTCCCCAGAAAGGTGTGGGCTTGGAGCCTTCCTCAGAACTCACTCTCCCTGGGTTGCAGGCGAGTACACTCAGCCAGGCTGCCTCTAATTCCTCATGTTTGGGCATACACTCTTCCCAGGGCTCTAGGAGTTTGTGCAGGGCCTTTTTCACCACCTGGGGGGAGCCCTGAATGGCTGGGTGGGGAGTAGGGCGGAGTGGAGTAGCTACTACAGGAGAATTCCCCAAGCAGCCACTGAGTGTCTCTTTTTCCACTTTTTGTTTTTGAGAAATTCCTCTTGTTCAAGCCTGCCTCTTCATACAGAGACCTGGCCTCTCTCACAGCCCAATTCTCCAACCAGACCAGGGACTATCCACATCAGGGCCCATCACAGCCGAACTCTCAACTCTCCCCAGCAGGTGTCCACAGACTCCGTGGGTGCTTGCAGCCCTTGTGTGTTTGGCACTTAGTCCTTATTCCCCTCTCTGTGACTTCAAACAACCAGGTCTCTCCTGGTGCTGCTCAATCCTTGTTTGGCAGGGGAGGGAGCCGTTTACTTGGTTGTCTCTCAAGAACCCTGTGGCAGACCTGGTGGGTGCTGAGCCTGGGGCTGCAGCTGTCCTGGTCCCTGCACTGGTCCCAGGGACTTTATTGTTCTGAAGCACTCTTCTTACTGTCTGTTTTTTCAATGTACGCTACAATTTTTGGTTTCCTATCCTCATATATGCTGGAGTACTATTGGCTGTTTGCTCTGTTCCTCTGTAGATTGGCTCGGTTTTTCTACTGTGTGTAGGGGGAAGTGGAATCCACTCCCTCCTACCTTGCCGCCATCTTCAGTTTCTATTACATATTTTGTATACTGCATTCTAACAATAAAGTAAGTTATAGAAAAGAAAATGTTATTAAGAAAATCATAAGGAAAATAAAATACATTTACACTTGTATATGTATTTACTGAAAAAAAAAATCAGCCTATATGTGGTCCCATGAAGCTCAAATCTGTGTTGTTCAAGAGTCAGCTGTATTCTGTCCACAATTAATTATCTTCACACCCTTGTTGAAGATGACTGCAAAGGTTTACTTCTGGACTGTAAATTCTGTGTCATTCATCTATTTATCTAACCTTACACCAGAATTACAGAGTCCTAACTACTATTGTTATGTAGTCACTGAGGAAATTGGAAAGTTTGAGTCTTTTAACTTTGTTCTTTTTCAAGATTGTTTAGTTATTATGCTTGTTTTGCACCGTGATAAGAATTTTAGGATATGCTTGACAGTTTCTGCAAAAACTGAAACTGGGATTTTGAAAGCGACTGTGTTGATTCTATAGATCAATTTGGGAATATTGCCATATTAACAATTTTAAGTATTCTCATCCATGAACATGATCCATTTGTTTTTGGATCATCAATTTCTTAATTTATAAACACAGCTCCTTTACTTCTTTGAACATATTTATATAACTCCTATGAAATCTTTGTCTGCTAGGTTCATTTATCTGGCCATAAAAAGGCCCTTTCTGTTGCTTGCTTTCTATTCCTGTGTACAGGTGATGCTTTCCTGATTCCATGCATATCTCATTTCTTTTTTGGTTGAAGACTGGACATTTAGTTACCACATTTTTCAGATTTATAAGATGCACTTTTTGGCCATATTTTTTGCTTCAAAATTTTTTTCCCTATTTTCCTCCTCTAAAACCTAGGTGTGTCTTATGGTGAAGACCCAATGCACATAGGTTTTAGAGGAGGAAAATAGGGGAAAAATTTTTTGAAGCAAATGGTGTAGTCAAAATGTGCGTCTTATAGTCCAAAAAATGCAATAACATATATACCAAGTCTGGACACTGGCCTCTCCCCCACATGCTTGTTGATGTCTGCCTATTGGCTTGTGCATTTCTCTAGTCTCCTGGCTGGCCTAGTTCCTGGCTGTGGGCAGCCTGTGATATTGCTCCGCCAAGGGTGCAGTCTGGGATGTGGGATAGTATTTCTGACCACCAAGAATGATTATGGTCTGAGGCAGCTCTCTTTGACTCTCTGATCTCTCTGATGAGCTTCTGGCTGGTTTGCTATTGGTGTCATATCCAGGTTTTAGCCTCTGTCAATTGCCTGCTCATTTCTCTGTTGTTCTCTACCACATACTGGGGTATAATTTACTTCACCCTCTCATTAAGTTAAAATTTATTCTCTTTGCAGGGACAGATATCGCCAATCTCTGAGGTTTGTCCCTACTCAGGAGGGCCCTTCTTAGCTCCTCTTGTCCTGCTTCTTTCTGTTAATCTTCCGGAGGGGTCTGTGTTTTGCCTGTTGCTACTAATATTCTGGTTAGCAGCCTGCTTGTAATTGCTCGCCTTCAGGATGCCCATTGTTTTCAACAAGAACATTAGCATTATGCTGAGTGAAATAGGCCAGGCATTGAAGGACAAATACCATATGATCTCACATTTGACAGGAAGCTAAAGAATAAAACAAACAAGCAAACAGAACAAAAACAAAGACGCTGAAATAGAGAACAAGTAGGCAGCGACCAGAGGGGAGAGGGAAGGGAACTTAAGGGGAAAAAGGGGGAGGGATTTTGAGGAACAAGTATGAAAGACACAGAGATGAGGACTGGGGGGGGGGGGATGGGAGGGAGGGAGGAGACCGGGCGGGGGGGTGGGGTGGGATGGGAGAAATAGATAAAAAAAAAATGTACTTGAAAAGTAACTAAGTAAAATTTATATATATAAAAAAAAAAGAACATTAGGTGTGAACTTCTGAATGTTCTTTTCTAATGAACTAACATTAGCGCCTGTAGGGAGAGCTGGGAGCCTGTTGTTCTTACAACCTACTTTTTCCCCTGGGAGAAACCTCTGTGTTCCTATACTGGGGCTGGGGTTGAGGACTGTGGCCTGCTCCTGCTGGAGTGATACCTTCTCTTAGCAGGACATTTGATGGGGATGGAAGCCTTAGTCTTTTCCCTGTGGAACTTCTGCTGTACATGTAGCAGCTAAGTGGGTGACCCTACACTCTTTTGGATGAAGTTGCCTGGCATAGAATTTCTGCAATGTGGAGCTGGCTGTGGGGATGATGAAAGATCCTAGTGGCCTGTACCTTCTGGGTGAAACCACAACTATAGACTGGGGGCTAGGAGAGGGAGCCGCCTTCCTTGCTGTATCTACCCAGAGTGAGGCTTCTGTCTTGCTGAGCTTTGGGTCATGGCTCAGATGACACACTTGCTCCTATTCATACTGAAATTTTGTAATTTTTCTTGAATAAATATTTTTCTATTTTCTGTGTGAACTTAGGACAATTTTCAAAGATTTGAAATTGGTTTACAATATGTGTGTGTGTATGTATAAATATACACACACATTCCTTCCAGCTAAATAATAGTTTCACTGACTAGATTTTCCACCAAGCTCCTCATACTTCTCATTTCAGAATTGTGACTCTCCTTTTCTTGCTTCTTTTTTTTATTATTTTATTATTTTTATTTTTTTTAATTTTATTTAGTTATTTTTCAAGTACAGTTTTTTGTCTATTTTTCCCATCCCAGCCTCCCCCGCCCCTTGCTCCCCACCTCCCTCCCATTTCCACCCCCCTTAGTTCTCGTCCCTGTGTCCTTCCTATTTGTTCCTCCAAATCCCTCCCCCCTTTTCCCCTTAACTTCCCTTCCTTCTCCCCTCTGGTCACTATCCCCTTGTTCTCTATTTCAGTGTCTTTGTTTTTTTTTTTTTTTCTGCTTGCTTGTTTGTTTTGTTGTTTAGCTTCCTGTTAAAGGTGAGATCATATGGTATTTGTCTTTCAATGCTTGGCCTATTTCACTCAGCATAATGCTTTGCAGTTCCATCCATGCTGTTGCAAAAGGTAGTAGCTCCTTCTTTCTCTCTGCAGCATAGAATTCCATCGTGTATATGTACCACAATTTTTTGATCCATTCATTTACTGATGGGCACCTAGGTTGCTTCCAACTCTTGGCTATTGTAAATTGTGCTGCTATGAACATTGTGGTGCATAGGTTCTTTGATATTCATGTTTTAGGATTCAAAAATATGGAACACTTCATGAATTTGCGTGTCATCCTTGCGCAGGGGCCATGCTAATCTTCTCTGTATCGTTCCAATTTTAGTATATGTGCTGCCGAAGCGAGCACCTTTTCTTGCTTCCTGATGCACTGAAAATTGAGCGTTTTTATGAAGTGTCTGGGCACAGGGAGAGCAACATGTACCTCTCAGCAGAAGGGAAGATGGGGCAGGTGGTTGCTGAGGAGGAGGGTCTTGACTAGAGGGAAAAAGGATCCAGCAGTGGGAAGAGGGCCAAGGACACAAACCGCTTATTTGTGATGTTGTTGGTGCTAAAGTATTAGTGGCAACCTACTCATACCCACCCAGACAAATAATCTTTGTGTCCTCTTTTGCAGGTGTGCTAGAGATTATCAATGCCAATCCAGGCAGTAGAAAATTAAATGTACAAAACTGACACTGTGTGACAAATTACTGGTATTTTTCATTTTGGTAGTACTCAAATGGACTTTGCTCCTTTAAGACTATATATAATCTTAGAATGATTCTTGGAAAAAGTAAGTCTTCTAATGAAAGCATTGAGTGTGTTGGAATGAAATCCTATTAAATATCACAACTCTATGAATTATTAGGTAGGATAGGTAGTAAACTAAGGTTGGGAGGAGGAGGGAGACATATCTCACCCATTTATTCAGCAGTCCTGAGTCTGGTAAGATTGCCTGGTGTTCCGAACATCACAAGTAAGGATGAGGGGAGTCCTTGAGACTCTGTGCTGGGAAAGGGAGCCTCTGTAGCAGCTTCACTAACAAGACAAAGCCTTTACTAGCTGAGAAACTAAAACCTTTATAGCTGTACATATTCCCAAGGTTTAGAAGGGTGAGGGGGAACCTAAAAGCTGACTAAAGTATGTAACCCCTGAACCCCAAGAGTCAGCACACTCTGAGTGCCCACTTATAGCCTCAACTCAAGTATATAAAACAAACTTACAAACTTACTAACAACTTTATTTCCTCTATATATGGGGCATTTAAGACTAGCTGGGTGCCGACTTGCAGCTTTGTGTTCATATGTGTTTCATAAATAAACTTGATATCTCATTTCCACTATACATGTTGCCTCTTACTTGAGTCCGTCTCTTTCAAGCAAGGGAAGAACCAAAGAACAAGCTTGTGGTGGGGGGCCTGACTCAGGTCTCTCAGGTAACAGAATCATAATCTATTTTAAGTGCACCCAGAAAAAAGTATGCCTAGAAACAAAGAATAGAAATTGTGTTTTCTAACTCAAATATGTTTCAGTTCCATGAATGGGTATTTCCTGCTTGCCCACACATGTGTCCTATTGATAACGTTTGAAAAACTTGACCAACTTAAATTTGCAGGACTGACTGGGCTAAGGTTACCACCCTAAAACTCAGATAAGAATGAAAAGTATTTTTCTTTTCATTCATACAGATGGCCAGCAGGTATATGAAGACATATAATTGGCTGGCAGGTACATGAAAAGGTGCTCAACATAACTAATCATCAGGCACTGCTGGTAGGATTGTAAACTGGTACCACCACTATGGAAAATAGTATGTAAGTTCCTCAAAAAATTCAAAATAGAACTACCATAATCTAGCAATTCCACTTCTGGATATTTACCTGGAGAAAACAAAAACACTAACTGAAAAAGATATACACCCCTATGTTCATTGCAGTATTATTTACAATAGGCAAGATGTGGAAATAATCTTAGTGTTCATTCACAGATGAGTGTATAAATAAGATTTTATATATATATACACGCAGAATATTATTCAGTCATAGAAAAGAATGAAATCTTGCCATTTGTGGCAATATGGATGCATCTTGAGGTCATGATGCTAAATGAAATGTCAGACCGAAGAAGACAAATTCCATATGATATCACTTAGGCGGACTGTAAATAAACAAATAAAAAAAAATATATATATATACCAAGTTCAAAGGTACAGAGAACAGATTAGTGTTTGCCAGAGGCAAGGGGTTGGTAAATAGGTTGAATGGGTAAACTGTTTTTTTTTTGTTTGAATAAGTCATATTTATTTTTAAATTAAAAAAGTTTTCAAAATAATGTCTTTTATAATTATTAACAGTTTTCTGTAAATTTTGACTGGCAAATAGAGGTTGAAGAAAGGAGTGATTAACCAAAGTTATCTACACTCTGACCTTTGAGTCTGTGGGCCCTGAGGGCCCAGGTCCCTCTTCTTCAAGTCAGGGCTCTTTGATTTGAGTCAAAGACACAACTGATTGATTATAAGGAAAGTTTGGGAGCCATTAGACAGGTGGGGATAAATGGAAACAAAATTTACAAACAGAACTGAGTTCATAAAGAACTCTGATTTTCCAAAGATGTTATGTATCTAATAAAAACCTTACTAAAGAGAGTAAAATATAAAAATCACCCTAAATCACAATCCTAGAGGCAGCTACTCTTAAACTTGTCCTGATGTGGTTTTAGTTATGTGTCTGCATATGGAGACATGTACACGTAAGTGTGGTTATATGTTTTGTTACCTGATTACTATATTAGAAAGCATGTTGTGAAAATACTCTTATTCCACCTCATTTTTGTCTGCATACACAGTATTGTCTTGAGTAGATAAGCCATGAGTTACAACCCTGATGATACAGTTAATTGCTTCCAGGGTTTCACTGTTATAAACAACCTAGCCACAAACACCCCTGCATCCATGATCTTTGATGGATCTTTTGGAATGAATTCCTGAAAGTGAACTCAGAGAGTCAGAGGAGATGCTTGTAGCTGAACTGCACTTGGGTCCTAGTACTCTGCACAAGGTCAGAGAGGCTCAAGGCAGGACCACACTCTGCTTGACCAACAGCAAGCTGCATAGCCAGAGGACCAGTGCCTGATGCTTTCTGCACACAGGTGCAGCCTGGCTGGCCAGGCGCTGGTGCTGACCAGGCCCTGGTGCTGATCAGGCCCTGGTGCTGATCACAGCTTCTGAGTTGGCCCCTCCTGCTGCCTGTGGTAATGAATTCCAAGCTGTATCCATGCTTCTATCCCAGGCAGTGTGAGGTGGTGAAAGAACCTCGTTTGTGTTTCTAACTTGTATCTTTTTAACTGCAGAGTTTGAATCTCATTGTGAAATGCCTATTTATCACCTTGTCCAATATTTTCACCAGATGCTAATTTTCTCTATTGATTTAAAAAGTTTTATTGGTCTATAAATCTTATTCCTATCCATATTCGTCAATTATGTTATAAACATTTCCTCCAATTTGACCTTTGTTTTTAACTTTCCATATTTTATTTATTTATTTATGCCAAAAATAAGATTTCAGATTTTTCATGTAGAAAAATCACCTATGGTTTCTAGCTTTAATGCCTTCGTTATCCTCAAACATATAAAAATGCTCACAACTTTTTACATTTAAATTTTTATAATACATTTGGAATTTATTTGGTCATAAGCCATGAAATAAGTACTCAGTCTCCCCAAATTATTTGTCAGTTTATTCAACAGTCCATCTTCTTTTTTAAAAAAAATATTTGTTATTGATTATGCTATTACAGTTGTCCCATTTTTTCTCCCCTTTATTCCCCCCTGCCCTGTATTCCCCCTTCCATCAGCATCTCCCCCACCTTAGTTCATGTCCATGGGTCATACATATAAGTTCTTTGGATTCTCCTTTTTCTATACTATTCCTAACCTCCCCCTGTCTATTTTGTACCTACCATTTATGCTTCTTATTCCCTGTACCTTTTCTCCTCTTCTCCTCCCCTTTCTCATTGATAACCCCTGATGTGATCTCTATTTCTGTGAATCTGTTCCTGTTCTAGTTGTTTGCTTAGAACAGGAATTTTCTGTTTCATTTTTTTTTTTAGGTTTGGTTGTCAATAGTCGTGAGTTTATTATAATTTTACTGTTCGTATTTTTTATCATCTTCTTTTTCTTAGATACGTACCTCTAACATTTCATACAAGAAGGGCTTGGTGATGATGAACTTCTTTAACTTGACCTTATCTGGGAAGCACTTTATCTGCCCTTCCATTCTAAATGGCAGCTTTGCTGGATAGAGTAATCTGGGATGTAGGTCTTTGCCTTTCATGGCATGAGAAGTAGGTCTTTGCCTTTCATGAGAAGTACTCATGCCTTTGAGTACTTCTTTCTAGCCCTTTCTTGCCTGTAAGGTTTCTTTTGAGAAGTCAGCTAACAGTCTTATTGGAACACCTTTGTAGATAACTATCTCCTTTGCTCTTGCTCCTTTTAAGATTCTCTCTTTATCTTTAACCTTGGGTAATGTAATTATGATGTACCTTGGTGTGTGTTTCCTTGGATCCAAATTCTTTGGGACTCTATGAGCTTCCTGGACTTCCTGGAAGTCTATTTCCTTTGCCAGATTAGGGAAGTTCTCCTTCATTATATTTTGAAATAAGTTTTCAAAGTCTTGCTCTTCTTCTTCTCCTTCTGGCACCCCTATGATTCAGATGTTGGAACGTTTAATGTTGTTCCAGAGTTTCTTAAGCTTCTACTAATTTTTTTTTTATTCTTGTTTCTTCATTCTGTTCTGGTTGAATGTTTATTTCTTTCTTCTGGTCCAAATCATTGATCTGAGTCCTGGTTTTCTTCCCTTCACTGTTCGTTTCTTCTTCATGTTTCTTTATTTCACTTTTCATAGCCTGCATTCTTTCCTCTATTTTGCAGCCGTACTCAACCATTTCTGTGAGCATCCTGACTACCAGTGTTTTGAACTCTGCATTTGCTAAGTTGGCTATCTTCATTGCTTAGTTGTGTTTTTTCTGGAGCTTTGATCTGTTCTTTCATTTGCGCCATTTTTTTTTGTCTTGGCACACTTATTATGTAGTAAGGGGTGGAGCCTCAGGTATTTGCCAGGGTGGGGCAACCCACTTAGCTGCAGCATTGTGATGCTGCATGTGGGGGAGGGGTCTGAGAAAGAATGATGTGCTTGCTCAACTCTCCCCCAGTTTTCAGTGATTTCCTCCACTATCCACAAACAAATCGAGCCCTTCTGGTGCTGATTTGAGGTGGGTGGGTTTGTGTATGATCTAGGACCCTGTGGGTCTCTCCAATGAACTCTGCTGTGAGGCTGGGAGTTTCTTCTTCCACCTCAACTCCCACAGGTTTTTTCAGTAAGTGGTTTTGAGGCTTTATTTCCTGGTGCTGGAACCCTGGGCTGTCTCACTCCCCAGTTCCTCCTGGTTTATCTGCACGCAAAGATGGGACTGCTTGCTTCACCAGCTGCTGCCTTGCCCACCTGGGTTCACCAGCCACTGCCTTGCCATGAGTCCTCTCCACCTCAGCTGCTGATCTGCACCCCTCCTGCTTGCCTGGATGAATGTTTTTACTTTAACTCTTTGGGTGTCACACTTCCAAACAATTCAATTTTTGGTAGTTCTGGTTATTTTTTATTTTTTTAATTTTTTGTTATCCCTCTTTTGGTTGTGCAAAGAGGCAAAGTATATATACCTATACCTCCATCTTAACAGTTCATTTTCTCACTTTAGTCATTAAACTTTATCAGATGCTAAATTGCATAAATACTTGAGTCCATTTCTGATCTTTCTATTCTATTTTACTCATATGCCTAATTTGTTAGTATATTACTGCTTTAATTGCTGTGGGTTTGTAATCTTTTTTTTTTTTTTAGAGTTTGAAAAACATTTCTTGGAAGTTTTTGAACCCCTATCCCAACATATTAACATTTTTACTTTTATTTTCCACAGACTGAGAAAATGCATATGAGTGTGAATTCTTAGATCATAGATGTTCTGACTCAGTTGTGAGGAGCTAAAGAAGGAAAACAGAGGGAAGTTGTCCTCCACTTAATCGCTATTGAGCAGAAAAGTCGGTACAATGATAGCCCACAATTCTCCAATAGTGATGTGTGTTGAGTTAAATTTTTGATGTTTCTGGTGACCTGCAGCAGGGTGAGCAGCTAAAAGACAAGTGTAGATTCCCCTACACTTTTTTTTTTAAAGAAATAAGTTATAAAAATTTTATTTTTCAAATCCAAGGCAAAACAAATCCCAGGTTGGAATCATCTATTGGGAACTACTATGTAGAAACACATGAACACCTATTATTAATGAAGTGTTATCACAATTTATTTCAGAATCAAACTAGTTTAGTAGATGACTGACTGACACACATAAAATATACAAATGTGACAAGGTTCAGATTTTACTTATAATTTACTTGAATGAGATCAATTTCTTCAGTCTAGCTTAGTTCTCCTAAACTATGGATTATTTCATGTCCTTGGTCAGAAGAAATCAATAAAGAAAAAAAAGATCTGTGATTGAAGATGCATCATGATGTTGTCCCAAATGCATGAGTTACTTTCTCCTTGGAAAGAAGACCCCAAGGCCTCCATTGCACCTTTATTTGAATGTAATATTTGAGACAGTTGTCCTAAAGGGCTGATATTTCCTGATTAATCTGAGGTCATAATAAAACAAGCAACAAAATAGTATCTGGGATTTTGGTTTCTCACCCTTATTATCAAGACTCACTGTCTCCCATCATCAATATTTATTGAGCATTTATAGTGTATTAGGCACAATAGAACATACAAGAAAACATTATTTCTGCTCTTGAGGAGCTTACATTCTAAAAGAAAAAAATACACCTTTTTTAAAATGGTATTTTTGTTTGGTGTTTTTGCCAGGTACTGAGGAAATAGTCTGTAGGGTGAGCTTTGGGTATAACTTAGCCCCATTATTTAAAGAAGAGAGGAAGAAAGAGGATTTCAAAGCAGCCAATGTCAGACCTTTCAGGATGGTGTAGTTTTATAGGGAGGTAACACAACCTCATCAACTAAGGAGGCTTGAGGGAAGGAAATAGTTTATGGGATGCAAGCAAAGGAAATAGTGTATCCTTAGACATTTAGTGGAGCCAGAAAGATCATGTGGCCTTTTCCCCCAAGTATATGGCCCCCAAGTAGGAATGGTTGCTGACAAGACAAAAGGCTAAAAAGGTAATCCTGTGCACCTGACAAATAGAAAGGCAGGCTATAAGAGCATCAAGAAATTCTTAGAAACAAAAGTGATTTGGAAGCACAAAACTTACAGTTAATGTGACCCAATGTCATGATGGGCCAAGAACATTGTGACTTCTGAATTTAGAAAAAGCCATATACTAAAATTTTAAATGGAACAAACACATTACCCTTAAAAAATGGATCCCACCTCTTAAAGACAAAAACAAAACCCCCCAAACTATCTTTTTTCCAGGGGGTTGGGTGGGGGGAGGAGCATGAGATGTGGTTGGGAACAGTAGTTCTAGTAGTAGTATTTTGTTGTTATGATAAGCTTTGTATTTAAACTTGGTAAAGCCTACTAGCTGTTGAGAGGGAATAAGGAATAAATTTCCAAAAAATGTACAATTTCCTTGAGAGAAGTTTTAGAACCAAAAGGCTAATTTACATGAAAAGCTGTAGAGAAGTAGTTGAAGAGTCCATTCATAAAACTTTTATTCCACTTACATGAACTTAATACATGTGTTCTTAACAATTATGCTTAGATTGTTCATGAAAATTTCATAAGACATTAACAAAGTTAGCCATCATCTCAAGTTATTTCCCTGTTAACTATTTTTACAGCACATGCATGTTAGGCAAGTATTAAAAAAAACAAAAAAAACTAAACAAAAAAGCCCCCTAAAAGCAGAAAAAAAACCCCTGAAAAAGTTAAATTTATGGGTTTTTGTTTATTTTACTGCTATACTTGATATACATACAGTAATGAATATCAAGCAATTAATTTTACTGCATCTTGTACATTTGTTCTTCAGTTGCCTAAAACATTTAAATACAAATAAAATGAGTGCAGCAAAAATAATGAAAGTAAACAGCAGATAACTTTATAGATAATGGAATGTGAACTGTTTCTGCCCTTATCCAGAGTAAGCTGGGTTACAACTAAAGGAACGCTTCTGTAGCTGTAGTTAAAGATGTGCACATTGGGAATGAGTAGTCCACAGATATGTGCATGGTTCAACATGAATTATCCATGGGGCAGTCATTTCTACTACAGCCCTCTAAGTGCTCCAAAACTTTTAAGTACTCACAACAACTACACCTGTGACTGGAACCCAATGATTCCTTTTATTCCCCACCAGGACAAACTAATATGTAGGCAATTTTCTTTGCTTAGACATGGAAGCAATTTTAGCACTGGCTCTTGTGAAGCCACAATGTACCAAAAGTACTATGCCAAACATTTATAACTTGTATAAAAATTCCACATCCCCATATTGGCCACCTCAAGATGAAAACATAACTCCCTGAAGATTCACTGGCTCTACTCCCCTAATATTAAACATAAAAACCATGTGGGAAATATAGAAATTCAAATAGAAGTAACATAAACCTGTCATAAATCATAAACAAAAACTATATGTGGAACAGCATGGATGACAAATGGTCTACTGTGTACATTTAAAATGAGGCAGACAAAAGTTTGAAGGCTGGTTAATATTCTCCTCCTTCTTCTGCTTCAGCTTCATCTCCTTGGGTATTCGATGTCCACAATGTGAAGTTGTGTCTCAGTAATTGCATTATTAGCGTGGTGTCTCTGTATGACTCTTTACTTAATGTATCAAGTTCAGCAATGGCTTCATCAAAAGCTATCTTTGCAAGAGAGCAGGCTTTCTCTGGTGAGTTCAGAATCTCATAATAGAACACAGAGAAGTTAAGGGACAGACCCAATCTGATAGGATGTGTTGGCTGCATTTTTTTTCTGATTTCAAGAGTTTTTTGGTGTGCTTGTGACCAATCCACAAGCCCCTTCCTATCATCCCCAGGAGCAACCTCAGCCAAGTAACGGTAGTTTTCCCCTTTCATTTTCAAATGGAAGACTGTGCTCTCTGCTTGTGAAGCTCTGGGGATCAAGCACTTCTCCACGAGAGACAGGATATCATTGCAGATCACCTCTCAGCTCCATCTCAGTCTTCTCTCTGTCTTCCTGAGCTATCTGCTGTTTTTCCTCAGCACCTTCTGTCTTTTGCTCAATACTCGGGATGACCCTCCAAGATGATCTATGGGCTCCTACAACATTTATATAAGCAACGGAGAGAAGATTCCTCTTCTCATTGGATAATTTGGTTCCTTGCTCAGTTACAGACTTCATGCAGGCTGCCATGTCATCATACCACTCAGCCTGCTCAGCCAGGTTGGCCTTCTGCACCAGCTCCTCTCTATCCATGACTGGATGTTCTGTGTCCCGAGTGGGTGGTGACAGAACAACTGGGGCTCAGTAGTCTCTGGGCTCTGAGGCTGAGACTCTGTCCCTCGATCTTACTGCTCACAGGCCACTTTGTTGTTTTTTTTACAAATGTAATTGAACACATAATTTTTAAATAAATTGATTAGATTATAATTGATAATATAAGATATATTCACATGAATTTCCTTTATAATTCAGAGGCTATGATTGTTGTTGATATTTTTTGAGAGACTGATTTAACTAATGTTTTCCCCTTTCAATATGTGTTTGGCATTAGGAGCAACCTTTCAGTTAAATAAAACAGACACTCAGACTATATAGGACCTCAGTACTTACAGGCTTCTACTCTTTATTTCTCTTGCAGTTAAGAGGAATACAGCTCACAAGGCAACACATTAAACATTTCCATATTAGAAAAAGTAAATTTTAGAATGTGGCTGGGATCCTTCAGGATTTGGAAGAGACAGTGACTGTGGTCACAGCCAAAGGATAGGCAGCTTGAAGCAGCAGGAAAAGGGAGCATCAGGGTCCCGTTCTTTACACATGGTGGGATGGCAGCTCCTGCCAGGAGCTCTCAGCAAGTGAAAGCATCAGCATCCAGCCTTGGTACCTGGGAGGTGTGGCTTGGGGCATCCCAAGCATATCATTCTGTGTCCTCCCTCTTTGTCAGAGGCTGCAAACACCCTAAGCAACCAGGGCATTGAATAGCTCATCATCAGTAAGCCAATGATGGTCCAGTTAAGACTGGACAGTCCTCTTCTGTCCACCTGATCTCAGCATCCTCATAGTCATGGTGTGTTGTCTGAGCAGGTCAGGAAGGGGAGGGGAGAAGGAGGCAGCCAGCCATTGAGCTCAGGTGCATGACAGGTGTGTACCTTCAGACTCACAGATGTACCTGGGAAAGAGGCCACCTAGCCCTCCATTCTCCAGGGACTAGAGCCTCCATGCCCATTGAGTTATGGGGACCCTCTGAGTCACAAAGAACATCCTTGAGCTCCAGGTTGTGTAAGCTTCTGGCTGTCTGCATAAACCCCATCAATCAGCTGGAACCCACAGAGGTCGTGGTCTGAACAAAACTGATTCATGAAATGGCCCTGTAAATCTGGGAATGTTTTGTCATCTCAGGAAAAGGTTTTTAACAGGACTTTTAATATGATTTTTCCTTTGAGACATTTTAATAAAACATAATAATTGGAGATGTTGTCAACAAAGATCAGGGACTAGCAGCTGTGGACCATGTCTGTGTGTTGTAAATGCCCTTCCATGTTCTACGCCTGGGGTAGTTTTCACATTTTTAAAGGGTTCTTAAAAACACACAAAACTGAAACACTTTGCTCCAGACAGTCTATGTGGCCCACAGAATCTGAATTTTTACTGTCTGGCTCTACAGAACACGTGTGCAGACCTCTGATGTAGCTGGTCTGAATTATTCAAGCTTCTCAAGTATGAGTGTTAAGGTCCCTTACTAAGTGCATGGATTCCTTACACTCTGAGTCAGTGTAGCATTGGAGGTGATACATTACTTTTTTAATATTTTATTTATTTATCTTTAGAGGGGAAGGGAAGGAGAGAGGGAGAGAAAAAAATCAATGTGTGGTTGCCTCTTGTGTGTCCCCTGATGGGAACAGGCCTGCAACCCAGGCATGTGCCCTTACTGGGAATCGAACTGCAATTGTTTGGTTCGTAGGCCCATGCTCAATCCACTGAGCCACACCAGCCAGGTGTAATGCATTAATTTAATAGATGGAAGTAAGGTTCTACTTTGAAAAGCAATATTCAGAGTCACAGTTTCATCCCTCTTTGAGCCTAATAAGGCTGCCTCTGGCCACAGCCTGCCATCCCCTGCCTCTTTCCCTCTGGCCCTTTCAGGAACAGTGTCCACCCACCTTGCCTGGCAGTCCTCAGAAGCCAGGCATTATGTCTTGGGTTATATTAAATCTTATTTTAAGTATGAGAAAGAAGCTTGTTGGTTAGTTTAATCTTTGGAAATCTTGAATGAAGACCCTGATTTAAATATACATTAAAGGATTAAAAATGTCTCATAACTCAATATAGAAAACAAATTTGACTCAGAGGAATATACTAATGAGTAGAAATCTGTTCTTTATTTTTTAATAATTTTATTTGGGGATGGCTTTAGATTTATGGACAAGCTGCATAGATGGCACAGATAGGGGCTATGTACACTTCTCACAGCTTCCCCTGATGTGAATGTCTGTGAGTGTGGAGTAGTCACAAACTGAACAGCTATTGCTGATACAATGCTGTGAACTAAACTGTGGAGTTTATTCAGACTTCACCAGCTTTTTCACCAATGGCTGTTTTCTGTGTCAGCATCCAGCCCAGAGTCCCATGCTGTGCTCAGTTCAGGGTCCTTCCATGTTTAAAATTCACTACTGACCACATCACATTCACACAGGCTTTTAGAGCAAGAAGACCAGACCTTCTGCTTTCAAAGATTCCTTTTAGATCTATGGTTTTAAAAAAAATTCTGTAACATGAAAATCACACAACAGAAAGAGATAAAAAATTCTTCAGCTTACGTTCAAGTGCTTTTAAGGATCTTTGCATAGATGTCCAGCCCATACTGACAAAAGGAAACCCTTACTAATTTTTCTTAGAGACTTAAAACTCTCATAATTAGGAAATTCTTAAGTTACAAATAAATCCCTTCTGTGACAGTCTACTTCAGCAATAATGACAAAGACTTTATTATTGTAATTATTGAAAATATAATCACTGGTTTAACTTGTCCTGAGAACCAGGGCCCTGGCAGCTTGGTGGCCATTGGAGAGGACAGGCAAAGTTGAGAACAGAAGGCAGGCACTTTGGGGCTGTGGCAGGGGAGAAAGGAGGGCACCTCAGAGCAGGCTTTGCCAGGGTACCACTTCTCCTCACCTGTAAGTATGGGGAGACCTAGAGGCTGGGGGTTCATGGGCCAGCAGTTCCACTGAGAACAGTTTGGCAGGGGAAGAAAGCATTGGACTTTTTTGTTGCAGATGCCTGGAAGTCAAAGTCAGGAGCCCAAAAATCTAAAACTTACCAACCCTCCTTTATCCCCCCCCAAAAAAACCTCTCAGAAAAAGTGTCAGTTATACCACAGGAACGCATTAGTTTCCTCCTGCCAACTGAGCTTTCACATTGAGCATGAGCTTTTGTATTTAAAATCATTTCCCTTTTTAAAACAGTGGGGGAAACTGGATTTGAAGAAACTGTGTTCTGTTTCCAGACAACATCCTCCTGTTGATGACCTTTGGGAGAGAGTTGAATTCACTCACCCTCCATCAGGAAGTCAATGCTGCTTCCAGATACACAGTCCATCTCTGCCTCCAGCCACTCTTGCTCTCAGGGGGCCAGTCCTGGATTAGTAGACACCCCTCTCCTGTGGGGATGGGGACAGACCAACCCACTATGAGCTGGCTTGTGTTGGAGGACTTGTGCTTGCACTTACAAGAGTAGGGCAGGAGCACCTCTGAGCTCCACACAGTGTCAGGCACTCTACATCCTGGTGTGTGTGCCTGTGCCCACAGGGAGCATATGGGGCCGTGGGAAACAGCTCTGCTGGGCGGGGTGGGGGGGACCTGTTTGCTTCATCCACAAGGGCAGAAGGGAATCTAGCCATTCTTTTCCTAGGGAGCTCCATCTGGGCTCAGAGCAGTCCTAGAATTTCTGTTCCATTTTTGGAAAACTCCAGTTTTTATAAAGTTCTTTCCTATGTCGATCAACACTTGCACTTCCTGAGACTTCTCTTAGGAAGGCTGCCTAAGAGTGTGAAGGCTGCCTTCTGGAGGTAGGATTTAACCCTCTTTTGTCACAGCAGTCTAGTTTGGAGACCATAGGCACCAGCATAGAGCTAAGTCAACAACATAGGCTCTGAATTGCTCTGGCTAGACTTCCAGCACTGTATTGAATAGAGTGGGCATCCTTGGCTGGTTCCTGATGTTAGGAAGAAGCTTTTAGTTTTTCACTGTTGATTATGATGTTAGCTGTGGGCTTTTCGTTTCTAAAAAAGATTTTGTATATTTTTAGAGAGATGGGAAGGGAAAGAGAAGGAGATAAACATCAATGTGTGGTTGTCTCCTGCACACACCCTACTGGGGACCTGGCCCACAACTCAGGCATGTGCTTTAACTAGAAATTGAACCAGTGACTGGTTGGTTCACAGGCCAACACTCAATCCACTGAGCTACACCAGCCAGGGCGAAGCTGTGGGCTTTCCATATGTGGCCTATGTTAAGTTGAGGTCACTTCCCTCTATTTATTTTTAGCTTGTGTGTATATGTGTGTTTATCATGAAAAGATGTTATATGTTGTCAAATTCTTTTTCTGCATTTTTAAAAGATGGTATTTTGATTTTTTCTTCATTTTATTAATATGGTATATCACTTTTACTGATTTGCATATATTGAATCATCCTTGCATTTATGGATAAATTCTACGTGATTGTGGTATCTGATCCTTTTAATGTACTGTTGAATTTAGTTTTCTAGTATTTCGTTGAGAATTTTTGTATCAATAATCATTAGGTATATTGGTCTGTAGTTTTCTTTTCTTGTCATGTTATTTCCCGGTTTGGGTTTAAAGGTAATGTTGGTCTTATAAAATGAGTTAGAAAGTATTACCTTCTCTTCAATTTTTTGGAAAAACTTGAGAAAATAGGTATTAATTCTTCTTTAAATACTTGGTAAAATTCACCAGTGAAACTATCTGGTTCTAGGCTTCTTTTGGGGGAGGTTTTTGATTACCTGTTCAGTGCCTAATTATTTGTTACTAATTATTGGTTTGTTCAGATTTCCTGTTTCTTCATGATTTAGTCTTTATAGAATCATATATATGGTTCTAGGAATTTATTTATTTCTTCTAGATTATCCAACGTGTTGGCCTATAATTGTCTAGAGTAGTTTCTTATAGTTCCTTTTATTTCTGCAACATCAGTTATGATATATCCCCTTTTATTTCTCATTTTATTTATTTAAATAAATAATTTATTTGTTGTTTATTAAAAGAGTCTCATCTCTTTTTTCTTAGCCTGGCTAAAGGTCTGTCAATTTTATTGATTTTCCCCAACAAAAACAGCCTTAGTTTTGTTGAGTTGTTTATTTATTCTATTTCATTTGTTTCTGCTGTTATTATTTTCTTTCTTATTCTAACTTTGGGCTTAGTTTGTTCTTTTTTTAGTGCCAATCAGAGAACCCCATGTGCTTAAGCCTGGTGACTGGAAAAATGGTGGGCATATAACTCAGGGCCCAATTAGATGCTTCCTTGAGATATGACATGGGAATCATGAAAAAGGGAGGGCCTCTGTTCCCGTTGGATTGTGTTCTCCAAGAATATAGCCCTAGGGCTTCCAGAGCCATGTTTCTTGGCTCTCAGAGAAAGCCTGTCTGAAGTAGGAGGGAATGAGGCCAACAAATAAGAAGAAAGAGAGAAGCATGTACCCGTAGCTGGGAGAATGAGCAAGAAAGAGAAAACCATTCATATATCATTTAACTTTGTGATCTTGCCTCTCTCTCTCTTTATCCTACCATCCCTTCCTTCCTCCCTCCCTCCCTTGCTCACTTCTTTTTGTCTTTAGCCATTTTGAGTTAGGCTTAGATCTCTAGTAATTAAAAGTATACTGAACACTGTGCAATGGTATTTTGTTATTGTGAAAACTAAAAGAGATAACTTGTGTAAGATCTCTGAGATCAATGAATATGTTTATTTTATTTATACCTCTCTGGATTCTAGTTCCTTTTTTTTCAAGCATACATAACAACTTCTACATTTTGTTTTACTCAAGATGGAACTTCCCTCTTTTCATTTCACTTAGACCATCTACTACCATAGCCCTTTGTTTATAAAGATACTAAATATATATATGAAGGCACTTTGGTATATCCCTTACACACAGTATCTGATTTTTTTAATCAAGATAGCCTGTGAAGTGGGACCTATTATTATCTGCATTTTACAGATGAAGATCCTGAAGAAGAGGAGGTGAAGTAACATAGGCAGGAAGTTGTAGAATCAGGATTTGAACCCAGTCTCTGCTCTTAAATCCCTCACTCCTAGTTTTGTTCTTTAATGTTCATGACATCTGAGCATGTGTACATAACAACCAGTGAATAGTGTTTGGGGTTATGTGTTCAATTACTTCAGAACATCAGTAATGTCTTTTTGAAGTTTAAAACACAAACTAACCACTTTGTATTAGTTCAAGAAATAACAATGTTATTGTACTATAGGCAATATGAGAACAGGGAGGTGTCACCAGTGGTGAGAGCTTGAGTCCTCTGTGAGCTTGGCACTCACATAGGCTGCCATTCTCATCTTGGGAAAGACACAGGGTCCAGAGCACACCAGGCACCAGGGCTTGTGACTTCCTTCATCTGGACAAAATAACCAGAAATGGTCCTTGAAGTCCAGGGTGCATGTTGGGGTGGTATCAGAGGAGACAGGTGGAGGAGAGGTTATTATCATTCTTCTTATGGGATCAAAGAAGAAACACAGGAGTGAGAATGATGGTCACATTTATATTTCACACTCCACAGCTCTTTTCACTTAGCTGTTCAAAAATGTGCCTGGGAACTAGATTTTCTTGTATATTTATCATGTTTGGGAGTGTTATTTGAAAGCATGTTATTTCTTTGTGAAATGTAGTAACTTAAGCCTTGGAAAAGGTTCTAGGTGTTGCTCACAAGGGATGTCATTATTAGTGGATAGTTGATAAGACTATTACTGATCGAACTATGGTAATCTAGCCAGCAAGGCTAATTAATGTGACATCTGGCATCTACACAACTTACCATCAAACTTTCCTAGGTTGGTTTTGATAAATTCAACAACTTCTTTTTTTTTTCCTTTTCTTCTTCTCTCCCTCCTTCCCTCCCTTCCTTTCTCTGTCTCTCTCTCTCTCTCCCATCTGTATGTATGAATGTATGTATGTATGTATGTATGTATGTATTTGTGCCTTTCTTAACTGAGGGATAAGTGATTTTTTCTATTTATTTATAATTGAGGTATAATTAAAACAATCTTTTTATTTTTAAAGAAAAGTGACCCAAGTCAGATACTTCTTAAGCAATATTTTTATTCCCAGTTGAGGTCCAGAGCAGCTGAACTTCAATATGAAGTTGGCATACTTCTTTAT
Organism: Artibeus jamaicensis; assembly: GCF_021234435.1. Lineage (NCBI taxonomy): Eukaryota > Metazoa > Chordata > Mammalia > Chiroptera > Phyllostomidae > Artibeus > Artibeus jamaicensis. The sequence continues at coordinate 2,716,803 of NW_026521576.1, read as the reverse complement.
CTTCAAAAAACTGTGTAATCTGCTCAGTAGCACATCTTATGGACACGAGAAGTGGGAACCTCATGTGGAGAAACAGCACTCCTGCAGAGATTAAAACAAACAGCTTTACAAGATCTCAGGTTTTTAGTAGAAAAGTTAAATACTCAATGTAATCAAACCAAGAAAAGTCATCATTACAACTCTCTGCCTACTCTCCTTGTTCAGTATGTTTCTCTCGGTATATGTGTATATGGGTGTGCATGCATGTGTGCATGTGACAATGTGCACATGTGTGTATGCATGTGTTAATATGTGCACACACGTGGTTGTGTGGGTACATATATGGGCCATTTCTACTGTGCATCAGGCAGTTCTAAGCCCTGGGGATACAGGACTAGCAAGATTTCTTTATTCAGAAGCTGATAATACAGTAGACAGGTAGACAATCAACAAATAAGCTTATAAATATGCAGTTTGATTTCAGGTAGAATTAGTACTATGATTAGTACAGGCAATGGGAAGGAAGAGATAGTGTGTCAGGGTGGTGTCTCTGAAGTGGAATTCTGGGGTGTGAGTGAATGAGGAGATTCATGTATTAATGGTCTGTGGGAAGATGTGGGCAAGAGTAATCTAAAGAAAGGGGGTAAGAAGTGCAAAGGACCTGGTATGTTCCAGCCAGGGTGTTTGGGTGAGTGATGGGAGGCGAATGTGTAGAGAAGGAGAGAGGCTAGATCAGGCCAGCTTCATAAGTTACAGTAAATACTTTGATTTTGTAGTAAGGCCAAGAAAAAGCCATAGGAAGATTTTAATAAGGGGAGGGATCTCATCTGTTTTTTTTTTAAATTATTAAACATAGGAGTGTAAACATGGCATTGTAAAATTTCAGTTTCATAGGGTTGACCTTGATCTATTTTAAAAATTAAGGCCTCATTTGCATACAATAAGTACAAAAGCTTCATGGTTTGATTAGCTTTGACAAATGTGTATAAATGTACACACTTAGGTAACCACCACCACAAAGAAACGTAGATAGGATTTCCATCACCAAGAAATTGCCTTTTTAGAACAAGATTCCACCATCCCAGGGTCGATTACAATTCTGATTTCTATCATCTTAGATTAGTTTTCCCTGTTTTTGAACTTTGCCAAGTAGATATATTTATCCCTTGTAATCTCAAGAGTATTCATTTTTCTTCTTCAGTATTAGACTAAATATTTTATTATACAGAGATAGAAGTTGGTATGCATGTTTTCACATTCATTAATGTATGTGTGTGAAGTTCCATGTATACAGCACATATGTGTATGCATTTTCTGTAGATGTGAAGTAATAACAATGGCTACCATTGACTTAGTGCACACACTCTGTAGATACTGGAGGGCTTGACATTTACTGTCTAATTCTTACAACAGTTGTACAAAATAAATATCATTCCCATGGTCTGAGGAGAAGTTGGAGACAGGAAAGATTAGACACTGCTGAAGGAACATGGGTTGCAAATGGGTACACTGGGATTGTTCCTGTAACTCCAACCCAAACTCATTAGAGGTGGTGATTTAGATCCATCCTCGTGTGATGACTCTGGAGTGCTGTGAGGGCCTGATGTCAGCAGTGGCTCTGACTATGGGATCTACTGGAAGGACCCCCAAAGGACTACTGTGTGTACTGAGACACTGCATGGGCAGCCCCTGATAGCACCAATGTCATTCTTGTGACATAAAGTTTTATGTCAATATGAACTCTTGCCTGCTCAGACTTGTTTACTGGAGAGACTGCTCACTCCACAAGATCTTAAGGGACACTCTAGTATGGGTTTTGGTCTCATTGGGGTTGTGACAAACCACACGAAAGGGGAACCAGTCCACCCAGCAGGTGCCCAAGGGTGTGGCACAGCCCATCTGCAGCCCCGCTAACACAATCCTTCCACATGAGTGCTAAGAAGATTTCCTTGGTAAGTGGTGGTATTAAAAATTACTTGTGAGTGAATGAATATGAAATTAAGTGAATGAACTCTCCTTTAATTTAGTTCAGGAAATATAGTCAGATGACAGCCCTTCCCCTCAGACTTTGCTGCCCCATCCCAATTGTCCATGCCACAGGGAATTTTTCCCTTACTTTGAGAATTTCACACTACTCTCTGTACAATAGCACTTGTAGTACCTCTGGGGGAGTGCTATTCTGGGGGAAAAGACATCTTTTTGTGTATGTGAAGCAGTGGGGTTGCTTAGGCAAAAGGTCAAGGCCAGGTGTCTGCTGAAGCAGCAGCTAAGGAGTGAATAAAGCTCATTGGAACCCAGGACAGTTGCATGAGGATGAACCATTCTGACCTGGGAGTATCCCTCCTTTATCCCTATACAGACACATGACTTTGGGACTCTTGACTGAGTCATCTGTGTTTCTGCAGAAAGATTGAAGTAATAATCATAACTAATGTTTACTGAAATACTAAGTGTTACACACTCTGCTGGTGACTTTGCACACATTTTTTCTTTACTCTTTGGGCCTCCTTTTGATTATTTTATTTCACAGATGATAAAACTGAGGCTGAGAAATGTTGACTAACTTGCCAAAGATGATATCACTGGGACAGACAGAGCTGGGATTCCAAACCCCAGCTGTCCATGCAAATCCTACCATTTTTCCCAGCCTCAAATGTGGCATTAACATCCTAATTTTGCCTCTGTAGAGTGAGAGACTTTGCAACTATTACAGTCCAACTTCACTTTCTATGCAAAACCTCTATACATTTTATGAAGTTTATTAAAAATGAGGGAAAACTTCCCTGAGAATTTGCCTGCCTTATTGGCTTCTGATCCCCAGCAGAGGGCAGTGTAGTCTCAGGCCAGTGTCCTTCCGTCCCCCTGTGGGGAACTGGCAATCAGCTTCTAGCAAAAACCAGTCTTAGCTTGAAAGGGTTAAATCTACCTGGAGAGGACACTGAAGAGTATATATAGCAATAGGTTCCTATGAGATACTATCTCATTAAAAGGCATAATTTGAATATTTTTTTCTTAGAAGGTGTCAGAAAGACATTTTTCTGTTAGAGAGTTCTTATATTATGCATAAAAATGATAAAGATTTTGTCATTTTGACAGCTTGAGTCCTCTGTGAGCTCAGAACTCACACAGGCTGCCACTCTCACCTTAGGAAAGACACAGGGTCCAGAGCACACCAGGGACCAGGGCTTGTGACTTCCTTCATCTGGACAAAATAACCAGAAATGGTCCTTGAAGTCCAGGGTGCATGTTGGGGTGGTATCAGAGGAGACAGGTGGAGGAGAGGTTATTATCATTCTTCTTATGGGATCAAAGAAGAAACACAGGAGTGAGAATGATGGTCACATTTATATTTCACACTCCACAGCTCTTTTCACTTAGCTGTTCAAAAATGTGCCTGGGAACTAGATTTTCTTGTATATTTATCATGTTTGGGAGTGTTATTTGAAAGCATGTTATTTCTTTGTGAAATGTAGTAACTTAAGCCTTGGAAAAGGTTCTAGGTGTTGCTTTCTCTCACCTCTATTTATAGGACGTATTAGCAGGCCTATAACAGAAGCCATTTCACCTTGTCTGAGATTGATGGTGAGGCAAAAGGAGCACAGGGGAGCTCTGTTACCCAGCATTGGCTATGATAAATGCCTTGAAAATTACCAATTTCAAGAAGTTGTGCATGTCACACTTGCTTTTAAGACCTTATACATTTTTCTAGATTATTTTCTTTTATATGTACAAGCTACTAAGATTTAGAAATGAATGCCAGATTATCACAGTCAACAGTCAACTGGTAGTGGCTCTTTGTGTGACAAAGCTACCCTGCCAGCAACCTCTACCACCAGTTCACTGGCCACATGCCTTCCCCTAGTTCCCTGGATACCAGCTCATTTTCACAGCAATGCCTCCATCAATTCTTGGCTCATTATAGTGAATGAGCTATTGTTCAAATCTTTGAGTGCTCACTATATGAGGGCATTTATGAACAAAACAATTGACGAAAGATTTGGAATAAAAAGTGTTTTGGCACTTGTTATGGCTGGGTCCTTTTTAACTGCTTTATTTATATGAACATATTCAATCCTCACAAGAACCTTACTGGGGAGCTGTTATTGTCATCCCCATTTACAAAGGGGAAAAGTGAAGCACAAGGGATGCTAAGCCAACTGCACAAGATCACAGAGCTAGTAGGTGGCAGAGCAGGGATTAGGTCCTAGTCTGCCTGCAGAGTCTTTGTCTTTCCTTCCTATACTTCCTTCTTCAATATCAGCACCAGCAAGCCTGGTGAGGTTAGTATATCCAGGGTGCCTTTGTGAAAGAATGGTCTTCACCTGGATCTATTTGTGATGGGTTCCAGAATCTTATCCCTGAGTACTGTGGAATGAACTGGCCTGGCTGTGCTTCCACCATGACTGACGGGTTGGTGTATAAAGACCCAGCTCCCTATTCCTTCTGGCATAACTCTGAGGCGTGGGTTCCACTGATTTTTGGTGGGGTGGAGCTCCAATGGCCTTTAATGCTGCTGGCCCAGTTATGCCCCCTTGACTGCTACCTTCCCTTCCCTGTCTCACATTCCTGCTTCCCACTGAGGTACTCTGTACTACTAGATAAACCCCTTCTGCTGATGTCTGGTTTCTGGGTCAGCTTCTGGGGAAAGGAAGACAGATATAGTGTCTACATCTAACAGTAACAAGACTTGCTGAAGATACCAAAAGATTTTGGGGGAATGACTTAATTCCCACTCTAACAGCCCAAAGAAGAAACAGGGTCTTCAGAGTCTCTCTGCAAAGAGCGTGTTCTTCATCTTCCTGTGCTAGGGCACAGTTTACAGACAGACAGACAGCTATGAATCTCTTCTGCTTGGACTCAGAACTGACCAGCATTCTCTGTGGGTGACCAGTTTTCTGCCTGGGGAGGGCATATCATGAATACTACTAGTTAATCATGGAGCCTGTGAACCATAGTTCATCTAATAACATTGACCAATTGTTTATTATGTGCCAGGCATTATTATGGGTGCCTGCTGGGCTTCAAACCCAGGCTGTCTGTGGCAGATCTTGAATTTGTAACTATTACTCTACTACTTTTCTGTGTCATCTTCAAATGACAAGAACATAACAAAAGGCAGAAGAGGTTCCAGAGTTCCTCTTTTTCTTATTCACGCTTGATCTCATTCTAGTAATGAAAGAATATGCAGTTAGGCATGAGCAGAGCAGGAACGATAGGCCAGATACAGAATGTCACCAAGGTGGGAAGTCCCGGTGCTTAGCAATGGTCAAAACTAGAGAAAACAACTATTATAGGCTAGGACCTCGCCCTCAGGGTGACCTTTCCTCCATTAGCATGTCATTAGTCATGCTGTTTAGAAGCTCCTAGAGGAGGAACAGTGGGGCCAGAAAAGAGTCTCATATGACTCCCATATAAGCCCTTGCACAACCACTCCCTTAAATGTTAAGCCCTCATGACAATGGACTCTGTCCGCCGTCAAATAATCTTAGGAACATAGCCTCAAGTCTGTTGATCACAGAGACAGAATTTTGGTCAAACTAAAAATAGCATCAGTTATTTTTAATAACTCAGTTGTGTGTTAGCTCCAACACCAGAAAAGCAACAAAACCAGGCAAAGCGATGCCACTGACCAGTCAGTAGAGACTGTGATCCTTAAAGGACATACCTGAAAAGCTGATGAATATTAATATTCCCCCCAGACCTCCCCTCAATCCCAGACTTTATAAAACAGATAAAAACCCTTAAGACAAGGGAACACAGTGCATTCTCTCTGTCTGTCTGTCTGTCTGTCTGTCTGTCTCTCAAGCATGTCCATGCCTTGCCTCTCCCCTTCTTCTTCCTTCAGACATGTTATATTTGCTTTCTTTCTGCTGAGCTCCAAGGGCCCTTCTTTTGCCTCTGTAACTTATTTCCTGAGTCCATGCAGCTCAGCTGGTTCACTTGTTCTACCTCTGTGAATTTATTTTTTAAAGATTTTATTTATTTCTTTTTAGAGAGAGGGGAAGGGAGGGAGAAAGAGAGGGAGAGAAACATCAACAGGTTGCCTCTTGTACACCCTGAGCTGGGGACCTGGCCCACAACCCAGGCACATGTCCTGACTGGAAATCAAACCAACAACCTTTTGGAATCCACTGAACAACACCAGTCAGGGCACCTCTTTGACTTTCTAAATAAACTTGATCTTGCATAGAGTTCTTGGTTCTGAATTCTTTGTTAGCCAAACTCAAGAAGCAAGATTCAATTCACCATTAACAGTAACACACTGGCATGTGTTGTACATATTTTTTTCCAGTAAAAACATCTGTGTCTCAGGGTTTTTAGAAATCAAATCAACACATGCAGACGGTAAAACAAAATTCTAAAAAATACAGCCTCAGGGGCTGCTTCCTTTAGCTGGCGCTGTAGTGTACCTCAGTGTACATTGTATGACAGGATCTGAAGCAGTGACTCACACCCCTGCTGTCTACAAGGTTAGGGTCAGGGTTTGGGAAAGTATTCTAGGCCTACACTGATGTGTCTCCGGAATTTTTGGTTCCATGCAGTTAATTGAGCATGCACACATGCTTACCTTACCTCTCTGCATGCCACTAACCTGGATTTGAAGAGAGGGAACAAAACTTCAAACCAAAGTCCACTGGAGAGTGTCTTTATTTCCAGATGGTATGCTCTTGGTTTGTGAGAGATAAGCAAGGGAATTTTGCATACAGCAGGTCTTGAAAATATCCTTGCTTCTTTGGACATTTTACTCCAGCAAAACAAAAGTGCAAACAAGCAAATTGAAAGTGTGTATGTGAGAGAGAGAAAGAGATTGTTTTTAATTTTAATTCTGTTAGCAGTTATTTCCATAGCTGTAAATATGTTTTTGTGTTATTTTTTTGAGGTCTTCATTTTGTCCCTTTGGGGGTCACACGTTAACTACACATTCTTAATGATGCCATTTGAGCTCACTTTTATTTTTTATCTGCTATTTAACTTGTCTTCATGTGCTTCCAATTTTTGACATGAATTGTTTTAGTTTTTCTGCTGGTTATCTAAAAACTTTAAATAGCAATCAGACTCTCCTGTTTAGTCCCATGTAGTCATATCTGCAGACATCCTTTGCCATCCATCCTCCCATATAGAATGAGGGGCCTGTACTCCTATAATTCTCTCTCAATTCTATTTAACTATGCCTTTGCTTTCACACTTTCTAGCCCTTTATCACATGGTAGACCAAATATTGGTCCCCAGTGATGTCCACATCAGTTCCCAGAACCTGTGACTATATCACCGTATGTGGCAAAAGGACTTTGTGGATGGAGTTAATAGGATTTTGCATTGGAGAGACTGTTCTGTATTATCTGTGGGCTTGATGTCAGCACAGGGGTCTTTATAAGGGAAGGGGGAAGGTGGAGGGTTGGAATCAGAGAATAGATGATGATGGAAGCACAGGTTGGAGTGAGTCTGACTGAAGCCAGGAGGCAAGGAACATAGGTGGCCTCGAGATGCCAGAAGGCAAGGAAACAGATTCTCCCCTAGAGACTCTAGAAGCAGCTCAGCCCTGCTAACAACTTAATTTTAGCCCAGTGAGACATGCATCAGACTTCTGATCTCCAGAACTATAAGGTGATAAATTCCGTATTGTTTTAAGCCACTAAGTTTGTGGTAGATTGTTATTGCAGGAAAAGGAAACTCATACAGCACTATCACCAAGCCTTCTGGTGTTTTGTCTATATGGTATGTGCTATTATGCCTGTGACATTTGACATATATTCTCCCATTTAGTCCTCTAAACCACCAGGACTGCTATTTTATAGAGGAAGAACCTGGAATTCAAGGTTTTATTACCTCAGTAAATGTCACACAAGCAAATAGTTGGTTTGGGGCTTACCTGTACTTTTCGGAGGCCAAATTTTGATGCTTTACATCCTCTGGTTCCCCTATGGAAGAGGCAAAAGCTACCTTAAGGGCTCACAATTCACAGAAAGTGAGATTTGGATGTTGCAGAAAAGAAAAGAAAGGCAAAATTGCCAGGTTCTCTGAGAGAAGAGTGCAGTTGGTCTGTCAGTGGGTCAGACCTCTGTGATTTGACTATTTTTTGTTGACCCAGATCTGGAACTTCTTTGTCTTTTCCTTTGAAAGCACTACATCTGGTAAAATAAAGAGTAGCCTGGCATACCTCAACTCCTCCACACATACAGAAGTAAACCAGGAATGAGGTATGTAGGACACTCTCAGAAGCCAGAGAAGTGTGGCTGCACAGTTTCCTCTCTGGAAAGTTGACCAGTTTGGGAAGATGAGCAGCCCTGGACATCTCTCTAAAAAAGGAGCTTACATCTTACCCCACCACATCAGGGCTTCTCTGGCATCTTTTAGACCCTTTCAATCAGGGCAACAAGACCGTATGACCACAAGCTGTGATAGACAGTCCTCTGTAGCCTTGGTGGGCTGGGAGAGAGGCTCATACCCTGAGTGAGGTGGGCAAGTTGGAGCTGAAATAGCTGTTGGTGTCTTCCTGTTTTTTTAAAGTCATCTTCTTCTTTCTTTTTTCCATTTCTTCCTTTTTTTTTCTGCTCTGACTCAACATTTGCCTTTTTATCTTCTTACCACTTTTCTCTGAAATTAAATCTCTCTGGAGATTTCTGTGTGAAATACCCCTCTTATTCTCCCTAATTCTCTAATTTTCCCTCCTTCCAGGTCATCCTCTGAAATGACTGAATAGAACCTGCACTTACAAAGAAGCACTGAGAATCTCCAGCCCTTACAACTGATTGCTTTACTCGGCTAATGTTCGTTTACCAGGAGCTCATCATTCTAGTAGGTGAAAAACAAGACAAAACTGAGAATTTCTAGTGATGCCCATAGCCACCATTTTTTCCCTAACATTTCTTGTATTTTTCGGTGCAACACAGGTAAGGGCTTATCACTGTCAATTAGGTTTTTGTATTCAAAACTTTTAAAGAAAAAAGTCCCTTAATTTTTCTGGTAGACGACATTTTCCGTAAGAAGGAGCTTCTCATTTTCCCCCCAGAATGCTAATGACTTCCTATATTAATTTGGTGTATGAAATGATGCTTTCAGACTGAGAATACTTCTATATTCACAACTTCACTTATATTTGCAAAACAATTCTATATTGTTGCAGTGATAACAAGGCTACCATCTTTTTACTATGTAATTTTTTTTCTATTTTAGCTGAGTGAATACTCTCTTGCCTATCAGAATGATTTGAGTAACAAAAGATGCAGACTGGTAAGAATAGCTGCCTTAGTTAATCCAGCTGAAGACTTCTTACAAAGATGCTTCTAGAGTAAAATGATAACCTCACCATAGGAGATTTAATGGCTATGAGAGTGGAAATAGGTCTAAAAAATCATGGGCTCTCTTGAAGCAAAATGTAATTTGTTTTTTTGGCAGGAAAATCAGAATTGTGAACTATAGACTTCAACTTTCAAGTTTTTCTTTTCTTTTATACAAAGCTTAGTGAAGAAGGAGGCTGCAGCCACAACAACATAAGTGTGTATGCTCATTGGTAAAAATGGACACTTTAATTTCATATTTCTTGCTTTACACCTATCTTTTAATACACTATTGTGTTTTTGAAATGCATCCGTCTCAGCAATGAAAAATGAATTTTTTTGTTTTTTTTCTTGTTTTCACTTATTTTATAAAATTTTAATTGTTCAACTACAGTTTTCTGTCTTTTACTTCCTCCCCTGCCCTCCAGCCCCCTAGTTTTCGTCCAAGTGTCTTTTATACTTGATTCTGTAAACCCTTCCCCTTATCCCCTGAAATTCTCTCCCCTCTACCCTCTGGACACTGTCAGCCTGTTCTCTATTTCAGTCTCTTTGGTTATATTTTTCTCATTTGTTTTGTTGTTTAGGTTCCTGTTAAAGGTAAAATCATATGGTATTTGTCTTTCACCACTTGGCTTATTTCAGTAGTATAATGCTTTCCATTTCCATCCATGCTGTTGCAAAGGGTAGGAGTTCTTTCTTTCTTTCTGTTGCATAGAATTCCATTGTGTAAATGTACCATAGTTTTTGGATCCATTCATTCACTGATAGGCACTTAGAATGCTTCCAACAATTGGCTATTGTAAATTGTGCTGCTATGAACATTGGGGTGCATAGGTTCTTTTGGATTGGTGTTTCAGGGTTCTTAGGGTATAATCCTAGCAGTGAAATTGCTGGGTCAAAAAGAAGATCCATTTTTAGTTTTCTGGAAAATTCTGTGCTGTTTTCTATAGTGGTTGTACCAGTCTGCAATCCCACCAACAGTGAACAAGGGTCCTCTTTACCCCACAACGTCTCCAACACTTGTTGTTTGTTGCTTTGTTTATGATGGCCATTCTGACTGGTGTGAAGTGGTATCTCATTGTGGTTTTAATCTACATCTCTCTAATAGCTAGCGATATTGAGCATCTTTTCATGTATCTCCGGATCTCTGTATGTTCTCCTCAGAGAAGTGTCTGTTCAAGTCCTTTGCCCATTTTTTAATTGTTTTGCTTGTCTTCTTAGAGTGGAGTCTGGTAAGTTCTTTATATAATTTGGAGATTAAACCCTTGTCTGAGGTATCATTGGCAAATATGCTTTCCCATATGGTTGGTTCTCTTTTTATTTTAATACTGTTTTCTTTATCCATGCAGAAGCTTCTTATTGTTTCTTTTATGTCCCTTACTCTAGGGGACATATCAGTGAAAATGTTGCAGCATGAAATATCTGAGATTTTCCTGCCTATGTTCTCCTCCAGGACTTTAATGGTGTCACAGCTTATATTGAAGTTTTTTATCCACCTTGAATTTATTTTGGTGTATGGTGTCAGTTGGTGCTCGAGTTTCAGTTTTTAGCATGTAACTGTCCAAATGTCCCAACACCATTTATTGAAGAGGCTATTTTTGCTCCATTTTATGCTGCAGCATGCTTTGTCAAATATGAATTGGCCATAGAGACTTGGGTTTATTTCTGGGCTCTCCGTTCTGTTCCATTGGTCTATCTGTTTATTTTTATGTCAGTACCAGGCTGTTTTGATTACAGTGGCCTTGTAGTACAGTTTGGTATCAGGTATTGTGATCCCTCCTACTTTGCTTCTCTTTCTCAAAATTGCAGCAGCTATTTGGGGTCATTTATGGTTCCATATAAATTTTTGAAGTATTTTTGCTATGTCTGTGAAATATGCCATTGGTACTTTAATAGGGATTGCATTGAATCTGTAAATTGCTTTGGGAAGTATGGACATTTTGATGATGTTAATTTTTCTAATCTGTGAACACAGTCTATGTTTCCATTTGTTTCTGTCTTGATTTCTTTCTTCAGTGTTGTGTAGTTTTCTGAGTACAGGTCTTTTACCTCCTTGGTTAGGTTTATTTCTAGGTATTTTATTTTTCTTTTTGCTATATCAGATGGGATTTTTTCTTGATTTCTGCTTCTGCTGATTCATTGTTGGTATACCAAAATGCCTTTGATTTCTGGATATTGACTTTGTATCCCACTGTTTTGCCAAATACATTTATTAAGTCGAGCAGTTTTTGGGTGGCGTCTATAGGATTTTCTATGTACACTATTATGTCATCTGCACACAATGACAGTTTTGTTACCTCATTTCCGATTTGAAAGCCTTTTGTTTCCTTTTCTTGTCTGATTGCTGTGGCTGAGACTTCTAATTCTATGTTGAATAGAAGTGGTCAAAGTGGACAACCTTGTCTTGTTCCTGATCTTAGTGGAAAAGCTTTTAGTTTTTGCCCATTGAGTATGATGTTGGCTGTAAGTCTCTCATATATGGCCTTTATATATTGAAGAATGCTCCCTGTCTTCCCGTTTTGCTAAGTGTTTTTATTATAAATTGGTACTGTACCTTATCAAAAGCTTTTTCTGCCTTTATTGATATGATCATGTGATTTTTGCCTTTGCTTTTTTTTATGTGATGTATTACATTACTGATTTGTAAATATTGAACCATCCTTGCATCCCTGGGATGAATCCCACTTGGTCATGGTGTGTTATCTTTTTAGTGTATTGTTGGATGCGATTTGCCAATATTTTGTAAGGATTCTAGTGTCTATGTTCATCAGCGATATTAACCTAAAGTTTTCTTTCTTTGTTGTGTCTTTATCTAGTTTTGGGGTTAAGATGATCTTGGCTTCATAAAAAGAGTTTGGGAGTCTTCCGTAATTTTGAATTTTTTGGAATAGTCTGTGAAAGATAGGGGTTAGCTCTTCTTTAAATGTTTGGTAGCCTGATTACTGCCTCAATTTCATTTGTTTTTATTGGTCTGTTCAGGCTTTCTGCTTCTTCTTTATTGAGTTTTGGAAGATTATATTTTTCTAGAAATTTGTCCATTTCACGTAGGTTTTCAAATGTCTTGGCATATGGTTCTTCATAGTAACTTCTTGCAATCCTTTGTATTTCTGTGGGGTCAGTTGTAATCTCTCCTCTTTCATATCTGATTGTGTTTATTTGGGTCCTTTTTCTATTTTTTTGATGACCCTCCTTAAAGACTTGTCAATTTTGTTTATCTTTTTAAAGAATGAGCTCCTGGATTCACTGATTCTTAGAATTGTGCTTTTAGTCTCTGTCATTTAATTCCTTTTTGATCATGGTTATTTTCTTCCTTCTACTTGTTCTGGGCTGTCTTTGTTTTTATTCCTTGAGTCTTGTAGGTGTAGGGTTAGGTTTTTTGTTTGAAATGTCTCTATGTTTTTTAGGTAGGCCTGTATCACTAATAACTTCCTTCTTAGGACTGCCTTTGCTGTGTCCCATAAGTTTTGGGTTGTTGTGAGTTCATTTTTATTTGTTTCCAGAAACTTTTTTATTTCTTCCCTGATTTCATTCTTGACACATTTGTTGTTTAATAGCAGGCTATTCAATCTCCATGATTTTGAGTGTTTTGGGTCTTTTCCCTTCATACTGGTTTCCAGTTTCAGTCCCTTGTGGTCAGAGGAAATGCTTGGTATGATTTCAATTTTCTTAAATTTGTTGAGGCTCATTTTGTATCCTATCATGTGGTCTATCTTTGAAAATGTTCCATGCGCATTTGAAAAGAATTTGTATTTACCTTTTGGGGGATGAAGGACTCTCTATATATCTGTTAAATTTATTTCATCTAGGGCATTACTAAACACCACAATATCTTTGTTGATATTTTGTTTGGAAGATCTGTCCATTTTTGACAGTGGGGTGTTAAAATCCCCTAGTATAATTGTGTTCCTGTCAATATCTTTCTTGAAGTCCTCCAAAATATTTTTATGTACTTTGGTGCTCCTATGTTGGGTGCATAGATATTTACAATGTTTATGTTTTCTTGGTGGATTCTTCCCTTTAGTATTATGAAGTGACCTTCTGGATCTCTCTTTATGGCCCTTTTTTAAAAGTCTATTTTGTCTGATACGAGTATTGCTACCCTGGCTTTTTTTCTTGTCCGTTTGCTTGGAAAATTGGTTCCAGCCCTTCACTTTTAGTCTGTGATGGTCTTTTTTCCTGAGGTGGGTCTCTCTTAGGCAGCATATGTGTGGGTCATGCCCCACACATGGGCAGCATATGTGTGGGTCATGTGTGGGTTCTTATCCATTCAGCTATTCTATGTCTTTTGATTGGAGCATTTAATGTGGTTACATATAAGGTTATTTTTGATATGTATGTTTTCATTGTCATTTTTGTACCCGTGTTCCTCTCTGTTTCTCTCTTTTGCTTCCTTTCCTTAAAGCAGTCCCTTTAGCATGTCTTGCATAGCTGGTTTGGTGGAGGTATAGACTTTTAGGCTGCTTTTGTCTGGGAAGCTCCTTATTTGGCCTTCTATGTTGATTGAGAGCCTTGTTGGGTAAAGTAGCCTTGGTTGCAGGTCTCTGCTTCTCATTACTTGGAATATTTTTTGCCATACTGTTCTGACTTGGAGCATTTTCATTGAGAAGTCCACTGCTAACCTTATTGGGGCTCCCTTGTATATTACTTACTGTTTCTCCCTTGCTGCATTTAAGATTCTCCCTTTGTCTTGGAATTTTACCATTTTCATTATGATGTGTCTTGAAGTGGGCTTGTTTGGGTTCCTCTCGATTAGGACTGTCTGTGTTTCCTGGATTTGTTTGACTTTTTCTCTCGTGAAAGTAGGGAAGTTTTCCATCATTATTTTTTCAAATAGGTTTTCTATCCCTTGCTCTTCTTCTTCTCCTTCTGGTATCTCTATTATTTGGATATTATTACATTTCATATTGTCTTGTATTTCTCTTAATCCCTCTTTATTCTTTCTGAGCCTCTTTTCCTTTTCTTGCTCTTTCTGGGTGTTTTTTTTTCTACTTTTTCCTCCAGCTCACTGCTCCGATCTTCTCCTTCATGGAACCTGCTTTTGATTCCTTCTACTGTGTTTTTCAGTTCAGATATTGTATTCTTCATTTCCTGCTGGGCCTTGTTGATAGTTTCTATTTCCTTTTTCATGTTGATATAGTTTGCAGTGAGTTCATTGTGGTTTCCCTGTACTTTCTGGTAATTCACTGTGAGCTCATGGAACTTCATGATAACCATTGCTTTGAACTCAATATCTGATAGTTGAGTTGCCTCTACTTCATTCAGCATTCTTTGTGAGGCTTCCTCCTTTTCTTTCATTAGTGGATTGTTTGTTTGTCTTTCCATTGTTTGTAAGACTCTTCTTGTTAGCCTTAGCGTGTTAAATTGATCTATTGTGACTCCTGGGTTTATGGTGTGAACTTCTGTGGTGGAATACCTGTGAGATTCAGTGGTGCCATCTCCTTCGGGTATCCTGGTGTTCACTGCTTCCACCTACTCTTTATTGTGATCTGTTGGAGGGGTAAGGCAAAATGTTTTAAGACAGCAAGAGCGTATTCTATGGTATTTACAGTAGCAGCTGGTAGAGAAGAGATAGGAAATCCTTTGGCTATGTATACTGTTACCTGTGATCTTCCCAACTAGCCACCTTTTACAAAGGATGGAAAGAAGGTAAGACTCTTGTTGGGGAGAGAAGGATTGTGAGTAGGATCTAGAAAGCGGTGAAGTTTTGGGAAGTCAAATTCTGAGGTAAGGTGAGAATAAAGGATAATAGGTATAGTGTGTGAAGGAATAGAGTTAACCACTACAGTAATAGACTTCAGGAAAATGTGAAGTGGCCTAAGATCTGGGAGGGGTGTTTTGTAGTATTTACAATAGTATGAAACAGCTATTGTTTACAATAATATTAGAGCAACACTCATATGACTGAATCTATGTGATCTGGAATAGGGAGTATAGGACTTTAAGTAGTATGTTAATGGAACACAAGTGAAGTGAAGGACAGTAAATTAGGAATACACTGTGGAAGAGAAAACAGGGGACACCTGTCAAATGATATAATTTAACCAGGCAAGCAAAGAAGACTATACAGAAAGAAGCAGATTACAAAAATACTATTAAAATAAATATGTAAAAAAATGAAAAAAATAATAACATGAATATGCAATAACTTGCAGGTTCTCTGTAATAATAAAGTGAAATTTGTCTTTCTGTTTCAGCTGTTGGGATGCCCCGTTTTTCGGTCCAACTCTGGTCTTTTCACAGTTTGGTTTTTTTTTGTTTCAGTTGTGGTTATTAAAAAAAAATAGCAGACGTCTGGTTTTTCAACATCCACTACAATTTTTGATCCCCTGTTTTCATATATGCTGTGGTGCTGTTGGCTGTTTGCTCTGTTCCTCTGTAGATTGGCCAGGTTTTTTTCCTGTGTAGGGGGAAGTGGAATCCACTCCTTCTTACCTAGCTACCATTTTTCCTCTCTATGCAAAATGCAGTTTTTTTTCAAAACCTGATTCTTAAGACTGGATTTGTATTTGAAATGTTTCTTCTTGGAATAAAAGCATAAGTGTTAGATCTTCCAGTGACACTGATATGCAAGTATCTTAGCATGTTTAGTTTTGAAATACTCATGTGTATTCAAATGTGCCTATTTTGTTTTAACTTGTAGCTCAAGACATCATGTACAAACTATAAAATGACTACTTGTGATTCTCTAGTCTTCCCTCACTCTTTCTTAATAATTCTATATACTTGAATCATGTTTATTATCCTAATCCTCATATTCATGATGTTAACTACATTTGGCAAAAACTTATCAGTGATTTTCTCTACCTATATCTGCTAAATATAGTTTAAATTTCTTCACCATGTATTAAAATGTTTCTTTTCTACACTTAAGCCTTTGTTGAACTCTTGAACCTATTTCTTTTGTACTGAATGCTTATATTTTATTTGTGATTACAACTGGATCAACCCCACTGGTTTTCTCTACTCTTTCATGTCTTGGCTTTCACCAAGCCCTCATTCCTTTTACAACTATTATTGGTGTAGGTAGCTAGATATTAATAAAGAAACAGAGCAAAGGAAGCAAAAGACAGGTAAATCAGACAGTAATTGAGCTTCACTAGGAAGTTGCAGCATTCATAGCCTCCCCAGGGGACTGCTTCATCCTCCAACCTCAGGACCTAATTTCCAAAGCAGGCAGGAAGAATAGTTACTGGTTATTATCCAGGATTACCAAGGGATGGATAAAACAACAAAGTGGAAATTTCTTTGCTGGACCCATACCCAGTGGCCAGAAGGCATAGAATGGCACAGAAGGAAGTTTTTCTACTATGAGGCATGCTCAGTAGGGGCCAAAATGGTGATCATAAAGGCCTGTATATCTATCCTAGGAAAAGGATTGGATTGGATAAGGGACACAGAACCTTGGGAGATCTCGGAAATATATTGGTTAGGGGGAAGGCCTAACATCAGCCAGAGAATAAATATGGATATTGATTTGTTAGTTTGAAAAGTACCTGGTCCTTCCCAAGCTCAAGATAATATAATTAGAGCCCAACAAAGGCAAGTTTCTTCTTTTGCTGAGTAACACAAGCTCATCCCACATACTCACATATTCTCTATCTGTAGCAGCCATGCTAGCCTAGCAGCTGCCTGCGGCCTGGCAGCCACTCAAGCTACAAGCATAGTCTTCAAGTGATACAGCTTGGTTACAAAAATGCAGCACCAACAGAAGCACAGCTGGGAACAGAAACTGTGCTAGCCAGACAAGGGCAAAGGCTGAACTGGACTAAGCTTTGATATAAACTAATCCAATGGCACAGAATTTCTGGACCTTGGCCTTGTTTCTGGGCTTCATGAAGACAAGACTGGACTTCTTTCACAGTGGGTTGGAGCTTAAACAGGGACAGTCCTTTGCGTTTGCTCAGTAAACCTTACCACCATACATCATCCTCCCATTCAGATCCCCCAAATGCTTTTCTTGTGACACTACAAGGACCCTATTTCTATTGGCAACATTCTCCTTGCTTTATAACAAAGATATCTAGCTTAAGTTTACTTCCATGTTTTCAATAAAAGAGTAATGATTTTCCTTTCACATTCATCTGTAAAATATCACTCTTGAGTTATTACATTATTTTGCATCCATTTCAGTGATTTCAATATTTCCTTAGCCAGAGGAGAGGTACATTCCACCACTTAAGAATAAGCCATACAAAGTGATATATCAATTTTTTGACAGATGATTTATAACATTTAGACAATGAGTTTGGAATTAGATTTGGTTTCTTAAGACCTTTTGCTTACAAATAATAGAAACCGACTGTAACTACTTTAAGCGCAAAAAGATAAGTTGATTATAAAGGCAGAGGCATTGTTAAAAACTCTGAAAGCTTTGAGATTTTACTCTATTGCAAGCCAAGAAATTAGATTGCCATAATTTCATGGATGCTTGCAGAAGATGTGAGACTTCTGGATCAAAGACAAAAGGCAGTTTATTGCTTCATCAATCACAGTAGCCGGAAGATCAGAATTTGTGCTCATTTACTGAGCTCTAAATCCCACAGAATGACTTGAAGACTGTCAGATGACACTCGCACTTAGTGTGGGTTGTGTTATAGGCAAGGGATTCTGATCTTAAGGGGCTCAAATCTTTTATAATAGTCAATAAGTATGCATGCTTATTGTCCTGGAATGAGACATGACCTTAATCTTCCAAGACTGTTTGCTCTGTAAACATACTTGCATAGATAGTCTGGAACAAAGTACAATTATGTCACTTGCAAGCTCTGCATAAAGCCAAGAGATACACGGAGAACTGTCCCTCAAAAATATTGGCTTCTGGAAAATTTTCCCATTAGTGCTCCACTTCTTTAGCCAATCTGATTTATTCAACTGATAGAGATTGGAACCCAATTTATTAATTTTTTCTCATCAGCATTTAGTCAACACTACTATCAATAGGACTCTTAACTAGAAGGGTGATGTTAAAGTGAAATCTTGACATCATCCATGACCACAGGGTCTCAGACCTAACCAACTGGATAAAACTTAAACACCATCAGGGTCTACCTTATATATACAGGTGGCCTTTCCCTAATTTCTGCATTGATCTTTTCCTTTTGCATGAGAGCTCTTTAACTTCCTCAACTTGTAGTATAATTATGTAAAATATTTTCTCTACATATATTGAAAATCTCATCAATGTTTTAATCTTTGCCTCAGCTATTAAACATTTTATAAAATTCAAGAAAAGAAGGAAAGTCAATTGCATTTAACCAATTTGTACTATTTCTTTTGTTTTCCTTCCTTCCTGATATTCTAAGTTTTTAATTCTCTAATTTCCTTTCTAGTTAGAAAACTTTCTTTATCCATTTTTTAAATGTAGGTCTGCTGGAGGCAAATTTTTTTTATTTTGTTTCATCATTTGAGAATGTCTTGTTTTCTCTTGTTTTGCAAGATATTTTTGGTGAATATAAAATTGTGGGTACTTCTGCCAAGATGGAGGCATAGGTGGATGTGCCGTGCCTTCTCACACAACCAAGTTTAGAGACAATTAAATATTAGCAACAGAAAACACAGCCAGACCACGGAAAATTGAACTTTTCAGAAGTCCGTTAACAACAAATTCTTCAGCCTGATTGGTAAGGGGCGAAACCAGCGGCTGGTGAAGCGGCGTTGCACAGGTCTCGGTCAGCCGGACTCAGGCGAGGAATCCAGATGCTCAGAATCCAGGCGCAGGGTTGGACCTAGTGAGCAACCAAGCGAGCGACCAGGCCAGCGACCATGGGGGAGACAGCGGGGAGCAGTGCTGCGTGTTGACTGTGATCGCGCATTTGTGCGCGGGCGGACAGGCGAGGGAGTGAGCGGTTGGACTGGGGCCTGACGGGTCCCCGCGGCAAGTGGCAGTGGAGGGCACCGCCATTTCCCTGCTCTGACCCCACCTCCACATACAGCCTCATAACCCAGCGACTCTGAGTGGCCTGGCCCAGGTAAACCACCTAAGATGCTAATCCTCACCCAGCTGTGAGAAACTGCAGAGGGGGTCGCCATTTCCCCGCTCTGATCACGCCCCCACATACAGCATCACAACCCAGCGACCTGGGAGTCCAAGGCACCGCTTCTCACACTTAAAGGGCCAGAACAGACCAAAAATGTCGCAAGAATATCTCAAAGCCCCAGAGCCTATAAATCTGAGCGATGAGGAAATAGCAAAACTCTCAGACGCACAGTTTAAAACACTGGTCATCAGGATCCTCACAGAACTGGTTGATTATACCGACAAATTAGACAAATATATGAAGGCGAAACTAATTGAAATGAATGGAATTGCACAGGACACCAATAGCAATGAAAAGGAAACTGGGATTCAAATCAATGGAGTGGACCAGAAGAAAGCAAATAATGGCCAAACAGAAAAGAGTCAAGAAGCAAGAATTCAAAAAAATGAGGAGAGTCTTAGGAACCTCCAGGACATCTTTAAACGCTCCAACATCCGAATTCTAGGGGTACCAGAAGGGGGAAAGGCACAGCCACCAGTGGAAAACTTATTTGAACAAATAATAAAGGAGAATTTCCCCAATCTGGCAAAGGAAATAGACTTCCAGGAAATCCAGGAAGCTCAGAGAGTCCCAAAGAAGTTGTACCCAAGAAGGAACACTCCAAGGCACATCATCATTACATTAGCCAAGATGAAAATGAAGGAGAGAATCCTAGAAGCAGCAAGAGATAAGGGGACAGTCACCTACAAAGGAGTCCCCATCAGACTGTCAGCAGATTTCTCAAAAGAGACCTTACAGGCAAGAAGGGTCTGGAAAGAAGTATTCCAAGTCATGAAATCCAAAGACCTACAACCAAGATTGCTCTATCCAGCAAAACTTTCATTTAGAATGGAAGGACAGATAAAGTGCTTCTCAGATAAGATCAAATTCAAGGAGTTCATCATCACCAAGCCCTTATTATATGAAATGTTAAAGGGACTTATCTAAGAAAAAGAAGTTAAAGAAACATGAACAGTGAAAGGACAACAAACTCACAGTTATTAACAACCACACCTAAAACAAAAGGAAACTAAAAGGACAGCTAGATCAGGAGTGGAAACATAGAAATGAAGATCTCAAGGAGGGTTAGCAACAGGGGAGTGGGAGGAGGAGAAGGGGGGAGAAGGTACAGAAAATAAGTAGCATAGACAGTAGGTAGAAAATAGATGGGGGGGCAAGAATAGCATGGGAAATATAGAACCTAAAGGACTTGAGACACATGGTCATAAACTAAAGGGTGGGTAATGGTGGGGATGGGGGGGTAGGGTGGAGGGGAATGAAGGGCAGAATAGAACAACTATAACAGCATAATCAATAAAAAATTAAAATAAATAAAATAAAATTGTGGGTGAATGTGTTTTCTTTCAACATTTGAGAAATGTTGTATTACTTTTAAACCTATTTTTTAATTAAAAAATACCTTTGTTGGAATTGTTTTACCACACAGCTAAAATGATTTTTTCTTCAGTATTTAGATGTTTAATTATGATGTGTGATTGTGTGGATTTCTTTGGATTTGTCGTGCTTGGGATAATAAGCTTCTTGAATGTGCAAGTTTATTTTTTTTGTCAAATTTGGAAATTTTTGAGCCATTATTTGAGTATTTTTTCAGCCCCACTCCTTCTAGTACTTCAATGTGATTAATGTTAAATCTTTGTTAAAGTCCCACACATCTCTGGGGTTATGGTTTTTTTTTTTTTCATTTTGTCAGTTTATTTTCTTATGTTGTTCAGACTGTTTAATTTCATTGTTCTTTCTGTTCACCCATTCTTTCTTTTGTCTTCTCTAATCTGCTGTTCAGGCCATCTGCTGAGGTTTTTTTTTTTATTTATTTAGATTACTTTATTTTTTCTAAAATTTCTACATGGTTGAACTTTATACCTTTTATCTCTTTTGTCAGGCTTTCCTTTTTTTTTTTACTTCACCTGATGATATGTTTTTTTAAATTGATTTTAGAGAGAAAGGAAAGGGGAGAGAGGAGAAGAAGGATGAGGAGGAGGAGGAGAGAGAGAGAGACATTGATGTGAGATAAACATCAATCAATTGCTTTCTGTATGCACCACAACCAGGGAATGAACCTGTAACCTAGGTATGCACCCTGACTGGGAGTCAAACCTTCAACCTTTTGGTGCATGGAGCAACATTCCAGCCAACTGAGCCACCCAGCTAGGGCTCCATATATTTTATTTTATTTTACTTATTTAAAGTTATATTTATTTTATTTACATTTATTTGTTCCCTACTGCCTTCACTTGATTCCCTAGGGAGATGGAGTACCTCATTCTGCTGGATGGAGATGGGAATTTAGGTTCTGGTCTAAGCCTCTGATGATGCCACTATTTCTGAAGGAACTAGGTTGCCTTGTTGCTGCATCCAATGCATTCTCCACTGACACTGAAAGGAGATGTACCTTATTATCACTGGGTTTATTACATAAAGTACAGTGATAGTCTAGGAAGTCTAGACTATCCCTGGATGGAAGTCTAGGCTCTGTACTTGGCCTCCTATGACACTATCCCAGTACAAAGAGTGGGGTAGAAAGGGGGAAACTTCTTATAACAGGTGAGAGTGGGCATCTAGGCTTCCCAGTAGACTTTGCTGATGAGTTTGTGCTTGGAAGTACAGGTTTTTCTGTGGTGTTTGGCTGAAATAAAGTCATTATTGTTGGAGAGTTTTCTGTCTTATGATGATGCTACTTTGTTTGTGATCTGGCTACAGGTAGCAAGCTTTTTAATGGGTTTTTGTTTGTACTGATTATATTTTTGGTGTTTCTGATTGCTCAGTTCTTTAGCACCTAAGGGCCATATGAGGACAAAGAGAGAACCATGGAACTCACTGTTGCGTTGTTATTTGGGTTCCAATATTCTTAGCCATCCTCTATCTTCCAAGGGTATTTGTTATACAAATGTTTTTGGGAATATAGTTAAAGACAAAGGGCAGTCAGTGCCTTGTTTATGAGATAAGCACAAATGTGAGAAAACCATAGAGAATTACTCCCAATACTCATTTGCATTAAGATCTAAAAACTAAAATAGTGTGAGGAATATGCATAAAGAAAAAGTATTAAATATTTAACAATATAAATAGAAGCCAGAGGTAGGGAAGAAAATCTATTATCAATACATTAGTTTACTCATCTATGTTAACAGAGAGTAAAGAGGAAGAAAATTATCTTATTTAGTGTTACAAAAGTATCTACCAGAGCCAAAAATGATAATATGTATAATTAAATTGCTGAGCACATGAGAAAAGAAAAGGTATATGGGGTATGTTTGGAAAAGTCCAGCTAATATTAATATTGCATGAATGGTTTGCATGACATCAATGTAACCTGGTGGCCAAGGAGAGTGGAATGTAATTTGCATGTGTGGTCAATGGTGACTTCATTGTACTAGTCAGTGGGGGCAGTAGTCCCTGCTGAGTGAGCATGTGCACTGTGTGGCCATTGCATTCACGATGACTGAGAGAGTAGAGCAACCAATTTGTCCAAATTTTGCATTAAGCTTGAACATTCCTGCATGAAAACAATTTGGATGATTCAGAAGTCTGTATCTGTGGGCAACTGGTGATTGGCAGCTTCATCACAACAATGTACCACTCATGCATCATGTCTCATGCAGAGTTTTTTGGCCAGACATCAAAGCACCCAGGTGACTCAGCCCCCTACAGCCCATGTTTGGTGCCCTGTGACTTCTGGCTTTTCCCCAAACTAACATCACCTTTGAAAGGGAAGAGACTTCAGACCATTGATGAGATTCAGGAAAACATGACAGGGCAGCTGATGGTGATTGGGAGAACTGTGTGAGGTCCCAAGGTACCTACTTTGAAAAGGACTGAGGCATCATAGTCCTATGTGCAATGTTTCTTATATCTTGCATATTTTTCAACAAATGTCTCTATTTTTCATATGACATGGCTGGATACCTTCTGGACAGACTTCATACTTGTGCTATTTCTTATATTTTCTAGATAGGAGCTTCTAATCTTACTAAATACACAGACAGAAGTTTGTGTATAATATTGAAAGTTGTAAGAATGATGATAGGAGTCAAAAGAAATGAGGATATAAACCTTCAAATTTATGAAAGTCACACACTATATTTGTGGGGTTGGCCAGAATATTTGCTTTTTCCATAAGATGGCTCTAGTAGCACGTAATTGTTTTTAACTTTATTTGAACCAATTTTGTTAGATTTTATTTGTTGACAGCTATCATATCAGTGTGCAATTAAAAACAGTCAAAATTGGTGAAATATTGCATAGTCATTTTAATATTGATGGAAAGAAATAAGCAACATTTTTGGCATATTATACTTCTTTATTTCAAGAAAGGTAACAGCACAACTGAAATGTAACAAGAGATTTGTGCAGTGTATGGAGAAGTTGCTGTGACTGATTGAATGTGTCAAAAGTTGTTTACGAAGTTTCTTGATAGAGATTTCTTGCTGGACAATGCTCTGTGGCTGGGTAGACCAGTTGAATTTGATAAGAATCAAATCTAGACATTAATCGAGAATAATCAACATTATACCACACAGGAGATAATCAACATTCTTTTTTTTTTTTAAATGGTCTAACTTTTATTTTTTTTTAAGATTTTTTATTTATTTATCTTTAGAGAGGAAGGGAAGGAGAGAGGGAGAGAAACATCAATGTATGGTTGCCTTTCGTGCGTCCCCTGCTGGGAACTGGCCTGCAGGGAACCAGCCTGCAACCCTGGCATGCGCCCTGACTGGGAATCAAACCACGATTGTCTGGTTCACAAGCCCACGCTCAATCCACTGTGCTACACCAGCCAGGGCTATAATCGACATTCTTAAACTATGCAAATCAATAAGGTTAGTAGTAAAAGCAAAAAATGTGTCTTTATTTTACGGAAAAAAACTTTTGGGCTTTTTGGCCAACCAAATATGTATGGGGCACACACATGCACACATGTATAATCACACTAAAAGCAGATAAATATTAATAAAAACAAAGATGAATTTCAGTATAAAGTGAAATAGGGTGACTAAAGTAGGTCATATCAAAATAACTTCAAAATAATTTAATTGGGACAAACAACAATTAAAGAAACTGTCTCAGTTTGGGTTAAAAATAAGCCCTATTCTTTTTTTTTAAAGGGAGCATATGTAATTTTTTTTAGTTAATTGTTCAAGTATAGTTTTCTGTCCTTCCCCCCACCCCTTCCCACCAGCCCAACTCTTTCTTATATAAAAATCATACATACATATAAAAGAAACAGGGATGTACCAAAATGTTAACCATTAAAAAGATTTAAAAAGCATTCCAGGCAAATGATAAATGAAGAAAAAGACAAAAAAATGAAAAACAATGATGAAGATCATGATCATAATCATAATGAAGAGAAGGAAGTAGGATGAGCAGGAGAAGGTGATGAAGACAGTGGCCTAAATTCTTGAATATCCTACTTGACAAGTTTAAATAAAGTCAAAAATTGTTTACAAAGGTAGAAAATAAGATTTAAGAATGACTAATTTTTATATGCTTGGTGATATAAGTTATTATGCATCAAACAATATTGCATTAAAATCAATAAGCCAAAAAATAGCAGGGAATATAGGGGAAAATCTGTGTAAACATAGTAGAATCAAATTTTTATTGTTAATTGACAGTTGATTTACTCAAGTCAGTAAAAGCAACAGCAATACAAATAGTATAATTAAGTAGGAGGATTTAACAATAAATATATTGATTTCTATTCTTGATAAAAAAGAATACACTTTATTTTCAAGTGTCCATTTTATGAAAGTTATCCTATGATCAGACAGGAAATATTTAGTAAATTATAAATATATATGTAAAAACCAGAGGCCATAATTTCTGAACATAGTCTAGTAAAGTAAAATTGATAATATAAGCAGAGTAACCACAATGATATTAAACTGTGAATAATTTTTGAGTCAAAAAGAAACAAAACATACATTTATATATGAGTATACACACATAGAGTATTTAGAAAACAACTATTATTTAAAAACCTACAGATTAAAAGTTCTGAGTTAAAGAAAAAATAATAATAAATTAAACTTTCAATATTAGAAGTTAGGAAAGGAAAAAAGGAAATATTTTTTAAATTACAAATAAAAGGTTAATAAAATAGAAACTGGAAGACTGGAAAGATAGCTAATTCTAAGACTTGATCCTATGAGAGGAGGCACAAAACTATTTCTCAACATAATCAGGAGAAAAGATATAATTCCATGAAAAAAATTTAAATTAAAGAGAGGAAAAAAGCCAATATCCTAGATACAAATATCAGTGTAAAAATTCAGGAGAGAATTTTTAAATTGAACTCTTAATTTTAAGATAGTTTTATATATTTATATGCAACCAGGATATTGACATCCATACAGTCCAGTATGGAATATTGGCACCACCACAGCTATCTTTTATGTTGTCCTTTTACAGCCAATCCACTCCCTTTGGTTCCAAGCCCCCATTCACCACCTGGCCACCACTAATCTGTGTTCTGTTTCTTTAATTTTGCCATTTCAAGAAGGATATGTAATGGAATAATATATAAACTTTACAATTTGGGGGGCTGGCTATTTTTAGAGTTGTTTTAGGTTCTCAGCAAAGTTGAGAAGAAGGTACAAAGATTTTTCAAGCACCCCGTAGCCTGACATATGTATGACCTCCCCCATTTTAAACATCTCCCTCTAGAGTGGTTTGTTTGTGACACGTGATGAATGTGCATTTACACATCATAATCACCCAAAGTATAATTTACATTAGTATTTACTGTTGTTGTTGCACATTCTATGAGTTTGGACTCATGTATAATGACATGTAACCACTATTATTATAGAAACATACAGACTATTATTATAGAACCATACAGACTATTTTTATTGCCCTAATACTCTTTTGTGCTCTGCCTATTCACTACATCTTTTCCCCCAAACCAGTGGCAGCCACTAAACTTTTTACTGTCTCTAGAGTTTTGCCTTTTCCAAAAGGTCATACAGTGTATAACTTTTTCAGACTGGCTTCTTTCACTTAGCAATACACATTGAAGATTCCTTCATGTATTTCATGCCTTGATATTTCATTTCTTTTTAGCACTAAATAACATTCCATTGCCTAAATTTATCCATTCACCTACTGAAGGACATCCTGGTTGCTTCCAAGTTTTTAGCAATTATGAATAAAGCTGCTACAAACGAACTTGTGCAGGTTTGTCATGGGCATAAGTGTTCAGTTCCTTTGGGAGCACCTGATTTCTGGTCATTTGTTAAGACTGTATTAGTTTTGTAAAAGTCTCTCAAACTATTTGGAAAGTAGCTGAACTGGTTTGCTTTCCAACCAGCAATGAATGACAGTTTCTCCTGCTTCACATTCTTATCAACTTTTGGTATTATCAGTTTTTTAGGTTTTTGCCATTCTAATAGGTGTTTAGTGATGTCTCATTGTCATTTCAATTTGTATTTCCCTGATGATATATAATATAGAGCATTTTTATATGTTCGTTCTCAATATATTTCTCTTCGGTAAGGTTTCTGTTAAGGTCATTTGCCATTTTTTGCTGTTTGTTTTCTTATTAAGTTTTAAGTGTCCTTTGTCTATTTTTGGGTAACAGTCCTTTGTCAGCTATGTCTTTTGCAAATACTTTCTCCCAATCTGTGACATGTTTTCTCCTTCTCCTCACCGGATCTATTGAAAAGAATAACATGTTAATTTTAATGATTCCAGCATACATTTGGTGTTTTATCTCAAATCATACCTAAAGTCATCTAGATTTACTCCTATGTTGTCTTCTAGGAGTTTTATAGTTTTGTATTTTACATTTAGATTTATAATACATCTTTAATTAATTTTTGCAAAGGTCTGTTCCTAGATTTATTTGTTTTTTGTATATGGGTATCTGATTGTTCCCACACCATTTTTTGAAGGACTATCTTTGCTTCAACATATTTCCTTTGTTGCTTTGTCAAAGATAAGTCGCCTGTATTTATGTGGGTTTATTTTTTGGGCTCTCTATTGTTCCATTTTTCTATTCTTTGGTCAATAATACACTATCTTGATAGCTTTCTAGTAAGACTTGATGTCAGGTAGTGTTCATCCTCCAACTTTGTTCTCCTTTAATATTGTGTTGGCTGTGCTGGATCCTTATTTCTTCATATAAACTTTAGAGTCAGTTGTTATCTCCACAAGATAATTTCATTGAAACTTTGTTTAGGATTGCATTGATTCTATACATCAAGTTTGGAAAAACAGACATATTGACAATATTGAGTCTTCTTATCCATGAACATGAACTTTATCTCTATTTATTTAGTACTACTTTGATTAATTCATCAGAGTTACATGGTTTTGCTCATAGAGATTTTGTACATATTTTAGCATATTTATACCTAAGATGGTCAGTGAGGCAAGACCTTAAAGAAGAAGAAGCAGGAAGATGCATCATCCATCCAAGCTCTGTACACAAATACAAAGTATCAAGGTTGAGATAGCACATAGGGCAAGGTAACTCTCCCATATCTGGGCCATGGAGGTGGGGGTGGGAGGCCAGGCTTGAGCTGCCAGATGAGGATGGAGGAAAGCAAGAATGTGACAGCACAGACCTTGGGGCTGTGTGGAGAGTTCAAAAGAAACTTCCTTTGTATCTTGGAGAGCTCCTGCCCACACTCCACTAGGTTCTCCTGGTGGGGGAGGGGCTATTTATCAGGTAGGTGATCTTTTGTCAAGGACTCAAGACGTTTACAGATAGCTTGCTAAGCACTAAGCATGTGCAGTCCCCAAGCTGCATCCTGGTTCAGAGCAGAGGTGTCCAGGTGATGTCAGGAGACTGCATCTACTTCTACCTTTTCTAGGGGAGAAAACTGAGTCCCAGCACAGGCTGTGCAGCGCTGCCTTAAAGACTGCTACTTATGGATCTGAATCATTGGATGCCCCGTTACCCAGGCTCTAGCCTTTGACACCTTTTCTTCTCACTTTCTCTTCTTACTGGGACCTCAGGGATGGAATTATTTATTAAATTGTATGTACACTGATTTTTTATTTGGGTTGGGATGCTCTGACTGAAAGAAAATGTGTAAAAGCCACAATTTTCGTAGAGAAACCCTTATATTGAAGACAGGCTTACAATTGGACTGCTGTGCCCCAGCCACTGTGGGCAGTGATTCTCAGCTTCCATGTGACTGCATGGGATAGCAGGACAGCCAGCAAGGCAGGGCTCTGAAGCTCAGACAGGCCTTAGGATCTTTCTGGTTTTCACTTTACAAATGAGAAAACTGAGCCCAGAGAAAGAGAACTGTTTTTTCTGAGGTCATGCACCATTATGCTACAGCAGGTGCAAATCTGGGTTTGTAAGGATCCACCAGAAATCTCTGGTGGAGAAGCAATTACAAAAGGTCACACACACATGCACACAAATGACTGAAGGTCATATAAATGGTTGTGTGCTGTCAATTGCCTGGGCCTCATCTCTATTAATGGAAAGTGACAGATACTCATTTCCTTCATGAGTTTCTTTACTGAGAACAAACACAGCACATATGTAATGTCACCTTAGAGTCACATGGCAACTTCTGCTGAATGGCTAAAATAAATGTAGTATCTCTCCTTGTCAGAATACCCCTCCACCCCTGCCCATGGATGAGCAGGCCTGTAGTAATCTTTCCCACTGCTGAAGATCAAAGATCTGAAACCAAGGAATCTTACTTGGTCGAACAAGCTGAGATACAGCCCCTGGCCCAAGTGGCAGGGCTCTGTGGCTCCCAGAGTTTATACTTGAGCCAGGGTCCCTTTGCCTACCTCCAGTCCCAGCCACAGCAGCCTGCCCCCACCATCAACATAACCACCCTTAATGCCCTGCTCTGCAAGCCCTTCACTCTGTCTTAGTTTTTTTTTAAATTTTGTCAATGGTTTTGCAACAGGAAGGAGTGCTTCATCACCATCCTAATAATAGCCCAGATTTAACACTTTTTCAACTCTGCTTTGAAAAACTGGATATTTTAAAATTGATTAGCATTCAAAATCCACATTAATAAGAAATGACTTGAATCACAGATCCCAACAGTCCTCTGCATGCTCTTCAGTGACACAAGTATGTTGGTTGGTTGCTTTAGCAGAAAGAATGTGGTTGGTTAATAATACAAGTGTGTAGTCCTAAGAGCTGGAAAAATGGCCCAAAATGGGTTTCTTTCATATTTCCATTTTATATGAGCATTTGGCACTTCTCTGCAGTTAACATTTTATGTTCTGAAGCTTTTTATTCCCCCACATGTCTCCTTTTTATAGGCAGCTTTAAGTGCCTTTGTTGATATAAGTAAGTGCAAAAGTCATGACCTGGTATTGATGCCTTCAGAGAGCAAGGCTTCAGTGTGAGAGAAGACAAGAAGACAGGAGGCAGACATTGGCACCCCCACAGCCTCCCATCTCCCTTGCACCTTGGTGGCATCTGGTTGCCTAATTTTTTTTTATCAGTTTACTGATATGGTTCCCTGGTCAATAAATGAGAAACCAAGAGGGAGGGCTCACACCAATTGTTCCTGCTTCAGAAAATCCTTCTTGGCAGAAGCTGAGTGGACTGAAAAGACAAATTGCTATGTTTACCAGCTTCCTTTGTCTTCTCTCTGCTCAGGCATTTATTGTTCTAAGCATTTGTATTACCCCATTAAATGACACCAGGGCATTGAGAGGAAACTATCACTATTATCCCTTTACTTTCGAGGAAACCAGGTACAGAGAAGTTAAGTAACTTGCCCAAAGCCACCCAGCTTGCAAGATGTAGAGCATAACCACTGCACTTAAAAATCTGTGAAACACATTTGATCTTACTTCGGCAGAACTGGCATTCAAAAACATCAATTTTTCTAATTTCCTCTGTCACCCATGAGCATTAAGGCAGTTGAGCAAATCTGGAAAATGTGTGTAGCTGAAAGGATCCAGAGGCAGAAGTAAGAATCTTATGGACAAATACCATTGATCTCACCTATAAGTGGAACCTAATCAACAAAACAAACAAGCAAGTAAAATAGAACCAGAGACATTGAAATAAAGAACAAATTGACAGTAACCGATGGGGGGGGGCAGAACAAGGGAAAGAAGGGAAAGGGTTATCAAGGAACATGTATAAAGGACCCATGAACAAAGCCAAATGGGGGTAGGATTGAGGGTGGGAGGTGGGGATGGTTGGGGCAGGGGAAAGTGTGGGAAAATGGAGACAACTGTATTTGAACAACAATAAAAATGATAAAAAAGAATCTTATAGAGGCTTGAGAAGATTAATAAGAAAATGTAGAAGCATGTAGAAGACTCTAGAAATATGCAGACATAGAGCATATTTGTCCATTTTCATGACTTGTAAGAACCACTTCTGGACTTCTGCCAAGATGGAGGCATAGGTGGAGACATCATGCTTTCTCACACAACCAAGTTTAGAGACAACTAAATATTAGCAATAGAAAACAGAGCCAGAACACAGAAAATTGAACTTTTCGGAAGTCTGATAACAACAAATTCTTCAGCCTGACTGGTAAGAGGGGCGAAACCACCAGCTGGCGGAGCAGGGTTGCACAGGAAAACTCGGTCAGACGGACTCAGGCATACAGAATCCAGGCGCAGGGTTGGACCTGGTGGGCAACCCAGCGAGCAACTGTGGGGAAACAGCGAGGGAGCAGGGCAGTGGGTTGACTGTGGTCATGCATTCGTGCATGGATAGACAAGCCAGGGAGTGGGCAATTGGACGGGAGCCAGCAGGCCCCAGTGGCGAGCAGCAGCAAAGGGCAATGCCATTTCTCTGCTCTGACCCCGCCTCCACATACAGCCTCATAACCCAGCGACCTCAGTGGCCCTGCCCTGGTGAACCACCTAAGGTTCAGCTCCTCACCCAGTGGTGTGAAACAGCAGAGGGGGCCACCATTTCCCTGCTCTGACCATGCCCCCAAATACAGTGTCACAACCCAGCAACCTGGGAGTCCAAGGCTCCGCTCCTCATACTTAACGGGCGTGAACAGACCAAAAATGGCTCAAGAAGATCTCAAAGCCCCAGAGCCTATAAATCTGAGCGATGAGGAAATAGCAAAACTCTCAGACGCACAGTTTAAAACACTGGTCATCAGGATGCTCACAGAACTGGTTGATTATAGCCACAAATTAGAGAAACATGAAGGCGAAACTAATTGAAATGAATGGAATTGCACAGGAAACCAATAGCAATGAAAAGGAAACTGGGACTCAAATCAATGGAGTGGACCAGAAGAAAGCAAATAATGGCCAAACAGAAAAGAGTGAAGAAGCAAGAATTCAAAAAAAATGAGAGTCTTAGGAACCTCCAGGACATCTTTAAACGCTCCAACATCCGAATTCTAGGGGTACCAGAAGGGGGAAAGGCACAGCCACCAGTGGAAAACTTATTTGAACAAGTAATAAAGGAAAATTTCCCCAATCTGGCAAAGGAAATAGACTTCCAGGAATTCCAGGAAGCTCAGAGAGTCCCAAAGAAGTTGTACCCAAGAAGGAACACTCCAAGGCACATCATAATTACATTAGCCAAGATTAAAATGAAGGAGAGAATCCTAGAAGCAGCAAGAGATAAGGGGACAGTCACCTACAAAGGAGTTCCCATCAGACTGTCAGCTGATTTCTCAAAAGAGACCTTACAGGCAAGAAGGGGCTGGAAAGAAGTATTCCAAGTCATGAAATCCAAAGACCTACATCCAAGATTGCTCTATCCAGCAAAACTTTCATTTAGAATGGAAGGACAGATAAAGTGCTTCTCAGATAAGATCAAATTCAAGGAGTTCATCATCACCAAGCCCTTATTATATGAAATGTTAAAGGGACTTATCTAAGAAAAAGAAGTTAAAGAAACATGAACAGTGAAAGGACAACAAACTCACAGTTATTAACAACCACACCTAAAACAAAAGGAAACTAAAAGGACAGCTAGATCAGGAGTGGAAACATAGAAATGAAGATCTCAAGGAGGGTTAGCAACAGGGGAGTGGGAGGAGGAGAAGGGGGGAGAAGGTACAGAAAATAAGTAGCATAGACAGTAGATAGAAAATAGAAGGGGGGGCAAGAATAGCATGGGAAATATAGAACCTAAAGGACTTGAGACACATGGTCATAAACTAAAGGGTGGGTAATGGTGGGGATGGGGGGGTAGGGTGGAGGGGAATGAAGGGCGGAATAGAACAACTGTAATGGCATAATCAATAAAAAATAAATTTTAAAAAAAGAAAATAAATAAATAAATTAATTAATTAAAAAAAAGGAACCACTTTCCCCAGCAGAGTTTAAGGGAAATAAATTCATCACATTATAGAACATTTACCTGCGTGAAGCTTAAGCTATTTTTATTGGTTGCTTTCACTCTTTACTCTTTAGCAGAAACAGGCTTTTAGACAAACCATAAATAAAATTAAATATCTTGGCATTGAAAAGCCCATGCCACAATTTCCTATTTCTATTTCCTTAGCTTGGCAGAGTAAATCAGTCAGCTAGGAAACAGGACACTTTTTAGTTTTGAGAATGAAAACATTGCTTAAAAGCCACAGAGTGCCTTAAATGTAAGATGGAGGCAGCAGCTCCTTTTCAGGGCTGCACTGGGACTTGGGACAGAGATGGTCCATCATAGTCCTTGCAAGCTCAAACCTGTAGGAGTACATAGCACCTCCTGGTTTCCCTATTCTCCTAACAACTAGGAAAATGCAAAGTGCAATGTTTTTAAAAAATATCATAAAAACTTTTGACTAAGAATATAGGGAGACCAATCTCAGGTGTAAAACTTGTTGGAATGAAAAAATATTAGCCAGTTCTGTTTAGCTATGTGTCAAGTTCAAGCTCGGCTAACAAAGGTATCTCTTTCTGAGTTATAAATAAATATGTTTGGTTTCTTTTACAAAACCAAAACTAAGCTTCAATTTTCACCAGCTTCGAACCTAACAGTAAAATTAGCCATTCTCATACTGAAACAACCTTATTGGGTGAAAGTAAAAATTAAATCAAATCAATTAATTTATATAATTATTTTATATAATAACTATAAATATAATTAGTTGAGGTTCATTATAAGTATGAACATAAAAATTAACTTACATAATAAAGAAGGCATAAACTAGGTATAAAAAGAATATGTACATGTATCTGTGTGTATCTATGTCTGTGTAGGGTGTGTCTGTATGTAAATGGTGTGTCTGTGTGTGTGATGTGTGTTCGTGTGTAGCGCCTTTGCCTTTGTTCCTTCTATAGACACAGACAAATGTGAATGGAGGAAGGCAAACAATTTGTGAAGATTTTCCCTAAAGAGAAGCAGAGGAAACAGGAAAACAGAATCCCTGAAACCGAGCAAGCAGTAGGGTTTCCAAAGGATGGTAAACATGCACTGAGTAGGAGGTGTTGTTCTGAGCTACCTAACTCAAAGAAAGTCTGTGGGGGTGCCCTTTGTGTTCTCTCATTTTTACAGATGGAAACATTGTGAGGACTGAGTGGCCCCTGAGCCCACAGTGGATACAGGTGGAGTTGGGGTCTCAGTCAGGAGCAATCTATCTGGGTTGGAAGTTTGTGTGACCTTAACCTGTGAATCACCACTCATTACCTTGATTTCTTCACCTATAAAAATGGAAATAATAATATTACCAAAGAAACAGGGTTGGAATACAATTGAATGAATAAAAGTGAGTTAATATCTGCAAAATACTTAGAGCCAAGCTTGGCACATAAAAGTACCTTTTCTGTTACCACACAGGGAACCCAGCTGGGAACAGGTCTGGCTATGGCCAGCTGTAGTGTGTGAGGTCTTGACTTTGTGCCAGAAAGATTTCACAACACAAGGCCAAGTGTTTGAGAGTACATTTATTGAAGCTGGGGACAGTGAAGCTAGGAAGGACTTAACATAGAAGAAGTAACAGGAGAGAAACTAAGCTGGGCTCCTCTAGTTCACTTAGAATTGGAGAAAAGGGGCCTCTGGGGACAGGTTCAGGGGGTTAGCCTGAAACAAGATGCTGCTGCCCATTGTTTGTCTGGTTGCAAATCTCCTGGGGACCCTTAGAGTTTAGGGAAGAAGAGCGGGGAAAGAAGAAAGGGAAGCAAATGGTTTAGCTTGCTCCCCAGAGGGTCTTTTGTCTTGAGGCTTTTCTTTCTCTTTTGCAGGCTGGAATCTTAGAGGAGGTTTCAGGGGAGGATTTCAGCAGAATATTCATCAGTTTTCCAGATGTGCTCTTTCAGAGTCATGGTCTCCACTGATTGGTCAGTGCCAGGCAAGGGGTCCTTAGTCATTGCAGTTGGTCCTGGCATCCCCCACCAGGTTTTGCTGCTTTTCTGGTCCTGGACCTGAATACAAGCAAGGCCTGAATGTTATCTCTAGGCAGGTGACCTGTATCTGGCTGTAAATTGCTCCCCCAGTTTGTTCAGCTGTCTGTCTCAGCTTCCCCATTCCACTCACCAAGGAATTTTCCTAGCTCCTCACTGTTCTGCCTCAGTTCTAGGAGGGAAAGTGGACAGGCAGATATAGACTGGCCTCTGTGCCCCACAAGCAGTGCTGCCTCTTGAAGACCAGGACTGCATAAAGCAGGAAGATGATGGTTAGTGACTAAGGGAAATTATTTTTAGTCCTGCTTTCTAATCATTTGTGAGCCCCTGGACTTTCTCCAGCAACACTGGGAAGGCCTGCAGTACAGACGATTATCATGACAAATTGCATATGAGCCAAGCAGCCCAGGGATAGCAGGAAAACACTTTGGTATTTCCCTGTGGGTGTTTCAGTCCATAAGACTGAGCCTCATCAGGGCATTTAGGGTTGACCATTATCTGGTCTCTCACCCCTTCTTTCACTCTACCTTCCTTGGGGGCCCCTCCTCTTCCTCTCATGTCCCCACAGTGGCCCTCAAACTTGCGCACACATGAGAATCCTTTGGGGGACTGGCTAAAACCTCAAGGGTTGGGCCCCACCCCTGAGTTACTGGTTTGGTCAGCATGGATAGGAGTGAAAAGTTGCATTCCTACCAAGTTCCCAGGTGAGGCTCATACTGCTGCGGGTACAGACCCTATCTGAGACCACGGGTCCCCACTGGGGAGGTGCCTGCGCAATATCCCTTTGGATAGGAGGCTGTAAGGAGCACACCTGCTTTGTATATACTGACAACCTCCAGCAGCAGAGCCTGGCCCTTTGATTCTGCCAGAGCACACTTCTCACAGGGTTGAGGGGACAGTCTATGGAAGGGGGTAGAAAGACACTGGGTTTTAGGTAGTTGGAACCCCAGCAACTAAGCTATTCCAGATTTCTGGGGTGCCTGGTTAAGAGCTGATATGTCTCTTTGTAAAAGTTCTCTCTGGAAAAGAGAAGAGGCTTGAGGCCAAGAGAGTCTGGATTCCATGAATGTTCTCCCAGCTGGCAGTCCTGAGACCAGAACCTGAAACACCAAATCATAGCTGTGGTTGCATTTCATTTTTGCCACCTCTCCTGAGAAGCAAAAGTGCACACAAATCACGGCTTTACAGCAGGCTGGGGGAGAACTTCTGAACTCTGGGAACTTCCTGCATGGGGAGACTGGAGGTGTCCCTGAAGGCAGTGCCCTGCTCCTGCCAGAGCCCAGCACATGTTTGAGAGAGGAAGCACAAGGCTAGGCATGTGCAAGAGCAGAACCAACTCCTTGGTGGTGAGCAGCACATGGCCTTGGGCAAGTTATTTGACTCTTGATGCCTCAATTTCCCCACTGTAAAATGGCAATAATACTGGTACTCACTGTGAGGATTGAGTAGATTAACCCACTAGAGCTCCATGTCAATCTCTGGACACACAGAAGGGGGTTGTGCAGCATGGGAAGGTGCTGGTAGGCACTGCCTGCCCTTGGATTGTTTACTAAATCAGAGAAAGGCAGATGGACAGACAGGTGCAGGCCTCATGTCATCTTGATGGGTGTCATCTGCTTCTTATTCCAAAGCCCACATTCTTGTCTTGTGGTGCTCTACCACCTGCCATCAGTCCTCACCCCAGCTGTGGAATCAGTGGCTCATTTTCATCCATAAAGGTGGCATTTATGCTTTCAAATCCACCAAATCTTGGATCAGGTCAATGCAATTAAAAAACTGTGTTCCGCCCTGGCTGGTGTAGCTCAGTGGATTGAGTGCGGGCCTGGGAACCAAGCAACCACGGTTCGATTCCCAGTCAGGGCACATGCCTGGGTTGCAGGCCAGTTCTCTCCCTCTCTCCTTCCTTTCCCCTCTAAAGATAAATAAATAAAATCTTAAAAAAAAAAAAACAAAACAAAAAAAACTGTGTTCCGTGTTTAGTTCTAGGGAATATTTATGCTGGGTCACAAAACACACACACACACACACACACACACACAATCTAATAAGACACAAGAAAATTAAGGGAATGAGGAAGATGAGTAAAGTAAAAAATGAGGGTATCCAGTAAATAATAAAGCCAGAGACTGCTTTTTAAAATGCAATAAAACTTACATAAAATTTACCATCTTAACTATTTTTCAGTTGCCTTAAGTACATTCACATTGTTGTGCAACCATCACCAGAACTCATTCCATCTTGCAAAACTGAAACTCTGTCTGCATCAAAAACCAACTTCCCATTGTCCCTTCCCCAGCCTCTGTCAGTCTGCAATGTGCTTTGTGTCTCTGTGATTTTGCCTAGAACATGTACCTTGTGTAAGTGGAATCATGCAGTGTTTGTCCCTTTGTGTCTGGCTACCTTCATCAGCATAATATCCTCAAAGGTCATCCATGTTGTGGCATGTGTCAGAATTTCCTTCTTTTCTAAGGCTGAGTTATATTCCATTGTATGAATATACTAGCCAGAGACTGATTTAATGTTTTTACATTAATATAATTTTAATAATGATGAAACATATTATATACTTGTGAAAAGTTATGAATCATGGTTAGTGTAGCAGGTGATGATAGTTCCAAATGTAATTATTCCAAAGCCCTCCCATGTAACTGAACTCAATTCACTGATTGCTTGGCTGGATTTTCCTCCTTTCCTTTCCAACCTTAATTTATGCTTATTATTCATCACAGTCTAAAAGTTTGGTGCCCCTTCATGCTAACAACTATTAATTTCAGCAGCTGTATCTTAAAATATTAAAGTATTTCCAACCATTTCTAAAATGCAAAACTCAGTACAGAGCTTCAATTACAGTTTCCAACAGTGGAGTACTGGGAATTGTCATTCATTTGACTAATATTGAGCAAATGTCTTGTCTATGTCAGACATTTCTGGGGTTTATGGACAGAGGACAGAGACTCTGTTCTAGCTGTTTGGCTCTGATGTTCCAGAGGTGAAGAGTGGCAATACAAACCAGTATGCAGACAAAACAATTATAACGTGAACAATGAAAGAGGGAAACATGGACTTCTATAGAAAACCCCTGCATGTCAGTGTGCTCGTCTGGAAGGCTTCTCTGAAGAGAAGCATTCAAACCAGGAAGCCAGGCCTGCATGGAGAACAGGGGGAGGTTTCGACAGAAGTACAAGTGCAAAGTTCCCAAGATGCCAGAGCTGGAATGGTCAGGGAATGAAGAGGAAATCACTGTATCTGGAGAGCAATAAGCAACTGGAAAGGAGCACAAAGGCTCTGGAGAGAGAGACAGGGAAAAGGCCTTGAATATCATGGTGAAGGTGAACTTTTCTCCAAGGTTCCTGGGAAGCACTCCCAAGTGTTTTAAGCACAAGAATGAAGTCATATGAGCTCTGTTTTTAAGGAGCCCTCTTGCTGCTGGGTGGAGCTTGGATTAGAGAAAGGCAAGAGTGGAAGGGGCACTAATGAGAAGGATCAGGGAGAGCCCGAGGAAACTGAACAAGTTCAAACATCTATTGAAAATGCAGCCGAGGGTTTGGCTTGACACCTGAGAAGATGGTGGCACTCTTTACTGACATGAGGAGGAAGGAGATATCTCATGGGGAAACAGTACTCAAGGGCTTGTGTTATCTATTTAGAACTGAGGAATCTGTAAGGACCCACATGGAGAGTCAGTGGACATTGATGTAAATGCCAGTATGGAGCCCCAGAGGGCTCAAACTTTCTGATAACTATTTTAAGGTCATGAACATAAAGATGGGACTTAAACCTTAGAGATCACCAAGGAATAAAGTTCAGAGAAAAAACTAGAAGACCCAGAATCATGCTCCAAGGAGCTTCAATGAGGAGAAAAAGTCAGGTAGAGGAAAGATGGACAACTCAGAAAAAGGAGACAGCTAACAGGGGAAACCAGCAGAGTGCAGTGTCATGGAAACCCAGAGGAGAGAACCTTCCAGGGACACGATGCAAAGAGCACACCTTCTCTGGGGTGGGGAAGGGGACTTGGTGGAGACTTCTGACTGATGAATAGAGGAGAGGAAGTGGAGATAGTGGGAATAGACAAGGATTTTAAAAATTAATTCTGGTTTATAAAGAATCTCATAAACTAGATTTATAAGAGAAATAAGGTATAGTAGCTGGAAGGGGAGGGTATTTGAAGGACATTTTTTTAAGTTGAGAGATAATATAGCGTATTTGTATATTGATTAGAATATTTATACAGAGTGGTAATTTTCATTTCAGAATGTTTGCAATACATTTATTTTCAGTGCAAAATCAACCAACACAGGCAGCTGGCTATTAAGGCCATGACTAAATCTTTAACATAAAAATAGGCCATGTGCACAAAAAAACCCACCAAAAGTAGTAGATAAGTAAAACCTGAAAGATTAATTTGTGATATTTAATTAGCACCTACTATTCATTAGGCACAGATTAGACCCTTGGCTTACCTTATAAAATAATACAGAATAGGAGCTTATGTTCTTGTGGGGGAATACATAAGCAATGAACTGATAAATAAGTACATTATGTAGCACACTGGAGAGTGACTATTGCCATGGAGAACAGTTCAGTAGGAATCTGTAGGACAATGCATGGGGTGAGAGGCTGTGATTATAAATAGGATCTAGGTGGGTCTTATTGCAGTAACATTTGAATCAAGACTTAAAGAAAATAGCCCTGGCTGGTGTAGCTCAGTGGATTGAGAGTGGGCTGCAAACCAAAGGGTCACCAGTTTGATTTCCAGTCAGGACACATGCCTGGGTTGCAGGCTAAGTCTTCAGTGGGGGCCACCACCCCCAGTGCCTCTCACCACTGAGAGGCAACCACATATTGCTGTTTCTCTAACTCTTCTTCTCCTTCCCTTTTGCTCTCTCTAAAAAAAATAAATAAATAAATAAAATATTTTGTGTGTGTGCTTTCATCGTGTTTTATTTAATTGTTGTTCAAGTACAGTTTTTTGTCTTTTACTCCCATCCCAGCCCACCCTCCCAGTGCTCCCCACTTCCCTCCCATTTCCACCCCCCTTAGTTGTTGTCCATGTGTCCTTTATACTAAGTTCCTGTAAACCCTTCCCCTTTTCCCCTGAAATTCCCTCCCCTCACCCCTCTGGTCCCTGTCAGCCTGTTCTCTATTTCAGTGTCTTTGGTTATATTTTGCTTGTTTGTTTGTTTTGTTGTTTAGGTTCCTGTTAAAGGTAAGATCATATGGCATTTGTCTTTCGCTGCATGGCTTATTTCACTCAGCATAATGCTTTCCAGTTCCATCCATGCTGTTGCAAAGGGTAAGAGATCCTTCTTTCTTTCTGCTGCATAGAATTCCATTGAGTATATGTACCATAGCTTTTGGATCCATTCATTTACTGATGGGCACCTAGGTTGCTTCCAACTCTTGGCTATTGTAAATTGTGCTGCTATGAACATTGGAGTGCATAGGTTCTTTTGGATTGGTGTTTCAAGATTCTTAGGATATAATCCTAGCAGTGGAATTGCCGGGTCAAAAGGCAGGTCCATTTTTAGTTTTCTGAGAAACTTCTGTACTGTTTTCCATAGTGTTGTACCAGTCTGCAATCCCACCAACAATGGATTAGGGTTCCCTTTTCTCCACAACCTCTCCAACACTTGTTGATTGTTGCTTTGTTTATGATGGCCATTTTGACCAGTGTAAAGTGGTGGTATCTCATTGTGGTTTTAATTTGCATCTCTCTGGTAGCTAGCAATATTGAGCATCTTTTCATGTGTCTCTGGATCTTCTTTATGTCCTCCTTGAAGAAATGTCTGTTTAAGTCCTTTGCCCACTTTTTAATTGGGTTGCCTGTCTTCTTAGAGTGGAGTGTAAGTTCTTTGTATATTTTGGAGATTAAACCCTTGTCTGAGGTATCATTGGCAAATATGCTTTCCTATATGGTTGGTTCTCTTTTTATTTTAATACTGCTTTCTTTAGCCATGCAAAATCTTTTAATTTTGATAAGATCCCATTTATTTATTCTTTCCTTTATATTCCTTGCTTTAGGGAACATATGAGTAAAAATGTTGCTGTGTGAAATATATGAGATTTTCCTGCCTATGTTTTCCTCTAGGACTTTAATGGTGTCACAGCTTATATTTAAGTCTTTTATCCACCTTGAATTTATTTTTGTGTATGATGTTAGTTGGTGCTCAAGTTTCATTTTTTTGCACATAGCTGTCCAGTTCTCCCAACACTATTTGTTGAAGAGGCTATTTTTTACTTCATTTTATGTTACTGTCCCATTTGTCGAATATTAATTGCCTGTAGAGACTTGGGTTTATTTCTGAGCTCTCTGTTCTGTTCCATTGGTCTATGTGCCTGTTTTTATGCCAGTAACAGGCTGATTTGATTACTAAATAAAATCTTAAAAAAAAGAGACTTAAAGGAAATAAAGGCTTAGCCATGCATATCTGGGGAAGAGCATGCCAAGGTGAAGAATAAGAAATGGATAAGAATTAAACCAATGGATGGTCAAACAGGTGGGGAGAACCTCCAAGTCAAAAGTCAATTGTGTCCATTACAAATAACTTCAAAGATGTTTAATGACTATACAAATATTATAAAATTATTGAAAATATCAAATGATCAACATTAATCATTCCTATTCTAGATGCTTTTGTATGTGAAATGTGCACTTTGTGTAAAAGCATATCACTAGATCAATACTTTTGAGAGCTCAGTTTCTTCTTGTATAAATACTAATCATCTAGCCTTGGAGTTACCTACAAATGGAAGGAGTATGAAAAAAAGCCAGCAATGAAACTAGATAGAGCAGGCAACCACCACTGATAGCTGGACATTAAGAACTGCCATTTGAAATCAATCTTAAGGAGTGTATATCTCTGACCTGTTAGCTGAAAGTAAAGGGAGAGGGTCCTAACTCAGACTTTCTGAGTCATGTAATGGCAGAATTAGGTCTGCGAGTCTTTCCTCTGCCTTTTTCCCCACCATGGGTGGCTTTCCCAGGTGCCCAGCTAGGAAGGTTGATTTTAGGACCATTTCATCTACACCCAGGTTAAAGATCATTCCATGTTTCATCCTACCTCACAGGTAAGTACCATGTCTACCTACCTCTCTAAAGTGTTAACTCCTTGAGGATAGGAACTATTTTGGGGGGATAAAGAGGGATGTAATTTTTTTCTCTTGTAAAATTTTACCATTTGAACCATTTTTAAGTGTACAGCTCTGTAGCATTAGGTACATTTGAATTGCTGTACAACAAGCACCAATATCCATCTCTAGAACTTTCTCCAACTTTCCAAACTGAAACTCTATATCCATTAAAGAACACCTGCCTACTCTCTCCCAGCTTATGGGGACTATTTCTTATTCAAACATTAGGTGCTCAATACAGGGGAAACTTTGCAGCAATTAAGGAGAGTGGGGCCTCTCCAAATATACTGTGTAGGAAAAAGGGAGTCAGTCAGGCTCCCTTGCCTGGATATTGGGATAACTGTGGCTAGGCAGTGTTCATGTGGCCTTGAGTAAGGGCCTGCATGTTTGGAATGAAATCTCTGTTATGTGAAGCTTCTATTTAGAAGGTCAGTATTGGCACCTTGCCTGCTTTGTGTGCACTTCATATATAAGGGAGTTGGGACTTCCAGAGGCGCAACTTGTGCCTCGCAGGGTACGTGAACTGCCCCACCCTGGAATAAAGGCATGTCAGATATCCCGACAGCTCTGCAAATTTTCTTCCTTCTGCCCAAATTCCATGTGGACTTGCCTGGCCTTGAATGGCTAGAGGACTTTTGATGTAGGCAGTAGGACTCATCCTAGTATGGTATAGAGCCATTGGGACCCTCAGAGTAGTAATTGGAGGGGTGGCCTTCCACAGGTATGTGGTATTTGATGGCAGGGTTCCTTGCAGCTTGAGCTTCCCCCAATGTTAGTGGTGCACTGGACACAGTAGAGAAGGTCCTGTGGGTGGTAGGGGAGACCCTGGGGAAGCTGAATGCCCATGTGGCCATGGGGACTGTGGGCTAGGTGTTTCTTACAGCTTTGTGAGCTGTGACAGAGACTGTGCTTTGTGATGTGGTGAAGTATGAGAGCTCTGAGGGGGAGCAGAAACCTTGGAGGCTTGGGTCCATTCCCTGCAGGAAGACCTCTGAACAGTGGAGTTGCAACAGTTCCCCTCCCCAATTCCAGTGAACTATTTGGAGGAGGGGGAAGACGAACTGAGTT
Organism: Artibeus jamaicensis; assembly: GCF_021234435.1. Lineage (NCBI taxonomy): Eukaryota > Metazoa > Chordata > Mammalia > Chiroptera > Phyllostomidae > Artibeus > Artibeus jamaicensis. The sequence continues at coordinate 2,674,046 of NW_026521576.1, read as the reverse complement.
CCCTGAAGGCTGCCTAGTAGTAGTACAGAAGACGAAATCCCAATAGCCTATGGAGCCGGGGGGTGGGGGGCAGGTTCTGGCTTGCCCCTCCCAGATGGTTGAGCACACTGTATACCATCCATATACGCAGGGTGAACTAGTTGATCTGGCGAAGCAGTTTCAGCAGCAGCCCAGGGAGCCTGGTGCTGTGGCTCCTCTGCTTTTGGGATTTAGGGGTGGGTAGTATCCTGTGCGCTGATAATGAGATGGAAAAGTTGGCTTCCATCATGACTTGCCCCTCCCTGTACCAGCAGCTACAAAATAGCCCACGCAATGGGAGGGGGCAGGGATCTCATTTTTTTGTTAGAATGGATTATGGCTGTGATTGGTACAGTCTGGGCAGGTGCAGGAGATGTGCCAGACACTGTGAGTAAATGGCAGTTCTACGTGGACTTAGTGCAGATTCTTCAGGAGTTGGGTATGGGCTAGGTCATGTTTAATCTTAATACTCATCGCCCCAATGATGAATGCTTTATGGTAGGGATGATATCTGGTGTTGCAGCACACCCCTTCTGCTTTTTTTGGATCCCTTATGGCTCTTTTGGCCCTTTATGTTGGATTTATGCCCTATTAATGACGTCACCACAGTGGTGGCAAGTCTTGGGGAGGTAGAGCATCAGCGGCAGCAGAAAGGAGTTTGGACTGTGTCTCAAGCCCTCTCTGCTCCTCAGTTAAGCAATTGTGTGTGGGTGACCAGGACACATCTGTGTGTAGATCTTTTGGGGGCTGGAGTGGATTGAAATAAAATTGATGGGTAGCCAAATGCTTAATTATTAGAAGTGTGGGAATGGTGGTGAGCTGGCCAATGTTGCTTGCAGCCACAGAAGAAGAAGGAGGTGAATGGAAAACCTGGGGCGTGACTGGAGAGGCCTGTCCTGTCCAGCTGGGACACCACCTGGCTGTGCCAACCTCCTGAGAAGAGAGAGGAGATAACTTTTAGAAATTTGAGTAGGGGGAGGGGTGAAGAACCTATTTACAGGGGACAGACAGGGACTGAGGCCACATGTGGAATTGGCTACCCACTGGTCCCCTACAAATGTCCAGTGGGTCCTGGCTCTAGTAGACACAGAAGCAGAATATACTCTCCCGTATGGAAACCCTGACAACTTTTTAGGGCCCAAGGCCTGTATTGATGGTTATGGGGGCACAGTGTAAAGGTGAAGGCCGTGCTGCTTCCCCTGAGTATTGGGCTATTGCTCCCCCACCATGAATATACTGTGTATGTGTCCCCCACTCTTGAGTATATCCTGGGCATTGATGTGCTCCAAGGATTGTGGCTGCAGACCACTGTGGGAGAGTTCCACCTGAGAGTGTGAGTGGTAAAAACCATTCTATAGGGACATGCTGAGCATCCTCCCATTCATTTGCCATCCCCATAGTGGGTGACAATGGTTAAACAGTATTGGCTGTCCAGGGGACGTGGGTTCATCAGGGGCCAGCCTGCTGTGTAGACTGCTGTAGCAATTCATCCAGAAACAAATATAATCTGGTTTGACACTGGAGTTGGTCAGAGTAGCCAGTGGGCAAAACTGAACTGTGTGGCTTATGGTTGCAAATGAAGCACCACCCCTATTTGCATGGATAGTTGGGTAGTGTACCAGGGACTAACATTATGAATCTCTACATGGCATGCAAATAAATGGATGGTTGGCATAGACCATTATGAGGGCAGGCCTTGGGGCAAGACCTATGGGTATTAGGCTGCCAGAAACAAATCACTGTATCATGTGACTGGGCATGCACCCCTAGCCTCCCCCAGGAATGATGGAGCTGATACTCTAGCCCAAGTGCCTGCTGGCTGGTCAGAAAAATAAGCAACCCAGTGGCAACATGGTCACCTCTTATGTGCTGGACAGAAGGCCATGTGGTCCACTATAAAAATTTGGGGATTACCCTTCACCTTAGCAGAGGTACAGAAAGATTCTGAGATCTGTGTTGTCTACTTGGGAGAGCATCCCCAGAGGCCAGTAGGAACTACTGGACAGGTGGTTTGGGATGGGTACCACTGACCCATTGGCAGGTTGATGTGATCGGATCCCTACCTATTTCATAGGGGTATAAGTATGCAGTCACATTTGTGGACATGGCCACTGGATTCATGGATGCATACCTTGTATGGCACCAGGATCAAAAAGCAATGATCACTGCACTGGAGTGCTCTTATGCACCACCTATGGGAAACTTGATCATTGAAAGTGATCAGGGGATGCATTTTTCTGGAGTCTTGGTGCAACAATGGGCCCAAGACATGCAGATTGACTGGAAGTTCCATGTGGCCTATTACCCCCAAGCTCCAGGAATGATCAAACCATACAATGGTTTCTTAAAAGCAGGGCCTGCGAGCCACAGCTGCCATCCCTACATTGGGGGGCTGGATGAAACGCTTATGGACTGTCCCCTGAACTCCAAATGAAAGGAGTCAGAGTGGGGGCCCAGCTCCAGTGGAAGCATTACTCCACCAGACTGCTACTCCAGTTCAGCTATAGGTACAGACTAAGGAGGCTTTGCTAAAACCAGTCATGAGGAAACAAGGAAACATTTTGTTGCCTGCACCTGAGGGCCTGGAGTACAGACAAATAGCCACTTGGACATGGCCTTGGGAGATAAAGGCCTCCCACCCAGGCTTTTGTTGCCCTGGGGGACAAGGAGTGCAAATAGTGCCATGGGTGATTGGGACATGGCCCCTAATTTTGAAGATGACATACCCGGGGCCAGCAAATCATGAAACACTGCTCTGTGGCTCCTTTGTGATATGCCTATGGCCCATTATGAGTTTCCCACTCTTTTTGCAAGTCGATGCTGAACCTCCAGTTGAAGTGCAAAAGGTATGGTATATGCTCTCATGAAGGCCCCCTCTGCCAGCCAATGTCTTATTGACTGACCAGGAACTTGATTCTATTTTGCCTGAGGATCATGACTTACCACTGTTAGTTTTAGTAACTGCTTTGTCTTTTTGCCCCTAGGGTAAAAGATTAACACCCTAATTGATTGGGTACATACTTATGCCTCAGTGGCTAACCAATCAGTGTTCTGGGTCTGAAGTAAAGTCTCCCTTAGCATGGCTGCCAGCCTCCCATGGCGCATCTCTCTGGCTTCCATTTCCAATTGGACTTGGTTACAATACCAATTTCCCCTCCATCCAGCATCTCCCCCACCTTAGTTCACGTTCATGTCTCGTACATATAAGGTCTTTGGCTTCTTTTCCTATACTATTTTTAACCTCCCCCTGTCTATTTTGTAGCTACCATTTATGCCTCTTATTCCCTGTACCTATACCCCAATTCTTCCTCTCCTCCTTCCTGATGATAACCCTCCATATAATCTCCATTTCTGTGATTCTATTCCTGTTGTAGTTGTTTGCTTAATTTGTTTTTGTATTTTTTTACGTCCAGTTGTTGATAGTTTTGAGTTTAATGTCATTTTACTGTTCACAGTTTTGATCTTCTTCATTTTTCTTAGATACATCCCTTTAACATTTCATATAATAAGGGCAAGGGCTTGGTGATGATGAACTCCTTTAATGTGACCTTATTTGGGAAGCACTTTATCTGCCCTTAAATTTTAAATGACACCTTTGCTGGATAGAGTAATCTGGGATGTAGGTCCTTGCTCTTCAGGACTTTGAGTACTTCTTTCCAGCCCCTTCTTGCCTGTAAGATTTCTTTTGAGAAATCAGCTGATAGTCTTATAACAGTTACATACTCTTTGTAGCTAATTGTCCCCTTTTTTCTTGCTCCTTTTAAGATTCTCTTCTTTAATCTTGGGTAATTTAGCTATGCTGGGTTTTGGTGCGTTTCTCCTTGGATCCAACTTCTTTGGGACTCTCTGAGCTTCTTGGACTTACATGTCTATTTCCTTTTCCAGATTGGAAATTTTTCCTTTATTATTTTTTCAAATAAGTTTTCAATTTCTTGCTCTTCCTCTTCTCCTTCTGGCACCCCTATAATTTAGATGTTGGAATATTTAAAGTTGTCTTAGAGGTTCCTAAGTCTCTCTGATTTTTATTTTAAGTTCTTGTTTCTTCATTCTGTTCCAGTTGGATGTTTATTTCTTCCTTTCATTCCTAATTGTTGATTTGAGTCCCAGTTTCCTTCCCTTCACTGTTACTTCCCTGTATATATCTTTTTAACTGTGTATAACCTTAACTTTTTTCTTTATTTTGTGACCGCACTCAATCAGCTTTCTGTGAACAACCTGATTACCAGTGTTTTGAACTCTGCATCAGATAGATTGTCTATGTCCTCATCACTGAGTTCTTTTTTGGAGTTTTGATCTGTTCTTTCATTTGGGACATGTTTCTTTTTCTCTTGACTGCAACTCTTAAGTTATTACCTTTTCTCAAACCCCTTATATACATTTTCCTTCTTCCTATAATAAATTGACTTGAGATAAAATGTTAAGATAGTTTTCGCAGTTACATAACCCACCATCTTCTCAGATCACTGGCATCTGAATAAAGTGCCCATAAAGATTATACCCTTGTCTCTATTTATTGGTTTTGGTAGTGACAGATAGCACAAACACTGACCTGTCTGGTTTCAGCCTTAGAACAAGGGCCATCTTCTCACATGTCCAATGGGCGCAACAAGTCCTATGCTTAGTCTTCCCTCTACAGGGCCAATTCTTAACTTGCTTTAACCTTATGATATATGCTGGCTTCATCCTGATGATTCCCTGAGACCTCACCCAACCTTAAAGGTCTGTAGGCCCCAGTCAAGTGGTAGCTATATTTGAACCTGTATTAAGCTAGTGTAACCCCTTTGCCCCTACCTGATGACTTCCTGTGAACCTCCCTGTCTCAACTCACGTATTTCCTGAAGTTCTTTCAGTGGCTGAGCCTAAGGAGCAGCCAATTGGTGGCAGCGGGTCTCAATAGTATGCCTTGGGTCTTTAACCTGTTTCAGGCCCAATACCGTGGCAGCCAACCTAGGTGTGCAACTTGGCCTCTCCCACATTCACCTAGCCCAGGAAGAATAGGCAGCTACCAACTGTTGATTGTTTTGTAGCTCTTCACAGGTAGCCCAGGGCTGGTCACAAGCAGAATCTGTCATTGACTTGTACTGACTTGTACAGAATCTGTGATTGACTTGTATTGACTTGTTCTTCCAAAGAGGCCCCAGATCCAAACACTGAGTGAATGGCTTCTGACCATAAGAGAATATGATCCAATTAGTTACACAAGTGGAACACACAAGGAGAAGTCTCTGGAGGCACCAGAACTCTGGTGCCAGTCTCCGGAGGCACCAGAGGGGCAAGTTCTGCTCCATAGGAGCAATCCCTACACAGCAGTTCAAATACTGTGGTTATTGTCAAACTCCCCTCTGCCAGCCAGCCTGAGTGTCAGCCTCCCCCCCCCACAGGTGTACCAATAGCAATCAAAGTTAAACTGAAACAGCAGGGCACACATAACTCACACAAGGGGCCCCCTGGAGCACCCAGCTCAGGTGATCAAAGAGACTATGCCACTGGAACCCTCAGGATACCTACTACATAAGGTATATAGGCCATCCTACCAAGACTGGGAGACATAGGAGATCTACCTAATACATTGAAACAAATACAGAGAGGCTGCCGAAATGAAGATGGGCTTAAGAAACGTGCCCCAAATGAAATAACAGGAGAAAACTTCAGAAAAAATAATTAAATAAAAAGGAGGCAAGCTCTGGCTGGGGTGGCTCAGTGGATTGAGTGCTGGCCTGTGAACCAAAGAGTTGCCAGTTCAATTCTCAGTCAGGACACATGCTTGGCCAAGTCCCCAACAAGGGACACATGAGAGGTAACCACACATTGATGTTTCTCTCCCTCTCTTTCTCTATCCCTTCCCCTCTCTAAAATAAATAAATAAACAAACAAACAAACAAAATAAATAAATAAACAAACAAACAAACAAATAAAATATTTTTAAAAAATGGAGGCAAGTAATCTACCAGATAAAGGGTTCAAAAGAATAGTTATAAGATAAAAGAACTTAAAAGAAAAATAGATATGCTCAGTGAGAATTTCAACAAAGAGATAGTAAGCAAATATATATGTATGCCAAAGGTATCAGAAAACATCCATTCAAAGCAGCAAAAAGAAAAAAAGAATAAAGAATTGAGGAGAGCTCAAGGGACCTCTAGGTCAATATCAAATGTAACAACAGTTACATCATAGAAGTACCAGAAGAAGAAGACAGCGAGCTAGGAATTGAGAACATTTTTGAAGAAATAATGACTGAAAACTTTTCTAACCTGGCAAAATAAAATAAATACAAGTCCAGAAAGGACTAGTATTTGGACTAGAGTCCAAAACAAAATAAACATAAGGAGGCTCATACCTAGCCACATTGTAACTAAAATGGCAAAAGTTAAAGACCAGAGAATCTTAAATGTACCAGGAGAAACATAGTTAGTTGTCTACAAAGGAGCTTCCATAAGACTCTCACAAAATATTCAAAGTGATAAGAAACAAAAACCTACAACCAAGACTACTTTATCCAACAAGATTATTTAAAATTAAAGGTCAAATAAAGAGCTTTCCAGACAAAACCAAAACAAACAAACAATTTCAATAGGAGTTCTTCACCACCAAATCAGTATTACAAAAATGCTAACAAGACTTCATTAAGAAGAAAGAATGAAAAGAAAAACATAAGTTTAAAGAATAAAATGGCAATAACTGTGTATCTAGAATAATCACTTAATTTTATTATTATTTACAGGATAAAGTTTACTTAGAAAGTCACAAAGGTACATGAAGTGAGCTGTAGAAAAAATGGGTTCAGAAAACATTACAGAGACAAAGGAGCTTGGAGCTTAGGAGGAAGGGAAAGGCAGCTTGCCTGGAAGCCAAGAAGAGGAACCAAAGAAGAGGGGGAGGGGAAAGGAAAAGGCCTGCTCCCCGAAGGGAGAGCTGCTGGGTCATCTATTCTAAAGCCTTTTGTGGGTGGGTTTTTTAGGAGAGGTCCCAGGGGAGGATCTAATTGAATATTCATCAGTTTTTCAGATGTGTCCTTTAAGGGTTGTGATCTCTACTGATTGGTTGTCACCCGGGCAGGGGGTCATTTAGTCAATGCCAAAGTGTCCATCAGTGTACGTGTGTATAAAACAGCTATGGGACATTTACACAATGAAATACTACTCTGCCATAAAAATGAAGAAAATTTTACCCCTTGCAACAGCACAGATGGACCTGGAGAATGTTATGCTAAGTGAAATAAGGCAGTCAGCAAAAGACAAATACCATATGATTTCACTCTTATGTGGAATCTAATGAACACACTGAATTAACAAGGGAAATGGGGACAGACTCATAGAGAGCAGAATAGGCTGACAGCTCAGGGGTGGGTGTAGGGCTAGGGAATGGAGGGATTAAGCAAAAGAAAAAATAATCCTTCTAAATGTAAATTGTTTAAATGCTTCATTCAAAAGACTGTGGTAGCTGAATGGATAAGAAAACAAAACTCATTTATATGCTATTTACAAAATGCCCACCTCAGAACAAAAGATACATACAAGCTGAATGTAAAGGAATAGAAAAAGATACTTGATGGAAATGGAAATAAAAAAAAAAAAGCTGGGGTAATAATACTTATATGTAACAAAGTAGACTTTAAAACAAAGGCAAAAGACAAAGTAAGATACTACATAATGATAAAAGGATCAACCCGACAACAGGATATAACTCTTGTAAACATTTATACACCCAAGATAGAAACACTTAAATATATAGAGCAAATATCGGTGAACATAAAGGGAGATATAACAGTAATACAATTATAGTAGGGGATTTTAATACACCATTACCATCAATGGATCGATCTCTCAGACAGAAAATGAACAAGGGATCAGTGACATTTAATGACATAAACAGATGGATTTAATTAATATTTTTAGAGCATTTCACCCCAAAGCAGCAAGATGTATGTTCTTTTTAAGTGCACATGAAATATTTTCTGAATAGACCACATGTTAGGCCACAAAACAAGTCTCAATAAATTTAAGAAGATTGAAATCATATCAAGAATCTTCTCTGACCATAATGGTATGAACATAGAAATCAATTTCAAGAAAGAAACTGGAAAACACAGAAACACATGGGAACTAAATAACAAGCTATTAAACAATGAACGGGTGAACAAATAGATCAAGGAGGAAATCAAAAGACACCAGGAAATGAGTGAAAGTGAAAACACATTTTCAAATACAGAATATAGCAAAAGAAATCCTAAGAGGAAAATCATAGTAATACAAGACTACCACAAGAAACAAACAAAATAATCTCTATCAAACAGTATAACCTTACACCTAAAGGAAGTAAAATAAGAAGAACAAATAAAACTCAAAGTGAGTGGAAGGAAGAAAAAAAGAAGATCAGAGCAGAAATAAGTGAAATCACAATACAATAGATCAATGAAACTAAGAGCTGGTTCTCTTAAAAGATAACACAATTGATAAACCTTTCACCAAACTCTTCAGGAAAAAATAATAGTGAGAAGTCAATTAAACACATCAAAAATAAAAGAAAAGTGATAACAGCACAGAAATACACAGGGTTATAAGAACATAGTATAAAAAATTATATGCCAACAGATTGGTCAGTCTGAAAGAAATGGATAAATTCCTAGAAACACAATCTTCCAAGACTAAATGAAGAAGAAACAGAAAATCTGAACAGACTAATAACAAACAACAAAATTGAAGCAGTAATTTAAAAAATATCCAACAAACAAAAGTCCTGGACTGAGTTACTTCACCCAGGTAAATTTTACAAAAACATTCAATGAAAAACTAATACCTATTTTTCTAAAACTATTCCAAGGAATTTAAGAGAATTGAAAACTCCTAAGCTTATTTTACAAGGCTAGGATTACCCTGATTCCAAAACCAGATAAACACATTTCAAAGAAAAAATTATATACCAATATCCCTGATGAACATAGATGCAAAAACCCCAACACAATATTAGCAACCAGTTTCAGTAATACATTAAAAAGATACACCATGATCAAGTGGATTTATGTCTGGGATAAAAAGTTGGTTTAATATCTATAAATTAACATGATATACCACATAAACAAAATGAATGATAAAACCATATGATCATATCAATAGTTGCTAAAAAGCATTAGATGAAACCCAGCACCTATTTATAATGAAAACTCTCAGCAAAGTAGGAATAGAGGGAATATGACATATTAAAGGCTATCTATGAGAAACCCACAGCTGAAATCATACTCAGTGGGGGAAAACTAAAACTATTTCTTTTATGATTGAGAACAAGACAGGGATATACACTTTCACCACTCTTCTCCAACATAGTATTCCAAGTTCTAACCAGAACAATCAGACAAGAAGAAGAAATAAAGAGTGTCGAAATTGGAAAGAAAAGAGTAAGTCTGTCATTATTTTCAGATGTCATGATACTAAATATAGAAAAGCCTAAAGATGCTACTCGAAACTACTAGAACTGATCATTGAAATCAGCACAGTACAAGGGTACAAAATTATTATTCATAATCAATTGCATTTTTATAGTCCAATAATGAATTATTAGAAAGTAAAACTAAGAAAACAATCCCATTTAAAAAATACTTAGAAGTAAATTTAACCAAGAAGATAAAAGACCTGTACTCACAAAACTATAAGATATTGAAAAAAAAAACTGAAGAAGATACAAATAAATGGAAGTATATATTGTATTTATGGATAGGAAGAATTAACACTGGTAAAATGTCCATACTACCCAAAGCAACCTATGGAGTCAACACAATCTCTGTCAAAATATTAATGGCATTTTTCACAGGACTAGAACAAATGATCCAAAATTTATATGGAACCAAAATTTATATGGAACAAATAATCCAAAATTTATATGAAACCAAACTGTTCCATATAAAACCATATGGAACCAAACTGTTCTTTCTCCATGTAGAGAAAGAACAAAGTTGGAAGTATCATGGTACTAAATATCAAAGTATACTACAAAGGTACAGTAACCAAACCAGCATGTTAATGGCATGAAAACAGACATATAGGTCATATGAAACAGTATATAGAGACCATGCCTATATAGTCAATTAATATATGACAAATAAGGCAAGAATATACAATAAGGTAAAAACAGTGTATTCAATGAATTGTGTTGGGGAAATGGGACAGATATATGTAAATTAGCTAGACCACTTTCTTACCTCATACACAAAAATAAACTCAAAATGGATTAAAGACTTAAATGTAAAACTCAAAACTGTAAAGGTCCTAGAAGAAAATATAGGCAGTAAATGCAGTGACATTTCTCTTAGCAATATTTTTTGTTATATTTTCTCATGCAAGGGCAACAAATGAAAAAATAAACAAATAAGGCTAAATAAAACTAAAAAGATTTTGCACAGCAAAAGAAACCATCAACAAAACAAAAATACAAGCTACTGAATGGGGGAAGATATTCACCAATGGTACCTCTGATAAGGGGTTAAATCTAAAATTTATAAAAACTCATACAAGTCAATACCAAAAAACCCCTAAACAATACAATTTAAAAAATGGACCACAGGCTTAAATAGACATTGCTCCAAAGAGGATATACACATGAACAATAGTCATATGAAAATGTGCTCAGTGTTAATAATCATGAGAGAAATGCAGATTAAAGCCACAATGAGGTATCGACTCACACCTGTCGGAATGACTATCATTGCTAAATCAAGAAACAAGTGTTGGTAAGGATGTGGAGGAAAGGAAACCTTCTTGCGCTGTTGGTGGGAATGAAGATTGGTATAACCACCATGGAAAACAGTATGAAGGATTCCTCAAAAACTTAAAAATTCCTTATGGCCCAGCAAATCCACTTCTGGTTATAGAGCCAGAGAAACCCAAAACACTAATTCAAAAGGATGTACCCACCCTTATTTTATTGTAACATTACTCACAATATTCAGAATATGGAAGCACCCCAAGTGACTATCAAAGAGTAGATAAAAATGTTATACATTTATACAATGAAATATTAATAGACCATAAAAAAGAATGAACTCTTAACCATTTGCAATTTGCAACCACATGAATGTACCTGGAGGGTATTATGCTAAGTGAAATAAGTCAGTTGGAAAAAGACAAATGCCATTATGATTCCACTTATATAAAGAATCTAAAGAACAGAAATAAGCAAACTCGTTGATGCATAGAGCAGACTGATGATATCCAGAGGGAATGAGGTTTTTGCAAGCTGGGTATTTTTCCAGGTAAAGGTATTAAAAAGTACAAGTTGGTAGTTACAAAATAGTTACGGGGGTATAAAGTACAGCATAGGGAATATAGTCAATAATACTGTAATAACCCTAATCAGTGTGCCTCAGTCAGTTGAGCATTATCCCATAGAGTGAAAGGTTGCCAGTTCAATTCTCTATCATGGAACATGCCTGGGTTGAGGGCCTGGCCCCTGGTTTGGGAGCATGGGAGAGGCAACCAGTCAATGATTCTGTTGCACATCAATTTCTCTCCCTCCCTTCCCTCTCTCTAAACACAAATAAATAAGCTTAATGAAATAGTATTATAACAACTACATATAGTGCCAAGTGGGTACTTGAAATATCAGGGGAATCACTGTGTAAATGTTATGTTTGTATAACTACTATGCTGTATGCCTGAAACTAGTACAAACTAATATTGAATAATAAAATAAAAATAAAAGCTTATGTAGTCACTAGATCCTACAAAAAATATATAAATAAATGTGGAATCTTTAAAATTTAGAAAGAGAAGCAGCATGTACCAATAATCTAGAGTCAATTCACAAGAAAAGCAGATGAACAATAAATATATTTTTTAAATGCCCAAGCTCATTGGTAATCAATGAAGTGAACATTTAAATAACTAGATGCCCTTTCTAACTCATCAGACCAAAACAAATGAAAAATCAGAGAATCCAGGTGTCAGCAGGGGTGCGGGCAGCCTGTGTACTACTCACCTTGAGCATCCAGGAATTGGTGTTGCCATTGTGAAACAATCTGGCTCTCAAGTGATGCTGAAGATATGCTGCCAGTTGTTTCACTCCAGGGAGGTACCCAGATTCCCATGCTCAGTTACAAGGTGGCATGTGTAAAAATGTTTGCATAGTCATTGTTTGAAATAGCAAAAATTCATAATAAATAGAAACAATCTAAATATTAAGAGAGGAATATTATTAAGAAGTAAAAATGAATTATTGACAGATCATTACAAATGAAGCTCACGAATACAATGGTGAGTAAAGAAAGTTGCAGAAGAATATACACAGCATGGTATCTTTTCTTTTTTTAAATATATTTTATTGATTATGCCATTACAGTTGTCCCATTTCCCTCCCTTCATTCCCCTCCATCCAGCACACCCCCTCCACCATTCCCCCCTTTAGTTCATGTCCATGTGTCACAAGTTCTTTAGTTTCTACATTTCCAATACTATTCTTGCCCTCCCTTTGTCTATTTTCTACCTACCATTTATGCTACTTATTCTCTGTACCTTTTCACCCTCTCTCCTCCTCCCACTCCCCTGTTGCTAACCCTCCATGTGATCTCCATTTCTATGGTTCTGCTCCTGATCTAGCTGTCTGCTTAGTTTGCTTTTGTTTTAGGTAACTGTGAGTTGCCTAAAACAACTCACCTAAAACTGAGTTTGCTGTTCTTTCACTGTTCATATTTTTATCTTCTTTTTCTTAGATAAGTCCCTTTAACATTTCATATAATAAGGGCTTGGTGATGATGAACTCCTTGAACTTGACTTTATCTGAGAAGCACTTGATCTGCCCTTCCATTCTAAATGAAAGCCCTGCTGGATAGAGCAATCTTGGATGTAGGTTTTTGGATTTCATGACTTGGAATACTTCTTTCCAGCTCCTTCTTGCCTGTAAGAGAAATTTGAGAAATCGGCTTACAGTCTGATGGGAACTCCTTTGTAGGTGACTGTTCCCTTATCTCTTGCTGCTTCTAGAATTCTCTCCTTCATTTTAAACTTGGCTAATGTAATTATGATGTGCCTTGGTGCATTCCTCCTTGGGTCCACCTTCTTTGGGACTCTCTGAGCTTCCTGGATTTCCTGGAAGTCTATTTCCTTTTCCAGATTAGGGAAGGTATCCTTTATTATTTGTTCAAATAAGTTTTCCACTCGTGGCTGTTTCTCTTCCCCTTCTGGTACCCCTAACATTCAGATGTTGTAAGGTTTAAAGATGTCCTGAAGGTTCCTGAGCCTGTCCTCATTTTTTCAAATTCTTGTTTCTTCATTCTTTTCTGGTTGGATGTTTCTTTCTTCCTTCTGGTTCACTCCATTGATTTGAGTTCCAGTTTCCTTTCCATCACTATTGGTTCTCTGTGCATTTTGCTTTATTTCACTTAGTGTAGCTGTCATTTTTTCATCCAATTTGCTACTAAAATCAACCAGTTCTGTGAGCATCCTGATCACCAGTGTTTTAAACTGTGCATCTGATAGATTGGCTATCTCTTGATTGCTTAGAAGTATTGGTTCTGGGGCTTTGAGTTGTTCTTCTGCTTGAGCCATAATGTTTTGGTCTGTTTGTTCCTGTTATACATGAGGGGCAAAAGCTTAGGTGTTCACTGGGGTGGGTCAACCCAGTCCTGGGGTGTGACTGGGGGTGGGGTCAGAGAGGGAGCAATGGCGTTGGTTCCACTCTCTCTTGGATTTTGGTCCCCTCTGCTGCTTCCCACAAGAAAATTGGGCCCTTCTGGTGCTGGTTCCCAGGTGGGTGGGCTTGTTTACATTCTAGGACCCTGGAGGTCTCTCCAACAAACTCTCCTGTGAGGCTGGGAGTCTCTCCCGGCACCTCAACCCCTGAAAGTTTTTTTTAATCGGTGCTTTTAGGCTTTATTTCCCAGCGCTGGGGCCCTGGATTGTGCACGCTGTCTCACTGTCCATTTTTTCACCTAGTTTATCTATGCGTGAATGTGTGACCATGGTCAGCCAGCCTCCTTGCACCCTCACTGGGTCTGCCTGTTGCCACCCCATGCCTGGGATCTGCCAACCCCTGGCTATGCGCCTGAGTTGGTCCAGCAGCCACCACTTTTCCCTGCCATGGCCCCTCTCTGCTGGCCTCGGACTCCCCTTTCTTACCAGTCTGGATGAATGGTTCATTGTTGTCGGACTTCCATACAGTTCAATTTTCTGTCTGTGTTGGTTGTGTTTTGTTTCTAAATCTTTGTTGTCCTTAAATTTGGTTGTGTGAGGAGGTACAGTATTTCCACCTCTGCCTCCATCTTGGCCAGGTCAGCATGGTATCTTTTTTGTAATGTTGAAAATGGTAAATCAATCCTATCCTAGTTCAAGAATAAATACAAGTGTGAGAATTCTAGACACCAAATTCAGGAGAGTCATTATATCTGAGGAGATATGCAAGAACTGAAAAGCACATGGGGCATTTCCACTTCACATTTGGGGTCAGGGCTTCCCATGAACTGGCCATGACATGGAGCAGTTCAGTTCTGCTAACATGAAGTGCTCCTATACCCTGGGCTGCAATGCAGCCTTGACTGATGAGGTAGACAGGGTATAGAGGACACAAGATAATTTGAGTCCTTTCCCTTGTTCTCAGAATTGGGTTTTCTAGGAGATAAGGGGAGGCCTAAGTGCCCTAAAGAATGACATCTTAGTTAAATTCTATGAATGGTGGCAGAGATGGCAAGGATTGCTGAGCATACACAGGCTGGCATGGGTGCTCTAAAGAATAAGAATCATGTGTTTTGAAGGAAAGGATAAAATGGAGCCAAAGGCCTGAGGAGCAGAAATGGAAATGACCTCTGTGATAAAGAGGAGGATGGAAAGGAGACTGAATTGTAGTCTCCTACACAAAAGGAGATGGCTATACTTATGCCAGTATTGTTTGCCCTCATGCCACAGTATACAGAAAAATGAGAAGAATCTTATTAAAACATGATAAAGCATTGAGTTTTCTTCCTTCTTTTGTATAAATGCCTGAAACCTCCAAATCTAACATGTTATTACAGATCTTATCCTTTCAGGTAACAGAATTGCCCAGAGTTAATGTCATTTTGGATGGAGGTTGACAGATGATTGTGTTTTACCTTTTGGAGAATAAACAACACTATAGCATATCCCCTGGTGACTAGTTCTCTAAGGTTGACCACTAGGCTTTTTTATGATTACACTATTTTTATTATTAATGGGAGCCTTAACTGATCAACATGGTATCCCCTCTGCCTTTCTCGGCTTCCTCATGACAAAGGAGCTGGCCATGGTTCTGTGGCTGTGAGCAGCTTGAGTTAACCTCCAGGTTTCATTTTATGAGGCATCAGTGAATACAACAGAAGCAGATGGGCTCTTCCCAATATGCTGAATCCAGTCCATGAGGAGGCTACTCTAGGCACCAACTCAGTGGTGGTGAGTTGGTGGTGAGTTTAATTTCAGTCTCCTTCCAGGAAGATCATTCCATTTCTCTGGTAATTACTTCTTTGCTTTTATCCTGGAGTTTGGCTCACTGGTCCACCATAATGCAGAGAAAGCTGATCCTTTCAACCCTTAAGAAGAGTTTTTTTTCATAAATTGTTTTGGTGTAGTCTTCTCTACTCCACACTCATTCTTCATACCCCTTTGACTATTGGAGTCCCCACATACAGAAACTTTTTCTTTTGCTCCCAGTTTTTCTTTCAAAGTTCCATCTGCCCTTGGCCATCCAGACCCATCTCTCCATCCTGTACCCAACACTTTGATATTGGTCTGAAGTTCACCAACAAAAGGAGGATGTCTAGGAGCATTGTCAACAACAAGCAAAATCTTGCAAAACTGTTAGTCTCTAAACAGTACTTCTCCATTTCACTGGGATAGCAATTCAGGAGGACATCTTGGAAGATGAGCTGGGTCATCACGACTTCTTATTGCTCCTGTGGTAACACACTGGTGGTGTGTGCTTATTGAAGCTCTTGAAGGCTCTGGAGTTCTCACTGTGTTAGATCACAAGGGGCTTCAGTTTGTAGCCTGTGACATTGCTCCCAAGCAAGACTGTTATTCTGTCCTTAAAAGCCTTAAAACCTGGTATTGACTTGTCCTTTTTATAGATACAAGTTCTTTCAGGCATTCATTTCCAAAATACAGAGTTTCATCCATATTGAATATTTTCTCTGGCAAGTAATTTACCTCCACATTCAGCTTCTAGAGTTTCCAAAAATTCTTCAGCTGCCTTCACATCAGCACCCACAGACTACCACTCATTTTCACATTATGTAATGAATAACTATTATTGAATTTTTTAAATCACCCAGAGCTAGCAATAAATTCAACATCATAGTTGGTCCAGCCTTATCTTTCAACATCACAACTTTTACCTTTGGCTGTGGTCATCACAGTGTGGACAGGGACAGGCTTCTGTGTCTGGTCTTCAGTCCAAGTCATTAGAAGTTTCTCCATATCTGATATGGGCTCTTCTTGAACTTCCATTAGTCTCGTTTCCTTCAATGAAGCAGATCCTGTAATAGCTTTTGTCACTTTTTTCTTGTTGGTAAAGATTGTGGCCGTGGTGGAATGGGACATGCCTGACTGGCAAACAATAACCATCATGGACTTTCTATGTTTCTAGTTGTTATCACCTCTGATTTTATTTCCAGGTCAGTCACTGAATGTGGCCTCTTACTGGCAACATTAGCAGTGGATTGTGTGTGCTAGTTGGCCATGATGAACAAAACAACACAAGATTAAATCAAGCATGAGAGAAAGTGATATGACCAAGACACTTAATAAATATGAGATGTATGAGGCATAACAAGGCATACTATTTTTATGTATAGAAAACTTATTTTCTTATATAAATAGAAAAAATACACTCTAAAAAAGAATAAAATGTATAATATAGCAAATATATAAGCTGGTACCACAGTCATTTATTATCATTATTAAGTGTTCTAAATATATATTTAATTGTATACGCCATTTTATACAACTGGCAGCACTATAGGTTTGTTTATGCCAGCATGACCACAAACACATGAGTAATGTATTGTGTTATGATGGCTATAATATAACTAGGTGACAGGAATGTTTTAGCTTCATGATAATGTTATGGGGCCACCATTGTATGCATTTTTTCATTAATGGAAGTGGAAATGTTGTGATATAGCACCTGACTGTAATAAACACACACACATCTTATTGGTCCTATCTCTGAAGAAACATGACTAATACAGTAAGGTTTTTAAAAAATGTATAGGCAGATGCAGCCTATTCTGTCACATTAAATTGAAAGGAGCCTTATACTTTACAGCTTTCAAAAACTCTACATTTGCATAGGTTTCAAGTGTACAATTCTATTATCATCCCAAACATTTAATTAAAATTCTTTTTTTTTTAAATGAATTGGGATGAGTTCATGGTGACCTCAGGGTAGAATGTCACATCTTATAGATGAGGCTAAGCCAGAGGAAGAGGTAAATGCTCAAGCAAAGTCCATTTTACCAACACTACACAATCTATCTTGATATTTTATGCTCACATAATTTGTTCTCTTTTCACTTCAAGAAATTCATTGTTCTGGGGGGAAAAACCCCTTAAATCTGTAACTAAAAGACAACGTAGAAATAATCTAGTATAATTGTTCAGCAAATTAAGTCCTAGAGAACATCAACAAAAGGTCCAACTGGCAAAGGAAAATATGTCTGATGTCATTTGCTTTTGAAAGTTGGTGTATCCTCTATACCACAGGGTTTCTCCAAATACCTGTGACTTTTTCCCCTGGCTTCCACCAAACCTGGGAGGATGCTGCAAATCTGAAGGAAAATCATTACCAATTTTAATCCCAAGAATTCTCTCTCCAGCAACATTTTCCTAAGGGAATATTTGAAAGCAAGCCTGTGATCCTGCTGGTAGGAAGCTTCCCTTTGCTGAATCTGAGAGATCCACTTTTGCTGTTTTTCACCTAGTCAGACCTTGCTGGGACTGCTGGCTGTGTATCTCCCACTATCCTAATGGTGAGACAGCAGGAGCCCTGCTTTGTCCAGATATAGTCCATGTGTTTATAGGAATCTGTTGACAAGCACTGACACTCAAATTCAGAGTTCCTGATTTAAACTACAGCTAGTTTCTTATTTAAGAAGGTACTTGTGAATGTAGTAGGCAGCCTGTTTCCTATTTAAACAGCTAAGGATAAATGTGGTTTGTGAAAATGAAGCTGAAGAAGGAAGTCATTGTCCTTGAACGATTAATTACTTCATCTTCTCTTGCAAAAATTGGTTTATTGTCTCAAATGGAACTCCTTCAATTCTCATTACACAGTGTACAGGTGACATTTAAATAAATGTCTTCTGGCATCCTAGGTCACTTCTTTGCTCTTTAGGAACCTCTCCTGCATGCAAGATTGAGAGACTGGTGGAAACTATTCTTTTGAAAGAGTACAATTTGGCAGTAACAGTTGTTTTTCATTCCTTTGAAAAGGGTAATGGATTTGCAGGAACAAGTATAAAGGACACATGGACAATGAAAAGGGGGGGGACACGGAAGGGAGGTGAGGAGAACTGGAGTAGTGGGGAGGGGTGAAAGTAATAGGCAGAAAACTGTTCTTGAACAACAAAAAAATTAAAAGAAGGGAAAAATTACTTTATTGTTGTTCACGTACAGTTGTCTGCACTTATCCCCCACCACTACCCCAACCATAGCCATCTCCACCTCCCTCCTTTGCTCCCGCCCCACCTTGATTTTGTCCATGGGTCCTTTATAGTTGTTCCTGAAAACCTTTCTCCACTTCCCTTCCATTATCCTCTCCCACCTCCCCTCTGGTTACTGTCACATTATTCCTTATTTCAATGTCTCTGGTTATATTTTGCTTGCTTGTTTGTTTTGTTGATTAGTTTTCACTTAAAGGTGAGATCATATGGTATTTGTCCCTCACCACCTGGCTCATTTCACTTATTCCTGTGTTAGTAGCAGCCTGAACTTAGTTATTACAGCAAGAATGATTGAATAACTGAGATTTCCTTCCCTATTTTTTTTGCTATAACAAATTAGGTTAGAATTTTTTATGGTTAGGTGAAAGAGTAAAACCATAATGAACAAAGACAGAGCATCCTTTCTGCCTGTGTCTTTCCTGATGTTTTCTTGATGCTCATAATTTTTAATACAGCTGCCTATTGTAAGTCACATATATAGGGCATTAAATCTCATACAGTGTTAATTATCATCAATATCTATTCTTAAAGTTATATAGAGTATTGGAATTGAAAGCATATCTCTCTTAAAAGTACAGATGATGAGGTAGAAAAACTACAGAATTAACCTTAAAAAGCAAAAAAAAAAATGCCTCTGAGGAAGAAAGAGAGTAAAATAAGTTTACTTGGAGATCTATTTTGGAAAAAAAAAGAAGAAAGGAGTTTTCTGACAGGCTCACTTGAGTAAAACAGGCAGAAATTGCCAAGGTGTGCTAATACAAATATATAGAAGGTTTAACAGCTAATCTCTAGTATTTTCTGGAAGGCTTTTGCTGGCCCAGCAATCATGGCAATCTCTGTGGACTGCCAAGTGCTTTTTCAAATGATTTGCATAAGTTTATAAGAGGAGGCTTGAATGTAAAATTGTCTAAGCTTAGAAAATTCTAATTCAAGCCAAATGATGAGTATCCTCAAATGCAGGGACCAAAACACACATCAAGCTCCCACAGTTGCTGCTGATTCCTTGGAGTCTGTACCAGGAAAGTGGGATCCTCCCTTCATGGGTCTTCTTGAGACACAGCAGGGGTTTCTAAACATGGTCCTTCGAGAGATTGAGGTCCCACAAATAATTGGAAAGAAATAAAAGGAGAAAATTTCACTATAAAACCCATACAAACTGTATGAATGCTTAACAAACACAAACTGGGAACTAATTGTAGTATAGACTATCAAGAGAGCAGAAGCCAGGGGCTAGGTGATAGAAGGTATGTTAGTTTCCGGGGGCTGCTGTGACGAAGCCCTACAAACTAGGGGCTTAAAGTAAAATAAATTTGTTGTCTCAGTGTCTGGATCTGGACTTCTGGAGGCTAGAATTTAGAGTTCTGGAGGCTTCAAGCTATTGGCAGGGTTAGGCTATCTATGAAAGCTTGGGGAGAATCCCTTTTTCCTTTTAACTTTTGGTGTTTGCTGGTAATATTTGGCATTCCTTGTGTCTGTCACTCCATTCACTGCCCCTGTGATCATATTGGAGAGAAGTGGTCTTCCATACATCTCTTCTCCTTTTCTTAAAACAATACCAGTCATTTTGAAGCAAGGGCCCACTCTACTTCAATATGACCTCAGTTTCTCCAATTATTTTTACAATAATCCTATGTTCAAATAAGCTCACATGTCTGAGTTACTGGGAGATAGTTTTCATATATCTTTTTGGAGGAGCACAATTCAACAAATTTAGCAGGGTATGATAAAACTTTAAGCAGGGTGATCAGGAAGGCCTCTCTGGGGACAGTGCATTTGGGAGTAGATTTGAGGTAGAGAATGTAGTAGGATGACCATGGTTGGATGAGCTCACAGAGCTGAAGAAAAGCATATGCAGCAGCTATGTTGGTAGGAAGAGCTGTATGCATTTAAGCGATTGAGAAAAAGGCTAGTTTGGTTGGTACCTGTAAGCCTAGTGAAGAGGGCAAGAGATGAAATTGGAGAGGTAGCAAGCTGCCAGATCACGTGAGCCTTGTGAGCCAACACAAAGTTTGGTTTGAATTCTAAAGATCAGGGATGCCCCTTCAGAGTGTTCCAGCTCTGCTCCTCCTGGCTGCACTGAGGCACAGATTGGAGGTCACCAGTATGGATGAGGGGAGACTGCTGTTTAGAAACTCAGTATCAACTGATGATACCTTCATTTTTTTTTGATTCTTCAGAAAGGACAAGAGAGAGAGGGACAGAAAACTTGTGTTTGCTATCTGTTATGCAGATAGAAAAGAAAGAAGTGATGATTTGGAAGATACAGATGCTTCGAAGGAAGATAATTCTGATGACATGGGGAGAAACTGGCTTGCTGAGGGGTATGTGGCTGTGCAGATGGCTGGAGATGTCCTTCTGCTCTGTGATTTGTCATGATAGAAGGAGGCAGGATGTGGTCTTCAGTGGAGATGGATGGGATATGGTAGAGGAAGAATCACTGGGGCAAAGAAGGGAGATCATGGGAATGAAAGAACAGAAAGTAGGGTGAATATTTCAGGTGGCACTCTATCTGGGTGGAAAAGAAGGGCATCAAAGTTTGTAAAATGGCAGATGACTCAAAAGATGGCAAGATGAAAGGAAGAGGGTAGTACAATCCAGAAGGAGGCAAGGATTTTGCCACCAGATGGGAGAGTTATGTCTCCAAAGGGACAATGCATGGAGATCAAGGAGTTGATGGGGCCTGAAAAGAAAGTCTCTGCATGACATGCTATAAGGAGAAGTGTGGACAGCAGAAGAGTCTCAGCTCTTCATTAGGGCATAAAGGTGGTGGAGTCTTCCCAAAGCAGAGTAGGATTTAGAAGAACTTGATGAATAAGGCACAGTGTTCTACAGCATACAGTAGAAGTTTTGGAAAGAAGAAAAGGCAGGGCTGGATCCAGGAATGTACAGAGCAGTTAGAGCTTACAAAGTTGCATTTAATGGATATAAACATCTATCTGTGTTAATATTTTATTAGGACAAGAGAACTAGGTCAACCTTAGATAAAGTAGGGATTAAAAAACTCTCAGATTACAGAAAGCAGATGTCAGTTTCAACATCTGTGTAGCCCTGGTAAGCTGAAAAGATTAAAAACAAATAGAAAGCATGATGCCCTGTTCTTATTGTGGTGCACACGGCATCAAGGGAAAAGAGGAAGAAAGGCAAAAACCTCCTTAGACTTAAAGGCACGTAGTACATTTGGGTAGACCTGAAGGGATGATTGAAAATGGAGAATAGTGTGGTATTTGTCTTTCACCACCTGGTTTATTTTGCTTAGCATAATGCTTTCCAGTTCCATTCATGCTGTTGTTTAACAGGAACCTAAACAACAAAACAATCAAACAAGCAAAATATAACCAAAGACACTGAAATAGAGAACAGGCTGACAGTGTCCAGAGGGGAGAAAGGAGGGAATTTCAAGGGAAAAGGGGAAGGGTTTATAGGAACAAGTACAAAAGACACATGGACAAAAACTAGGGGAGGGGGGTAGAAATGGGAGGGAGGTGGGGAGGGCTGGGTAGGTGGGCTGCGATGAAAATAAAAGACAGAAAACTGTACTTGAACAACAATTAAAATAAAAAAAAATTTAATGCAGAATCAGGATCAACACTAATGGTTGCCCTGGCTGGCATAGCTCAATGGATTGAGTGAGGGCCTGGGAAACAAACAACCACAGTTCGACTTCCAGTCAGGGCACATGGCTGGGTTGCAGGCCAGTTCCCAGCAGGGGACCCATGAGAGGCAACCATACATTGATATTTCTCTCCCTCTTTCCTTCTCTTCCCCTCTAAAGATAAATAAATAAAATCTTTAAAAAAAAACACTAATGGAATGACACATACCTTTATTCTCTGCAAAAAGACTTGCCTCTGAGATTCTTATTCACATCAAATGGCTGCCATACTCTCCAAATTGTCTTTGGCTATTGAAGTGGCCCCAGCATAGTACCACACAAAGTACTCATGTAGGTCTGAAGCCTCAGGGCCCCAGTATTATGAGATAATACATGCTGTTTTCAGTGGCTGGAGTGTGGCTGCTGAAGGCTCTCAGAGGACTTGTGTCCTGGGAATTGTCCTCAGAGCAGCACACATGCATTGGCTGACTCAGTGCTGTCTCTCCACATGGGACATCTCTGAAACTTCTCACCAAACTTCAGAGCTCTTATTTTGGGCGCCAGTGAACTCGTAGACAAAAAAAAAGAAAGAAAAATTGAGTTTTCTTCTTCCCACTGTGACAAGCCATTATATTCTTGGGCCTGAGCTTTCTTTTCTTTAAGTAGATGTAAAAAGCTTCTTCCATTTCAGAGTTGATATCTTAATTTAGAAATTCTGGCTCACCCAGCGATTAGATTAGGGTGACTCCATAAGGGAGAAGATAGAGGCAGGAAGAAGAGAGTCACAGCTATTTCTAGAGGTGGACATCCTGACTACTGAGAAGATTGCTGGGAAAGGGGGCATCCTCTGGACACTGGAGTCCTTCACCCCACCCTTCTGTGATAAAATATTAAAAGGGATGACTGAATAGGCAAGTACTAAGGTCCAGGACCAGAAGTATCTATCTGGGGTTGGGGTTCACCACTCCCTTGAGCACATTCTATCAAGATAGTATAGCCTTTCACTAATTTCTAAGGAGATATGTTAACATGACATTTGTTAAAAATATATTTAAAAAAACAAACGAGTGCAGTGGGTTTTAAGTACTGTGCATCATCAGCATCGCCTAGATTGTTTGCTAAAACACAGATTGATGGGTCCCACCTTAAGTTTCTGAGTCACTAAGTCCAGGGTGGAGCTGAAATCACCATTTCTAACAACTTTCTAGGTGACAGGATAAAAGGGAGACAGCAAAACTTAAGGAACAACACCCAAAGATGCGTCTTTTATTACATGTTTGCTTGCTCAGCAGCCAACTAGGGAATCTCTGCCTTATCTCCCAGGTTCTACTCTTAAGGTTGGAAGCTGGCTCTGCCTCTCCCTTGATGGTGTCTGCTACTCTCTGGATCTGTGTACCCAGGTCCCAAATGGAACTTCTAGCTCTCACATGGACCATGTGGGACTGTGGGAGAAGAAGGTTGAAGTGCTGGGTTGTGCAGTTTTGTAATATGCAAAAGTGGCCAGCAGAGGG
The DNA here is from genome assembly GCF_021234435.1 of Artibeus jamaicensis. NCBI lineage: Eukaryota > Metazoa > Chordata > Mammalia > Chiroptera > Phyllostomidae > Artibeus > Artibeus jamaicensis. Next base: position 2,650,270 of record NW_026521576.1, on the reverse strand, counting down.
CAAGAAAGGGTTCAGAAGGTGCCCACTCACCCAGTTGGGAGCCTGAAGTGAGCTGCACCTTTCCCAAGGAAGTTCTCTGCACAAAGGGTCCTCTTACCCTCAGGTCATGCACTGTCTTGCAGAGGAGAGAAGAGAGAGATTGTGTGCACCTGAGAGGGTTTTATGCCCTAATTTGCACAGAGGCCAAGTGTAAGCTTACAGAATCCTAGGTAATGAGAGCAAAGTTGAATGCAGCTGAAGAGGATATTTTTATGGCCTCCCAAAAAGTCCATGGGGTACAGTGAGAAGGACATGACTTCCTCAAAATGTGGGACACTGCATCAGCTGACCAGTTTCAACTTGCTTTAGAAAGTAGAAGAATGTTATGTTTTTTTTTCCTCTGAGCATATTACCAGTAGTTACCAGTCTGTGCTACAAGTAGGTGGTTGTGCTTGGGGCATGCTTGCTCCAAGCAGCCTCAACATGACTAGGAAACTTGTTAAAATTACACGTTTTTGAACCTAGCCCCAGCTCTGCTAAATCAGAAAATGTGGGCTATTTCCCAGCTGGCTGTGTACAGCAAGCCCCTGGGGTGATTCTGATGCATGATGGAATTTGAAAGACACTGGCCTGCAGCTTCTCACCTCCAATAGGCATAGATGCCTCTTACGGATATTATTAACTCTGATTCTGACACTCAGTTTCTGGGAGCAATCTGTTTCTTCTGGCCCATGAAAAGTCAGGGCTTGTGGGAAGTGACAGGGAGATCATTTTAAGTGTGTTGCTCCTATTTAAATGGGGCCTCTGGGGCTCATGCTTCCTTTTCTAGAATAAATAGTAATTATATGTGGCAAAATGCAGGATTCGTCCACAATGCATACTTCGTAGAATCAACTGGTGCCCTTCCAGCTTCAGACTCTTGCTCCCTAGTAGCTCTGGGCTAAAACTGACTTTTTGCCTTCAATATTTTTTAGTTCTATAAATCTTTTTACCTTTCTCTGTTTAGTTCTCAACCTCTGTCTTATCATTTAGATTAACCCAATAGCCTACATTTTGAATTGTCACAGAAAACAACTATCTGACTTGTTAGTCTGGATGGTTCTTTCAGATTCCAGCCATGGTGGCAGGTGGTGCCCAAAGCCTTCCACAGTGTATCCGGACTCTCCTAGGACAGCTTTCCCCAGGGCCACCCATTCCCTGGAAATGGAGAGGAGACTGGAAATGCAGCGACTACCCTGCTTTCTGGCATCGGTGAAATAGAGGTGGGTTTGCCAATGGTAAGCTAATAGACAATGGTAAGCTAGTGGGTTAACTAATGGACAAAAATGATGTGTTCTTTTCATATTCCAATAGCCACATCTTTAAGTTCAGAATTAGAATGAACTAGCGAGCAAAATAAACTTTCTTCATCATCATTATATTTCTTGAGTAAAATGTTAGACACACATTTCCTGTGAATAACAGGGTAGAAATTTACTTTGGAAATTAACATCAAAGGATAATGCTGTTTGAAATTATACAGAAATTCAGGAACAGTTTTAAGACAGGTTAATGAGCTTCCATCAGCTAAATCAAATTTAAAACAGGAAAATATTAATATTGTTCAACTCTTAGAAAATTTAGTAATGTTTATAAACAAGAAAGTTAAAATAGGCAGAACAAATTATCCTCAAACCCGTAGTTTAAATTTATAGATCAGTGTTACAGGCAAGCATTTTTGAAATGTCAGCACAGAATTGTTAGTCATACATCTTATTTCTTGACAATTCACCGGTTTTTGACCAATACTTCTTTGACAAAATTGTTTATCAATGTCAGAAAATAAATGTGGTTATTTCCTTGACACAGAACTGGGAAACTAGTCAGTGAAAAGGTAGTTCTAGCCTCAGGTTGCCAGTGATGGTTTTGTCATTAGGAGTTCCTCAAATTAAAATGTATTAACCTGCACTGTGTGGTTGGTTACGGGCACAGTCCCATTGTGTCTGTCTTCTAAACTGGTAGGTTTTTAAAAATATATATTTTATTGATTATGCCATTACAGTTCTATTCCCCCCTTCATTCCCCTCTACCCTGCACACCCCTTCCCCACCATCCCCCCCTTTAGTTTATGACCACGTGTCTCAAGTGCTTTAGATTCTATATTTCCCACACTATTCTTGCCCTCCCCCTATTTTTCAACCTACCCTCTATGCTACTTATTTTCTGTACGTTATCCTCCTTCTCCTCCTCCCACTCCCCTGTTGCTAACCCTCCATGTGATCTTCATTTCTATGGTTCTGCTCCTGATCTAGCTGTCCTCTTAGTTTGCTTTTGTTTTAGGTGTGGTTCTTAGTAACTGTGAGTTTGCAAAGGAAATAGACTTCCAGGAAATCCAGGAAGCTCAGAGAGTCCCAAAGAAGTTGGACCCAAGAAGGAACACACCAAGACACATCATAATTATATTAGCCAAGATTAAAATGAAAGAGAAAATTCTAGAAGCAGCAAGAGATAAGGGGACAGTCACCTACAAAGGAGTTCCCATCAGACTGTCAACAGATTTCTCAAAAGAGACCTTACAGGCAAGAAGGAGCTGGAAAGAAGTATTCCAAGTCATGAAATCCAAAGACCTACATCCAAGATTGATCTATCCAGCAAAACTTTCATTTAGAATGGAAGGACAGATAAAGTGCTTCTCAGATAAGGTCAAATTCAAGGAGTTCATCATCACCAAGCCCTTATTATATGAAATGTTAAAGGGACTTACCTAAGAAAAAGAAGATAACAAAGATGAACACTGAATGGTAGGTTTTTTATTTAGTGTCTGGACACTGAAAGAAAGGCTTGTGTGGTTAGTAGTAATTATAGTTGGTAATGTAAATGATCTAAAACAAAAAAGTCTGGTACATTTTCAATGAAATTATTTTAATTCATTGAAATCTCAGAAAATTCCAGTCTTGGCCATCTATTCCAGAAGCATGCAGTAGGTGGCACCTCAAAGCCTGGAGTGCAGGCGCCATTTAAGCGGGAGCAGCTGCCGCTGCAGCAGGCATTTGGCAAGCCTGGAAGTCAGAGGAAGGAGGAGGAAGGCCGGAGGACTTCGGGGTGGCTTCGACAGCGCCAGGCCACGCTGGTAGGGCGCGCAGGTGCGCGGGGCCCTCAGGTGCACAGGGTTGGGGGAGGTGGGGCGCAAGGGGGCGCAGGTGCGCGGGCGGCACGGGGAGCACTGGGGCTCCAGGGGCGCGCGGCGCTAGGGCTCAGGTATGCAGATACAGTGGGATAGTTTGGGGCACCAACTGGCTAGCTGGCGCGGGCGTCTGGCTGATAGCGTCACTACCGCGGCGGGAGGGAGTACGCGCCCCGCCTGTCTCCGGGAGGAGCCCGCATCCGCACCCCGTGTGCTGCCTGGTCCTTTGGGAGGCGAGCTGGGAAAAAACGATGAGCAGTTGTGTTCTTTCTCAGGTAATCGATTTCCTCTCCTTTGCTAGGGCTCTGCTGCGTCCGCATTAGGGCAGTGATCGCTTTGGCATTCTTGTTTGTGAGTCTCTGAAAAGGGGTCGCCTTTTCTGGGAGAGCGAGTCAGCAATAAGAATACTGGAATCCGGGAGGGGGGAAATGTTGAATTTCTGTACCCTTGGCAGGGAGGGGTGAGCATTTTGCTATCCTTGTCTAAAGCAAGTTAGTCAACACACACACACACACACACACACACACACACTATTTGGAATTTCTTCCAAACTAGAAGTTAGTATTTTAGAAAATTCTGTGGTTCAGGGATTTCTACTAATGTGGAAGATGATTTAATGGATTTATGAAAGTTTTAAAAAGATGTAGTCCAAAGTGAGAAAAATGCAAAGCACGTTAGACCCTGCCGTTTTGTTCAGCATGTTTTCCTACTAGACACAGCCCTTCATGGACTTGGCTAAATATTTTAATTTTCTTTTAAAGAATATATTTGATGATGTCTACAAGTATTCCTTCATGCCCCCTTGTTGTAAGAGCAGAATACAGGAAAGGTGCTGCATCCCATCTGTAGCTGTCAGTTAGATTGTGGTTCCCATAAGATGACAATGACTGCTCACAGCTCCCAGGCTGGCTTGCAAAGCATTGTTGGCTTCTCACCATGTGGGAACTGGCCAGGATCCTCTGTAGAGAAATACTGGTTTTCTCCTTTAAAACTCCAACTCACATTCTGTGGATTTGGGAGACTTTTAAATGGGAAGCTCCGTGATTCATGGGTTCCTTTCTTTGAATGGTGAAATAAAGCATCTTTTTTTTTTTTACATTTCTTATAATAAATTTTATTTAGTTACTTTTCAAGTACATTTTTTATCTATTTCTCCCATCCCACCCCCCCTGCCCTGTCTCCCCCCTCCCTCCAATTCCCAACCCCCCACCCAGTCCTCATCCCTGTGTCTTTCATACTTGTTCCTCAAAATCCCTCCCCCTTTTTCCCCTTAAATTCCCTTCCCTCTCCCCTCTGGTGGCTGCCCACTTGTTCTCTATTTCAGTGTCTTTGTTTTTATTGTTTGCTTTTTTGTTTTATTATTTAGCTTCCTGTCAAAGGTGAGATGATATGGTATTTGTCCTTCAATGCCTGACCTATTTCACTCAGCATAATGCTTTCCAGTTCCATCCATGCTGTTGCAAAGGGTAGTAGCTCCTTCTTTCTCTCTGCTGCATAGAATTCCATTGTGTAAATGTACCACAATTTTTTGATCCATTCGTTTACTGACGGGCACCTAGGTTGCTTCCAGCTCTTGGCTATTGTAAATTGTGCTGCTATGAACATTGTGGTGCATAGGTTCTTTGAAATTGATGTTTTAGGATTCTTGGGGTATAATCCTAGCAGTGGAATTGCTGGGTCAAAAGGCAGGTCGATGAATGGTGAAATAAAGCATCTTGGTGGGATTCCGTTTCTCCTGACTATGCAATCACACGGTTTGCCTTCCTTAGGAATTCATGCCTTATGTTCATCCCTGTTATCTTTTCAACAACTGTCTTCCCTGTGAGAAGCAGGCATTAGCACATGAAGTCCTTTCTGCTTTGAACTAAAAACTTTAAAATATTCTTTTCAGGAAGATTTTCTAGGTAACAATAAACGACTGGAGCATTTTACATTCCGGATCAGTCCAAATGCGCTTCTTTCCCTGTGGCATTTGGAGTCGAAGAGGTGGAGTGGGAGGAAGAGAAAGGGGACAATAAAATTAGAACAAATTTAACAAATTTGTGGGGGAATAATACTATTCTTTTTTCTGTCTGAAATTGCAAACTGTCAACAGTTCTCTCTGGAAATGCAGGAGGTCCTATGGGCTATGGCACAGGAAGATCCACAGTTCATTATGTAGAAATAGAAGATAGAAAGCAAGGAGACATTTTCATCCCACCTAATGAATACCTTTTAATTTGGTAGTAGGGACAGTGGAGCAGGGTGGGCAAAGAAGGAGGGGGAGAAAGGGGTGACTTCAGTCTGTACAGGGCAGAGCATCGCTTGCTCACTCCTCAGTTTTCTCTCCAGATGGAAATTGTATATGCATGCTTATTGCGGAAGCCTCCAAGCCTTCAGAATCTTTTCTTCTTAGAGCTTGGATACAGAATTATTCTTAAAAAAAGATGCATAAAGCACCTAAATTGAGTGCTAATTGGTGGCATTCCTTTCCAGCTTGTGTCTAGCAGTCTACCTTTCTTAGCAATCAGAGATGCCTTCACCATGATGACAGTTATTAACTTCCTGCTGTACATACTGTATAAATCACACATGACTTCAGCCTACTAGAACTGGCTTTTTCAGGGTGGATACTACCTCTACTCTGATACCTACATATTACTAAAAAAATTAAATTGAAAAATAATGGGGATTCTTTTATTAAAAAGAGATGTATCTATGATAAGAACATATTGTTTATTCATCCAATATACTAATATAGTCTCAAAACACATGGTGGGATATTTATGTTTAAGGCTGTTCATTGAGAAAAAAAAAAGAAGAAGCAGTCAGTGAAAAACTGGTTGATAAGTGATAGACCATCTCTTGGGGAGTCCTGTGCAGCTGTTAAAAGAACAAGATGGCTTTGTATGTAGTAATGGGGGAGATTTGCATGAAAGACTGGGAGACTACACTCCCTTGTGTCTTTCTCTCCACTGATTAGCTGTCTATTGAGATCTCTCCCTGGTTGACTAGGCATTAACAACTGATTCCACTCAACTGTAACACACATGCTAAATATTTCATTTCCTATCTTCCTTTTCCATCTGATCTGTGTTCTTGACTATTTCCGGCAAATGAAACAGAAATCACCTTTGTTGCTGCTGTGAGATAATGTGAAAAATGAGCTCAATCAAGTTAATGCATTGGAAAAGTATAGGGAATATTACTGATTTTTGCATTGGTAACTGTTTTGTATTATTTTCATTCTTACATGGACATTCTGAGATTTTTCTCTTAAAAGATTATCCATCTCCACTGAAGTCTTTCCACTCCCATTATGGAAACACAAGCCATGTTTGGGGCCCGGGATGTTGCCTTACAACCTTGGGACAGCCAATGCCTCCTACACTTTAGTTATAGGATTTGTACTAATTAGGGAATTGTACTGATTAGAAGTTTGTACCCATTAGGAACTGTGAGTATTTTACCTGAGCATTGAAAGATATGTGAATCTTAAACATTTTCATATCCTCTGATTGCTTCTAAGCCTTGCGAAGACCAGCAAAATCAGAGTTCCTACACTGACTCTGGTCTCTGGCCTAAGCCTCTATTGCTCAGCCTTATCAGGTCACTTTTTCCCCTGGCTTTAGGGTTAAGTTAAAATGCTGATTTAACTATCCCATGGCATAAGTATAACCCATGTTTTCCCACAAGCATGTGTTATATTAACCACTCGTTGTGATTATTTAGAGTTCAGCTTTTGATGTGGACCTTTTTAAAGGTATCTATCACTTTTTGATGGGTCAGGAAATATACACAGTCATGCATTATTAGCTGCCTAATATCATTATTATATTTTAAAATAAATACAAGACTGCTCTAAAAGTTGCTTGGCAATATTACATATTAGTGAAAAAAATCTCTCAAATTTTGGAATCTAGAGCTTTTTGTTGAATTGTTGCTAATTTGGATTGCCTTGAATTCCTTCCTGGATTTGCTAAACCTGAGTTAAAATGCAGGTTACACCTCTTATTAGCTGTGCCATGTGTTACTTTAACATGCACACAGATGTCAAACACAAGGTCCACAGGCCCAATCTGGCCCTCCACCTTGTTTTATCTGGCCTGGCACCTTATTTCTATGTGGCAGCAGCATCGAGTTCCTTGCCCTAGTTAAGGAGTAGTTACATTTATAGTCCTAAAATTACATTTGACCCTTTGAAGGCAACCTAGGCAGATGTGGCCCCCAGTGAAAATGAGTTTGACACCCCTGACATCTCAGTTCCCTTATCTGTAAAATGGGGCTGCTAATAGTGAAATCAAAGGTGTTTTGAAGGTCAAGCTTGTGTAGTGTCTCTCCACACTTGCTACATGATCAGGATTCCTGGGCTGTTTTTGCAGTTGCTATCTGATGAGCATCAATAGTTCCTCTATCTCACTATCTCAGATTTATCCTTCCCATTTATAACCTGGCACATGGCTGGCCCACTGTCTCATAGTTGCACTTTGCTTCTGGATGGAATGCTTCAGCATCAGCCTTTCCTAATTTACCTGGTACACAACTCTCCAATTAATTTTAAAATATTGATTTTTTTCTCTCATATCTCTTTGAGCCAGGCTTACTTACTTACACAACTCCCTATTTTTTATCTGGTTAAATCCCTCTTCCTTTTTTCATCAACATTCTTGACTGAGCTCATCTTTCCACAGGCAGTCCTAACTCTATAACTGAATTCATACTGTTCTGAGGATGTAAGAATATTCCCTGCTTCATGTTTGTGTCATTCTAGTCTTGAGTTATTCATCTTGTAATGATGCTGTGGGTCCTGGCCTTGACTGGAAGCCTGCTGAGGACAGGTGGTGCTTGGACTGTCTGATGTTATGTGTGATTGGATTCCAGACACACCAGTAGTGATAGCCTTTTATAGCTTGTTTTGCTGATCTGCCTAGTGACTGTAGAGCAGACACAAATAAATACTCATTGACTAATGGTTCACAGCTTCTGATTGTATGCCCTCGCTGTTTCTCACTCCATCAGCCTCTGACTCCTGAATATTCTTTTTTTCTCTCATTAAGGGCCTTGGCCCCTGGTTCAATCTTTCTTCTCATGCTAATTTCAAACATCATTCTTTTGAATATTTTTCTCCACTCCTCTTAAGCTCCACACCCACAGTCACAGGGCATCTTTTCAGTGCTGAAAACTGGTCCACTTCCAGAGGGGCCATGGAACATGCCCTGTCTGACCACAGTACCTGGTCTTTGCAACATGCTTACTCAACATCTCTTTGGATCTCTCCCAGAACTTGCATTCTGTCTTGCTAAAATATTCACTTGTTATCTTCCCATGAACATTTATACATGTTCATGTCTCTATATTTTAACATTAATTAAAAAGAACCCTTTAAAAATTCAAAACTGGGTACCACTCAGCCACCAATTCATAACCTTTTCTCCAATTCACAATCAAAGACTCAGAAATTATGTCTTCACTGCCTGTATCAAATTCTGCATTTCACTCCTCAAAATATTGCAGTGTAGCTTCTACTTGTGCTGCCATCAAAATGTCTCTTGCTAGGTTCTTGTTAGTGACTTTCACTGCCTCCTTACTGCGGGTGCTTTCCAGTTCCCTCTGTACTTCACTTCTCGGTGCCAGTTCACCCTGGTGAACCCTCTCTTCTTTGAGACATAATCACTCTCCTTGGCTTTGATAACATGGCCCTTTAGTACAATTTACCATTTTAATTCTTTGCAGTCAACTCCCTATCCAAACATGATAGTTGGAGTCTCCTGAGGCTAACTGTAAGTCTTCTACTCTTTTGTTCCCAGAAGCCATTTCATCCACAGCCTGGGCTTCAAGGACTACCTTCAAGGACTAACACTGATGACTCCCACCTGTGCATCCTGTTCTCAGACACCACAGGTGGCCCAGGATGTGTTAACCCCCTACTCACATGATACCCTCTATTGTCCAAGACATTTGGAACTTCACACTGCTGAAAATTAAACCCGTGCTCTTCCCTAAAACCTGGCCTTTGTCCACTGCTCTCTCAGTAAATGATCTCATCCCATCTCTTCAGTTCTACCAATTGGAAACTGTAAGAGGTTTTCTTGACACTTTACTTTCTCTCACTGCACATCTTAACTCCTTTTCTCACCTACCAACCCCAACTGGTGTTCCACTGTCTCTCCTATTGCTCTAGTCTAAACCTCCCATTTGGGGCTTGATTTGATATAATAGGCTTCTTGTCCACTTTCTGTGTTGAAGACAGACCCTTTCAGTGATTGTGTGGTGCTCTCTGGAGGCTCGTGTGGTCTTGGCTATGTCTCCCTTTCCAGCCTCACCTCACTGCTTTTTCTCTCACTGACTGTGGTGGCCATACCCTGTCCTTCTGATACTTGGAGGCTCTCCCTCCACAGGTCCTGCATGTGGTCTTGGTCTGGCTTTGTCACTACTCTCACAGAGCATGGGATGTGGACAAGCCTTCACCAGCAGCAGCGCTGCCCCATTATTGAAATAGTGGCATGGTCCACACTGGTCCTGTTTCTGCAGCATAGAAGTCCCATCTGAGATCCCACTCAGCCCACTGAAGTATAAGTAAGGACCACAGCTGCATGGCCAGGTGGAGATGATGCCCAGTGCCTCTGTTCATGCAAGTCACTTAGCTTGGCCTTGCCAGTCTGTTCATCAGAAGTAAAATGCAGACTTAGTCACAAACCAAGCAGATTCTTACAGCACACTTCCTAGGGGCTAGGCAGTGTTCAAGCATTAGGGAGACACTGGTGAACAAAACAAATAAAAAGCTGTTCATAGAGCTTATAATATACTGGAATTGAACACAAATTTCTAAAATATAAAATACATAGTGTCAGAAAGGAATTTGTGCTATGGAAAAAATAAAGCTTCAAGAAGAGGTCATGAACTGCTAGATTGAGGATGGGATTGTAAACTCAAATGAGGTGGTCAGGGGAGTTCTCACTGAGAAGGCCATGTTGGAACATGGGCCTTTGGAAGGTGAGAGGAAGAGTGGCACAATTAGAGGGCACATCCAATGCAGAGGCTTTGAGGCAAGGAGAGCAATGCTACATGTGTACAAGTGGTACTGAGGAGACAAATGTGGCTGGAATGGAGTAGCAAGGGGAAGAAACAGTAGGAAGTGAGAGTGCAGGTGTGGTTGAAGGAAGAGCCCTTGAGCTGTTATTCTTAGGGAAATGGGGAGGCAGATTGAGGGCTTTGGCATAGGAATGATGTGATTCAGTGCCTGGGTGGGGAGTTCATTGGAGTGGCTCAAGTCCTGAAGCCAACTGACCACTTAGGAGTCTCCTGCAGTGACCCAGGTAAGAGGTGACAGTCATTTGGAGAGTATGGGGAAAGTGGGGAAGGTGATTCTTGGTTAGGTCTGGATGCATTTTGAAGATATTACGCTTGGCTGATTGGCTGGATGTGAGGTCCCAGAAAACAAAAGGGATTCAGGAGGACTCTGACAGTTTAGGCCTGGATGACTGGAAAGAGAAGTTTGACATGGGCCAAGATAAAATGGGGAACAGTTTTGGGTCATATGGGGAATTCAGTTTTGCACATGTTGTCTCCAAGGCATGCAAGTGGCAATGTGCAGGAGAGAGAGCAGTCCATGAGAATCTGGGGTTTAAGAGAAAGGCTTGGCTGTGATCATGCATTAGTAGGTATTGACATATGGTTGATATCCAAAGGCGTGGAACCAGATGAAACACTGGGAGTGTGAGTACAGCAGGAGTCAGATCTGTCACTTCTCTTCTCAAAACCCTCAGTGGTCTCTCATCCATCTCACAGTGAAAGCTGCCTCTACACCTGCCTATTACTTTTCTGGCTTCATCTACTTTTCTTTCTCCCTGAATTCAGCATCTTCCATATTCCTAGGACACGTCATGTTAGCAGTCTGTGTTTGCAACTGCCATTTTTCTGGCTGTGTTTTCCCCACCCAGGTGTCACCGTCACCTCTCTCAAATCTTTGTTCAAATGGAAACTTTTCAAGAAGTCCTTCTCTGGCTTCTTATTATCTGTGATACCTACTAAACATTTTAGAAATGTAACTGAAAGATATTGCATTGATGTGTTTTTTATCAAATGCACTAACACCCATGGAAATCCTTCATTTGGCTCACCTTTTAAATTATTTTAAAAATTGATTTTCAAGTTTGTAATGGTGCAGATAGGAAAACTATTTGGGAGCACATTTGCATTGATTTTTGGCAAAATTATGTCTTGGTGGAAGCCTTTTTATACATCTTTTTTCAAAATGCTCTTTTCCATAGGACAGCTGTTTTCCCAAAGCAGGTACTGAGCCCCCAAATCATTTAAATGCCACTTTTATATTATAGGAATGGAGGAAGGTGTTTATTTTTGGAAAAACACCTGTTTTGTGGCACACTACTAAAAGCCACCTGCCACACAGAAAATGGTAATGAATTTAGAATGGTTGCTTTTATCATTAAAAGAAAAACATACAACTTGAGCCCTTTAGTTCTGCAACACATATTTTTATTGTCACCAGGTAACTAGTGAACCAGCATGCAGTAGAAAATACTTCTGTGGTTGGTTCTTATCTCTATATAAAATATTATAAAAATCTACTATATTATAAAGGTGTTGTATGTATATTAAAATAAATAAAATACCCTAAAGCATGATTCCAGTAGTTCCTACCTACTTCTGGCTACAACTTCTTTGCTGTAACAACCGACTGATAAAATGACACAATAAATTCGTTCTCCTCTGGTTCTGTCTCTGTAATGTTACTACATATCCTTTTGTAATTTTTATTTCCAATAAGGGATTACTCATATGTAGATTTTAAAATTTTTCATTTTGTTTTTTTAAAGAGTTCATTTATCTTCCTCGGTACAAAAATGTGTTTCAGTAGCAGATGTAATTGGTCAGTGTGCGTTTGGTATTTCTGACGTGTCTGGTGTTGGGTTGGAGACCTGATGGGCTGGTGAATGAATTTCTTCTTTCAGAGCACTGATATTTGAGTGGAGTAGAGGGAGAAAACACAAGTAAATAAATGGTGAGAATCAATGTGCCAAAGCATCTTATTATTGAAAGAGAATTTTTCCAGCAAATAACAGAACAGAGGCCCTGAAGTGTGTTTGACAGTTTGTAGTTTTGCTCAACTGTTCAGCCAATCTCTCTCCCGTGAAAGATATTGGTTTATTCAAACCTTCAGCAGTTTTATATTTGTTTTTGTATGAGATTGTAAGAAAGGTATGCATTTTAGCTTGTCACCATACATTTTGGTGTATTTTTAATATATTTTACCATAAGTTTTCAATGGGGTTTTTTTTTAGCTTTCCACCATTTATAAAAAGAGGATTCTAAGCACTGAAAATGAAGTTTAGTTAAATTTTATAATAGATTAAGTGCACTGTGTTGTTAAACTTTGCTGAAAAAATGGAGGTTTGTTTTTATGTTTTAGAGCACTGAAGACTGATAAATACAGTGTTAGCCACATGTGTGATTCTGTGTTATCCTGTAACTGCATTAAAAAAAAACAGATGAAGTTAATTTAAATATTTTCTTTTACCCAGTGTGTACGTATATTGTAATTTCAACTTATAATCAGTATCAACATTGTAAGTGAGATATCTAACATTCTTTTTCATACTGAGCATTCAGCATCTGGTGCAGGAGACCTCCGTTCTGTCTGGCTGCATTTTCAGGTGGCAAGTGCCTACCGTGGTGAACAATAGGGACTACTGGTTTAATTTAAATGCTGTGGCTAATAGTTAAGCTTCAGTCCCTATGAGTACCACATACAATTAGGTCCAGGAAGTAAATGCAAATTATAATTAATCTTCTCAGAAAATTAGATAACTTTTGGCCTCGTGAGACCAGATCATACCCTTATTGCTTTTACTGTGTAATGTGGAGGCTAATTGTGTGCACATCATGAATGTGGTTTCTGATTCATGGTTTTGTTGCTGCTGAAAATGTTTTCACTCACAATTATATATTTTTACTGGGGTGAAATATATATATCTTAAAATGTGCCATCTTAATTATTTTTAAGTGTACAGGTACATGGTTTAAGCACATTGTGTACCCTTTACCACCATCCATCTCCAGAACTCTTCATCTTACAAAACTGAAACTCTGTTCCCCTGCTTAAAACACTGTCTTCACTTTCCCCTTTCCCCAGCCCCTGCCCACCTCTGCTTTCTGCCTCTATTATTATTATTATTATTTTTATTTTTATTGTTGCTCAAGCACAGTTTTTTTTGCCTTTTACTCTCATCCCAGGCCACCCATCCAGCCCTCCCCACCTTACTCTCGTTTCCACCCCACCCCTTGTTTTTGTCCATGTGTTCTTTATACTTGTTCCTGTAAACACTTCCCCTTTTCACCTGAAATTCTCTCCCCTCTCCTCTCTGGACACTGTCCACCTGTTCTCTATTTCAGTGTCTTTGGTTATATTTTGCTTGCTTGTTTTGTTATTTAGGTTCTTGTTAAAGGTGAGATCATATGGTATTTGTCTTTCACCACTTGACTTATTTCATGTAGTATAATGCTTTTCAGTTACATCCAAGCTGTTGCAAAGGATAGGAGCTCCTTCTTTCCTTCTGCTGCATAGAATTTCGTTGTGTAAATGTAGCATAGTTTTTGGATCCATTCATTTACTGATGGGCACCTAGGTTGCTTCCAACACTTGGCTATGGTAAATTGTGCTGCTATGAATATTGGAGTGCATAGGTTCTTTTGGATTGGTGTTTCAAGGTTCTTAGGATATAATCCTAGGAGTGGAATTGCTGGGTCAAAAGGCAGATCCATTTTTATTTTTCTGAGAAAATTTCATACTGTTTTTCCTAGTGGTTGTACTAGTCTGCAATCCCACCAAGAGTGCACTAGGGTTCCCTTTTCTCTACAACCTCTCCAACATTTGTTATTTGTTGCTTTGTTTATGATGGCCATTCTGACTAGTGTGAAGTGGCATCTCATTGTGGTTTTAATTTGCATCTCTCTGAGAGTTAGGGATACTGAGCATCTTTTCTCGTGCCTCTGGATCCTCTGTATATTGTCCTTGGAGAAGTGTCTGTTCAAGTCCTATGCCCATTTTTTAATTAGGTTGCTTGTCTTCTTAGAGTGGAGTCATGCAAATTCTTTAAATAATTTGGAGATTAAACCCTTGTCTGAGGTATCATTGTCAAATATATTTTCCCATATGGTTGGTTCTCTTTTTATTTTAATACTGTTTTCTTTAGCCATGCAAAAGCTTTTAATTTTGATGAGATCCCATTTGTTTATTCTTTCTTTTATGTCCCTTACTCTAGGGGACATATCAGTGAAAATGTTACTGCATATCTGAGATTTTCCTGCCTATATTTTCCTGGAGGACTTTAATGGGGTCACAACTTATACTTAAATCTTTTATCCACCTTGAATTTATTTTTGTGTATGGTGTAAGTTGGTGCTCAAGTTTCATTTTTTTGCATGTAGCTGTCTAGTTTTCCCACACCATTTGTTGTAGAGGCTATTTTTAGTCCATTTTATGTTACTGCCCCCTTTGTCAAATATTAATTGACTGTAGAGAGTTGGGTTGATTTCTGGGCTCTCTGTTCTGTTCCATTGGTCTATGTGCCTGTTTTTATGCCAGTACCAGGCTGTTTTGATTACAGTGGCTTTGTAATACAGTTTGATATCAGGTATTGTGATCCCTCCTACTTTGTTCTTCTTTCTCAAAAGAGCAGCTGCTATTCAGGCTCGTTTATGATTTTATATAAATTTTTGAAGTGTTTGTTCTATGTCTGTGAAATATAGCATTGGTACTTTAATAGGTATTGCATTAAATCTGTAATTGCTTTGGGCAGTATGGACATTTTGATGATGTTAATTCTTCCAATCCATGAGCATGGTATATGTTTTCATTTGTTTGTGACTTCCTTAACTTCTTTCTTCAGTGTTGTGTAGTTTTCTGAGTACAGGTCTTTTACCTCCTTGGTTAGGTTTATTCTTAGGTGTTTTATTTTCCTTTTTGCTATATCAAATGGGATTTTTTTCTTGATTTCTGTTTCTGATGTTTCATTGTTTATATACAAAAATGCCTTTGATTTCTGGATATTGACTTTGTTATCCCACTGCTTTGCCAAATTCATTTATTTGGTTGAGCAGTTTTTTGGTGGAGTTTATAGGATTTTCTATGTACACTATCATGTCATCTGCAAACAATGACAGTTTAGTTTCCTTCTTTCCAATTTGGATGCCTTTTATTTCCTTTTCTTGTCTAATCATTGTGGCTAAAACTTCTAATATTATATTGAATAGAAGTGGTGAAAGTGGACAACTTTGTCTTGTTCCTGATCTTAGTGGAAAAGCTTTTAGTTTTTGCCCATTGAGTATGATGTTGGCTGTAGGTCTCTCATATATGGCCTTTATTATGTTGAGGAACGCTCCCTCTATTCCCACTGTGCTTAGTGTTTTCATCATAAATGGGTGCTGTACCTTATCAAATGCTTTTTCCACATCTATTAATATGATCATGTTATTTTTGTCTTTCTTTTTGTTTATGTGATGTGTTACATTTATTCATTTCTGAATATTGTACCATCCTTGCATCCCTGGGATGAATCCCACCTGGTTTATGATCTTTTTTTTTTTCTTTTTAAAAAATTTTTTTATTGATTATGCTGTTACAGTTATTCTATTCCCCCTTCATTCCCCTCCACCCTACCCTCCCATCCCCACCATTACCCTCCCTTTAGTTTATGACCATGTGTCTCAAGTCCTTTAGATTCTATATTTCCCATGCTATTCTTGCCCCCCCATCTATTTTCTATCTACTGTCTATGCTACTCATTTTCTGTACCTTCTCCCCCCTTCTCCTCCTCCCACTCCCCTGTTGCTAACCTTCCTTGAGATCTTCATTTCTCTTTCCACTCCTGATCTAGCTGTCCTTTTAGTTTGCTTTTGTTTTAGGTGTGGTTGTTAATAACTGTGAGTTTGTTGTCCTTTCACTGTTCATGTTTCTTTAACTTCTTTTTCTTAGATAAGTCCCTTTAACATTTCATATAATAAGGGCTTGGTGATGATGAACTCCTTGAATTTGATCTTATCTGAGAAGCACTTTATCTGCCCTTCCATTCTAAATGAAAGTTTTGCTGGATAGAGCAATCTTCGTTGTAGGTCTTGGGATTTCATGACTTGGAATACCTCTTTCCAGACCCTTCTTGCCTGTAAGGTCTCTTTTGAGAAATCTGCTGACAGTCTGATGGGGACTCCTTTGTAGGTGACTGTCCCCTTAGCTCTTGTTGCTTCTAGGATTCTCTCCTTCATTTTCATCTTGGCTAATGTAATTATGATGTTCCTTGGTGTGTTCCTTCTTGGGTCCAACTTCTTTGGTACTCTCTGAGCTTCCTGGAATTCCTGGAAGTCTATTTCCTTTGCCAGATTGGGGAAATTCTCCTTTATTATTTGTTCAAATAAGTTTTCCACTGGTGGCTGTGCCTTTCCCCCTTCTGGTACCCCTAGAATTCGGATGTTGGAATGTTTAAAGATGTCCTGGAGGTTCCTAAGACTCTCCTCATTTCCTTGAATTCTTGCTTCCTGACTCTTTTCTGTTTGGCCATTATTTGCTTTCTTCTGGTCCATTCCATTGATTTGAGTCCCAGTTTCCTTTGCATTGCTATTGGTGTGCTGTGCAATTCCATTCATTTCAATTAGTTTCGCCTTCATATATTTGTCTAATTTGTGGCTATAATCAACCAGTTCTGTGAGGATCCTGATGACCAGTGTTTTATACTGTGCGTCTGAGAGTTTTGCTATTTCTTCATTGCTTAGATCTATGGGCTCTTGGACTTTGAGATCTTGTGACATATTTGGTCTGTTCTGGCCCTTTAAGTGTGAGAAGTGGTGCCTTGGACTCCCAGGTCGCTGGGTTGTGAAGCTGTATGTGGGGGCGTGGTCAGAGCGGGGAAATGGCGGCGCCCTCTACTGTGCCTGGGCCCCGGTCCAACCGCCCACTCCCTCGCCTGTCTGCTTGCGCACAAATGGGCGACCACAGTCAACACGCAGCACCACTTCCCCGCTGTCTCCTCCACGGTCGCTTGCCTGGTGGCTCGCTCGGTTGCTCACTAGGTCCAACCGTGCGCCTGGATTCCAGGCATCTTGATTCCGAGCCTGAGTCCGTCTGACCCAGTCCTCCTGTGCAACCCCTCACCAGCCGCTGGTTTCGCCTCTTACCGGTCAGGCTGAAGAATTTGTTGTTAATGGACTTCCGAAAAGTTCAATTTTCTGTGTTCTGGCTGTGTTTTCTATTGCTAATATTTAGTTGTCTCTAAACTTGGTTGTGTGAGAAGGCCCGGCACATCCACCTATGCCTCCATCTTGGTGGAAGTCCTGATCTTTTTAATGTATTGTTGGATGTGGTTTGCTAATATTTTGTTGAGGATTTGGTGTCTATGTTCATCAGTGATATTGGCCTGAAGTTTTCTTTCTTCGTTGTGTCTCTATCTGGTTTTGAAATTAGGATGATCCTGGCTTCATAAAAAGAGTTTGGGAGTTTTCCATCATTTTGGATTTTTTTGGAATAGTCTGTGAAGAATAGGAGTTAGCTCTTCCTTAAATGCTTTGTAGAATTCTCCTGTGAAACCATCTGGTCCAGGGATTTTGTGTGATGGGAGGTTTTTGATTACTGCTTCAATTTCATCTGCTGTTATTGGTCTGTTCAGGCTTTCTGCTTCTTCATTAAGTGTTGGAAGATTATATTTTTCTAGAAATTTGTCCATTTCACCCAGGTTTTCAAATGTCTTGGCATGTACTTTTTGTAGTAATTTCTTATAATTCTTTGTATTTCTGTGGTGTCACTTGTAAGCTTACTGTGACACCTGTTTCATTTCTGATTGTGTTTATTTGGGTCCTCTTTCTATTTTTCTTGCTGAGCTTGCTTAAAGACTTGTCAATTTTCTTTATCTTTTTAAGGAACCAGCTCCTGGATTCACTGATGCTTAGAATTGTGCTTTTAGTCTCTGTCATTTAATTCTTCTTTGATCTTGGTTATTTTCTTCCTTCTACTTGCTCTGGGCTGTCTTTTTTTTTATTCCTCGAGTTTTTGTAGGTGTTGGGTTAGGTTGTTTGTTTGAAACGTTTGTCTTTTTTTGGTAAGCCTGTATTGCTAATAACTTCCCTCTTAGGACTGTATTTGCTGTGTCCCATAAATTTTGGTTTGTTGTGTATTTATTTTCACTTATTTCCACAAACTTTTTGATTTCTTCCCTAATTTCATTCTTGACCCATTCATTGTTTAATAGCATGCTATTCAATGTCCATGATTTTGAGTGTTTTGGGTCTTTTCCCTTGGGGTTGGTTTCTAGTTTCAGTCCCTTGTGGTCAGAGTAAACGCTTGATACAATTTCAATTTTATTGAATTTGTTGAGGCTTGCTTTGTGTCCTATCATGTGGTCTGTCTTTGAAAATGTTCCATGTACATTTGAAAAGAATGTATGTTTTTAGCATCCTTCAGATGAAGGGCTCTCTTTCTATCACATAAGTCCATTTCATCTAGGGCATTGGTGAATGCCACAATATCTTTGTTGATATTTTGTTTAGAAGATCTGTCCATTTTTGACAATGGTGTGTTAAAATCTTCTACTATAATTGTGTTGCTGTTAATAGCTTTCTTGAAGTTCTCCAAGATTTTCTTTATGTATTTGGGTGCTCCTATGTTGGGTGCACCTATGTTGGGTGCATATGTATTTACAATGTTTATGTCTTCTGGTGGATTCTTCCCTTGAGTATTATGAAGTAACCTTCTGGATCTCTCTTTATGGGTTTTTTTTTTTTTTGAAGTCTATTTTGTCTGATATAGGTATTGCTACCCAGGCTGTTTTTCCTGTTCGTTTGCTTGGATTATTTGTTTCCAGCCCTTTAGTTTCAGACTGCATAGGTCTTTCGTCCTGAGGTGGGTCTCTTTTAGGCAGCATATGTGTGGGTCATGGTTTCTTATTCATTTAGCTATTGTAATCTCTTTTGATTGGGGCATTTAATCCATTTATGTTTAATGTTATTATTTATAGGTACTTATTCATTGCCATTTTTGTACCTGTGTTCCTCTTTCTTTGTCTCTTTTCCTTCCTTTCCTTAAAATAATCCCTTTAGCATCTCTTGCAGAGCTGGTTTTGTGTAGGTATATTCTTTTAGAATTCCTTCGTCTGGGAAGCTCCTTATTTTGCCTTCCATCTTAATTGAGAGCCTTGCTGGGTAAAGTAGCCTTGGTGTAGGCCTCTGGTTTTCATTACTTGGAATATTTCTTGCCATTCTGTTCTGGTTTGGAGCGTTTCCATTGAGAAGTCAGCTGCTAGCCTTATCAGAGCTCAACTGTATGTTACTTCCTTTTTTTCCATTGTTGCCTTTAAGATTCTCTCTTTGTCTTGGAATTTTGCATTTTTATTACGATGTGTCTTGAAATGGGCCTCTTTGGGTTCCTCTTGATTGGGACTCTCTGTGCTTCCTGGATTTGTGTAATTTTTTCTCTCATCAAATTAGGGATGTTTTCCATCATTACTTTTTTGAACAGGCTTTCTATCCCTTGCTTTTCTTCTCCTTCTTCTGGTATCCCTATTATGCAGATATTATTGCATTTCATGTTGTCTTGCAACTCCCTTACCACCTGTTCATTCTTTCTGAGCCTTTTTTTTTTTTTTGGCTCTTTCTTGATGTTTTTATCTAGTTTGTCCTCCAGCTTGCTGATCCAATCTTCTGCTTCATCTATCCTGTTTTTGATTCCTTCTACTGTGTTCTTCAGTTCAGAAATTTTATTCCTCATTTCCTCTTGGCCCTTGTTGATAGTTTTCATTTTCTTTTTCATGTTGATACAGTTTGCAGTTGATATAGTTTGCAGCTGAGTTGATTGTAGTTTTTCTGTAGTTTCTGGTAATTCACTGTGAGCTCATGGAGCTTCCTGATAACCATTGCTTTGAACTCAGTATCTGATAGTTGAGTTGCCTCTATTTCATTTAGCAGTCTTTCTGAGGCTTCCCCTTTTCATTTCATTAGTGGATTTTTTTTTGTCTTCCAGTTGTTCATGGGACTCTTCTTGTTAGCCTTAGCTTCTTAAATTGATCTGTTCTGACTCCCTGAGTTCATGGTGTGAACTTCTATGGTAGAATACCTGTGAGATTCAGTGGTGCAGTGTCCTGGATCTCCCGAGCTCAGTGGTCTTTGGCTGTTTTTTAAGTTGGCTCTGTGTTTGTCTTTGGGTTTTGACTGTTGTTGGGTCTTTCTTTGGTGGGTCCTTCCCACTAGCTTGCTAACTGCGAGTTTCCTCTCTCAACTACCTCTCATATTTTCTTGTGCTGGAGTGGGCAGGTTGTGTTGAAGCTGGTTTTTCCATGTGTACAAGGTTATGAGTATTCTTTCTTTCTCTTGTTCAGTTGTTCTGAGTAGTTTCTCCACTGTTTATTTGTATTTCTGGTTAGGTCCTTGATTGAGGTTAGTATGACTTCCACTCCCTCATTCACCTTCCTCTGTTTTTATCTGTTGGTGGTTGCTTTGTTGGTGGGTTTCTCCTTGTAGCAGGTATTGTGGTGTTCACAGCTTCCAGCCACTTTTTTTTTTGTGATCAGTTGGAGGGGCAAGACAAAATGGTTTAAGACAGCAAGAGAGTATTCTATGATATTTACAGTAGCAGCACATAGAGAAGAGATTAGAAATCCTTTGGCTATGTATAGTGTTAACTGTGATATTCCACCCAATTAGCCACTTTTTAGAAAGGATGGAAAGAATGTAAGACTCTTGTTGGGGAGCGAAGGATTGTCACTTGGATCTATAAAGCAGCGAGGGTGGGAGGTCAGATTCTGAGGTAAGGTGAGAGTAAAGGATAGTAAATAAGTATAGTGTGTGAGAGAATAAAGTTAACCACTACAGTAATAGAGTTCAGGAAACCATGAAGTTGACTAAGATCTGAGAGGGTTGTTGTATAATATTTACAATTGTATGGAGCTGCTATATTAATAATAATATTAGAGCAACAATCATATGACAGAATCTATGTGATCTGGATAACAATAATAGGAAGTATAGGACCTTGATTAGTGTGCTAATGGAACACAAGTGAAGTGAAGGACAGTAAATTAGCAATACACTATGAAAGAGAGAACAGGGTAAACCTGTCAAATAATACAATTTAACTAACCAAGCAAAGAAGACTAAACAGAAAGAAGAGGAATATAAAAACACTATTAAAATAAAAGATGTAAGAATAATTAAAAAATAATAA
Source organism: Artibeus jamaicensis (assembly GCF_021234435.1). Classification (NCBI taxonomy): domain Eukaryota; kingdom Metazoa; phylum Chordata; class Mammalia; order Chiroptera; family Phyllostomidae; genus Artibeus; species Artibeus jamaicensis. The sequence goes on along the minus strand of NW_026521576.1, from coordinate 2,628,929 downwards.
TACAAATATGCAATAACTTGCAGGTTCTCTGTAATAGCAAAATGAAATTTGTTTCACTGTCTCAGCTGTTGGGGTGACCCCTCTTTGGGTCCAACTCTGGTCTTTTCACAGTTCCAGGTTTTTATGTCTCACTTGTGGGCATTTAAAAAAAAAGAAGAAGAAGAAGAAGGAAGGAAGAGGAGGTAAAATTGGAAAGGAAGAAGGAATAAAAGAAGAAAGAAGGAAAGAGAAGAAAATGGAATTGAGAGAGAAAAAATAATAAAAATTAAAAGATAAAGAATTACTTTAAAATAAAAAAGCCTTGTGCTGGTTTCAATCTGGCCAAACTGGTTTTGCTGGTTTTGCTGGCTGCAGCAGGCTAAGGGGTTATTGGTTTTGCTTTTCTCCTTCCAGATCAGCACTCAGTCAGCTTCCAGCATGTACTGTCCCCAGGGATAATGGAGCACTCTTCTCAGAGCTAGCCTGGCACCTCTCCCAGGGTCTCTGGGTATGGGCTCAGAGCCTACTTCAGAGGCACTCTCCCTTTGTTGCAGTGTGATCACTAGGCCAGGTCGCCTGCAGTCTCTCAGGTTTGGGTGAACACCCTTCCTAGGGCTACAGGAGTGCACATCGTGCCTTTCATGGCCACCTCAGGAGCGCTGCCCAGTGGGGTGGGGAGGAGACCTTAGCAACTGCTGCAGGAGAATTCCCCAAACAGGTCTCTTTTTTCACTTTTTTTTTGAGACATTCCTCCTACTCAAGCCTTATGTTCCTTACAGTGATCTGGCTTCTTGCACAGCCCAAATTGGAGTCAGGGCCCATCATGGCCCAACTCTCAACTCTCCCCATCCAGCATCCATAGACTCTGTGGGTGTTTTCAGACCCTGTGTGTTTGCCACTTAGTCATTATTCCCCTCTCTGAGACTTCAAGCAACCAGGTCTCTCCCTGTGCTGGTCAAACCTTGTTTGGCAGGGGAGGGAGCTGTTAACCCAGCTCTCTCCCAAGAGCCCTGTGGCAGACCCAGCGGCCACTGGGCCTGGGGCTGCAGCCACCCTGGTCCCCTCACTGGTCCCTGGGACCTTATTGTCTTGAAGCACTCTCCTTCCCGTCTGCTTTTTCAGTGTCTGCTACAATTTTTGGTCTCTTCATATATGCTGGGGTACCGTTGGCTGTTTGCTCTGTTCCTCCATAGATGGGCTAGTTTTTTCTCACTTGTGTAGGGGGAAGTGGAATCTGCTCCCTTCTTTCTGGCCGCCATCTTCCTCCTCTCAAAATGCCTCTATTATTTTAACTCATCTAGCACCTTATGACAGTGGAAGTATAATATATTTGGCCCTTTGTGTCTGACTCACTTCACTTAGTATAATGTCCTAAAGGTTCATCCATATTGTAGCATGTATCAGAATTGTGTTCTATTTTAAGGCCAAACAGTGAGTCATTGTGTGTATATACTGCATTTTGTTTATCCAAATCGATGATCACTTGGGTTGCTCCCACCTTTTGGCTGTTGTGAATAATGCTTTTATGAATGTGAACATACAAATATCTCTTCAATTACATATGTGTGTATCAATTCCATACTGCTTAAATTATTTTGTGTACATACCTGGAAGTAGATTGCTGGCTCATGTGATGATTAATTTTCTTTTGTAGAGGCTGTACTGTTTAGTTTTCTACCAGCAGTGCACAAGAATTCTGATTTCTCCACATCTTCCATAACACTTGTTTTTTTCCATTTGTTTCTGTTTTTCATGGCTTTTTTTCCTTTTTGATAGTAGCTATCACAGTGGGTGTGAGGTGGTTGACCCATGGTTTTAATTAGTGTTTCCCTGATGACTAATAATGAGCATCTTTTAATTTGCTTATTGTTCTTTTGTATATCTTCTTCAGAGAAACAGCTATTGAAGCTCATTGTCTTTTTTTAGTTGGTTTTTCTTTTGGTTATCCTTTTGGTTATGTAAGTGTTTTCTGTATATTTTAGGTACTAGATCCTTATCATATACAATATATTTTTTCTATTGTGTAGGTTCTCATTTAGCTTTCTTAATAATGCCCTTTGTTGCATAGAGTATTTAATTTTGATGAAATATAGTTTAGTTATTTACACAAAATTACAAGGGGCTCCCAATAGCCAAACAATCTCAAAAAGAAGAACAAAGATGGAGGCTTCACATTTAACTAATTTCAAACTACATCAAAGCTACAGTAGACAAAACAGTGTGGTGTTGACATAAGGATATAGACATATATATAGACCAATGGACAGAAATCAGAGTCTAGAAATAAACTTCCAAATTTATATTTAATTGATTTTGGACAACAGGTCAAGACTATTTAATGAAGAACAGTCTGTTTAATAAATGGTCTTGGGCCCCTGGCTGGTGTAGCTCAGTGGATTGAGCACGGGCCTGCAAACCAAAGAATTGCGGTTTAATTACCAGTCAGGGAATATGCCTGGGTTGTAGGCCAGTTCCCTGCAGTGGCCAGGTACCAGCAGGGGATGCATGAAAAGCAACCATACACTGATATTTCTCCCTCTCACCTTTCCTTTCCTTTTAAAGACAAATAAATAAAATCTAAAAAAAAGAAAATTATAAAAATAAATAAAGAGATAGATAAACAGATGGTCTTGGGACAACTAGATATTCATATGTATTAAAAGGGTGAAGTTGCCTTATACCATATACCAAAATTAAAACAGATCGAGGATCTAAATATAAAAACTAAAACCATTCGTAGTGTTGTTTTCTTCTCTTAAATGAAAACATGGGGGTAAATCTTCATGACCTTGCACTTGGCAATGGATTCTTAGATATAACACCAAAAGCGTGAATAACAAAATAGTTCATGATTGTTTAAAGAAGTCTTTTTTAACTACTTACCAATTCTGTAAACTTTTATTTGGCTAAAACCAGAAAACCACCTTCTAAGCAGGTACACATATATAGTGCCATGTTCTAATACATGGACAATGAAGGAAGGACCCTGTCTGCACACAGCAGCACATGAAGCTGTCATGCCTGGCACTGCACACTTTCTTTCTCCTGTGCATCAAGCTCCTGTGACAGTTGCCTTAATGCTTTGATGTTTACTTCCCTGCAGGGTTAGCATGCTGTATTGGGCATTTAGGGTAAAACTTGGTAAATTGCTCTTTGACTGAGACTGGCATTGTTCATTGCTCACATGATTTTCCTTTTCATTCCCCTTACCCATGTGGAAATAACAGGCATAAGAGGAAATGGCCAAATGCAGTCAGATGCTTGGAAGTCTAAAGAGTGTCACAAAGTGCATTTTATTTGGCTCTTTGAATTCCTGTCCATCATGCTTTCTCTAAATGGAGTAGTTTCAGACAAATATTAGTGAATCTGATTTCTAAGCTGTGGATTTATTTGCCTTTTGGTAATGAAACTCTTAGAGAATAATTTATGCTACCCCTTCTACCTCAAGAAATGCCTTGTTTCTCTCCATGTACTTCATTTGTGCAGATATTGAATCTTGCAGTGAGTCCCTGAGACTTTCTCCTATCCCAGTGTGAAATGGTGATTCCTTTACCTGGGTGTAGATGTGGCACTTGCTTCAGCACCTGCACCAACAGTGCCAGGGGGCATGTCTCCATAATGTTGGGAAGCAAGATTCCTGAAAAAGGATTCTGCTTCTTTAGAGAAACACGAGCCATGAAGGTTTACTTCTTTCTTATGATCAGGCAGATGTTTTCCACTGACAAACAAATCTCATTTTTTAGGTTCAGCTAAGAAGATGCATAAAATGAATTTTTAATTAATTTAAGATTCTAAAATTATATAAAAGTAGAGTTTTCTACCTAGGGAATTTAAGTACTGTTGAAAACTGTGTTTTAATTTCCGTGTAGGATATTCTTATTTATGTTAAAATATCAGTAATAGTCCTTATTTCTACTTAAATAACCCATTAACTTTTTCCTAGTAGCAATTTTAAATATAGGCTCTCACATACCAACCTTAAATATGGAGTTTGTTTAAAGTCAGTAAAGTTTAAATGTTGTAGTGAAAGCATCTTGGGGGCCTCTACTTTATACTGAGCAGAGGCCAGCTGTGTGAACTTCAGGCAGCCACGTGCCTGCGACTCAGACTGGTGGGGGGTGTGTTGGGCTGGGCAGTGCACCAAACTGTCAAGCTTTCCCAAATCTTTACTTTCAATGAGCTGAAGTCTTCCAATCTATATTATATCTCTGGTTCTAAGTATTTGTCTTTGGAAGCAGGCTTAATTCAGGTATAACACAGAGAAAGCTTGTGTTAACTGAGAAGCTTGTTTTATCTCATTCATCAGAATCTAATGTTTCTTCCAAATGACAAGTTCTGTGACTCAGGAAATCAAATTCATTTTCCCCAGAACTCAGGCCATATAGATCTAGGATAGCCTCTAAGCTTATTTTCAGTATTTGAATAGTCTCATTTTTAACTCTTTATTATGTAAGACACACATTTTGATATTTCAGGTCACTTTGGGATGTCCACACCCTTTTTTCAATCCTCTCCCTCATGCGTCTGTCTTTGTATATGCTGTTTAGAAGTACAAGCAACTATAGAGGCAGTTTAACCCAAACAAATTCAGGAAAAGAATTCCTGAAGTCATTCTAGACAACCTTCCTATTTAGGGGAACAGATCTGTGCATTATCAGAGAAACCAGTCCAGCTGCCTCTCCTAGACAATGTAATGGTTCTTTTATAAATTAGTGGAAACAGACAAGCAGACATTTATTCAGTGAAACCAATTACCATGGAAGGGAAGAATCGCAATAAACAAACAGAACCAGAAATTTCTAACATAAATGAGAACAGAAGCAACAAATCAATTAGCATTTTTTGGTTGCAATTCAGTGTTATGTCACCTTTTGTAAGACAAGAAAAGTTTTTGGACAAAATGGAAAAATCGGAGTCCAAAAAGGTCTATTGAAAATATAAGGAAAAAAGACTAGAGAAGTCAAAAATTGGTATAGTGGGTTCATTATCTAATACAAGTTCCAGAAAGAGAGAAGATATATAAGGTTGGGATGATGTACTTTTTAAAAATAGGAGAAAATTTCTCTAAGCTGCAGAAAGGATAGGTTTTTAACCCTTTCTCAACAAACCCTCTGCCACTAAAAAAAGCCCCATAATTAAAAAGCAGTTGTAGATATAGCCTGCTGAAAGATCATCATTCCAAGAATAAATAGAATATTCTAACTCTGCTAAAGAGAAAGAAAAGACCTAACTATCCTACAAAGGAAAGAGAATCATACTGTCTTTTGATTTCACATTAACAACCTTGGATGGTAAAGTTAAAAATTTAAAAAAATCCTTAAAATATGAAGGGAAAGCATTTGAACTTAGCATGGTGCAGCATTCTATTAATCAAATGAGAGGGTGTAAACTCAGAGATTTTAATGCCATCTAAAATCAGTAATGTTTACATAAAAATATAAAATGGATCCAAGAAAACTGATATATTTTCTTTTTTTAAAACAATAGTCACTATGAAATTCTTTTTTGTACTTATTTTATTGTTGTTCAATCATAGTTGTTTGCATTTTCCCCCAGCCACTCCCCCGCACCCCAGCTAAACCCACCTCCTCCCACTTTCGTCCATCATTCTCCCCAGTTTTGTCCTTGTGTCTCTCATAGTAGTTCCTGAAAACCCTTCCTCTCATTATGCCTTCCCACCTCCCCTCTGGTTACTGTCAAATTGTTCTTAATTTCTATGTCTCTGGTTATATGTTGCTTGTTTTTATTTTTCTGGTTGATTATGTTCCAGTTAAATGTGAGATCATATGGTATTTGTCCCTTACCTCCTGGCTTATTTCACTTAGCATAATGTTCTCCAGTTCCATCCATGCTGTCACAAAAGGTAGGAGCTCCTTCTTTCTCTCTGTTGTGTAATATTCCATTATATAAATGTACCATAGTTTTGTGATCCACTCATTTGCCGATGGGCACTTAGGTTGGTTCTAGCACTTGGCTATTGTAAATTGTGCTGCTATGAACATTGTGGTGCATAGGTTCTTTTGAATTGGTTCGTGGGATATAATCCCAGCAGTGGAATTGCTGGGTCAAAAGGCAGTTCCATTTTTGGTTTTCTGAGGAAATTCCATACTGGTTTTCACAGTGGCTGTACCAGTCTGCATTCCCACCAACAGTGCAGTAGGGTTTCTTTTTCTCCACATCGTCTCCAACACTTGTTGATTTGTTTATGATGGCCATTCTGACCAGTGTGAAGTGGTATCTCATTGTGGTTTTAATTTACATCTCTCTGATGTCTAGTGATGCTGAGCATCTTTTCATATATCTCTGGGCCCTCCGTATGTCTTCCTTGGAGAAGTGTCTATTCAAGTCTTTTGCCTATTTTTTAATTGGGTTTTGTATCTTCCTGGAGTGGAGTTGTATGAGTTCTTTATATGCTTTGAAGATCAAACCCTTGTCTGAGGTATCATTGACAAATATGTTTCCCCATACAGTTGGTTCTCTTTTCATTTTAATATTGTTTTCCTTGGCCATGCAGAAGCTTTTTATTTTGATGAGATCCCATTTTTTATTCTTTCCTCTATGTCCCTTGCTCTACGGGACATATCAGTGAAGATGGTGCTGCATGGAATGTCTCAGATTTTCCTGCCAATGTTTTCCTCTAGGACTTTTATGGTATCATGACTTACATTTAAATCTTTTATCCATCTTGAATTTATTTTTGTGAATGGTGTAAGTTGGTAATCTAGTTTCATTTTTATGTATGTAGCTGTCCAGGACTCCCAATACCATTTGTTGAAGAGACTATTTTTACTCCATCTTATGCTCCAGCCACATTTGTCAACTTTTAATTAACCAGAGACTTGGGTTTATTTCAGGACTCTCTATTCTGTTCCATTGATCTATGTGCCTGTTTTTATGCCAGTACCAGGCTGTTTTGATTATAGAGGCCTTGTAATACAATTTGATGTCAGTTACTGTGATCCCTCCTACTTTGTTCTTCTTTCTCAAAATTGCTGCAGCTATTCTGGGTCATTTATGGTTCCATATAAATTTTTGGAATGTTTGTTCTATAACTGTGAAATATGTCATGGATACTTTAATAGGGATTGCATTGAATTTGTAAATTGCCTTGGGTAGTATGGCCATTTCAATGATGTTAATTCTTCCAATCCATGAGTATGGTACATGCTTCCATTTGTTTGTGTCTTCCTTAACTTCTTTCTTCAGTATTGTGTAGTTTTCTGAGTACAGGGTTTTTACCTCCTTGGTTAGCTTTATTACCAGGTACTTTATTGTTCTTGTTGCTATATCAAATGGGATTTTTTTCCCTGATTTCTGTTTCTGATATTTCATTGTTGGTGGACAGAAATGCCTTTAATTTCTGAATATTGACTTTGTATTCCACTATTTTGCCAAATTCAGTTATTACATCGAGTCATTTTTTGGTGCAGTCCATAGGATTTTCTGTGTATACTCTCATGTCATCTGCAAACAATGACAGTTTGGGAAGGTGGTATATTGAAATATAAAAATTGACAATTGAGAATTATCTAGGCAAAAAACAAAGCTAACGAAGAAATGTGAAACCAAATGTTGCTGACACAGAAAATTATGCTTTGTTTATTTGTTTACACAGTGAAGTCTGATGAAAGATGGCCTTTTCCTCTCAGTAAGTCCAGTCCTACTATCTACTTCTACAGTTAAAAATCTTTACAGAATCTTCTAATGCTGTTTATTGATAGGATTTAGAAATAATCTGCAGAAAAAGCATAGAAGACAATTTAAACTTTAGAGCATGTTGTAAATACTTTATCTGGAAAACTTAAATACTGGTATATGCCTAAAAAGTATAGTACAAGTAACAGAAATTAGGCAGCAGAGGAAGGTAAGTGTGCTAATTTTTTAAATAGTATGACCCAAAGTCATTAAGTCAAGACATTAAGTATCGGGGTGATAACTTCAAAAGTTATATAAATGTCTAGTCCCTATTCTGTACACCTAAAACTAATGTTAAATATAACATTTTTGTCAATTGTGTTAAAAAATAAAAGACATTAAGATCTATTATTTAAGCAATGGATGTGTTAATTGAAATTACACTGGTGAACACCAGGAATTGACAACTGAGTTTCCATTCTTTCTAACTTGGTTATTTTTGGAAAGAGAGACTGGAACTGTGGAAGGAAGTGGCCTAGTTGCAAATAAAGAAGATTTTATGATCTTACTTTACTTTTTAAAAAATACATGCATTATGCCATTTTTCATTTGTTTTACAGTTTTTAAGCTGAGACAGCAGCCGTGGTTTGGGGGCCATCACCTGCCCTTTCTTCTCAAGTACCAACCTGCTTTGTGCATCCTGGCTCGAGTGGCTCCTGCTTTCTTCCAGATTTGCTCCATTGCATATCCATCACCATACCGCCACAGGTGATCTTTTCAACTCCTTTAACCCCTACATTACCCTGCACCTATTGTCCTTTCCCCTTTTCTTCATCCTTGACTGTCTTTACAGAGAAACTCACACTTCTTGACTTTCTAGTCATCCCATAAATTTTCATCACCCTCAAGCCCAAAGCAAAGTGATTTTAGTTCTCTTCACATATTCTAACAAACATATCACTTAACTACAGCTTCACCAGCTTTCATTTTGCCTATTCTCCAAAATCAAAGCCTTACATTCTATTTCTATCACACATGATAGCTAATAATAGGATTTATGCCTGAAATCTAAGAATAAGTCCTATTGGATTTCCCAATTTTCTATTTTTAAAATTATATTTTATTGATTATGCTATTACAGTGGTCCCAATTTTCCCCCTCTGCTTCCCTCCACACAGCATGCCCCCACTTCCTCAGGCAATCCCACACCATTGTTCACATCCGTGGGTCATATATATATGTCCATTGGCTACTCTATTCTCTATGCTGTAATTTACATCCACATGACTATTCTGTAGCTATCAATTTCTACTTCTTACTCTCTTCCTGTTTTTTGCTCATCTCCCATCTGGCAATCATTACAAAGTTCTCCATTTATGATTCTGTTTCTGTTTTTGGTTGCTTATTTTGTTTTTTAGATTCAATTATTGATAGATACGTATTTATTGCCATTTTACTGTTCAAATTTTGATGTTCTTCAATAAGCCTCTTTAACATTTTGTATAATACTGGTTTGATGATGAACTCCTTTAGCCTTTTCTTGTCTGAGTAGCTTTTTATCTGCCCTTTGATTCTAAATGATAGCTTTGTTGGATAGAGTAATCTTGGTTGTAGGTGCTTGCTTTTCATCACTTTGAGTATTTTTTGTCAATCCCTTCTAGCCTGCAAAGATTCTTTTGAGAAATCACCTGACAGTCTTATCAGAACTTCCTTGTAAGTAACTAACTGCTTTTCTCTTTCTGCTTTTAAGATTCTCTTTGTCTTTAACATTTGCCATTTTAATTATGATGTTATCTTGGTGTGGGCCTCTTTGTGTTTACTTTGTTTGGGACTCTCTTTGCTTTCTGAACTTGTATGTCTATTTCCTTCATCAAATTAGAGAAGTTTTCTGTTGTTATTTTTTCAAGTAGGTTTTCAATTTCTTCTTCTCTCTCTCCTCTGTCTGGCACCCCCACCATGTGAATATTGATGTGCTTGAAGTTGTCCCAGAGGCTTCTTACACTGTCCTCAATTTTTGGATTCTTTTTTCTTCTCATTTTCTTTGATTAGATGTTTTTTGCTTTCTTATATTCCAAATTGATTATTTGTCCTGTAGGGTCCAGTGGCACAGCCTCCTCTATCACCCAACCTGGAAGCTTCAAGGTATAAGCTTCATGAGTACACCCTCCTCTTGTAATTGAGCCTTGATTGATGTTGGGACAACAATGGGAGGGATTTTCCCAGGCCAGTCAGCTGCTAGGACTGGTTATGACCTCTGATCACCAACCTCTGACCACTCTAGTAGATCAGCTGTGCAGGGGCCCACTCTACAGAGCAGGATTTTTTCAGCAGGGCTCTGGTGCCCACTGAGGCCACCCACTGAGTGAGTCGCTTATGGAGATAGTTGAGTAGTGGTGCTCTGACATGGTCTGTAGCTATCCACTGAGTGCTCAGGCTTGGGCCATCCTGAGAGGTGCAGGCCAAGTTCTACCACCACCTGTGTTCTGCCTGATACCACCTGGCATAAGCTACAAAGCAATCTGCAGAAGGCTGCTACTTGTACTGGACTTGGAGGTGCTCAATTAAGGCAAAGCTATGAAACAAGGCCAGCTGCTACTACTGTCAGGCCTGGGGCTACTTAGCAAGAGCTACTGGTTGAAGCCAGTTGCTGCTTGTTTGAGAGGATTTAGGAAAATCTGAGTCATGAGCCAAAACAAGTCATTTGTATGGAAAAGCCACTGGAAACAGCTTGGGTGGGCTTGAAATTTGGGTCAGGTGGGCTTAAAATTTGTGCCTGAGAGAATTACCAGGGTGTGGCAGTGTGAGCCAGGTTGTTGGAGACTTAGATATGGTGCCTGCCTCCCAACTTTGTGCGGAGAGGCCTCAGAAAAGAAATAATGGCTTTTGCCAGCAGCTCTGTCTCAGCGAAAGCTGCCCCCAGCACTCACCCTGAGGAGACAATTCAGTTCCTTCCCATATACCTCTGGTGCCTTTCATGCTTCTTCCCTGCTGCTAGTGCTCAGTGGGAGTGAGTCTTAATAAGTCTGTGCATGGCCCTTTAGGAGGAACTGCCTGGGAATCCAGCAGTTTCTGTGTTCCATAGCCTCAATTCCCTCTTGTTTTCACAGCCATAATTTATTGGGACTTACTTTCCTGGCACTGGAACCCTGGGCTGGGGACACCTGTTGTGGGGCTGGGATCCCTCACTCCCAAGATATCCCTCCCAATTTTTATCAACTACATGTGGATATGGGACCAGCCCATCCATGTCTCTGCCCCTCCTACCAGTCTAGATGTGGTTTCTTCTTTAATTCCAAAGGAAGTTATAGGACTTCCATTCAGCTCAGTTGCTAGTGGTTCTGAATAATGGCTGTTCTGTAGTTTAGCTGTAATTTTGATATGGTTGTGTGAGGAGGCAACCTGTGTTTACCTAGGCTGCCATCTTGGCTTTCTCCCAGATGTCCTGATTTTTGATGATTTCTTTAAATTTTGCTATTTCATATCTATAATTTTAAAAGAATAAAATTATTCAGAATAATCTGGATAACTGCTTTATATGTTCATACTCTACACTGCATTTTCTTCTTGTATGAATATGTATTCATTCAGTATATTGATTTTATGGTATGGTTATTCTATTGTTTATTATTTCTGCTGTGAATGTGTGGTTTTTTTTTTATTATCTGGCTATTAGGAACTATGCTGAGGCTGTTACCTTTAACACATTTCTCACACTGGGATCTGTGAACCTATTCCTTTGTAGCTGTGACCAGTTTCAGAATCAGCAGATAATGGCTTCGTGTACAGTAGATTACTGACCTTTCTAATGTCTTCTGTTTTTTTTTTTAAATAACATCTTTATTAAAATATAGTACCCAATTAAAGTAGTTTCTAGCATGCTCGCAGGGTTGTCCAGTCATCACCCCAATCAGTTTTAGAACACTTTCATTACTCCAAAGGAAACCTTGTACCCATTGTCAGTCACTTTTCATTTCCCACCAAATGCCCACATGTTATAATTCTGTGTGTTTCACATAAATATAATCAGACAATTTGTATGGTCTTTTGTTACTGATGTCTTTTACTTACCATAATGTTTTCAAGGTTCACCCATGCTGTAGCATGCATCACTACTTCCTATGTTTTTATTGTTGAATAATATATTTCATTGAATGGATATACCACCTTTTACTTATCCTTATATTAGTTGATGGACATTTGGATTGTTTCCACTTTTGGCTATTATGAATAATGTTGCTATGAGTATTTCTGTACAATATTTTTATGTGGCTATGTTTTTATTTCTGATGGGAATTTTCTTAGAAGGGAAGTCACTGGATGATGTGGTAATTCTATGTTTAACTTTTTGAAGAAGTTATAGAATGTTTTGTGAAGCAGCTGTGCCATTCTACAGTCAGAACAGCAAAGCACAAGGGTTTCAGTTTCTCCACATCCTTACCAACATTTTTTATTTTCTGTTTTTTATAGTCATCTAATGGGTGTAGGTATTTTTTTGTGGTTTTGATTTATATCTCCCTAATAACTAGTAATGTTGAACATCTTTTTATGTGCTTATTGGCCTTTCATTGTAGCTTCTTTGGAGAACGATGTATTCAAATTCCTTGTCCATTTTTAAAATTGTTTTTTATTGTTGAATTATAGGAATTCTTTATATATTCTAGAATTAATTACTTATAAGACATATTATTGGCAAAAATGTTCTCCCATTTTTGGGTTGTCTTTTCATTTTCTTAATAGTTCCCTTTGATGCACAGATGTTTTTAATTTTGAAAAAGTCAAATTTACCTTTTATCTTATTGTGTATGTTTTTGGTATCACATTTAAGGAATAATTCCCAGATAAAAGATGATAAAAATGTATGCCTATAGCCCTGGCTGGTGTGGCTCAGTGGATTGAGCACCAGCCTGTGAACCAGGGGGTCACTGGTTTGATTCCTGGTCAGGGCACATGCCTGGGTTGCAGACTAGGTCCCCATTTGGGGGCACACAAGAGGGAACCACACATTGATGTTTCTCTGTCTCTTTCTCCCTCTCTTCCCCTCTGTAAAACAATAAATAAATAAATAAATAAATAAATAAATAAATAAATAAAATCTTTACAAATGTATGTCTATGGTTTCTTCTAAGAGTTTTGTAGTTTTTGGTTTTACCTTCAGATCTTGGATCCATTTTTTTTTAAAGATTTTATTTATTTATCTTTAGAGGGGAAAGGAAGGAGAGAGGGAGAGAACTGGCCTGCAACCCAGGCATGTGCCCTGACTGGGAATCGAACCGTGGTTTCTTGGTTCCCAGGCCCGGCTCAATCCACTGAGCTACACCAGCCAGGGCTCTTTGATCCATTTTGAATTAATTTCTCTATATGGTATGAGAGGGGTCCAACTTTATTGTTTTGCATGTGGATATCCAGTCGTTCCAGCATCATTTATTGAAAACACTATTCTTTTTCCACTGGATTTTCTTGGCAGCTTTGTCAAAAATCAATTGGCTATAAATGTGATGGTTCATTTTTTGTTTCTGAATCTTTACATTCATTTATATTCTATCCTGTGCCAGTACAACATTATCTTGATTATTTCAGCTTTGTAGGAAATTTGAAATCAAGAAGTATGTGTCCTCCAACTTTTTGTTGTTGTTATTCAACATTGTTTTAACTATTCTGGGCTTCTTGAATTTTCACATATATTTTAATTTCAGGTTGTCAAGTTTTGTAAAGTAGTCTGTCGTGATTTTTTTTAGGGATTGAATTAAATCTGTAGGTGACTTGAGGAATATAGGAAGTCTTCATTTAATGTCAGCAGGTTCTTGGAACTGTAGCAAAGTGACATATAAGAAAACAATTTGACCATAGGTTAATTGACATAAAAAGAGGTAAGTTCCTATATTTCCTCAGTGTTATAATGAAATAACATTATTTGAGGACTGCCTGTATTGCTATTTTAACACTATTAGCCCCTCTGACACATAAACATGAGTGTATTTTCATTTTCTTAGGTCTTATTTTTTCAACAGTATTTCATAATTTTCAGAGTGTAAATTTTATATTTCTTCGTTAGATTTATTACTAATTATTTTATATTATAAATGTATTTGGTTTCAACTTTTATTTTCAAATTGTTTAATAGACATGTATAGAGATACAGTTGATTTCTATATGGATGTTATATGCTAAAACCTTCATGGACTAGGTTATTAGTTTTAATTTTTTTGTATTCCTTAGGATTTTCTATGTACGAGGTCATGTCATATGCAAAAAAAGATAGTTTATTTCTTCCTTTCCCTTTATAAAAATAAATACTTCTTATTTTATTTTCTTGTTTAATTCTCCAGGCTAAAATCACCAGTAAAATGTTGAATAGAAACTGTAAGGGAGTGCATTGAATGCTGTGGAAGTAGCTTCTTGTTTCCTTGCTCTCACGACATGGCCTTCAATTTTGGTGCTCCCTTGGGCACCTCAGGCACTTTAGGCCCTGCTGCAGCCACTGCAGCTCCCTGTGATGAGTTCAGAGGATTTGAGACATTTATAACAGCAGGTTCTGCATTCAGGTTTTTGCTGCAGCTAACACAGGCAACTACTGAGCTACTAAGAACAAAAGTTTTAGATTCAGTACTGGTTTTGGCACAACAGCTGGAACCAGTACTGGTTTATGTACTGGTTGGGAACTGTATGGGGATTTGGAGGATTTAATACACAGCAGGAGGAACAAACTGTATTAGGTGGTCTCTTCGGTCAGACTACACTGTTCCTGCCCAGTCCAACCCACTGATACATACTGCAAGTGCTTTTTCTGCTCCAATGCTGTTAGGAGATGAGAGAGATGGTTTTTTGGCACAGTGGAATCAGTTGCAGGCCATTTGGGGAACTGAAAAAGGCTATCTCAATAATAACATTTCACCAGTGGAATTCACACAAGAAAGTCCCTTTTGCTGATTGAAAGCAGTAGGTTATAGTTGTATGCCCAATAATAAAGATGAAGATGTGCTAGTGGTTTTAGTTTTCAACAGAAAAGAAACAGATATTTAGAGCCACCAACAGTAATTTGTAGATTCATTGCCTAAAGTGTTGGTAGGAAAGCAGACCCTTACAGTAAATGTAGAGGGTAGGAAACATTGCCAGATGGTCAGAGTTGTCAGTTATGTGTTGAGTGTTCTCCAAGTGCTACTTCAAGAAGAGTTCCAGCTACAATACTATATGCTTGTTTGAACAAACCAGTATAAAAATACAATCACAGCAACTTGGTATAACACTGTCTATGACTAGAACAGAACTTTCCTCCTGCACAGATCAAACAGCTTTTACAGAATCCTCCTGCTGGTGTTAATCTTGTTATCTGGGAACAAACTAAATTGGATCAAAGTTAATCCTGTACCAATGGTGGCTTTCAAAGAACTTAGAAGATTGAGATTCAAAACCAGATGGCTAAGCAGTATAAGACCAGATTAGATATATCTGAAGATATTACAGAAGAATCCAACTACAGCAAGGGCCAAAATTGCACAGTACAAGAGGAAACTCATGGGCTTTTTCCACAGAACCTTACGGGCCCTAATTAAACAGGAGCAGAGGAAGAGTGGGTATGCCAGCCAAGCTGATGAAGAGCAGTTTCAAGTTCAGCTAGATACAATTCATTGTGAACTATGTACCTATTCATTTTTAGGGCTGGCTAAATGAACTGATGTTTCAAGTCAGGATGAGGAATCATTTTGGAGCAGTCAACTCTGAAGAAAGATCTGCTACAAGAAGTCAGGCAGCTTTTGAAACAAGAACAGGAAGGACTTAGCCACTTGATTAGCATCATAAAAGATGATCTAGAAGATATAAAAGTTGGTAGAATATGGTTGAATGAACCCATCCGTATTGGAGGTGGTGTCTTTAGTTGATGGATCAAAACTTGTGTTAAAGGTTTGTGAACTGTGTCTTCTTGCTGCATCAGGTCTTTATCCTCCTTGTGAAATCAGGCCTTCTCTAAGAATGAAACTGACCACATGGAAAAAAAAAAAAGAAAAGAAAAA
The DNA here is from genome assembly GCF_021234435.1 of Artibeus jamaicensis. Classification (NCBI taxonomy): domain Eukaryota; kingdom Metazoa; phylum Chordata; class Mammalia; order Chiroptera; family Phyllostomidae; genus Artibeus; species Artibeus jamaicensis. The sequence goes on along the minus strand of NW_026521576.1, from coordinate 2,613,306 downwards.
ATCCTCTCCTGGCTTGGTTTTTGAGGTTACTAACAAACTATTGTTCTTCAACAAAATAAATTAATTGAACATAATAGAAACAGAAGCACAGATGCATGGAACAGACTGACAGCTGTTGGAGGGGATTTGTGGGGGAGACTGCATGAAAGAAGCAGAAGGGAGTGACCAAAACACACATATGCATGACTATGGACACGGACAGTGGTGTGGGAATTGCCTGAGGGGTCCGGGGGGCTGGATAGAGGTGGGCAATGGGAGAAAAAGTGGGGGTAGCTGTAATAGCATAAATAATAAAATACAATTAAAAATGTTCTTCATATATTTTGGGCGGCTTTAAAAAAGAAACATTTATTGATGAAATAGTTGAAGAGTCTAGGGCTTTATGCACAGATGGATCTTAGTGCTCAAATGATGTATGAAAAATGTATGTTTTTTTCTCTGTCTTTTGTTCTGCCTTCATATCGATTCAATTCCCAGGAAGGTTCTCTGTTCTTGGTGGCAAGATGACCACCCACAGCTGCAAACTGTCACCCTTACTAGTTAAGCAATGTCAGTGTGGAAAAAAACTGCTTCAACTTCTCACAACCTCTCCATGTTCCAACAAATATTGCTGATGGAGATATTAGCCCAATTTGGATTATCATTTTCCTTCTTGACCTAATTACTATGACCTGGGGTGGGTGCTAGTGAACTTATTAACTAAATAAAGACAAGTGGCCCCAGAAAGAATGATTAAAGTGTTATTGATAGAATATAGGATAATAAATTGAGTGATAAAAATTACAGATGACAACAAATTTGAAACAAGTCACTTCACAGTTCTTCAAAAGACAGCCTTTAAAAGATTTATATTTAAAAACTTATTTACTTTGATAAGTACATAATTATCAGAAATATGTACTATTGTACATTTTCACATTTTTCTTTTAAAAATTAATGTTTAATGATTATTCTCCATTGACCCTATACTCTGCTTTCCATAGCAAGCAAATATGCAATATCTATTTTGCACATAAAATGTATGAATACTGGGCTGTCAGAATATAAATACATATCAGTTTTTATACTCATAAATTGATCTGTGGGAGGAGTAAAGAAAATACAAGAATGTTTAATGGTTAATGTGATTTTCTTTTCATTCTATAAAGATTTTAAAATATATTATTTTACTTACTTGGAATTTACAGAACACTCCTAAGGAAAGAGGCTATTACAAATTACATTTTTCTCTTTTGCAACTTTTTGTTTTTATTTATTTCATTATTTTTTATTTTTCAAAATTCATACATTGTTATATTTAAATTATGCCTCAGTAAAAAAAGTAAAACAGTAACTAAAAATGGATAACAGAATTAAGAACATATATTTTTAAATGGTCCAAATTTACTTATTATGTCAACTCTTATATCTGTGCAATGACATGATAGTCAAATTTTTGTTTTTTAAACCCTTTTATCTCTAAAGAATATGAAAACAAATTATTGATTGTAATTACTTTGATATAATTCTTAGCGGTGCTTTATTTGGTCCTGGGAGAATGACCTTTCATGTTTACACAAGTATTAAATCATAATTCCAACTCAAAAAGGAAAAAAGAAACTGTAAGGATTGACACACATCTTTTTCTCTAATCATAGGGAAAGAATATTCAAACTTTTATCATTAAGTATTATTTTAGCTCTGGGTTTTAAATTATATGCCCTTTATTTAGTTGAGGAAGTTCCCTTTTATTCCTGGTTTAAGGTTTATTTATTTTTCATGATTCAGTGCTGAGTTTTGTTATTTTTTATGTCAAAATTGTCATAGTTTTTGTCTTTTAGTTTATTGATAAGTTATGTTGTATTCATTTTTGAATGGCATCTAAAAATGAATACATTCCAAAAATATAATTTTGTTTAACCCACTTTGCATTCCTGGTACATATCTCACTTGCTTATGATGTAAAATTGTTTTTATACTTTGATGAACTCAATTAGCTATTATTTTGCTGAGAATTTTCATATCTGCATTTATAAAAATTACTGGTCTGTAGTTTTCTTGTGATATCTTTTCCTAGTGTTGGTATCAGGGTAATATTACATTCAGAAAGAGTGAGAAACATTCCCTTCTATTCATTTTTTGGGGGGAAGAGTTTGTGAAGAATTTTTTTTTATCTTCATCTAAGCACATTTTTTTCATTCCTTTTAAAGAGAGAGGAAAATGAAGGGAAAGAGAAATATCAATGAGAGAGAGAGAAGCATCAGTTGGTTGCCTCCCATATGTGTCTGGAGCAGGGGTCGCACATGCCTACTCACTGATTGGGTATTGAATCCACAACCTAGGTATGTGCTCTGACTAGGAATTGAACCCACAACCTTTTGGTTATGGGGGGGCTATTCCAACCAACTGAGCCACACTGGCCAGGGCTGAAAAAATGGTATTAATTCCTCTTTAAATGTTTGCTGAAATTTACTAGCAAACTCATCTGGCCCTGGGATTTTCTTTGTGGATAGTTTTTTTATTACTAATTTTATATCTTTACCTGTTTTAAGGTCTATTCATATTTTTAATTTCTCCTTGAGTCAGCTTTGGTACTTTGTATTTGTTTCATCTTAATTATATAACTTGTTGGCATGCAGTTGATTTTAGGAGTCTCTTATAATCTTTTGTATTTCTGTAAGGTCAGTAGTAATGTCTTTGCTTTCATTCCTATTTCAGTAATTTTTTGAGTCTTTTCACTTTTTATTTTGGGTTAGATGAACAGAAAGTTTCTTTTTGTTAATATTTTCAAAGAAACACTTTTTGGGTTTATTGATTCATCCTTATTACATTTATATTAATTATTTTATTAATATTTCCATAATTTTTCTTTCTTTGGGTTTATTTTGCTCTTTTTCTCTATTAAGATGGGGAAATTACATTACTGATTTGAGACCTTTCTTCTCATGTAATGTAGTTGTTTATAGCTATATTTTTAATTTAAGTAGTGCTTTGGTTGCACACCCTCAATGTCTTTTTGACATTTTTCTGCTCTCTTGGCATTTTTGTCATCTTTTCTTCAGTTTCTCCCCACTTTCCTTATTGCTTCTTTGTGACCCCCTGTTCTGCCTGGTCCTTACTGAAAATAGCCTGAGACTTTTGTACCAGCAGGTGCGTTAAATGCTTGGTCATGTATTGTCTTACTAAACTCCACAGCAGCTCTGTAAGGAAGTTAGTGTTATTATTGCCATTTTGTAGCTTCTGTTGGGTAAGCACCAATTCTGCATATTATTTGGAGGCTTTTGTCTTGTTTTGTTTCAACAAATGATTGTAAAATGAATGAATGAATCTGAGGTGGAAAAATATGAAGGTCAGTGTGTAGCTATTACCCCAGACCTCACTCATAAATTCAGTGAACTTTTACAAGCCTTTCACCTGCCTATCTCCTGTGCATCATTCAGGCTCCTGTTCCCATTGCAACTCCTTAGGGAAGTTGTTCCTGATACCCCAGGTTGCATAGACTCCTTTACATCTCTCTTTTGCTGCATTCCTGTGATATAATTTATTAAATCTTTGTAAAGTTACCTTTTGATGTCTTTTAGTTCCACTTGATCCTAAGTTCTACAAGAACAGAGGCCCTGCCTTAGATCTGTCCTCTGCACAGCTCTTTGCTGGCCTTGGAGCCTGGAACCTGTTTTTTAGAGGAAGTTCAACAGAGATTTCTTGGACAAATGAATTATAGTAGCCACAAATTATTCTTTTTTATGTTTTATATTTGTTTTCTATATCTGGTTAGCAGTCTAATAATGGAGACACTTTAGATTGGTTGAGAAATACTCATGAAAACACAGAACGAATGTGAATTTTAGATTTTCAGATACAGAGCTTGCTAAAACATGCTCTCTTCCAGCTAAATGCTTAACCTCCAGTCTGGAGCGAAAGCACCATAATACAAGCAAGGTTGAGTGAAAACCTTGTCTTCAAAGCACAAAGAAAACCTCATTCTGATGATGTAGAGAGAAGTTTTATGACAGATTTTATAGACCATTGCATTTTTAAAAACATAGAACAATTTATTACAATTCTATGCTCTTGAATTGATCATAAGGACCTCATGAGCATTTAATACACTAATTAAACTCAGCAGGCTTTCTCAGTCTTTCACTGTTAATGAACTTCCTGACTTCTGTCTATATTCTCTTTTAGCATTGATATTTCTTCAGTTTCTCGGTAGGGTTGGGATTCCAAAGTGCATATGAGAACAGCTAAGTGTTTGAGTGGATTTGTAGGCACGTGTATGTGGTAAAATCAGGAGACAGATGTACAGTTCTGGTCTTTGCTCCTTCACTGTCCACAGTCATTCCCCTCCATGGATAATTATGTTTAATATTTTTCTGGTCTCAGGAAATGACTTTTATTATAAGTCCTCAGTTACTCTAACATTTGAAAAGTGAAAGCCAGCACAGTGGTTGTCTGGGGAATATGGGTTTCATGGTTTATGTTATCATATAATCCATATACTTCAGCTAAAACAAAATTTGGATGTTGCTTAATTTTGCACTGTTGTGTGTTATATTATCTGTCTTACCAAAGAAGGAGCAGGATGAAAGATATAATCCGTATGTGAGGAAAGTACATTTATTTCTGGATTTGGGGCGATATTTGTGATGAATACAAACCCCATTGTACTTCATTTTAATTACTGCTGATAGTAGTTTATTCTGTTTTCTTGATACTGCTTGACTCCTTATGATTCATAAATATGAAACACTTATAACTGTTTTAAATCTGATGAATGAAAGGACTCTCCAAACTCTTTTTGACTGTCAACTCTTGCTTGAGTTGAAACAGCTCATCCTGTGACCTGAGTGGTCCCCCCCCCAACCACTGCTACTTGTTCTCTGCCTAGGCAATCTGCAGGGTGAGTGAGGTGGCTGTGATACTTCAGTGTGCATTGTAGCCTCACCTGTCACTGACTCTGCCAAGATGGGGACATTGCACTCCCTGATTCTTTCTGTGTTTCCAGTTTCTTCATTGCACAAAAGGGACAATGACACCAATTCTGCAAGGTGGTGAGGATTTCGTGAGTTAATGTGGGCAGTGAATAAATATTAATAGTCTTCTCCACTCCATTGCTTCCCTGCCCCCTGTTCATAAAAAATAAATTACATATTATGAGTAGTGCATTGGGTGTTTACAAAACTTCAGGTAAAACAATGGAGACAGGCTATGATTGTATATGTGCGCCTGACTGTGTGTGGGGGAAGTTAATTCCCATGTCTCCCTTAGCTTTCCTTGATTCTGTCTCCCTTGGGAAGACTAAGCATTTTTTCCTCTAGGTAGGTGGTACATATGTGAGCAAAGATGAGTAGATTGTCTGTCCCTTTAGAAATTGAGGATTGGATTTAGAATTTAAAATTTTTTAAAAGATTTTATTTATTTATTTTTAGAGAGGGGAAGGAAGGGAGAAAGAGAGGGAGAGAAACATCAATGTATCGTTGCCTTTAGCACACCCCACACTGGGGACCTGGCCTGCAACCTAGGCATGTGCCCTGACTGGTTATCAAGCCAGCAGTGTTTTGGTTCACAGGCCTGTGCTCAATCCACTGATCCACACCAGCCAGGACCGAATTTAAGAATTTTTTAAGTGACATTTGAATGTTGGGAGAGTGAAAGCAAACTATATAACTTCAATTTTTTTAGCTATCATTAGAGGGTAAAGTGATCTCTTTCAGTATATTTTTTTATTAATTCTCAAACATCTTGTTCCTTTGCTAGGTGCTTTTTGGTTGTTAGTTGGAGCCCTCAAGCAATATGCCGGAACAGAGCAATGATTACCGGGTGGCTGTGTTCGGAGCAGGTGGTGTTGGCAAGAGCTCCCTAGTCCTGAGGTTTGTGAAAGGCACATTCCGGGAGAGCTACATCCCCACTGTGGAAGACACCTACCGGCAGGTCATCAGCTGTGACAAGAGCATATGCACACTGCAGATCACAGACACTACAGGCAGCCACCAGTTTCCCGCCATGCAGAGGCTGTCCATTTCCAAAGGGCATGCCTTCATCCTGGTGTACTCCATCACCAGCCGGCAGTCCTTGGAAGAGCTCAAACCCATTTATGAACAAATCTGTGAGATCAAAGGGGACGTGGAGAGTATCCCCATTATGCTAGTGGGGAACAAGTGTGATGAGAGCCCAAACCGGGAGGTGGAGTGCAGTGAGGCAGAGGCCCTGGCCCGCAAGTGGAAGTGTGCTTTCATGGAGACCTCAGCCAAGCTCAACCACAACGTGAAGGAGCTCTTTCAGGAGCTGCTCAACCTGGAGAAGCGCAGGACCGTGAGCCTACAGATTGATGGGAAAAAGAGCAAGCAGCAGAAAAGGAAAGAAAAGCTCAAAGGCAAATGTGTGCTCATGTGAATGCCCTTCTCGTGTCCCATGTCACCTTGCCTTCTCCCTTCCCCATGAAACCCACCATCTTCAGGGTAGCATGTAAGACACCCATATGTTATATATTGCATTTTGACTGAGATGTGCCCTATTGTCCTTAAGAGGGCATTTCACATCACCAACAATAAGCCCCACACTCACACCCCCGTTCAGAACCAAGGAATCTGCCAGATGGTTAAAATGAAAATGAACATGCTCTGCCTCACAGCGAGCTGAGAGGTGCCAGCATTCTCTGAAGGCATCATGTGCTGTTAGGAGGTAGCATGAGCTGAAGGGAGCCACTGTCACCTGCATGCGTGCCTGAGCATGTTAACCTGGAGCCACGAGTGCTACCACAGACCAGGTCTTTCCCTCTGCTCAGAAGCCGGTGCTTCCTTGTGGGAGGGGAGAGGCTGGAGGAAGTGAAAAGATTAGGCCAAAGTAGCTGTATGTCATGGTTCTTTAGCTGGATTAAAATAGAATAGCAGCCTCTCACAGAGGATGTTCATTCGAATTCCCAGCTGACCTGTGCAGACCTTGCTTCCCAGAGCGAGTATACTCACCTCACTAGCCCTAGTTAGCAGCTATTGGTATAACCTTTCAGAGAGTTTCTTTTCATATACAATGATGAGTTCACTATAAGTATGCTGCTCTGTTAAGGATTCTTCAGTGTGTGAGTGAGGATATTGTGACTTTATGAACACCCTGCTCTACTCCTATGTTAGACTTAAGGGTTTTATGTGTAAAGTTTCCTTCCTTTAACCCATGAAGGATATAACTTCTTCCAGCCCCTAGATTTTAAGTAAAAGCAGCTAAGGTAGACATTTTTCTTTTCCTGTAATATGGATTTCTTTTTTTAAATAACTCTATGTGTATCCAGCTGGACAAAGACCATCTGAAGACCAGAAACACATTGTTTTCTAAGTGACACAGACATGAGTATGCCATACTTTGCACTTTAATGAAATATTTTCAGACAAGTTCTTCACTGTGTTTCAGTGACTTATCTATAAAAGCATATTTCTGGAAAATGTCTTCAAGTAATAGGAGATTATCTTGCATTTTCCATTATAAATGTCTCCTAAGAGCTGTTCAATGCAGTGTTCACTAGGGAAACAATTACCTTTTTCTCCTAATGATCTTGTGTGCATCCTAATTCTTCAAACTGAATTACAGCCACTGCTGGTTCCTGCCTGCTGGCATGCAGACAGGATGGTTGGAGATAGGCAGGACAGAGCCCACCATGTTCAGTTATTCTGCTATCCTTGAGTCTGGTTTGGCTCTGCTACCTAAAAACTCCCGCTGGCAGAGCCTGTTGAGTTCTCATGTCTGCTCCAGTGAGCATAACCCATGTTGGCCCCAACTACAGAACCTTTCTTGCAGCATTCATTCCTGTGACCCACAGGGAGTTATCTGGCTGTAGACAGTAGCACCAGCTTGGGGAGAGTTCTCAAATGTGGGATGATTGCATGCACACCCTGTGGGTCTCCTCACATGGCACCTGCCCCTCCTGAGCAGGGCTGAGGCAGCAGCAACTTGGCAGCTCTTGCTCTCAACAAATCCTAAATTTACCCCCTCTGGTTAAATTGTCCTTGCCTTTGTCTCATCCTGTCTACTCTTCTAATAACTGCCCCTTGGGATGGGTTTAGTGTGTGAGATTTGTTTTGAGACCATTTGCTCTGTGGTGGCTCTGTGGCCACCACCATGGCCTCTGAGAACAAATCCTGAGCAGTGAGGGTGTGGAAGGAGCCTGGGTGTCAGCAGGGGTACCCAGAACCCCTCTCCAGGCCCTTATCCAAGTCCTAATGGGTATGTTTCCTGAGGGCTTGTCCTGTTCCAAGTGGCTGACCCATAGCCTTCACAGTGAGATCAAGTTGGTGGATTTTCTAGGCCATTTGTGTTTCAACTTGTCTCTACATTTTTTCTATATCTATAATCAGAGAAATGTAATTAATTTTTAACTTGACTATGGGTTAAGTGGAAAAAAAACAAGACTTAATGTCCAGAGTGGAATTTAGAGATCTTGCGGGGGCGCTTTGCTAACAGTAAAACAGGCGGCCTCCCACAGACTGCCATGTCCATGAGGCTTCCAGTGTGTGCTCTCCCTGCCAGCCATTCGGTTCCCACCGATACAGGTCAGAATTGCTTTTTGCCCTCTAAAGCCCTTGTCTACATGTTTAAGTGCTTAGAGCTTCATTAATATAAGAAACTTATCATTAATGAAAATTTGATCTCATTCAGGACACATTTTGTTCCTCTGTATTGTGACTGAGTTTACAGGAAGGCTATTGATGCTTCAGTCGCAGGTTTTTGTTCTGAGATCATTTTCTGTTAATGGAATTGATAGTATTGTGATTATGGCAAATAGTCTTTCAGGGGTTCCTCAACTGGTTCAGGAGTTATTGCCACTGAATTAGATGTTAGTATTTATGTAGCCCCATCCCAAATATGTAGTTGTGGTTCTTGGGGATGCACCCTACATTGCATATGGGCACAGAAGTTTTGACCTAGCAGAGTAAGTCAAGAACTCAAAATATTGCTTTGAAGTGGCACTCTGGAAATAAGCATGGGGCTCCAAGGCATTCTCTTCTGTCCCTGCCATTCCTTCCTTCATCCAGTGACAAGCCATGGGCATGCCCTGGGCATACCTGCAATACAGCAAGATTAATAAAGAGCAATATCAAATTATTCATCAGATCAAAATTATATCTATAACAACATATATATAATTTATCTTCCTGCATTTTTGAAGTATAAAGTAGTACATTGTATGTATCCATAAGTTAGTATATTTATTTTACTGTTTGTAATATTTCAGAAATGCTCATTCTTTTTATAGTAAAAATTATTACATATTTAAAAAGTTGCTCTGTGATAATTTTTTAAAAAATGTGTAATGTGTTGCTCCTATGTCAGCTCTCTGGAAGTATCCATAATTCATGGGAGACATGTCAGCCCTCAAAGCTCCATCCTGGAATTCAGAACCCCACAAAGACAACTGTGGACAGAGTATTTATAAAGCATGACTTATATGTGTGGGATGTCAATGTGTATATTTATATTTAAGGTGTATTTATTGTTACATTTCCATTATATGTTATATTTTACTTATTCTACAATGATAAAAATTGCCCTTGCATTCAAGTTTCCAGTGGTCAGTGATGTTCTGAAAATAATGAAATATTAAAATAAAGGTTTAGTTCTAACACCCTAGCTGGAGTGTTTCTCTATGGTGTCTCTATGGTGATGTTTCTTATTCTTCATGGTGTAGCCTGACTGTGATGGTCATGACCTCGTTCTGCAGCCGCTCTTCTGTGATTCTGGACCAAAGAGGAGACTTTCAGGCTCTGTGCAAGTTTGGGATTGCCCTCAGCTGCTGCCTTGTGGTGTTCCCAAGTTTTCCCAGTTCATCCCTGTCTCTGGGATGATAGGATGCTCCAGTCTAGCTCAAAATAGGAGTGTGATGTCTCTCCCTCTCCCCAACTCCTCACAAGGGCCAGGCTATTCAGAGGAATGGCTGCAGGGGCCCCGGCACCATTTTGGGCAGCATTCTGCTTGACACCCTTGGTCCTCATCATTCCTCCTCAATGCTAACATAATATAAAACTGACTTTTGGTAACACTAGAAAATAGATAAAAAACTATAAGCAAAGGGAAATATTTCCTGGGTCACTGAAGAGCCAGGTGATGGTGGGTTCCTAACCTCACTGCGCTTCTGCAGAAAGAGAACTGTATGTCTGCAGCTTGGTCAGCCCTGAGAGTTAATTAATGATAAACACAAAGCACTTTATCACATATTAAACTTTCAAAGGAAACAAGAAAGATTTGACTAAGTGGGACTCTGGAAAGTCAGTGTGAAAGTTAATCTGCACAGATACAACAGTAAAGCAGAAACTTAGGTATGTAAGTTCTTTCAGCTTCACAACTTTCCCTTCTTAGCATATCCCTACCCCAGGTTGTTACATTACTCAGGGTTCTCCATTAGGCTCCATTAAAGGGCATCCTGTCCAGTACTTATCAAGCTTTCATGTGCAAATAAAGCACTTGAGGACATGATTCAGCACAATCCACAGAGCTGGTGGTGCCTGGAAATCTGCATTTCTAGTGAGCTCCCGAGTGATGCTGATACTGTGGTCCATGGACCATGCTTTGAGTAGCAAGACTGTGATCTACTTGAATTCTACTTTTGCAGCCAATTGGAACCACCTGGTGGAGTCTTGATACCTATTGATATCCAGGCCCAGCTCAGAAATCATGACTTAAGCAGGTCTACAATGTGGCCTTGGCTTCAGGGTGTTTAAAACTTCCCAGACAACTGAAATTGTGGAATAAAATTTGAGAACAATTGCTGTTAACCAAATTTTATTGGGAATGCCTACCAACTCCCTAAATGGAGTTCTCCTTTAATTAATGTTTTCCAGGCAGCAAATTGGTGAAACTGATGTGAGGGTTCGAGCCCCTCTACGCACATCATCTTCCAACATTGGCATGCAGATAAAAGTGTAATATAGCTTCTGCCACCACCCCACCTAGAGGGGTGACTTCACTGATCTTTAGCCTGGGCCTTAAACTGTCTTGAGTGCTCCGTTCTGATCTGGCCCAATTGCAGCACAGTACATGTATTGTTAAAGGCTCTGCAGACTTGCTCTTGCCCTTGACACCATACATGAATGCAGGTCAGGGGTGGTCAGGGGCCAGAGCTTTTCACCTGCGGGCTGGCTGTGACCTGAGGCAGCTGCTCTGTTCTGCCAGTGTCCTGTTCCAGACTGGGGCAGGGTCTCACCTGCCTTCCTATTTTCACATTTCTCCATTTCTCTCAGTCACTTTCTCATTCTATTACTTTAATTCTAGGCCTTTTCCCACCCCATGTATACAAGTCATTGGTGACCCAGAGAGGCAGGCATCTGCCTCGGATATTTTTATATAACTTCTATAGTCATAAGGATAATAGTTGATCATTTTTAAAAATTGTTTTGCTCCTAGAATTCCTCACACTCTTTGTCTTAAGCAAATGGAGGGGGTTAACCTAGGGTTAGGAACACAAGTAAATGCCCTGCCTTCCAAGAACTTGAATAAGGAGGGCAGCCTAGGAGACCTTAAAAAGCTATGGAGACAGGTCCAATCATGAAAAATGTCAGGTAAAAGATCTGCTGGTTTTTTACTAGGGGCAACATAGGCATGTAAAGTAGATGTGAAAGGTTTATTGCCCTCTGATGAAGGGTAGGATTATATTCTTTGCTGTCTGTCTGATAATACGAACACATTAACTTTCAAGAAGTACCTCTTGAAAGTACCAACTTGTTAGCACTCAGTGCGCATGTTTGCACACTTGCACTGAACCATCAGAATGAGATATTGTAAAGTATCCCTAACACCCCATGTGACAAGCATAGGTATGTACCAGGAGCTCAGAGGAAGATTAGGAAATGGGCTGGTTTAAGATATCATTGTCACTGTGAAACTTGTACCGCACAGTTTATAAAGTCCATATTTCAAAATCCACAACTCTGGCCATACTGTTTGCTCAGAAATCCCTTCTCTCTGTCTCCCTGTCCCATCCCGCCTATTAAATTGTTTTCCTAGGGGGAGGGATTTGGAGGAACAAATAGGAAGGACACAGGGACGAGAACTAAGTGGGGTGGAAATGGGAGGGAGGTGGGGAGCAAGGGGCGGGGGAGGTTGGGATGGGAAAAATAGACAAAAAAACTGTACTTGAAAAATAACTAAATAAAATTTTTTAAAAAAGTAATAAAAAATAATAAAATAAATTGTTTTCCTATATTAAGGCTCTCAGCCAATGAACTCCTCTATAAAGCCTTCCCCAGTTATTTGAATCAAAAGAGTTTTCACCCTCTTCAGAATTCCTCTTGATTCTTGTTTTTTGTCTCTTTTGGCTCTTTCAACATATTTTGTTTTGCTGACATGGTTTTTACTTATGTCCTGACTTATTCCATACTATTTAACCTAAAGTCATTGGTAACCTAAACTAGACTTGTTAGAATGTGGAGCAAATCCATCTAATGGTGGGAGTCTGCTCAGTTCTCCAAACACACCCATTCTGCCCATACTGGGCACAGGGTGGGATTGTACTTCCTGGCACCCTTGTTGTTGAGGAGGCTCTGACCTTTCTGGCTGAGGAGTTGTGAGTGGGATAAAACATTTTTATTGCCAATGAGAGGCCCTTCAGTATGTTCCTTTTCTTGTTCCACAGGAGCAGCAATGCCCCAGGCTGTGCTTACTCCATCAACTTGCATCCCCAAGTGAGGAGAAGGGTGAGATGGGAGCAGAGCTTCCTCTTACCTGCAATAGACATATAGCCCCAGGAAGAAATAAACCTTTGTTGTTTAAAACCATTGAAATGGAGGGGTTATTTGTTATGGTAACATAACCCACCTTATCTTGACTAATACCTTGTCTTTGGTTTATAATGTAAAAGATCAGCATTTCATTCTTGTCAACCTTCTTCTCTTAAAATAGCAAAGGAACAAAATATATATACTAAAAATAAGTGCAGTGCTACTATATAAGGATGAAATTCTTAAGAACATGCCAGAGTCAGACTTGCAAACTTTTTTTCACCTTCTTTGACAGGTTATATTTTTAAAGCATTCTTAAATTTAGGCTGAGTACTGTCAACTAAAAATGAATTACATTACAGAAAATATGCAACAAATTTGGCTAATCGGATGACAACACTTCCCACATTCTGAAACATCTTGCCTTTGCCCGAAAAGTCAGTATGGCTCAAGATGTTGCTGGTTTAGAACCCTGTAGGTAGTTTCAATTTTCAAGAAAAAGACAGTAAAATAGATTTTAAAAATCATATAACATTTACAAATGTGACTTGTAAAACTAGTTGGCTGTCACAGAAGTCCCACTGAAAACCTCCTAAGCTGTGTTTTCAACTTCTTAGCAGCCATTCCACAGCCACTGGCACTTCTGTGGTGTCACCCAGGCTGGTATCTATAAACATGGTGCGTGTTGTCTTGACTAGCACTTTTTCCTGCTTGTCGTACATACTTTCTGTTGTTTTTTAAATTGTATATTTTTCCTTTGTATGACTAACTCATGATTTGATGAAGCCTAAAGGTAGACATAGATAAGAAAATGCTGAATTTATAATATCCTAAAGCACTGTGACTCTCTTTGCAGGTGGCAAATCTGTCAGTCTGTGAGTGTGATTGTTTTAGAGGAAAAGAATCTCTCCCCAACCAAAAAAAAAAGGTGTTTGGAAATTCAGAGGGAAATATTTTATGATTTGATATTTTGATATTTTGCCAATTAATTGTTCTTTCAGAAAGTTATCAATTCAGCCAATTTTCACCGACTGAGATCTTTTTAGAAAAACAAATGCAAATAATAATTTTAAGTGTGAAAGTAATGAAATCCCAAAAAGTCTTGAGGGGATTCAAGATTTGGAAAATTTTAGCTTAAGGTAAAAAGTTATAAGTCTAGCAAATAATGTGTATGTTAAAGCTTTTGTTTCAGAAACTGCATCCTGGCTCCTGGGAAAACAGCCAGCCTCTGGGGGCACTGATAGAAGATTACTGCCTGGGGATACCTGAACTTTTTTTTTTAATATTAAATTTTATTTAGTTACTTTTCAAGTACATTTTTTTTATCTATTTCTCCCATCCCACCCCACCCCCCCGCCCGGTCTCCCCCCTCCCTCCCATTTCCACCCCCCCCAGTCCTCATCTCTGTGTCTTCCATACTTGTTCCTCAAAATCCCTCCCCCTTTTTCCCCTTAAGTTCCCTTCCCTCTCTCCTCTGGTCGCTGCCCACTTGTTCTCTATTTCAGCGTCTTTGTTTTTATTCTGTTTGCTTGTTTGAACTTTTGTTCCAGTGAGAGCAGATGCCTACCCTCCTCTGGGAACAGCTAACTGCCCAGAACATGAATGCTGAAGCTTTGTTCATCCAATCCTACCTGAATTTCAAAGCCCTCACCACTACTTGTTTATCCATTCACCCCCACCTTATAACAGTTCTGGCCAGGAAGAGAAGGGAAGATGGTTTGTTAGGGTATAAACTCACCATCTTCTCAGATCACCAGCCATCTGAATAAAGTACTTATAATGATTCAATTGCTGTCATTGCTTATTGGATTTGTTAGTGACAGGCAGCCAGAATGACAGTGTTTTTTCTGGTTACAACACTATCAAAGAGCATTCAATAAGACTAGACTCAAAGCTTGTTATAGATGTAGAGGAAGCACAATTGGCTGTGGTTAAAATTCCTTTATTTATTGTTGGATATCACATAATATTAATGACCTACCATGTGGAGAAGCAGTCATCAGTGCATTAGTGTGTTTGCTGATCCTGTTTCACACTTGAATCACTTCAACACACGCAGATGGGTTATGTCAGGGATCAACAGAGAATCCATACCATAGGAGATGCTTTTGTCATTATTTGTTTACTTTGTTCCAGTTTTGTAAGAGGTGAAGTGCTCTGCACAGGGTGCACTACTGGAGTGTAGTGGGAACTGGCCGTAACTGTCACAGAAAGGGAAAGGTTGTATTTGAATGGGAAATCACATACTGCTTTATTCTCTATAACAGTAGCTGGCTAACTACATGCCTCTTTGTAACAGGGTGCAGCTAAGAGGGGGTCCCCAAAAAGGAATTTGGAATGGGGTCCAGAACTCAAAGTTTCCAGGAAATATTAAGATGTCCTCACTGCTCCCCCCAAAGGTGTGAGTTGGGGAAGGAACAAATGGAGCAGGACCATTGAGAGCTGTTTTGTACAGAAAAGGCTTTGCAGCTAACCTCTGGCATGGTCATTTAACATATCTAGAACTTTTAACTGGCTGCATAGGTATGTTAAATGGCTGTGACCATGCTCTGAGCCAGGGGGATGGAAGTGACTCCTACCCAAGATATAACTGAGGGCAGGTCCCTTGAGGTGCTCTCACAGCACCCGTGTGAGAGCTTGGAGTTGATTGGCTCCAGGACATGGGGTCATACCTGCCCAGACTCACAATGACATCCCAGTATACTTGAAATAATACAGGAATGCTGGAAGGTGTAACTGCTTGTGGGAGGAGTTGGAAATTGGGCTCCAAAGGAGGACTGGCACGGGGATTTAAAATCCAGACACAGCCACCATTGGAGGAGGAGTACCACGCAGCTTTGCCAGAGTGAGGACCCTCACAGCCATGTGAGAAGGAGAGGGAACCATGTGGCTGTGACAGTGCAGAGAGAGAGAGAGTCACACAATTTTGGACAGACTGGAGACTTCTGCAGCTTGGGGTAGAAAGAATTGCCATGTAGCTTTAGCAGATAATCTCCATTTGGCTTTGCCAGAGTGGCGACCCTACCCTCTCTGTAGCTCTGGTGAAAGAAAGAAGAGACTCTTCCTGGAAGAAGGGTGAAAGAACTCTTGTCAGTAAGCCCTGAGAAGATGCCACATGGCTTTGGATTAATTAGAGATTCTGCCTGGACAGCGACCAACTGGACAACGTCAGGAGCCTGGATCCTGGATGTGTGCTTCTTTTCCTGAGATACGATACTCTGAATTAGGGCAGGGGGAGAAGAAAGTGCTGTGGGCATCTGTAGGTATCCAAAAGGACTTTGATGTTTTAGTGGGGATGTTGGGTCACTACTTTAAGTGTGTAGAGCTTTAAATAAACCTTTTCCTTTCTTTTTCACAAGTCTCTGACATTGAGAAATATCTTTCCTCTGGCGGTGGACAGATGAACCCAGTAGGTGGTTAAGATGGTATTAGTATACCATCCTTGGGGTGGGGGATCCCTGTTGTTCTGTAACATCTTGATCTTGATTTATGATTCAAAGAAATAACAAAAACTGTAAATGTAATCACATCATGGCCAGCAGCATTTTGTCAGTCTTCCATGCTTAGAAAAAGTGGAGGGTATTGAGAGTGCTGGTTTCAGCACTGAGTAGTTGACCATTGAAGAGAAATGCTTTTACCAAGTTTTTGCCATTAAAGATAAGTTGAACTATTTTATTTTTGAAACTGATGTCCGCAGCATGATCAAATGACATATTTTTGGGACATATTGAGTACCAAGACATTATTATTATTTTTTTTACTTGAAGAATAGTGCTTTATATGAGCTTATTTCACTGAATATAACAGCAAGATCTCAAGTAAAAGTTACTTAAACAACAGTGTTTTTATTCTTTGTCATGTGAAAGGGGTTCATTGGTTTCATGGAATCATGAGGGATCCACATTCATTAAATGATTTAGCTCCACCTTCTCTTGGGTATGGGACTTATCCTAATGACTCACAATGGCTGCTAGAACTCCACCCATCAAATCCTCTGCAGGAAGGTTGCAAAAAAGATGAACACAAAGAAAAGCATGCATACTGTAAAGCACTTCTATGGAACCCTCACCGAGCAGAACTTATTTACATAGCTGCTGCTAATGGCCAGGGAGGCACAGAAAAGACTCTCTTTTTATCTGAAACACAATGTGCTTATCTAGAAGAAGTTGGGGTTCTCTTAATAAGGAGAAGTATGTATTGAAAGGCAGCTCACTGTTTTAAATTATATTGTTTTATTATTCAGGTGTGGTGAGACCCACAGATCACTGACATTCAGAAGGCAACTTGTTATACTCATGGATTCTAAGAGGAGGCTCCTGCCATGAAGGGCCACACAGGGAAGCGCCATGAAACAGAGGGAGCATGGGCATCCTGTGGGCAGGCACCTTTACTCCCACATAAATGTGGGACTGAATGAGCATGAGGCAGGGTAGGCAGAGCTCAGGATTGGCAGGTTTGATCATTTTAGTGGGTTTGGGACATAGAGGATGTCCTTGGTTGTCTGGTACCTGGCCCAAGGGTGAGTAGGGCAGATAGACAGTAGGCGTGAGTGTGAGAGTCCCAAAGAGGAGGTGGTTGGGAACTGGGCTCCTCATGGGCTGGTTTGCATATGAAAGGCATGCCAATAGGTGAGTTGTTTAATTTCTATAGGAAGTATTTAGCCCTGGAAGAAATAGTTCCTCCAGCATCAGCAAGTTCCCACATGTCAAATAATCAGAAATATAGAATATAGACAACATCATCAACACATTATTCGTCATGGATAAAATATCAATATTTCAGACAGTAACATGGTTCAATTATCAACACTTCCTAATATTTCATGTTTTTCTAAATTTCATAGAGAAATAAAGCAATGTCATAGTATAAATAATTTTAAAGTATGTTTACTTCATAAAAGACAAGAACAATATGATTTCACTATGTTGATCTAATGAATAAAATAAACTAACAAATGGGAAGCAGACTCATAGATGGAGAACAGATGACAGCTGTCAGAGGGAAAGTGTTTCGGGGACTGAAGGCTGGGTGAAAAAGGTCAATGGGTTAAGCAAAAATAAACAACAACAAAACCCTCATAGATGCACACAACAGTATGGTGATTACTTGAGGGCAAGGGAGGTGGGGGGAGGTAGAAGAGGATAAAGGGAAGATAAATGGTGATGGAAGTGTTACAGAACAAAAGCTACCCCCACCAGCCCCAGCACAAGGAAGGTATACTAATACTGACCACCTATTAGGCTGATCTGTCCACCACCAGAGGAAAGACATCTCTCAATGCCAGAGACTTGTGAAAAGGAAAAGAAAGGTTTATTTAAAGCTATACAGACTTAAATTAGTGACCCGATGTCCCCCATTAGAATATCAAAGTCCTTTAGGATAGCCATAGATACCCACAGTGCTTCCTTCTCCCCTTCCCTAATTCAGGGTACCGTATCTCAGGAAAAGAAACACACGTCCATGTTTCAGGCTACTGGCACGGTCAGCTGTGTCGCTGTCCAAGCATGATCTCTAATTAATCCAAAGCCATGTGGCACCTTCTTATGGCCTACTGGCAAGAGTTCCTTGTACCCATTTTCCAGGCAAAGTCTCTCCTGCTTCCCAGGCCACATGGCCAAACGGAGCACCCCAAATCTGAATGGTCCTCTTCTACTAAAGCTGCAGAGGTCTGCACTCTGCCAAAAGCTTGTGGCTTTCTTCTTCACCTGGCCAAGAGGGGGGTCCTCACTCTGCCAAAACCACGTGGCTCTCTCTCAATGGCTGCTGTGTCTGGGTTTAAATCCTGCACCAACCTTCCTCTCTATCCCCATTTCTGACTTCTCCCACAATCAGTTACACCTTCCAGTATTCCTGTATTATTTCAAGTTTACTGGGATGTCATTGTGAGTCTGGGCAGGTATGACCCCATGTCCTGGAGCCAATCAACTCCAAGCTCTCACACAGGTGCTGTGAGAGTGCCTCAGGGGACCTGCCCCCAGTTACATCTTGGGTGGGAGTAATTTCCATCCCTGTGGCTCAGAGCATGGCCACAGCCATTTAACATATTTATGCAGCCAGTTAAAGGTTCTAGATATGTTAAATGACCATGCCAGAGGTTAGCTGCAAAGCCTTTACTGTACAAAACAGCTTTCAATGGCCCTGCTCCATTTGTCCCTTCCCTAACTCACACCTTTGGGGGGAACAGTGAGGACATCTTAATATTTCCTGGACACCTTGAGTTCTGGACCCCATTCCAAATTCCTTGAGTTCTGGCCCCCTTCTTGGTTGCACCCTGTTACAGAAGGAGACTAGACTTGGGGCGGTGAACATATGGTACAATATACAGGTGATGTATGACAGAACTGTATACCTGAAGCCTAGTTTTAACCAATATCACCCCAATAAATTCAATAAAAAGAAAAAATAAAACCAAAACTAGGCCACGAACAGAAAACCTTAGGGAGTATAAATCCAAAAATGTTAAACATTGGTGGCAGCTGAGTGATGGTATTTGTTTTGTTTTAAAATGGGTTTTGTTTCTTTCCAAATTTTCATCAGTGAGCATGTATTAATTATGGAATTACAAAGATAAAGTTAAAATAAAAAATAAAAATAAAACTATATCCAAATGCTAAAAAAGAACATGAAGAAATACTTTGTAAAGCTAAAGCAAGTACCTATATTAAGAATCTATTTGCTGTGATCTTTCCATTGAAGCTTTTAACCTTTGGCTTTCAAGTATTACCTGCTCCTTAGCCAAAATCAGATAAAGCACTGAAAACAGCATCCACTGAGAAGTATCTTCTCACTTCTGGGTTCATTTCAGTGTTAGCACTGAACTTACAGTACAGTAAGTACTTACTGTACTGTAAGTTCTTAGCACTGTATGTCAGAGTAATCAACTACTTTCTGTTACAATGAGTTATTATTATTTTGAATTAGGATTTTCCTATTTGGTAGATACGATAAGAGATACTGACTAGGCAATGAAATATGATGCACAGTTCAAGGCATTTGTTGTCTGTTCAGATTGAATAAGACCTCATGAAAAAATTAGGGGATGTGGTGGTTCATATGGGACACTACTTTCCCAATGCTTAGGGGATTTTCCTATGGGGTCTGTTCACTGGAGTCATGGTTGAAGGGCATGTGTATCTTTTGACAACATAGACCATTCAGGTACCCTCTTCTCTGTTTGGGGGTGCCTGTAAGTGTGCAGAAATGTTAGGTGACAAGTCTTATACAGCACAGTGTGGAGAATGGTAATGGCACAGCCACACCCAGGGCCTTATGCTTACTACCTGTTCCAGTGGTCCCCTTGGTCCCTCCCTGTCAGTGGTGTGCTGGGTCCAGCTCTTACTGGGTTACAAGAGCCAGGTGGGCTCATTTTTGCAACCCTGAGTTAAATAAGTTGAAGTCGGCCACAGAAGGAACAAATACACCTTGACAAACACTACAAATCAGGACTTTTTTCTTTTCTGGAGACCTAGCTCTTAAGCATTTTCTGGCAAACCATTGCTTTCAACGGATGCTGTGTTTTATTTCTTCTCCCCTCTGAGACTCTTTTCTGAGTGTTTTTTCCTCTTTTGGTTAATTGTTACCTATCATTACTGAGAACCCTCTTCACTGATCTCCCAGCTCATCAATCACCTGTTTATTGTTGAATTCATCATGAGCAATTATACTCTACAAATTGTTTTAAAAAATTATAATGTCGAGTGCTGTCAGTGGTATGGTGAGTATTGATGTGGCATTTAATGAACACTTTGGAAAACATTAAAAGAACTATAAAACATGTTATAACCCAGTTGACCTAACATTTCACTTTAGGCATATCTGAAAATAATTTGAAATATAAAAGAAAAAAGCTATGCCCAGAGGTGTTCTTTTCAGTCTTAATTAGTAGAAAATTGAGAAAAAACTGAAACTCTGTATTGTACTCCATTAGATGGTGAGAAGTGATTTTCAGAACAGTCTGCTGAGGCACTGTCAGTGACTTAATTAGCAAAGAAAATTTAAATTGGGTTCACTAAGTCAGGAAAGTGTCTTACATACTTCGGAAAAATATGCTTTAATGTAAAAGATTTTTTGGTTAGTGCTCAATTAAGCCAGGAAATTAAGTTACCTGGATCAGTTGCTTAACTGAGATTTTCACAATGACATTTTTAACAAGAAGCTTTGTAGATTCTTTAGAGTTGGGTTGTTTCTGCTGTAGTTGGTAAAGACAAAGGGACAGTTCCTGTCATGTCCTGCACTGTGACAGAGGGCAGATGGACCCCCCCAATGTCCTTACAAATACCTGGGAATGGCATGTGATACATTTTAGGATAGCTTTTATAATTTAACAAGAGCACAGAGGTGAAAAACTTGGCACAGTGCTGTTGCACACAAAACACTCAGAATGTCACAGTGAGGGTTGTCTCAATCAGTGAGGCCTGAACCCATGCAGGGTATGTGAGATAATATCTGACTTTTCTGATTTTGATCTTGAGTAGTAGCATTTCTCTTTTTTCTTTTTCTAATGGTAAGGACATACTTTCTACTAATCAACTAGAATTGAACCAAAAGATGCAGTGATATGAATTATTTTGCTACCATTCTTTTCTTCTAGATTAAATTTTCACTGCTTCCTTCATATGTTCTCCTTTAAAATCCACTGTTGCTTTCATTCACACACAACCAAAAATAGCCGCTTTCAGGAAGTGCTAAATATAGGTGATCCAAAAGAGCCGGTTTTATCCTTCCATTCAAAGAGCTCTTTCCCTTTGAGTTCTTGGAGAGGAGGTTTTGCTGGTGGTGGTACTGCTGCCCTCTCTTCTTGATGTAGATCCTAGTGTCCTGTCCCAATGTCCCCTGGCCTCCTCCCCAGCTGCCAGGTTGGCAGGGAACTTGTAGCCACCTTGTTGTGGGTTAGGATCTATGTACTACATTCCTGCCCTCCCCACACAGCATCAGCAGGGGGCTGTGAGGGGCCAGGCTGCTCTTATTTTAAAGGCTTGTGTTCAGTTGCAAATAGAAGAAGCCCTCATTGACAATGGCTTAAATAGGATCTTCCTCTTAGGGCATCAGGAATCCTGAAGGGAAGCACCCCAGGGGCCCTTGGATGTCTCTCAGTGGTGTCTCCAGTGTGGTCACTCCCAAGGTTGCCCCGAGGTAGCTGCTGTAACACCAATGACTCACCATGTTCCAGGCAAGACAAGGGGAAAGCCAGCAGGCTGAGGCAACCCCCCTTAAAGTAGTGTTTGAAAGCCCCACCTCATGGCCTGCACCATCCTATACAGCCAGCCCTCCACAGGGAAGTCAGAGTGCTTCTGGGAGAACTGGGCACTTGCCACCTACATTGACATTGTTGTCCCAGAGGAAAGAAGAAAGGACACACCTGCCTTTTTCCTTTATTATCCACATGGTCACCCTCCACATACACATTTTTCTGTCAGACAGCCTGAACAGCTGAGGTGTGGCAGGTGACTGCATTATACAAAATGTTCTCATTACTAGCCCAGTTCTGTTACCCTTGTAAGGAGGTCCCCACAAACAGTTCAGGACCCGTTCCCAGCCCAGAAGGGAGATTACCTGTGCACTTCACCCCATTATGCTCTTACCCTCAGCAGTTACCCAATGTCTCACTTATTCCCTCCAGAGGAGCAGTCATCTAACTTGAGTAATGAATGGGTAACTGAAAAGAAAGAGATTTGTGAACCTCTGGGCAGTCATCTACACTATTTGTATTTTGATGCTACTCTAATATGTAAAAATACAGAACTAGGTTGAACTTCTTAAGCTTATGGTTTTTATGTCTTTAAAACAATAACAAAATTGTATAGCAATTTCAAGCAAAACTATGCAATTATCAAAATCAAATTAGCATAATCAATTTCATGGGACATAGCTTTTCCCCTCAATGACTGCTCTTGGTGTGCTGTAGCGGATAGCTTGTCCTATGATGGTGGAGTGCCTACAGCAGTCTGTGTTCCATGCTGGCTCAGGTCTCTCAACACATTTCTTTCTCAAGTCATTGTAAAAATTATTGTTTCATAGTGCACTAGGAGCCATTTGGCCTCCATTCCCACTCCCACTAATGATCAATAAAGTTAATTTCCTCGGTACTGAGGGTATCAAAGATGTGAGTGAGGTTTCAAGGCAGGATATCATATTAGGTTACGGTTGCAAGCTATGGCAACAATTAACTCCTATTTCTTCTACTGTCCCATCAAAGTGTGCCCCTTGGGCACTACCAGAAATAAGAAACTTCCTAAGAGTATGAGAACTTGGAAAAGCAAAATTTTTGTTGGTAAGAGTTTGATTATGTTCTCAGGCAAGTTCTGTTATCCACCAAGAATAGGGGTGTATTGGGTAAAGAAAGATAGTAGTGAGGCAGGAGGTAGCATAGGAGGAACTCTGAGACTGTGCTGCTGTTGCCAGCCAGTGTCTAGCATCCTGGTTGCCAGGAAACGCCTTTTAACGTTTAGGTAGAATGAATAGCAAACCAGAGCAGGGAAGAGGAGGATCTGTCTCACTAACTCATCAGCCTAGAGCCTGGTTTGATAATACTGCCAGGTGTTCCATCATCACAAGAAACACTGTGCTAATATGGGAAGAGAGCAGTCCTTGAACTTCTATGTATCGTCTCCACTATCTGGGAAAGAAAGCCTTGAAACTGTGCTTTCATCCCAAGGTCTGAAAGGTGGGAAAGGGTCCATGGTGCCCCCCAAATAAGCTCATCAAACAACTTTGGTTAATTGCCTACCTCTGGTTACTGTCTTATAATGGAGTTCCTAATGCTTACAGAAAGAGCCCATGAATAAATTTGGGTAACTGTCCTAACTTGAATTAACTGCCTCCTGTCACATATCTGTTTTACAACCAGATTAATAAATGGAGTCTGGAGCAAGACAAGGATTTGGGCTAACAGACCCCCATACATACCTTCATTTGGGTAGTCACATCCCCTTGAGAAAGCTGGTACCACCTTTACTCATCAATCAATATCTAACTTTTTTACCCTCATCTCTCCAACTACGTAAGTAGAAATCCTTACTCAGCAGAAATAAAGAAGGAGCTCCTACCCTTTGCAACAGCATAAGAGGGAACTAGAGAGCATTATGCTAAACGAAATAAGCCAGGTTTTAGATTTATAAAAGTAATACATGCTCAAATTACCAAGTATAACAGTACAGATGATATCATCTCTAATTTTTTTAACCCCACATTCAGTCCTTTACAACTTGATGTATGTCCTTTTAAACTTAAAACATATGTTTATGTATTCACAAACTTACTTTGTTTCTCAGTGTGATAGGTGAAAAATAGTAGTTAATATGTTGATTCCTTTCTTTAATTGAGTACAGATATTTGGTCAGCTGGTATGTTTCATTTATTGATATAGTTATATTTCTAAAAAGTAAAATATTTTAATCAATTATATTTTGTTATTTTATGTCATAATATGAAGATGTTTTATATGCTTTTGTGATTGCTCATGTCATTGAGTAACTTCAGTGTTATCACTTTAATATTATCACCCATTGGAAATTTTAAAAAAGGAAAGGTAATTTTGTGGTATTGCAATACTTGATTGAATCTGAGAATAAAGATGGTCTGTAAGGAGGACATTGATGTTAGGGACCTCAAAATAGTTTTTACTCAGTTCGAGAATTTTCTTTATTTATTATGTATCTGTTTTCCTGTATGCTGGCTGAATTATAGTTGACAGCTTCTATAATGGCTCAATGATTGGCCTCCTGATATTCACACCTCAATGTAATTCTTCCCTGATAGGGGGCTGGACCCAGGGATTTGCTTCTAACCAACACAATGTGGCAAAAAAGGATAGAATGTTGCTTCTGAGAGTATATCCAGACTCTCATGTGTTGCTCGAAATCTACTTGTGTCTCTTTCACTTGTTCACACAGATGAACCCAAACCCACTGCCCTAAGGAGAGACCCATATGACAAGGGACTGAGAGATGTTCCCAACTAGCATCCTGCAAGGAATAGAAAACTGCCAATGACCACACAGTGAAGTTAGAAAGAGAACTTTCAGGAGTCAGGTCTTGAGATGACTATAGCCTTGACCAAAATCTTGATGACAACTTTATGAAAAGCCCCGAGCCAGAGCTGGGACATAGTTGGGCTCCTAACAACAGAAGCTAGGAGATGATAAATGTTGGCATTTTAGTTTACTAAATTTTGGAGTAATTTGTTATGCAGTTACAGGTAATTAATACTAATTAAGTGTTAATTGATCATTTATTCTACAAACTGTCTTTAGTTCATGCACATTTCCCCCAAACATTAAAGATTTTTTAATCTAAGAAGAAAAATCTTATTTATGTATGACATACTATTTTTAATATGTGAAAAATAGTATAAATCCAAAAACATCTGTTTGTGCTTCATTGCCATAGTTGTGGAGTATATAGTTATTAGTCTTGAAAACACAAGCTTGTGATTTATTTTTATAATTTGGGGAAGTTTTAGTCCTGGTTGCCCAAGTCTAGGCTGACATTGTCAGAGGGTATACTCAGAAGGGTGGCCAGAAAGGCTCTCTACCCATAGGTTTTAAAAATGGATTGTTTTTATTTTGTCTGGAATTTGAACCTAGGAGTCCATGACTGACTTCTTTAATTAGATAAGTCTGAAGGTGAGCCTTTCCCTGGGAAACATCCAGTTGCTACCTACAGCAAAAATCCAATTACAAACAGAAAACTTTATACTTTGGGCATGTTCTAAACAGCTTAAATGAGTTGCTCTTCATGATAATGACTGCTTTGTATACCACATAACATCCTCTGGACCCCATGAGGGCTCTAGTGCAAATATTGTGGAAAACCTAAGCATTGCGTCCAATGCTCACAGTGGGAAACCAGCAACTACCAATTTAATTACAACTTTATTACTTACCATTCAATTTTGTTCCTGCAGAGTTGATGTTCCTTCAGGGAATACACAAAATTATATTCTAATTAAAGTATAATCATACATCAAGGACAGAAGGATGAAAATAATTTCACCTCTGCACTTCCTCACATCTGAAAGCTGCTTCCTTCTGCACAGCCACACTGGGCAATTTCACTGGACCAGTGGCATTTCTATTAAATGATGGGCTTTTTAGTAAGTGTTTATATATTTTAAATAAAAGAAAATAAAATCTTAAAATAGGAAACTGGGTGAGGTTTATTTTGACTTGAAAATATTTACATTTTTACTGGAATGCATACACTTTTTAGACTTCACACATTTTGTTTCATTGTTAGGTACAATCCCACAGTCAGTGTAATTCAGTCATTAACACCCAGTTAATGACTGAATTACACTGACTGTTTCGTTTTAGGACTAAACACACAGATTTGTCTTGTATCCAAACTGTCTTTAGCTTCTTTGAGCATCTCTCAGAGCTCTTCTTTCTATATCTTTTCTCCATTCTTTTCCTTCTTAAGCAGCCCTAATAGTCATTGACATATTTTTACTGTTATCTTATGGAGTGGTGCCTCTATGGTTCACTCTATTTTTTAGTTTTATGTTTTGGTTGGTGTTTAGTACCTAATGAATATATGGATTGAAATTTACACACTGAGAAATTTTTGAGTCAATAATGTGATGTTATCACTTATTGATACAGCTGCTGCCCAAGGAATCACTGAATTTATTGAATGGTTACATTTTCATCGGTTAGTTCTAAGTATTGGATCTGCACTTATAATTATTTTAAAAATGAAGTGAAAATTGTCACCAACTGCATGAATATTAAAGTGTTTTAAAAATGAGACAGAATTATATGCCTGTAAATGGCCTGGTTTCTCACAGGACTTGTGTCTGCTGAGGGAAGTGAAAATACCAAGACCTCCACTGTGCCCTCAAATAACATAGTGGCATTGACACATAAACAAACACTTCTGCTATTTCTCACGTTGGATGCCATGACTAGAAATGTTGTACTTTGTCAGATATTAAGCCCAAATTCTTTCACACCTGGGAGTTTTAGAACACAAAGAACACAGCCTTTTTTAATGTCCTCCAGGGGCAGGATTTGGGAAAAGAGCATATTTGCATATATTTTAAAATGTCTGAGGCACAGACTCAACTAGTTAATGGCTGATCGACTCCAATGAAAACATAATCAATGGATTTAAAGGAGGAAAAGAAGGGTAAATCCTAAGTGAGAGAAATAAATGCCATCAGGGTGGCTTCCTTCCTGCCTCCCTGCTTCTGGGCTCTTCCTCTGAGCATGAGCAAAGCAGAGACAGCAAGGGACCCTTTTGACAAGGAACTTTTTGGGTACCATAGGATAACCCTTGCACATACAACCAGTGAAGATTTGTGCAAGTAGAGGAACCTGCTATTGTCTGTCTTCCACCATACCCCACCCTGCCCTATAACCCACAAGAAGAATGAATGGAATAAAATGCAAGGGCAAAATAACCTTGGTCCTGGGGTCACAAGTGTGTCTTCCACCTACTGGCAGACATGAGGACAGCCTGATGGTGGCAGAGAAAGCAGACCCCATCTGTCTCCCAGTGAGGACTAGGAAAGGGGTTGAGGTAGCTGTACTATGGGCCCTTAAACTACTCTCCCTTCTCACCACCTGCTTTTTGCTAGAACAAAGAAAACACTGGAAGGACCTCAATAGGCCATGTTGGCTAGTGGGACCCCTTATCCTCTCTAGTTGGCATGGTACTCAAGAACCCAAGGATAACTTGTGCCCTGTATGTACAAAGAGGCCAGTGCAGCCAAGCACTCTCTATCAGTAAAAAGTAGCAACTTGTATAGCTTAATTATGCAGACTTAAAACTGAGGCCACTGAAACAAAATACAATAAACTCAACAGATAAGTAATTGTAAAAATTCTTCCAAGAACTACACACAAAAAAGAGCATTGAGATTGACAAGAAAAAGAAAGAGAAAGTACAAAGGAAGAAGAAGAAAGGGAAGAAGGAAAGAGGAGGGGTGGGGGAGGGAGAGACAAGGAGAGGGAAGAAGAAAGACAAGAGGGCCCCAGTGGTTCCAGTTTATGATGTGATGTGACTTTTAAAAAGAGAGAACAGAGCATTTGCAGCAAAAATTGTACTGACTTAAATTGAAGACCTTATTTGGAAGTCTAGGCACCCTGGCTGGTGTGGCTCAGTGCATTGCACACTGGCCAGAAAACCAAAGGGTCACTGGTGCAATTCCTAGTCAGGGCACATGCCTGAGTTTCTGGCCAGGTCCCCAGTAGGGGGCACTTGAGAGGCAACTACACATTGATGTTTCTCTCTCTTTCTCCCTCCCTTCCCTTCTCTCAAAAAAAATATAAATAAATAAGATATTTTTTAAAAGTTTAGGCAAAAATTTAGTCAACATTAATAAAAAGTAAGTGAACACAGAAAATTTCTGTGTTGGGGAGAGGTGGGACATCAGTAATAGTGTCAACAATAAAAATAAAATAAAAAGATTCTGATGAAATATTTTCAAGAATAGAAAAACACTTAAGAAAGAAAAATATTCTGTAAAAAAACATAAATCAAGTTTACTCTGGACTTTTGATCTAAATAATACTGTACCAAAAACAATGGAACAGAGTATACAGAAGTAGAATACAAGTAGAATAAGAAAAAAAATGAGTATAAGATGACACCCAAATCACATAAGTTCCAGTAATTGTATCACTTTGTAATCTTTTGCAGTTAGTACTCTGCTTGTCAAGAGATAATTAATGTTAATGGAGAAATTAAGAATGGCAAGAGTTGTACTATAAAACACCATGATAAGCAGAAGTGAAATTCAAGAAATACTGTTTCATTTTTTTAGGTTTAAAATAGGAAATATTACAAAAATGTTCATATTAGAGAAAGAGACTTGAAGTGAAAAAAAACATAACAATGAAAGTAACTTCATATTCATAACTGTGAACCCAGAGTCACCAGACATTTCAGGAAAGAGGAGGACTATGATGAATTAAACAAATAAGCAAACAAACAATTGCTAAAGGAAATAAATAATCTAAGAAAATTGGAAGGAACATTTAACTAATTTGAGCATCCTCAGATTTTTAAAATATATTTTATTAATTATATCTTTACAGTTGTTCTATTCCCCCCTTCACTCCCCTCCACCCTGCACACCCCCTCCCCTACCATTTCCCCCTTTAGTTTATGACCACGTGTCTCAAGTTCTTTGGATTCTATAGTTCCCATACTATTCTTGCCCTCCCCGATCAATTTTCTACCTACCATCTATGCTACTTATTTTCTGTACCTTCTCCCCCCTTCTCCTCCTCCCACTCCCCTGTTGCTAACCCTCCATGAGATCTTCATTTCTATGGTTCTGCTCCTGATCTAGCTGTCCTTTTAGCTTGCTTTTGTTTTAGATGTGGTTGTTAATAACTGTACGTTTGCTGTCCTTTCACTGTTCATATTTTTATCTTCTTTTTCTTAGGTAAGTCCCTTTAACATTTCATATAATAAGGGCTTGGTGATGATGAACTCCTTGAATTTGATTTTAACTGAGAAGCACTTTATCTGTCCTTCCATTCTAAATGAAAGCTTTGCTGGATGGAGCAATCTTGGTTGTAGGTCTTTGGATTTCATGACTTGGAATACCTCTTTCCAGACCCTTCTTGCCTGTAAGGTCTCTTTTGAGAAATCCGCTGACAGTCTGATGGGAACTCCTTTGTAGGTGACTGTCCCCTTAGCTCTTGCTGCTTCTAGGATTCTCTCTTTCATTTTAATCTTGGCTAATGTAATGATGATGTGCCTTGGTGTGTTCCTTCTTGGGTCCAACTTCTTTGGGACTCTCTGAGCTTCCTGGATTTCCTGGAAGTCTATTTCCTTTGCCAGATTGGGGAAATTCTCCTTTATTATTTGTTCAAATAAGTTTTCCACTCATGGCTGTTCCTCTTCCCCTTCTGGTACCCCTATAATTTGGATGTTGGAGCATTTAAAGATGTCCTGGAGGTTCCTAAGTCTCTCCTCATTTTTTTGAATTCTTGTTTCTTCATATTTTTTTGTTTGGTCATTTTTTTCCTCTTTCTGGTCCACTCCTTTGATTTGAGTCCCAGTTTCCTTTTCATTACTATTGGTTTCCTGTGCATTGCCATTCATTTCTATTGGTTTAGCCTTCATATGTTCCTCTAATTTGTGACTAAAATCAACCAGTTCTGTGAGTATCCTAATAACCAGTGTTTTGAACTGTGCATCTGAAAGTTTTGCTATTTCTTCATCACTTAGATTTATGGGCTCTGGGGCTTTAAGATCTTCTTGAGCCATTTTTGGTCTGTTCTCACCCATTAAGTATGAGGAGCGGAGCCTTAGGGGCAGGGCGGGGCCTCCAGGGCGGGTTGCTGGGTGGTGACACTGTATGTCGGGGCCGGGTCAGAGCCGGGAAATGGCGGCAGTCTCTGCTGCCTCCCATTGCTGGGACCTGCTTGGTCCAGTCTCACTGCCCACTCCCTTGCTGGTCTATCTGTGCAGGAATGCACCAGCACAGTCAACCCACTGCCCTTCACCCTCGCCGGATCTGCTGGATCGGCTGGTCGCTCACTGGGTCACGCTCACTAGGTCTCTCACTGGGTCGGCCCTTTGCAACTCCACGCCTGGGATCCGTGCACCTAAGTCCATCTGACCGAGTTTTCCTGTGCAACCCCGCTCTGCCATCTGCTGGTTTCGTCCCTCTTACTGGTCAGGCTGAAGCATTCATTGTTATCGGACTTCAGAAAAGTTCAATTTTCTGTATTCTGGTTGTGTTTTCTGTTGCTAATATTTAGTTGTCTCTAAACTTGGTTGTGTGAGAAAGCACAGCATCTCCACCTATGCCTCAATCTTGGCAGAAGTTCAGCATTTAAGATCTTGCTCTAGGGCATATGTCATCAGTTTAGCTCAAACTTCTAAAAATTCTGGGTTTCATGTTGGGTCTCTGGTTGGGGTACATGCAGGTTACAACTGGTCAGTGTTTCTCTCCCTCTTTTTCCCCACCTTCCTCTCTCTCTCTGAAGGGCTTTATCCCCAATCTCCACTTTCAGGAGACTGAAAAGAAATCCACTTAGGACCAGTGCCTGGATGTTTGAAATCGAGGGCTGCCAGACCTCAACTGTACAAGACTGTCTGCATGGTTCCTGCCATCTCTCAAGCGAGAAGCCAGTGGCAGCGGCCATGTTCCGGTGAGTCTGAGTATTTCTTGCAATTCCCCTCTGTCTGTAGTGTTTCTGATGAGAAATCACTTGGTAGCGTTATTGGAGTTCCCTTGTATACTGCTTCTTGTTTCTCTCTTGCTGCTTTTAAGATTCTTTCTTTGTCTTTAAAACATGGCATTTTAATTATGCTACATCTTGGAGCAGGACTCTTTGGGTTCATCTTGATTGGGACCCTCTGTGCTTCTTGAACTTGGTTGGTCTTTTCCCACTTCAGGTTCAGGAAGTATTCTGTCATTATTTTTCAAGTAGGGATTTTATCTCTTGCTCCTTTTCTTCTTTTTCTGGTATTCCTACGATTCTAAAGTTGCTGCATTTCCTGTTGTCTTGCAATTCTCTTAAGCTATCCTCATGTTTCTTTTTTCTTTTTTTTTTACAGCTGCTCTACTTGGGTGTTTCTCTCTAGCTTGTCTTCCAAGTCACAAATTGGTCCTCTGCTTCATTCAGCCTGCTTGTAAGTACTCCTAATGTGGTTTTTTTTATTTCCAAAATTTTATTGTTCATTTCTTCCTGGTTTTTATTCATAGTTTCTATTTCCTTTTTCATGCTGTTATAGTTCCCACTAAGTTCTTTGTAGTTGTTTATGAATTCCTTGAGCATCCTTATCACCATTCTTTTGAATTCGATATCTGATGATTTGCTTGCCTCCATTTCACTTAGCTCTTTCAGTGTGGGTGCTCCCTTTATCTCCCCATTTTAGGTGTCTCTTTTTGTTTGTTTCTGCAATTCCCAAACAGCTTTGCCAGCTGTTTTCATAGGGTGAGTTTCTGTAGTAGGAGTTCTGTAGTATTCAGTGGTTTGTTCTCTTTGAGCTTCTTGTGTGAATTTCTAGGGCTTCCCTTTCTTCTGTGGGTTGTCTGGTTGTACTTAGGCTTTAGCTGTTGGTGGCCCCTTTGTTGGTAGGTTATCCCCTCCAGAAGTTTTACTCGTATTCACAACTCCTACTTTGACTTGTTTGTGATCAGGGACAGGGGAAGATGAAATGGAGTAAGACAGTGGAAGAGTATAGTATGAGATTTAAAGTACTAACAAATGGAGAATAGATAGGAGGTCCTTTGAAGTACAGCAATAACCATGATATTTCATCAAACTAGTTACTTTTTGTAAAAGGTAAGGAAGAGATAAAACTCTTATTAGAAGGAAAAAAGAATGTGAGCTGACTTTAGAAAGCAGAGCACTTATGTGAGTTTAGATGGTGAGATATAGTGAGAGTAAGGGATAGAAACTTGGCATAGTGTGTGAGAGAATGAAGTTAACCACAACAGAAATAAAGCTCAGGAAGGTAGTGAAATGGATTAAGACCAGGGAAGGATATTGTGTGGAATTTGGAATAACAATAGTATGATCCAAAAGAGACAGTTGTCCATTGTTTAAATGTCCTCTACAACCTTTGGCTTCCAAACTTTATATCAGATGGAATTCTGTTAGCTATTCACTCTGTTCCTTGGAAGATCAGCTAGGTGTCCCAGCTGGGTGGATCAACAAATGGGTTTAATTCCCACCTACCTCATTGCCATCTTCCTTCAAAAGAAATGTTTTAAAAGGATTAATTTTTATTAGAAAAGAGACAAAAGATTGTATTTCTTCCATATTCTTCTAACCATGGTACTTAGATCTACATACATGTTTTCACAATAATAATATTGTTTCTGCCATGTATTGGCTTTTCATTCATATAACCAATTTATAGACAAATCTTAAGAAAATAAGCAAGTTTAAAAATAGAATATGATGTTATATACCTTAAAATGTAATAAAAATAAAGCCAACAAAAATTATGGTAGCATGGAGAGAAAGAAGATGAAAAAATTATAAGCTACAAGGAAATTATATAAGTGCATTATGAGGGTGATTAATTTAAAATATGATAATAGCCTGGGATAGTGTGGCTCAGTTGGTTGGAGCATTGTCCTATAAACTAAAAGGTCATGGGTTTGGTTTGCAGTTGGGGCACACACCTAGGTTGCAAGTTAGGTCCCTGGTGCAGGTGCCTACAAGAGGCAACTGATCAATGTTTCTCTCTCACATCAGTGTTTCTCTCCTTCTCTCTCTCCCTCCCTTCCCCTCTCTCTAAAATCAATGAGCATGTCCTTAGGTAAGGATAGATAAACAAACAAACAAACAAATAAATAAATAATAAAGTGGTATACTTTATATATATATATACATATACTTAATTTTTAAATAAATATTTTAAATTTGTAAATTTTAGAACATTTTGAGATTTAGAGAAAACTTCCAAAGATAGTGCCAAGTGTTTCTGTATACCCCACCTTGTTTCCCCATTATTATCTTACATTAGTGTGGTATATTTGTTCCATATTAATGAACCAATGTTGACACATTATTGTTAACTATACAGATTCTTCTGGTTGTGACAGTTTTTCAGACTTTCCTTGTTTTTAATGACCATGGTAATTTTAAAGAGTAGATTAGTATGAATGTAGACATATGTGCCCTAAAATTAGAAAGTGGGAATAATAATTGAGGAGATAATATTTTTTTAAGTAGAATG
The DNA here is from genome assembly GCF_021234435.1 of Artibeus jamaicensis. Classification (NCBI taxonomy): domain Eukaryota; kingdom Metazoa; phylum Chordata; class Mammalia; order Chiroptera; family Phyllostomidae; genus Artibeus; species Artibeus jamaicensis. The sequence continues at coordinate 2,579,972 of NW_026521576.1, read as the reverse complement.
CATATATTCACATGGGGTGGGTAAGTGAAAGGGGAGAGTCTGGGATGAAGTCACTGATCTGGTATGGTAGAAAGATATAGCCTTCATGAAAATGGGAAACACAGAAATAAAGCAGGTTTGGGAAGGGGGAAAGGAAAGTTTAAAAGACTGAAGTTTTAGATACGTGAAATGTGATATTCTTAAGGTCATCCAAAGTGGATGTGGGAATTTGCTCTGTGGACCTGGGCTTTAGAGGTAAGGTCTGACCTAAAGGCATGTCAAGCACACAGGGTTAATATAAAGGTTAGTGGCTGTACTCATTTCTTATGGCTGCTGTAACAAATTACCACACACTTAGTGGTTTAAAACCATTCACATTTATTCTCTTTTAGTTCTGGAGAATGGAAGTTCAGAATGAGTTTCACATGGTTAAAATCAACATGTCAGCAAGAGTGCATTCCTTCTGGAAGCTCTAGGGGAGAATCTGTTTCTTGCCTTTCCTAACTTTTAGAGGGCATTCACATTCCTTGGCTCATCCCCCCCCCCCACGCCCTGCCATCACTGTGTCTTCTACTTCTCTTGTTACATCTCCTTCTCCAATGACTCTGACACTGCTACCTCTTTCTTATAAGAACCTTTGTGATTACATTTGGCCTACCTAAAAACCAAGAATAATCTCATCTCAAGATCCTTATGTTAATCACATCTTCAAAGTCCCTTTCACCATGGAAGCTTTCATATTTATAGGTTCTAAGGATTAGGGCATCTTTGGGGCCAGTAACTGCTTACCACAGGGGCAGAATTCAACATTACAAGATAGAGTTTGATGTTTGGCTTCTCCATTTATGTTATTACAGTGACTGACACTTAAGTTCAAGAAGCCTTTGATGTCTCATCTGTAAAATAGAGATTACACTTATTAATACATATTACTGAGCAGATTGAAAAAATCTAATAAAACATTTATAAAACCCATGGGGAAAAGCTACACAATAGTGTAAATAAGTGTATGAAACTCCTACATCCTAACTAGAGTATATGAGGACATCAATTATAGCTGTTGCCATGAAGGCCAGCTGTCACCTTTGAATGAAACAACACCTGGTGCCAAAATTGAGGGAAATATGTATGAGGGCGTGAGCTCTAAGACTGTGTTCTTAATTACTGGTAATTTTCTACCATCAATACCAAGAATTTTGGGCAGCCAGAGGAAAGAGGATAACATTTCTCCTGCCACAGCAGAGCCTGCTCTAACAACTTGTACCCTGTCTTTGCTCTTTCCCAGTGGAAAACATCCCCATGGTCTAACCCTAGTTGTCATCTTGCTCCCAATGAGAAGAGAGGGCAATGCTCTGAAGGACTGCAGAGAAGTATGGACCATCTTCTTTGTAGGTTCAAGGTCTGGACACACGTGGCCCTTATTTCCTTTCTGTGAACACAATGAGTTTCTCTCTCCCAGTCCTTTTACAAAAAGAGATTTTTGATGCAGCCTCTTTTTAATTCTTAATGAAATCACAATTCTTAAAATTTAAAGTCTTTCTCAGTTGGGAAGTTTGTTAGGCAGGAAAATGTCCCTCAAAGACATTCCCATCTTAATCCCTGGAATCTGTTATATTCCATGGTCAAAGGGACATTGTAGATATAATTAGGTTGAGGGCATTGAGATGGAGGGATGATCCTAAGTTATCACAGTGGCTCCAATAGAATCACAAGGAACCTTAAAAGAAGAGAGAAGAGAATGTGTGCTTCCTGCCTGTGGTCGGATGGAGATGTGACTATAGAAAAATGGTTAGGAAGATGCCCTATTGAAAGGGCATAAGCCAAGGTATGCAGATGGCCCTGGCTGTGGGAAATGAAGGATGCAGGTTCTCCCCAGAAGCCCTCTGAAGGTATACAGGTTGGTAACAGTTTGATTTTAGTCCCTGTTGAACTTTTAAACTACAAAATGATATGATATAAATGTGTGTGCTTTTAACCCCTAAGTTTGGGGTGATTCTGTATAGCAGCAATAGAAAACAAATGCAAGAAAGCTCTTTTGAGTGTGGCCTGACAGAGAGCTCTGACCACCCTTTCTCTGGGGGTAATCTGACAGCAACCTGTGTATCTCATTTCTAATAAGCATCAGTGGCATCAGGAGGAGACTGCACATTGAATTGGAGAGGCTGCAGGGATGCAGAATGCTCCTGGTACAGGCTTGCTGAAGACTTTACATTGTCAACCCCACCACTGGCATCAATCTTGAGATGACAGAGAATGTCACTCATCTTCTTGCTATGTCCTCACATGGCAGAAGGGACAGAAAACTTCCTGGCCTTTTCTCACAATGGACCTAATTCCATCATGAGGACACTGCCCTCTGACCTAATTACCTCCCAAAGACCCCCACTCTAAATATTATCTCACTGGGGATTAGCACTTTGACACATAGATTTAGGGGGACACGAACCTTCAGTCCATAGCACTTATCTCATCTAATTTTCCCTGGACATACCAAAGTGGTTAAGAGCCTGCAGTTTCATCTTTGCTGTCCTGATCTGTCTCTTCTGATGCTGATCTGGCTGTTCCTGCATCTGAGATTAATAGAACTTTTAGCTACACAAAACAAACTCTGTTAACATCTGGAAGTGAGAAATTTGAAACAATGAGTGTATTAGGAAGAAAGATGACCTTGTCATCATGCCAGTTCTTTATCACTTCTGTGTCAAAATGCTGAAATTATTGCCAGGGTCAAATGAAATAAAGCAAAAATTTATAACAAAATTTGTATTCATAGTATATCACTCACTTTAATGACTCTAGAATAAAGTTTGAACCAATACAAGTATCTGGGTACTCTGCCCTAGCCAAGTGGACACAAGTATGAACCATCACATGTGGGAACTCAGATTGAGTAGGAGAAGATTAACTTTTTGAAGTACATAACTCTCTCTGTGTTTTCTTTTTTATTACGATTCTTATTTATTTATTTTAAGAGAAAGAGAGGGAGGAAAAGGGAGAGAAACATCGGTGTGTGGTTGCCTTTTGTGCACCCCCTACTGGGCACCTCGTCTGCAACCCTGGCATGTGCCCTGACTGGGAATCAACCAGCGACCCTTTGGTTCGCAGATCAGCATTCAATCCACTGAGCCACAGCAGCCAGGTCTCTCTGTGTTTTCTAATTAAATAACATAAACAAAAGTAGACAGCTGAATTTGAACAATAAAGCTCAAAGTATTTTGAAGGTTATTTCTTTTTAAACTCTCCATTTTCGGGCCACCCTAAAGTAGTTATGTTAACTGAGCATTCTTTCCGTAGTTGTCAGCATAGAAAGGGAAGTTAGCTTTTAAACATGCACACAGCAATATCTCCTTGTGTAAAAACTATCAATCCTGTGATTGCCATTTGATGCGGACCCTGGCTTGTGGGGTCTGCCACATTGTGGATGAGGCACAAGAAATTCACACAGACTACCGAGTCCTGTGAAAGAAAAGGGATAGCTTCTCTCTCAAGAGGAGAAAAAAACGTGGCCCTAGCTGTGACAGGCCTTTATTTCTTTTCTGGGCACATTACATGATGGTCCTCATTTACTATGCACAGGTTCGCTTTAGGTGCTTACCTTTCCATGCTGCTAATCACATCAAAGAAGAAGGATATTTGCAAATGCAAAGGAAAAAGTGGTTGAACCGGTTACACTCCATGCTGGGGAGTTTTAGCACAGACTTTAGGAAGTTATAGTAGGCACTCAATTCAGGGCAAGAGAGTTTTTAGCAAAAGCAACTCTCAAAGTGGCCTAGGTACAATGCAGGCCTGATTCTCCATGGGAGAACCTACCTGTGGGTGTAGGTCCTGTGCATTGGACCTTGCTTTCCACTGGGAGCTGGGCCCATGTCATATAGAACAGTCTTCTATAGCCATTGTGAGGGAAAATATGAAAACAGAAACACATGGTGGGTGAGGAGGCTGCAGGTCAGTGGCTAAGGCTGTGCTGAAGTCCTGGGCCCGTGTTCTTGTTCAGGCCAGGGTAGCTCAGCTTCTTGCTGCTGTCAGACACACTCTGTCTTTAGTTGCCAGCAGTGTGAAGGTAATGTACCTGAGATGGGGTTCTTTGAGTGTATCCTTTTTCAAATTTGCTAAGCTGAACATGCTAAGTATATGCCCTTTGACCAAGTGCTCACAATTGCCTATTGCCTATCCTCTCCCTTGACTTGACTGAACTTTGTTACACCTGTCTTCTCTCTTTCCTCCAGACAGCAGCTCTCTGTGGGCCTCATGCCTAAGCAAGCACACACAAATGCGGAATGTGCTCAGATAAGTTTATCCTAAAACTGCTGATCACAGGAGACCTGTTCTTGCCAGAGCTCACTGCTCATTTTCTTTGTTTGGCCAACTGTTCTCGAAGCTTCTGCTCATTTTTGTCTGCCTCCCTCTTGACCCTATGAAAGAAAAGTTTTTTTCTGTTGATTATGAGACTCTACCGATTTCTGAGATCACAGCATTCTTTCTATTGCAATAGTCTTTCTTTCTTATTAAAGCCTGTCCTTATGTTTAAGTCCAGACTTGTTTATATTTGACATTTTTGACAAATTTTGGAATGTTCAGTTAGTATTTCTTACAGTATTTTTTCTGATCTGTACTCTTCTCTGTTTTTGGAACTCTGATGGCATAAATGCTAACCCTTTTGTGTTGCAGGTACCTCAGGCTCTGTTCCTTTCTCTTCTTTAACTGTTTTTCTCTCTTTTTACACAGATTGGACACTTTGCTGACTCTTCTGTCATCTTTGTGTTGCTGCTGTCTGACACATCCAGTCGATTTTTAAAATTTCTGCTATTGCAGTTTTCTACTGTAAAATTTCCATTTCTTCTTTACTTTCTATTTTTCATCTAGCTCCTGTGATTGTCTAGCTTTCTACTCATTTCAAAAACCTTTGCCTTCTCATCTTGGAGTATGATTATAATAGTGATTTTAAAATTCTTAATTTTCAAATATTTGCAGTGCTTTTGGGGGAAAAGCACTGAAAATATCTGTCCCACCTATTTTTGTCCCACCTAGTTGCCAGTCTGGAACCAGAGCATGTTCTATCCTGCAGCTCATGTTCAAACTCTAGGGATTTCATACTCCTGACCTTGTGTCTCTGGTGTCCCCTCAGACACTGTCCTGTTCCTGGCTTTCTGTCCTCAGGCCAGAAGGATAGATGAGGCTGTAGTTTCCCCCTGTTCTCTACAATCCCTATACATGTCTATATCTGAGGCCAAGGAGGGGGAAGATGGAGCAGAGAAACAAACAATAGGCATTTACCCTACCTTCTTAAGAGGCTTCTTCTGGTCATGGAAAAAGTTTTATTATTAAAGACAGAAAAGTGGGTCTATCAGAAGGAGATGAGATAATAGCAGCCTGAAACTGTCTTTAGTTCATTATGCCACTTAAGCCTTACTCCTAAGTTTCCAAACACCTAGGGGATGATGGAAATGTGGATCTCACTGTGTAGGACTCTTTTGACAATTTTATTAAGTTATTTCATGTCAAAAGCACTATGAAGTGAAAGTTTGTACATCTTTATACATGTTTACAAACTTATGCAGATACATAGGTAGATGGAAGGAGGCAATACAGATAAAAATATATTTCAAAATAGATCTGAACTTCAATAGGAAAATAGCATGAATTCTCATGCCTTTTAATTTGATTGATAAGGAAAGTACATTGTTTACCTCACTGTTATCTATTTTTGAGTTTATTAGTTATTCATAGCAAAATTTAGACATATTAGCAAATGGACATACTCCTATCCTACATCTTCTCTGTGTTATTGCTTCAGGGAAACTGTGTATTCTGCTTATCCAAAAAAATGAAAATTGCTGTGGTTTCTCTTTTTATTTGAAGGACCTTTCATTTTAAAAGCATCATTTTTGAATGTACAACACTATCACTAAATGAGATTATTCATCAAGATACTAAGTATACTAGTGATGAGTATTATTTATAATATCCAGTATTTTATGTCTTAATATACAGCTTTGTGGCAATAGTTATTGTATCTTATTGGTTATGATATCAATACACACTATATTAGTTACTTAAAGTATTTTTAATTTATGCTAAATTTGCGGATATTTTTCTCTCTAATCTGCTGATACTGGACACAGCAATTAGGATGTATGATAGAATTCTCCACCTGGCAACCATGGTTGCCACAGTGATGACCGTGTGGGCAAGAAGCTCTGTGACTCACACTGTGCTTTCTTTGCTTGGCTTCATCATCTCCAAAGAGAAAGAATGTGCATCTGGCCAAGGACTATCCTCCAGGCTTCTCTGTGATCTTCTGTGCCACTGTTTAAGAAGGGCTCAAACAGTGAGGAGTTACCATATTAAGACTATTTCTCTTGCCCTGGCTGATAAAATGCTTTCCAGTACTCTTCTATGCCTATATCTCCAGCTCCTATGGGAGGATAGAGATGTGGGACAGGAGACTCACATGTTTAAGGCAGACCACTCTCCAGGGAGCCTAGGATAATGCAGGGACTCCAGTCTGTAGAAATTATTATCCTTAATTATGTTGATAGAAAACATTAATTGAATGATTATTATGCCAGGAAATCTGGCATAATAGCTCAGTTTGATATTGTTCATGTAAGCCAAGGTTATCTGTTTGAACCCCAGTTGGGGCACATGTGGGGGTCAGACAATGAATGAGTGAATAGGTAGAACACAAATTGATGTTTCTCTCTCTGTCATCAATAATTTTTTAAAACATTTTATTTATTCATTTTTAGACAGAAGGAAAGGAGGGGAGAAAGAGAGGGAGAGAATCGCCAATGTGTGGTCACATTTAACATGCCTCCAACTGGGGACCCAGCTCACAACCCAGGTGTGTGCCCTGATTGGGAATCAAACTGGCAACCCTTTGGTTCCCAGACTCAATCCACTGAGCCACACCAGCCAGGGCTAAATTTTTTAAAACTTTCTCACATGAAAATGTGGGTAGTCTGTTTTGCCAAAACACAATTTGCAACAAGAAAACATGGTTGTTGTGAAATGGCAGCTGACGCATAATTAATACAATACCGTGTTTTCCATGACAAAATTCAAAGAAATATGCCCTCTTTCCATCCAGTAACACATTTTAGGTATATAGTAACTACAAGATGAAAGAAAGCATCTATTATTAGTAAATTTCAAGACTACTTTAATTCCCTAGCTGTGAGTTAAATATTTTGAAAAACCTTATCAGTTCAAGTACTAGGTAATTAAAAGTTAGGATTCAGTGCCTGAGTCCTACATTAGACAGTTGGAGGAGCTTCAAAATATTAATCTCATCTGTGGTTTAGTTTACTCACATGTAGAAATAATAATAATAAATGTTAGAATGAATATTAAATATGAAAATATATATACTTAAAAGATTTCCTGGCATAATAATCATTCAATTAATGTTTTCTATCAACATAGTTAAGGATAATAATTTCTACAGACTGGAGTCCCTGCATTATTCTAGGCTCCCTGGAGAGTGGTCTGCCTTAAACATGTGAGTCTCCTGTCCCACATCTCTATCCTCCCATAGGAGCTGGAGATATAGGCAGAGAAGAGTACTGGAAAGCATTTTATCACTTAGATGTAGCTAATCTGTCAAAAATACCAAGTCCGGGACTTTCTCCTTTAATGTTAAGAGATAGCACCATGGGGAGTTCTGTTTCTCCTACTGACTAAACCTTTCTCTCTGAGAGAGTGTTCTAAGGTCTACTGTGGAGACTGAATTGACAAACCCATTGATCCCAGGCTAAACTGTCTTCCTATCCAAATTAATTGGTAATACAAAGATCATTTGATGTTCTAGCTGCTGGTTCTGCTATTTTAGTTTTCATGAAAGACATAGGTCAGATGAGAAAAAATCTATTTATTCGAACTTCTTAAAAAACCACCTGGTTGTTAAAAAGCTTTTTACATTAATTTTTTTGTGGGAACATTGGTTAATAATATTGTATAAGTTTCAGGCATACAATTCTATAATACATTATTTGTACATTGTACTGTGCGCTCACCACCCAAAGTCTCATCTTCTCCCGTCATTATATATTTGACTTCCTTTACCCTATTTATTCTCCCTCACCCCCTTCCCTTCTGGTAACCATCATACTGTTTGTGTCTATAAGTTTGTTTGTTTGTTCATTTGTTACTTTCTGTTTCACAAAAACTTGATATTGAATTGATTGATCTTATTGAATCTACATACAAATTTATCAGAACAGGCATAGAAATCCAGAGGTGCCTATACATAATAAAACAAAAGATTTTTGGTGTTGGTGTTATACTGTTTTATTTTCTGGAGACATTTCAGGCATTAAAATTTTTGTCATTAATATTACAGTTCAAGATTGTCAAGGGCTTTGTGCGTCACTGTTGGGAACTACCTGCCAGGTTTCAGAAGCTGTAACCCCCTATGGCTAAGGCTGAGTAAAAGACCTTGGGATCATAAGCCACTAAAGAGACAAAGCTTATCTTCCCAGCTAGGGTGCCACCTCTGCCCCCTTTACTTCACCCTGCTTCATCAGCTTGGCTGATGACTAGTTAGCCAGTGACAGGTAAGATTCCTCAGGGTAGGGATGATCTAAGACAGGCATTGTTGCAATGGGGCCATCAGGAAAGGACTTGGGGGACCATAGAAAAAGGGGATGATGGACCCTCACCCCTCAGCTTTGACATAGCCTAGGTCCTTATTCTGTCTGTAAGGGGTCTCCTAATCTCTTAGCTGCCTTGCTTCCCCTACCTCTTAAGCCTTAAACAATGTTGGAGGGAGGTACAGCCCTGTTCAGGAAAGGTGGTTTCCTGGGGTGATCAGGCCTAAGAAAGGATGTCTGAAATCCTGTGAAACCTGCTTTACTAAGCATGCCTTCAATTTTCTGATAAGGGTCCAAGCATAAAAGGAGTTTGTTTCCCAAAGTTTTATGGCCCTTTAGCTGACTTACTCTTACTCAGAATAAGCCCTCATATTTCTTTGAATGTTATCTATTGTTTGATCATTACTGCCTGACAATGATTAATGAACTTTACCTGTATTCCTGTGCAAATTGAACTCATTAAAAGCCCATTGAAGATTAGGCTCAAGGCCCTTCTCCTCTGAGAGACTGGCCACTTTTCCTCCCCAAGCAGGTCATGTCCTGATACACTTATTTTCATCTGCGGTAGCTAGGGGGGATCTGCAGGTGGAGCCCCCCCCCCCAGCACATCACACCAATTTAGTTAATCATTGGCTGTATTTTAGTGACCCAGTGAACTTATTACATTGTAGTAAAATCAAAGAGGGTAAGATAAATAGGCTGCCTACTGGAGCACAGAGATGAGGACATGTGTATCAAAGAAGGGAGAAGCAGGTGCTGACATGCAGGGTTAAAGCTGCCACAAAGTGCTAGGGAAGTTTAAAAAAAGTACTTATGTACAGCTTTAAAAGTGGGTCTAATTCGATTACTCCAGCATCTAACATCTAACCCAATGACTCTAACATCTAGAATTTATCAAGGATTGAACACTCTTAAACAAGAAAATGAAAGTTCTATATTTCTTTATCCCCTAGTATTTTCTCCATTAAGCTAATGATATATGTGTATATTTGCTTTCAGGCCCTTCAAATGACTAGAGCTGTCAGTTTTTTTAATTCCTAATAGGCATTCAGTGTAATATGTTTAATATATATTTTTAAATATGCATACACCTTAAAATTTATTATTTTTATTAGTAATACTTTAATTTGTTAATTAATAATTTAATCAATAATACATTATTTTGATTTCAGAAACATTTAAAATTCTGTTTCATTGGTGTTTTATCCTTTTATTATTATAATTATTTTTAAATATTTTAAATTTGTTTTTAAAGAGGAGAAGGAAAGGAGAAAGAGGGGGGAGAGAAACATCAGTGTGTGATTGCCTCTTATGCATGCCCCATTCGGGATCTGGCCTGCAACCCTGGCATGTGTCCTGACTGGGAATTGAACCAGTGATCCTTTGGTTTGCAGTCCATGCTCAATCCACTGAGATACACCAACCAGGCTATTTTGTTTTAAATATATATCCTGTTACTTAGAGTCTATCTAGTTCAAGAGGTCTCAACCTATGTCATTTATAGAACTCTTTACACCCTTAAAAATTCATGAGAATTCCAAAGAACTTCTTTTTACTGTTATCATATTTTGCCGTGTATAATGTGCACTTTCTTGCCTAAATTTTTGAGGGAAAAACAAGGGTGCATATTATACATAGGTAATACTAATTATGTATCTATATAAATGTTTTTAATTCTTTTATTTATGCTTATGTGTTAAAAGCATTACTCTAGAAAGCAATAATGACATCTATATGCAAAATAATACCCTAGAATATAATAATTGATTTTGTTTTTAAATATAAATATATACAAATTTAATCAAAAAATTTTAATTCATTTTATGCTTCTGCCCCTTTGTTGAATATTAAGTAACCATATAGACTTGGGTTAATTTCTGGGCTCTCTATTCTGTTCCATTGATCTATGTGTCTGTTCTTATGCCAGTACCAGGCTGTGTTGATTACTGTGACTTTGTAATATAATTGAACATCAATATTGTGATCCCTCATACTTTGTTCTTTCTCAAAATTGTTGCAGCTATTCGGGGTCATTTATGGCTCCATATAAATTTTTGAAATGTTTGTTCTATAACTATGAAATATGTCACTGGTATTTTAATTGGGATTGTGTTGAATCTATAAATTGCTTTGGATAGTAAGGACAGTTTGATGATGTTAATTCTTCCAATCTATGAACATGGTGCATGCTTCCATTTGTTTGTGCCTTCCTTAATTTCTTTCGTCAGTTTTGTGTAGTTTTCTGAGTACAGGTCTTTTACCTCCTTGGTTAAGTTTATTCCTAGGTACTTGATTTTTCTTGTTGCTATATTAAATACGACGCTTTTCCTTATTTTCATTTCCAATATTTCATTGTTGGTGTACAAAATTGCCTTTGATTTCTCAATATTGACTTTGTACCCCACTGTTTTGCCAAATTGATTTATTAGGTTGGGTAGGTTTTTGGTGGCATCTATTTTCTATGTACACTATCCTGTCATCTGAGATAATTTTCCTACCAGAGATCAGATAAGAAGAACAAATAAATGGCATCCAAATTGGAAAAAAGTAAACAAAAGTGTCATTGTTTGCAGATGACATGATAGTGTAATAAACAGAAGACGGAAACAGATTATCCTTTAACTTGAACTTATCTGGGGAGCACTTTATCTGCCCTTCCATTCTAAATGACAGCTTTGCTGGATAGAGTAATCTTGGATGTAGGTCCTTGCCTTACATGACTTTGAGTACTTCTTTCTAGCCCCCTCTTGCCTGCAAGGTTTCTTTTGAGAAATCAGCTGACAGTCTTATGGTAATTCCTTTGTATGTAATTGTATTTTTTTCTCTTGCTGCTTTTAAGATTCTCTCCTTATCTTTAATCTGGGTAACTTAATTATGATATGCTTTGGTGTGTGCTTCCTTGGATCCAACTTCTTTGGGACTCTCTGAGATTCCTAGACTTCTATTTCCTTTGCCAGATTGGGGAAGTTCTTCATTATTTGTTCAAATAAGTTTTCAGTTTCTTGCTCCTACTCTTCTCCTTCTGGCACCCTGATGATTCAGATTGTCCTGGAGGTTCTTAAGCTCCTCCTCATTTTTTTGAATTTTTGTTTCTTCATTCTGTTCTGGTCAAATGTTTATTTCTTCTTTCTGCTCCAAATTTGAGTCCCAGTTTCCTTTCCTTCATTATTGGTTCCCTTTGTTTCACTGTTCATATACTTCACTTTCCTTTATCTTGTGACCATACTCAACCTATTCTGTGAGCATCTTGATTACCAATGTTTCAAACTCTGCCTCTGATAGGTTGGCTATCTCCTCATTACGTAGTTGTATTTTTTCTGGAGCTTTGATCTCTTCTTTCATTTGGGCCATTTTTTTTTTTTTTTGTCTAAGCATGCCTGTTATATATTAAGGGGTGAAGCCTTAGGTATTCGCCAGGGTAGGACCACACTCTTCTGCATTGTGGTGTTATATGTGGGAGAGGGGTTTGAGAGGGAACAATGCCACTTGCTCAGCTCATGGCCAGCTTTCAGTTAGCTCTCAGTCACTTCCTCTGCTACTCACAAGCAAATTGAGCCCTTCTGGTGCTGATTCCTGGGTGGGTGAGTTTGTGTATGTTCAATGACTCTGTGGGTCTCTCCAATAAACTGTCCTGTGAGGTTAGGAGTTTCTCCCACCATCACAACACCCACAGATTTTTTTCAGTCAGAGGTTTTGAGGCTTTATTTCTCCACACTGAAACTCTGGGTTGCTTATCTGTCTCTCTCCCCAGTTGTTCCTCCCATTTTATCCACATGTAAATAAGGGACCGCCCACTCTGCCAGCCACCACCACCTCCAGGCCTTTAGGTGCTACCTTGCTGCAAGTCCTCTCCTCCCCACCTGCCCTTCTTTCTCCCTCCAACCAGCGTGGATAAATGTTTCTTTTTTACTCCTTGGTTGTCAGACTTCCATACAGTTCGATTTTCTGGTAGTTCTCAGGTTTTTTTTTTCAATTTGTTGTCCTTTTGGTTATGTGAGGAGGCATAGTGTATCTACCTATGCCTCCATCTTGGCTGGAAGTCCTCTGATTTTTGCAAATCTCTTTAGTGTTGAATCTATTAAAAGACATTTTACTTCCACAATGTTTCTTTATTTAATTTATTGTAGTATATATTTTTTAAGTTGAATTTTGTGATAGCACTGTGGCCTAAAATAGATAAGTGCCTGGAAAAGGACGAAATATTCTAATAGTTTTGTCAGCTAATTGTGGATATTTTTCTTTGATACTTTCACAAAATTTGACAAGTAATAGTTTCAGAAGGTTAGTTGCTATGTGGAATCAAAACAATGTCAATCAGCTTTTCATAGTCATTTAAAACCTATAGTTCTAGCTTGTGTTTTGAATAGATTACTTGCTTATGTGTGATATTGAACATTACACATTGATTGCTTAAAAAATCAATTCATAAAAAGACAACCAACTGTATGGGAAAACATATTTGCCAATGATACCTCAGACAAAGGTTTAATCTCCAAAATATACAAAGAACTTACACCACTCCACTCTAAGAAGACATCTAACCCAATTAAAAAATGGGAAAAGGACTTGAACAAACACTTCTCCAAGGAGGACATACAGAATATCCAGAGACACGTGAAGAGATGCTCAATATTGTTAGCTATCAGAGAGATGCAAATTGAAACCGCAATGAGATACCACTTTACACCAGTCAGGATGGCTATCATAAACAAAGCAACAAACAACACATGTTGGAGAGGGTGTGGGGAAAAGGGGTCCTTAGTTCACTGTTGGTGGGATTGCAGACTGGTACAACCATTATGGAAAACAGTATGGAATTTTCTCAGAAAAATAAAAATTGACCTGCCTTTGACCCAGCAATTCCACTGCTAGGATTATATCCTAAGAATCCTAAAACATCAATATCAAAGAACCTATGCACCACAATGTTCACAGCAGCACAATTTACAATAGCCAAGAGCTGGAAGCAACCTAGGTGCCTGTCAGTAAATGAATGGATCAAAAAATTGTGGTACATATACACAATGGAATTCTATGCTGCAGAGAGAAAGAAGGAGCTACTACCCTTTGCAACAACATGGATGGAACTTTATGCTGAGTGAAATAGGCCAGGTGTTGAAAGACAAATACCATATGATCTCACCTTTAACAGGAAGCTAAACAACAAAACAAACAAGCAAGCAGAATAAAACAAAGACACTGAAATAGAGAACAAGGGGACAGTGACCAGAAAAGAGAGGGAAGGGAATTTAAGGGGAAAAGGGGGAGGGATTTGGAGGAACAAATATGAAGGACACAGGGACATGAACTAAGGGGGGTGAAAATGGGAGGCAGGTGAGGAGCATGGGGCGGGGGGCTGAGATGGGAGAAATGGACAAAAAAGTGTACTTGAAAAATAACTAAATAAAATTTAAAAAAATCAACTCATTGACTAATGCAGATCTTCTAAATCCTAACATATTTAATTCTATAATATTAAAAACTACATTGATTAACATCTCACTACCCATATTATTAGGGAAGTCTTATTTATTGTGATGCTTGTCAAATTTTCAGCAGTCTTAATTTCATTTGAAATCTCAAGCTGTACCATCAACAATGTGTAATTTCAGTTATTTGAATTGACAGGTTCACTTTGTTCATTTTTGAGAAAATGTCTGTCAAAATTTACATCTGATAACCACAGTTGTCTCTCAGTTTTTCAATCAAGTGCAAATGGTGTTACATGAAATGTGTTACTCTTTCAGCTCATCTCTCCAATAACTGCACAAGCGATTTTCTGTGACAGCTCTCATGCCTTGTTGTGTAGCACATAATTTCTTTGGGACTTCCCATTTTATCACACATGGTAGTAAAAAGGTGTTCTTATACTGGTTGAGATTCAATAAAATTAATACTTCTCACTGTTTCATCAGCATGTACTTAAACAACTGAAACTTATTTTAATGTTCATACATGTTAGTGTTGAATGTAATGACTAATATAATTTGGTGCCATTGTTTGATTTGTGCTAAGGTTCTAGATCCTTTATGCCACTTCGCTTTGCACCATCATTATAAATATCCATTCAGCAAAAAAACAAATAATACCTTCATATTATTATGAAAATAGTTTCCGCCTTGTAAACTCTCTTAATTAGTCTCTTAGAATCTCAGGGATACTCAGGCCTCACTTGGAGAACTGAAGATTTACATCAACTTCGCTACCTGATTAATAGTATGGATGTTTGACTACAATAGTTAAACCAATCTACTTTATAACAGTAACATTATTACATGAAATTGTTGAGATTTTAGAGAAAATCATCACAGTGCTGATTAAATGTGATCCATTTAATATACATTACAATGGGATGCATATTAAAAGTTATATGGCCAATCTTTAATTTTTAATAAATAAAGTAAGCAAATGTAATTTCCAGTAAATGTATATACAGATGAACCATGTGAGTTAACAATGAATCTTTTAGGTTAAAAACAAAACAAAACAAACAACAAAAACTGTATGTCACGGGATGATAAAAATAAACTCCCAGGATTCAAAATTGTTATAACACTGAATAATTAAAAATATGAAGATAAAGGACCTCTAACCCAATTTATCTACTAGTGTATTCTTAATGTATTCAAGGTAAAGGTCTTATAATTATGCATTAGTGTTCACCTTTATCTGTATAATATGGAGAAATGACCATTTTGCTAAATTATATTTTCAAAGAATTTGTATCATCAGTCTTCTACTATTGAAAGTTTTTCATAAAATTTCAAAGAAAATGTATGGCTCTGATGATATTTATAAGTTTATAAAGTCTCTCAGGCAGAATAAAGATGTTGAGCTGATAGGTGTTTTTTAAAAGAGTTTATGTAGTTACACTTGTGTTATTCAATTACTTGGAAAACTCACCCTCTCTCTCTTTTATAGACAACTTGTACATAAGAGGGGTTTCCTGTTTTCTCAAAGACTGGCAGTGCTCATCTCTAAGCTTCAGGACCTGTGGTTTGAAAGGTGTTTAAGTAAATTAAATTTTATTAAAAGTTGCTGGCCTATACAAATTTTTAAAAAATTTCATCCTGTGACAACTTTGTCATTTTACATTTTCCCAAGAAATTATTCATATTATCTAGGTTTAATGTGTACTTGTTCAAAGCATCCTTTAAAATTTTATGTCTGTTATTTTTCTATTTATTCTGTAGTACACTTATTTTAATCTACTTTCTTTTTTTTCTAATTGATTTGTTTTGCTGGGCTTTGTGCGATTGATATTTTCAAAGAAACAGTTTTAGTTTGGATATTTTCTATTACATGGTTCTTTAATCCAGTGATTTCTTTTTTTTCTTTTATGGTATTTATAAAAAATATCAAAAACCTGTACTTTTTCTAACTTTTTACTGATTTCATGGTATTTAACATTTCTACTCTCTTGAAAGCATTAAATTGTTTTCTGTAATTATTTTAGCTATCTTCAATGAGTTGATTTATCATGCTTTATTTTTTATTGTGTTGTAGATATTTCATAAGCTTCTTTATGATTTTCCACCCAAAGTGTATTTGGTCACATATATATAGTTAATTCTCACATCACAAGCACATGCACAAAAATATAGTGCCAGTACTTTTTATGTCTTATTTTAGAAAGTCCTACCTATCTTGATGTCATGAAGACATTCTGTATTTTAAAGCATGTTTAATAGTTTTTAGCTTTTTCTTTCGTGACTTTAATCCATCTGCACTTATTTTTCTGTAATCTTTGAGGTATAAATCATTATATTTCTCCCTTACAGGTATACAGTTGTCCCAGCACCATTTATTGAAAAGAACATGCTGTCTTCACTTTGTCAACATGAAATGCCTTTGCATGAGAAGTTTTGTTTCTATAAAGTTAATTCTGATTGGTGTATTTGACTATTTCTGTGCACTGCTAATAACTATAACTTTGAAATAAATCTTTATCTATTAAAACAAGTCCTTTAGCATTTTTATTAAACATATCTTGACTATTTTGGCAATTTATATCTTCATTTATACATTTGAGAATTGGTTTATCAAATTCCATAAAACATTAGAGATTTTCATTGGCAATGCAATTTGGGGGAAAGTGGTATATTTAAAACCTTGATTATTCCCATTCATAAACTTGTTATATTTTCTCCTCTATTTAGTCTCACTATTTTTCAATAATGGTTTAGAATTTTCTCTCTGAAGACCTCGTCCATGATTTGTTGGATAGATTTCTGGGTGCTTGACTTTATGTTATATTATTCTGAATCTATCTTTTGTAAGTGACATTATTTTTAATTCTTTGTTGGCATATAGCAATGTAATTCAGTTTTGTGCAGTGAGTTTCTCTCTAGTAAATTTCAGCTATTTTGTTAATTCCAATGATTCATCTGTAGATTATTTTAGATTAACTACGAGTAAAATGATGTCACTTGCCAATAAGGATTGTTTGTTTCTTCCATTCCCATTCTTGCATCTTGTTCAACTTCTAGATCTCATAGGAAAAGCTTCACTATATTATTTTTCAATTTAGCTCAGTAAGAATTTTATATCTTCAATTGTAATGCAAAAAAATATTTTCCATAGTGTCTTGTTGACTTTCTGAGATGTAATACTCTCTAAGATAAGATCAGATATATTATCTTCATACTCTGCTATTTCCAATCTTTGGGAATTCATACTGCTCAAGCTAAGGCAAAGGTAACTATGAGATGCTTACACACAAAGACCATGACATTCAAGCCCTCCTAGAACCAATCATTTTGTACAACATTTTTATTTCACAGTGTGAACCACAGCTAAACCACATCATTGTCCACAGTAAGAAGATACTCTCCAGGATTCAAGTTCTCAAAACATTCAGCAGCTTTTGACTTCTAATATATTATGGCAAAATTTTCTGGGCTAGTGCTCTCACATACCTGTGAGGTATCAGTTGTACATTAGTCCTATGAAACATCTTCTACAGACCAGGACTGTTCATAAATTGGCCAAGAAATCCTGGTGATCATGGAATGGCTCACAAAGTTTCACCACTACCACCATCATGATGCATTGACTGTTTTTCCATATGCTTTGCTGCTTGTTTCTAGACACCATTCACTCTAAACAATGCTCCTATGTGTGCACTGCTTGAGACTTTTGCTCTATGTTTGTGTTCTAAACCTAGAGAAGCAATTTGACACTGTCACTCTGAGCTGACAATCCCACATTAGGGGTTACTTAGATACATTACCTGATCCTGGTGGTCAGCTGGACTGCTTGAAATCTTCACACCATTCTCAAATCATTGGTATGAAATATCAACTGAAAGGGTACCTTTGATTGCTGAAGGCAAATAGTACATGTTGGTATCACATTTGTCAACATTTTTCCTCAGAGTAACTCATTATCATGAAAACTATTTTTTGATGCCATCTGGTGATGAATATTTTGGCAATATTTTCCTGAATATTCAACCAGGTTACAGTGAAAGAAAGCAATGTTCCTTTGTTTCCAGCAGTATTGCTGAAGTGGATCATCTGGTACTTATGAGTCCTAATGTTTCTACTTCTGTTTACAGCTTTTAAAGCATAGCTCTTTAAAAGGGAACTTGATTAAACTCTGTTTAAATTTGTTAGCTCAGGAATAATGTGAAGTTATGCTTGCAGAATGTTGTATTTTGTGGAGCAATTTCTGGGATTGATTGACTTAGTTCAATTTTGTTCATATTTTGCATTTGTTAATTTTTTTGCAGTGATAACAGTATGATAGTTTGAAGACATCTCTTTGAAGTGGTAGTGCTATCATTATTCTTCACTGTTAATGGAGGCCAATCAAAGCTATATTCAGAGCATAAAGAGAAAGGAAATAATAGTCTCGTTGTTTAGAGAAGATGACAGAGGATAACAGATGACAAAAAGAAAGAAGAGACTTTTAAATCTATTTTTTCTTTCATATAAGAATGAGTGCACATTTTACTTAGATATTGTAAGCACCAAGAAATGTTTATATATGTACAGGCTTTGTATACGGTAGATACATTTAAATGAGTAAGAGCATCAGGTCAATATTGCTTTACTTTAGAAGAACCTCAGACATTCAAAGCTCTTGAAATCAATAGGGGATTCAGCAAAATCACACAGCAGAGCAAAAATAAACTTTTCCTGGCTGAGCTGACATTTACAGAAGATTTCCCTCATGGCTACAATTGAGATTGACTAAGCCCAGTGCCAAAATCCAGAGCTGGTGCCTTGGGCTCTTTTTTGTTTCATCTAGTCTTAAATTCTACTCTAAAAAACCATCTTGATTTTTATTCATGTGTAACTCAGGTGTGAATAAAAGAAAAATTGGAAATAATAATTGATAATAATAGCAGAGACATACTGAATATTTAGTATATGTATTTGAAGATCCAATAAGATCATTTATGTGAAGGTCTTAAACATAGTATCTAGCAAATATTTAGTGAAAATAAACATTATTTCTTATAGTGTTTCTAAGCTCTTGTTAAAAACATTTAGTAATAATATTTTTTAAATGAGCTTACCTGATATTCAGTGCATAATGAAGTCTCCCTCAACCCATAAAACTGAATCACTTTTACTTGGAGCTCCTTTAAAATGACATCACTTTAGATTGGGGCTTCTTGTGACTGTCCTCAGTGTGACATGCTTGTCTCTCCATTGTGATTTGTTGATGTGACACACAAATCTTACTCCATTAATTTCCACTCCCTGCATCTAATCTATTCTGGTTTATTCTCCCAGTTCTTTGTTAGCAGCTTCAACTGGTGATTCCTGTTCTGCTGCTTCATTTCCTGGCTATGGTTACCCTCGGTGATCCTGATGTTCATTATACATATTTCACATGCACACAAAAAGACTGTAGTCCCTTGAGGGGGCATCTAAAAAAAAGCGAGATGTATAATTTTTGATAAAAGTCATTGAGTCATCCATTAAATTTAATTTCAATGGCTTCTTTATGGATCATAATTATGTACTTCATAAAATTTTAAAATTTACAGTCTTTAAGATGACTCTATTTTATAGAAGTTTTGGTACAGAAACCTCTTCTATATTCAGCTTTAAGCACTATTCATTCTTGCATTTGTTTATACAGTCAGTCAGCATGAATGTTACTGTCAGAATCATAATAAGGTCTATGATTTATTTTTTAGAATGAAATGAAACAAAAATGACTTATTTCAGAACCTTAAAGATGCACACTCATTCAGCTTCATCATACATCCTCAGAGCCTTCTGTTGAGAAGAATAAAATAAATTCTCGAGAAACTGTAATACTTGCTTCATTCTCAATTTCCAGATGTAACTTGTTAAACTCTCCGTATTTTATTTTCTGCTTCATTAACCAACAGACCAAGCAATTATCATGTTTTTCATCAAAAGGATGCCAACACATCCAGAAAGATCATATCCGTTAGTTCATATAATATGATAGCTACAGTCACAGTTCCTAAGCAACTAGAATCTTTTTCTGAAAAATGTTTTTGTTTTATTGTTGTTCAAGAACAGTTGTCAACCTGGTACTGGCATAAGAACAGACACAGACCAATGGAACAGAATCGAGAGTCCAGAAATAAACCCAAGTCTCCACGTTCAATTAGTAATTGACAAAGTGGACAGAAGCATAAAATGGAGTAAAAATGACCTCTTAATTAATTGTGTTGGGAACTCTGGACAGCTACATGCAAAAAGAATGAAACTCGATCACCATACACAGAAATAAAATCAAGGTGAATTAATGACTTAAATATAAGTTGTGACACCATAAAAGTCCTAGAGGAAAACAGGCAGGAAAATCTCAGATATTCCATGCAGCAATATTTTCACTGATATGTCCCTTATAGCAAGGGACATAAAGGAAGGAATAAACAAATGGGATCTCATCAAAATAGAATCTTATTTTAACATCTTAAAACCACCAGTTTCTCAGTGGAACCTTAAGCACTGATGACAAGGAAGCTTCGGAGATAGATTCCTCACTTCTGGAATTTCTTTCCCTGAATTAAATTCTTATGAATACTGGAGCCAGCTGGAGATTGCCTGAATATAAATGCCACATTGAAAGATAATACAGAAAAACACTTTAAAAACTATAATCTTTGAGGTCATAGAGATTTTTGGAGAGGTCCCATGCAGCTTCATAATTTCATGTATAGGCAGAGGATGGAAAATTATGATTTATAAAAAGCTTGGGTAATTGCAGTTTTCTTTTCATTGTCAGATGAGGTTGGGTAAAGAGAAACATCTCCTATATTCAAAATAATATAAGTTTGGGTTCATAGTTTTTCCTTTGTATTGTTTTTTAACAACCAGAAGTCAAAATATCCCTTTTATTTTCCATATATATATATATATATATCCAGGAATCTAAAAATCCACATTGTAGCATTGTTTACTATGTTTCAATAGATGTTTTTGTCAACCTTTATAATTGTAAGCATAAATACAAAAGGTTGTAAATTAGCATTTTAATAAAAATAACAGATATATTGAGAATACAGTGCATAGCAGGCACAATGCATATAGTTAGGCTAACCTTATGAGTTAAGTGTGCTTTGCATTACCATTTTTATGGGAGAAAATTATTGCTCAGGTAGGTTAGGTAAATGTCTCAAAGTCATGCAGCTGAAAGACTTGAGTTGTGAAGACTATATTCTTACCTATAGACTGTTGTAAAACCAGTGAAGTGAGCTGGATGTCTTTCATTTGCCCCTCCAGATCATTCCTCACCCTTTGCCATCTTTTCCTGTGCCCCTTAGGCTTCCAATTCAGTTTGGTCAATGGACCTCAGCTACAGAGGAGGAGAGAGGAAAAAGCAAGGTTGGGGCATTTATTACCTTCCTGCAGGGATAATGAGTCAGTATCTTGATGAAAAATCAACAAGTCATGTCAGGCAGTTCTTTCTCAAACATCTTTTTCTCTGTATTTCAGTAATTGCTCCCTACCTTGTTCCTTCAGGATTAGGAGTAGTAATGGCAACCTGCAAGCTTTGGGGTGCAGCATCATTCTTCTATTTAAGTACCAACTCTTTCTTGCCAGAATCTTGATTGATTCATGAAGTTCATCAGAATCTGTATCAGAAGAAATAAGCAGTAAAATTTTCTTACTCCTATAAAGGGGATACAACCACAAGGTATTATGACTGAGAGATATATCAGAATACCTAGCACAATTGTCTCATGTAGAATATTTTATAAATTCAGTTAAAGCAAAATGAAAATCAGTAAGTTCTTTAAATACTAAAATTACAAATCTGCTTGCCCATGCTGCTATATGATATATTCTGGTACTCTCCCTCACATCTCTTTAGTTGTTCTGACTTTTTCTTCTTTGTGTTTAGTATTCAAAAGTTTAAATAATATGTGTCTTAATGTGAATTTCCTTGGGTTTATCCTTTGCTGATTTGTTAATCTTTTTGAATCTATAGGTTAATGCCTTTTTAACCAAATTTTGGGAGTTTCAGACATTTTTTAAAGGTTTATTTTTTAAGTTTACAACAAAACTGAAAGAAAGGTACAAAGATTTCTTATATATACTCTGTCCTCATACATGCACAGTTTCCCATGATATACTGACCTAAATACTTCCCCTCCCCCCAAGGATCAACCTATGTTGGCACATCATAATCACCCAGAGTTCGTAATTTACTTTAGGGTTCACTCTTGGTGCTGCACATTCTGTGGGTGTGGATAAATGTCTAATCATATGTATTCATCATTATAGTACCATATGCAATATTTTCACTGCCCTAAACTTCTCTGTATTTTGCCTATTCAATTATCTTTTGCCTTTCAATTATTCATAGTTTTACCATTTCCAAAATGTAGTCTAATTGAAATCATACAGTAGATTGTATTTTCAGATTGGCTCCTTTCATTTAGTAATATATATTGAGGTTTCCTCCATGAGTTTTTTTTGTAGCTTGTTAGTTCATAAATAAAACTTGTAGTGCTGAATAATCTTTCATTATTTGGATGCAACACAATGTATTTATCTAATGTTCTACTGAAGGACATCTTGGTTGCTTTCAAATTTAGGCAATTATAAATAATGCTGCTATAAACATCTGTATGCAGGTTTTCATTTAAACATAAGTTTTGGTTCTTTTGGGTAAATAGTAGAGTATGACTGCTGAATCATGTGGTAAGAGTGTGTCTGGTTTCATAAGAACCCATTAAACTGTCTTATGAAGTACACGTACCATTTTGGATTTCTACCAATAATGTATGAAACTTCCTGTTGTTCAATATTCTCATCAACATTTAGTGTTGTCAGTGTCTGGAGTTTGGTTATTCTAGTAGGCATGTAGTGGTATCTCATTTTTGTTTTAACTAGCATCTTCCTGATGATATATGGTGAGGAGCATCTCTTCATATGCTTATTTTCCATCTGTATAGCTAAATTAGTGAGATATCAGTTAGGGTCTTTAGTACACTTTATAATCAGGTTGTTTGTTTTCATATTGTTGGGTTTTATGAGTTCTTTGCACATATTAGGTAGTAGTCCTTTGTAAAATGTGTCTTTTGCAAATATTTTCTCCCAGGCCGTTGCTTGTCTGCTTATTCTCTTGACATTACCTTTTTTCAGAGCAGACATTTTTAATATTGATGAAATCTAGCTTATGAATTAGTTCTTTCATGGATCGTGTCTTTGATTTCTTATCTACAAAGTTAATGTCATTTCCAAGGTCACCTATGTTCTCTGCTATGATATCTTCTAAGAATTTTATAGATACATATTTTACATTTAAGATCTATTTTGAGTTAATTTTTATGAAGGGGGTAAGGTCTGTGTCTAGATTAATTTTTTTGTACATGTGGATATCTAGTAGTTTCATCACCATTTGTGAAAGAGGCTCTCTTTGCTTGAATGTATTGCCATTGTTGATATCTATAAAATAAGTTACTGAGATATTAATTGAGATTGCATGGAAATACAGATCAAGTTCAGAAGAATTGACCACTTCCTATCCATGAACATAGGATATCCCTCATTTACTTACATCTTTATGTTTTTTAATTTCAAATTCCATTTTAATGTGTTTTTAATTTCAAGTTTAGTGTGTTTTTAATTTTTTTCATTACCAGTATAAAGGAAAGCAATTGACTTTTGTGTATTAACCTTGTACTTTACAACTTTGTTATTATTATTCATTATTTCCTGGAGGGAGTTTTTTCCCAGCTCTTTCAAATTTTCTGCATAAACAATTATGTCATTTGTTAAGAAAGACAATATTATTTTTCTTTCTCAATCTATATACATTTTATTTCTTTTTCCTTTCTTATTGATTAGCATGTATTTCAGTATTATGCTAAAAAAGAATGGTGAGGTGGTACACTTTTGCTTTGCTACTGAGCTTAGTGGAAATGTTTACAATCTCTCAGCATTAACTATTATTTAGCAATAGGATTCAGTTTTGTAAATATCTTTCAGCAAATTGAGAGAGTTAATCTCTATTTGTTGTTTTCTGAGAGTTCTATTATTACTATAAATAGGTGTTGAATTCTTCAAGTTTTTTAATGCATCCATTGATATGATCATGTAAATTTTCATTTTTAGTCTATTGCTGTGATAGATCACATTAGCTGACTTTTGAATGTTGACTAGCCTTGCATACCTGAGATGAATCCTACTTGATTATTGTAATTCTTTTCATACATTTTTTGGATTTAATTTACTAATATTTTGTTGAGAATTTCCTTCTCTATGTTTATGAGAGTGATTGGTCTATAGATTTTTTTCTTGCAATGTCTTTGTTACTAAGGTATTGCTCAAAATGAGTTAAAAAGTATTCCCTCTGTTATCATCTTCTGAAAAAATTCTACAGATTAATATTATGTTTTTATTAATGATTGTAAAAATTCACCAGTAAACATATTTGAGCGTGGTGTGTTCTGGTTTGGAGGGTTAATATTGGTTCTATTTATTTAATAGATATAGGCTTTTTCATGCCTTAGGATTTCCTTTGCTGTACAAAACCTTTTCAGTTTGCTGTAGTAGTCCCATTTGTTTATTTTTTCTTTTGTTTCCCTTGCCTGTTGAAGATATATCTGATAAAAAACCTCTACAAGCAATGTCTGTGTTTTGCTGCCTATTTTTATGATTTAAGGTCTAACAGTTAAATATTTGATTCATTTTGAATTTATTCTTCTATGTGGTGTAAGGTGGACTGGTTTCATTTTTGTGCATGTATCTGTCCAATTTTCCCAACACCATTTATTGAATAGACTAGCCCATTGCATGTGATTGCTTCCTATGTCAAATATTAATTGACTATAAAGGTGTGGGTTTATTTATGGGCTCTCCATTCTGTTCCACTGATCTATATTTTTATGCAAGCACCAGGTTGTTTTTACTACTATGGCCTTGGAGTATAGTGGTATTAGGTAACATGATTCATCCAACTTTTTGTTCTTCTTTCTAAGGACTGCTGTTGTTATAGGGGGATTTTTGTGGTTCCATATAAATTTTTGAAATATCTGTTCTAGTTCTGTGAAATATGTCTTTGGAATCTTGATAGAATTACATTGAATGTATAGATTGCTTTGGGTAGTATGGACAATTTTAATGATTTTAATTCTTCCTTTCCATGAACACAGTATGTGCTTTCACTTATTTGTTTCTTCTTCAGTTTATTTCTCTAGTGTCATCATTTTCTGATTACAGGTCTTCTACATCTTTGGTTAGGTTTATTTCTAAGTATTTTATTCTTTTCGAAGCTATTGTGAATGGCATTGTTTTCTTAATTTTACTTTCCGTTAGTTTGTTATTGGCATATAAAAATGTAACTGATTTCTGGATATTGATTGTGTATCCTGATACTTCACTGGTTATTTATCAGATCTAGTAGTTTCTTGGTAGAATCTTTGGGGTTCTTTATGTACAGTATCATGCTATCTTCAAATAGAGACAGTTTTACTTCTTCCTTTCCAATTTGGATGCCTTTTATTCTTTTTCTTGTCTGATTGCTGTGGTTAAGACATACAGTACTATGTTGAATAAGAGAGGTGAAAGGAGACATTCCTGTCTTGATCCTAATCTTAAGGGGAACACTTGTAGTTTTTGCCCATTGAATATGATGCTGGCAGTGGGTTTGTCATATATGGTTTTTATTATGTTTAGATATATTCCCTCTATTCCCACTTTGCTGGGAGTTTTGATTATAAGAGTTTTGGATTTTATCAAAAGCTTTTTCTGCATCTATTGTTAGGACCATGTAGTTTTTATCTTTCATTTTGTTTATGTGGTGAATCACATTTATTGATTTGCAAATGTCGTACCAACCTTGCATTCCCAGACTAAATCCCACTTAATCATGGTGTATAATTGTTTTGGTGCATTGCTGTATTCAATTTGCTAATTTTTTTGAGGATTTTAGCATCTGTGCTCATCAATGGCATTGGCTTATGATTTTCTCTCATTGTAGTGTCTTTATCTGGTTTGGAATTAGAATGATGCTGACCTCATGAAATGAGTTTGGGAGCCTTCCCTCATATTGAGTTTTATGAAATAGTTTGGGAAAGAGAGGTGTTAGTTCTTCTCAGAATGTTTAGTATAATTCACCCATAAAACCTTCTAGTCCAGGGCTTTTGTTTGTTGGGAGTTTTTTGATTATTGCTTCAATTTCATTGGGTACAATCTGTCTATTCAGATTCTCTGATTCTTTCTAATTTATTTTTGGAAGACTGTTTCTAGGAAGTTCTCTCTATTTTTTCAGGTTGTCCAGTTTGTTGGCAAATAGTTGTTCATAATATTTTCTTACAATCCTTTGTATTTGTTTGGTATCAGTTTTTATTTCCCCTTTTACATTTCTGATTTTATTTACTTAGATCCTTTCTCTTTTTTTCTCTTTTCATTTTATTTTATTTTACTTTATTTATTTATATTTAGATGGGAAGGAAAAGATAGTGCAAAATAAATATCAATGTATGGTTGCCTCTCGCGCGTCCCCTTCTGGGAGCTGGCCTGCAACCCAGGTCTGTGCCCTGACTGGAAAACGAACCATGGGTTTTTTGGTTCTCAGGCCCGTGTTCAATCCACTGAGCTACACCAGTCAAGGCATTCTCTTTTTTTCTTGATGTTCTGGTTAAAGATTTATTAATCTTGTTTATCTTTTCAAAGAATCAGCTCTTGAACTCATTGATCTTTTGTATCACTGTTTAGACTTTGTTTCATTTATGTATGCTCTAATCTTTATTATTTCTTTCCTTCTACTCACTTTGGGCTTTGGTTGTTGTTATTTTATAAGTTCCTTTAAGTGCGAAGTTAGGTTGTTTATTTGATCTTTTTCTTGTTTTATTTGAGACAGGACTGTAATGCTGTTAGTTTCCTTCTTAGGATTTTTTCCCAGTGTCCCACAAATTTTGATTGTTGTGTCCTCATGTTTATTTGTTTTAAAGTATCTTTTGATTTATTCTTTGGTATAATTGTTGACAGTTCATTGTTTAATAACATGTTATTTAGCTCCCATGTCTCTGCATGTTTTTCAATGTTCTTCTTGTGGTTGATTTCTAGTTTCATAGAGCAAAATAAATTGTGGTCAGAGAAGATGTGATTTCATCTTCTTGATATGATTTCAACCTTCTTAAATTTATCGACACTTGTTTTGTGTCCTGGGATATGGTCTCTTCTACAAAACACACCATGGGCACTCAAAAAGTATGTATATTCTGCTGCTTTGGGATACAATGCTCTGGATATATCAATTAAATTAATTAGACTCAGTGTGTCATTTAAGGCCACTGTCTCCTTGTTGATATTCTGCCTGGAAGATCTATCCACTGAAGCCAATGAGGTTTTAAAATCCCAAACTATGACAATATTTTTGTTGATCTCTCTTTTATATCCATTATGATTTGCTTTACACAAGTAGGTGCTCCTACGTTGAATGTATAAATGTTTACTAAGGTTATATATTGTTGTTGGATTACTCCCTTTATCATTATGTAGTGTCTTTCTTTATCTTTTGCTATAGCCTTTATTTTAAAGTCTGTTTTGCCAGATATATGTACTGCTACTCCATCTTTCTTTTTTTCTTTTCCATTTGCATGAAATACTTTTTTCATCTCTTTACTCTTAGTCTCTGTATATCTTTTGATTTGAGATGGGTCTCTTGGAGGCAGCATTATATGGATCTTCTTTTCTTATCCATTTAGCTACTCTCAGTCTTTTTGCTGCGTCATTTAAGTCATTTACATTTGAGGTGATTATTGACAGATGAAAATGTAGTGCCATTTTAATGTTAGACTATTTTCCTCTCGTTTTTTTTCCCCTTTCTCTCTTTCTTCTTCTTAAAGCAAGCCTTAATTCTTGTTGTAGTACTGGTTTGATGTTAACAAATTCCTTTAGCTTTTTCTTGTCTGGGTAGCTCCTTATTTGTCCTTTGATTTTAAATAGCAGCCTTTCTGGGTAAAGTAGCCTTGGTTGTAGGTCCCAGGTTTTCATCATCTTATATATTTCATGCCCCTCCCTTCTGTCCTAAAATGTTTCTGTTGAGTAATCAGATACTAGTCTAATTGGTACTCTCTTGTAGGTAATGCCCTGCTTTTCTCTTGTGGCTTTTAATATTCTCCCCTTGTCTTTAAGCCTTGTCATTTTAGATATGATGTGTCTTGGTGTAGGCCTATTTGGGTTCAACTTGTTTGGGACTCTCTGAGCTTCCTAATCTTGTGTGACTTTTTCCTTCACCAGATTAGAGAACTTTCCAGTCATTATTATTTCAAATAGGTTCTCAATCTCTTGCTCAATCTCTTCTCCTTCTGGTATTTTCATGATGTGGATGTTGTTATGCTTCATGTTGTCCAAAATGTTTCTTTTTTAAAATTCTTATTTTAATTGTTGTTCAAGTACAGTTTTCTGTCTTTTACCCCCATCCCAGCCCACCCCCACGGTGCTCCCCACCTCCCTCCCTTTCCCACCCCCCCGCTAGTTTTTGTCCATGTGTCCTTTATACTTGTTCCTGTAAACACTTCCCCTTTTCACCTGAAATTCCCTTCCCTGTCCCCTCTGGTCACTGCCAGCCTGTTATCTATTTCAGTGTCTTTGGTTATATTTTGCTTGTTTGTTTGTTTTGTTGTTTAGGTTCCTGTTAAAGGTGATATCATATGGTATTTGTCTTTTACCGCCTGGCTTATTTCACTCAGCATAATGCTTTTCAGTTCCATCCATGCTGTCACAAAGAATAGGAGCTCCTTCTTTCTTTCTGCTGCATAGAATTCCATTGTGTAACTGCACTGTAGTTTTTTGATCCATTCATTTACTTATGGGCACCTAGGTTGCTTCTAACACTTGGCTATTGTAAACTGTAGGTCAATCAATAGTTGACAAATGGGACAGCAACATAAAATGGAGTAAAAATAGCCTCTTCAACAAATGGTGTTGGGAGAATTAGACAGCTACATGCAAAAACATGAAACTCAAGCACCAACTTACACCATACACAAAAATAAATTCAAGGTGGATAAAAAATTTAAGTATAAGCCGTGACACCATTAAAGTCCTAGAGGAGAACATAGGCAGGAAAATCTCAGATATTTCATGCAGCAACATTTTTACTGATATGTCCCCTAGAGCAAGGGACACAAAGGAAAAAATAACCAAAATGTTTCTTAAGCTCTCAATTTTTAAAAAACTCTTGTTTCCTTTTGATGCTCTGCCTGGGTGTATTTTTCTACCTTGCATTCTAGAACACAGACTCTGTCCTATGTTCCATCTTACCTATTCTTATAACTTCCAGTGTATTATTTATTACAGATACTGCATTTTTAATTTCTGACTGGTCCTTTTTATGGTCTCCGTGTCTTTTTTCATCCTGTTGAGTACCCTTCTAATCATTACTCTAAACTATCTGATCAATTGTTTGCCTCCATTTTATCTAGTTCTCCTGGACAATTCACTCATTCTCTTATTTGGGGTCTGTTTGTTTGTCTTCTCATTTTGACGACTTTGTATTTTCTGCTTTAGTTGTTAAACTGATCAGCCATTGAACTGATCAGTTGTTGATCTAATCAATCTATGATCAGCAGCCTGTCTTAAGCACCACATGCTTGGGCAGAGTAATTCTTTGCTGGTGCGGGTATATCATTCAGAAAAGAGTGCTTCTGTGGTATGGGGAATGACTCAGCATCTTGGTGGCTGTTCCTTCATTTTTCTCCCCAGAGCTACCAACTCCAGGCTCTCTTCAAGTGTCTCTAGTCCACACTGCCCTTCTTTTACTGGCACCCAGGGTAAGTGGCTGCAAATGAAATTCTGTGCTTTGGTCCTTTAAAAGGCTGTCTGAATCTCCAGCTGCCTCTCCCCCAGGACAGACAGGAACCCTGATATTTTTACAGCTGAATGTTATGTGGGTTCCTTTCCAGCTCTGGTGCTGTAGGCTGGGAAGCCCAGTTGGGGTTTAGATGCCACACTTCTCAGGGGGAACCACCTGGCCATTGAAATTTCCCTCTGGCACTTCAGCTGCCACCTGCAGGAGCCCAGCCAGCCCTTCATGTGTCTTCTGCACTCCTTACCTTTACCTTGTGGTGAAGTGGTTTCTTCTTTGTCAATGGTTATAAGGTTTTTCTCCATCTAGTGTTCAGTTGGTTATTGTCAATGATTTCTTTATAATTTAGTTGTAATTCCAGTTTGATGTTGGGTGGAGGTTAGTGTAGGTTCCAGTTACTCCTCTGCCATCTTGGATCCTAATATCTGGAGTAGTTTAAATGACTAAATGTATAATAGCATACTGCTGTTAAGGTAAAATTTATTCGGGAAAATGTGTTTTTCACTGATTTCCTGATACATTTCTTAAGATATTGACATATTAAACAGATATTTTAAATTCACATTTACGTTCTCAACAGAATCATAAACTTAACTATATTTTACCAAAAGATAGTGGTTAAGACAGTGATCCAATCCAAATTTTCAATGAATTAAAAAAAAAGAGTACAACCTAGGGAATTGTGGGAGCCAGGCATTTTTACCACACAGTTGTTTAAGTTAAAAAATCAGAAAAAGTGCCCTGGCTGGTGTGGCTCAGTGGATTGAATGCCAGCCTGCAAAGCAAGGGGTTTCTGGTTCAATTCCCAGTCAGGGCACATGCCTGGGTTGCAGACTAGGTCCCCAGTAGGAGGAACATGAGAGGTAACTATACATTGGTGTTTCTCTCCTTCTCTTTCTCCCTCCCTTCCCCTCTAGAAGTAAATAAATAAGTCCTTTAAAAAATCAGAAGAAGAGAAAATCCTGTGCTTTCAGTCAAGAAGAAGTAAACATAAAATTTGACAAAATGTATGAAACAATGCTTTTCAGCAATTGAAATACAGAAGTGAGAAATAATAGGTGATACTCATGTTCATTTCTTCTTACTTCCTAGGGACACTGTGAGATTACAGAATGAGATAGAACACAGAAAATGAGTGGCAATCTTGTTTTACTGAGGAAATGTAGATAGAAATTTCTGGTTGCTGAGGTGGCTGAAATTAGCAGGAGAGAAAACTGGAGAAGAGGTAGCTGCATAGTGAGATTACCTAGAAGTCATTATGAGAGTTCTTTCTGTAGGGCTTTTGTGTGAACATACAGGACAGGGCTCTGTGGGAACTAAGAATGAGTGGCTGTGCTGTGCTGAGAGCAGAATAGTAATCCTGGAGGTGGTACAGCTGGTAGAGATGTAGGGGAATATTACCAACTTAGTACAAAGACATCTTTCTGGATATGTTAAACATTTAATTGATGCCCAAGACACATCACTCTTTAGGAGTAAGAACCATAATCTGGAGTAAAAGCCGTACCCTAAGAAATCAAACAAAACTGAAGTCATCCCACCACTATATTTCATAAACTGAAGCCTGGGAAGAATGAGAGAATATGCAAATAATTAACTATTTTGCTGAACAAAAATGACATGAAGCATAATATAAAGAAGAACATATTTTAAATAGCATGATAATAAAAAGTTCGTGGAAAAATAACTATATATAAAACTCAGAAATATAAAATATAACTTAGAAAAAAGTCAATGTTGAAGGATGCTGAGATGAATTACAAATTGAAGTTAGTATTCAAGGACTTTCAAGTGATTATTATAAATAATGGTCAAGGATTTGAATAAGAAGATGAAAATGATAAACATTTGAGAAGCTATAACAGAGAAATAGAAATGATTAAAAACAAATGTTAAAGCTAAAACTGCAAAACATATATTTTTAAAATAAAAATAATCCAGCTTAGGTTCATATTGGATAATGCAGAAGAAAGGGCCCATAATCTGGCAGACAGATCAACAGAAATTATATAAACTGAAGTACAAAGAAATAAATGTTTTAAACAAATGAACAGAAGCTCAATGACCTTCAAGACAATATCGAACAGTTTAATATATCTTTAATTAAAATCATAGAAAAGAGAAGATGTGGGAGAAAAACTTGTTTTAAGAAAAAATGGTGAAAAATCCCATATTTGGTGAAAAATTCCATATTTGTTGAAAACCATTACCCTAAATATTAAAAAAATAGCCATAGGTAGGATATGTAGCGATTAGCAGGATACATCCAAAGGAAATCAACTAGGCATAGCACAATTAAACAGCTAAAAAGCAAAGATGAGAAAACAATTTAAAAAGCAGCATAATAAAAAGCACACATTGCATGTTGGATAATATTGCTAAGAATGATAACTCATTTTTTATTAGAAATAATGAAGGTCAGAAGACAATGGAACTTTAAGTGTTAAAAGAATAAACAAAATAGTCAACTCAGAATTCTATTTCTGGCAAGGACTCTTCCAAAAATTAGGAAAAAGAAAAAAGTTCTCATACAAACAACAGCTGAAACAATTTGTAATCTTCAGACATGAGCCACATGAAATGCTAAAGAAGTCCCTCTCAATGAAGGTCTTTTATCAGATTGAAAACTCTTACAGGAATAAATAAACAGCCATGAAAATGGTAAACATGTTGGCAAATGTAAGTAACTATCTTTTTTCTTCTTGTAGAAATATTTTTTAAGGGTCAGCTATCTATAGAGCAATGATAACAGCATGGAATTGTGTGACCTTTAGAACTCCTAGGGAACTATAATATATGACATGAATAATGCAAAGAATAAGGGGTAGATTAAAGTACATTGTTAGAGGATGCTGGGAAGATGGCGACGGAGTAAGATGGAGCTGATACTAGCTCCCGTACTCATGGGTGAAAATCCTGGCAGATCTATAGAGAAACAGCACAATAAACCATTGCTTACCCAGCATTTATGAAATTAAAAGACCAGAGATTGTGACCGACGCTGAAACACCAGACGGCAGCAGAGTCAGCTACTGGAGCTGGGTCTCACGCGGCCCCTGTGCTGCCTCCAGAGCAACAGGCCTGGGAGCCGGGGAGTCAGGTACGGAAGCCGGACACTCCAAGCCCCTGTGACGGTCCTGGGAGACAGAGGAGTCAGGAACCGGAGCGGGGACACCCTTGTGCCGATGCCATAGCTACAGGCCTGGGCAACGGAAGGGTCAGTTGCAGGAGCTGGGACACCAAAGGCCCCTGTGACGCCACCATAGAGACAGGCCTGCACCCTGAGGAGCCAGCTACGGGAGCCGGGAAGTTCTCAGATCCTGTGCCTCTGCCATAGCCACAGGACTGGACACCAGGGAGTCGGGGACGGAAGCCGGGACTCTCCAAACCCCTGTGACGCAGCAGAGGAGCCAGCTACTGGAGCCCGGAAGCTCTCACATCCTGTGCCGCTGCCATAGCGATGGGACTGGACGCCGGGGAGTCAGGTACGGAAGCCTGGACACTCCAAACCCCTGAGACAGCCCTGGGTGGCAGAGGATCCCTCTACAGGAACTGGGACTGTCTCAGCCCCTGTTCTGCTGCCATAGCGAAGGGACTGGACACTGGGGAATCAGGTACGGGAGTTGGGACTTTCTAAGCCTCTGTGCCACTGCCATAGAGACAGGACTAGACGCCGGGGAGTCAGGTACAAAAACCGGGACACTCCAAGCCCCTGTGACGGCCCTGGACGGCAGAGAGAGCCAGATACGGGAGCTGGGACATTCCCAGCCTCTGTGCCACTGCCTTAGTAACGGGCCTGGGTGCTTGAGGAGGCTTGAGGAGCTGGGACATTCAGCAGTGGTAGGGGACCAACGCAGGGACCAGCACGAGGACCAGCGTGAGTGTAGGTGGAGACGAAGAACATCAAGAAACTTCAAGGAGTCTGCACCACTGAACTTCACAAGGATCATACCACAGAAGTTTACACCATAAAACCAGTGTTTCAGAACAGATCAATTTTGGAAGCAGAGACTAACAAGAAGAGTCTCAAACAATGGGAAGACAAAGAAACAATCCCCAAATGAAAGAAAAAGCAGAAACTTCAGAAAGAATGTTAGATGAAATAGACGCTGATCAACTATCAGACAGTGAATTCAAAGCACTGGTTATTACCAAGTTCAAAGAGCTCACAGTGAACTACCACAAACTACAGGGAAACTATAATGATCTCTCTGCAAACTACAGCAACATCAAAAAGGAAATGAAAACTATCAGCAAGGGACAAGAGTAAATGAAGAATACAATTTCCGAATTGAAGTACACAGTAGAAAGTTTCCAAAGTAGCATAGATGAAGCGGAGGATAGGATTAGTGAGTTGGAGTACAAGGTAGAAAGCATCTCACAGAAAGAGCAAGAAAATGAAAAGAGGCTCAGAAAGAATGAAGAGGGATTAAGAGAAATGCAAGACAATATGAAACGTAATAATATCCGAATAATAGGAATACCAGAAGGAGAAGAAGAAGAACAAAGGATAGAAAACATATTTGAACGAGTAATGAGAGAAAATTTTCCTAATTTGATAAGAGAAAAAGTCTCACAAATCCAGGAATCACAGAGAGTCCCAATCAAGAGAAACCCAAGGAGGCCCACTTCAAGACACATCATCATCAAAATGGCAAAATTCCAAGACAAAGAAAGAATCTTAAAGGCAGCAAGGGAGAAA
The DNA here is from genome assembly GCF_021234435.1 of Artibeus jamaicensis. NCBI lineage: Eukaryota > Metazoa > Chordata > Mammalia > Chiroptera > Phyllostomidae > Artibeus > Artibeus jamaicensis. Next base: position 2,545,439 of record NW_026521576.1, on the reverse strand, counting down.
AAAGAAATAGCATACAAGGGAGCCTCAATAAGGTTAGCTACTGACTTCTCAATGGAAACACTTCAAGCAAGAAGAGAATGGCAAGAAATATTTCAAGTAATGAGAACCAGAGGCCTACAACCAAGGCTACTTTACCAAGCAAGGCTCTCAATCAAGAGAGATGGCCAAATAAAGAGCTTCCAAGACAAAAGATGTCTAAAAGAATATGCCTCCACCAAACCAGCTCTACAAGAAATACTAAAAGGACTGCTTTAAGGGAAGGAAGGATAAGAGGGAGACAGAGAGGAACACAGGTACAAAAATGGCAATGAATAAGTACCTATCAATAATAACCTTAAATGTAAATGGATTAAATTCTCCAATCAAAAGACACAGAATAGCTCAATGGATAAGAAAGCATGACCCACACATATGCTGCCTACAAGAGACTCACCTCAGGACAAAAGACCATCACAGACTAAAAGTGAAAGGATAGAAACAAGTTTTCCAAGCAAACGGACAAGAAAAAAAAGCTGGGGTAGCAATTCTCACATCAGACAAAATAGACTTAAAAAAAAAAAGGCTATAAAGAGAGACCCAGAAGGTCATTTCATTATACTCAAGGGAAGAATCCACCAAGAAGACATTAACATTGTAAACATATATGCACCAAACATAGGGACACCCAAATATATCAAGAAAATCTTAGAGGACTTCAAGAAAGATATTGACAGCAACACAATCATAGTAGGGGATTTGAACACCCCACTATCAAAAATGGACAGATCTTCCAAACAAATTATCAACAAAGATATTGTGGCATTAAACAACACCCTAGATGAAATGGACTTAACTGATATATATAGAGCCCTTCATCCCAAAGAAGCTAAATACACATTCTTTTCAAATGCACATGGAACATTTTCTAAGATAGACCACATGATAGGACACAAAAGGAGCCTCAAAAAATTCAAGAAAATTGAAATCATACCAAGCATCTTCTCTGACCACAAGGGACTGAAATTAGAAACCAACCCCAAAGAAAAAAACCCAAAGCACCCCAAAACATGGAGACTGAATGGTATGCTATTAAACAACAAATGGGTCAAGAATTAAATTAGGGAAGAAATCGAAAAGTTTTTGGAAACAAATGAAAATGATCTCACAACAACCCAAAACTTATGGGACACAGCGAAGGCAGTCCTGAGAGGGAAGTTTATAGCAATACAGGCCTACCTAAAGTAAACAGAAACATTTCAAACAAACAACCTAACCCTACGCCTGCAAGAACTTGAGGAACAACAACAAAGACAGCCCAGAGCAAGCAGAAGGAAGGAAATAACCAAGATTAGAGCAGAATTAAATGACATAGAAACTAAAAGCACAATTTTAAGGATCAATGAATCCAGGAGTTGGTTCTTTGAGAAGATAAACAAAATAGACAAGCCTTTAAGTAGGCTCATCAAGAAAAGAAGAGAGAGGACACAAATAAACACAATCAGAAATGAAAGAGGAGAGATTACAACTGATACCACAGAAATAGAAGAGATTGTAAGAAATTACTATGAAGAACTGTATGCCAAGAAATTTGAAAACCTAGGGGAAATGGACACATTGCTAGAAAAATACAATCTTCCAAAACTCAGTGAAAAAGAAGCAGAAAATCTAAATACACCAATAACAGCAAAAGAAATTGAAGCAGTAATCAAAAAACTCCCATCACACAAAAGCCCCGGACCAGATGGTTTCACAGGAGAATTCTATAAAGCATTTAAGGAAGAGCTAACCCCTATTCTCCACAGACTATTCCAAAAAATCCAGAAGGATGGAAAACTCCCAAATTCTTGTTATGAAGCCAGCATCATCTTAATTCCAAAACCAGATAGAGACACAACAAAGAAAGAAAACTTCAGGCCAATATCGCTGATGAACATAGATGCTAAAATCCTCAACAAAATATTGGCAAATCGCATCTAACAATATATCAAAAAGATCATGCACCATGATCAAGTAGGATTCAACCCAGGGATGCAAGGATGGTTCAATATTCACAAATCAGTAAATGTAATACATCACATAAACAAAAGCAAAGACAAAAATCACATGATCATATCAATAGATGCGGAAAAAGCTTTCGATAAGGTACAACACCCATTTATGATAAAAACACTCAGCAAAGTGGGAAAACAGGGAGCATTTCTCAAAATAATAAAGGCCATATATGAGAGACCTACAGCCAATATCATACTCAATGGGAAAAAACTAAAAGCTTTTCCACTAAGATCAGGAACAAGACAAGGTTGTCCACTTTCACCACTTCTATTCAATATAGTATTGGAAGTTTTAGCCACAGCCATCAGGCAAGAAAAGGAACTAAAAGGCATCCAAATAGGAAAGGAGGAAGCAAAACTGTCACTGTTTGCAGATGACATGATAGTGTACATGGAAAATCCTATAGACTCTACCCAAAAACTGCTCAAACTAATTAATGAGTTTGGCAAAACAGCTGGTTACAAAGTCAATATCCAGAAATCAAAGGCATTTTTGTATACCAACAGTGAATCAGCAGAAGCAGAAATCAAGAAAAAAATCCCATTTGATATGGCAAAAAGAAAAATAAAATATCTGGGAATAAACCTAACTAAGGAGGTAAAAAAACCTGTATGCAGAAAACTACACAGCCCTGAAGAATGAAATCAAGGAAGACACAAACAAATGGAAACATATACCTTGTTCATGGATTGGAAGAATTAACATCATTAAAATGTCCATACTACCCAAAGCAATATACAGATTCAATGCAATACCTATTAAAGTACCAATGGCATATTTCACAGACATAGAACAAACACTTCGAAAATTTATATAGAACCATAAACGAGCCCGAATAGCAGCTGCTCTTTTGAGAAAGAAGAACAAAGTAGGAGGGATCACAATACCTGATATCAAACTGTATTACAAGGCCACTGTAATCAAAACAGCCTGGTACTGGCATAAAAACAGGCACATAGACTAATGGAACAGAACAGAGAGCCCAGAAATCAACCCAACTCTCTACAGTCAATTAATATTCGACAAAGGGGGCAGTAACATAAAATGGAGTAAAGATAGCCTCTTCAACAAATGGTGTTGGGAGAACTGGACAGCTACATGCAAAAAAATTAAACTTGAGCACAGACTTACACCATACACCAAAATAAATTCAAGGTGGATAAAAGACTTAAATGTAAGCCGTGACACCATTAAAGTCCTAGAGGAGAACATTGGCAAGAAAATCTCAGATATTCCATGCAGCAACATTCTTTACGGATATGTCCCCTAGAGTAAGGAATGTAAAGGAAAGAATAAACAAATGGGATCTCATCAAAATAAAAAGCTTCTGCATGGCTAAAGAAAACAGTATTAAATTAAAAAGACAACCAACTGTATGGGAAAACATATTTGCCAATGATACCTCAGACAAAGGTTTAATCTCCAAAATATACAAAGAACTTACACCACTCCACTCTAAGAAGACACCCAACCCAATTAGAAAATGGTAAAAGGACTTGAGCAAACACTTCTCCAAGGAGAACATACAGAACATTCAGAGACACATGAAGAGATGCTCAATATCATTAGCTATCAGAGAGATGCAAATTAAAACCACAATGAGATACCACTTTACACCAATCAGGATGGCTATCATAAACAAAGCAACAAACAACAAATGTTGGAGGGGTTGTGGGGAAAAGGGGTCCTTAGTTCACTGTTGGTGGGAGTGCAGACTGGTACAACCATTATGGAAAACAGTATGGAATTTTCTCAGAAAAATAAAAATCGACCTGCCTTTTGACCCAGCAATTCCACTGCTGGGATTATATCCTAAGAATCCTAAAACATCAACATCAAAGAACCTATGCACCACAATGTTCATAGCAGCACAATTTACAATAGCCAAGAGTTGGAAGCAACCTAGGTGCCCATCAGTAAATGAATGGATCCAAAAATTGTGGTACATATACACAATGGAATTCTATGCTGCAGAGAGAAAGAAGGAGCTACTACCCTTTGCAACAACATGGATGGAACTGGAAAGCATTATGCTGAGTGAAATAAGCCAGGGGTTGAAAGAAAAATACCATATGATCTCACCTTTAACAGGAAACTAAACAACAAAACAAACAAGCAAGCAGAAAAAAAAACAACAAAAAACAAAGACACTGAAATAGAGAACAAGGGGATAGTGACCAGAGGGGAGAAGGAAGGGAAGTTAAGGGGAAAAAGGGGGAGGGATTTGGAGGAACAAATAGGAAGGACACAGGGACGAGAACTAAGGGGGGTGGAAATGGGAGGGAGGTGGGGAGCAAGGGGCGGGGGAGGCTGGGATGGGAAAAATAGACAAAAAACTGTACTTGAAAAATAACTAAATAAAATTCAAAAAAAAAGTACATTGTTATATGGTTCTTATATTTTAAGTAAAGAGGTAATAGTTAACTGAAGTAGACTGTGGTAAATTAAGGATACATATTCATGCACACTTGGTTGAACTTCAACTAAGTAATATCAAAACACATAATTAAAAATTAAAGAGGATATAAGTGGCATATTAAATAACATTTAATTAATGAAAAGAAAGCTAAAAAGTGAAAATAGTAATTGAAGACAAACAAATAGGCAGAAATTGGATGAAAGCACAACTGTGTTATAATCACATTAAAAGGGTGCAAGCTAATTCCTCCAAATAATTCAAGATTTTAACACTAGATTAAATAACAGTTGAGATCCAATTATACACTCTTTATGAAAGAATAACACTTTAAATATAAATACACAGATAATTTGAAAATATAATGATTCAAAAATATAATCTGTAGTTCACAGATATTGGTTTCAAAACAAAGAACATTATCAGATGTAAAAAAAGACATTTAATTATGAGAAAAGCATCAATTCATCAGGAAGATATAAAAATCCTAAGTGCTTATTCACGTGATAATAGAAATTTCAAAAACATGAAGAAACTTTTGATAGAACTAAAGAAGAAACAAAAAGTTTATAACCAGAATAAAGATATATCAATACTCTCTGTCAGTAATAGATGGACCAAATAGTGAAACATTAATGTATCATGTAACCAACACAAATAACCAACTAGACCTAAATTGACATTTATAAACTATTTCACCTGTTAAATATTTATTTATTTATTTATTTATTTATTTATTTATTATCCTCACTGGAGGACTTTTTTATTGCTTTTGGAGATAGAGGGAAAGAGAGAGAAAAACATCAGTGGAAGAGAGAAGATCCCCATGCCCCACATAGACGAAGGAATGAACCCACAACTCAGGCATGTGCCTTTACCAGAAATGGAACCCCCAACGTTGGGCTGTGGGTTGATGCTCCAATCAATTGAGCTACACCTGCCAGGGAAGCATATACAGTCTTTTAGAAAACATGTTACATTCACCAGGCTGTATGCTAGATCATAAAAAAAATCTTAAAATTAATATATTACAGAATATGCTCCCTGACCACAGTAGTGTTAAAAGTCAATGGTAATGAGATATCCAGAATAGTTGTATATATTTGGAAATTAAATTACACTCATAACAAATCAGTCAATCCAGTAAGAAATCACGGTGGAAATTAGAAAACATTGAATCGCCTCTTCAGCAAATGGTGTTGGGAGAACTGGACAGCTACGTGCAAAAAAATGAAACTTGAGCACCAACTTACACCATACACCAAAATAAATTCAAGGTGGATAAAAGACTTAAATATAAGCCGTGACACCATTAAAGTCCTAGAGGAGAACATTGGCAAGAAAATCTCAGATATTCCACGCAGCAACATTTTTACGGATATGTGCCCTAGAGCAAGGAATATAAAGGAAAGAATAAACAAATGGGATCTCATCAAAATAAAAAGCTTCTGCATGGCTAAAGAAAACAGTATTAAATTAAAAAGACAACCAACTGTATGGGAAAACATATTTGCCAATGATACCTCAGACAAAGGTTTAATCTCCAAAATATACAAAGAACTTACACCACTCCACTCTAAGAAGACACCCAACCCAATTAAAAAATGGGAAAAGGACTTGAACAAACACTTCTCCAAGGAGGACATACAGAACATTCAGAGACACATGAAGAGATGCTCAATATCGTTAGCTATCAGAGAGATGCAAATTAAAACCACAATGAGATACCACTTTACACCAGTCAGGATGGCTATCATAAACAAAGCAACAAACAACAAATGTTGGAGAGGTTGTGGGGAAAAGGGGTCCTTAGTTCACTGTTGGTGGGATTGTAGACTGGTACAACCATTATAGAAAACAGTATGGAATTTTCTCAGAAAAATAAAAATCGACCTGCCTTTTGACCCAGCAATTCCACTGCTAGGATTATACCCCAAGAATCCTAAAACATCAATTTCAAAGAACCTATGCACCACAATGTTCATAGCAGCACAATTTACAATAGCCAAGAGTTGGAAGCAACCTAGGTGCCCATCAGTAAATGAATGGATCCAAAAATTGTGGTACATATACACCATGGAATTTTATGCAGCAGAGAGAAAGAAGGAGCTACTACCTTTTGCAACAACATGGATGGAACTGGAAAGCATTATGCTGAGTGAAATAGGCCAGGCATTGAAGGACAAATACCATATGATCTCACCTTTGACAGGAAGCTAAAGAATAAAACAAACAAGCAAACAGAATAAAAACAAAGACACTGAAATAGAGAACAAGTGGGCAGTGACCAGAGGGGAGAGGGAAGGGAACTTAAGGGGAAAAAGGGGAAGGAATTTTGAGGAACAAGTATGAAAGACACAGAGATGAGGACTGGGGGTGGGGGGGGAATGGGAGGGAGGGGGGAGACCGGGCAGGGGGGGGAAGGGAAAAAAAATGTACTTGAAAAGTAACTAAATAAAATTAAAAAATAAAAGAAAACATTGAATCGAATAAAAGTGAAAACAAAACATATAAAATTTGGGATGTAGTTAAATTAGTACTTAGAATGATATAAATAGCCTATATTAACCTAATTTTTAATCAATAACTTAATTTTCTAACTTAATAGAAACAGTAGAAGAAAATTATATAAAGAATATAAAAAGAAGGAAATATATAAGAGCAGAAACCAATAAAGTTGAAACTATGTCATAACAAATATTACTAATTTCAGGAGTGAAAGAGGAAATACCATAACAGATCTTGTAGCTTTAAATACATGAGTAGTATTATAAACACTGTTATAAATTCAAATAGCCAACAAATTAAAAAACATAAAAAATTTCCTGAAAACTACAACTTACCAAAATAGATACAAAAGAAATAGAAAAATTGGATAGACTTTTATTTTTTAAATAAATAACGTTTGTAACAAAAAATATTTTCATGATTAAACTCTAGATGTAAATGTTTTTACTGGTGAATTTTGACATTTAAGAAAGAAATTGTACCAAGCTTAGAGAAACTATTTAAAAAATAGTAGTAGTAGCACATACAGATTTTATGAGGCCAAAAATGATACCAAATCATTTAGTTCCAAGTGTACAACATAGTAAGTAGGCATTTATAAACCTTTGGAAGTGATCCCCCTGTGACACTATGCACAGTTATCACAATATTATTGACTACATTCTCTATACTATACTTTATATCCTTATAAGTATTTTTATATCTAGCAATTGTACTTTTTAATCTCTTCACCTATTGCACTCATCAACCCAATCTCTTCACTTATTCCACCCATTTGATGAATAATAGCAAATCTTAAAAGTAATTTGCAAGAAAAAAAATTTCAAGAAAATATTCCCTATGAAAATGATGTCAACTCTGTCTACCTATCTATCTATCTTTCATCTATATATTCCTTAAATATTTATTTTACAGGTTTATTTCAAGAATTTAGGTTTGGCTTAAAATTTGAAAACTGATAATTTAATTTATTACATTAAGTAAACAAACTGTAACCATAAATGGTCATCTTCATAAATGAAGAGAAAGCATGTGATGAAATTTAATTAAGAAACTTTTCAGCAACCAGGGAGTATAGCAAAATTCTTTCATTTCTTAAAATACACTAAAAATGGGTTTATCATCATTAATGTTAATATATTGAACTCATTTTTGTTATGACTGGAACAAGGTAAAGATGACGATGTTATCTTCCATCAAACATTTTATTTTTATGAGATCCTAGCCAATGCAATATAGTTAAATATAAAAAAAGTAAAATGTGTAAAGATTAGAAAGAAAATTTTATCTTAAGGGAATATGATTTCATACATAAGAAGCCTATATTTACCAATTTATAAAAATAGAAAAATAAACATAATTTGTAAAGTCATGGAATATGAGTTTATAAACTATAAAATTATGTGTTTTTTATACGCAGGTGACAAAACATTGGTAAATAGAATAAAAACTTTTACTTCCCATTTTGTATCAAAAATATATAATAGAAATAAATTTACTGAAAGATAGGTAGGACTTTTACAATAAGAACCATTGCTGTTATTTTCACCAGTATGTCCACTGGAGCAAGGGACATAAAGGAAAGAGTAAACATGGGATTTCATTGAAATAAAAAGCTTCTGCATGGCTGAAGAAAACATCAGAAAAATGAAAAGGGAACGAACTGCATGGAAAAACATATTTGCAAATGGTACCTCAAACAAGGGTTTGATCTCCAAAATATATAAAGACCTCATACAACTCCACTCTAGAAAGACAAACAATCCAGTTAAAAATGAACAAAGGATCTGAGCACACTTCTCCAAAAAGGACATACAGAAGGCCCAGAGACATATGGAAGGATGCTCAGTATCTCTAGTCATCAGAGAGATGCAAATTAAAACCACTATGAGATATCACTTCACACCAGTCAGAATGACCATCATAACCAAATCAACAAACAAGTACTGGAGAAGTTGTGGAGAAAAGGGAACCTTAGTACATTGTTGGTGGAAATGCAGACTGGTGCAGCCACTATGGAAAACAGTATGGAATTTCCTGAGAAAACTAAAAATGGAATTGCTTTTTGAACTGGCAATTTCAGTGCCGTGACTATATCCCAAGAATCCTGAAACACTAATTCAAAAGAATCTATGCACCCCAATGTTCATAGCAGCACAATTTACAATAGCCAAGTGTTGGAAGCACTTGCCCATCAGTAAATGAGTAGATCCATAAACTGTGGTACATTTACACAATAGAATACTATGCAGCAGAAAGAAAGAAGGAGCTCCTAGTTTTTTAGACAGTTTGGATGGATCTGGAGAATATTATGCTAAGTGAAATAAGCCAGGAGATGAAAGACAAATACCCCATGATCTCACCTATAAGTGGAACCTAATAAAAAAAAAAAACAGGCAAACAAAATGTAACCAGAGACAATAAAATTAAGAACAATCTGACGGTAATCAGAGGGGAAGAGAGAGAGGATAGTGTGGGGAAAAGAGGGGAGGGGTTATCAAGGAACGTGTGAAGGACACAAGGACAAAGCCAAAGGGGGGGGGATCAAGGGTGGGAGTGGGGAATGGTTGGGGTCATGGGAAGTGGTGGGGTAAAAATGGAAACAATTGTACTTGAACAAAAATAAAAAATAATGAATTAAACAATAAAATAATTAAAAATTTTTAAAGAAAAAAGAACCAGCAATTACTAAGACATCTGGCCAAGATGGAGGTGTAGGTAGATACACTTTTCTTTCTTGCACTACCAAAAGGGTAACAACTAATTTAAAAACAAACAAAATATCCCCTAGGACTACCAGAATATCTAACTGTATGAAAATCTAACAACCAGACTGGTAGGAAGGGCAGAGACAGGAAACTGGGGCAGCAAGGACACATGGCAAGGTGGCAGCTAGCAGAACGGGGTATCCAACATTCGTGTGGGGATAAGTCTTGAGGACATGTGGGGAGTGAGACAGACAATGTAACCCAGGGTTCTAGTGCAGGGAAATGAAATCTTCAAAACCTCTGGCTGTAAAAACCTGTGGGGGTTGTGGTGGCAGGAGAAACTCCCAGTCTCACAATAGAGTCTGTTGGAGTGGCCCACAGGATCCTAGAATTTTCACAAGCCCACTCACCTGGGCATTGCAATTGAAAGGGCACAATCAGCTTGTGGGAAGCAAGGGAAGCATCAGAAAGCAGGGCTAAGCTTTCTGCCAAGTGAGTCACTGCCAAGCAAGTGACTTTGTTCCCTCTCTGACCCTTCTTGACATACATTGGCACAATACAGCCATGTGAGTTGCCCCACCCTGGGAAATATCTAAGGCTCTGACCCTTAAAATGTAAGAGGTGTGCTCAGACAGAAAAAAAAGGCCCAAATGAAGGAACAGATAAAAGCTTCAGAAAAAGAACTAAGTAATGAGGAGATAGCCAACCTGTCAGATGCAGAGTTAAAAACTGGTAATCAAGATGCTCAAAGAAATGATTGAGTACGGTTGCAAAATAGAGGAAGAAGTACAGGCTATGCAAAATGAAATTTAAAAAATATACAGGGAAGCAACAGTGAAGAGAAGAAAAATGGGACTCGAATCAAAGATTTGGAACAGTAGGAAGAAATAAACACTTAGTTGGAGCAGAATGAGGAGACAAGAATTAAAAAAAAAATGAGTGGCTTAGGAACCTCTGAGACAACTTTAAACATTTCAACATCTTAATTATAGGGGTGCCAGAAGAAAAAGAGGAAAGGCAAGAAATTGAAAACTGATTTGAAAAAACAATGAAGGAATCATAGTTTTCCTTCTGATGAAGAAAATAGACATGCAAGTCTAGGAAGCTCAAAGAAGTTGGATCCAAGGAGAAACACACAAAGACACACCATAATTAAATTACCCAAGATTAAAGATAAGGAGATAATTTTAAAATCAGCAAGAGAAAAGGAGACAGTTAACTACAAAAGAATTTCCATAAGATTATCAGCTGATTTCTCAAAAGAAACCTTGCAGGAAAGAAGGGGCTGGAAAAAAGTATTCAAAGTCACGAAAGGCAAGGACCTACATCCAAGATTACTGTATCCAGCAAAGCTGTCATTTAGAATGGAAGGGCAGATAAAGTTCTTCTCAGATAAGGTCAAGTTAAAGGAGTTAAACATCACCAAGCCCTTATTATATGAACTAGTAAAGGGACTTATCTAAGAAAAAGAAGAAGATCAAAGCTATGAACAGTAAAATGAGAACAAACACACTATCAACAACTGAACCTAAAGAAAATACAAAAAAAATTAAGCAAACAACTAGAACAGGAACAGAGTAACAGAAATGGAGATCACATGGAGGGTTATCAGCAGGGAGTGGGTGAGGGAATAATGGAGCAAAAGGTACAGGGAATAAGCAGCATAAGTAGTAGGAAAAAAACTACAGGGGGAGGTTAGCAATAGTATGGGAAATGGAGAAGCCAAAGAACTTATATGCAGGACCCATGGACATAAACTAAGGTGCTAGAGGGAGGGTGGTGCAGATCAGAAGGGGAGAAAAATGATAGAATTGTAGTAGTATAATCAATAAAATATACTTTAAAGAAGAACCAACCATTGCTGAGAAGATTTATGCAGAATTTAAATAATTTCAAAGATGACTAAATGTGGATAAGAATACCCTGTACGGTTAACATGTCAGTCATATCCTTATTAATATAGAGATTTTACCAATTCCAACTAAAATTCCAAATAGTATTTGATATTGTTGGAAATTTATAAGCTAATTATAAAGTGTGGATAGAAATATAAAGCCTGTAAAGTAGCCAAATAAATCTTGAAAAGTAAGAACAAAATTGGAGGACTTACACTTTCTAAATAAAGACTAACTATAAAAAGTTTTAGTGATTAGCCATTATAGTATTGGGGTAAGAATAGGCAAACAGGTAAACAAATTATAAAATTGAGATATCAACACTCACATTTGTTTGTATAATTGTTGTTTTTTTTTTTGACAAATATACCAAGACCATTTAATAGGAAAAGAAGTTTTTAAATAAAAGCTCATGGACCAACTATATGCATTTTTATAATTAATTTGAGACATTTGATAGACCTAAATTTAAAGTAAACTATAAATTTGCTAGAAGAAAACAAAGAAGCATATCTTTTTACCTTGGGAAGAGGCAAACATTTTGTATATAGGCTACTGAAAACACTAAATATAAAAGTTTAAAAAATGCATAGATTGATTTTCATCAAAGCTAAAATCTTTTATCAAAGGCATTATAGGAAACAAATGAGAAGGCGAGGTGCATACTGAAAAAATATTCTCAGTATGTATCTCTGATAAAGGATTTGTATCCAGAATATTAATGATATTTTTACTAATCTCTAACAAAAAGACAGCTTAAAATATTAGTCAAAATATTTGAACTTTACTAAAGAGCATACATGCATGAACATTGGGCAGTGAAAAGCACTACTGTCTGTGTCATATTCCAGGAAATTTCAAATAAAATGAAACTAATATACAATTCCATGCCCAGAATTGCCAAAATAGACAGAGAGTCTCACCACCAAATACTGGTGAGCTTATGAAATAAGTAAATCTCTTAGTGAAAAAGAATATAATATTTTGAAAACTCTTATAAATTTGTGAAACATTAATCTACCTTCTGCTGGAGCAATTCTACTGAGGTATTTACCCAAGAGAAATGAAATACATGTTCAAAAATCTTGTACAAGGATGTTTGTAAATGCTCCAATCTGGGAACAACACAAATGTCCAATAATACAAAGGAAAAATGAACTACTGATACACACATCTGCATGGATAATACTTCAAAACATCTCACTATGCAACAAAAACCAAACATACATTAGAGGATATAAGTGTAATTCTATTTATGTGAAGTTCAAAAACCGGCAGAATTAACCTATGGTAATAAGAATACCTAGTGGTCACCTATGGGAAGATGTTTGGCTTGGGTTGGACTGGAAAGGGGCATGTGGGAATGTTGGGGGATGATGGGCATGTTCCTTATTTTGACATGGGTATTGGTTACATGAGTATCCACACTTAACGAAAACTCGTTGAATTGTATATTTAAATCTTGTGCATTTTCCTACACATAAATTTCTCCTACACATAGTTTGTATTTAAATACAAATATTTAAAAACACACAAGCTAACATATGTAAAATATATGCAAGTTGCACTTCACATAGGTGATATACAAATGGTACCTGGAGAATGTACAATTTTACACAGAAGATATCCAGAATGTAGCATCATTCCTTAGTCCAACTCACAGAATTATAGAGACATTAGAGTCATCTCTAGTTGTGAAAAGTAACTCAATATTCATTACATAGTGTATTAATTAAGGTCAGAATTAACAAAATTCAAAAGATATTAATGTTTCAAATGCTATAAAAACTCTCACATAATTTCCAAATTGCTACTCTTTTTAAAAAAATTTTATTGTTCAATTTATTGTCCCCATTTCCCCTCATCACTCTCCTCCACCCTCTCCACCCTCACCACCCACATTCAATCCCTCCACCACATGTCTTTGTCCATGGGTCCTTTATACATGTTCCTTGATGACCCCTCCCCCTCTTGACTGAAGGTAGATCCTGGCCAAGGTGTCATTCAGGAACCCAGGTTTCTTCCACCTGTGGAATGCCTCTATCATTTTTACCACATAGCTTTCAAGGTCAAACTCTGTAGTGCCTCCATTCCAGCCAGCTGGAAGGGAAAACAACTGCAGATTCATGCCTGGCAAGTTGTAAGGTCCTGGAAGAAGCACACACACTTCCACTGACATTCTGTTTTTTAGAACACAGCCACATGGTCACATTCAGTTGCAAAAGGGAAAGGGAAAAACTGCCTAGCTGTGTGATCTGACAGAAAGTAGGTCTGGTGATGAGCTTGTCAGTCTCTACCATACCCAGCACATTCACCAAGTAGAGCTTTGTTTCTTTTTCCTTTCTTTCCTTTTTCTTGCCAGCTTCCACTGAGGAAAATATGCAAACTTTCCCCAGTATAAATGTCAGGAACTTACTGTTTTTTCTTATGAATGTCATGCGAATTGCTATGCATATGCATGAATCCATTCTATTTCCTAAAGTTTGTTAGGAACAAGCACCGCAAATAAATGACTCCCTCTCTATGATCCAGAGAGCTCCAGGGTTCCTCAGAAAAGGGACCGAATTGTCCTTGAGTCCACAAGTGATCTGAGTAAGTATTGTCTGCAGACTACATAAATAACATTTTCACACATTTTAGTCCTATTTTTCCAGAAATAGTAATACATCCTAGTTAGTGTCTGAATTCATGCATTTTTTTACTTTCTTCTTGTCTCCATACATTCTTTGAATTACGTTTTCACTTTAGATTAGAGCCTTCATATCAAATTCTTTAGAACCATATTGTTGAGGATGATAACCATCTGTCATCATTACTTGAGGCCAAAAGAGTAGACTTGAATTCATTCAGATTTTTAGTAAGTCAGCCAAATTATTTCTCAGCATTAAAATCTTAAAAATTCTTAAACTCTCAAAACTAGTGTTTTTTTCTGCAAGATTTTTTTCAATTTAAGAATTAAAAGTCATTGAAACAAATTTCCTGTTCGGAGGCATCCGAGCAAATCAGCAGGAAACACCAAGGCCATTGAATTCATGATATAATCATCTCTGGTTCAGTGTCTTCGGAGAATTCACATCACCTCTTTTGGTTCTTACTTAAGTTTTGAGATGGATAATACTGGGTTGTGCACTCAACCTCTGAGGACCCTCTTAACTGAATTTCAAACCAACAAAATTATCTAACTATCCAACACTCAGGGTTCCACCTGCTATTCACATGCCTCCAACTTCATTAACTGTCAAGACAATGTGTATAATTATATACTTCAAATTATTAACTTTGTATAAAAATACAACTTTATTGAATTCAAAAATCACATCTGCACCAGGAGAAAATACTACCTACCTCCCTGTGGATGAGTAGTACACACAAACAGCAATCCAGAAAGTTAGGGAGCTTTTGACCTGCCATCTAGCATTTAGGATTCCTATAAGGCTGAGAAATGAGAATCTGTCTATGAATAGAGTAGATATAGAAGATAGTTTCCAAATGTTACGATTTTAAATAAATCCCTTTCTTCTTTTTTCTCCTAAGGAAACTAAAGACAGGTTGCTCTGTTCTGTAAGTGAGTGTGGTATTACTGTTTCAGCACCTTTGTTAATAAAGGAACCATTGATGAAGGCAGATTACAAGATGTTATTAGGCCAATCAATGGAACGAAGAAGAAACATTCCAAAATTGTTGGCCACTGATGCTTCTTGAGTATACAGAGTCCTCACACGACAAATGTATGATGATCAGAGTGGATGACAGCTTTTGGATACAGAGTACTATAAATAGTAAATGAACTAATAGATTGTCACCTTGAGTTATTTCATTATTGAGCAGGGAGCTTAAGCCCTCCTTTAAAACATACCCAAAATAGGAACTGAAAACAACTCCCAACTAGTATTACACAATGTAATTGGTACTATTAAGTTATTTTTAAGAATAAAGTTTAAAATACAATATATTCTAAAATCACAAAAATGTCTCCTGATCACTGAACATGAATTTCTTTAAAAGGGTTTATAATGTTAAAGCCTTCACATCAGACTCCTTTGGCAGTTTACGCCTGCTGATCTCAAGTTGTCTGCTTGACTCTAAGTGAATTACTCTAGTATAAAACTTTATTTTGTTACCTGTGTAGAAATAAGAAAATGCAAAATCATCAATGGCAATTTTTAATAACTAAATGCTGAGATGCCATGTTTCTTAGCACCTTTTCTGAATTATCCCCAAAACGTCTTTATAGACACTCCTGTTTTTTGTGTCTCCAAATAGATTTTGGAGGGGGGAGCCACCATCACAGCTGTCACTGTTAATTAGTCCCTCATGAGTGCTGCTTCCTGCCTGAGGTGCTCTCCATCCCCTGCCAGAGCCTGCAGGCACTTGGAGAGAAACCTTGTTTATCCAGCATGTCTCTTGTGCTTGTATTATTTGATGGCATTTTGGAGAAAAAGTCATCAGCATCTCTCTGTAGGAGTGGGAGTAAATTTTATATGTGGTGAGAACTTCACCTAAGCTAATTTTGGAGTGATAAATCCTCAGCTGGACATAAGATTTTACAACAAAAAAACCAACAAAAGAAAAAAACAACTGTGAGGTGTATAATCAGGCAGCTTATAAATTACATAAAGTAAAACAACTTCTACTGAGTTACTTTTATAAATCTATTTTTATTTAGTCATTTCCCATATTCTTTATTATTATTTCTTTCCCTTTCTCAAAGATAGCATTGCTTTTTATGAAAAGTAGATTTCTGAGGAAACTGATGTAGCAGTCTTTAATACTCAGCAGATAGTATTTTCTAAATTTATGCTTATAATTATTGAAATTCTTTCCAAAGGTGTTTGTAGACTCAGACACACACTAATGTGCAAAATTGAGCCATATTTCCCATCAGGCATATTTGAAGTGTGTCTTGTTTTTGTGTTCTCTCCAGTCCATTTTTCCTTCTCCTGGTAACAGGTTTCACCTGCAGAGGTGGGTGTGAGACCCACGCAGCTGACTGTGACCTGCCTTTCCAGGACCTGTCCAGCTGCACCAGGGGGAGAGGAAGCTTGTTTATCTCATGTTTCAAGTCTGAGATGGGGGAGCTGGAGGTTCTTGGGAACCATGGTCCTCCCTGAAGGAGAATTTGCCTAGAGAAGGGGTCCCCATTCTCTGGGTCCTCGACCAGCACCAGTCTGCAACTGTTGGGAACCTGGCACAGAGCAGGAGGTGAATGTGAATGTAATAATGCTTTTGAATCATCCCAAAACCATCTCCCGCCCCTGGGTCTGCAGAAAATTTTTCTTCCACAAAACCGGTCGCTGGTGCCAGAAAGGTTGGGAACCACTGGCTCAGAGAGATGAAGTTGACAGAGGGAGAGACTCAGGGAGGACAGTGATGAGAGACCTGGGCTCAGGGTTTTAGGGGTGGTGGTAAGGCAAGAATCCCCTTTTCTAAAGTACAGTAATAGCAGATTATAATCCCCTCTTATTTGAGAATGTTTGAGTTGGGCTTTGTCCTCAGTTGCCCTAATCAGCTTGGACACCCAACATCTGTCATAGATGGAAGACTCCATTCAAGTCTTTGTGGCCCTCAGTCCCTCTAGTTTCAATTCCCACCTGATTCATGATTATTAGGAATAGATCTTTGCTCTATGCTCAGCTTTGGGCTCAGGATATCATGTGTACCATCGCACCAAATTCTCAGACTGATCCTGGGAGGAAGACATCACCATCACCCCCATTGCATAGTTGCAGAACTTAGACAACGGACTGTACCAGGAAGTTGCTTGATTTGAACCCAGGTAACCAGAAGCCAGAGTCTACATTTTTACTGTGTTCACCGGGGAAACCTGGCAGTCTCAGCTGTGGTGGGATAGCTGGAAAGCCCCAAGGAAAAGAGTGACAGAGATGATAGGCTGTTTCTCATCTCTCTCACTCCATAGTCTCTGATTTTGTTGAGACCAATCTATTGTCAGTGTGAGTAGACTAGTCTCAACCTAATTTATTTCTATTGTTTTCTCATTCACAAAATATACTTTGAAATCTCTATCTAGAAAAAAATTAGTTCTGGAACTATAGACCAACTACAGATATTTTGTAGAAATCTACTGTAGGTTTTTTTGTACCAAACTATTTATTGCTTTCATGAAGAATTAATAGGCTTGTGGTTTCCCATATGCTCAATAGTACTGGGTACTGACATAAAGAAGTAAGTTCTCAAACACCCACAAAACTCTACAAACACTGTCTGCCTAGTGATGTTTACAGCATAACTAACATTTACACATTCTCTCATTTCCGGATACAGAGGAATGGGACGCTTTGTAAATGATAATTATTAATTTATAGACTAGAGATTTTCTTTTTTAAATTTATTTTTAATTTTAAATTTCTGGGCTGTTTGTTTGAGGCTGAAAAGTCAGAAATTGCCTTTGTCAAGTGGTTAGACCATTGACTCTGCTTCTGGCTCTGTGGCCTTAGGAAAGTTATATAACCTCTTTGAGCTTTTGCTTTTTTAGCCTGAATATAAAGATAATGAGAGTGTCACACTGTGTGGTTGTTGTGAGAATTAAAATGTGACATCAAAGAGTGACAATAACTGATGGCCTACACATTTGTGATAAACAGAAGCCACTATTGCTGTTGATATTGCTAGTACTGTCTGTACCTACAGACCTTTGCCTTTGGGCTCATAAATGCTCCATTGAACACACTCCTATATTTCTTTGATCAAAGACTTTATATAGCCTGTGGAGACAGGGAAGTGGAAATGGACACAAACAGAACAGAGAAGCACTACTTCGACCCTACAGAGTTTCTTAGAGCTTGATCAGCAAAGGGAGCAAGAGGTGGACTCCCAGATGTGGCTCTCCTGCTCCTAGGGAGGGCTGGCTGACTGAACTTGACAGGGAGTTGTCAAAGTAGTGTGGATGTTTACAATCATCTAAGATGTTCCCATTGCCAACTCCAGCTTCTTCTTTAATGTCAGGTAATAGTTTTTAGCTTCTCATACTTGGAAGTCAGAAATTGTTTGACATCTGGACAAATCCATGGGCAAGTCAGTGGGCTACAGAAGTTGGCCAGGAGGGAGCCACAGGGCCTCAGAGAGAAAATAAGCCATTGTGAAGGACTTAAGCCAATGTGTTTGAAGATCTAGATGAAGTAGTTACAGTTTTCAGCAAACAATATGACCAAAATTATCTCAAGTGTTAAAAAAAACTTTAAAAAAGTTACGAAGGGAGCCCAAAAACTCTTCTGAAAATGCAGGAGGTCCAGTTCAAATGAGAGCTCTTGCCTTTTAAGAAGGAGTTGTTTCCTGTGGCATAAAGCTTGGTCTATAGCTCAGGAGAAAGGTTGATTAATTCAGTTTACTGAGTTTGCCAAATGATAATGATTAATCTGTATTTTGTGGAAAAAACAGCAAAATATTTTCTGAGGATATAGAAGATATAAATGCAGAAAGATAACAATGATATTTTTGAAGGGTACATTCAATCTGGCAGTTCCCCCCAAACTTATACATTTAATGCAATCCTAATAAAAATGTCAAGAACAATTTTATAAAACTTGTCAAACTCATTTTAAAGTTTATATGAAGGAGAAAGTATAGAAGATTGACTAAATCAAAGATGGGAGAAAAAATTAGAAGTACTTGCTCAGCAGATATCACTACATATCATAAAATGTATAAATAAATAAAGCTATAAAACTAAGGATAAGAAATTCAGAGAGCTGAACTGAGAATTCACACACTGACACACACACAGTGTGAGACTGGGGGACATTAAGGGGAGTAATCCCACCCACTTCAAAGTGTTTTTAATTTATCATACCAAAATATTTTTGTAATTAATTATGTAATTTTTTAATAAACTGATGAAGAAAATAGAACCAGAGGCGTGGATACATGAAACAGACTGACAGATCTTACAGTGGGGAGACTAGAAGAGATTAGGGGGGACAGAGTCGGGGGGAATAGAAGAGATAAGCCAAAGAACATATATGCATGTATGCATAGCCCATGGTCACAAACAACAGGTGGTGAGGCATGGGGGTGAAGGAGGACCTGATGGAGGTGAACAAAGGGAGGAAAATGGGGGACATCTCTAATAGTGTCAACAATTTAAAAAATTTTAAAATAAATGTTTTAAAAATATTTTCTGATATTTTGTGTATTTTTTTGTTTTATTTGTTTGTTTTTCTATTACATTCCTTTTGTAAAATGGAGGGAAGAATTTTAATAGTAAAGAATTTTCTTAGACTGGAACTGTGTCCAAATCCTATCTACCTCATTTTCTAGCTATGGGATTCTAGGTGAGTTATTTAACCTCTTTCAGGTTCCTCATCTGGAAAATGGGACTGGTGATACCTTATGTGCCTGCTGCAAAGACTAAGTGAGATGTTACACACTTAGAGTAGATTACTAAAGAAGCCCCAGAGTTACTAGCATGATTCCTGTGAGGAACAGCAAGAAGACCAGCATGGTTGGAAGGTGCCATGCTGGACAGTGCCAATTTTTTTTCAAATTTTAGAATGATTCCTAAAGGCAATGGGTAGCATTGAAATATCTATGCCATGAATGTATATTGGATTTGTTATTTTAGTAGATTCCCTTGGAAAAACTAAAGTTAGGGCATTATAATTTATTATATTTTGCAGTATAATTCTGTTTTATAATTAAATCTATTGCATACTATATGACAAAAACCTTATTTGATAGCCCATGTTAGCACTGATATTGAAGAATATATATTTTGGGGAGCCTGTGAAGTATAATGGTGAGAATTACCCTCATAAGAACATGTTTGTGGCTCCCTTGGGTCAGTTTAGAGGAGTTGAGTTTTGCTATCACTGAACTGTGAGAAAAGAAACAGCTCCTCAGGCAGCTCATATAAAAGTCCTGGTTATTCAAGTCTGCGATGAGTTAATTTTAAGTTCTATATTTACTTTGTTCTTTTTTATTCTAAATTTTTCTTTGTTCTTTTTATTATCCTGATTGATTATTTTAAGAAGCATCTTATTAAAGTATACAATATACATATACATAAATATTACACTTAAATGTGTTAGCACAGGCATAGGTTTCTGAATAGATATGTTGTAATAAATCCCTTTGATTATTGGAAAGTTTACAGAGAATTTTAACACATGTTCAAAGTTTTGAAAGTAAATGATTTAAAATTATATATAGGTTGTATCCAAAAGTAGCATACAAACTTTAAAGAAGCAATGTTACCAACCTGCTTCTTTTTCATTCACTCTAAATGAATACATGTAAGTCTCATGACCTGGAGGGTATGATATATTTGAATTTTTCACTCAGCTTTTGACATTTTAATGTTTCTAAACACTTGTGTGATACTCAGAGAAAACAACGCCCTTTTAAAATCCCAGGGAGAGAAAAATAATCTGAAAAAAATCATGATGTAATGGGTATTTGTCCATACAATGTACACAAAGAGATGTTAATGTAACTACTGAACAAAGAGACTGGAAACCATGTGTTAGGAGTATTCTGTTCATGGTTTTGGTGTTAAGATAAAGAAAAGCAGAAAAAAAACATACTACTAAATGTTTTAAAATGCATTTACAGTTGTTTTTAAGAAAAGTGAATGAATCTTAAAAGGATATAATTTGCACTTATGTTTTATGACACATATTTTGTCTTAAATTCATATTAAACTATTTATTCATAGCTCTGCTTTTCCGCTTTCATAGCTCTGCTAAAATGTAGCACATGATTAAGCACAAATCATGGTCTTATATGTGAAATGTCTATGGCCAATGTCAAATGCAGCAGAGATGCAGATGCATATTTGTTAAAATTTTGCAAAATTTAATGAAATCCAAGGATATGCAAAACAGTTTACTAAGTTCCACTATGGAGCTTCTCATCTCTGTGAAGTACTGATCTTTAACTCATACTGGTCACTGAGTAGATCAACCATTTTTCAAGTGTTCATTATAATTTCTAACATTTTTATTTTTAGTCCTATTAATGCACCTTAATCAGAAGATTTTAAATTATTAAACTGAATGCTTTTTTGTTTTTTATTTAATGTGTAGAATTTCAAATAAAACACCAAGCATGATCAGCCCCAGTAGCCCTCACCCATCCACACTGCTGCTTCAGCTTACTATCCTCTCCTTCCACAGGACCACTTCCAACACCATGAAGCAGTTTTGCCTGTTTTTAGGCTTTATATCACTTGTTTTCTAAAGCATTTGCTTTAGAAATAAGGAGTGCAGAGACTGAGTGATGGAAGAAGAGAACTGTAGCTATGACCTGGGCTCCAGGGTCAGTGTCAGCTAGAAAACTCTACATGTGTGTTTTATAGGAATTAAGTGGTCTGCCCCTGGAGAATCATCAGGGCGGCTAGTGTTCCAATGTTAGGTCAGCGGGTATCTGGGCCAACCTCCCCAGCAGGTCAGTGTGCTCTTTGCTTTATTTCAACAGTGACAACAGTGAAGGAGAGAAGCAAAAGAGCAATTGCACAGGACATTTTCCCAGTTGCTCCTGATCCAAGTCACTATTTCTTTCCATTTTGCACTGGGTCTCTGCACTTCAGCTCCTATGTGTGTTCACCTGATGGGAAAGACTGGCAAGAGAAGGGAAAGGAGGAAAGAAAAATCAGGGATTGATTCCCTCATAAATTCCTCTGAAGAAAAGCTGTTAAAGAAAACAGTACTGACAATTATAAAAACTGCAAGAAAGACTTTAATCAGGATTATTGCAAATGTGACAAGAGCATTGCAACAGGGGACAGAAATCAGGCTCAACTTCTCGGACAGCAATAATGAGCCAAGGAGCAGGTTTGAGAGTTGGTGCGTGCATGAAGACTAGGAGTGACCATCAAGGGTGGGGCTGTTGTTGCTGAACTGGCCTAATTGTGTAGACTTTGGTCAGTCTTTGATAATATGAGCCCTCTCTTCTGGTCATTGCTCCTTGCCCTTTCCCCTAAGGCCTCTGACTTGGTATGATTCCTTGCTATTGCACACCCCACTATTTGGTTTTCCTTAATTTTTGCCAGACCTTTGCAAATGATGTCTAATAAATGCCCCTCAGTTACCCTATTGAATAACTCATCTGATACTAATTTCTCTCCTCTCCTCATCCCCGACCCTCAACCAACCTCCAGCCAGGCTGATCTTTTCTTGCTATAACGTGTGTCATATTCTGGTTTATATTTCCTCCGATGTGACACTATGTTCCCCATTCTTTTCATCGTCAGACCTCCCTCAAATTATTTTTTCTAACCATACTTTGTGCCAAATACATCTTTTGTTTATAGTGCTAAACAATTTGTAATTATATTGTTTAAATATTTGTTTACTGTATTTGTTAGAGTTCAGTTGTAGACAAAATTTTTACTATTTTTTAAGCAAAAAGATTTTTTAATTTTTTGTTTTGTATACTTTGGTTTACAGACTGTCAGAGAGGTCTAGGAAATCAAGTTTAGTTGTCACACAATCAGAAGAAATCTACCTAGAAAACTGCTCAGCCATAATGTGGTGCTGTGAATGAAAATTATCTCATGGCTACAGTTACATTGTGTTGGTAGAGCCAGACACCAGACCCAGGATTCCTGCTGAGCCACAGTGATGACAAACAAGAAGAACCGAGACATGTTCTTCCAGAAAAGCATGGGGTACTGACCTCCTAAAATCACTCCTAGACACATGCCAGGTCTTGCAATGTGAAACCTGGTTTCCAGGGAGCCTATGCCATGGACACTGGTGTCCCTGGAAGCCTGCTTCAGATGGCTGAATGGTTCAGACAGAGGGGTACGGCTTCTGCTTCTTTCCTGTCTGTGAACGCTGACTTCTCCAGAAGAGCGACTGTGTACATGGTTTATACTACTGAATAATCAGGATCGAGAATAGTCCCTCTTCTACTGTGCAGAAAGTTTTTTTTTAGAATAAATGAAGTTTTAAATATATTTGATTTTTGTTTACACAAAAGTCCATATAGTGTGTCCCACTTTTTTCTTCTAATAATACATCTTACAAAATTTTTCTTATATCAGCACAGATAGAATTACCATATTATTTCTAATGGAGCATTAGTAATCATTATACATCTGTATCATGATTTTTTATAGAAAACAGTCCCCTATTTTCAGTTTGTCTCCACTTTTCTTTATATGCTGAATTATGGCTTAATGAAAAGAAAACCCTGAATTTATACCTTAAAGTTTATTTCCATCATGAAAATGATATCTGAAAGTATATTATACATAAAAATATAATAGTATTGCCAATTTTTAAAAACTACAGAAAATACTTGGTAAAGTTTCCTATTGTTTTATTTTGCTAAATACATAGAATATAAAATTTGCCATTTTAACCATTTTAAGTTTTAAAAATCAGTTGCATTAATTATGTTCAGGATGTTATAAAACCATCATTATCATCTAGCTTTAGAATATTTTCATTACCTTTACTGAAGCCACCCACATATTAATAGTCACTGCCCATTCCTTCCTCTCATTAGTCCCTGACAAGCATGAATCTGTTGTCTTTATGGATTTGTCTTTTGTGGATATTTCATGTAAATGGAATCTGTCTTCCTTCACTTAGTATGCTTTTAAGTTTCATTCACGTTTTAGCACATATCAATACTTCACACATTTTTATGGCTGAATAATATTACATTGTTTAGGTAGCCCACATTTTGGTTATTTATCCATCAGTTGACAGGTACTGGGTTGTTTCTACCTTTGGCTATTGTGAAGGTGCTGCTATGAACAGTTGTCTATGAGGTACTGTTTAAACATCTCTTTTTGAGTATTTTGGGAATATATATATAGGGGTGGAATTGCTGGATACATAAGAACTGTGTTTATTGTGTTAACAAATCACAATATTTTGCATAGTAACTATGTCCTTTTATAATCCTACTAGCAATGTATGAATGTTTTAATTTCTTTGTATCTTGACAATTTCCTATTTGGTTGTCTGTCTTTTCCTTAGTGATGTTAGGAGTTAATATATTCTTTTCATTGTTAGATATATGCATGGCAAATACCTTCTTCCACTCTATTGTCTGATCTTTCCCTGCCTTATAAACTGTTTTTTGATACCATATTTGAACTTAATATAACTTAACAATTTCACTCTATAGTTAATATTCTTGGGTACTCTTATTAAGAACTCTTAACCTAAACCAAGGTCATTAAAGTAACCTTTTTCCTTTTTTACCTTTTACTGAGATCTCCAGTACATCTATAAATTTTTTGTGGTGGAGATAGGGGTCAAGATATAATTTTCATATTGATATTTGGAGGGCTCAGAACCATTTGTTGAAAAAGAAATTCTTCTCCACTGCATTGCAGTGTCATAAATGGGAATCAGCCTCTTGATTCTTTTCTAACCCTTTGGTGAGACTGACAGTCCTTGCACAAAAAGCACTGTAGTTATTTTCTTTAAGTTCATTTTTGAAAATTTAATTAGATTCAAAAAAGATTTTAATAATAGTGTCAACTTTATCCTTCTCCAAATAGAAACGTGACAGAATTTACAAGCCAATGATTATGATTAAATAGCAAGATCTTGATATAAAGTTATCTATAAAGATTCTTTTGTCTCATATCAGCAAAAAAAATTAAAAACAAGATGCAAAAAATATTAGCATAGTGGTTTCAAAAATCATCAAACCCATAGGAATAAATCCAACAAAAGTCATTCAAGATGTCTGTTTTGAAAATATTAAACAATTTTTAGGGAAATTAAAGAAATACATATGAAGGGAAGTAAAAAGTCAATGGATTTAAATACTCAATATAGTAATAATGTCTATTCCCCCCAAAATATTGCTGTATAGATTATATTCCATCCTAAAAAATTCTAAATGTTTGTGTGTTTAAACATATACATAAAAATTGATAAAGTAATTCTAAAATGTGTATGAAAGTACAAAGGCCTGAGAATAATCTACACAATTTATTCATTACATTTTTTAAAATTATTGTTTTTTAAATAGAAACATTTTAAATAAACGACCTAAACCTACATCTGAAAGAACTGGAGAAACAACAACAAAGACAGCCCAGATTAAATAGAAGGAAGGAAATAACCAAAATCAGAGCAGAATTAAATGACACAGAGACTAAAAGAACAATTCTGAGGATTAATGAATCAGGGAGATGGTTCTTTGAAAAGATAAACAAAATCCTTTAAGCAGACTCATCAAGAAAAAAAGAGACAGGACCCAAATAAACACAATCAGAAATGAAAGAGCAGAGATTGCAACTCCTACCACAGAAATACAGAGGATTGTAAAAAATTATTATGAAAAACTATATGTCAAGAAATTTGAAAACCTAGGTGAAATGGACAAATTTGTAGAAAAACATAATCTTTCAAAACTGCATGAAGAAGAAGCACAAGCCTGAACAGATCACTAACTGCTGATGAAATTGAAGCAATAATTGAAAAACTCCAAGTACACAAAAGCCATGGGTCAAATGGTTTCACAGGAGAATTTTAGAAAACATTTAAGGAAGTGCTAACCCCTATCCTTCACAGATTATTCCAAAAAATCCAAGAAGATGGAAAACTCCCAAACTCTTTTTATGAAGCCAGCATCATCCTAATTCCAAAAACAGATAAAGACACAACAAAGAAAGAAAATTACAGGCCAATATCACTGATGAACATAGATGCTAAAATCCTCAACAAAATATTGGCAAACTGCATCC
Source organism: Artibeus jamaicensis (assembly GCF_021234435.1). Lineage (NCBI taxonomy): Eukaryota > Metazoa > Chordata > Mammalia > Chiroptera > Phyllostomidae > Artibeus > Artibeus jamaicensis. Next base: position 2,519,207 of record NW_026521576.1, on the reverse strand, counting down.
AACAATACATTAAAAAGACCATACACCATGACCAAGTGGGATTCATCCCAGGGATGCAAGGATGGTACAATATTTACAATCAATGAACGTAATACATCACATAAACTAATGGAAAGAAAACAATGACATGATTATGTTAATAGATGAAGAAAAAGCTTTTGATAAGGTACAATACCCATTTATGATAAAAATACTCAGCAAAGTGGGAATAGCATAATTCAACATGATAAAGGCCATATAGAAGAAATCTACAGCCAACATCATACTCAATGGGCAAAAACTAAAATCTTACCCACTAATATCAGGAACAAGACAAGAATGTTCCTTCTACCACTTCTATTCAACATAGTATTGGAAGTCTTAGCCACAGAAATCTGACAAGATAAAGAAATAAAAGGCATACAAATTGAAAAGGAGGAAGCAAAACTGTCATTGTTTGCAGAAGACATGATAGTGTAATGTAGAAAATCCTATAGACTCCACCAAAAAAACTACTGAACCTAATAAGTGAATTTGGCAACATAGCAGGATACAAAGTTAATATTCAGAAATCAATGGCATTTTATACACCAAAAAAATATATCAGAAATAAAATCCCATTTGATAAAGCAACAAGAAAAATAAAATACCTAGGAAGAAACCTAACCAAGGTGGTAAAAGACCTGTACTCAGAAAACAGCACAACACTAAAGAAATAAATTAAGGAAGACACAAAGAAATGGAAGCATTTACTATGTTCATGGATTGGAAGAATTAACATAATCAAAATGCCCATATTACCCAAAGCAATGTAGATTCAATGCAATCCCTATTAAAGTACCAGTGATATATACCAAAGATATAGGGCAAATATCTCAAAAATTTACATGGAACGAGCAACCACCCCAAATAGCTGCAGCAATTTTGAGAAAGAAGAACAAAGTAGGAGATATCACAATACCTGGTATCAAACTATGTTACAAGGTCACAGTAATCAAAACAGTCTGAATCTTGCATAAGAACAGACAGACCAATGAACAGAATAGAGAGCCCAGAAATAAACCCAAGTCTGTATGGTCAATTAATATCCAAAAAAGAGAAAGCATAATATAGAGTAAAAATAGCCTCCTCAACAAATGGTGTTGGGAGATCTGGGCAGCTACATACATAAAAATGAAACTTGACCACTAACTTACATCATACATAATGGACAAAAGACTTAAATATAAGTTGCAACTCCATAAAAGTCCTAGAGGAGAACATAGGCAAGAAAATCTCAGATATTCCACGTAGCAATATTTTCACTGATATGTCCCCTAGAGCAAGGGACATAAAGGGAAAAAATAAACAAATGGGATCTCATCAAAATAAAAATCTTATGCACAGCTAAAGAAAACAGCATTAAAATGAAAAAAGAACCAGTTCTATGGGAAAACATATTTGCCAATGATACTTCAGACAAGGGTTTGAGCTCCAAAATATGTAAAGAACTTACATGACTCTACTCTAAGACAAGCAACCCAATTAAAAAATGGACAAAGGGCTTGAACAGACACTTCTCAAGGAAGACATACAGAAGGTCCAGAGACATATGAAAAGATGCTTAGTATTGCTAGCTATCAGAAAGATTCAAATTAAAACCACAATGAGATATACCTCACACTACTGAGAATGGGCATCATAAACAAAAGAACAAACAACTGTTGGAGAGGATGTGGTGAAAAGGGAACTCTAGTGCACTGTTGGTGGGATTGCAGACTGGTACAATCACTATGGAAAACAGTATGGAATTTGTTCAGAAAAATAAAAATTAAACTTCCTTTTGACCCAGCCAATACACTGTTAAGATGATATCCTAAGAACACTGAAACACCAATCCAAAAGAACCTGTGCACCCCAATGTCCATAGCAGCACAATTTACAATAGCCAACTGTTGGAAGCAACATCAGTGCCCATCAGTAAATGAATGGATCCAAAAACTATGGTACATTTACACAATGGAATTCTATGCAACAGAAAGAAAGAAAGAGCTCCTGCCTTCCAAGACAGCATGGATGGAACTGGAGAGTATTATGCTAAGTGAAATAATCCAGGGGGCGAAAGACAAATACCATATGATCTCACCTTTAACAGGAACCTAATCAACAAAAGAAACAAACAAGCAAAATAAAATCAAAGACACTGAAATTGAGAACAGGCTGACAGTGACCAGTGGGGAGAGGGTAGGGGATTATAGGGGAAAAGAGTGAAAGGTTTGTAGGAACAATCATAAAGAACACACAGACAATAACAAGGGGTGGTGGAAATTGGAGGGAGGTGGGGAGGGTTGAGGTGGTGAGAAGAGGTGAGGGGGAAAGGTAGACAACAGTACTTGAACAACAAAAAAAATGTTTAAAAAATTCATTTCAGGATATTTGTTTCCTCTAATTAGGTACACTTGTTACTGTTTAAAACATTTTTTCTTTCAAGAATCAAGTTATGGATTAAACGACACATTGTACCATTCTGTTGGGGAACCAGCTCAATGCTGGTGCCCTGATAACTTTGCAGGCCTTCCTAAAGCCTGCATAAGCAAGGAGTGGACCCTGGCTGTGGGAATTTGGGGAAAACTTGTGAACCTTCTAAAACATGGAAGAGTTTCTCATGAGTTTCCTAGTCTACCAAGAGGCCAGCTGCATAAATTAGTACAACCTCATTGCAAAATTTTTGGTAATCTCTATTAAAACTAATCATATGCATACTCTATTACCCAGAAATTCCACAGCCAACTGAAATGAATAGGTAAGTTCAACAAAGGTATGCTAAAAAATGTTCCCAACAGCACTGATTGTAATAGCCTCTACATTGGCAATTCCTCTTATGTCCATCAAAAGTACAATGAGTAAATAAACAGGGGTATATTCACATAGTGAAATACTATGCAACAATGAGAATGAATGAACTGTAATACACACAATAGGATAGCTAACTCTCCAAATATCATGCCATATATATTTAGAGAGAGCTGGGAAGGAAAGGGAACAGAAAGGAAGAGAAACATCAATTGGTCGCAGATCGGTTGTCTCTATCAAGAATCAAACCCACAAGCCAGGCATATGTCCTGTCTGGTAATCAAACCAGCGACCTTTCACTTTGCAAGTTGATATGCAACAAGGTGAGCCACACTTGTCACTGGCAGCAATAGTTTCTTGCTGCCACCATGGTTCTGATGAATGTTAGTTAGGTTCTCTGCCTTGTCATCCTTAGGTTACAGCCACATGCTTTAGTTCTTTTCATTTTAATTAAGTTAAATTTTATTTTTCTTGTACATTTTTTCCTTTTTTTATTGTTGTTGAAGAATAGTTGTCTCCATTTTCCGCCCACCACTCACCCCCATCCTAGCCTTCCCCACCTCCCACTCTCAATCCTACCCTCCTTTGGCTTTGTCCTGTATCCTTTACACATGTTCCTGACAACCCTTCCCCCTTCCCCTACTTTTAGTTCTTTCACAACAGAGAATCCTGCCACCCATTTACTATCCTTTGGCCCCTTTTGTTTCTATGTCACCCCTGCAAGGGCCAGGGAGCTTACACCAGGCCCACTTGCTATCACTGCCCATGTAAATAATAAACTGTTGAATCTGAAAGGGCTTGTTTATCAGATGGATCTTTCAAGCTTGCCCTTGCTTTGTGCATGAAGTTTTACTGTTTTTAAATATATTATTTTTAAAACTTCTGTTCTTTTAATTTCTTTCTGTTTCATTTGTTTTATCATAGAAATGTACACTTGGAACCTATATAATTTTATTAACCAATGTTACCCCAATGCATTTAATTAAAAATTTAAAAAATAACTTTAAATGAAAAAATAAAATAATAAAAAATTTGAATTATACTTAAAGTTTAATTTTATTCATTTTCCTCATCTCATAAGAAAGCTCTTGGCCATATGTGTTTCAAGAATTTTCACCTGAGAGTCTGTAGAAACCTGCCCCGTCAGTTAAATGAAAGGCATATTAGGTTATCCATTGCACACTGTATATAGCTTAGATGCAGCAAAATTCTTGCACATAGCAGTCATGTCTAGCAAACTCTAGCATGATCCAGAGAGGTGGCTCCCAGTTGAGTTACTGTTTAAGTTCATAGCTTCATGGAAAATCAGCAGTGAAATGCCTCTGCTTTTGACCAAGAGTAGAGGTTTTCCAAAAAACTTAAGGGTTGTCCTTCTAATTACAAAGTCTTCAGAAAAGCCCCCAGGACAGAAAATCCAGAGAGAAAGGTGACGAACAAGAAACACCAAATGGTTGCCTCTTGTAGGCTCTCCGACTGGTGATCGAACCTGCAACCTAGGGGGGCTTTCAAAATGGCAATGGAGTAGGACGGAGCAGTTCCTACCACAAAAGGGAGAGAAACCTGTCCCATTGGAGGAGGAGAAGCCAGCAAGCCAGCAGTTGCAAAGCATATATGAAAATAAGGAACCAGAAACCTTGACAGTCACGGAGGAACTAGATGGAAGGGAGACAGCAGCGGTACAGTAGTCTTGGGGACGGAGCAAAGAGGAACAGCAGGGATCCCCGAGGGTGCATGGTTGGGGGACCAGCACCCAGTGGCGAGTGCCCAATGCTGCCTGGGCCAATGTTCAGCGCCCCGACGGCTCCCTCCCTAGGATTTTTTGGGGGGGACCTGCCAAGTGGCCCAACCAGAGAGGAGCAGAGGGGATTTCAGTCTTCCCACAGTTCAGGGATCAAGCGCCTGGAGCGCAGTGTGTCTGGGCAAGTGCCTGATGACACCTGGGATAGCGTTCAGCACTGAGACGGCTCCCTCCTTAGGGTTTTTCGGAGGAGATTGTCCAGGGGATCCAGAAAAACACAGGAGCATAAGGGATTTCAGCCCGCCCACAGTTCGGGGGATCAGTATACCCCATGCAGCATGCCATGACGTGGGCACAGAGTTTCTAGGACGGTGCCTAGTCCTCAGTTCGGCTCCTGGCTTCTAGTCCATCTCCCTTGGATTATCTGGAAGCCCCAGGCACTGAGGGGTCCTGGGGAAAGAGCTGAGACCCTCAACCCCCTCCCTTTCTGGCCAAGCAAGGTGGGGTGCCAGGAGAGTCTTGTTTGATAGAGTTTGCGGAGAGGGTGCTGAGGACAAAGGGCCCCAACAGAGGACTCTGTGGTTGCCAACCCAGAAGAACTGATAGGTACACCGTGGGGCTCTGAATCCAATAGACACAACAGCCTGGTTTGCTCCACACCCAGCCTGGCAGCGAACCAGAGATTGGGCGGAGGGCCTAGAGCTTCCCCACAGAACAGGGGCAGATCTGTGCTCAATCCCGAGGGAACCAGGCAACTAGGCTGGCGCAGGTGCCTGCAAGCACCGCAAACCAGCCCATGGTGGTAACCCCTGGGAGGGGAGCGCTGTGAGGAAGTCCTAGTTCCCCATTGTAGGGAGCTGGGGAGAGGCACCAAGTGTCTGCCTCCTGAGTGAGGACTGGCAGAAAAATCACAACAATCGATCCTCAGCCAACTGCAGCCAGAAAAACTGGTTTGGCTAGTTTGAAACCAACAAGTGACGTTTCCTTTTTTTGATGTTGTTTTTGTTTTTTTCTCTTTATTTTACTTTATTTTATTTTTATTCTTTTCTTTCTTTTTCCATTCCTTTTCTTTATCTTTTTGCTTTTTTAAGTAATCTGTTATTTCTTTTAAATTTTATTACTGTTTTATCTTTTGATACTTTTGTTCTCTTTTCTCAGATTTTCTGTTTTATTCCTTTTTTCTTTCTAAACTTATCACTCTTTCTTCCATTCCCCTACCTTTTTTTTCTTCCTTTTATTTCTTTTCTTGTCTTTTCTTTCTTTTACCAACAAGAGTCACAATCAACTTGAAATTACGAAAAGACCAGAGCTGGACCCATAGAAGAGGCCTCCCAATAGTAGAGTCAGAGAGACAAATTGCACTTTGCTGTAGGAGAGAAGCCAAAAGTTGCTGCATATTTGAGTAGGTGGAAGCAGAGAACGACAGTATAACCAAAAGAGACTGCACCACTGAAATTCACAGGCATTCCACCACAGAAGTTCACACCATAAATCCAGGGAGTCAAAACAGATTAATCTAAGAAGCTGAGGCTAAAAAGAAGAGTCTCACAAACAATGGGAAGACAAAGAAATAATCCCCAAATGAAAGGAAAGGAGGAACCCTCAGAAAGAATATTAGATGAAATAGAGACAAGTCAACTATCAGATATTGAATTCAAAGCACTGGTTATCAGGAAGTTCAAAGAGCTCACAATGAGCTACCAGAAACTACAGGGGAGCTATAACAATCTCACCGCGAACTATATCAACATGAAGAAGGAAATGGAAACTATTAGCAAGGGCCAAGAGGATATGAAGAATACAATTTCTGAATTGAAAAACACAGTGGAGAGCATTAAAAATAGGGTAGATGAGACAGAAAATTGGGTTAGTGAGTTGGAGGACAAAGTAGAAAGCATCTCACAGAAAGAACAGGAAAGGGAAAAGAGGCTCAGAAAGAATGAAGATGGATTAAAAGAAATGCAAGACAATATGAAACATAATAATATCTGAATAATAGGGACACCAGGAGGAGAAGAAGAACAAGGGATAGAAAATATATTTGAAAGAGTAATGAGAGAAAATTTCCCTAATTTGATGAGAGAAGAAGTCACACAAATCCAGGAATCATACAGAGTCCCAATCAAGAGGAACCCAAGGAGGCCCACTTCAAGACACATCATCATTAAAAGGGCAAAATTCCAAGACAAAGAGAGAATCTTAAAGGCAGCAAGGGAGAAAAAAGAAATAACATACAAGGGAGCCCCAATAAGGTTAGCTACTGACTTCTCAATGGAAACACTCCAAGCAAGAAGAGAATGGCAAGAAATATTCCAAGTAATGAGAACCAGAGGCCTACAACCAAGGCTACTTTACTCAGCAAGGCTCTCAATCAAGATAGAAGGCCAAATAAAGAACTTCCAAGACAAAAGAAGTCTATAAGGTCATGCTTCCACCAAACCAGCTCTACAAGAAATACTAAAAGGACTGCTTTAAGGAAGGAAAAGAGACAGACAGAGAGGAACACAGATACGAAAATGGCAATGAATATGTACCTATCAATAATAACCTTAAACATAAATGAATTAAATGCTCCAATCAAAATACAAAGAATAGCTGCATGGATAAGAAAGCATGACCCTCACATATGCTGCCTACAAGAGACCCACCTCAGGACAAAAGACCATCACAGACTAAAAGTGAAAGGCTGAAAAGAAATTTTCCAAGCAAATGGACAAGAGAAAAAAAGCTGGGGTAGCAATTCTCATATCTGACAAAATAGACTTCAAAAAAAGGGCCATAAAGAGAGACCCAGAAGGTCAGTTCATAATACTCAAGGGAAGAATCCACCAAGAAGACATTAACATCATAAATATATATGGACCCAACATAGGAGCACCCAAATATATCAAGAAAATCTTAGAGGAATTCAAGAAAGATATAGACAGCAACACAATTATAGTAGGGGATTTTAACACCCCGCTATAAAAAATGGACAGATATTCCAAACAAAATATTAACAAAGATATTGTGGCATTAAACAATACCCTTGATAAAATGGACCTAACTGATATATACAGAGCTGTTCATCCCAAAGAAGCTAAATACACATTCTTTGCAAATGCACATGGAACATTCTCAAAGATAGACCACATGATAGGACACAAAATGAGCCTAAACAAAATCAAGAATATTGAAATCATACCAAGCATTTTCTCTGACCACAAGAGACTGAAACTGGAAACCAACCCCAAAGGAAAAAACCCAAAATGCCCAAAATCATGGAGACTGAATGGTATGCTAGTAAACAACAAATGGGTCAAGAATGAAATTAGGGAAGAAATGGAAAAGTTTCTGGAAACAAATGAAAACGATCTCATAACAACCCAAACCTTATGGGACACGGTGAAGGCAGTCCTGAGAGGGAAGTTTATAGCAATACAGGCCTACCTAAAGAAGATAGAAACATTTCAAACAAACAACCTTACTCTACGCCTGCAAGAACTCAAAGAACAACAACAAAAACAGCCCCAAGCAAGTAGAAGGAAGGAAATAACCAAGATCAGAGGAGAACTAAATGACATAAAGACTAAAATCACAATTCTAAGGATCAATAAATCCTGGAGTTGGTTCTTTGAGAAAATATACAAAATAGACAAGCCTTTAAGTAGGCTCATCAAGAAAAGAAGAGAGAGGACACAAATAAACACAATCAGAAATGAAAGAAGAGAGATTACAACTGATACCACAGAAATAGAAAGGATTGTAAGAAATTACTATGAAGAACTGTATGCCGAGAAATTTGAAAACCTAGGGGAAATGGACATATATCTAGAAAAATATAATCTCCCAAAACTCAATGAAAAAGAAGTAGAAAACCTGAATACACCAATAACAGCAAAAGAAATTGAAGCAGTAATAAAAAAATTCCCATCACACAAAAGCCCTGGACCAGATGGTTTCAGAGGAGAATTCTACAAAGCATTTAAGGAAGAGCTAACCCCTATTCTTCACAGACTATTCCAAAAAAATCCAGAAAAATGAAAAACTCCGAAACTCCTTTTATGAAGCCAGCATCTTCCTAATTCCAAAACCAGACAGAGATACAACAAAGAAAGAAAACTTCAGGCCAATATCTCTGACGAACATAGATGCTAAAATCCTCAACAAAATATTGGCAAATCACATCCAACAATGTATCCAAAAGATTATACATCATGACCAAGTGGGATTCATCCCAGGGATGCAAGGATGGTTCAACATTCGCAAATCAGTAAATGTAATTCATCACATAAACAAAAGCAAAGACAAAAACCACATGACCATATCAATAGATGTGGAAAAACCTTTAGATAAGGTACAACACCCATTTATGATAAAAAACACTCAGCAAAGTGGGAATAGAGGGAGCATTGCTGGATATAATAAAGGCCATATATGACAGACCTACAGCCAACATCATATTCAATGGACAAAAATTAAAAGCTTTTCCACTAAGATCAGGAACAAGACAAGGATGTCCACTTTCACCACTTCTATTCAATATAGTATTGGAAGTTTTTGCCACAGCCAAATAGGAAAGGCAGGAAAAGGAAATAAAAGGCATTCATATAGGAAAGGAGGAAAAAAACTGGCACTGTTTGCAGGTGACATGGTAGTGTACATGGAAAATGCTATAGACTCGACCAAAAAACTGCTCAAACTAATTAATGAATTTGGCAAAACAGCAGGATACAAAGTCCATATCCAGAAATCAAAGGTATTTTTGTATACTAACAATGAATCAGCAGAAGCAGAAATCAAGAAAAAAATCCCATTTGATATGGCAAAAAGAAAAATAAAATATCTGGGAATAAACCTAACCGAGGAGGTAAAAGACCTGTATGCAGAAAACTACACAGCACTGAAGAAAGAAATCAGGGAAGACAGAAACGAATGGAAACATATACCATGTTCATGGATTGGAAGAATTAACATCATCAAAATGTCCATACTACCCAAAGCAATGTACAGATTCAATGCAATACCTATTAAAGTACCAATGGCATATTTCACAGACATGGAACAAACATTTCAAAAATTTATATGGAACCATAAACGACCCCAAATAGCAGCTGCCCTTCTGAGAAAGAAGAACAAAGTAGGAGGGATCACAATACCAGATATCAAACTGTATTACAAGGCCGCTGTAATCAAAACAGCCTGGTACTGGCATAAAAACAGGCACATAGACCAATGGAACAGAACAGAGAGCCCAGAAATCAACCCAACTCTCTACAGTCAATTAATATTTGACAAAGGGTGCAGTAACATAAAATAGAGTAAAGATAGCCTCTTCAACAAATGGTGTTGGGAGAACTGGACAGCTATGTGCAAAAAAAAATGAAACTTGAGCACAAACTTACACCATACACCAAAATAAATTCAAGGTGGATAAAAGACTTAAATATAAGCCTTGAAACCATTAAAGTCCTAGAGGAGAACATTGGTAGGAAAATCTCAGATATTTCACCCAGCAATATTTTTACTGATATGTCCCCTAGAGCAAGGAATATAAAGGAAAGAATAAACAAATGGGATTTTATCAAAATAAAAAGCTTCCGAGGGGCTAAAGAAAACAGTATCAAATTTAAAAGACAACCAACTGTATGGGAAAACATATTTGCCAATGATACCTCAGACAAAGGTTTAATCTCCACAATATACAAAGAACTTACACGACTCCATTCTAAGAAGACAAATAACCCAATTAAAAAATGGGAAAAGGACTTGAACAGACACTTCTCGAAGGAGGACATACAGAATATCCAGAGACACATGAAGAGATGCTCAATATCATTAGCTATCAGAGAGATGCAAATTAAAACCACAATGAGATACCACTTTACACCAGTCAGGATGGCTATCATAAACAAAGCAACAAACAACACATGTTGGAGAGGGTGTGGGGGAAAGGGGTCCTTAGTTCACTGTTGGTGGGAGTGCAGACTGGTACAACCATTATGGAAAACAGTATGGAATTTTCTCAGAAAAATAAAAATCGACCTGCCTTTTGACTCAGCAATTCCACTGCTTGGATTATATCCTAAGAATCCTAAAACATCAATATCAAAGAACCGATGCACCACGATGTTCATAGCAGCACAATTTACAATAGCCAAGAGTTGGAAGCAACCTAGGTGCCTGTCAGTAAATGAATGGATCAAAAAATTGTGGTACATATACACAATGGAATTCTATGCAGCAGAGAGAAAGAAGGAGCTACTACCCTTTGCAACAACATGGATGGAACTGGAAAGCATTATGCCGAGTGAAATAGGCCAGGTGCTGAAAGACAAATCCCATATGATCTCACCTTTAACAGGAAGCTAAAGAACGAAACAAACAAGCAAGCAGAATAAAAAGAAAGACACTGATATAGAAAACAAGGGGACAGTGACCAGAGAAGAGAGGGAAAGGAATTTTTGGGGAAAAAAGGGAAGGATTTGGAGGAACAAGTATGAAGGACACAGGAATGAGGACCAAGTGGGGGAGGAAATGGAAGGGAAGTGGGGAGATGGGGCAGGGGTGTCTGGGATGGGAGAAATAGACAAAAACACTACTTGAAAAATAACTAAACAAAATTTAAAAAAATAATTTTTATCTGAGCAGTTTTAACACATCTTATAAAATTTAATGTTTCATTTTTTATAATTGTTTCTATATATTGATCTCTTCTACTCAGCTGTTTTTTACATACTTAAGATTTTTAAAACATTTAAATTTTTTTGTGATTGCTTTCTAGTAATCTCACATTATGATAGAGAACATGATTTGACTACTTTAGATTTCCATTATTTGACTTTGTTGCAATTATTTCTTCGTGTATAAGGCTAGATTTTGTCCATGTTTCATGGATGCTGGAAACACTCTCATCATTTTGTATGAATCTCTGTTTTCTCACTTTTTTTTTGTCTATCTGATATGCGGGCTGACAGTGAAGTTCTCCCCAACTCTCCCTCTGTGTGTTCACATGTGTTTTTCCTGCACCTCCAGTCCTGGAAGAGTTATGAGAGTGTGGCTTTATTTCTGAGTGAAATTTCTGTCATGATTCTTTGCTTGTTTGTCTTGTTTAACAAACTCTGCCTTGAGTACAAGCTTACCAGATATTAATATCACAAACCCTACTTTAAAAAATATTTTATTGTCATTCAAGGACAGTTGTCTGCATTTAGCCCCCTCCCCGCCCCAGTCATCCCCACCTCCCTCCCCTGATTCCACCCCACCTTGGTTTTATCCATGTGTCCTTTATAGTTGTTCCTGAAAACCTTTTTCCCTTTTCCCCCATTATCCCATCTCACCTTCCCTCAAGTTACTGAACATTGTTCTAAATTTCAATGTCTTTGGTTATATTTTGCTCACTCATTTGTCTTGTTGGTTAGGTTCCACTTACAGGTGAGATCATATGGTATTTGTCTCTCACTGCTCTCCGTTTCCATCCATGCTGTTGCAAAGGTAGGAGCTCCTTCTTTTTTTCTGTTGCATAGTATTCCATTGTATAAATGTATCATAGTTTTTTGATTCACTCATTTACTGCTGGGCACTTAGGTTGCTTCCAGCATTTGGCTATTGTAAATTGTGCTGCTATGAACATTGGTGTGCATAGGTTCTTATGAATTGTTTTTTTCGGGGTTCTTAGGATATAATTCCAGCAGTGGAATTGGGGAGGCAGGTGACAGTTGCCTTTTGACACTACTTCTTATCCATTGGGATTTTTCTACTTATAAATTTGAATAAAATAGTATGTGAGAAAAAATATTCTATTGGGCATTGATTAATTTAATCTGTGGCAGTAATTGGGTTTGCTTTACTTACATTTATATTTACATATACAATTTATACACAGAAATAAACTCCATAAACAACTGTGATTTGTTACTATCCCCCTCTCCTATTTAATCTGTTTTTCTTTTTCTGCTAAGCTTTTCCTTGTGTCCAAATCAGCTCTCTTTGCCCACGAGGGAAGTGCATGAGGACAACACAGTATCTGTCTTCTGAATTTTCTCCATCTCTCTGTCTCTGTCTCTCTCCCACACACAGTTAGATGGGCATTCATCACTATCAACCTTTGTGTCTTAATCTGTTTCTACACCCAAGGTCTCCTCTATGTCAGTATCTGAGTAGGCCCTTGCATGTGTCCTGCTTCTGTGTCAACATTTGTGAATTTTATTCCTTTTAGTTTTTCCTCTTTAAACTTTTTAAGTTCTTGTGAATTTTGAAGTTTAAAAATTTTTTTGTTTTTAAATGTTTATTTATCCAGCCAGTTTTATAAGTTCATAATTTTCCTGGGGTGTCTTGGCTTGTCCAGGATGCTGTCATCTCATTATTAAAGAGAAATAGTTTTGCATCTTATATACAAATGTTTGTATAAACAACAAAACTTTTGTATATTCATTAGAAGTGCTCAGTGTAGGGAATTAATAGGTATAATGGACTTGTAAGTAAGTCAATTGCTTTCTGATTTTGTTATTTTGAATATTATTTAATTTTAGTATTTAATGTAGGTCATTGTCATATTTAATATTTTCTTCTATACTCATTACTAATATTTTGGTTAGAATTTTTATATCTATGTTGATAGTTTTTGCACTACTATTATACTTTGGAATTACAGTTATGCAAACCATATCACATATATCAGAAGCCTTTTGTCCTTATTCATGTCTTATCTGTGAACGTACCCACAAATATTAGCCAAATGCAGTGTGTACACAGGCTTCATCTTTTCATTAAGACGGGTTCTTTTTTCTCTCTCCTCTATGAAAATTGGTCTTTCTACTGGGAGGATTTGAATGTTTAATATTTTGCTATAATATTATTTCTTTCCTGAACTTATTTACTTTTGTTGCAAAATGTTGCTGATAGAATTCACCTGATTCTATTGTTTACCTTGCCTCTTTCTTCAAGGTAAGGCCTCCTATATTATTCCTAATCTTGTATGTTTTTGCTTTTTTTGAAATTGGGTTCCTGTAGAGTTAGTCTCTTTTATCTGACTTTATAATGTATTTATTTTTTTAAATTTATTTAATTATTGTTCAAGTACAGTTTTCTGTCTTATACTCCCATCCCAACCCAGCCCCCCCCCCCCCGTGCTCCCCACCTCCCTCCCATTCTCTGAGCCCCCCGGCCTTAGTTTTTGTCCATGTGTCCTTTATACTTGTTCCTGTGAATCCTTCCCCTTTTCCCCTGAAATTCCCACCCTTCTCCCCTCTGGTCCCTGTCAGCCTGTTCTGTATTTCAGTGTCTTTGGTCATATTTTGCTTGCTTGTTTGTTTTGTCATTTAGGTTCCTGTTAAAGGTGAGATCATATGGTATTTGTGTTTTACCGCCTGGCTTATTTGACTCAGCATAATGCTTTCCAGTTCCATCCATGCTGTTTCTTTGTTATAGATGAGATTTTTCTATTTTACTATATTGCTATAATATGTTTAGACTTAATATATCACCTGCTTTTAAGCTTCCTTTTTTATGTTTTGCTATTTGGCCTATCTTTGCTAATATAAAGTTGTTTTGTATGAACATGTATATGTATGGGTCTGCTTGTTAATACAGAAGTCATAGATTCCGTTTTTGGTGCCGTAGTGGTTCTTTTCATCATTCTTTATATCACGCTTAGCCCTGTTTCTGAATTTAGAACTCTTACAGAGCATCTGCTGACTCTGTTATGACTAAGAGAAAATTACCACTCTCCCTCTTCCCCTCTTTTCCCTCCACCTCCAGAATTTTCTTGGTCTTAATTCTTATTTTTAGTCTTCCGGAGTTCCCCTTACAGTTCCAAGTAAAACTCAGAGGCTTCTTTTCTTGGCTTATCTAGTCAGTGCTGTGACAGATGATGACATGACAGTGCTTACATTATCTTCTTCCTGCCCTGATTCTTTTCATTTTAGAGTTTTTCCTTCTTGAGGTTCATAAAATGAATCAAATTGCCCCCAGATATTTTTCTTCGTCTCTATTAAATGTTTTCCTTTCTGCTACTATTCCTTTTATCAGTACTTCTTTCATCACCCAAATATCCAGATTCAAGCTTTTTTTCCTTTTCATCTTTTTCTATTTGACAAAAACAGGGAAAGGGACTGTACTCTTGAATGATTTCCTGTGGGAGCTGCCTCAGCTCATGAGTGCACTTGGTCCCAGCATGGCTGCAGGTGGTGTCCCAGCTCCCAGTCTCTTTCCTGCAGCACCTGTGACATGCAGCAGGTTCCTCTGCTGTTTCCAGGAGGCGATCCAGGGCAGGCTGTTGCCTGGACCCTGCCCTCATCAGTTATTTGGTTCTATTTTTCCCACCAAGGTGCCTAAAGAATGATTGCTTTTGTAATTATTTTTTAAAACTTTAACTAGTTCTTGTGTCTTTGTAGATGATTCTGTGCCAGTTTGGGAGTCGTGTTTGTCCTTTAGGTTTGTGCATTGTTTTTCTTCAGTTCCAAGAAAATCCATGTGTGTGGAACCATGGTCTTTGTGTCAGGTGTGCCTGCTCTCCATCCGTGTTATCTTTCCTCTACCTGCATCCATCTGCTTGTCTTTTTCTTTCTGCTTCATGGAGAAGTTCTCACACCTTTCCTACTCATGAGTGATTTGACTTTACAGGGAATCTATCCCAAACTCAATCTATTGATAGAGTGCACTATAAATGTTTCAAAACAATATTTGATCTAAGCTGCTCCTTTTCTTCAAGAATAGATCTTTATATGTACAATTTCATTTTAGATTTTTATTTTTCCTTCCCTTTGCTCTTTTAAAAAATCATTTAACCATTCATTATTTATATTTGTGTAAATAATAAATTATTTTTCCATATAACTTTGTACGTAAAGTGGGCTGTTTGTCTGGGTCATCACTGTGTCCTGACTCAGTGCAGGTGAGTCTGGTTCGGTTTCCTGCAGAGCTCCAAGGATTCTGGGACATTTTCTGCCCACCTCTGGGTTTTCTGTGTCAGGAGGAGGTGGTGTGGACAGCCGGGGCTGTGGTGCTTTCTTGCAGCTTCTGTGATGGTCCTACACCCGCTTTGTTCAGCCAATCAGGATGGAATCACCTTCAGTGCCTCTCTCTGCTCTTGGGCTTCTGACAATTCTCTCTCCATGGCTCTGGCTGTGTCTGGTGACAGAGAGGCTTCCCATTGCTTCTCTCACCCAATCTCTCAGCTTTGTGCAGTGTGTGCTCTGATCCAGGTGGAGCAGAGGCTGAAATGACATGTGGGACAGGTTTGGGGCCCCTGAGGGGAGTCAACATATGTGAAGGGTTTTACTTGGCTCTGTTCTTCTCCTCTTCCCCCATTTCCTACCCACTTCATTGTGTTTCACTTATATTCTCTCTTTAACTAATTAATATGTAATTTTTGGAGAAAGTTACCTTTCCTTCTGTGAACTTTCTGCTTTTACTCCTCTACTGGGAGTGATAATGACAATTGGGGATGGTTTTTTCTGGAGTGACATTTTCTAGTGATTTCTCAGTTCTGCCCAAACCACACCTACTTGGCCTTTCTCCATGTTGGGATTATTCATGACTCTGCTCCATTCCAAACATGTAATTATGCTTTTAAATTCTCCTCTGTAGTGTTTTCTTCAAATGCAGAGTGGAGACTCTCTAGTAACACATCACACCAACCTGAAGGGATTCCTGGAAATTTCTACTATTCTCCAAGATGGGCCAGCAGCCCTTTCCTTTGTTATATTGTGGTTACTGTTATATTTCCTTATCTACCATTCTATATTTTAGGGTCATTTGATATAAGTTTTAATTTTTCTATTAAAACCTATTCTGTCATTTTAACCTAGAAGTCCCCAAATTTGGCTTTTAGAGTGCCACAGAAGGACAAGCTGTCTCAGCAAAAGATATAATTATAGATCAACATCCATGACACATCTGTCAGAAGTAAATGTGAATTTGGAGAGAGTATTAAATAGGTGTATTACTCACACAGTGTTAGGTGTAAAATATTTAAACCTGTGCTGCCATTAGATTGTTAAAAAGAATCAAAATACTTCAATGATATATTTAGGGGGAAATTAATAAAATTGGAGAACTATTAAAACTGGACAATGTGATTCTGGAAACCATGCCTTGCAAGACTAAGAAGTCACCAGCCAAAAGCTCTGAAAAGGCCAGCAGAAGAATCAACATTTGTAAAGTGGCCAGGGGTATAGTAAAGGCTGTGGGGAGGGACTGTGATAAATTGTAGTGCACACAGCTCACTTAAAGGCAGTCATGGTAAGATTGTTTATAATCACTGACATGAGTAAAAGTTGGAGAAGCACTCTTCATGTTCTGGGTTAGAGAAGGGGCACCATCTTCCACAGTCCTTTGGTTGGTAGTTTTAATAATATAGCTAACAAAATCTTGTATGACAAGCTAGATTACAGTATCATATACAATGCACACTCATCTAACATATCTATAATATTATATGAGGGAGAATGCAAAAAACTCAGAATTTATTTATTAAAAATTGTTCATTTATTCTTATATGTTTAAACTTCAGTCACTTTTAGAGTACTCTCTATTTGATGCACTACACATATCAACATTTTTTCCACAGCTCAAAACAGTTTTAAACTCATCAATTTTGATGTATTTTATTTTATTTTATATTTTTTAATTTTATTTAGTTATTTTTTAAGGACAGTTTTTTGTCTATTTTTCCCATCCCAGCCTCCCCCGCCCCTTGCTCCCCACCTCCCTCCCATTTCCACCCCCCCCCTTAGTTCTCGTCCCTGTGTCCTTCCTATTTGTTCCTCCAAATCCCTCCCCCTTTTTCCCCCTTAACTTCCCCTCCTTCTCCCCTCTGGTCACTATCCCCTTGTTCTCTGTTTCAGGGTCTTTGTTTTTTGTTTTTTCTGCTTGCTTGTTTGTTTTGTTGTTTAGCTTCCTGTTAAAGGTGAGATCATATGGTATTTGTCTTTCAGCACCTGGCCTATTTCACTCAGCTTAATGCTTTCCAGTTCCATCCATGTTGTTGCAAAGGGTAGTAGCTCCTTCTTTCTCTCTGCAGCATAGAATTCCATTGTGTATATGTACCACAATTTTTGGATCCATTCATTTACTGATGGGCACCTAGGTTGCTTCCAACTCTTGGCTATTGTAAATTGTGCTGCTATGAACATTGTGGTGCATAGGTTCTTTGATATTGATGTTTTAGGATTCTTAGGATATAATCCCAGCAGTGGAATTGCTGGGTCAAAAGGCAGGTCCATTTTTATTTTTCTGAGAAAATTCCATACTGTTTTCCATAATGGTTGTACCAGTCTGCACTCCCACCAACAGTGAACTAAGGACCCCTTTTCCCCACAACCTCTCCAACATGTGTTGTTTGTTGCTTTGTTTATGATAGCCATCCTGACTGGTGTAAAGTGGTATCTCATTGTGGTTTTAATTTGCATCTCTCTGATAGCTAACGATATTGAGCATCTCTTCATGTGTCTCTGAATGTTCTGTATGTCCTCCTTGGAGAAGTGTTTGTTCAAGTCCTTTCCCCATTTTCTAATTGGGTTGGGTGTCTTCTTAGAGTGGAGTGGTGTAAGTTCTTTGTATATTTTGGAGATTAAAACTTTGTCTGAGGTATCATTGGCAAATATGTTTTCCCATACAGTTGGTTGTCTTGCTAATTTCATACTGTTTTCTTTAGCCATGCAGAAGCTTTTTATTTTGATGAGATCCCATTTGTTTATTCTTTCCTTTACATTCCTTACTCTAGGGGACATATCAGTAAAGAAGTTGCTGCGTGAAATATCTGAGATTTTCCTACCAATGTTCTCCCCTAGGACTTTAATGGTGTTATGACTTACATTTAAGTCTTTTATCCACCTTGAATTTATTTTGGTGTATGGTGTAAATCTGTGCTCAAGTTTAATTTTTTTGCATGTAGCTGTCCAGTTCTCCCAACACCATTTGTTGAAGAGGCTATCTTTACTCCATTTTATGTTACTGCCCCCTTTGTCGAATATTGACTGTAGAGAGTTGGGTTTATTTCTGGGCTCTCTGTTCTGTTCCAATTGTCTATGTGCCTGTTTTTATGCCAGTACCAGGCTGTTTTGATTACAGTGGCCTTGTAATACAGTTTGATATCAGGTATTGTGACCCCCCCTACTTTGTTCTTCTTTCTCAAAAGAGCAGCTGCTATTCGCGCTCGTTTATGGTTCCATATAAATTTTCGAAGTGTTTGTTCTATGTCTGTGAAATATGCCATTGGTACTTTAATAGGTATTGCATTGAATGTGTATATTGCTTTGGGTAGTATGGACATTTTGATGATGTTAATTCTTCCAATCCATGAACAAGGTATATGTTTCCATTTGTTTGTGTCTTCCTTGATTTTGTTCTTCAGGGCTGTGTAGTTTTCTGCATACAGGTCTTTTACCTCCTTGGTTAGGTTTATTCCCAGATATTTTATTTTTCTTTTTGCTATATCAAATGGGATTTTTCTCTTTATTTCTGCTTCTGCTGATTCACTGTTGGTATACAAAAATGCCTTTGATTTCTGGATATGGACTTTGTAACCAGCTGTTTTGCCAAACTCATTAATTAGTTTGAGCAGTTTTTGGGTAGAGTCTATAGGATTTTCCATGTACACTATCATGTCATCTGCAAACAGTGACAGTTTTGCTTCCTCCTTTCCTATTTGGATGCCTTTTATTTCCTTTTCTTGCCTGATTGCTGTGGCTAAATCTTCCAATACTATATTGAATAGAAGTGGTGAAAGTGGACAACCTTGTCTTATTCCTGATCTTAGTGGAAAAGCTTTTAGTTTTTTCCCATTGAGTATGATATTGGCTGTAGGTCTCTCATATATGGCCTTTATTATTTTGAGAAATGTTCCTTGTATTCCCACTTTTCTGAGTGTTTTTATCATAAATGGGTGTTGTACCTTATCGAAAGCTTTTTCTGCATCTATTGATATGATCATGTGATTTTTGTCTTTGCTTTTGTTTATGTGATGTATTACATTTACTGATTTGCGAATGTTGAACCATCCTTGCATCCCTGGGATGAATCCTACTTGATCATGGTGCATGATCTTTTTGATATATTGTTGGATGCGATTTGCCAATATTTTGTTGAGGATTTTAGCATCTATGTTCATCAGCGATATTGGCCTGAAGTTTTCTTTCTTTGTTGTGTCTCTATCTGGTTTTGGAATTAAGATGATGCTGGCTTCATAACAAGAATTTGGGAGTTTTCCATCCTTCTGGGTTTTTTGGAATAGTCTGTGGAGAATAGGGGTTAGC
Organism: Artibeus jamaicensis; assembly: GCF_021234435.1. Taxonomy (NCBI): domain Eukaryota; kingdom Metazoa; phylum Chordata; class Mammalia; order Chiroptera; family Phyllostomidae; genus Artibeus; species Artibeus jamaicensis. Next base: position 2,499,422 of record NW_026521576.1, on the reverse strand, counting down.
TCTTCCTTAAATGCTTTGTAGAATTCTCCTGTGAAACCATCTGGTCCGGGGCTTTTGTGTGATGGGAGTTTTTTGATTACTGCTTTAATTTCTTTGCTGTTATTGGTGTATTTAGATTTTCTGCTTCTTTTTCACTGAGTTTTGGAAGATTGTATTTTTCTAGCAATGTGTCCATTTCCCCTAGGTTTTCAAATTTCTTGGCATACAGTTCTTCATAGTAATTTCTTACAATCTCTTCTATTTCTGTGGTATCAGTTGTAATCTCTCCTTTTTCACTTCTGATTGTGTTTATTTGTGTCCTCTCTCTTCTTTTCTTGATGAGCCTACTTAAAGGCTTGTCTATTTTGTTTATCTTCTCAAAGAACCAACTCCTGGATTCATTGATCCTTAAAATTGTGCTTTTAGTTTCTATGTCACTTAATTCTGCTGTAATCTTGGTTATTTCCTTCCTTCTGCTTGCTCTGGGCTGTCTTTGTTGTTGTTCCTCGAGTTCTTGCAGGCGTAGGGTTAGGTTGTTTGTTTGAAATGTTTCTGTTTACTTTAGGTAGGCCTGTATTGCTATAAACTTCCCTCTCAGGACTGCCTTCGCTGTGTCCCATAAGTTTTGGGTTGTTGTGAGATCATTTTCATTTGTTTCCAGAAAGGTTTTCATTTCTTCCCTAATTTCAGTCTTGACCCATTCGTTGTTTAATAGCATACCATTCAGTCTCCATGTTTTTGGGTGCTTTGGGCCTTTTTCTTTGGGGTCAGTTTCTAATTTCAGTCCCTTGTGGTCAGAGAAGATGCTTGGTATGATTTCAATTTTCTTGAATTTTTTGAGGCTCGTTTTGTGTCCTATCATGTGGTCTATCTTTGAAAATGTTCCATGTGCATTTGAAAAGAATGTGTATTTAGCTTCTTTGGGATGAAGGGCTCTATATATATCAGTTAAGTCCATTTCATCTAGGGTGTTGTTTAATGCCACAATATCTTTGTTGATAATCTGTTTGGAAGATCTGTCCATTTTTTATAGTGGGGTGTTCAAATCCCCTACTATGATTGTGTTGCTGTCAATATCTTTCTTGAAGTCCTCTAAGATTTTCTTGATATATTTGGGTGCCCCTATGTTTGGTGCATATATGTTTACAATGTTAATGTCTTCTTGGTGGATTCTTCCCTTCAGTACAATGAAGTGACCTTCTGGGTCTGTCTTTATAGCCTTTTTTTTGAAGTCTATTTTGTCTGATATGAGAATTGCTACCCCAGCTTTTTTTCTCTTGTCCGTTTGCTTAGAAAACTTGTTTCCAGCCTTTCACTTTTAGTTTGTGATGGTCTTTTGTCCTGAGGTGAGTCTCTTGTAGCAGCATATGTGTGGGTCATGCTTTCTTATCCATTGAGCTATTCTGTGTCTTTTGATTGGAGAATTTAATCCATTTACATTTAAGGTTATTATTGATAGGTACTTATTCATTGCCATTTTTGTACCTGTGTTCCTCTCTGTCTCCCTCTTATCCTTCCTTCCCTTAAAGCAGTCCTTTTAGTATTTCTTGTAGAGCTGGTTTGGTGGAGGCATATTCTTTTAGACTTCTTTTGTCTTGGAAGCTCTTTATTTGGCCATCTATCTTGATTGAGAGCCTTGCTGGGTAAAGTAGCCTTTGTTGTAGGCCTCTGGTTCTCATTACTTGAAATATTTCTTGCCATTCTCTTCTTGCTTGAAGTGTTTCCATTGAGAAGTCAGTAGCTAACCTTATTGGGGCTCCCTTGTATGCTATTTCTTTTTTCTCCCTTGCTGCCTTTAAGATTCTCTCTTTGTTTTGGAATTTTGCCATTTTGATGATGATGTGTCTTGAAGTGGGCCTCCTTAGGTTCCTCTTGGTTGGGACTCTCTGTGATTCCTGGATTTGTGAGACTTTTTCTCTTATCAAATTAGGAAAATTTTCTCTCATTACTCGTTCAAATATGTTTTCTATCCTTTGTTCTTCTTCTTCTCCTTCTGGTGTTCCTATTATTCAGATATTATTATGTTTCATATTGTCTTGCATTTCTCTTAATCCCTCTTCATTCTTTCTGAGCCTCTTTTCATTTTCTTGCTCTTTCTGTGAGATGCTTTCTACCTTGTCCTCTAACTCACTAATCCTATCCTCCGCTTCATCTATTCTACTTTGGAAACTTTCTACTGTGTTCTTCAATTCGGAAATTGTATTCTTCATTTACTCTTTTCCCTTGCTGATAATTTTCATTTCCTTTTTGATGTTGTTGTAGTTTGCAGAGAGATCATTATAGTTCCCCTGTAGTTTCTGGTAGTTCACTGTGAGCTCTTTGAACTTTGTAATAACCAGTGCTTTGAATTCACTGCCTGATAGTTGATCAACGTCTATTTCATCTAACATTCTTTCTGAAGTTTCTGCTTTTTCTTTCATTTGGGGACTGTTTCTTTGTCTTTCCATTGTTTGAGACTCTTCTTGTTAGTCTCTGCTTCCAAAATTGATCTGTTCTGAAACACTGGTTTTATGGTGTAAACTTCTGTGGTATGATCCTTGTGAAGTTCAGTGGTGCAGACTCCTTGAAGTTTCTTGATGTTCTTCGTCTCCACCTACACTCACGCTGGTCCTCGCGCTGGTCCCTGCGTTGGTCGCCTACCACTGCTGAATGTCCCGGCTCTAGTAGCCGCCTCCTCAAGCACCCAGGCCCGTTACTACAGCAGTGGCACAGAGGCTGGGAATGTCCCAGCTCCCGTATCTGGCTCTCTCTGCCGCCCAGGGCCGTCACAGGGGCTTGGAGTGTCCCGGTTTTAGTACCTGACTCCCCCGGCGTCTAGTCCTGTCTCTATGGCAGTGGCACAGAGGCTTAGAAAGTCCCAACTCCCGTACCTGATTCCCCAGTGTCCAGTCCCATTGCTATGGCAGCAGCACAGGGGCTGAGACTGTCCCAGTTCCCGTAGAGGGCTCCTCTGCCACCCAGGGCTGTCTCAGGGGTTTGGAGAGTCCCGGCTTCCGTACCTGACTCCCCGGCGTCCAGTCCCGTCGCTATGCCAGTGGCACAGGATCTGAGAACTTCCCGGCTCCCTTAGCTGGCTCCTCTGCTGCGTCACAGGGGTTTGGAAAGTCCCGGCTTCCGTCCCCGACTCCCTGGTGTCCAGTCCTGTGGCTATGGCAGTGCGCCCTGGAACTTCCCGGCTCCCGTAGCTGGCTCCTCAGGGTGCAGGCCTGTCTCTATGGTGGCATCACAGGGGCCTTTGGTGTCCCAGCTCCTGCACCTGACCCTTCCGTTGCCCAGGCCGGTAGCTATGGCATGGGCACAAGGGTGTCCCCACTCCGGTTCCTGACTCCTCTGTCTCCCAGGACCATCACAGGGGCTTGGAGTGTCCGGCTCCCGTACCTGACTCCCCAGCCTGTTGCTCTGGAGGCAGCACAGGGGCCGCGTGAGACCCAGCTCCAGTAGCTGACTCTGCTGCCGTCTGGTGTTTCAGCGTCGGGCACAATCTCTGGTCTTTTAATTTCATAAATGCTGGGTAACCGATGGTTTATTGTGCTGTTTCTCTATAGATCTTCCAGGATTTTCACCCATGAGTACAGGAGCTAGTATCAGCTCCATCTTACTCCGTCACCATCTTCCCAGCATCCCCTTGCTGTCTTTTAAAGTGCTTTGCTGTTTTTTTGTTTCACCTTTTCCACATTGGCAAAACATTTCCCTTTGAGAACTTTTTTCATTCAGGGAAACAAAAAAGTCACTTAGGATAACACTGGGTACATAGGGAGGCTGGGGTAAGGGGGGTAATTCTGTTTTTGGTCAGTAATTGCTGAACACTCAGCATGGTGTGGGCCAGTACAATCATAAATCCCTAATGAAATGGGCAAATGTGTTGAAAGAGTTTTCAAAAAAAAATCACTGAACTGAATGCAGCCTCTCACAACAACACCAACTGGTACACTGGTACAGATGGGTTTCGAGAACACTGACCTAATGGGGGAAGACTATACTACAAAGAGCCTGCCTTTCAGAAGATAAGTCAGTTTTCTCGGGGGGTGCCCCCTGGAACATACGAGTATAGTATTGTGCATTAACTCTTTTCCCCTTCAGTCATTCCTTTAGGCTTTCTATCTACTAATTGACCTATAACTAATAGCTAGTTTTTCAGCTACTCCTGTGAAGAGACATTGCTTTCCCCCTCTGTTTGAAACATAGTCTTGGAGGCAGTTCAAAGTTTTGGAAATGATACATGGAAATGCTGCCTACTTGAACTGATGATCCTCTGTGGCTGAGCTTTGTGTTGTAATGTTACTAACTAGGCTACCGTCAAAATGATTCCTGGTTCATAGAGGTTCCCATAGAGACATTCATCCACCACTTTAGAAATATATATGCAGATAATTTAAAATATCAATGTAAAAAATGGGGATGGAGGAAGAAGAGAAAAGGGGTTCTTTTTTTTTAGGGAAGGTCATTAAATCTGGAAATCATTAAATTGCAAAATTGGTTTTGTCTTTTGAAAGCAAAATACCAAAAAGGAGTTGTGGTTTATTAAGTGTCTACAGTGGGCCTCAGCCCTCTCACTCATCATTTTATGTCATGCTGAGCCCCAGCCAGACAATGTGGCAAAGTGTTTTCCACTGCACAGTGGGCCATGGAGGAATTTGTTTCTTCCTTCACTCTGTGCCAGCTACTGGGTCTTGTTCAGTGTTGTGTCTCCAATACCTAGCTGGGTCTAACACTCATCTGATCCTTTAATTAACATTCTTGGTTGATGAGGAATATAACTAATATGTAGAAGAGCCAAGTTCCATCTCAAATTCAGGACAGACTGACTCCAAACACAGCGACCTTTCTCAGGAATTCTCCACTGGTTGGCTTCAGACATCTTCCTTCAGGGCCCAACCTTCAATGATGACAGTGTAAAAATGATTAAGAAAAACTTCATTTAAAATGGGGTTGGGAGGTCATGAAGGGAGGGTCTCTCCCACACATACTGTATATATCTTATCAAGAAGTTAGGTTTTCTCCTTGCCCAGCAACAATTCAGCCAATAAGAAATTGCTACAATCCTGAACTTTGGCTCATCTCCAGTGAATTTTGCTCAAACCTCTCCCCACCCCCAACTTCCTCTCATCCTATCTAAAACCATGCTCCTATTCTTGTTCTAGACTTGCCTCTGGTCTGTCACAGTTCCCATGTGCTGAATTGCAGTTCCTCACTATTCCTGAATAATTTTGATTTTCCTGGCTAAACTGATTACCTTTCTGTCTTAGAAGAGAAGGGTAACAATAGTTAGTCATAATAATATGAATGTCAGTAAATGTGGGCCTGTGGTTCAAGCAATTTATTACCTTATTTCCTAAGAATATTTGTGTTTTCTTTGTTTAATAAAATATATTTGTGTATAAGGCCTCTCTACAAAGGATTTAGTCAAATGCTTACACATGGTCACATTTAAAACAAATTATAAATATACACTTGTACTATGTAAGGCACAATAGATTGATTTTCCCACATGTTAAGTCTAAATGAGCGCGTTAGAATGTGTGCGGCACATCAGGCATAGGAAGAGTGCAGTATACATGAGTGTACATGCAGACAGAACTGGGTGGCAGGACCATGGAATGACACACATGCTTGATACAGTAAGTATATGAAGTACACATGGCACTGAATATTCATAAGGTTTTAAACCAGCCATTCATTGATGACACACATTCTGTTCTTAGGTGTCCTTACCAAGGAACACAAATAAAACCCAGAGCCGTTCATCGGGTGAAATGTCACCTGCAGCTATGGCAGATGTTCTTGTCCCTGCATCTCATTCGTGGAGCAAGTGTGTGTTTTGGCTACAGGCACCTTCTGTCTGTTGGGTTCCCCAGTGAAAACCTCAATTCTGGTCCTTTTAACTGTTCTATGTGGACAGGAAAGCTGATGATGGACACAGACAGAAAGGGAGAGAAAGTACTTGTGATTATTGTATGACTGAGGATGTAGAGAGTGTGCTCCCCAACCCTGCCTGCACTCCATACTCAGTGTTAATCCTCTTCATCACTTTCCTCTTATCTCACTGCTTCCCATTCATTGAATAACCATGTAATTTGGTTTGTGACTTTTTTCTTGTCACCTACTGGAGAGGCTGCCCAGTGGTGTATTCAGGCTTCCATGGTGTCATGTGATTTCTTAATGGAAAACCAGGCATTTTTTCTGTTCTTTTCAAACATGACAGATAAAACAATTCTATTTCTCCTGAGCATCAATGGAGCAATGACTATTGAATATGATCTCTGTCTCTCTCTCTGCAAGCAGACATTATATTTTTAGTTCGAGAACTCTTTATTGAGCTCATTATATATATGAGACACTATACTGGATTCTGGAAATAGATTTCCAAAAGCTTGTATTCAAATGGCTAAGAATAATGCCTTCCTAACACTCTCCAGAGAGACTCCATGCTTTTCCTGAGACAACATACCTGGGGTTCAAGCTCCTTATATTCTGGACTGCCCTAGCTACTTCTCCTCCCTCTGCTGCATCCTCACCCCCTTTGCTCTAAGTAGGGTCTTTACATGGCCCACACCTTGATCCTTCAGGTGTGCAGTCAAATGCATCCCCTCAAGAAGTCACTTTCTGATCATTGTAGTTAAGATAGCCTGCCTCATTGGTCCATTTGCCTGCTTTTCTTTTTTCACAAAAATTTCTTTCACAGAAATTTCACTGTCTAAAGGATGGTGCTTCTTCACTTGTTTACTTGTTTAAAACTGTCTTCTTCACTATAATGTTTCTTTTTTCACACAGGCACTTTGTCTTGCTTACTGTGTGTGTCCTCCAGTACTAGAATGACCACTTTTATAGGGGGTACTTGAGATCTACTTGGTAAATGAATAAACTAACTAAGTAACTTTGTTATTTGGAAATGGCTACAAGTTGCAAGAGATGCATTCACAGATATTGAAACAAATATAGGTTTATTTCTCCATGTAATAAAAGATTAGAGAGAAAGAGGGTTTTGCAAGACGGGACCAGTTCAGTGGCTGAATGATAAGCTATTTTATTTATTATAGAATATCCATCTATTCATATTTATTTTCTGGATGTAGTTTTTATACTGCCTTTGAGGAAAACTTAAGCAAGCCCATTAATTGTTTTTCCCCCTTGGGTATCACAAAAATCAGTAATTAACTTTGTCAGTAACGTGTAACAGAAATACTGACCACTTGCTGTTGAGAAAGTCTGAACTCTGGAAACGGGTCTGAGTTCATTCTCCCTGTGCTAATTCAGAGCTTCTGCCTCTCTTTAAAGATAAGAAGGATAATAGGATGCATGGAATTTTTTACTTAATTGGGCCTCTCTCATTCTGGTCTCAGGCCTTCTGTGTCTATAGATGTTTTAAACTAACTTCATCTCTAATGAGTGTTTTTAATGGTTCTTTAAAGTGACCTGTTTGCTGCATAAGAAAATGTCCCAGAATATAATAGCTTAACGTAGCCACAATTTTATCTTATCTCCTGATTTTGGGCCATATTTGACTTGGTGACTCTTCAACTCATGTGGCCTGAATTGGAATCAATCTTTCTTTGCCACCTAGTCTGTGCTCATTCTCAGGTGACATCTTACCTGTGGGTTCTTTCTTTGAGAGCTGCGCACTCACCCCCTCTTCTCCTGCCCCAGGCATTTTCACTCTCTGCTGAGATCCGCCTTAACTTTCAGCTGGCCCACAGGAGCAGGACGAGCCCCCAGCTGGCTCTCCCTTCCACCTGCATAGAACATCTTGTCCAGAGGAAGGACAAAGATGAACTCTTTGGACAAAAAGAACTTTTGTTCTTTTGCCTTAACAGTTTCTTTGATGCTACCACTTCCCTTGGGCTCATGAGTCAGCATGTTCTGGACCTTATTTAACTCTAGATTCCCCAGGCCACAGTTAGATACCAGCTGCCAGAAATCTTTGGGGTAGACAGAGGGGCAAACCCATGCTTCATATCTTTGATAGAGTAAGGGGAAACTTTAGCCTAGGTCTAAACTACTCTCTCACTCTCCGCTGTCTCCTTTTTCAACTTCTTCAGCCACTGTTGCAGGTGAAAATGTAGAAAAATGTGTTTTTTATCATACCAATTTTGCAATTTTCTCATGTAGGTCCTGTTGTACAATATTACCTCTGTTGTTTTCATGCCTCAGCAAGACAGAGATAAGAAAATTCTCATTCAGTTTCTATTAATTTTTAAATGGAATGCATGATTGTTTCAATGAAATTAGAACTATTAAGAAAAGGCATAGTTTTATTTTATTTTAAAATATTTTTTCAGAGTTCTGGCCAAGGTGGAGGCATAAGTAGATACACTTTGCCTCCTTGCACAACCAAAAGAAGGACAACAGCAAATTGAAAAACAAAAGTAACCAGAACTGCCAGAAAATAGAACTGTGTGGAAGTCTGACCACCAAGGAGTTAACGAAGAAACGTTCCTCCAGATTGGTAAAAGGGGTTGATACAGGCAGCCAGGGAGGAGAGGACACCCAGCAAAGCAGTACCTGGAGGACCAGGCAGGCAAGGCAGCAGCTGGGAGACTGGAATAAGCAAGGCAGAGGCTGGCAGACCGGGCAGTCCCACATTCGTGTGCAGATAACTGGGAAGAACAGACCATGCAGATCAGGGTTCCAGAGTGGGGAAATAAAACCTCAAAACCCTCTCACTGTAAAAACCTATGGGGGTATAGTGGCAGGAGAAACTCCTAGCCTCACAGGAGAGTTTGTTGGAGAACCCACAGGGTCCTGGAAGGTGCACAAACCCACCCACCTAAGAATCAGCACCAGAAGGGCCCAATTTACTTATGGGTAGCGGGAAAGTGACTGAAAGCTGGCAAAGAGCCCAGCAAGTGGCATTGTTCCCCCTCTGACACCTCGACCACATATAGCACAACAACACAGCCAATGCCCACCCTGGGTAATACCTTAGGCTTCACCCCTTACAATTTGACAGCTGCACTGAGACCAAAATATATATATATCCCTAATGAAAGAACAGATCAAAGTTCCAAAAATAGAACTAAACAGTGAAGAGATAGCCAACCTATCAAATGCAGAGTTCAAAACACTGGTAATCAAGATGCTCACAGAAATGGTTGAGTATGGTTGCAAAATGAAGGAAAAAGTGAAGGCTATGAAAATAGAAATAAAAGAAAATGTACAGGGAACCAATGGTGATGGAAAGGAAACCTGGTACTCAATGATTTAGACCAGAAGAAAGAAATAAACATTCAGCCAGAATTAAATGAAGAAATAAGAATTCAGAAAAATGAAGAGAGGCTTAGGAACTTCCAGGACTTCTTTAAACATTCCAACATCTGAATCATATGGGATACCAGAAGGAGAAGAGGAAGAACAAAAAATTGAACACTTATTTGAAAACATAATGAAGGAGAACTTCCCCAATCTGGTAAAGGAAATGGACTTCTAGGAAGTCCAGGAAGCTCAGAAAGCCCCAAAGAAGTTGGACCTAAGGAAGCACACACCAAGGCACATCAGAATTGAGTTACCCAGATTAAAGATAAGGAGATAATTTTAAAATGAGCAAGAGAAAAGGAGACAGTTAACTACAAAAGAATTTCTATAAGACTATCAGCTGATTTCTCAAAAGAAACCTTGCAGGAAAGAAGGGGCTGGAAAGAAGTATTCCAAGTCATGAAAAACAAGGACCTATATCCAAGATTACATCCCTATACGGCAAAGCTGTCATTTAAAATGTAAGGGTAGATAAAGTGCTTCCCAGATAAGGTCAAGTTAAAGGAGTTTTTCATCACCAAGCCCGTATTATATGAAATGTTAAAGGGATTTATCTAAGAAAAAGAAGATGATCAAAACTGTGAGCAGTAAAATTACAACAAACTCACAACTATTAATAACCAAACTTAAAAAATGGAAAACAAAAACAAAGTAAACAACTAGAAAAGGAACAGATTCACAGACATGGAGATTACATCGAGCATTATCAAAAGGGAGACTGCCCTAGCTGGTGTAGCTCAGTGGATTGAGCACGGGCCTGCGAACCAGACAATCGAGGTTCGATTCCCAGTCAGGGCATATACTGGGGTTGCAGGCTGGTTCCCTGCAGGCCAGTTCCCAGCAGGGGACGCATGAAAGGCAACCATACATTGATGTTTCTCTCCCTCTCTCCTTCCCTTCCCCTCTAAAGATAAATAAATAAAATCTTTAAAAAAAAAAGGGAGACAGAGGTGGGAAAAAAGGGGGGGAAAGGTACAGGAAATAAGAAGCACAAATGGTAGGTACAAAATAGACAGGGGGAGCTTAAGAATAGTATTGGAAATGGAGAAGCCAAAGAACTTATACGTATGACCCATGGGCATGAACTAAGGTGGGGGAATGATGGTGGGAGTGGTGGTGCAGGGTGGAAGGAGATAAAGGGGGGAAATGGGACAACTATAATATCATAATCAATACAATATATTTTTTAAGTAAATAAAAGTAAAATACCCACTCCTACATGGCTTCAAAGTGCCCCCCATCCTTCTCTCAAAAACATAACTTACCTTAGACACCAAACTCTTCACTCTGACATGAAATTGCTGGCCTCCCTGTACATGCTGTACTCTGTCTAGAGATGATCCTCATAGAATAGCAGTCAGGAGAGGCTAGATCAGGCTGTGATGAAACCCACAAAATCTCAGTAAAATATAACCTAAATAAATAAGTAAAATACTTTTTCAATTTTTATTTTTTCAGTTACAGTTGACATTTAATGTTACATTAATTTCAGATGTCCAGCATAGTGGTTACAAAAAAGTGACCCCCTGATAATTCTAGTACCCACCTGGCACCATACAAGGTTAGTACAATATTGACTATATTTTCTATGCTGTACTTTATATCCCTGTGACAATTTTGTAACTACCAGTTTGTACTTCTTAATCCTTTCATGTTTTTCACTCAGCCCCCTACCTTCCTTCCATGTGGTCATTGTCAGTGTGTTCACTGTATCTGTGAATTTATTTTTGTTTGTTTATTTTGATTTTTAGATTTCACATATAAATAAAATCGTATGGCATATTTCTTTCTCTGACTTATTTCACTTAGGATAATACCCTCTAAGTCCATTTATGGTTGTCATAAATGGTAATTTTCATTTTTATGGCCAAGTAATATTCTATTATATACATGTATTAAAACATTTTATCTGCTCATCTATTGATGGATGTGTAGGTTGCTTTCATATCTTGGCTATTATAAGTAATTCTGCAAATTAACATAAGAATGCATATATCTTTTTTTAATTCATTTTTGGGGTTTTATCAAATAAATACCCAGAAGTGGGATTGCTGAGACATATGGTAGTTTAATTTTTAATTTATTGAGAAACTTCCATATTGTTTTCATTAGTGATTGTACCAATTTGCAATCCCACCAACAAATTTTCTCTTTTTGTCACATCCTCGCCAGCCCGTGTTGTTTGTTGATTTGCTGATGATAGCCATTCTGGTAGGCATGAGGTGATATTTCATTGTGATTTAATTTGAATTTCTCTGATGATTAGTGACACTGAACATCTTTTTATATGTCTCTTGGCCATCTATATGTCTTCTTTGGAGAAGTGTGTATTCATGTTCCCTGTCAATTATTAATTGGGTTGGGTTTGTGGTGTTGTTTTGGAGTTGTTTTATAGTGATAGTTCAATTCATGCAGGGACATTTAGCATACATACACACATCACATGCTTTACAACCTCCTTAGCTGACAATTAGCATATTTCATAAAAAACCAATGCATATAATTTAAGATTTATCTTTTGGAGCAATATGTGCCTGAATTTGATCATCATGACTAATTCTGTGATCCTGGATCTTGCAATTCATTTCATCTTTCTCAGACTCACTTTTATCATATATAAAATTGAAAAAAATAGTGTGTGCTTCATAAGAATTAAGTAAGACAGGCATGCAAAGTATTACAGTGCTTGAGGCCTTCTCCTCTATCAGGCAATAATAATAATAATAATTAGTAAAATATTTTGTTTCCACACATTATCAATTATGAAACTGTACTTATCAATTACAAAATATTTTTCTAAAAGTTATCTTGCTTCAAATACTTTGATATGTCATTTAATCATATTTCATGTGAAACCTCACTGTCATTTTTATCACTGCAGAATTAATTAGGCATCTTGTGTTGAGTTCCCCAATCTGTCCATCAAAGTTATTTAATTTTTATTTTAACTTTATCACTATGATTGTGAAGAGTTTTACTGGAAACTCTTGAGGGAAATGATGCAGTTTCTGAATATTAAAAGATCACATTAGCAAAATATATCTCATCCTGCTTAATTTTCCAAACCTCACAGTTCCAAAAGCATGATTCCCATTGTTAAGGTGACATATCATCAGTTCACAGACACAAAAAAGTGATCGAGACTTGTGCAGTTAATAATCAGTGATTCTGCCTTAGGTGGCCATGAGCCCATCCAAGATATCACACTGGGCTCACAGAACATGAAATCACCCTGTGGTATATAGATATAACTACACAAATTAGAGAGTTAGAGAAGCCAGTGTGGATCACAATTTCCTCCCCTGAAAGGCAAGGTGGACTTGCAAAAGGTCTATAAGGTCAAATTGTGAGTTACTCATTCATGTATTATTTTTATTCACATATTTGTCCATTAATTCTGCCGAGAGTGATTGACACCAGCAAGGCTGAGTGGAAAAGTTTGGCTCTTAAATAGACAGATGTGAATTAAATCCCAGCTCTACTATACATTACTTGTGTGACGATAACAGGGTGTTATTTTCATTCCGAGCCTCAGTTTCCTTTTCTGTAAATTGGGCTATTAATTACCTCTAGTGTTGCTAAGAAGATTGCATAATGTCAATGGTTACCATCTGAGTTAATACCACCTCTTGCGTGACATTTAAAATTCACTGGGCATTTTGAGAATTAGTATTGTGTTTCTAGATACCATATGGCATCTAAAATCCTTCAAAATATAGAATGTGAGGTCTGTCTTGGACAAATCTGGCCATTGTTAATATAACAAGACTGGTTTGCATGACATTGATATAAACTGTTGGCCAAAGAGAGTGGACAAAAATGCACATGTGGGAACAATGATGATTTCACTGTGCTAGTCATTGAATGAGCATGTCTACTGTGTGACTGTCACACTCCAAATGACTGAGTAGAGCAATGAATCTGCAGCAAATTTTGAGTGAAGCTTGAACATTCCTCCATGAACAATATTCAGATGATTCAGAAGGCCACAACTATGGGCAACTGGTGATTGGCAGCTTCATCACAACAATGTACCCACTCAGGCATCACATCTGGTGGAGAGATTTTTGGCCAAACATCAAATCACCCAGGTAACTCAGCTCCCCTACAGCCCAGATTTGGTGTCCTGGGACTTCTGTCTTTTCCCAAAACTAAAATAACTTTTGAAAGGAAAGAGATTTCAGACCATTGATGAGATCCAGGAAAACGATGAGGCAGCTGATGGCTATTGGAAAAACTCTGTGAGATACTAAAGTGCCTACTCTGAAGGGGACTGAGGTATTATTGTCCCATGTACAGTGTTTCTTGTATCTTCAATAAATGTCTCTTTTTCATATTACATGGCTGGATACCTCTGGACAGACCTTCTATACCTTTCTATTTCTCAGAAAAGCATGCTTTGTCCCAAATTGCTGTTAAATATCCCAGTGTAAATAATAGAGCTGGAAAACCTGAATCTAGAATCCAGTCTCATTTTAGGTATAAGTATATTGGTTTTGCACAATTGCAATGTGCATCGAACTTTCTAGAAAGGAACCTAACATATAAATTGATGGAGGCATACCCATTGTTTTACTTGGTTATTTACTATTATTGTGGAAAAGCTGCTTCCATCAGGAATTTTATTCTTATTTGAGTCATCACCACAGAACACTCTCAATCTATATTTGTAGCTGTCATGTTTACAGTGGTTCTATGTTTCCATGTAAACAGGCAAACTTAGCCCTTACTTACAAATGTTTAATATAAGAATAAAGTGCCAAATAAATTTCAGTTAGGTATCTTATTGATTTTTTTGTTTGTTTGTTTTATATAACCTTCATTATATTTTCCCATTATCATTCAGTCCCCTTTTATACCCTGCTCCCCAGCATTTACCTCACTGTTGTCCATGTCTATGAGTCCTTTTTACCTTTTTGCTCAATCCCTCTACCCTGTAACTTCACCTCCCCTGACTTGATGTCATCTTTCTTCAACTATGAGGCTGTCTCTGTTTGCTTTTTAGTTCAGTTTGTTCGTTTTATTCCACATATTCGTGAAATCATATGGTATTTGTCTTTCTCTGACTGCTTATTTCACTTAGTGTAATGTTCCCCAGGCCCATCCATACTGTTGCAAAGGGTAAAATTTTCTTTTTTATGGGAAGTAGAATTCCATTGTATGTATGTCCCATGGTTGTTTCATCCACTCATCTATTGATGGACACTTAGGCTGCTTCCATATCTTGGTGATTGTAAATAACATTGCAATGAACACAAGAGGGCTTACGTTCTTTGGAATTGGTGGTTTGTGTTCCTTTGCACATATTTCTAGAAGTGGGATTGATGGGTCCAAAGGCAGATCCATTTTGAATTTTTTGAAGTATCTCCATACTGCTTGCCACAGTGGCTGCACCTGTCTGCCTTCCCACCAACAGTGTAACAGGGTTACCCTTTTTCCAAATCATCACCAGCACTTGTTTCTTGATTTATTGATGATAGCCATTCTGACAGGTATGAGATGATATCTCATTGTGGTTTTAGTTTGCAGGGTAAAACTGATGACTTGAACTTGAGCATCTTTTCATGTCTATTGGCCATCTGTGTGTCCTCTTTGGAAAAGTGTCTATTCAGGTCCTTGGCTCATTTTTTAATTTGTTTTTTTTTTGTTGTTTTGGTGTTGAATTTTATAAGTACTTTATAAATTTTGGATATTAAACCCTTATGAGGAATATCAGTAAATATGTTCTTCCATTCTGTGGGTTGTCTTTTAATTTGTTGATGATGTCCTTTGCTGTGCAAAAACTTTTTAGTTTGATGTAGTCTGATTTATTTTTTTCCTTTGTTTCCCTTGCCTGGGGAGATATATATGATAAAAAATTTCTATGAGCAATGCCCAAGATTTTGCTGCCTATATTTTCTTGTAAGATTTTTATGGTTTGGGGTCTAACATTTAAGTCTTTGATCCATTTTGAATTTATTCTTTTGTGTGGTGTAAGAAAGTGGTCTAGTTTCATTTTTCTGCACATATCTGTCCAGTTTTCCCAATACCATTTATTGAATAGACTATCTTTAGCCCATTGAATGTGATTGCTTCTTCTGTCAAATATTAATTGACTTAAAAGGTATGGTTTTATTTCTGGGTTCTCTATTGTGTTCCATTGATCTATGTGACTGTTTTTATGCCAGCACCAGGCTGTTTTGATTATTGTGGCCTTGTAGTATAGTTTATTGGGTAGTGTGATTCCTCCACCTTTGTTCTTCTTTTTCAGGATCTCTGTTGTCATGCAGGGCCCTTTGTGGTTCCATGTAAAATTTTGAAATATTTGTTCTAGCTCTGTGAAATATGTCTTTGGAATCTGGATAGGAATTCTGTTAATCTATATATTGCTTTCTGTAGTATGGACATTTTAATGATGTTAATTCTTCCTATCCATGAACATGGTATATGTTTTCACTTATTTGTATCTTCTTCTGTTTCTTTCTTCAGTGTCTTACAATTTTCTGAGTACAGGTCTTTTACACCCTTGGTTAGATTTATTACTAGGTATTTTATTCTTTTTGAAATAATTGTTAATGGGATTTTTTTAAAGTTTCCCTTTCTGTTAGTTCATTATTGACATGTAAAATGCAACTGATTTCTAATATTAACTTTGTATCCTGTTATGTTGCTAAATTTATTTATTAGTTCTAGTAGTTTCTTGGTGGAATCTTTGGAGTTCTGTGTGTACAGTACCATGCCATCTGCAAATAAAGACAGTTTTTTACTTCTTGCTCTTCAATTTGGATGACGTTTATTTCTTCTTATTATCTGATTGCTGTGGCTAGGACTTCCAGTACTATGTTGAATAAGAGAGGTGAAAGCAGCCCTGGCTGGTGTAGCTCAGTGTATTGAGCATGGACCTGTGAACTAAAAGATTGCGGTTCGATTCCTTGTCAGGGCACATGCCTGGGTTGCAGGCCAGTTCCCAGCAGGAGCCAGTTCCCTGCAGGGGATGCACCAGAAGCAACCATACATTGATATTTCTCTCCTTCTCTCCTTCCCTTCCCTTCTAAAGATAAATAAATAAATTTAAAAAAAAAGAGAGAGGTGAAAGTAGACATCCCTGTCTTGTTCCCAACCTTAAGGAGAACGCTTGTAGTTTTTGCCCATTGAATATGATGCTGGCAGTGGGTTTTTTATACATGGCCTTTATTATGTTTAGGTGTGTTCCCTCTATTCTCACTTTACTGGGAGTTTTGATTATAAATAGGTGCTGGATTTTATGAAAAGCTTTTTCTACATCTTTTGATGGGATCATGTGGTTTTTATTTTTTACTTTGTTTATGTGGTGAATCACAGTTATGGTTTGCAAATCTTTTACCATCTTGCATTCCTGGAATAAAACCTACTTGATCATGGTGTATAATCTTTTTTTTTTTAAATTTTATTTAGTTATTTTTCAAGTACAGTTTTTTGTCTATTTTTCCCATCCCAGCCTCCCCCGCCCCTTGCTCCCCACCTCCCTCCCATTTCCACCCCCCTTAGTTCTCGTCCCTGTGTCCTTCCTATTTGTTCCTCCAAATCCCCCCCCCTTTTCCCCTAAACTTCCCTTCCTTCTCCCCTCTGGTCACTATCCCCTTGTTCTCTATTTCAGTGTCTTTGTTTTTTTTTTCTTCTTTTTTCTCTGCTTGCTTGTTTGTTTTGTTGTTTAGCTTCCTGTTAAAGGTGAGATCATATGGTATTTGTCTTTCAGCACCTGGCCTATTTCACTCAGCATAATGCTTTCCAGTTCCATCCATGTTGTTGCAAAGGGTAGTAGCTCCTTCTTTCTCTCTGCTGCATAGAATTCCATTGTGTATATGTACCACAATTTTTGTATCCATTCATTTACTGATGGGCTCCTAGGTTGCTTCCAACTCTTGGCTATTGTAAATTGTGCTGCTATGAACATTGTGGTGCATAGGTTCTTTGATATTGATGTTTTAGGATTCTTAGGATATAATCCCAGCAGTGGGATTGCTGGGTCAAAAGGCAGGTCGATTTTTATTTTCCTGAGAAAATTCCATACTGTTTTCCATAATGGTTGTACCAGTCTGCACTCTTTTTGATGCATTGTTGTGTTTGGTTTGTTAATATTTTGTTAATGACGTTAGCAACTATGTTCATTAGTGGTATTGGCCTATAATTTTCTTTCTCTGTAGTGTCTTTATCTAGCTTTGGAATTAGGATAAGGCTGGCCTTGTAAAATGAGTTTGGGAGCCCTCCCTCATCTTGAATTTCATGAAATAGTTTGGGAAGGAGAGGTGTTAGTTCTTCTCAGAATGTTTGGTAAAATTCATCTTGAAAACATCTGCTCCAAGGATATGGTTTGTTAGGAGTTTTTTGACTACTGCTTCAATTTCACTAGGTGAATCTGTCTATTCTGTCTATTCAGATTCTGTCTAATCTGTCCATTCAGATTCACTGATTCTTTCTGATTCGTTTTTGGTAAATTATGTGTTTCTAGGAATTTACCCATTTTGACCAGGTTGTCCAGTTTGTTGGCATATAATTGTTCATAATATTTTCTTACAATTATTTGTATTTCTTTGTTGTCAATTGTGATTTCTTCTCTTTCATTTCTGAATATTGTTTATTTGTATCCTTTCTCTTTTTCTCTTGATAAGTCTGGCTAAATGTTTTTAAATCTTGTTTATCTTGTCAAAGAATCAGTTCTTAGATTTATTCATCTTTGTATGATATTTTAGACTCTATTTCATTTATTTGTATTTTGATCTTATTTATATCCTTTCTTCTACTTACAATGGGCTTTGTTTGTTGTTCCTTTTCAAGCTCCTGTAAGTATAAATTTAGATTATTTATTTGTTTTTTTTCTTTTTTTCCTGTAATAGGCCTATAATGTTATGAATTTCCCTCTTAGGATTGCTTTCCCAGTGTCCCACTGATTTTGGATTGTTGTGTTTTCATTTTCACTAGTTTCAAGATATCTTTTTATTTCTTCCTTGATCTCATGGTTGACCCATTCATAATTTAATAACATATTACTTAGCTCCCATGTTTTTGCATGTTTTTCAGTGTTCTTATGATTGATTTATAGTTTCATAGCATTGTGGTCAGAGAAGATGCTTGATATGATTTAAATCTTCTTAAATTTATTGAGGCTTGTTTTTTTGTCCTATGATGTGGTCTCTCCTAGAAAATATTCCATGTGCACTTGGAAAGTATGTATATTCTGCTGCTCTGGGGTGAAATTGTATGGAGATATCAAATTCATTTGATTCAGTGTGACATTTAAGGGTGCTGTCTCCTTGTTTTCTGCCTGGAAGATCTATCCATTGAAGTTGAAGAGGTTTCAAAATCTCCAACTATGCCCATATTTCTGTTGATCTCTCCTTTTATGTCCAACAAAATTTGCTTTATATATTTAGGTGCTCCTGTGTTGAGTAAGTAAATGTTTACAAGGGTTATATCTTCTTGTTGCCTTGTTCCCTTTATCATTATGGTGTCTTCCTTTATCTCTTACTATAGCTTTGATTTTAAGGTCTATTTTGTCAGAAATAAGTATGTTAACTCAGCTTTTTTTTTCTTTTCCATTTTCATAAGATATTTTTCCATCCATTTCCTTTTGGCCTGTGTGTAACTTTCAACCTGAAATATGTCTCTTGCATGCAGCACATATATGGATCTTGTTTTCTTATCCATTCAGCTACCTTCAGTATTTTGGATGGAGCATTTAAGTCATTTACATTTGAGGTGATTATGAATAGATATATATGTAGTACCATTTTATTGTTAGACAGTTTTTATCTCAGATTCCATCTTCTTCTTTCCTTCTCCTTCTCCTTCTTCTTCTTCTTTATTCTTTATTCTTATTCTAGCAAGCTCTTTAACATTTTTTGCAGTATTGCTTTGGTGTTAACAAACTCCTTTAGCTTTTTCTTCTCTGCGAAGCTCCTTATTTCTCCTTTAGCTTTAAATGATAGGCTTGCTGGATAAAGTAGCCTTGGTTGTAGGTCCTTGCTTTTCCTCACCTTAAATATTTCATGCCACTCCCTTCTGTCCTGAAGTGTTTCTGCTTAGTAATCTGATGGCACTCTAATTGGTACTCCCTTGTGGGTAACTACTTGGTTTTTCCATGCAACTGTTAGAATTCTCTCCTTGTCTTTAAGCCTTGTCATTTTAAATATGATGTGTCTCAGTGTTAACCTCTTTAGGTCCAACTTGTTTGGCACTCTCTGAGCTTCCTGGACTTTTGCTACTTTTTCTTTCACCAGATTAGAGAAGTTTTTGGTTATTATTTGTTCAAATAGCTTCTCAATATTTTGCTCATTCTTTGACCTTCTGGTATTCCCATGATGTGGATAATATTACACATCATGTTGTTCAAGATATTTCTTACGGTATCCTCATTTTTTAAATTCTTTTTTCTTTTGCTGATCTGCTTGATTGTTTTTTCAACATTGTCTTCCAAATCTTTAATTCTATACTTTGCTCCAATCCAATATCCTATTTATTCCTTCCAGTGTATTATTTATCTCAGATATTGCATTCTTTATTTCTGACTGATCCTTTTTTAAAATTTAATTGTTGTTCAAGTACAGTTTTCTGTCTTTTACTCCCATCCCAGCCAACCTAACCCAGCCCTCTCCACATCCCTCCCATTTCCACCCCCTATTTTTTCCATGTGTTCTTTATACTAGTTCCTGTAAATCCTCCCCCTTTCCCCCTGAAATTTCCTGTCCTCTCCCCTCTGGTCCCTGTCATCCTGTTCTCTATTTCAGTGTCTTTGGTTATATTTTGCTTGTTTGTTTGTTTTGTTGTTTAGCTTCCTGTTAAAGGTGAGATCATGTGGTATTTGTCTTTCAACTCCTGGCTTATTTCACTCAGCATAATGCTTTCCAGTTCCATCCATGCAAAGGGTAGGAGTTCCTTCTTTCTTTCTTCTGCATAGAATTTCGTTGTGTATATGTACCATAGTTTTTGAATCCATTCATTTACTGATGGGCACCTAGGTTCCTTCCAACCTTTGGCTACTGTAAATTGTGCTACTATTAACATTGGGGTGCATAGGTTGTTTTGGACTGGTGTTTTAGGGTTCTTAGGAAATAATCCTAGCAGTGGAATTGCTGGGTTATTCATTCAGCTAGTCTATGTCTTTTGATTGAAGTATTTAATCCATTTACATTTAAGGATATTATTGATAGGTACTTATTCATTTTCATTTTTATACCTGTGTTTCTCTTTCTCTTTCTCTTTTTGTTCTTTAGAGCAGTCCTTTTAGCACCTCTTGCAGAGCTGGTTTGGTGGAGGTGTATTATTTTAGACTTCTTTTGCCTTGGAAGCTCTTTATTTGGCCTTCTATCTTGATTGAGAGCCTTGCTGAGTAAAGTAGCCTTGGCTGCAGGCCTCTGGTTCTCATTACTTGGAAAATTTCTTGCCGTGCTGTTCTTGCTTAGAGTATTTCCATTGAGAAGTCAGTAGCTAACCTTATTGGGGCTCCCTTGTATGTTACTTCCTTTTTCTCCTTTGCTGCCTTTAAGATTTTCTCTTTGTCTTGGAATTTTGCCATTTTAATCATGATGTGTCTTGAAGTGGGCCTCTTTGGGTTCCTCTTGATTGGGACTCTGTGTGATTCCTGGATTTGTGTGACATTTTCTCTCATCAAATTAGGAAAGTTTTCCATCATTACTTTTTCAAATAGATTTCTATCTCTTGCTCTTTTTCTTCTCCTTCTGGTGTTCCTATTATTCGGATATTATTATGTTTCATATTGTCTTGCATTTCACTTAATCGCTCTTCATTCTTTCTGAGCCTCTTTTCCTTTTCTTGCTCTTTCTAGGTGTTTTCTTATACTTTGTCCTCCAACTTGCTGATCCAATCTTCTGCTTCATGTATCCTGCTTTTGATTTCCTTCTACTGTGTTCTTTAGTTCAGAAATTGTATTCTTCATTTCATCTTGGCCCTTGTAGATAGTTCCTATTTCCTTTTTCATGTTGATATAGTTTGCAGTGAGTTCATTGTACTTTCCCTGTAGTTTCTGGTAGTTCATTGTGAGCTCATGGAACTTCCTGATAACCACTGCTTTGAACTCATTATCTGATAGCTGAGTTGCCTCTATTTCATTCAGCATTCTTTCTGAGGCTTCCTCCTTTCCTTTCTTTTGGGGATTGTTTGTTTTTCTTCCCATCATTTGTGAGACTCTTCTTGTTAGCCTCAACTTCTTAAATTGATCTGTTCTGGCTCCCTGGGTTCCTGGTGGGAACTTCTGTAGTAGAATACCTGTGAGATTCCATGGTTTAGTTTCCTTGATCTCTGGAGCTCACTGGTCTTGGGCTGTCATTTATGTTGGCTCTGTGCTTGTCTTTGGGTTTTGATGGTTTTGGGGTCTTTCTTTGGTGGGTCCTTCTCTCCAGCTTGTTAACTGAGGATCACTCTGTCCACCACCTCTTGTATTTTGTTCTACTCATTAGGGTAGGTTGTGTTGAAGCTGGTTCTTCCATGTGTACAAGGTTTTGAGGATTCTCTCTTGCTGACATTTAAGTTGGCTCTGCATTTGTCCTTGGGTTTTGGTTGTTTTGGGGTCCTTCCCTGTGATTTTTTTTATTTGTTGTGTTCATGAGTGGTGTTGTATATTTTCTGTGTGTCGGGTTTTGAGGATTGTATTTTGCTCTCGTCCAGTTGTTTGCACTGGGTAGTTTCTCCAGTGTTTAGTTGTATTTCCAGATAGGTCTTGAATTGAGGTTTGTGTGGTTTCCACTCTGTCCTTCACCTTCTTCTGTTGTTATCTGTTGGTGGTTCCTTTGTCGTTGGGTTTCCTCTTCCAGTGGGTATCCTGGTGTTCTCCACTCCCACCTACTTTTTTTGAGTGTGTGTGATGAGTTGAAGGCAAAATGGTTTATGATAGCAGGAGAGTATTTTATGATATTTACATTAGCAGCCAGTAGAGAAGAGATAGGAGATCGTTAGGGTATGTATAGTGATAACTGTAATCTTGAACCCAACTAGCCACTTTTTAGAAAGGATGGGAAGATAAGGCTCTTGTTGTGGAGGGAAGGTTTTTGAGTTGGATCTAGAAAGCAGTGAGGTTGTGGGAAGTCAGATTTGAGGTAAGGTGAGAATAAAGGACGGTAAATAGGTGTAGTGTGAGAGAGAATAGAGTTAACCACTACAGTATTATCATTAGGTTGGGTTTGAGGGGTGTTGTCTAATATGTACAATCGTATGGAATAGCTATGATTTACAATAATATTAGAGCAACAATCATATGACAAAATCTATGAGATACCAAGAATAGGGAGTATTGGACCTTCAATAGTGTGTTGATGGAGCACAGGTGAAGTAAAGGACAGTAAATTAGCAATAGACATTGTATGAGGGGACAGGGGAAACCTGTCAAATGATACAATATATCCAGCCAAGGCAAAGAGGACTATACAGAAAGAGGAGGAATACAAAGATATTATTAAAATAAAAGATGAAGAATAATGAAATATAATAATAATAATAATAATAATAATAATAATACAAATATGCAGTAACTTGTAGTTTCTTTGCTATAACAAAGTGAAATTTTTCTCTCTGTCTCTACTGTTGGGGTGCCCCTCTTTGGGTCCAACTCTGGCCTTTTTGCAGTTCCAAGTTTTTTGTCTCACTTGTGGAAGAAATAAAAAAAGGTAGTGGAAGGGAGGAAAGAGTGATAAATTTGGAAAGAAAGAAAGAAGGAATAAAACAAGAAAGAAGGAAAGAGAAGAAAAAGGTATTGAAAGATAAAACAATAATAAAGTTAAAAAATAAAAGATTACTTTAAAAAACACACACATTGTGTTGCTGTCAATATCTTTCTTGAAGTCCTCTACAGTAAATGAATGGATCAAAAAATTGTGGTACATATACACAATGGAATTCTATGCTGCAGAGAGAAAGAAGAAGCTACTACCTTTTGCAACAACATGGATGGAACTGGAAAGCATTATGCTGAGTGAAATAGACCAGGTGCTGAAAGACAAATACCATATGATCTCACCTTTAACAGGAAGCTAAACAATAAAACAAACAAGCAAGCAGAAAAAAAAACAACAAAGACACTGAAATAGAGAACAAGTGGACAGCGACCAGAGGGAAGAGGGAAGGGAAGTTAAGGGGAACAAGGGGAGGGATTTGGAGGAACAAATAGGAAGGACACAGGGATGAGAACTAAGGGGGGTGGAAATGGGAGGGAGGTGGGGAGCACGGGGTGGGGAGGGCTGGGATGGGAGAAATAGACAAAAAACTGTACTTGAAAAATAACTAAATAAAATCTAAACAAAACAAAACAAACAAACAAACAAAAAACACACACATACCTTTTGTTGGTTTCCAGCTGGCCAAACAGGTTTTTCTGGTCTCACTGGCTGCAGCAGCCTGAGGGGCGATTGTTGTGGCCTTTCTCCCTTGTCGGTGTACTCAGCCAGTCTCAGGAGCACTCTTCCAAGATCCAGACCAGTGGCTCTCTCCAGCACCCCACTGAGGGAATCCAGGTCCTCTTTAGAGCCCTCTTTTTCCAGGATTCACCGCTTGGGCTGGGGTGCAGATGCATGCACCCAGCCAGACTTCCCTGGTCCCAAAGGCTTGTGTGAGAACCTTTCCCAGTGCTACCTAGGAATGCAAGGGCAACTCCTAATTCTTCCAAGCTGGAGCCCACATACTCCACTTGTGATCAAGGCCTCCTTGTTTGCTTCCTTTTGCCCATTCCTCTCTCTGACACTTCAAGCAAACAGATCTCTCCTGCTATTTTTCAAACTGCGCCTGGAGGGATAGGGAGGGAGCTGATGACCTGGCTTTCTCCCAAGGACCTTGCTGCCAGTCCTTGGCTCCCAAACAGTCCACAGCAGACCTGGGCCTGGCCCCTGGTGCCCAGCCTGGCGGAGGCGGCAATCTCGGCCTGCGATCTCTGTGCTGTTCCCTCGGACCTTATTGACCTGCAGCCCTCCTCTCACTGTCTGGTCTTTCAGTGTCCGCTACAATTTCTGGACTCCTATTTTCCTATATGCTGGGGCACTGTTGCCTATTTGCTGTGTTCCTCCGCAGATCAGCCAGGTTGTTCTGTGTTGGAGCCCAAGAGGCCTGTGAGGGGTCGAGGATAGGGTCTAGCACTGCGGGTGTGGTGACTGGGCCTGGTTTCCGGCCTCGGAGCTATCTTGGGTTGTAACAGTTCTCTGACCCCTTGAGAAACTAGCCGCTTCTCCCATCAACTCATATCTTTGGCCTGTGCATCATGTACCAAGAAAGTATGTTAGCTTGGGAACGTCCGGACTCTAAGGGAAGAGATAAACTTTGTAGGTCAAGGAAGTGAGCTACGTGCCAGAAGGCTTCTCCTTTGTTCTCCTTTGTATCCAAGATTGTATATAAGCCAGAAGACTGCGCAATAAACTTGCCTTATGCCAGCAGAGCATTTGGTCCTCTCCTTTATTTCAGTCCCTCGCTCAGCCTCACGACCACCCTTGCCGCAGCGGGCTGCGGCAGTTCTGTGCGTGGGGGGGGGGGGAGCGGAATCCTCTTTGTCTTCGCTGCCATCTTCTTATCTCCATCTGACTGATCTTTTTTGATGATTTTTGTATATTTTTATGCTGTTGAATTTCATTATGACCATTATTTTAAGCTCTCCATATTATAAATTACTTGCATTTCAGCCAGTTCTTTTGGACAATTCTCTTGTTCTTTTATTTGGGGTCTATTTCTTTGTCTTCCCATTTTGACTGCTTCTTTGAATTTTCTGTGTTTGATGATGAACTAATCAGATTTTAAACTGATCAGTTGTTAATGTAATAAATCTGTAATCGGCAGTTGGGCCTAAGCACCACAGGGTGGGGCAGAGTAACTGCTTTGGACAGGGCTATTTTTTCACTTCAGGCTGATGTCATTTAGAGAGGACTACTCTTCTGGAGAAAGCTGGCTTCGGCAGTGTGGAAAATGACTCAGCATGTGGATCCGGTGGCTGTTCCCTCAGTTCTCTCCCCAGAACCACCAACTCCAGACTCTCCTCAAGCATCTCTAGTCCACTCTACTCTCCCTTTGCTGGCACCAAGGGTAAGTGGTTGCAAACAAAATTTTGTGGTTTGGCCCAAAAAAGGCTCTTTGCTTCTCTAGATGTCTCTCCCTGGCTGACAGAACCCCTACTGATTTTCACAGCTGGTTGTTATCTGGGTTCATTTCTAGCTCTGGTGCTGTAGGCTGAGGAGCCTAGCCTGGGGTTCATATCTCACACTTCTCAGAGGGAAGACCTGGCTGCTGAAATATCCCTCCCTTCTGCACTTCAGCTGTCACCCATGGGAGCCCAGCCAGCCCTCCAAGGTCTCTTCCATACTCCCTACCAGTCACAATGGGCTGAAGTGTTTTCTTCTGTCTATCTGTGGTCATAAGTCTTCTTTCCAACTAGTGTTCAGTTGGTTATTTGAGGTGATTTCTCTATAATTTAGTTGTTATTTCAGATTGGTCCTGAGAGGAGGTTAGTGTAGCTTCCAATTATTCCTCTGCCATTTTTTATCTTCTTAGTATTGCTTTTATCACAATATTTACACTGCCAAAACATAGTAAAAC
This sequence comes from Artibeus jamaicensis, assembly GCF_021234435.1. Classification (NCBI taxonomy): domain Eukaryota; kingdom Metazoa; phylum Chordata; class Mammalia; order Chiroptera; family Phyllostomidae; genus Artibeus; species Artibeus jamaicensis. The sequence goes on along the minus strand of NW_026521576.1, from coordinate 2,473,658 downwards.
CATAAATTAGTCAAACATTTTCCAAAAAATTCACCAATAAAGTTTTCAAAAGTTTATTATATTACACTTTCAACATGAAAAGGAATGATTTGAAAAATGTAATGATGCATCTGAAATATTGAAGATATATTTTGGTTAAAAGGAAAAAGATTTTATTACTTCTAGATAAGGCCACAAATTAATTTAAAATATGACAGTCTATGCAACAGTACACAAAATAATCTTACTAACAATATGGGTGATTATTAGTATAAAAGTGGAAAAAATCCAATAGAAGTAATTCTCCACCAGGAAAAGATCATGCCTGAGAAAAATTTGGGTTTGGGAGAGATGTAAAATAGAACTTTATAAAGACCTTCAGTTAAAAAAGCTTTTTATTGGAAGTGAGTGAATATATCTCATGTAATAATGGAGCTTTGCTATTTGGCTAAGTCATGCTTGTAAGAAATGAAAAGATAAAGAAATGTTACTTTCAGTATTATTGACAGTGAGTATAAAGAAATTTCCAATACCTGAAACTTTTACAATTTATAAAAATAGTCTATTTCTCTGTTGTCATTGCTTCAGTTGCTGATGAAGCAGCAGCCATGACAAATCAGGTGGGGCTGCAGAGTACTTTAAAATCTGCACTAGGTGTTTCCATCATGCTCAACAACACTTCAGTGCCCAGGACTACAGTGAAAGTTGCCCCCCCATCTATTTTCTACCTACTGTCTATGCTACTTATTTTCTGTACATTCTCCCCCCTTCTCCTCCTCCCACTCCCCTGTTGCTAACCCTCCTTGAGATCTTCATTTCTATGTTTCCACTCCTGATCTAGCTGTCCTTTTAGTTTGCTTTTGTTTTAGGTGTGGTTGTTGATAACTGTGAGTTTGTTGTCCTTTCACTGTTCATGTTTCTTTAACTTCTTTTTCTTAGATAAGTCCCTTTAACATTTCATATAATAAGGGCTTGGTGATGATGAACTCCTTGAATTTGATCTTATCTGAGAAGCACTTTATCTGTCCTTCCATTCTAAATGAAAGTTTTGCTGGATAGAGCAATCTTGGTTGTAGATCTTTGGATTTCATGACTTGGAATACCCCTTTCCAGCCCCTTCTTGCCTGTAAGGTCTCTTTCGAGAAATCCGCTGACAGTCTGATGAGGACTCCTTTGTAGGTGACTGTCCCCTTAGCTCTTGCTGCTTCTAGGATTCTCTCCTTCATTTTGATTTTGGCTAATGTAATTATGATGTGCCTTGGTGTGTTTCTTCTTGGGTCCAACTTCTTTGGGACTCTCTGAGCTTCCTGGATTTCCTGGAAGTCTATTTCCTTTGCCAGATTGGGGAAGTTCTCCTTTATTATTTGTTCAAATAAGTTTTCCACTGGTGGCTGTTCCTTTCCCCCTTCTAGTACCCCTATAATTTGGATGTTGGAGCATTTAAAGATGTCCTGGAGGTCCCTAAGATTCTCCTCATTTCTTTGAATTCTTGCTTCTTGACTCTTTTCTGTTTGGCCATTATTTGCTTTCTTCTGGTCCACTCCATTGATTTGAGTCCCAGTTTCCTTTTCATTGCTATTGGTGTCCTGTGCAATTCCATTCATTTCAATTAGTTTCGACTTCATATATTTGTCTAATTTGTGGGTATAATCAACCATTTCTGTGAGGATCCTGATGACCAGTGTTTTAAACTGTGCATCTGAGAGTTTTGCTATTTCTTCATCGCTTAGATTTATAGGCTCTGGGGCTTTGAGATCTTCTTGTGCCATTTTTGGTCTGTTCGCACCCTTTAAGTGTGAGGTGCAGCACCTTGGACTCCCAGGTTGCTGGGTTGGGATGCTGTATGTGGGGGCGTGGTCAGAGCGGGCAAAGGGCGACCCCCTCTGCTGTTTCGCGCTGCTGGGTGAGGAGCAGCGCCTTAGATGGTTCACCTGGGCCGGGCCACTCAGAGTAGCTGGGTTATGACGCTGTATGTGGAGGTGGGGTCAGAGCATGGAAATGGCAGCGCCCTCCCTGCTGCTTGCTGTGGGGACCTGCTGGGTTCCAGTCCAATCGCCCACTCCCTCACTTGTCTATCAGCGCACAAATGCATGACCACAGTCAACCTGCAGCCCTACTCCCTTGCTGTTTCCCCCGAGGTCGCTCGCTTGGTCGCTCCCTCGGTTGCTCACTACGTCCAACCCTGCGCCTGGATTCTGCGCGCCTGAGTCCATCCGACTGAGTTTTCCTGTGTAGCCCTGCTCCACCAGCTGCTGGTTTCGCCCCTTACCAGTCAGGCTGAAGAATTCGTTGTTAATAGACTTCCGAAAAGTTCAATTTTCTGTGTTCTGGCTGTGTTTTCTGTTGCTAATATTAAGTTGTCTCTAAACTTGGTTGTGTGAGAAGGCACAGCATATCCACCTATGCCTCCATCTTGGTGGAAATGCCCCTCGAGTTCTTGAAAGCATAGGGTTAGGTTATTTGTTTGAAATGTTTCTATCTTTTTTAGGTAAGCCTGTATTGCTATAAACTTCCCTCTCAGGACTGCCTTCGCTGTGTCCCATAAGTTTTGGGTTGTTGTGAGATCATTTTCATTTGTTTCCAGAAACGTTTTGATTTCTTCCCTAATTTCATTCTTGACCCATTCATTGTTTAGAAGCATACCATTCAGTCTCCATGATTTTGGGTGCTTTGGGTTTTTTTCTTTGGGGTTGGTTTCCAATTTCAGTTCCTTGTGGTCAGAGAAGATGCTTGGTATGATTTCAATTTTCCTGAATTTTTTGAGGCTCGTTTTGTGTCCTATCATGTGGTCTATCTTTGAAAATGTTCCATGTGCATTGAAAAAAATGTGTATTTAGCTTCTTTGGGATAAAGGGCTCTATATATATCAGTGAAGTCCATTTCATCTAGGGTGTTGTTTAATGCCACAATATCTTTGTTGATAATTTGTTTGGAAGATCTGTCCATTTTTGATAGTGGGGTGTTAAAATCCCCTACTATAATTGTGTTGCTGTCAATATTTTTCTTGAAGTCCTCTAAGATTTTCTTGATATATTTGGGTGTCCCTATGTTTGGTGCATATATGTTTACAATGTTAATGTCTTCTTGGGGGATTCTTCCCTTGAGTATAATGAAGTGACCTTCTGGGTCTCTCTTTATGGCCCTTTTTTTGAAGTCTATTTTGTCCGATATGAGAATTGCTACCTCAACTTTTTTTCTTGTCTGTTTGCTTGGAAAACTTGTTTCCAGCCTTTCACTTTCAGTCTGTGATGGTCTTTTGTCCTGAGGTGGGTCTCTTGTAGGCAGCATATGTGTGGGTCATGCTTTCTTATCCATTGAGCTATTCTGTGTCTTTTGATTGGAGCATTTAATCCATTTACGTTTAAGGTTATTATTGATAGGTACTTATTCATTGCCATTTTTGTACCTGTGTTCCTCTCTGTCTCCCTCTTATCCTTCCTTCCCTTAAAGCAGTCCTTTTAGTATTTCTTGTAGAGCTGGCTTGGTGGAGGCGTATTCTTTTAGGCTTCTTTTGTGTTGGAAGCTCTTTATTTGGCCTTCTATCTTGATTGAGAGCCTTGCTGGGTAAAGTAGCCTTGGTTGTAGGCCTCTGGTTCTCATTACTTGGAATATTTCTTGCCATTCTCTTCTTGCTTGAAGTGTTTCCATTGAGAAGTCAATAGCTAACCTTATTGGGGCTCCCTTGTATGTTATTTCTTTTTTCTCCCTTGGTGCCTTTAAGATTCTCTCTTTGTCTTGGAATTTTTCCATTTTGATGATGATGTGTCTTGAATTGGGCCTCCTTGGGTTCCTCTTGATTGTGACTCTCTGTGATTCCTGGATTTGTGTGACTTTTTCTCTCATCAAATTAGGGAAGTTTTCTCTCATTACTCATTCAAATACATTTTCTATGCCTTGTTCTTCTTCTCCTCCTTGTGGTATTCCTATTATTCGAATCTTATTATGTTTCATATTGTCTTGCATTTCTCTTAATCCCTCTTCATTCTTTCTGAGCCTCTTTTCATTTTCTTGCTCTTTCTGTGAGATGCTTTCTACCTTGTCCTCCAACTCACTAATCCTATCCTCCACTTCATCTATCCTACTTTGGAAACTTTCTACTGTGTTCTTCAATTCTGAAATTGTATTCTTCATTTACTCTTGTCCCTTCTGATAGTTTCCATTTCCTTTTTCATGTTGCTGTAGTTTGCAGAGAGATCATTGTAGTTCCACTGTAGTTTCTGGTAGTTCACTGTGAGCTCTTTGAACTTCGTAATAACCAGTGCTTTGAATTCACTATCTGATAGTTGATTAGCCTCTATTTCATCTAACATTCTTTCTGAAGTTTCTGCCTTTTCTTTCATTTGGGGATTGTTTCTTTGTCTTCCCATTGTTTGAGACTCTTCTTGTTAGTCTCTGCTTCTAAAATTGATCTGTTTGAAACCCTGGTTTTATGGTGTGAACTTCTGTGGTATGATCCTTGTGAAGTTCAGTGGTGCAGACTCCTTGAAGTTTCTTGATGTTCTTCGTCTCCACCTACCCTCACACTGGTCCTCACTCTGGTCCCTGGGTTGGTCGCCTACCACTGCTGAATGTCCCGGCTCTAGTAGCTGCCTCCTCAAGCGCCCAGGCCCATTACTATGGCAGGGGCACAGGGGCTGAGAATGTCCCGTTCCTGTAGCTGGCTTCTCTGCTGCTCAGGGCCGTCACAGGGGTTTGGAGTGTCCCAGCTTCTGTATCTGACTCCCCGGCATCCAGTCCCGTGACTATGGCAGTGGCACAGGGGCTGTGAATGTCCTGGCTCCCGTAGCTGGCTCCCCGGCACCCAGGCCCGTCTCTATGGTGGCATCACAGGGGCCTCCAGTGTCCCAGCTCCTGCAACTGACTCTTCTGTTGCCCAGGCTGGTAGCTATGGGATCAGCACAGGGGTCGAGAGAATGTCCCAGCTCCAGTTCCTGACTCCTCTGTCACCCAGAACTGTCACAGGGGCTTAGAGTGTCCGGCTCCTGTACCTGACTCCCTGGCTCCCAGGCCTGTTGCTCTGGCAGCAGCACAGGGGCCGCGTGTGTCCCAGCTCCAGTAGCTGACTCTGCTGCTGTCTGGTGTTTCAGCGTCGGTCACAATCTTTGGTCTTTTAATTTCATAAATGCTGGGTAACCGATGGTTTATTGTGCTGTTTCTCTATAGATCTTCCAGGATTTTCACCCATGAGTACAGGAGCTAGCATCAGCTCTGTCCTACTCCGTCACCATCTTCCCAGCATCCCTTGCCTTTCTATTGCTCATATTGCCAAATTCAGGTTATGATTTCCTGGCAAAGCTGAAGGCATAGCAGGAAAAAAACCTTGGCCTTCTATCTTGATTGAGAGCCTTGTTGGGTAAAGTATCCTTGGTTGCAGACTTGGAATTACTTGGAATATTTCTTGCCACTCTCTTCTTGCTTGGAGTGTTTTCATCAAGAAGTCAGTTGCTAACCTTATCAGGGCTCAACTGTATGTTACTTCCCGTTTCTCCATTGCTGCCTTTAAGATTTTCTCTTTATCTTGGAATTTTGCCATTTTAATCATGATGTGTTGAAGTGGGCCTCTTTTGCTTCCTCTTGATTGGGACTCTGTGTGTTTCCTGTATTTGTGTGACTTTTTCTGTCATCAAATTAGGAAAGTTTTCCATCATTACTTTTTCAAATAGGTTTTCTATCCCTTCTTGTTCTTCTTCTCCTTCTGGTATTCCTATTATACAGATATTATTATGTTTCATGTTGTCTTGCATTTCTCTTAATTCTTCTTTATTCTTTCTGAGCCTCTTCTTTTTCTTGATCTTTCTGTGTGATTTTTTTTTATACTTTGTCCTCCAACTTGCTGATCCAATCTTCTGCTTCATGTATCCTGCTTTTGGTTTCTTCTACTATGTTCTTTAGTTCAGAAATTGTATTCTTCATTTCCTCTTGGCCCCTGTAGATAGTTTCTATTTCCTTTTTCATGTTGATATAGTTTGCAGTGAGTTCATTATAGTTTCCCTGTAGTTTCTGGTAGTTCATTGTGAGCTCATGGAACTTCCTGATAACCACTGCTTTGAACTCATTATCTGATAGCTGAGTTGCCTCTATTTCATTCAGCATTCTTTCTGAGGCTTCCTCCTTTCCTTTCTTTTGGGGATTGTTTGTTTTTCTTCCCATCATTTGTGAGACTCTTCTTGTTAGCCTCAACTTCTTAAATTGATCTGTTCTGGCTCCCTGGGTTCCTGGTGGGAACTTCTGTAGTAGAATACCTGTGAGATTCCATGGTTTAGTTTCCTTGATCTCTGGAGCTCACTGGTCTTGGGCTGTCATTTATGTTGGCTCTGTGCTTGTCTTTGGGTTTTGATGGTTTTGGGGTTTTCTTTGGTGGGTCCTTCTCTCCAGCTTGTTAACTGAGGATCACTCTGTCCACCACCTCTTGTATTTTGTTCTACTCATTAGGGTAGGTTGTGTTGAAGCTGGTTCTTCCATGTGTACAAGGTTTTGAGGATTCTCTCTTGCTTTTGTTCAGTTGTTTCTACTGGGTAATTTATCCACTATTTAGTTGTATTTCCATATAGGTCTTGAATTGAGTTTTGTGTGGTTTCCGCTCTGTCCTTCACCTTTGTGTGTTGTTATCTGTTGGTGGTTCTTTTGTTTTTGGGTTTCCTCTTCCCATGGGTATCCTGGTGGTCATAGCTTCCACCTACTCTTTTTTGTGATCAGTTGGAGGTGGAAGGCAAAATGGTTTAGGATATCAAGAAAGTATTCTATGATATTTACAATAGAAGCCAATAGAGAAAAGATAGGAGATCCTTTAGCTATGTACAGTGTTAACTGTGATCTTCCACCCAACTAGCCACTTTTTAGAAAGGATGGAAAGAAGATAAGACTCTTGTTGGGAATGGAAAGATTGTGAGTTGGATGTAGAAAGCAGTGAGGTTGTGGGAGGTCAGATTCTGAGGTAAGGTGAGAGTAAATTATAGTAAATAGTTGTAGTGTGTGAGAGAATAGCGTTAAGATCTGGGAGGGGTTTTGGGAAGTATTCACAATTCTATGGAACAGGTATTATTTCCAATAATATTAGAGCAACAATCATATGACAGAATCTATGTGATCTGGATAACAAGAATAGAGAGTATAAGACCTCAATTAGTGTGCTAGTGGAATACAAGTGAAGTGAAGGACAGTAAATTAGCAATACACTATGAAAGAGAGAACAGGGGAAACCTGTCAAATGATACAATTTAACCAGCCAAGCAAAGAAGACTATACAGAAAGAAGCAGAATACAAAAATACTATTAAAATAAATATGTAAGAATAATGAAAAAATAATACAAATATGCAATAACTTGAAGATTCTCTGTAATAGCAAAATGAAATTTGTTTCACTGTCTCAGCTGTTGGGATGCCCCCTCTTTGGGTCCAACACTGGTCTTTGCACAGTTCCAGGTTTTTTTGTCTCACCTGTGGGTATTTTTTTAAAAAAGAAGAAGAAGGGCAAAATAAGAGATAAAATTGGAAAGAAAGAAGAAGGAATACAAGAAGAAAGAAGGAAAGAGAGGGAAAAGAATTGAAAGATAAAACAATAATAAAAATTAAAAAATAAAATATTACTTAAAAAACAAATACAAAAGCAAAGAAAAAACCCTCTTGCTGCTTTCAAACTGGCCAAACCAGTTCTTCTAGTCTTGCTGGCTGTAGTAGGCTGAGGGGCTATTGGTATGGTTCTTCCCCTTCTTGTTCAGCACTCAGTCAGCCTTGAGGACCCTCTCCCCAGAGCTAGCTTGGTGCCTCTCCCAGTGCCTTGGGTGTGGAATCCAGGCCTTCCTCAGAGCTCTCTCTCCCTGGAGTTACCACTGTGAGTTGGGGTGTGGGCGCATGAGTTCAGCCAGGCTGCCTGGGTCCCACGGGTTTAGGCACACACCCTTCCCAGTGCTGTGGGGGTGCATAGGGCCTTCCAAACAACCTTTCACACTGGAAGATCAATGCCCAGCTGGGTTGGGAGGAAGCTGGAGTGGCTGTTGTAGGAGAATTCCCTAAACAGTGTGTCTCACTTTTTCTTTTTGAGAAATTCCTCCTACTCAAGCCCGAGGCCCCATACAGCCCAATTTTCCAGCCAGATTGGTGAGTTTCGGGGTCAGGGCCTGTCACTGCATAACTCTCAACCCTCCTAGCTGGCGTCCACAGACCCTGTGTATTTGCCACTTAGTCCTTATTCCCCTCTCTGCATCTTCAAGCAACCAGGTCTCTCCCAGTGCTGGTCAAACCTCATTTGGCCAGAGATGGAGGGAGTAGTTGACCTGGCTCTCTCCCAAGGACTCTGTGGCAGACCTGGTGGGTGCTGGGCCTGGGCTGCAGCCGCCCTGGTCCCAGCACTGGTCCCTGGGACCTTATTGTCCTGAACCACTCTCCTTACCATCTGGTTTTTCAGTGTCTGCTACAATTTTTGGTGTCTTATCTTCATATATGCTGGGATACTGTTAGCTGTTTGCTCTGTTCCTCTGTAGATTGGCTAGGTTTTTCTACTGTGTATAGGGGGGAGTGGAATCTGCTCCCTCCTACCTTGCGGCCATCTTTCTCAGGATAATATTTTAAATCTTCAGCTTGACAAGTGTTTCACAATCCAGTTCATCTTATTTCTAACACTTTTTCTAGGTTCACCATCTCTTCTTTGCTACATGGGTTCACACTTCCTCCCAACCCAGATCTTAAACCAATTATGGAAATATAGGGGGTTATTTTCATTGTGCTCCTTTGCCTGAAATTCACTTGCTCTGAATTTCATTTGCTTGGTAAACTTCTACTACTTGTAGACCTGACTGAAACTCACTTGCCTCCCTCGCTGTCTCCAAACAATTAAATTCCTTGCCTTTGTTGCTATGAGTACACTTTACCTTGATCACATATACTTAAGAAGTTGCTCTTTTAACACATCAATGTACCTCACCTGATCCTCAATGAATGACGGAAGCTTTGTATTACCTATCTGTGCTTCCCAGTGGAGGCAACATATACTCAATACATATTTATTCAATGAATGGGCTGTGAGTAATTTATCATATTGACGAATGCATAATAGCTACCAATTCTATATTCTAAATCCAGAACACATGAGTAATAAATATCTATGGTAGCAAAATATAGACAGTGCCTTTATACAAGTACTCAATCCATCATTGCCTAACAAAAACATAAAGAGCAAAGTAAAACATGTGCTGCCTCACTGTTATATTCTGTCTTTCTTCTCAACCAATCTCAGGTCTGCATTGGTATTTCACTTCAGTAATTCCCTAAAAGAAATGGCAGACTTACAGATACTTTTTTTCTTTTGAATACTTTCATACTACTTTAGGAAATCCTTCAAGGACATGAGAAAATTGTGCAGAGCTGTTACTCAGACATTGTTAGACTTTGACTGTATAGATAGAAACTGGTCTTGAGAAAGTCAGGATGAGCTTCGTACTGACTCCCACTCATTACTATTATTATAAAATATGTTTTCTAATGTCATAGTAGGATGAAAGTAAACAGAAATGCATGTTGGTCCTCTAATGACAACATTAAACAGTCAGAATTAGTAGTATGATTTAATGGTCTAATACTGCATATACAACTATGAAAATAGGAAAGATGCATGCATATTTATGTTGATGGCACTGGTTCTGTTCACACTGATCTTTGTCTGGACTAGAATACACACCATTTCTGTAGGAGTCCTGTGAAGTCCTACATTAGAACATAGAGTTTATAGGAAACATGGAGAGATGTAGAAAGATGTATAGTCACTGTGCAGATTTTAACAAATCCAAAGAAATATACACATGGATTTCACACGTTTTAACGTTCCCTGGAGTGCTGTAGCTATTTCAGTCTATCTCATACAATAAACTAATATAAGCTTAATTAAAGTTTGGATATTACTTTTTAAGACTTTCTTTTGTATTTATTTTTATTGTTCAGTTACAGTTCTCCTAACTTTTTCCCCATTGCTTATTAATTAATTTTTTAATTTAACCAAACATGATTTGTGTATCTGCTATAAACCAGGCACTGAGGACACAGCAAAAACAGAACAGAAATGTAATTTGTGCTTTCATTGTTGCTATATTTTGGTATGATAATATAGACAAATCAATATGTAAATGTATAATATATTAGAGGACAGTAAATGCTGTTAAAACAATAAAATATTAACCTGTATAAGGCAGGATAACAGATTCTCAGTGCTAATTTCCCATTGAGTCTGGTCAGGAAGAAAATTAAAGTCTTTTGTTAAACCTGTGACCAGAACTATGATGAGGCGTTGGAGAGGGAAGTAGGAAGCACTGCAAAGATAAATGCACCTGACTGTCTGAGTAGCCTACATGGAAGACAGTACTAAGTGAAGAACTGAGGATAAAAACAATTTATTTAGGAGAGGAAATGATGTTGTGAGAGAAGCCATACCAAATTAGGAAGAAGTATGTGAGTAAAGGCCGAGCATCTAGGCCTAGCCTTATTATGTTTGATTATCTGATAAGATATTCAATTGATTTTGCCCTATTTTGGCATAAAGCCTTGTAGTTGGCAGCTGGCATTGAAGGCACAGGGCTAGATGAAAAATCTCTGAGGCAGAGAGTGATGTGTGAGAGAAGGGCAGGACCCAACCAGTCTTTGCAGAAAGGAAGGGGGCTTAGCAAAGATGCATGATAAAGGGTCACAGAAACAAGAAGAAAACCAGAAGAAGGATTTTATAAGGATACTTATAGAAAGAGGGAGCTGTTAGCATTGTCTCATGTTTTTTGGAAATTAAGCAACAGAGTGAGAAATATGCATTTTCCCTAAAGAAGTCTTTGTTGACCTTGAGAAGAGACCTGTTTTGACTTAGAAGTAGAGTGAAGGCCAGATTGCTGCATGTAAACTAGTAGCTGGGACATTGGAAAATGGAGCAAAAGTTATGTGTAAAACAGAAGAACACAGTGGAAAAAAGTGGCCAGAAGATCATGAGGGACAAGGGATGAGGCTGCATGGTGCCTGTATCCTTCCTATGGAGTGCCAGACCTGAAGGATCTGAATTCTCTCTAATTATCAACCTTAAAATAAATAAAAAAATATGAAGAACCTAAGCCAGCTATGCTGAATGAAATTGCCTCTGTCATGTAGTACATGAGCCATGCATGGTGCTAATACAAACATATAGCCTTTTCTACCTGGGTTTACTAGTCAAAGAAGCTCATATTACTTCTGTTACAAAACTTATCAAAAATAAAATAATAACATAATTATTAGCTGTTTAATGTCTAATATAAACATAATTGTTAAAAACAAATCATCAAAAAATGTAAGAAAAAAGTTCATGCTAAGTTAAACCAAATGATAGATACTCATGGAATATCTAAAGCATTTCCATATAAGATGAACTCTTATTTCTTATGATTTCTCATAAGACTGAGAAATTGATTGTTAAATATAAGTATAAATTTATTTACTTTTAACTTTTTAATTTTACAGAGAGACAGATACTTAGGTGTATTAATAAATATCTTTTGTCACATTAGAAATTCTACTATAAAACGTATCTAAAATGTGTAAGTTTTCATAATTATGCATTTATAAATTTGCTAATCTATTACAAGGTGCTACAATATGATTGACAGGTCATAATTGCTGGCTTCCTGGTTTCCACAGGAAAGCAAGGGTAACTAATAAATTTATGATTAATATGTAACAAATAAAACTATTGGAAACAGTAAGAGAAAAGGAAAACAACTTTGTGCATAAAGCATGGAAAGCCAATAGGATGCAGTTTTATTTGAACAGTATGCCAGAAACATAAGAAGTGAATTTGTTAAGCACAGAGAGTAATTTCTAAAACAAACTGACTGGTTATCCTAGAATAATAAAATAAAAAGAATAAGGCAAAACTTAATGGATATAGAAAGTTGCAGAAGGTTTATGGAAAACGACATTTCTGTTGTGAGGTCAAAAGTGCCTAAAACTGTATAGATTTATTTATAAAGGTTTAAAAAAATTAGCTTAAAAAGGTATTGATACAAAACTAAAGTTGAATTTTTACTCTGTTAGAATCACGGATTCCTTAGATATTGGTCACTTTTTATAAAAAAATTATAAAATGTTTTGTTTTACTCTTAATATCTGCCTCAGGAAAAAAAGGTTCTGAGTCTTATGAAAATATTTTCATTGCTTCTCATTTTCTTTATCAGGTCTTTGATTATGAAGAAAAACAGTATTTTCAGAATTAAAGGAGCTAATGTTTTTATAATTGTATTTGCTTTTAAAATATTTTCACTGTTACTTTAGTTTAATGGATAACTAAGTATTCTTTCACAGTGACCTGTGATTCAAGTGTTTAAAAGTTTTTGACATTTTTACATGCTTCCCCAAATCAAATTTTAAACACAATCTTTTTTACCTTGAACTAACTTTGAGATTTTATAAAGAGACCTTGGAAGATGTCAAAAGATATGTTCTCTTTCTTTACAAATAGAGAAATGTTAATTTTTTAGAGTAATTGAACATGTTAAATGACATGCACAACACTGTCAAATAAGAAGTAATGTTTGCCCTTTTTAGATTACATTTAATTAGATATATGTCATTAAAATAATTATTCAGAAATCACACAAAATTGTGCAATCTGAGAGGGAAGAAGTTAATAGCCAAGATCTGAACATCCCTACCCAACATAAGCTCTGCCCACTGCATTCTTCTCCTGCCTCATGGCCTTGGGAAAGAGGGACCAAACTTGGGAAGAGGAACCTAGACTATGCTCTGGTAATAGATAAGTGGACAAAATAATGGGCATATCACAACCTGGGTATGAGAATGGGGATACAGGCAGTCTACACATACCGATAAAAAAAAGAAAATTATATAAAATTTAAAAATCTGATACATCCTGGTATGTTATCAGTCATAATTCCACCTGTTAACTTAAAAATTTCATATTATAAAATAACCAAATTTACTTATCAATAATATCATTTGTGCATGTGAACTCTGACCATATCTTTAACCATGACTATTTTTGTCTTTTGTCATTTATAGACAGTTATTGTTTTACTCTCCACTCTTCTCTGAAAGCAATCAACTACAGGTAGAAATGCTCCATCTTCAAAAAGATTCATGGAGAAGACCCTGAGAAGTACTCTAGGTTTCTGTTAAGTTTAAAATCACACTGCTCAACTGGATAAGAATTTCTAAATCTGTAATGAAAAACTGATAGATTTTTAAAGCTGCTAATAAAAAATAAAGCAAAATGAGAATTAATTATAGGAAGCTGAATAGACTGCCAAAGATTATTATAGTTTTTGTACTTTATTACAAACATTTCTGGTTCTTTTATGTTTTGTTTTCCAGAGTTAAAGAATGACATTTTCTTCTCTTAAGCTATCTATAACTAACAGTAATTTAGTAAAGTATAATTTTAAAAACCAAAGATAAAATGCTTACCTTTTTTTCCTACCTGATTCCTCCAAAATCTAGAAAGTCATTAAATATTTTTAGAAATATATGTATTTATATAATTTCAGTGAGAATGTGCTATCTTTGTAATAGGACACAATTTAACAAGCCCTTAGTTTGGCTTTTTAGACTAAGGAGACTTTAAAGTTCTATCAGATTATCCTTATTGCCATACAATTAAAAATAAAGTTTGACTTGCTGGACCCAATAAAACCCCTTAGATATTACCAAAGCTTTGACTGAAATGTCATATTTCAAAATATGCATAGAATCACTATTCATGATGTTACCGAATGGTAAGTAGGGTTCTATGGCTCACCATTCAATAGGCAAACTCTGGAGACAGAGAATTGGTGACAAAGGAAACAGGTCATTTATTCAAAGGCTATATAATTTTGGGAAAATGGCAGGATTTTGCCTTAGAGCCCATTTCCTCTAAAACACCCAAAGAAAAATAACCCCATAACCCTTCACCAGATTAGTTAAAAACTGAACATGGAATTCCTTTTTCTGCTTAAAATACTATCCTTTGAGAAGGGCAAGTAGCTGCAGGATCGCCATTCAGGTGGCTTTAGCTGGTTCCTGGTCACATCTGGCTTCAGGCATCTTTTGAAGTATGCGCAAGTGCCAGTGTCCTATTTGCTGCATGATGACCTTTCTTCTGCTCCTGCTCACCAGCCCAGCACCAGTGCCCTGTCCCTCTGGCCATTGGCTTGCTGGTGCATCTCTGTGCCTGGCCTAACAAGACCACACAGTGCAACACCAATCATCCATGCTACTGCCACTTCTCATGCTGACAGGGGCCCAGGAATGGCTGCCTCAACACATGGTCTTCAGGGCCCACCAGCCTGGGAATGCTTGGGTTCCCAAACAGGTAAGCAATTGAAACCAGAAAATAAAAAAGGCCAAGACTCTGCCCAAATTTTTAGGCACAAAATCCTATGTGCCCTGGAAGCATCATGCTTTTCTAGTTGATCCCTGTTAGACTGGCAGGTCTGCCCCTCCCCTTGTTGCCATGTCCTGGATGGGTATCTAGCTGCTTGTAGCATCTGCCCAGTGCAGGCTGCTATGTGCTGGTTTGTTTACCCTTTACCTGGGGGTATGGAAATCTGTCATGCAGGGGCTGTGGTTTTAGTCCTGCTGCCTCTGGCACTTCCCAACATACCCATCTCTGAGGCCTGAGCAGGCTCTCATGTCACCTCAGGGGTCCCTCCTCACTTCCTAGTGAGTTTGCAGATCTCCTTGAAACAATATACCCTTTAACATGTCTGGACCTCTGAAATCTTACAAAGACAAAATGAATACTCTGGTTTCTCTTTGGATTGTATAAATCTTTCACCTTTTACAAAGATAAAATGAGCAAAGGTCTCATTCTTCTGTGGTTATTTCCTGCTGGCCAAGGACATAGCCTTACCTATCCCCTGATCCAGAGATCCCTAACAAGAAAGGAGAACTGTAATGGAGGGAAGGCTTCACATGAGGGAGAATAATTCTGTAAAGTACAGATCACTTGGCTGTCCCTGGTAAGTGGTGTACATGATGTCCAAAGGATGGCATTGCTGGACAGGTTAACATTTTTGTTGTACTCTAGAGGTGATAAATTTGTCATGTTTAGAGTATATCAGCAGAACCTCACAACTAAGTTCCGAAGATAGAGACCAATACTATAATGTTCCAGATTAAGAAGGGAATGGTTTCCTTGGAGGAATGTGTATAAGGCATGTCACACCTGTCTGGAGCCCTTTTGTCCACTATATTTAACTTAGACTGAGGGGAATATTCTAAGATTTCCCCCTCTCTGAAGAACTATGGGCCTCCTATTCTGTCTGAACCATTAGGGCAGAAAGAGAAGAGTTTTAAACACAGTTGATAAACTGCCCCATACTTCATCAATTGTACCATGTAGTCCAGCCAAACCATTGAGTCTCACTTCAGGAGGTGGCAATGGACTTTTTAAGTGACTTCTATATTCTGTAAACAGGTAATAAGGTCATCAGCATACACCCTGTGAAAATAGAAGGAAGAACACAAAGGTTAACCCACACAACAAATCATAAACCAGTCTCTGAGTCCACGAGACTGTCATTTGAGAAGATATCCAGTTGCAAGACTTTTGATGGGATGATATTAAGCAGTGACAATTTGACAAATTCTTCTTGTCTACAAATTGAACATCTCTGCTGATGATATCAGGTGCTGAGGTAAAATCTATATATATATAAATAAATTCAATTTTCAAGTCAAAACAAAACTTTGAGGATAATTAGTTGTACTAGAGTCCAATATCCACAATTTTCCTTGAAACAGTTTTTCTCCTTAAAATTGCCTTTATTGTTATCCAAGGGATTGGCTTAAGTTCTGTTTTAATTTTTCCTGCTTATGTGCATAAACACAACAAAAGCAGCAATTAATCACATCTTCTTTAGATCTGCTTTGCTGAAACTTCCACAAGGAACCTTTGGAATCAGTTTTAGTCAGGCTTTGGAACGCAGAAGCCAAGTCACACACAAGCCATTGGGGTTTGTGTGCAGTGTATATATTACTCAAGTTCTTGAGGTTTCCCAAAGTATCTTAAGGTTTCTCCTTGTCATTTTTTGGGATAGCAACCTTCATTCCTTACCTGGAAAGTCTGCCAAGAAACACACAACCGAACAAGGTACCAGGCTATTTTTTAGCATCCTTTTATTAGCTTCAAAAGTCAATCTCAGTTCCTCAAGGCTTTCTGGTAACAACCAGAGGTCAGGAATGCCTCCTTCAGACATAATATTTCAGTCAAAGTCTTTGTTATTAAGTTCACAATGTGAAATTGGTACCGTTGGTTTTATACAAAGAAACTTTATTCCGTCACTCATTCCTTAAGAGTGCCAAATTCTGAAGAGATCAGGTAGGGAGAAAAACGCAAAGCAAAAATGAAAATCTGTGTCCTAATATTCACCAAAATTTCATTTTCATGCTTTATGCCTCCTATTACTTGTTTTTCAAGTTAATGAAATTTTAACTCTTAGAAATCTCAATTTCCTTTCAAAACAGAAATGAAAAATCTAAAGCAAAGACAGAGTTTCAAAAGGAGAGACTTGAACTAGCTTTAGAATCTTGTCTAACACCAACTGGTTGGCCAACCAGTATCCCAAGTGATCTTTCCTGGATCCAAATGGCAGAGACCTTCTCTCACTCCAGATGTCATACCAACCAGCCCTATATAGCAGAGGCAGAAGATTCCTGGTGTACACAGAGCAGCAACGATCAAACCAGGACACCAAAAGATCAGAAAGTAAGCATAGAATAACTGTACCCAAGATCTGAGATTTTTTCTCTTTAATTAAAAAATTTTCACAATCTTCTATATAACTTTTGAATTTTCTATACATTTTCTGAGTATTATTTCTGATTGAATGTAATCATAAATAACCATTTTAGCCTAACTCACTTTTAATACTTGTCCTTCTAATGATGGAAAGGACCATACTCTAACTCAGTATCAAGCAGCAAAAGGTCCCTAGATTTGCAAACACACTCTGTAACTTCTTTAAACATAATCTCTTGGTCTTATTTCTTGCTAAATCCTTGTTGTGAAATATGGCTTTGTGTGGCACCTCCTCTTCACTTCAGCAGAATAAGTTTTCTGAGGAAGTCACCACTTGGGAAATACAAAAAGAACAGAAAGAATTTGGCTTTGGGAGCTGTTGTCCCTTTCCACAGAGAAATTTTTCATCTCTCTCAGGAGTGTTGGTATAGCTTTTCCTTCTGGCATCAACCCCAGCAGCAGGGTACAAGTCTTCCACAGGCAGTGGACCTTTTATACATGTCTTCCAGGTCTTTAGTAAGACTTGATCTTTTAGCCAGATGAGCGTGAAGACTCATCAGACATATAGATGGACCTGCAATGAGCAAACTTGTGCAAAATGGTTAGTGTTTGCCTAATATATTGTGCATATTGTTTTATTTTTGACACATGATTTAAATCTAAAGAGGGTTTTTCTAAAATAAAGATTTCAAAGGGTCTCACACACTATTTCAAAAGAGCCCAATTTAAGTCCACTTCTGGGTGTTACCCTAATTCAGAGCAAGGCAATACGAAGTGCTTAGTCCCATTTCAAATGCATTTCCTGGCATACTTTCATCAGAGTCCTTTTAATTTTCTTAGTCTTTCCCACAGCATACAGTTTCCATTGAAATTTAGTGTCTGCCCAATCTTTTGGGAGATCTCCAAAGTGAACGATGGTCCATTGTCACCTTGAATGCTGTGAGAAAGCCCAAATCTGGATCTTCATTGGCTTTTTCTCCCCCATGAAACTCCTCTTATTTGTATATAACTCTCAGTCTGGCATTGTCAGTAGCTGGTCCAAGGAATTATCCTAGAGGTCTGAGTCTCCCTCTGAATCCGAGAACAGGGTGGCTGGGCTTATGGTTATGATAGTCTGTAAGGTAATATTTGGGTTGCCTAAAAATGTTAGGGTTGGGCACCATAGGATATGCATCCTAGATGTGTTGCATATTAACTGCTCTACCTGGGGTTCTGTTGGCCCAGATAACTTGATCAGCCTGCCCATTGATCTTGGGTGGAAAGTTTACTCCCCGGTCCTTCTGAGCAGTTCAGGAATGCCTGGAGCTAGACAGCATGTTTCAGCCAGACTTCTACCCATAGTTGCTGCTTCTCAGGAGAAAAAGTTACTTGTACATGCAATTTACAAAGGAAATTTCAGCCAGCAATGGTATGGCATAGGCTGGCATGTAGAGAAAACTATGCATAAGCTTTTGATCCCCAAGCTGGCATTCTAGAGGTTGAAGAAACATCTGTTTTTATAATTGTGCAGTTACTACAGTAACCATTACTGCATCCAAACTTTTCTTGGTTATCTTTGTATTTACCACTAAGTATGTAGATCCCATATCTATAAAGGAAATTGATTAGTACATTCCCCACTGTCAACTGTACCCTGGGCTCCTAGGAGGAAACAGTAATCAGTTAGAAAATGCCTAGGGGAGCCCTCAGGCTCCCTATTCATCAGATTTCCTTTCCCTTTCTAGCATTTCTTATTGAGGAATTTTATCTGCTTAAGTTCCCCTTTGAGTTTCAGGCATTCCTTTCTCGAATGGCCCTCCTTTTTGCAATAGGCACATTGATTGGTGCCTAATGGGGCTTTCTTCCTTCTTTCAGTTTCCATCTCTCCTTATGGTTTCCCCAAAGTACTTCTAAAACACCACGCCTATTCTTACTTCCTTGCTTCCTGGGCATTGTAAACTTTAAAGCTATGTTCACCAACTGAGAGGGATTCATTCTCAAAGCCCTGTCTAAATGCTGGAGTTTCTTTCTGATATATGAGGCACTTTGCCCAATAAAAGTCAGGTTCACCATCTGGAAATTTTCTGGTACTTCTGGGTCACTATTAATGTGCTTCCTATAGACCTGATATATCCTTTCTAAAAACTCAGAAGAATCCTCATCTAATTTTTGTTGCATGTCCTGTATCGTATTCAGGATCTTTTGCTTTGGTACCCCTTTGTTAAGTTCTTCCCATATGTTACCTCTTACAATATTCAAGGAGGGGTAGGCCCCACTATTTTGGTCCCAGTTGTCAAGGGAATTGCTCCAGCTGTGTTGGGAGTCCCATTGAGATTCTCTTCCTGCATATGTTGAGCCTCCTCATTAGCCTTCTTTATAACCAGTTGCATTTCATCTGCTGTCAGCAGAATGTTAAGCAGAGCTTATACATCTGCCTAGTTTGGATGATGAGTGGCAAAAATGGACATGATAAGATCTGCCATTCTCTGAGCATCCTCCCTACATGAGGGGTTGAAATTCTTCCAATTCACTAAGTCTGATGTGGAAAACAGAGTATGTTCCCAATTGTAGCCGGCCGGCTGGCCTTCCTGATTTACTCCACCTGTAGGGTATTACCTGAAAGGGAACTGTCTTGCTCTGGACAGTGATGTTTCCTGGCCAAACTGGGTGCCCTGACAGGTCTTTGAAGGGGAGACCCTTCCCTTACCACACAGGGGTGGGGCCGTTGGCTCTCTGGGCCCCATTTTAAGGGCAGCTAGCAGTGGAGGTAGTTACAGGGGAGGTCTTTCCACTGCTAATCCTACATCCCTTGAGTTCAGGCCATTTATAAGGCTTATTTCTTCATTATCCTTTTCTTCCTGTGTCTTACTGTCTGGGACAGGTTTGGGACCA
The DNA here is from genome assembly GCF_021234435.1 of Artibeus jamaicensis. NCBI lineage: Eukaryota > Metazoa > Chordata > Mammalia > Chiroptera > Phyllostomidae > Artibeus > Artibeus jamaicensis. The sequence continues at coordinate 2,454,066 of NW_026521576.1, read as the reverse complement.
TTTCCATTTTCTGCACCATCAAGTAGTTCTCTGTCTCTGGTGAGAGACATTACCAGGGTAATTACATTACCCTATTATGTAATGACATAAACACCTTGACATAATGGATTTCACTCCATTCATCTAATCATTGGCAATATAGTTCCAACTGCATGATGGTACAGTAATTTAGGGAATCATTTAGAAGCCATTTTCCTCCATAGTCCAAAAGATATGTAGGCCACACAGTGTTATAATAATGAGCCAATTCCTCCTTAGACATTGGATAATGCCTGTACATAGCCCATTCCACTAAAATTCTGCCCAGCATGCACCCTGCAGGAATGAACACAGAATAGCCGCTGATGGTCTAGGTATACTGACCCATAATTATGAGCACAAAAAGACCCCAGGCAAACTGGGAACATATAAACAAAACTTGCATCCATGACTCCATTATTCTAAGTGAGTGCTCACAAGCAAGTTTTCTGCCAAATGATCCTGCAAACAGTGGCTCCCAAACAATGACCTCCTCAAACGTCGGCCAGTCCTTACATGGATCCTGGTTCACAGCCCCAAAACCTGGGTGATCCTCACCCATCTTAGAGTTTATCCCCTTCCCAGACCCATTTCCTTTCCAACTTCCAGGTGTATTTCAGCAGCTGACACCTTGTGTGTGTGTGTGTGTAGAGAAATTCCCAGACACTGGGAATCCCCACAGTCCCAGTCTTGAGGGGGTCAGTCTGCCCCACCTTGGGCACCATTACAGTTACCAGACAATAAATGGGATTCTACTGCCCTCTTCCAATAGGCAAACTCTAGAGGCAGAGGTTTGGTGAAAAGGGAAAGAGGTCATTTATTCAAAGGCTATATAATTTTTGAAGAATGGCAGGCTTTTGTTTTAGAGCGCATTTCCTTTAAAACACCCAAAGAGAAATAACCTCACAACCCATTGCCAGATTAGTTCAAAGCTGCACCTAGAATTTCTTTTACTATTTAAAATACCATCCTTTGGGGTATGCAGGTGGCTACAGCATTACCATACAGGCGACTTTAAGTCACTGTCTTAAAAGTCTCCATCAGGCTTCAGGTGTCTTTTGGAGTCTGTCCGTGTGCCAGGATCCCATTTACTGCATGCTGCTCTTTCCTCCATTCCTGCCCACCGGCCAAGTGCCTATACCTCATCCCTCTGAACATCAGTTCATCAGTGTGTCTGTGCACCTGGCCAAGCAGGGCCTTGCAACGCAGCGTCAGTTGCCCATGACACTGCTGTTTCTCACACTAGGAGGTTCTAGGGAACACTGCCAGACCATGCAGTCACCAGGGCTCCTGGCCCAGGGACTTTTGGGCCCCTGACCAGACAAGCAAAGGGAACCAGAAGGTAAAAAGGGCTGAGACTCTGCCCAGCCTCCATTTAAATCTTTGGGCCCAAAATAGTATGTGCTCTGAAATTGCCCCACTTTTTTAGCCAATCCTTGCTAAACGGGCAGGTCTGTCCCACCCCTTATTGCCATGTCCTTGAAGGAGATAGGAGCATCTCTTCCTGGAGTGGGGCATCACCTGCTGGTTTGTTTATTCGTTTTCTGGGGGTGTGGAAAGCTTTTATGCCCAGATGAGGTTTCAGTACTGCTGCCTCTGGCATTTCCCAAGCCCTTTCTTCTCTGAGGTCTGGTCAGGCTCTTGTGCTGCCTCAGGGGTTCTTCCCCACTCCCAGCCAGTTCGAAAGAGATCCCCCTGTAACAATACTACATTTATGTGAATAATTAAGCCAAATTTAATAAGTACATTTATTTTACAAATTAATTTTAACATATATATTTGATAAAAATGGGATGACTAAAAAATTGTTTCAAATAGAAAACTATGGTGTATTCATTATCAGATTCTAGTCCTCTTAATTGTCTTTAAGGTTGTGTTATCTACTTGTAAGCTTCCGAGAAATCACCAAATAGATCATGAATAAACAGCCTTCACTGGGCCACTGAAAAGTTCAACTGAACTCCTGATGACATCATCAAAGGCAGTCAATCTGCAAACCAGGAAAATCCATCAGTTTGGAATTGCCATCCTCATTCCACCTTCTAAAGATGCTTTTAACTCAAAGCTAGACATTTTTTTAACAAGCTACCCTCTAACTCAAAAACTAAATTTATAATTCATTCAAATTAATAACCTTTTTCTCTTATTGCTATAGAAATTTCTTTTACTAAACTCCCTGTTTGCTCACATCATTCTGATAATTAATTTAAGCAGAAGCTCACCTGTAATGAAACATCTTCCTGAAATAAAACATTCTACTTTTTATTCATCCTGTTCTATGGAATCATAAGGGTATGTGGTTGCTATGTGTATATGTGAATAACTAACAAAATATTGAAACCCAGTTACACATTTTCCAAAAAAGCTGTACAATTGACTTAGAAAGATAAAAACTGAAACTTATTGTAACCCATCTGATTTATTTCATTTGTTAAATCTTGGCTCCTGGGAATTTTTGCTCAGGAAAATTTTTCAATCCTTGGCTATTCTATTTTTAGTCATCATATTAACCTCTCTGCTGTGTTGTATCCTCTCAAAGGTTTTAAAGGCCTTTGGCAGCCACTCACACATCAAATGATATCCCTCAGGATTAGACACCTGCAAGAATCCAGTGATCTCACCACCATGTTCATGATGATGATGCAACTCTTGATAACAGTGACTACATGACCCTCCATCCATCCTTGACAACTCAACAGTTGGAAACAGTGAATGCGTGATTCTCAGCCTGGCTACATCCACAGTGGTAACTGAGGGTAACTACACTAACTGGAGTAAACACAGAATAGCACCTGATGGTCCAGATGTACTGACCCATAATTTTGAGCTCAAGACCCCAAACTGGGAACATATAAATGAAACTTGCAACCACAAAATAACTCCACTATTCAAAATGAATGCTCACAAGCCAGGTTTCTGCCAACTGATTGTGCAGACAGTGGCCCCCAAATCATGGCCTTCCCAAAGCTCTGCGAGTCCCCACCTGGCCCCTAGTTTGCTTGCAGAGGGAATTACCTAAATGAGAGATGGTTAAAATTAAATAGAAAATTAGACTGGACTTCAGAATTACCTGAGTAGACAAAACCAGTTAAGCTATGTAAGTGATTTATTACATAAGTAAACTAAATTTAGCTTATTTTATATAAGAATATAAGTAAAACTTAATTTAGGTTAATTTTAAAAAATGTCTCTGATAATTATAAAAAAACTTAAATAATCTTCCTGAAAATGGTATAAAGAGGTAAGTACTTTTAACCAATCCCTCATCCTCCAGAAATCCCCATAGTAATAAGCAATCATTTATAAATGTTAAACAACTTTCTCAATTTTACTTTATAAACCATCCATTAACTTCATGTCTCCGAGCTTCATAAGAGTCTTGAATTTGAAAACTTCCTGATTGCATGTGAACTACTCTTACATACACAGTAAACTCTTATAAATATTATTTTTTAAATTTGGTGATTTTAATGTTGCTATTTCTTTTTATTTATTTATTTAATTAATTGTTGTTCAAGTACAGTTCTCTGTCTTTTACTCCCATCCCAGCCCTCCCCCTCAGTGCTCCCCACCTCCTTCCCATTTCCACCCCCTTTAGGTTTCATCCATGTGTCCTTTATACTAGTTCCTGTAAATCCTTCCCCTTCTCCCCTGAAACTCCCTCCCTTTTTCCCCTCTGGTCACTGTCAGCTCTCTATTTGAGTGTCTTTGGTTAATATTGCTATTTCTGGAGTTTAAACACATGCCTGAGTTTTGGACCCCTCTGCAATGGACTGATACCTCTAATGTTAGCAATCTGTGTTTCCAATGCTTAGTTTCCCTACTTGAAAAATGAGAAGCTTCATTGCTTCTCATTTATTGCTTAGGTGACTTCTGGCCTCAAAATTCTATGAAGCTGTCACTGTTTAATGACAGTTTGACAGCACCAATACAAAACCATTCAATCTTCTCAGAAAAGTAAGGTAAAACTCATTACTTACATTTCATAAATGTTTAAAAAAATACTCTTCCAGAGAATTTGAAAGAAGGAATAACTGTGAGTGTGTGAGGGTGTGTGTAGAGAAGGTGTCTATGTGTTTTAGGGAGGTTGGAAGTAGGAGGAATAGAGGAAAATCATTAAGAGGCACTACCCATTTAAACATAATTTAGAATAAAATAAAGTATTAAAATAAGTTAATGGGAAATATTCTCATTTACATAATTTGTTTCATTTATAGTGTGAAATATAATTATCACCCACATAAGTTTCTTAAAATAATTACATAGATCTTTGCCATGACAAAAAGTCACATATAATAATTTACTCTGATAACATAAAAAAGCACAGTCTCTAGAATGAATTAAGGTGATATTTTGAGCTATAATTTCTCCTTCAAAATTTGTACAGCTTTAGCATTTTAAATATCTAACAAATAATTCAAATAGTTATTAAATTTTTATCACAAGACACTTATGACATAGACAAAAAGGTATTAATGTCACAGAAAACTTCAGGATATAGAACTTTGTGACTAACCATGTTTTAATGGTTTAGGGTAGGGCAGTAAGAAGAATTAAGAAAGTGTGGTCGATGTGGGAAGTCTAAAGAAAAAATAAAGAACTCAAGAATTAGGGCAAAAACATATTCAGAGCTAGGGAAATAACTGCTGGCTAAATTAAAAAAGATCTGCCCCCCCAACCAAGTCTCCTCTTCATATTAAAATACAGCAAGACGATGACCATCTGCAAGCCAGGAAGAGGGTCTTCATCAGGAACCAAATCTGCCCACACCTTGATCTTGAACTTCTGCTTCCATAACTGTGAGAAATCAGTGTCTGTTGTTTGAGTTTTGAGTCACCCAGTCTGTAGTATGTTGTTATGGCAGCTGAGCAGAATTTCCTGTTTGTTCACTTGGTCACTACATTGTGACCTTAAAAGAGAACAGATTTTTACCTTTTCTATGCTGATTTGTGGCACTTGTTGTCTTCACTTTTGCTGGCTTTTCTTATTTGGATCATCATATTAGGAATTGATGTGGGATTCTGGTACACAGCTTCCTCTTCAAACTTAGCTGGGATGATAAGAATGACAGTGTTGAATTTCCTATGTGCCCCAAAACTTATTCTCCACCTTGATCTTTGCTCCAGTAGATGCATAACAAAGTCTTCAAAACTGAGTCATGTAAGCTAACCATTTTGTTACAAACTAGGGTGCTGGACTGGGTTTCTTCATTCTTCCTCATTTAGAACCTACTGGTACTGGAATGTTGCAGATGGCTTCCACTTACCCCTTCACTAGGACTGGTCAGGTATTGGCCACTCCACATGGCTGGCATGGGCTTTGGTGGTCTAAGAATGGAACTTGGCTGTGGTCCTACTCACACTTCAACTGGCTTTTTTTTTTTTTTTTTTTTTTTTTTAAGAAATGCTGGCCTACTCTAACTTCCAAATGCAGTGTTTAGGGGAATACGCATTTTTAGATTATCAGTTTACACAATTATAGAATATTCCCTACTCTGTTTCACCCTGATCAGTAAAATAATATAAATAGTTGCCTTAGGTCATAACAGGCAAATTTATAGGGAGAAAAAAAACACATCAACATCTCAAAAGTCCTTAGTTAAAGACATAGTCTACAAACTCATTATTGTCCCTGGAATAAATAAGATTCATTCATTGCCTGAATTCCATTGAGGAAATAAAGTTAGAGCTGATTACTTCAACTATTTATGCATCACAAAGAGGAAACTCCCCCAGATGTACTCCATGAAAGAAAAACTGCCTGAAGCTCAGGGATTTCTCTGGATTATACCCATTTTTTTTTCATATTTGAGTTTTCAAGTGGATAGAAAGAATAAAGTAATAGTGTATATCCTAAAAATATATTTTCTAAAGGATGGTATGAAGTGACCAAAAGGAGCCATTTACTACATGAGAATCTTTATTTTCACCTTGAGTCATATGTGGCTAACTCCTCAGCAGGGTATTGTTTTTCCACACCTGAAAAAAATAGAAACTGCTGCACACATTTTGTTTGTTCTTTTATTCATTTATTATTAATGTCTATTTCTTCCTCATTTTCTCTTTCTTTTCTTTTTAAGGGTGAACTTAACTACATTTGTTTGTTTTTCTCTAACTAGATTTTAATAAAACTTGAGAAACTGCCCTGGCTAGTGTAGCTCAGTGGACTGAGTGTGGGCTGTGAACCAAAGGGTTACCAATTCGATTCCCAGTCAGGACACATACCTGGGTTGCAGGCCAGTTCCCCAGTGGGGGCCATGTGAGAGGCAACCACACATTGATGTTTCTCTCCCTCTCTTTTTCCCTCCCTTCCCCTTTCTTGAAAAATAAATAAATAAAATCTTTAAAAAAAAATCTTGAGAAACCATAAGTAAGTGTAGTAAAAACAAAATGCCAATGTTACATACAAAATGTTTTACTGTGACAACGTAATTTTATTATTCATCAGAGGCAACTATCATTGCCAATTTCTAATGATCAAAGCCATACCCTTAATGCTCTAATGCTGTTTCTGTTTAGCATTCAAACACTATACAGGTGCATGTGTGATGTGAGTGTGTGTGTACACTCTAATTCCTTTTATGTAAAGATATGGACCAGAAAGAAGAAAATACATACAATTTAGTCCTTTGCTTCTTTTTTCCCTAATATTTGTTAGAAATTAATAACTTTTTGTAGTTACTGTATAGAAGCAGGATTCCCCAACTGTGTCAGTCATTGAAACCTGGCTGGCTTTAGCAACAGACCTTTTTTTCTCACAGTTCTGAAGGCTAGAAGTCGAAGATTAAGGTGCCAGTAGATCTAGGCCCTGGTGAAGGTTTTTTTCTTGGTTTGCAGATGGCCATTGTCTGGTTGTGCCTTCACATGGACTTTCCTTGGTGTGTGAATGTGGAGACAGACAGAAATCTTTCTTTCTCTTCTAATACGGGCAGTAGTCCCATTACAAAACCCTACCCTCATGACCTCATCTACACCTAATTACTACCCAAGGCCCTATTTCTAAAGGCCATCCCATAGGAGGTTAGTGATTCAACCTGTGAATGTGGGGGGTACACAAACACTCAGTGCATAACACCACCCAAAATGTGGTGAATACACCAAGACCAGTGATAGTGTATACACACAGAGGGTAGAAAATAGTTTATTACTTCTGTGATTATGGTCTCCAGGAGAGCAGGCCTCTCCAGCAGTTCCCAAACAGTCTGGGACAGCCAGAAAAGGAGATCAGGCTGAGTCTATTGTAGGTTGCAATTTCTACACCATACAGAGGCTTGTGGAATTTGAATCTCCTTCCCAATCCAAGGAGGGAGCACCAAGCTGTCCTGTCTGCTTTCCCAGATACAGAGTGCAAGAGAGAGAGGGAGGGCTGTCAGCAGTCAAACAGCAACAAATGGAACTTCTTACACAGAGATCCACCCCACCCCTTGCATTTTAAAAATACTCTCAGAGTTTAACATTATGACTCAGTCTGCACTTAGCAAAGTCATGCACTCACTGTGGGAGTCAGAGAGAAGGACTCCACCCAGCCTGGACATGGATGTGGCCCTCACAAGGCCTTAGTTTCAGGACCTCCATTCCCAACAAAGGGACCACCCTCCTCACCTCTGCAACCTGAGTCATCTTGACTGGTTTTGAGGTGCACATGAAGAGAATCCCACACTGTGCACTTTTGGTGGTGGTTTGCTTTGCTCAGCTTTTTGTATGTGAAGTCTGCCCATGTGAGAGAGTGGGGTACAGGGCACCTCATCCTCGTGGTGCACCAAAGTCCATTTACGACAACATGGAATTTGTGTTTCCATGTTGCTCTTCAGGAAGGATTGAACTCATTCCAGTTATGCTATTATACTTTTCAGCATTCCAAATAACAGCTCAATGACTATTTTTTTATGTCTTTGGGACACATTCATAAAATTTGTGTTGAATAGACATGTAGGGATGGATTTGCTAATCTCAAGACGTGTGTTATCTTTAACTTTAATAGATGCTGGGAACAGTTCCCCAAAGTGTTTTATCTATTTATACCCCAGCATGAGGGAGTGGCAAGTATTCCAACCTTCACCCATATCTGGAATTTCTTGTCTTGTTAATTTTACCGTTTGAGGGAGAGTATAATGGTATCTCAATGTGGCTTAATCTTTGAATTTGTTTTCTTATGTTAGTTGACCATTGAATATTATCCTTTGTAAAATTCCTGTTATGACTTCTACTCTCTAAAAAAGTTGTATTGTCTTTCTTTTTCTTAATGATTTGAAAAATATACTATGAATAATAGTCTTTTGCCACTAATATGTATTACAATGTTTTCTTCCACTCTACAGCATGTTATTTCTCATAGTATCTTTTGATAAATAGAAGTTCTTGGTTTTAATGACTCTAACTAATCCATCTTTTCCATTATGCCTAGTGGAGATTATCCTGTTTAAGAAATATATCCATATTATAAGGCCATGTGTTATTTCCTAGAAACATTTTAAATTTAGCTTTTGCATTTAGATCTATTATCCAGCAGAAATTCACTTGATCTGTTTTCTGCAGGGTGGAATGACAATTTTCATTTTTCTCCATATGTATATCCAATTTACTCAGGGCTATTTACTTTAAAGAATTATAAATTCCCCCTTTCCACAGTGCTACCTCTGTCAAAAATCAAGTGCTTGTCCATGCTCAAATAAATTTTGGACTTTTTATTGTTTCATAAAAGTCTGTTTACCTGTCTTTGTGCCAGTACTGCACTGCATTGTGTTAAGTAATATGCCTTTACAATAAATACCTATAATGGATAGTGTGAGTCCACTAGTTTTTTTATTAAGATTACGTAGGTCATTTCTGGTGCTCTGTATTCCATATATATTTTTAGAATTAACTTGTCAATTTCTGGGAGGAAAAAGAAAATGAAAAGAAAGGAGGATTTACATAGGACTGGCACTTGCTGTTCAGAATGTTTGGGGAGAATTGATATTGTGACACCACTGAGTTTTCCAACCCTTAGATACAATATATTATTCTCTTAGGTTTTGCTTAACTAATCTCAATAATATTTTGTAGCTTTTGTGTAGAAATCTTGTAATTTTGATAGTTTTGTGCTTATGGAGTTGATCTGTTTTATTTGATAATGTGGCAAGTATCATTTAAAATTGCATTCTCCAATTTTCTATTGCTGGTATATAGTAGTACAATTTATTTTTGTATGATAACTTTATGCAGTGACTTTGCTAATTTTAAGGAATAATATCCTAATTTATTTGTGGATTTTTAAATGTTTTTTATATACAACCATGTCATCCAAGGATAGAGACAATTTTATTTTTTTTCCAATCCTTATACTTTTTCTGTTTTTTCTTGCCTTAATCACATTAGTCAGAACCTCAACTAATAAGTTGGCTGTAAGCGTTGATAATTACATTCTTATATCACTCCTGGCTTTTGAGGAAACTTTCCAGTGTTTTGCTATCAAGTGTGATGTTCTTTGAAATTTGTTGTAGGTATCCTTTCTTACATTAAAAAGGTTTCATTTTGTTACATGTTAACTGAGAGTTTTAATTAATTTAGGGTGGCTTTTATGAAATCTTTTCCTGTATTTCTTGAAAAAATCATGTGATTTCTCCTTTTTTGTTAATGTAGTGATTTATATTGATTCATTTTCTAATGATAAACTAACTCTGCATGACTGGAAAAAACAAAACTTTGTTATGATCTAATATTTTCACATAGTTCTTTAGTTGGTTATAATTTTGTTTATACTATTTGTATCTATATTAAAGAGAAGGATTAGTATACAATTTTCCTTTTTTTTTAATGATGCAAAGAGGTTTTGGCGAGCAGGTTATGTTGTCATTAACCAGTTTCTCTCTTTTTCAGTACTTTGAAAGAATATGTATAAATTTTATGTAATTTTATTAGTATTATTTATTTATAATTCTCTGGTAAAGTGGACTGTAGTGAAGTTTTTTGTAAAATGAGTTTTATTATGATTATTAAAACTTTCTAAATTCTTTGGCTTTAGTTTTGGCTAGTTTCTCTAGGACTATGTCCTAAACTGTTTCTGTAAATTTTTCATAACATTCTCTTATTTAAATTTTAGCATATATCTTATCTGTAGCTTTGTTCCCTTTTTCATCCCTGATAATGTTTATGTTTTCTTTCTCTTTGTGATCATCATTGTCAGTAGTTTATAATTTTTTAATTTTCTGAAGATTCTTTTTTATTTTTAAAATTTTTATTTATTTATTTTAATTGTTGTCCAAGTACAGTTTTCTGTCTTTTACTCCCATCCCAGCTCACACCCCCAGTGCTCCCCACCTCCCTCCCATTTCCATCCCTCTTAGTTTTTGTCCATGTGTTTTTTATACTTGATTCTTAGGGGAACTTTATTCCTCTCTCTAAATTATTTTTCTATTTCCCAGTTTCTATTCTTATTGTAAAATTTCCCCTTTTCATTTTATTTGGGCTTAATTTATAATTTTTACATTTCCTAGCACTTATTAATTTTGAGACTTTTTTTCTTGTCTGATATGTGTATTTATAATTATGCATTTTCCTCTAGCAAAATTTTAGAAACATTTCACAAATTCGATCTGCTGTGCTTTTGTTATTATTTAACGCAAACATTTTCTAACATCTATTGTGATTTCTTTGATTCGTTGGATATTAAAATATCATTGCGGCCCTGACTGGGGTAGCTCAGTGTATTGAGCACGGGCTTGTGAACCAGAGGATTGTGGTTCAATTCCCAGTCAGGGCAAATGTCTGGGTTGCAGGCCAGTTCCCAGCAGGGAGCACACGAGAGGCAACCATGCATTGATATTTCTCTTCCTCTCTTTCTCCTTCCTTCACCCTCTCTCTAAAAAGTGAATTTAAAAAACCTTTAAAAAATGTCATTGCTTGGTATTCCTACATTTAGAGATTGTGTAGTTTTTTTTCTGTTTCTTACTTCTAGCTTTCCCGTGGTCATAGATGGTACCTGGTATAATTTCAAACCTTTGAAATTTGCTGCAACTTCCTTTATGGTACAGCATATGGTCAATTTTGGTTTCTTCCATATTCATATTCATGTGAATATGTGTTCTTCCATATTCATGTGAAAAGAATAGATGTTATGTGATAACTCATCTCCATTCTGTCCTTGATCTTGCACCCTGATTGCTCTCTATTTTATTAATTGAACTTTTTCAAGACAGTTGTTGATTCATATGTAGATATAAGAAATCCCTTGTATACATTACTTGGTTTCCTCAAAAATGATGTTTTGCAAAATTAAAGCACATCACCACCAGCACATTGACATGGGTGTAATGACATTCCCTGCCACGAACCTCTGGGCAGTCCTGGTATTTCTGGGTGATGGAGGAGCATTTTAAAGTGCAATGGGGTAGGTTGGAGCAGAAGTCCCCTAAAGATAGGGGAAACCTCCAATACTGCAAAAGGCAGGGGGCAGGGAAGAATGCCCACAGAGGAAAAAGTACAGTATTTGAGGCACATGCATAACAAAGGCAGATTAACAGCCTATGCTTTCCTGAAGATAGAAGCTGCTGAAGAAGGCTATTGCCCCAAGCAAACTTGTATCAGCTGAGTGACTCAGCAGTGACTCCAGACATAGCCAGGGGGGAAGCTCATATAGCGCTTGCATGAGCCTACCCTGGATGCCTGTGCGTGGCTGGGAACTCTTGCTCTAAGTGAAGATGGCAGCTAAAAAAAAAGGGTCAAAGACACTGGGGAACTCACAAAAATGGTGGAAATTAGCACACTATAGGAAGAGCAAGATGTTTGGCCATGCAGGAAGTTCTGAACCAAGCCTTTAACATAAGAGTGTGCTGAGAAACATGAGGCCTGTCAGTTGGTTGGTCTATGGGTCTGTCTATAAGGCTGGAGGTCTATAGGTCCACTGGAAACATCCTCAGAACCCCTCCCACACACAAGACAGCAACAGAACTGGTGGCACTGTGGGGGACCTGCCTGGCCAAGCACACAGACATACTGGTGAGCTGATGGCTGGAGTAAAGGCAGCTTTGGAGGAGAGAAACAGATGCTGTGAGAAGGACTCAAGCCAATGTATACAGACTCACATAGACTCATAAGAGATGCTTGGGGCTGAACTATGACAGGAATGCTGAGCTGCAGACTTCTCTGCATTTGAAGGAAACTTTTGAATGGCATGTTCTGAAACGGATTTGGCTTGGCAGAGGGAGGCAAGACTATTCATTTCGGGGTGTTTTTAAAGGGAATAGGACTTTACAGCAGAAAGGCTCTTTCTCATTCTCTCTCATGTGCCTGGTACAGAGGAGTCACTCTCTTGGTATGGGGGCTCTTGGTACAAGAATTTGGTGCTTGGTGCAAGCTCTGTCTCTGAGCTTTTGGCATTTGGGCATTTTGGACCTCTGCTTTTGGACCTCCTGCACAGATGGGAGTGCTTGTGGGACCAGGATATATGGTGTCCATCAGGGCTTAGACCCTGAAGAGGATGAGAGCCTACTCCTAGAGGCAGTGTCCCAAGCTGGGATGTGTGCCTCCCTGTGCTCCAGCATCTGGGACAGCACGATCCAGTGTAGAACGAAACATGGTTTCTGGATTGATACGTGGAAACTCAGAGCAGTGCACCCCCAGATCCTGAAAGAGAGAGCTGCTGCAAAAAGATGGCAACTCTGAAATCCCCAAATGCACATGCTAGAGAGGAAGATCTGCTTGTGTGACTGGCTTAAGGACAGATAAGGAAATAGGGAACATCTGGTCTTGGGTTTGGCTTGTAGCCTTTTGAGGAGCAAGGGAAGGGCTGCATCTCATGGGAGAGAAGGGCTCTGAGCAGGAGTGCTCTAAGCTCCCCCAAGGTTGGAACCCTGTTAATAAAAACCCCTTTCCTTTAACACAAATCACTGAGTCATAAAAGGGGTGCCAAGTAGCTGAAACCCAGTTTGCATGGTTACAAAAACTCAAAGGGACAAAGAAGCTTCCTAAATCAGGTTGCTTGCTATGGCTATGCCTCTTTTCTTGGTACCACTTTCCCTTCTAGGTATACTCCAGATATAGATACCTTCTAGGTACACTGCAGATGGAACTTTCAGACCCAGAGTGAAAGAAAAATATTTCTGGCCATGGTGATGGAGTCCTGCCTGTTGTTAGATGGACTCTTGTTCCATGGCATAAGAATGAGCCTGCCCACCTGGATCGCCTTCTTCTGCTAGTGGGAGCTGGGAAATGCTAGTTCTGGGACCTCCTTTTCTTAGAAGATGTTTATACTGTTTTTTCATGCTTGGAGCCACCGCCCATCCTTCTCTTTTCACATTTCAGAGCTCTCGTTTGGTTGTCTCTTGTGCCACTTCCAGGTTTTATAGTTGTGCAGAGCAAGGAGGAGGAGGGAGAAATGGGTACCCTCTGTCTTGTCTGGACCAGAAGCCTATTTTTTTAAAGTTTGGTCCAGCCCTGACCAGTATGGCTCAGTTGGTTGGGTGTTGTCCTGCAAATCAAAAGGTCACTGGTTCCATTTGGCTTAGGGCATATGCTTGGACAGCCAGTTCAGTCCTCCCTGCCCCTGGCTGGGGCACATAGAAGAGGCAACAGATCAATGTTTCTCTCTCATACTGATGTTTCTCTACCTCTCTTTCTCCCTCCCATCCTCTCTCTCTAAAAATAAATAAATTAAATCTTTAAGAAATATTTTGTCCAGGTTATGAGTTGTTTAAAAAAATTAACATAAACAGAACTAGAAAATCCACAGTAGAGGAAAGACTGAAAACCCCACAAAGAAGCAGAATATGAAACAGCATACTCAAACAACAAAAGAGCCAAAGAAGCAAGCATAAGGGACCTTCTGAACCTGAACTGCTGACTGAGTCAGACTGGAATCCTGCAGTTCACATTATTGTCTTTTCCTTTAGGGTTTGACTTAAAGTTATACATATATGTGAAATAGTAGCTCTAAGTTCTCTCTGATAGCATTCCTGGAGAACTGTTTTAAGTCCATCTCTTGTATGTAAATAATGCTATAGTTTTCAGCAGTGTTCGTTTCTGTTAATGAGCAATGTGCTGGTGGAGAAAACTAAGTGTACAGCTTCCATTTCAGAAGAGAATGGAAGCATGGGAGTGGGGCTTGGGCAGATGCCTAAGAAGATGCCTAGGAAGTCTCTTTAAAAAGCCCCTCATTTCCTTTCAAAAATGCCATGGTAACATTCTGAGAATGTTTTATTTCATATAAATTAAGTGCTTTTGCTATTACACATACTTTTGTAGTCCATCATTTCTAATATTTAAGCAGCTGGACAAGTTCTGGAAAAAGTATTTTTCATTATTCAATGCAAATTCTAGAAAGGAACCCCCAAGGGTCTCCATTTTAATGGAGTACTTCTTTCAAATTATAGCTGGACCTGCTGGGGTTAGAACTGAAACATTATTTACATTTAAATGAAAAATGCATGAAAAGTAAAAGTCAGTTTAAAGAGTAACTGTGAAACACTGGTTCAGAAAAGATAATCAGAGCATCCCAGAAGAGTGACCAGATGGATGGTGGGTTGGGTGTAAATAGGCACTGGCTTTGGTACCCTTCATTGTTAAATAGTGCAAGGAGCTGGGAAGCAATATTGGCTATTGAAACTGAAGAATGGATAATCCAAAACAGAACTGCTGCAAAAGGAGTGTGTCCTCATTGGCCACAGCTCCCCTTGAGGACTGAAATCAGCTGGTGCCTGGCCCCAGTCACTGGCACTCACCCCTTAGGCCCTGGGCCTGCCTGCACTCAGCACATGCAGCCAGACCTGGGCACTTGGTTCTGTGGGTGGATCAACCCCACTCTTGCAGCTGAGCCAGAAATGCCCTCACACTGCACAGGGCAGGATAAACACACCATCATGCTGGGCCCTGGAAGGGGCACATTTACAGCCTCCACTTCCCCTGGAGCCTACAGGTAACTTGCCCATGAATGTGCTGTGACAGGCTCCCCACTCTTCCCACCTGCAGGCTGCTTTATGCCAGGCACTCTCTGCTCACCTTCCAATAGTCACTACTGTCTCCTGGGAAGGTGCACACTTGTGCCAATGAGACTGATGAATAGGCAGCAGCTGAGCATGACTGAACTAACCTGAGACTTTGTAAGAAGCACCAGGTAGTTGCAAAAAATGCCCCCAGTTGCCTATGACACAGGGAGGGACATAGCATGCCTGCCTCTCTGACACCTAAATCTGAGGCACTTCCAGTGCCCTTGTTTTCCCCCCTTCCTCCCAGACTGGTTTGCATTTGTTCTCTGGTTCTCCTCTCTTTATGGCTCTTTTCTCCCAGTTTTTTTTTGTTGTTGTTGTCACTATTTTGACCTCTTCCTCAGCACCCAGGGCATCAACACAGTGCTGTCACTAGCAAACTTTGGGGATTTTTCAAGATAATGTGTCATATTTATTGTAGTTTTTATGTGTGTTTTAACAACATCATGTGCAAACAAAACAGTGCTACTATTTTTATTAGCTTCCCATCTTCTTTGCATGTCACAAAGTCATTCAGTGTTGTGCTACTGACCCCATTTTCCCATTCACCCTGTGGGTTTTATGAAGTGATATTGCCAGGGCAATGCTTTTGAGGAAGGTATGGGAGGCTGGTATTATGCAGAACTGACTGTGGACTCCCAGCAATTAATCTTTGACTTAGCCTCTGCTAGCTGGGCTCAGAGGCTTCATTACAAAGAGAATGGCAGACCAATTAGACTACACCACACATCTGCTAAAGATTCATTATCTTCAGACAGACTCTCACAGAGAACCACAAAAAACTGAAATAATACCACACTGAGGCTGAAAAAATACTTATAAATAATATATAGGAAGTGTCATGTTCCGGTACCTCTGTACAGGGAAGTCCTTTCAGATCATCCTCATTTTGAGGTAAATCTACTTTCTCTCCTTTTTCCTTCTTTGGGTGTACACGAAAGCCAGAAGGAAGGAAGCCAAATGGAGAGACTGCCCAATCACAAAACAACTCCTATCCTGCAGAGCAGACAACTGACAGTGTGCAAGTTCAAGAATGAGAATGGAGCTGCCCTTGGCAGGAAAGATGTATGAACAGATTATTGCAGGACAAACTGAAAGTCAGATTTCCTGTTGTCCTGGTTGCATAGCCCTATGCAGTAGCTATTCAGAGACACTAAGGATCATAGATAAAATAATAATCTGGGGACAATTTTTAACTTAAAGTATAGACCTTTAGGAACTAGGAATGAAGCTACCAAGGCCAGGTTAGAACAGGTGTGAAATCCCTAATATCAAGAGGTACCTGTGGGGGGACTCTGCTGCAGAACCGACCCCCCAAACTCCAGCCACCATGGATGAGAATAAGTCTATCAAGACATGATCTGCTTGGGGAGAAAAGGCGGCCAATCTCTCAAAGGAGAAGGGCCAAGACCCTTTTCCTCAATGGGCTTTTATTGGGTTCATTTTGCACATGAATACAGGTAAAGCTCATTAATCATTGTCAGGAAGTAAGGATCAAACAATAGGTAACATACAAAGAACTACTAGGGCTTATTCTGAGTTAGGGTCTGTTAGCTAAAGGGATACAAAACTTTGGGAAACAAACTCATTTCCTGCTCAGACCCTTATCATTTAATTGTGAATATTCTTAGCAAAGCAGGTTTCACAGGAGTTTACTTATTCTTTCTTAGGCCTTGTCACTTGGGTAACCTGCCCTTTCCAGCACAGGGCTGCACCGCCCTCTGTCATTGTTTCAGGCTTAAGTCAGGCAGGGGAAGTAAGGCAGCCAATAGATTAGGAGACTTCTCCCAGACAGAATGAAGACTCAGGCTATGTCAAAGCCAAGGGGCGAGGGTCCATCACCCTCTTTTGCTGTAGCCCCCCAAGTCCTTCCCTGGGGGCTCCTTGTGATCATGCCTGTCTTAGGTCATCCCTCCCTTGAGAAATCTTACCCATCATTGGCTAACCGCTCAAGCATTGAGGGCCAGGCAGGGTGAAGTAGAAGGAGCAGAAGTGTCGCCCCTGCCAGGGAGAGGTAAGCTTTGTCTCCTTAGTGACTTATGGTCTGAAGGTGGAAGGTTGCTCACTCAGCCGTAGCCATGAGGGGTGGGAGGTGGGGGGATTACAGCTTCTGAAACTAGTCACGGTGGATCCCAACAGGTACCTCCATCACTGCAGGGCCATATGAGCATGAGAGTGGCTCTTCTTGACATTGAACCAGGGGATGTAAGGCACATAGAGAGATGGAAATTTCCTCAGACCACACTCAGCCCAAGTACTTTATTTGATGTCAAGTCTCTAGTGAGACAGAATAAGTCAACCCCAGTAAAAGATGTGTTACATATCGTTTGTTTTATATATGCTAATACTTCTTTTTATCATTCTAGTAGAGTTTGTTTATAAGTCCTCATTCCAAAATATAGGTTTAGTCCTGTCATTCTGTTAATTTTTAATTTTTTAAATAAAATAATACTTTCAAATATTGAGCAAGATTTATTTATAAATTCTGCTTTAACATTTTCATTTTAGCAACAGACATTCTACACACATATATAAATACATGCACACACAAAAATATATAAAATATACATAAATATTAATATAAGTATATTTATATATGAATATACAATGTATTTATTTGTACATGTGTATACTCACACATATTCACACAGATATATTTGTTTTTTAGGATATAAAAGGAAGGAAGGTTTGCTGTTTTGTTTTATTGTTGTTATTGTTTGGTTAGGTTTCTTTTGATGAGGGACTCTCTGAATACCTCAGAAGTGCAAATGGAAAGCCTAAAATTTTAGGCTCATCCATGTTTATCAGATCCTGCCTGTCATTCCAAATGAACAATGAAGAGAAAATGGTGCAGCTCTAAACATGGTGTCCAGAAAGCCCTCTGGCTCCCATGCCACATTGCTGCCCCTAAGCATTTTTTTACACAGAAACTCCTGAGTCATTGATTATATTTCTAAAACCATGCAGTAACACTACCACTGGAAAACATGTGAAAAGTTCTTCAGAACTTACAAGCTGTGTTCATGCATCACATTTTGAATTTTACAACAGCCTTCTGAGGTGAGTGGCATCAACACCAATTTACAACTGAAAACTCACACACCCAATGATGCTCTAATCCTTTGATGAAAGACACATTTGCAAGCAGGTTATGAACTGAAGTTCAGTTGTGATCAACACATAAAAGTCATCCATTCCATTCACCTTAAGATTACCTCAGAATTCAAAGACCGTAATGTGTATCTAGAAACAGAATCTTTTCCAAGGCCCATTTAAAAAAATAATTTAAAAAATTAAATAAATTGGGGTGACATTAGTTAATAAGATTATATAAGTTTGAAGTGTACAATTCTATAATACAACATCTGTATATTAAATCATATGTTCATCACCCAAAGTTTAGTCTCCTTCTGCTACCAAACATTTAACCCTCTTCAGCCTTCCCCCATTACCCCTTCTCCTCTAGTAATCACCATACTGTTGCCTGTGTCAGTGAGTTTGTTTGTTTTATTTTGTTTATTTGTTGCTTTCTGTTTTACATTTCACATATTATTCTTGTCTTTTTCTATCCAACATTTCAATTAGCATGATGTTCTCAAGATCCATCTGTTTTATCACAAATGGCAGTATCTCATCTTTTCTTATGGCTGAGTCCTATTCCATTGTATATATGCAACACATCTTCTATCCAATAATACATTGAGGAACACTTAGGTTGTTTCTATGACTTGGCCATTGTAAATGCTGCAATGAACATGGGGATGTATGAATTAATGTTTTCAAATATTTCAGGTAGATACGCAGGGATTGCTGGGTAGTTTTATTTTTACTTTTATGAGGAACCTTCCTACTATTTTCTCTGGTGGCTGTACCAATTTACATTCCCACCAGCAGTGTATGAGGGGTCTTTTTTCTCCACATCCTCTCTAACATGTGTTATTTCTTGTCTTGTTGATAATAGCATGCTGACTTTTGTGTGTGTGGCAAACGAGAGTGAGCCATGACCTCTCTCAATGGCTTAGGGCTTCACCTTCATCAGAATCATATTAGCCTTTGAGTAATGAGAATGATATTTATTTACCCCACTTGTGAATTTATATGGATTGTCAGGAAAGCAGCACAGAATGAACAGAGGCAGTGGCACTGTTAGACTCAGCAGCAGCTTGCACCAACTGGCCAGAGCTATTATTAAATATTAAAGAATTTTGCCTTTCTATCATAAAGTCATTAGTATCCTGAAATTAACCACAGAGAGAAAATTACATCAGAAAATCTTCAAAACCTATAAATCAGTGCTTTTTTTCTTTTTTCTTTTCTTTTTTTTCTGGAAAGAGAGTTTACTGGAATACCACTGTGCCAGGGCCACCGAAGCCTCTACTCTCGACCCCCTAGTTTAAAGATCTTTACTCCAGTTTTCTTCCAGTTCTGCTACTCCCCCTGGGCCCATGCACTGGTGGTGCCAAGAGGACATGCCATTCTTGAACACATCTCAGGCCCTTCACCAAGGCACCCAGCACCTGAAAAATCTCTCAAAAGACACAAACCCACTTCCTGTTCCTGTACAATCTCCTTCCCATGTGGGTCATTTTGAGGGCTTAGAATGTCCTTTTTCCCTTGGATGGTTTTGGGGTTTGTGGTAGTGTTGGGGAGTGGTACTGCTAGTTTATTACTACTGTTTGGCATTTCTAATTGGCAAACTCTTGGAGGCAGAAGAAATGAGACAAGCCATGTGAGTGGCATCCTGAGTCAGGGGAGAGCACAGGAGGTTGGGCTCAGAACCTGCAGCCACCTCCTGCTTCTGTGGGCAGTCTGCTTCCCACAGAGCAGAACATGCCTGCTGTCTCCTGCTGACAGGGACTCATGCACCCTGACAACTTTAAAGAATAAAGTACAATATTAACTACAATGTCTCAAATAAACACTTTCATTTTACTCATAATTTACACAGTTGCAGAAAAAATCCATACTTTTGAAAAGCTAAGGAAATGGTAAAATTGAAAATCACTCTAACCACACTATTCTCAGATAGAGTATTAGCATTTTGGTTAACTAGATGTCAGGAGATTTTTAATACTGTTAGCCCAAAATAAAAATGTATTTAAGCATGTACTTGTCCATGTTTAAAGTATGTATAGGGTGTACATGTGTGTTGTGTGTGTACGGCTCTGTGTAGGATCATATTCCAGTGCATACTTTTAGTAATTACTTTTTCTCCCCACTTTTAACTGACAAAATATTTTCATATCAATAAAAATACCTGGTTTTAATAGCACATGTTAGGCCCTCATATGACTATAGAATACTCTTTAAAGCCAACTATGTCAGTTACCTTTACAACACTGGGTATCTTTCATATATTTCCAAATGCAGTTAAACATAGTATGTTATTTTCACTTGGAACAGTTTTCCTCACTATAGATAGAATTTGCATTACCAAGGAAACTGTAGGTATCCCAGTGTGAGGCTGATACTTTGTGAGAAGGAGCCAGGTATAGGGAGGATAGCTTTTACTTATTGATAATGGCAAAGAAATGAGAGAAGAAAAGCTGTCCCTTGTTCAAGCCTGCCCCCCAACTTGCTGCCCTTTCTAGTCCTAGCATCATGATGTCTCCAGGTATTCCTCCATAGTTGGGTCCAGGTCTTGTACATTTTAGTGGCTTCCAAAGATGGTAGGGCATTGCTGGGGTAACCATTTCCTGTTTCCCACAATTCCTTTAGGGAATGGACCTAATTAAGTTTTGACACATCACCCCTTAATATATGCCAATTTCAGCTGAGATTCCACTCATTTAAATTTTCACTTCTACAAGGTTCCACGTGCAATTAAAATTTGAAATATGTAAGTTTGCCCTACCCAGTTTCTCACAATAAATAACCTAGGGACACCTCTCATACTGAGTATGTCATATATTCTTTGACAAATCTAGCGCTTATTTTTCTTACTTATATAATACATCAGGCAGGTGTCTCCTCTTCCCTACTGCAGGTTTTGATTTTGGTGGTGCTTCAGCTAGACATTGATTTCAAATCTTCTTCCATCATTAATCAGCATCATCATTCCTCCTTTCCTCCTCCTTTTTCTTCTTTTTCAATAGAGTGGACATGTTATGGTTATCATCATATGGATTTGCGGTTTGAGTTACCCAAGGTTGTTGACATTAATGCAGATATTTACACATTCAAATTTTGAGTGTGCCAAAGATAAAAAAATTATATTCAAAAGCAAAACAAAATATATGCCATTTGGCAAAAACTGGGGAAAAATTACATCTTCCAGGAAAAATGATTCATGGTTTTGGCAATTACTTGTTTGCTTAGGAGAGCAGCTTCTCCATCCTACTGTGCCTCCTGCTCTTTCTCCTCTGTGAAGATGGACATGTATCCCACTCATACCCATCTTCAAGGATTATGGGGAGGCTCCATCTCCAGAGTGCCTATTGCACTTTTATTTGACTTTGAGTCCTTTTCTGGTTTATTTAACCAGACTGTGTCACAAGGTCGGAAAACTGGTATTATCTTATTATATCTATAGAGACTCAAACTCTGCTGTGTACATGGTGGCTTTCTTTGACAGGAAGCACATGTGGTTATGGAACAGACTAAATCCCAAAATTTTCTGATTGAACAAATGGCAGGTGCTTCATAAATATGCACTGACTGAATGAGCAGTACCTGGAATCACCTCCTTCCCCTGAAAGTCATAGATGGGTGGCTGCCAAGAGAGGCTGTATTCATCTGGAGTCATTTCAGAACACATGTAGACCCAACTCTCTCAGGTATTTTGTTACAACTAATAGTTACAGAAAATATGATCTGTGCTTTGAAAAGTTTCTTTGGGTGGTTCTCACTTGCCTGCTCTTCTGCTTTCATTGAGAATGGCTAGCTGAGATCTTCTAGACAGTTAGACCTGAGGGATTCATTATTTTTCCCAAACTGATGAAAAGTAAGAATGTCTGAATTCGAATTCCTAGACTTTTCCCTAGAGATTCTGATGAGAGGTTGGAGAGGGCCTGGGTCTATCTTAAATTATGACTTTGGGTTCCCTGGTTGTTGGGAAAGTTTGAGACATGGTGATGGAACATAATACCCTCTGAGGCATTAGGAATGACAGCCTGGAGTATCGGTGTGAGCCTCCAGGAGAAGCTGTGCACTTTCTAGCACTCCTGCATCCCAGGACTCCATGGCAACGGAGGCTGCATCGCTGTGCCAATGTTTGCCAAGGTTTGTTGTGTCATGGTAATTACAGGGTGAACACAGCTACACTCTTCACTACAAATAAAGGTGTCACAGCCCCCTCCACAGCAATAGTTTCCCATTAGGGAAATGTTAGGTTTCTCTAATGATGAGCTGCAATGACACAGTGGGTAATTCCTGTAGCTATGATATGCACTCCAAACCAGAAACACCACTCTCCTGTTAGCCACATCTTCAGATCCAGGGCTTTCTTCCTTATCTTATATGTCTTCTTCCCAGGAAGCTGAACTAAGACAATGAATCTTCTGGCTTCCCCCTCTCCTAAACAGTAATTAAGCAACACTTACACATAAGGTTTAACAAAGGTATTAGGCTTAGTTATGAGAAAAAAATACAAATTTTTCCTGAAATTCTTAAAGTATTGCAGATCATTCTAGCTTTCAAGTTTCAGTAGAAGTGATCACCTGCACACCACATTTCCTTGCCTCTTGCCTCCCTGTTTCCCTCTCACTCTCTCTCAGAGTTTTATCCTCCCCCACAGACACAGGTCTATTATGTTCACACAGATGTTTACATAAAGTAACCCATCCACACATGAAGATAAGTTAATAATAGTAAGTTCAGCTTGCCTCAATGTGGAGAGATATAAACCTTATGATAGAATCCTTGTCTTATGTTATGGCTAAATACATAGTAATAAGTTAAGAGGGATACAGGAGAAGTTGTTGAAGGTGGAAGGCAGAAAATAGTGGGTTTCATCCAGCCCCTTGTCACTGCAGTCTGTACCCACACTGAGCACGTTTGCATAAACTTCTGACTTTTGATCAATGCATATTCATGAGCTTGTTTGGAGGACTTATCTCCAACTGAAGCCACTTTCCCAATTTCATCTTTTGGTAGATCAGGAGGAGGGTTGTTTGTCTCAGATGGGTAGAGAAAATTTTGGAAGATCTTTATTGCCTATTTGAAAATTTGATTTCAATCAAGATTAAATTGTGATTTGACTTGGCAAGTATGGGTTAGAAGTCATTTGGAGTAAAAAAAAAAGTATCTTTTGCTTATACTGTTTTCCAACCTGAGCATAGATTGTATCCAGTACAATCAACCCCCCAAAAAAGTGGTTGAATATAAAATAACTCTTTATATCAAACACTTCTGAAAACTGAGAACATAAACCTGCTGCTTGCAGGCTTGGAAGGGCTACAGAAAATTCAGAGAATGAAAGCAGAGGATGGACCTGGCTGTAGACAGCACAGGAATAGGGTTGGGGGAGAGGGGAGATGGAAATGCTTATTTTGCTGCAAGCATCAGGGAGCCAGCACTGGCCCTTGGTCTTCACTGGTCACTAGCAGGTGGCCATGAGCACTCTAATTGTACTCAAGATATATACAAAATGTGCCCTTGTGATTTTTAGAACTATCTAAAGGGAGGCTGGGGGAAGACCAAAAAAATACGATTCCTACGCGCCATCTATGGTAGTGTCTCTATACCAAGCTGCTCTATCATGAAAACTATTTACAGGTTTTTAAGAAAATTAAATATTTACTTTGTGTTAAATATAAAACATAATTTCTGCAGGAATTAAAATATATTTCAAAATGTTTATCAAGGGTCTTCCTATGTGTATTTTATATGTTTGAGGCTTTAAAAACTCATTCTTTGTTAAATAGTACCTTACCTGATTTTTATTCAGTTCTATCAATGTTTTAGAGTTCTTCTGAGATTTAATATACTTATTACAGTTGCAAAAATGCCCATTTTATTAGTACAATGAAATAGCAAAAATCTTAAACATATTTTTAAATATTGCAAAAACAAAAACACATCTTCTATTAGCAGCTGATAAAGCATACAATTCTGAGACTTGAAGATTATTTAATAATATTCATCACCTCCCTCTCCCAAACACACACACACACACACACACACACACACACACACACACCCTGGGGTAAATAACATTTTCTGATGCAGATCCTGGCCAGAAGGATCCATGTGTGTTGTGGCTGCTAGTGAACAAATACACATGAACAACAGAAGTCCTGTGGAGAAAAAGGGTTGGCATAGCCACTCTCTGAGAGAGAGAGGGTGAGAGGGCCCTGGCCCCTGCCTGGACAGGCTTTTATTGCTTTTCTGGGTACATTACATGGAGGGTTACATGGAGGGTAGTCCTCATTTACTATGCACTGGTTCACTGCAGGGGATTACCTTTTACAGATAACAAAGGAAAGAATGTTGATAATTACTTCAAAGAGAAGGATGTTACAGATGGGGGTGGGGAAAGTGGTTGAACCAGTCACACTCCATACTGGGGAGGTTCTGCACAGACTTTAGGAAGTTACAATAAGCACTTTCTGCCTCGATTCAGGGTAAGGGAGTTTTAACAAAAGCAAGCCTCATAGCCACCTAGGTACAATGCAAGCCTGATTCCCCAGGGGAAAACCTCTCCATGGGTTTGGTCCTGTGTGCCTTTTGCTCCCCACTGGTTTTCCATGTGGGTGCTGAGCTACATTTCCACACATGCAAAAATGGTTCCCTACACTTTTCTACATAGTTTGTTTTGGAACTTAGGAAGTCTTCCAAGAACATATTCCAAACAGTGTATGTGTGCCTTTTTTTTTTAAATTTATCTTTAGAAGGGAAGGGAAGGAGAGAAGGAGAGAAATATGAATGTATGGTTGCTTCTGGTGCATCCCCTGCTGGGAACTGGACTGCAACACAGGCATGTGACCTGACGGGGAATTGAACCTCGATCTTTTGGTTCGCAGGCCCGTGCTCAATGTGCTGAGCTACACCAGCCAGGGCTCTGTGTGCCTTTGACTTTAATTTTAAGTTCTTCTGATTCTCTATTTCCCAGTTGTCACAAGGATAGTTTCTATAGAGTTGGAATCTCTACTTCAGCACACTCTGTTACAGACTGAATGTGTATCTTCCAAATTCATATGTTGAAACCTAATCCCAATGTGATAATAGGAAAGGTGGGGCCTTCGGGAGGAGATTAGTCCCTGCTCATAGATCCATCCTGAGTAGGATTAGTGCCCAATAAAACAAACCTCAGGAAGATCTCCTTCCCCCTTCTGCCTTGTGCGGACACAGTGAGGAACCAGAAAGTGGGCTTTCAACAGACAATGAATCTGCCTGAATCTTGATCTTAGACTTTGAGAAATAAATATCTGTTGTTTATAAGCCCTCCAGTCTGTGGTATTGTGTTATAGCAGCCTGAGTGGACTGGGAGAGTTCCAACAAGGAGAGTTCCTTTCTTGGAGTAGGAGGCACTGCTTTCTCTTGGTTCTTATCTGAATCTTCTGGCAGCTCCTCTTCTGTTTCCCTGGATGCCTCAATTTTCTATCAGGATTTTATAAACATAGACGTGTCTGTGACTCAGGTGCCCATGCCTCATTCTACCTATAATCTCCTAACAAGATCACATCCATTCTAATGGCTTGAAATATCTTCTCTATGTTGTCAAATTTTCAAATTCATGGAAGTTATTCATCATTATATTAAACAATTAAGAAATTTTAAAAATTATGTTCTATGCATCATTCCAGGAGAGCTCCTTTTATAAAACTAGAATATTATAGACAGGCATGAATACAAAAATTCTAAATTATATGGACAATTACCAGAGTGAGAAGTGCTATAAATGGGTTGGACATTGCTTTTTGTTGTTGTTTTTTGTTTTGTTTTTGTTGCAAACATGTAATTTGGGCATTTTATTTTAAAAAGTAGGTTAGGGCAGGCTTTTCTGAGTTACTCATGATTAATTTAAAATCCAAAGGAT